>NW_024465649.1:16917500-18117500 GCF_017591425.1 Ochotona curzoniae
TCGAGTGCTGGGCTTTGCCCGCTGGCTGCCAGCCGATGGATTCTGGTGACTTAGGAGTGACGAAATATTGCCTAGGGACATCCATAAATATGGACACCATATGAGCAAGTGAGAAATGAATCATGAGGGACACCTAACAACAGGGCCACTGTACGGGCTGGTAAGTGAGGGAACTGAGACCTGGTGGTGTGGAGGGGAGTGATTGGAAGATCTGTATGGATCAGACTGATTCATCAGCTTACATGGGAGTCCTAACATGGGCTTGTTAGTGCAGAGCATCACTGACCACCACATGCCATGCCACATGAAAGCTATGGCTTGGGGGCAGTCTAGGAGACCTAAATCCAAGTACCTGATTGTTGGAATAGGGAATAGGTCACATCAGGCAGGACCATGACAATAAGCAACATGCGAGAGAACCAGGCCCAGGGGTAGATTCTGTGGGGGATAAGTAGGCCCAACCCTATTGTTAGCTCAAGAGTTGGAGTGGTGACTGGCTGAACTAGGAGTGAACATGGAACCCACCAACAATCATGAGTACTGGAGCCGAGAATAGGCTGTGCAGGCTCAAGCTGCAGTACCTACATGTGCATCCTAAAACAGGGTGTAGTACAGGCTAGCCCACAACATCCACCAGCTCATACAAAGGCCAAGATGGAGGGGCAGGCTATGCCGGCAAGGGTCTACACTTGCTGGAGCATGAGATCTGGGTCTTGGAGTGGACTGAGTGGGGAAACTGGGAGACTCCACTAGTGGGCAATAGCTCCCACTGGTGAGCATGTGTTTCAGACTAGGGTCAGGCAAGCTGGGCAAGGTAGCCCCACCCGTTGGCAAGTGTGTGGGTTGGTTTTGGAAGGGGGCAGACCAGGTAGGGCCAAGTAGACCATAGCCCACTGGCGAGTGCAGAAACCAGGCTGGAGTGCAGATTATGCCGGGATAGGGTACTACACTTAGTGCCTCACATGAGCCAGTAGACTGAGCAGGGCTAGGTTGCAGCACCTGCTAGCTAGAGTTGGGACTGGGGGCTGGCTAGGTCAGGCCAGGGTACAGCATCGAAGGCAAAGGCTAAGACAGATGGAAGCTATGCCAGGCCTGGTCAGAACAACCACTGACACGCATGAAATCTATGGAGGGGAGGCCTGGTTGGGGAGCAAAGGGGACGCCCTTGCCAAGTTGTGATCCCCATTTCAGAGCACGAAGGCCAGGGTTGGGGCTGCAGTCTCGTCTGGATATAGCTAAAGAGCCCCTCGGCATGTGTGCAGGCTGGGTATGGGATGCACCAAACTGGGCTAGACTCCAACACCCTCTTGTACTCGTGAGAACCAGCGTAGGTATAGGATGGACTAGGCCAGGTCTTTGCCCCCACTGAGCCATGTGTGAGCTGCATCTGGGTATGGATCAGGCGTGGCAGGGCTGTAGCACCCAACAACAAGAATTGGAATGGGTGCAAGTTAGTGAAGAAAGGCCACTGTTCCTGCTAGGATAGAAAGTGGACTAAGTATGGCTGGCCCATGGACCCTTCGGTGTGTGCGAGATCTAGCATTGGGAGATATCCAGATGGAGGAGCCTGGAGAACTTCTCTGTAAGGACGTGTTCCCTGCAGGTGAGTGCAAGAACCAAGATGGGAAGCAGCCTATATCAGGCCAAAATATGGTACCCTCCGGCATACATTTGGCATAGGTTGGGGGCAGTCCATATAACCAGACTAGGTTAGTCCATATAACCAACCGGTGAGTCTTAGTGCCAGAGTGGAGCATCGGCCAGCCTGGTCAGGGCACAATACCAACCAGTTCACATGAGGGCCAGGATTGGGGACTGGGCTAGGCTGTAGACCCTACAAGTGTGAACTGGAATTGGGGGTGGGCCTGGCCTGGCTAGCCTACAGCTCCTACTGGCAAATGTCAAGGTGAGGGGTCTGTGCCAGAATGGACCTCAGCACCCAACCAGCACATGTGTAACATGGTAGGGGAGTGGATATAACCCCAATGAGGGGGCTCACTTTCACTGGTGAGCTTGGGAGCTAGGATGGGGAACAGACCAGGCCAGGCAGGGCCACATCCAATGGCCTAAATGTGAACTGGATTAGGGGAAAGCCAGGCTGGGGTGACTATACCTTCTGGTACGTGCATAAGACAGTGTGGGTGTGGATCAATTGGGCTTTGCTACAGCATCAGCTGGCAGATGCTGGCACAGGGGCTTAATACTGTCAGGAGCAGGCATAGCCTAGACAGATGGTGGCACCCACTGGCACCAGTGTGAATTGGATAGTAGGGTTGGTTAGGACAAACTGTGCTGCAATACCCATGAGCATGTACAAGAGCTAAATAGGATACGGGACAAATGGGACCAGTCTGCTGTATATACTGGCAAGCATGGGAACCAGGGTAGGGGTGGGCCTAGTGGGGGTTTTTGTGGGTTGCTCTGACTAGACTGTAGTTCCCATTGGTTTACGTGAAGGTCGAGTATGAGGTGCACAGGATAGGGCTGGATTCCAACACCTATTGGGTTGTGCAAACCAGGGCCTGGAGATAGAACTGACCCAGCAATTGCAACTACCAGTGTGTGTGTGCCTAGACTGATTTGGGTGACAGACTGTGCCAGACCCTGAATTGGCAAACACACACAAGAATAAGGTCTGGCATGGCCTCAGATGAGGTTTGTTGGACAATTCCCTACCAATTGAATTGCTGGACTCAGAACCCTAACCATGGAAAGAAATGCAGGTTCCATGGGCTGACTGTGGGAGTGCATGTGTCAGAGCTGGGCCTCCACAGTGGCTCAGACACAGCAGAGGACAGACAGCATATCCAAATGTACTTGGAAGATATGGCAGTACATTGGAGCCTCCAGAGGACACCTGGTACCATGGCAGAGGACAGAGGACAGAGCAAATTGATCAACTACCCCAGCCAAGCGTTGGCAGTGAAGATCTGGGCAGACGGAGAAATTAGGTGGACTATAGAAGCCATTGGTTTGGGGAAGAGTTCATCAAGATTGGAGTGGCAGGATCGCCAGCAATTCAGGACTGTGGAACTATCAAAGCCTCTTGAAAAAAAAATGGTGCTGTAATTTTTATTTTTCTTCCTGTTGTTGATTTTGTATTGTGGCTTTTCATTTAAGGGGATGTATAGTGACTGTGTAATGGAGACTATCATATCCAGATGTGAGGATGCAGGGCAGTGTGCATCTCTGCCTACGGATCAAAGATGGACTACTAATAAGACTGTTAGCTGTATCTTGACAATAGGATGCTGGACTCTGCCATTGTCCCTGCCCGCGATGATGAACATGTGACTGTTTATGAAAAGCTATGCTATAATAATAATAAAGGGGAATTTGGTAGGGGAAAAGGGATTTGAGGAGGGGGCAGGGGAAATAAAAATAAGAAACAATAGTGGAGAAAAAAATTGTAGAAGAAATTAAAAATATTAACCACCTGGTTATAACAGTTTTCCTAAAGAAAACTTGAAATGGAAAAATCAAAACATATTCTTGGATGAGAAGGTGCAAACTCATAAATGTTCATTGTTTCTAGATTAATCTACGAATTTAATAAGAATATATTGCAAAATATTGAGATCACTGACAATATTTTTGGAGCTTTAAGAAATAAAACTTTTCTTAGAGAAAGATATGCAGAAAAATTCATGATCATTTAGTGAAAGATGCACAATGAAATGGTAATACCCTCCAAATAATAAAATATTATTGTGAATAGGACATAATTAAAACAGGGTGGTACTGACACATGAATGAACAAATGGTTAGAACAGGATAGAAAATTCCAAAATTAACCTAAATGCATACAGAACTTTGTAGGGCAAATATGGCTTTTCAAATTAGTGACAAAAATATGTACATTTCAATAAACAGTGGCGGGCCAGTAACATTTGACCCTGCCTTACCTTGTACATCCATCTAAATTAAATTGAACCGATATGTTTAAAAAAATAAACCCTGAAAGAATCAAATAGAAGAAACAACAGAAGAATTCAACCAAAATCTCACAGAGGAAAAGTGATAAATCATTGTGAAAAATGCAGTATTCAAAATTTTCTGCATGAAAAGAATGTGCTAATAAAAGTTAAAAAGGACAAAAATGTGTTTATTCTATACATAAAGCCTAATTTTTTCAAAACCTAACTTTTATAAGCCTGATAACCCAGGTTTTAAAATGGGTCAAGGAAATGGACAGTCCCCAAAAGAGAATATGCAAGTAGTTTTATAACTTTTATTGCATACATTTAAGGCATATAGTATAGTTTTCTAGATGTATTACTTATTTGAGAAACAGAGAGAGAGACCTTCATCTTCTGGTTAACTCCCCAACTGCCCACAGCAGGCAGGGATGGCCAAGCTGGAGCTGGGAGCCAAGAGCTGTTTCAGGCTCTCCCACAGAGTACAGAAGCCTAATTATTTGTTTCATCACTACTGCCTCCAGGGCCTGCATTGGCAAGGAGCTGAGTCAGTAGTCAGAGGTAGGAATCAAACACAGATATTTAGGTATGATCCATGGGCATCTTAACTACTAGGCCATACAACCGCCCCACAAGTAGTTTCTAAACATATAAAAAGATACTTTGCCATATAAAAAAAGATAATGAGAGTGAGGGGGAATTTAGCTTAAACCTAATCTGAAGTGTAATCGATCACTCTCCATTTGGTCAATAAC
The DNA here is from genome assembly GCF_017591425.1 of Ochotona curzoniae. NCBI lineage: Eukaryota > Metazoa > Chordata > Mammalia > Lagomorpha > Ochotonidae > Ochotona > Ochotona curzoniae. Next base: position 16,922,173 of record NW_024465649.1, read on the forward strand.
AAATAATTTGATTCCACCCATGCTATGAAGACAATGGAGAAAGGTGTTATAATACATCATTAGGAGTATATACTGGCCCTTGTGATCATTCTGTCAATATTTATCAAACTGTCAAGGCTCTAAGGTAGCCAAACACTCTACTTCAAAGAAGTTGTTTTACATATAATTGTATATTTGTGAAAGAATGTATTGCAAAGATATACTAAAATCAGCATCAGCTGTAACGTGGAAAGATCAGAGACGCCTTCAATATCTGTCAAGGAAAAACAGCTTAGTTCATAATAGGATAGAGTGACGTAACTCTCCTCCAAGGTATATTCAGATGAAAAAGTAGATCTGAGTAGTATATTAGGAATGCTGCCTTTTTTTTAGGAGATAGGGATGTGACATGGGGTTCTCACTTGTGTAAGCAGGGACTCCACCACAGTAAATGTTAGTTTGATTACAGAACCCAAGGAGCCAAACTTCTGACTGGGAGCAGGAATGGAAGGAAGATATTTCCTTGGAATTAATATAGACTTTTTGATTTTAAAATCATGTGAAACCATCCATACATTGGCCTGTGGACTAAAGTCATAGCTAGCAAATGGAAGGATAGGGCTGCACCCTCAATGGTCATCAGCAAGGCCAGATGGGGAGATTTGCTCCTTCACCTCCTTGCTGGCCAGCTTTAGGCAAGCAGCCTCCCCACTTAGGGCAGCCTGAGGAAGTTCAGAGAAGCTGGCTTCTAAAACCCTATCTCATTTTGACATCCAGAGTTATAAATTGCAGTTTTCTCTTACACGTTTCTTACAGCGTCTCTCTACTTCCTTTCCTCTGCAGCACATCAAAATCTCAGAGGAAAAGACAGACAATCGAAGAAAATAAAATTGCAAAGATGACTTTTACAGGGCTCCTGTTGAATCATTGTGTATTCCACCTCCAAAGCTGAAAATGATGAGTTTAATATCACACAGAGCAGTGCATCTTGCATCTCTCAAAAGACAGCTTATGTTACCCAGAGAACTGGAGCTTGGCAAGACGTAATTTTTCACTCCAACTCTGAGGCAAATGAAATGACAGTCATCAAGCCCACATTTTGGAAGCAACATGGTTTTCATTTTGGTTTAACTTCATTTAAAAGTGTCCCAAGGAGAGAGAAATCCTTGTGAATGTGGACTTTCCATCCTCCCCGGCACTGTGTGTTTAGAAAGGGGATGGACAGGTGGCCAAGGCTGGCCTTGAGTGTTTCAGCATTGGTCGTTGATGAGGAAGAGTTGAAAGTGCAGGCGTCAGGGTGCCTTGGTGCCTGTCCTGGTTGTTTCTGGAGCTTAGACATGTCCTCCCCACCCACGCTTGGGTACTCTGTCACTCATACAAAGGACTATTAGATATAAACTGGGCCACTATATGGGAAAAGAAATCTGGATTTGAGCAGCATTGAAGAACAGCCTAAGCATCCCCCAGTTCATTATATCTGGGGTAATCCCTCTGGAATGGTTTGTCCAGCCACTCTGCACACAGCTTCCCAGCACTCTCACTTAGAAGCACTAGGCTCTTTACATATAACCCCCTACCTACAGGGAATGCAGGAAAATAATACTGTGCTGAGATAGGTGCTGCCTCAATGTGTAAGTAGAGAGTACAGGAAGACTCATCAGTGTCTCCATTATAGATCACCAAGCTTCTACCCCCATGCATAGGAGAAATCCAAAAACGCCATAGGAAATAGATAGGAAAATCCTATCTATAGAGTTCCACAGTTTCCATGAACATGGATCTCAAATCTGCACAAAAATAAACTTACCTATTCATTCCAGTCTCCCAAAAACTTTTTGAAATACTATTTACATGTTATTGAGAATAGCAGTGACACTGACATCATGAAAACAAGTAACTAGGAGCTCCTCATATGTAAAGTTCTGGAATGACACCTGGCATGTGTCACACACAGTGAAGGACAGATTATTACTGCTGTTGGATCTCCACTGCCACTCTCTGAGGCTGGAATTGAAATACCCACTTTTCAGGTAAGTGGGGATTTCAAGGCCAAAGCTAGAATGACCAACTGGGAGCAAACCCGCAATCAAACCCAAGGTAAATGCAACCATGTTTCATGGAAGGTATTTCTTATCGATCAAATAGCATTTCATTCAAAGCCTATTTGGTCATGAATGTGCTAACTGCTCAGACTTTAGAGAGGGTGCTGCTGGCAGGCCTTTCCAGGTGGCACTAAGTGTGAGGAGAGGGATTGGTGCCGCGGATCAATCACCACCTGCAGCTGGTTGCTCCAATTCCAATCCAATGTGCCTGGGAAAGCAGCAGAGGATGGTCCAAGCACTTGGACCCCTATACCTAAAGGAGAGACTAAGAAGCTCCTCGCTCCTGGTTTGGGATTGATTCAGCTCTATCCATTGTGACCACTTGGGGAGTGAACCAGCAGATGGAAGATCTCTCTGTCTCTCCCCTTGGTAACTCTGTCTTTCCAATAAATAAATAAATAGATAGATAGATAGATAGATAGATAGATTAAGTAATTAATTAATTAAAAGTGAGAAGGAACTGAGCTTCATCTGTTGCAACCCCTGTCACCTCACTGCAAGTGGCTGCTGAATCTGCTAACCCATAGGGCCAACTAAAACAAAAGTGTGGGTATGTGTGTATGTGTGCGTGTGTGTATGTGCATATACATGTGTGGGTGTGTTTTCCACCTGGCTCCTTCAAGGTGAGTTGTCCAGTCGGATAATTCTCATATATTACCTCTTTTCTTCAACAGAAAACAAGCCTGGAGTTTTACATTGACATCCATGCCCACTCCACCATGATGAATGGCTTCATGTACGGAAACATCTTTGAGGATGAGGAGCTGTTCCAGAGGCAAGCCATCTTTCCCAAACTCCTCTGCCAGAATGCTGAGGACTTCTCCTATGTAAGCCAACAGTGCCCTCCCCAGCCAGCACCCCCTCTCACCACCTCCTTCCCTTCTCTTTCTTTTGACTTAACCTTCAACCAGAGCACCCGCTCTGTGCCAAGTCTTGTGTGGAGGATAGAGGTAAACCAGCTCAGCCCTTGTCCAGGGCAGCAGTGCTCAGGTCAGGCAAGGCAGCTTTGGAAAGGTGTTGTCGGAGCTGTGCAATGAGCTTCATTCCTGTAGTGAATGTGACTGCAGGACTAGAGAGAAGGAAACTCACCAAACACTTCCGCTATGTCAGCCCTCGGCCTATGACTGCATCTACCCCAGTTGTCTCAGTCTGAGAACACCAACAACATGTATGCCAAGGGAGTTCTGCAGCCATCACTCTGCCCTCACAGCTCTTCCTGGGCCTCCCCTTCTTTGCCAGTATTTGGTAACTGATTGTTTTCTTCCCTGTCTGCTTCATTTATCACTTGGGAGGATAAATGCGGATACAGTTATGGAAGTATTTGGTGGCAGTGAACACTTAAACCGCAGAGTCTGTTCCTGTTATAACCCACCTTGTTTGAGAGTGGGGCCTGAGCAAGGTTGTAAGTGTTGAAACCAGAAAAAGCAGTATTTGAACGGGGTGGGGAGAGAAGAGAAGGAGGGCGCTTGGAGTGTGGTTATGGCACGATGGGAGAGTATACTTGCAAAATGTTCCTGTTTTGCTACTAAATCACTGGGGTCTGTTATTTTCACATGGCCAGGTACACACAGGTCACAGTAATAGTTGAAGCTAATGAGCTGCAAACTCACCTGCCCATTGCTTCAGCCCTGGATGTTAATGGAGATGATGAATTTCTCTGCTTGGTAAGATGCACTTTGAATGCCAGAATCTTTGAATGTCAGGCCATGAAAGGAGTGGCGGCATTGTATAGGCCCCCTCTTGACACTCACGAAACACCATGGCCCAGGAAAAGTTCAATATTCAGTTCAAGGTTACCCAGAATTCAGTGGCAGAAGAAAGCAGCTGGCTCCCCATATGAAACCGTGGGACAAACACAGGCATACTTCGTTCTGTAAGCATCTCCAACAGGATGGCCAGGCCACTGTCACTTGAGTGCAGAGAGTGGCTTACTGAGTCCCAGCCCTCCTGGAAATCTGGGTCACATGTCTCAGAGACCCTTGCCAGGTAAGGTTTCCATGGCCTTCAAAGGGGACAGACTGGTCAGAGAATACCATTTAAAGTCGAATGTACTGCCCAAATTTTAGTTCTCATTGTCTTCCCGATAGGGTTGTTTCTTATTTCCTGCTTTTCCCTGCCCCTCTGTTCCCACTCTGCCAGCTTCTGCTACTGTCTGGATGCTTTCATTCAATTACTGGTTTATTTAACCAGTGTTTCTCAGGATTGTGTGTTGTGGGATGAAAGCCCATTTCTCAGAGAAGAGGAAGCTGAGACGTGGAGACTTGCTCAGGACCCGAGAGCACTGAGGCTCCCAGCCCTGACTCTCCCCTCTACCTTGTCTTCCACAGTCCAGCACATCCTTCAACCGAGATGCGATGAAAGCAGGAACTGGTCGCCGCTTCCTTGGGGGACTCCTGGACCACACTTCCTACTGCTATACTTTGGAAGTCTCCTTCTACAGCTACATCATCGGGGGCACCACCGCTGCTGTACCATACACCGAAGAAGCTTATATCCTTGGCAAGAATCCTGACATAGCCCTGGGCCAGCCCTCATCTGGCCAGGAGTATTCAAGGCTGGCAGGTCAGAAATTAAGTCTGCAACTCAGGTAAGAGCTGACACTTTGAGGAGAGGATGGAGGAGACAGGCTCTGATGGTGCTAAATTGGGTTGCCCCAACTTGCATAAGGACACGTATGCCTTGAATCTCCCTGAGGTGCCCTTGAGCTGTGGCTTGCACATAGCTTGTGGTTCTCTCACTTTCCTCTCTCCTCCCTTCTGTGGGTAGTGAGTCGTATGTCATCTAAGGCATGTAAATGTGACAGCTTATTAATGACTATTCCTTCTAACCCTGAACATGCAAAATCTTTTCTCTCTCCTGTCTTCTGCTCCTGCTAGCTCACTTCTGCTCTATATTGCTGATTTCCCTCGTTTTCTCACCCTGCCCCTCTTCACTTGCCTCATTTTTCACTCTCTACTTTTTGTTTCCCTTCCTCTCCTCGTCTTCCTCCCCTCCTCTCTTCTTCTCTGCTCTTGGCCTCCCTTATGCTCCCTGGTCTGTAGCTCTCTGCAGCTTTTTTTTATCCTCTCTGCAGCTTTTTTTTTTTAAGATTTATTTGTTTTATTGGAAAGGCAGATGTACAGAAAGGAGGAGACACAGAGAGGAAGATCTTCCGCCCAATGATTCACTCCCCAAGTGACCACAATGGCCAGTGCTGCACCAATCTGAAGCCAGGAGCCAGGAAGTTCTTCCCAGTCTCCCATGTGGGTGCAGGGTCCCAAGGCTTTGGGCCGTCCTTGACTGCTTTACCAGGCCATAAGCAGGGAGCTGGATGGGAAGTGGGGCTGCCAGGATTAGAACTGGTGCCCATATGGGATCCTGGTGCATTTAAGGCGAGGACCTTAACCATTATGCTATCATGCCAGGCCCTGCAGCTTTTTTTCTCCTTGTTTTCTCCTAACACTTCTGTGAAAATTCCTAAGCTTGCCTTGATGAAATTAGAGGTTGCTTTCTCCCTCGTTTCATCTTCTTAGGGATTTCTTGGCAATTCCATCTTCCCGAGTGTTGATTTCTATGTTTAAAGACATGGGTCAGAGCTACTGCAGATTCTGCTTTGCTCCGTCCTTTTGTGTTTGGAGTGATCCATTTCTCCTTTCCTAGCACTTTTATTTTACAGATAAAGAATTACAGTTGAGGGAGGAAAGAGGAAAAGGATGAAACAAACTCTCCCTCAGTACCTGTACGGGAATGAGTCCAAGACCTCTGAGGATACTGAATTCTATAAGTGCTTAAAACCCTTCCACAAAGTGATTTGGCATTTGCATCTAACCTATGCACATTTTCCTCTGTACTTTCCATAATCTCCATACTACTTGTAATTCTTAATGTAATGTAAATGCTCGGTACATTCTTTAGTGAGCACTGACAACAAAAAGAAGCCCATACATGTTCAGTGCAAATGCAGTTGAACATCAAATTTCCTTCTTAAAGGCGGAACCTGCAGCTTTGGAATCCACAGAGACAGGAAGCTGATTATATGTGTAAGTGCTCCCTCCAGGGAGATGGAAGTGTCCTTCATTTTAGGCTTTCTTAAGTGCTTCCTGAATGTCATAGAGCTTCTACCATACTCTCTAAATGGGAAAAAAATCTTTTCTGGTCATGTCATTATTTGAGACTCCTCTACCCAAGCAACCACAGCCTTCAGACTCTAATGGCTCAATTACCTGTGTGGGGACAAGGGAAGAATGGCAGTGGTCCCAGAGGGAGGGGGTAGAAGGAAAGAGGCCTGGTCTTAGAGTTGTGTTGCAGGCCCTGAAGAACACTGGAGGCAGGATAAGATCTGAGTTCCTTCCTGGTATCACCTTGCTGAGTCAGTCACCTTGAAATCACCTTGAAGTAGCTTTGATATCCAACTGCCTCAGCAAGGTCAAGGGAACAGGCTCGGCTTTGAGGCAAGGGATTTGTGGTTCCCAAAGTCCTACCCATCTCCTGTGTGTCACATGCCCTTCTTCTCCAACATGTTTGGTGATGTATGTCCTGGAACTCCTCCAGGCTCCTGTAACTCCTGCAGCGCATTCATGAATCTCATCTCCCACTGAATCTGCTTTGCTCTCCTACAATATGGTACAGAGAAGGTAGAAGGAGTTGGCTAGAAAGAGCGTGTCCCACAGCACTGTTCACAATGAGATACACATGGGTCACTCTGGAAGAGGTCAGCACTATGCCATTGTTTTCTGACGTCCAGGTTGATGGGTTCTCCTATTCTCCCTTAGCACATCTGACACTACTTCTTTTTGGAATTTATTGTTTCTGAGGAAACGGTCCCTACTTAAGCCTAGGGCTTTTGCCCCTCCAGACTCAATCCTCATTCATCAAAAGTAATCATATCCTTAGTAAACATAAAGATATACACAATGCACCTAGGGAAAAAAAATATTGAACAATAAAGTGTAAATCCTGAATCAGAGCTTTCTCACCTGGAGAGACAACAAAAAAAAAAGGAAAGAGACAATGATAATAACATGTATGATAAGTTCAATGGTAGAGGCATTGCAGAAGGCCATGGGGTACTCTCCTTTAACAAATATCTATTGAGTTCCTGACATAGATCAAGTAAAGTTCCAGCACAGACAGTGTGGCAGTAAACAAAAATGTTTTTACATGGATACAGAGGAAGTCTCAGAGTTCGGGAACCAGAGAAGGCATCCCAGTGGAAGACACATGTAAGCTGGATTTTTAGGACTGGGTAGAAACTTGTCAAACTCAATTGGGCTGTGTTGTTTGGGGGAGAATGCAGCAGACATGGAGACTGGGTGGGGAAGGATATTGCATGGGAGCTAGAAGTGGTCCATGATGATTGTAGGACTTCAGAACCAAGATATAAGTCTGCAATGCAGTCTGTAAAGAAATTGTGCTTGAAGATGAAAGCGATAAAGAGCAAAATGAGAATTTTGAAGAAGAGTGGAAAGTCACTGTCACAGCTATGGAAAGGAGAGATGCAAGGGCCAAGATCAAAGGCAGATGCAAGTGTGGGTAGCATGACACAACCATCCTGGGGGGGGTGGTCTAGGCCTAGGCTAAGATGGTACCCATGGGATATTTAGAACACAAAGCTAAGAAAACGTGACAATTGAGTGGATGGGGTGGCACAGAGGAACAGGAGTTTGTGTTTGGAAGGAGAGCAGGGTGAAATGAGAGGCCATGCACCAGCTGAGATGGCCGCAGTGCTGTTGGAGGCACCCTGCCTTGTCCTGTCATCCCGAAGATGAGAAGAGGAAATTGGAACTGGACCAGGGAAACTTGAGCCAACTCAGTGTGCACAAGGGTGGTTTAACCTGGCTCCTTTTTGAAATACATTGCAAAAATAAAAAAAAAAAAAAGAAACCCTCTCATTTCAAAGCAGAGGGAGATTTCAGGCAGACAGATTGTGATCTTTTGGCTGCTGGCTCTGTGTCCCAATCAGAAAAAGAAATTACATGGTCTGATGGAAATGGCAATATGGGCTGGGAGAAAGTGTCCTCCAGACTGCGAGTCAGGAGACCAGGGCTCTGATGACAACACCAACGTCATCCTGGAGCGTGCCCTTCAGTGAGTCCTCCAACCTCCCCGAGGTGAGCTTTCTCACCTTCACAAAGGGACCAAGGACCTTCATACCTATCCAATCTTTGCTATGGGAACTAAATAGAAATGATTATCAAAAGGTATGATGCCATTCAAAGAGACCAGGCTGAAGATCCAGACATATCTGAGTTTGATGCTTGGCCCAGTCACCTGCAAGATGTGCCAACTTGGGTGACTTGCATAATTTCATTGGATCACAGTCTCCTGAACTGCAACAAGGGAGTGTGACAGGGCTAAAGGAAGTAATGTATTGGCATATATGCTATATACTGACTGTTGAATAACTGGTGACCCAGATCCTTGTTGGCCTTTGCTTATGGTCTGGTTACAAAATCCAAGGGAAACAGAATTTTGAGTTAGGCCTAGGTCCTGATAAGGCTGGTGTCTACCCAGGCTTGGAGTGGGGAGCACAATGGAAATGCTGACTCCAAGAGGAGAACATGGCTAGAGTGGCCAAGAGAATATGCTGAGGCTTCAACTTCAGTCAACTAGATTGGTTTCAATTCAGACCTCGCTGTACATCTCCCAATGGGGTCCCCAAACACATACATTAGACACCGAAGCCCGCATCAGTTCATTCATCCACTCAACACAACTCACTAGGCAACAGAATCAGGTGAAGTAGGCATGGGTCCTGTTTTCAAGGAGAAGACTGTTTTTAAAGGAAGGGGGAAAGATACAAAGACCCCGGTGTCACAGAGTGAAAGTTTCAGCAAAAAGATCTGCTGATTGGAGAAACACATGGAAGGCATCTAATACAACCAGGCTGGCAGGGTAAGAGTGAGAAGAACTTCCTGGGAAACCAGGGCTCAGATCTGAGGATGTGGGTGGGAAAAGAAAAGTAGAACAGCCTTCCTGACACAGGAATGACAGGGGAGATCCCAGATGCCAGAGAGAGGATGTCCTGTGCAGGATTTTGGAAGATAGCTGGCACTAGGCCAGGTACAGCAGCTGATCAGGCAATATAAACAGCTCCCAACTGTGAAGGCATTCTCCTATCTTTAGCTTAGAAGGTTTATGAAATCGGGAAAAAGAACACTGAACAAGCAGTATTCCGATATCATCATGCAGCAACTTTACTCTTTATCCTCCACTGGCCTTATAGATAAATGGATATAGATTATACACCTGAGGATATGAAAGCACTGGCAGACCCTACAAGTTTCCAATCAATCTCAGGAAATTAAAAGTTTTTTAATTAATTCTAGTCACAGAGAGTCTCGGCTCAGCAATGACTGTTTGATCCAATCAAAACATCTTCAAAGTATAAGTCCTTCCCACCTTAGCTCAGTTATCCCAGACAGGACTATGAGGGCTTTGATGGTGATGGAGGGGCTCAGTCAGGCTGGTATCTTCTGTTTCCCTGACTTGGCTTCCAGCCTTTCCCCAAATGGCTAATAGCTGTTCACCTTTTTTGAGATTGGGCCAAAGAGGGAGAGGAGGAAAAGGTAGAGAGCACCCTAGGAGATGCGTTCATGAGCTGGTGTGGGCAAGCGCCAGACACTTTTTTCACACATATTCTTTCTGGTGCTGAAGACCTGCTAGCATGGACAAATGCACCTGCTTTCACAGTTGCTTCTTGCTGCTTTCTTAATTCTTAGGGATCTAGTTGTACTTCCTTGTTGGAATCACCACACCACGCCAAGTACCCTTCATGTGTAATAGAGCTGGAGTAATTTGTGTAACTATTTTTCTGGTTTTCTTTGCCAAGTCTTTGATGGTGGTTTTATGCCTCTCTTTGAAATGTGGGTTCTCAGATGAATCCAAAACTAAAGCAGCTCAATCTTAACAACATGCATCAATATCTAACAGGTAGGATTGACTATTGTTGCCAATTAATGGAATGTGGAATAATGAGAAAAGTCGAAGATGACACGTGGGCATCTTAATTTGAATACAAGGTACATAGTATGAGCTGTTGCTACAAGGATTGTTTGAAAGTGGCATGTTTTGGTCTCCATATGTGATGTGTTGAATGTGAAAGGTTCATACGACACCCAGATGGAGAAGTTTGGGAGGCAGATGATTCTGTGGACATGTGGTTCTGGAGAGAGGCCTGAACTTTGGACGAATTCACAACAGGTTTTCTGCGCAGTACCAAACAGTCACAATGAGGAAGTGATTTTCTTTCTAGGCCAAGTCAAGGTAGGCCTCCTGTTTATGACTGGTGAAAAGAATATTCTCATCTCCAGCACAACCTTTAGCCTTACTCCCTTTAGAAAGCTTTCTAGTCTTGATTTAAGACCATTTGCCTGTCCAGCCTAACACCATGCAGCCCTGCCTCAATGAGTGCAGAGAAGTGAGGGCTGAAATGGAAGCAGGACAGGGAGTGGGAGTGGGGAGTGAGAGTTTTGGGAGAATCCTAGCCTATACAAAATTGTACCACAACTCAAAATAAAAATATATTTAAAAAAAAACAAAGAAAAGGAAGCAGACCTCACCCAGCACCTGCTGATCCACTTGGCTCACCAACAGGGCATGGCATTGTGTGATCTGTGCTGTTCAGTGAAATTTTCAGGCGGGAGTGACAGGAAGAAGGATACTACCTAAAGTTTTGTTCTTGCTAGGGTGGAGGGGCTTCACTTTTTGAGAAAAGAACAGAATAGGAAGCGATAAGGTCTGACCTGTTGATCATGTTCTAAAACAGAATTAAGAACATTCCAGTTCTGGTTTGCCACACCTCAAGTCTAGCTTTGTCAGAATTCAGAAGTCAATCAAGCTTCTATCAGAAGGCTTGTGGAACAGAACATAAATGCTGCCAGTTGCTTTCTACTTTCCCCTCCCAACAGGTGTAGACTACATTTTGATCTTAAACTCTGAATGCTTACTGATGAGTTGGCTAAATAAATGAGTGAATGGATGAATGATAATAGTAATAGCAATGGTAGAAATAGTTTGCTTGCCATTTAGGCTTGGGGCGGTCTTTTCCTGCTCTGAGTCCTAAGTCTCCTATCTTTAACTTAGGAGAAGAAACGCTATCTATGATCTTCAAGTTTACTTGTAGATATATAAAATTCATTTGATTTGGACCTTTGGTATAGCATCTTCATTTTATAAGTAGGGACACAGAAACACACACACACACACCAAATAGCACATCCAGGACTGCACAGTTATCTGGCAGTAAAGTGGAAATGTAAATCCATATTGGGCCAGCTCACACTCTGCTCTCTTCTCCCTGCCTAGAGAGTTTCTGTCATCCCCTCCTCCCTGCTTTGCAGTCAGCCCACTTTCCCTGCACTTCATCAAACACAAAATCCTGTTTCTGAAACCACAAGAGATTAGGATGCCCTATCCAATTCTTACTATTCTCTGGCTCCTGCCATTCCACTCTAAGACCTATCTGAAACTGACCCATTGGTGACCCTGCCTACCAGATCCCTCTCCCTGTGGTGTCCTGCTGAGCTGCCATGCAGCTACCTAGGACCTCCTGCCTCTTAACTCCAAATAAAAGTATGCAACTGCTTTCTGAATACCCCCTGCCCTGGCCTGGGAAAACAAACTGCTGTTATCTCTCCCCAACCTCCTCCATCCCATTAGGTTTCCATGGGTTTTATCCGCTGCTGTCAAGTTTATAGTCATAATTCAAAATGTTGTTAATATTACTCTCAGCAGAGAAATACCAATTGCAAAGTTGTAGAGTTACTTTATAGTAATAACTGTCAGCCTTTGCTAGCAGCGCTCCAAGGTTCCATGGAAACTGAATTAGTGTTAGGAGAGTTGACATGGTTTAATGGGTGTGAGCTGACGGTCAGTGGCCATCTTGGTTCATTCCTCAGTATTTGACCCTTTGTGCATTTGTTTAAAGATTTATTTTATTTTTATTGGAAAGGCAGATATACAGAGAGGAGAGACAGAGAGGAAGATCTTCCATCCGATGATTCACTCCCCAAGTGAGCGCAACAGCCAATGCTATGCCAGTCCAAAGCCAGGAGCCTCTTCCTGGTCTCCCCACGCGGATGCAGGGTCCCAAAGCTTTGGGCCGTCCTCAACTGCTTTCCCAGGCCACAGGCAGAGAGCTGGATGGGAAGCGGGGCCGCCGGGATTAGAACCTGCGCCCATATGGGATCCCGGGTGTGCAAGGCAAGGACCTTAACCATTGCGCCATCGTGACGGGCCCAACCCTTTGTGCATTTGTATCCACACATTCGCATCCTTACTTGTGCTTCCATCTTCTTGTAAAAATATGAGGAGAACCTCTAGAGTGGAGGGACTTTATTTAAGGTAAGTTCCAACCAGTTGCAAGTTTGTGCCTAACTTTGAGTAACCCAAAGGACAATGAGAGGGATTGTCGGCCAGTTCTAGACATTGAGCACATGATTAGGGAATGGGTGAGTGCCTCAAATATGTGGCGTGAGGAGATTTGGGCAATGTTAATACAAAGGTGTTGAATGGTTTCTTCCTTTAGAGTATAGAGTATAGCAAAGACATCAAAAGCAACATAGGAATATGTGATTTGGGGACACATGGTTTCCTACATAGTGAAACAGTTTAGGAATCTTTTCTGACATAAAGTTTACTGTTGATCAACAGGGAAATGTGTCAGCCCCATCATCTAACACATACTATCCTGCTGCCAGAACCAATGTTGGCTCGGGCTGCAGGCACAGAAGCAGATTTGGCATCAAGCAGTGCCAGTCTTTTGTTGCCCTGCTATCATTGACCTCTGGAGTTCTGTGTTCATCTCTGATCCAACTCTATCTTACACATTGATCAGATGTGGCATGGGCCTAAGGGATCAGGTTAGAGAAAGAACACGAAGCTGGGTTTACCAACTCTCTTGGTTTACATAAGACTAATAGGCTTTGAAGACAGTCAATACTAAAACCAGGACAGTTCTGGACAACCAAGATGGTCCATCATCCCACCCAATATTATGACCCAGGGAGCTGGTAATGAAATTGAAGGTTATCTTTTCTGGGGAAAGAAAAACATTGGTCAACTCTCCAAAGACCTATTATGGAAAAAAAGGAGTGCTTTGTTCTATGTGGTCATAGGAGTCAAAGCAAAAGCCAACGGGAGGCAAATCTATTCTGTATTTCTGTGGAAGGAAGTGCCATGTAAGGTCTACAGTCAGGGCTGCACTCCTTGACTACCTGCAATGGGCCAGGTCCCATGTCAGTTCCTAGGAATGTTGAGATCTGCCCAGAGATGATCCCAATGTTTAGAGAAGATGGACAAGAAAGTGATGGAGCATCTAACCCAGCCTTGGGGACCAGAGGTGGGAATAGGTGCGCACATAAGAAAGCCTATCACTTCAACCAAGCCTAGAAAGATGAGGAGAGACTAAAGTGCTTTTGGGCAAAAGACAATATAGGTAGAGTCCAACATGTGAAGATATGTGCTTTCTTCTTGTGCCTGGGGTAGGCACTGAGAAGAGAGAGGCACTGAGGCTGGGAAAGGCTAAGGCCCTAATTGGCGAAGGACTGGTGATTAATAACCACACCAGTGTCACCATGGCTACGATAGGGAGGCAGCCCTCGATGGGGTCACATAGAAACAGTCACGAGCTCCTCAGGCACACACCAAGTCACACCTGCCTGTCGTTCTCACTCCTTTCACCTTTAAAGTGTATGTTCCCTGGGAAATTAGCTCTGAAACTATGTCAAAGGAATCCTTTTTTCCTCCAAGAACCATGGCCTGGCTTCTCATATTGAACTCGCTGCTTTCTGCTGCTAACTTGCTGTGTGCTGTTGTGCAAATCCCCACTTTTCCTGGCATTCCAGTTGTAAAATGGTGTTAGGACAAAGGTTCTCCATTCTAACATTCATTGAAAGTCCACTATATACTGAACACACTCATGCCTAGGATGTTGTCTCACTCCTGGGGGCTTGACCATTCTCCATAGTACCGCTGACCCTCTGTTTCATCCAGAAGGATCTGACACACCTCCCCCATCACTTCAGGCTGCATGTGCAGCCAAGACACACTGCCTGTCTGGGGTTTACAATCCATCAATATTTTCCTCAAGATGATAAATGTGTTGCCAATAAGAGGAGGCAGCTGCCAACTCTCTCTGAGACAAGGGCCTTTAGCTGGGACTGCGGCTGTGCTTGGCTTGTTGATGTATCTGGGGCGACAGGAGGTGGGAGTTGCGGGTGGAAGGAGGCAAGATGGAACTTGGAGGGTGGCAGAGATTAGACCCACTGCTCTCACTCTATGTAGGTTTTGCCATGAGTGAGAGGAGAGGAGAGAGGAGACAGAAAGTGCTTGAGTTTACGTCAAAGCCAAATATATTTACGGTGTTTATTAGTCTGTTACAGAATGCCAAACCCTGAGCAGGCCATTCAGAAGTGCATAAAATGCTTCCAGAATCATCATTCTTATTTGATCCTACAACACTCAAGAGAGATGAACACTAGGGGATGCCATCTATAACTGAATGCTCCATTCTAAGCCAGGGGCCATCCCAGGCCTGGGAAATACAGAAATTCAGAGTTGGGCAAAGTAATACGATCAAGTGACGTAGTAGACAGGCAACAGGGCATTATCTTCTGGAATCATGACCCTGTTTATTTAGATTTTAAGTCCTCTGATTGTCCTTCTAGGAGACACTGTCTTTGAAGAAACCAAACATGTATTTGAGGAGCTAATGACTGAGATAGCTCAAAGAGGTGCTGTTGTTAATCAAGAGAAGGAGAAAAATCATGGCTTTTGCCACAGGCCTCACCTGGGTGCAAATCTCAGTTCTGCTATTCACCAGTTGTGTGACCTTGAGCAAATGTCTCTGAGCCTTGTTAGCCTTTTTATAAGAATGACTGCTATGAAATGTATCTCACAGGGTTGCTTCAAGTAGATGGAAACAGATGTTCTCAGATGCTTATGAGATTATCTGGCCCAATGTAGTCACTCAGTAAATGATATTGCTATTGTTACTATGGCCAGTCAGGTGCTGTCAGTCAGTGAAAGTTAAGTAGAACATTTCTGGGCTTGGATTGAATGTCCCATGGAACCTTCCACAAAGGGTTCTTAAGACTCATCAGGGATTCTTTGGATCTTGGACAGCAATCTTCCTAAAAGCATGTTTGGAATACTGACATATCCTGAAAAAGTCAGACTCCAGTATCTCTACCCTTATGCATAATTCAGAATTTAAAAAAAAAACCACAAAGTCATGACTGACTAGTCTCAAGACTCAGCCTGTGATAAAGCTGGCAGCCTGAGGCCAGGGTGCAGCCTACGTTGGGATTTGGTGTTCGGTGCTCAGTTACAATGCTCAGGTGCTCATCCAGGGATTTTTTTTTTTTATGTTTCCTGTGATCAGAGAGAACTGACACCCTATCTCCATGACTCAGTTTCCCATTCCCCTATGAAGCCCACTCTGTGAGTGGTTGTGCTAATCAAATGACATAGCAGGTGAGAAATTCTTTTGAAGACAATTCTGCTTTATACTCAAAGTAGGATTGATTCTTGAAGGGAAAGGGGGAGTGGGAGGGGCGCAGGGAGAAGTTGGAGGTTGGCTGCTCTTTAGAAGAGATAGTAGATCTAGAAAAAGACAGGGTCGGGGCAGAACACAGAGGAGGCACTGGGCTGATGGGGAGGTAGCCAAGAAAGACCCAGCTATGTGTGGAGGCCAACCTGTGTGTGCAGACCTGGCTGCAGCAGGAGGGTGCTGTTCTCATGGCTGGTAGCCCAAAAGCTGTGGGCAGGAGTCTGGCTTCGCCTTCCCAGCCACTTCCTCCCAGCCGCTTGCCTGCAGGGAACACCAGCTGCAGCTCCATTGCCATTGCCTGAGGTTGAAGTGCCCTCTCCTGGCCCCCAGGGTGCATGGCTGTCTGTGTGAGTCAAGTTCCCGTCTGCCTGGAGGGTTGGAAGGCAGCCAGTCCTTTGTCTGGCCTGAGACCCAGAGCTGGGGGACGGAAGAAGGAAGAGCACAACCTCTCCAGTTCTTCCAGGTTGCTCTCTGCAAGAACATCCCTCCTGCTTACCAGGCCATCCTCCTTCCCCCTCCATCCTTCTCCTTTTTGTTCATTTCTCTTTTCTCTTTGTCTTTCTAACGCACCTTCCCCCACACATGTACTGCAAAGCTTTGCCTGTCACTGTTTTTCTGGCTCTCACTGTCTCCACTTCCTCCCTTCTAACCTCCTGTTTCTCCTTCTTCCTCCTTAGCTCCCTGTCTTCAGCCAAAAAGTGGAAATGCTTTACACTCAAGTTCACTACAAATTTCTCCATTTAGTATCCTCTGTTTACACAAACCTGAGCACGTTGCTTAGTGTCCTGACGCCTTAACGGATACTGAAGTAAAAGTCAGTGCTTCAACAGGGCTCTGACCAGGGTCTCCCAGTCACCCCTACACCCCCTTCTCCTCTGCTTTACAACCCCATGCAGAAGACAACTTGGCCTTCTTTTCTTCCTCTGCTTTCTTTTCCAATCCTGCCTTCCATCCATCCCTTTGCTGCTCCTCTCTCCCCCTCATACCACAGTGCAGATAGAGATTTCAGTACCACTCCTGAGCCTTTTAGCAAAGGGAACTTGACCTTCACCTGGAAGGGCTTATCCTTCAGGGCTCACTGTCTCCCTCTTGTGATTTCCCAAGGGAAGACAGAATGACAGCTTGCGCTGGTGTCTGCTCAGGCACTGAGAGAGCTGAGCCAACACAGTGAGTCAAGGGGCGTCTCTGTGTACAATGAGTCCTGCAACAGTGGGTTGTGGTGAGGCAGGAGTCAGCCCTGGAGACCCTGCATGTCAACCTGGTGTGTGTGGCCAGGGGCTAGGGATTTGGATTTGCTTGTCAACAACAACAAAAAGCCCACAGCAGCAAGACCCTGCAGATGTCTCCCGGCACTGAGTTCTTACAGGATCATCTCGCCTAGGGAGCCAGAGGGAAGTGGTAGCTTCCAGCCTGTGCGCGTTCCTTCAGCAGATGCCAATAATAGTATCATGAGGCTGCTTCTTAGTGTCCTCTGATGAGAGCTAGGACATAAACCCAAAACCCATCCATGTAGCTGTCTGGGGTCTAGCTGAGTACTACACTACACTCACGCAGGTGTGAGCCGACTGCATGTGCCATGCTGTCCTGGGCTATCATGTCTCCTAACTCAGATACAGAGAAAGCCAGGACAATCAAGTGAGGCAGGCTGAGGCCAGGACGAGCATGCCGGAGAGACTTAAACCGGTGAGACTCAATGGTTGGGAGTCCAAGCTCCACAATGATACAGGTCTGATTTAAATCCCAGCTCTGCCACTCACAAGCCCTGTGTGACTTTGGGCAAGTTATTTCACTACTCTGGATTCCATGCTCTTTATTTCTGAAAGTACAAATTCCCCAGGGTTTTTGCAAGGATTGAATGGGCCACTGTGTGGAAGTGCTTAGCACCCAGACTAACTGGCTCCTGGGAAGGTATATGTTACGAGAAAAGCCAGGTGGGTTCTTTCCTCAGCTTATTATAGAAATAAAAAGCCAGGAATCTGTTGCAGAAAAGATTATTTGCGAAGGGACCAGGTGAGCAGGGAAGGGAGAAGGAAGGGGAAAGCACCTCCGGAGAAAAAGCCGGGAGATGAAGTGCCTCTCGCAAGGAGAGGGAGAGAGACACCTATTCGAGGAAGTGTCTTGGGATTTTTTTTTTTATTGGAAAGGCAGATATACAGAGAGGAGGAGAGACAGAGAGGAAGATCTTCTATCCGATGATTCACTCCCCAAGTAGTCGCAATGGCTGGAGCTGAGCCAATTCAAAGTCAGGAGCCAGGAGCTCTTCCTGGTCTCCCATGCAGGTGCAGGGTCCCAGAGCTTTGGGCCGTCCTCAATTGCTTTCCCAGGCCACAAGCAGGGAGCTGGATAGAAGTGGAGCTTCCGGGATTAGAACCGACGCCCACATGGGATCCCAATGCAAGCAAGGCAAGGACTTTAACCACTATGCTATCGCTCCAGGTCCAGGGTCTTGGGATTTTAAGCATTCCCTGACTCCTCCTTGTTGGGTGGGGAACCTACAGGTAAGATGTTCCCCATTGGTGGTCTCTTAATCAGTTAGGAAATTGGTGGGCAATGCTTATGCTGACCACCTGAAGGTATGGCCAAGACCTCTGCAGGTCTGGATGGTCTCAGTATACAGCTTGTAATATGTATCACAATTCTGTGTGATCCCTCTGTGGTGGCTCCTGGGACATCAGAAATCTGCTACAGAGGTGGCTGGCAAGCCAACAGGCTGGAGAACTGGTCACGCCACCAAGCACACTAGGAGCTGGATGGACAGTTTTATTATCAAAGAGATTCTGCTCTTGACTTCACATAAGAAAACTATAATCACACTCTTTCCCTATTTGACTGTGCTCACAGATGGGCAAGTCTCCGGCTCACCTCCCTTTGGCTAAGCACTTTAGAAATGAAGCATGCAAACAGGTGTCTCCTGGACTCTGGGAATTCATGACACATAAAGCCCAAGGGAGACAGCTGAGTCTTGGGTAGTTGGGAAGCTCCTGAGGCAAGGAAAATTTGGCTTTGTACCCATCAGGTGCCAGAAAGTATGTGTTTTATTAATTTACTTAGTTTTCATGGCAGCCCTATGAATAGTTGCTCTTCTTGCAAATGGAAAAATGTTGGCTCAAAATATTAGTTCCCTTGGGGTCACGCAACTTATTCAGGACAGAATCAGGCTCTGGCCCTAGAGTCCCGTTATCTCTCAGCACCTGCTTTCCCTCTTTGCCCACACGCAGGCTACCAGTGGGATTGTGTACCCACCTTGCCTGCCCCGGCGCAACCCTCCAGCCCCCACTGCCCACCAGGGAAGCAGAAGGTCACTGTGCCAGGCAGAACAGACCCCTCTCTCCAAGCATATTGGCACACGCTGCCTTGGCTTTCTTGAGTGATAGTTTTCACTTGGCCCGAAGCACTCCACACCTCGCTGAAAGGTGGTTGCTGAAGGAAAGTTACTGGACTCTACTGAAAGTCATTTTTAGATTCCAGAACAGGACAAGAAAGAACAATGACTTCACATGTGCATGACTAAATCAAAGCAATTTGATCTTCAAAATGTCAAGCTTTATGGTCAGTGGCTGTTTCACAGTGAAACATTGTGAATATTAAAATATCAGAATGGCAGGGCACCTAAACTGGGAGTCTTGGTAAGGGCAGACAATCTCTGGAGGTGGTGGCTTGGGCTGTAGGCCAGCTTTGAACACAATCTAAAATCACATCATTCTGAGTGACTAGCCTCCTAAGATCAAGATGCTCTAGGTAAATGACACAAATTAACTTGAACTTGAACTACAGTTTTCAAAGATCAGTATTATGGTCCCCATTTGGTGGGAGTGGCGGGGGGCTGATACTCAAGATAGTTAGAGGATTAGTCCAAGGGCCTGTGGTCAGCAGGTGCCTCTGCCAGTTCTCAAGCTCAGGTCTGCCAGCCTTCAAGGCCTTTATGCTTTAGAGCAGCACTAGCTCATCCATGTGGGACCCATCATGATCGAAGATAGATCGCAACTAAGTCATTAAAGTCTGTGTCAATAAATAAGATCTTAAGAAATGTGGATTAGGCTCTGGGTTCTTAGAAATCAGGAAATTCAGGCAAGAATCCAGACTTTCAGAAATTTATCATATGAGTCAACCATTTCATTTTTCCTCTCTAGGCTTTCAGCTTCCTACCTATAGAAACGTTAGGAATGAAAATGCAAAACAAACATTTACCAAGCAATCACTCTGGGCCAATCCCTGTGCTGGGTACTGGAAGGCAGAGATGTATTACACATCATTTCTTGCCCTAAGAGGGTAGCTGAATGAAGGAACATCGATAGCTTTTCCTGCTCAGACAGGTTGAGGACTCAAAGTGTAACCACAAGTACCTGTGACCCTATTCAGCATGTCTTAAATCTACTGTGACCTTCTTACAGGATTTTGGGTGAACCTCAGTGGGTCTGGAATTAAGTCACACACAAGACTTGTGGGCTCATGGAGCAACGCTGATGAGCACAGAAAACCGAAGTGTACACGGGTAGAACACTGATGTATTCAGTATTTGTTAAACAGCAAATTTCTGGGCATTGCTTCTGTTCCAGGCTCCATATTGGGTTGCTGAGGACCCAAAAATGTTCCAGAAAAGGCTCCTAAATTCTCAGAGTAGCTGAATGGAGATGTTGATATACAAACATCATTGTGAATGACAGTATCTGCCAGGACTCATTAGGTGCAGAGTGTGGCAGAAGGTGCGTAGCAGTGACAGGATGACTGCCTGGAGGAGGGGCCCTGAAGAACAACACGGGCATTGCAGGCCAAGGCCCAGAGACATGACCCAATGTGCTGTGCGTAGGAGCTGCACACTTCTGGAGCTTCCAGTGCAGGGACAGCCTCTGGGTAGAAAATTCTGTGAATATTAGGCAAACCCAGACAGCAAGCTCTGGCCAGCAGAAGGCTAATAACTGGCTCAAATAGGGATTTTAAGCTTACAAAAAAATTAAAATCATGACTTTTAATTTTTTTCTTTTTTTAAAACTTCAATACAGTTTGTAGATACACTTTTGAGAACACAACAACATTCTCCCTCCTGTGCTACTCCGTTTTCCTCCGACCCTTTCTCCCTCTTTTTAGTTTTTGAGACAGCTTATTTTAAATTTACATTTCGGTAAGGAGGCTTAATGCTTCACTAAGTAAAAGGTTTCCAAAAAAGTTTATCAGGAATATAGACAACAGCAATAAACAGCCATTACAATGACTTGACCCACGTGCAAGTGAATTTTAAAGTAATCTTAAATCACTAAAATTGTAGTATGACATTCTTAACCATGGGTTTGACAAAGATATTAAACAAAGGTTCATAAAACCATCGTTGTAGCAATGCTGACACACACCCAAGCTTTTTTTAATTTTGCTCTTTGCCAGAGGTCTTCAGTGTGCCTGCATGGCTTACTGTGGCACTGTCCGCTCTGCTGACTCACCCGAAGGGCATGTTGCAGGGAGCCACTGCCACTTCCAACCTACTCGAGAATGAGCACAGGGAAGGCAGAGCTGAATCCCACCTCTGGCCTAGAGCCAGCTGGATCTTTTGGCTGAGTTTATCACAGGCCAGTCAGACCAGCCACATGCAGATCCAGGAGAAAGAAGAGGAAATGGGGGGTAAGCATAAATGGGTGACCCTGGGTAGAGAAGAATATTGGTCTCCTGTGTACCACTGCGGCATTGAGGTGCCAGGTCTTTTGAGGGAAGATGGGATGTGAGGGATGCTCTGGGAAAGGCAGGACCTAAGGAAGTTAACTTTGTGGCTGAGCTTGCCATCAGCTCCATTCAACAACATCAGCACCTTCTACACTCTGGGCAGAGGGAAGGAAACTTGGAGAATCCCAGCCCCATTGCTTGGAAAGATTAATGCTGGGCCAAGGGAATGACTCTTCAACCCTTGCCATTTCTCAAGGCCTAGGTCAGTTCCCATTTTGAGGCTAATACCCTGCAGCAAAAAGGCAGCCCTTCACTTTTCCTTTCCTAGCACAAACAACTAGTATTGCCTTGGAAAGTCACTGCACACAAGGTCAGGAAGCATTGGCTTAGCATCGTAGGGGTCCCATCCTTCTCTGCCCAGCCAGTGGCACTCCAGCTGCTCTGAGCTCCTCCTTCCTTTCAAGGCCCATTCTGTCCCACCGCCAGAAGTGCCTCCCTCCTCCTTGCTAGTGGCAGAGAGCAGAGAGCCAGCCTTGCACCTTTGCATCCATAATATACTGGCTGAGGATTTTTTATTACCTTGCTGAGACAGAAGGCTGTGGGATGAATTTAAATTCAGGGCTCAGTAGACTGCTATGGAGGCTGTGTCTGAACCCTGAGACAGCAACCTCTGCTGTCATTCTGAGAGTTGTACTGGGTGTACCTGGTGAGCCCCCAGCCCCAACCTGGTCCATTGAGTGCTGGGTGTCGCTTGGGCAGCAATGCTGCAACAAAAGTCAGAAGCAGGAAAATGATGTGAGCCCAGACTGCCATGGGAGCTCAGAAGGGTGAGAGAGCGTGGGGGTCTAGAGTAGTCCCTACAACTTCCCGGATAGGATGAGCCCTAACACCGAGACTGTGCCAAGTGAGAGCGTTCATCTCACAGGTGCTCTCACATGCCCTGCCGGGCCTTAGTGAGTGACCACTGTACAATCCTATGAAAGAAGGAACAATTCTCCCCATTTTACAGGTCGGAAAACAAAGGCTCAACAGAGTAAAACAGCCTGACACAGGTGCATAGAAAGTGGCTGTATTAGTCCAAAGCTCTCCAGGGAAATATGAGCCAATAGCTATGTATGTACACTAGGAGACCTCAGATTGTGAAACAATGGAATTAAAAGATAAGGTTGGGGGAAGGGCACCGGGAGGGGATGAGGGAATCCCAGAGCCTATGAAACTGTGTCACATAATGCAACATAATAAATAATTTTTTTAAAAAAGATAAGGTTTATTTTGGGGCCCTGCATTTTGTTTTCATGAAACGCAATTTCCATGAGTTGCTTTCAGTGCTCTTGTTTCTCAGGGAATGGGCTCCTGTGATCTTGTTGGCTGAGAAGAGCTGCCCAGCAGGCTGGAAATCTTATTAAGATTTTAATAAGAATTTTTTTGGTTAGTATTTCATCGTATTTAGCTCTGTTAATATGGAGATTAACAAACTAAACAGCCTCCACACTTACAGTGTGGTAGTGAAGCCAGAGAAGAATGGAACATTAGGGGTAAATGCCCAGCTCTGATTAGTTGTTCTCATATATTGTTCTTCTGGTCTCTATTTGGTTTATTTCCTCCCTTATTCTGGTTATTTCTTCTTTTCTGCTAATCTTGGGATTATTACGGTGTTGCTTTCCTAGCTCCTTCAAATATTTGATTAGCCCGTTTACCTGGTGCCTTTGTTAGTTTATTGACGTAGGAAATGAACTTTTCACGTAACACTGCCTTGACTGTGTCCCGTGAGGTTTTATATGTTGTGTTGATGCTTTCACTCATATCCGGCAACGTTTTTCTATAACCCATTGTTCATTTAGCAGCATGTTGTTCAGTTTCCAAGTATTTGCATATCTATATCTATTGCATATTGCAGATCTATATATATTTTGATTTGTTAGTCTTCAATTTCACTCCCTGATGACTTAAGAAGATGTGTGGTATGACTGATTTTTTAAAATTTGCAGAAGCTTGTTTTGTGACTTATAATGTGATCAATCCTGGAGAAGTTTCCATGCATCAATGGGGAAAAAAAAGTGAAATCTGTGTCTGTAGAATGAAAGATTCTATAGATATCGATTAAGATCATCAAAGAAAATCATCGCGCCTTACTAAGTAAGGCTGGACTCTGGAGTATGCTGGGAACAGGGAGACTTGGCTGTGTCCAGAAAGACATAGACTGTCAACTGGAAGGCATGTCTAAACAAAAACCTTGTCACAAGAGCCACTTTGTCCCTCCAGTGCTGCAGTGCAGGGGAGGGATTTCCTGGTCTGCTCCCATCTGCAGCCATCGCCTTACCTGGCAAGAAGCCTCATCTGCTGTAATTACGCTTCATTAAAATTCTGATTAATAGCATCTTGCCTGGGCCAGGCACACGATAAGCTTGGCCTAGCCCTTACTTGGTAGTGTTCTTTCAGCTATTTACACACAGTTAACACCCCTGCAGGCGCCCAAGAACTAAAAGAATCTACTGAGGCTGAAAACACCCCTGAGATGCAAAGGTGAAACCAAGAAATGAAAGTGGAGACTGAGTGCTGAGGGCCTTGGTGGGGCAGAGAAGACAAGCAAACTCAGAGTCAATGGGTAGCCCACAGCAAACTACGTTTTGCAGGGTGCGCGTTTGGCCAAGTTGATTGGTTGGTTGAATTTTGACTGTGAAGTTCTTTGTGCCTGGAATTTACTATCCAAATTGCACACATTTGCATAGTGAGCCTAACCTTTGTGCACATGCTGGTGAAGACATGCAGTGGGAAAAAGAAAATGTTACTAGGCAGGGAGGTGTGGTGACAAAAGTGTTGACAGAAAACTATAGGACATGTATCAGAGAGTTGTTCTGGGGGGCTAAATAGTAGGAGGAACCCAGAGGCAAAGAGGATATGGAGCATTTGGGAGGCCCCATATCACAAAATGTGTGGGAGTGTTTATGAAGGATAGAAAGGCCAGAGCTGTCAGGAGGAGGACCTTGAATGGCATGTTTAATGAATCTGGATTTGATCTGGGGAGAGTGCAGAGCCATCCATAAGGTTTCATCAGGAAAGGGTGTAGTCAGAGCTGCACTTCAGGAACATTACACAGGAAAGGACTGGGCAGCAGCAAGCAGAGACCAGAGATGTGGAGGTGAGCAGGGGATGTGATCATCAGGCCTGAGCCATGGTAGAGGCTACATGATACAGTGGAGGAAAAATCTTTCTGCCTCAGACCTCACAGGAGACCCACTGGTTTTCCTCCTTGGATGACACAGTGGCACAGATGGCTGATCAGAGGCAGAGGGGGAAACTTATGCCTTTGGTGTCCTCATCTCTCTCTCTCATGATCTTAGTACAGCTACCAAGCTTTGCCAAGTTGTATTTGAACTCTAACAGCTAAGCCTGATTTGATAAATCAAAATGCTCAGGCATTTCAATGATCAGCTACTTACCCAAAACTGTCAGTGGCTGGAAGTTCTCTTTGTCATATGTTTTCTGTATATTGTAAGAGATATATTTCATTCTCCCTGAGTCTACGTAATTATCTGCTTGTCTGTACGTCCCCTTTTCTATTTGTCTCAGTCTCAATCTGGGTCTCTGTCTCTGAGGATTTCTAAGTCACTGTGCCATTTTTCTGTGACCCTCTTTATGTTTATTTTTCCCTCCCACGTCTCCGCCTTCTCTTACACTCCCTCACTGTATCTCTCTTGTCTCTCACTCTCTCCATCCCATCCATCCCTCCCTCCTCATTTTTCTTTGTCCTATACACAGTTCTGATTAGACCAATGACCCGGAAATAAGACCAGTCTCTGCCCAGGAGCTGCTAAGATGGCTGCTATGGAACTGCCTAAGTAAGGAACCCTCATCATTAGCAAGAGATGGGTTGCCTTGGCCTACAACTAGGAAACCTTTGAAATCCTGCATCTAAATTGCTATTTTTTTTACTGCTGCTAGTGATGCTAATTAATGTGTTAATTGGATGTTTTGATATTTGAAGAGCAAAGCAATCCAACTCCTTCCTCCAGAAAGCCAAAATTATTAATGAACTTGGCAGGAGTCTTGGCTCTCTTTCCACAGAGCAGGCACAGGCAGAGACTTTGGGGCAAGCAAAGGAGCTATTCTGAGGAAGTGACTTGTCTGTTCCTAGGGAATGTGAGAGACTAAGAACTGATGGCAAAACCATTCAATGGGATGAAAAAGTCTCAGAACTAGAAACCAATGAACAGAGGGTCTAGCCCTACTCAGCTACCACCTGCTGCAACCCTAGGTTGCCAACTTGGTCTTTTGTATCCCAGTGCCTAGCCTGGTGCCTGGCACACAGCTTACATTTAACATATATTGTTGCTTGAATAATCAGTGAGATCACTGCCTTTGAGTCAGACATGGATTCATATCCCACCTTAACCAAATTTTAGTTGGATATTTTGAGCAAAATTTGCTTCATCTTTGTCTCAAATTTTTTTCCAACCACATGTTCATGAAGAGTGCTGATGAATTTAGCTTTGTCCAAGTTTGATATATATATTTATTTGTGCTTCAAAATCCCACTGCAAATGGTAACTCATGTACTGCCTGCCTGATCTGCCTCTTGATCTGGCTCCATTTGTAAAACAACATGATTAAAACTAAGGTAAAGATGTGCAGTGGTTCCATGGGAATGCAGAGAACAGAGCAATTAATTCAGACCTGAGGAATCTGAGATGTTGAGCTGGATCTGTAAATGTGATTAAACACTCACCAGGAGGAGAAACAAAAAGAGGAGGAGCAGACATTCAATGAGTGCCTACAAAACGCTAGCCAAGCTCTGAAATAAGAGGTTTAATGATCTCTAAATTCCATGGCACGATTCTCTTTTCTGTATCTTTGAGCATTTGATTTTTTTTAAGAAAACCATAATCAAGTACAGAGCAAACAATCTCGGAGAGGGATGTTTGGGTGCAGTAGAGAAACTTTGACATTTCACCTCTGAGAAGCATGTGCTGAGAGCCAAGTCTGTAACCTGCAGCTGGAAAAGGACTCTCACAGGAAACCAACCCCTTAGGTAATGTCTGTCTCTAACTCTCGTGTGTGTGTGTGTGTGTCTGTGTGTGTGTGTGTCTGTGTTTATGATAGAATGATTACAGATGGCTTCAGAGATTCTTAGGAAACTCTGAATTAAAGTATAACATGAATTTCAATGAACTTTTTGACCATATTATATGTTTGCGTGTACACACAAATGTATGTTATATGTATTTGTTATAAGGATTTGCTTCAAGGAATTAGCTCATGTAATTATGAAGGCTGAGAAGTCCCAAATTCTTCGGTCAACAAGTTGGAGTCCCAGGAGAATTGATATGTACTTTTAGTCTGAGATGAAAAGCTGTGGAATAGGAGTTTCAGCAACTGAAAGAGACCTACTCACAGTAGGGAAGACCTTCTATACATTCAACCCAAGCAAATGTCAATCTCGTCTAGAAATACCCTCACAGACACACCCAGGGCAACATTTGCCTTGATGTCTGAACACTTCAAGTCAAATGGCACTTAAACAGACCCCCTCACCATTGGTTAATTGCTCTGGGATGTTGTTAAGCATTTGAAGGTAAACACAGTCAAAAAGTGTAGTTTTAGGTTCTAAAGACTCAGTATAAAGATTGCTAAGTAATCTCTGTGTAATGATCATTGGGCAACTCAGGGTTGGTGAAGTTCAACCAATCCAACCCTTATGTAAGAAAAAGAGGAGAGAGGGAGATATGGGAAGAGGCAGAGAGACTGAAAGACAGAGAGGGATGGGTGGAGGCTGGGTGGAAGTTGTTTTTTTTTTTTTCAAGCTCTCCCTACTTTGTAAATGTGATGCCCCTGCTATGAATTCCTGAATTGTGATGCTTTGTTTGTAAGAAAGTATAATCACAAAGTAAGCAATTAAATTTTGAAATAATAATACTTGAGCGAAGCCATGAATGACAACGAAGCTTGGGAAAATGACCAGAACAACAGTATGACCATGGTACAGGGTCAGTAGAGAGAAGAGAAGACTGGGCAAAGAGGCAGAGGCCATATGACAAGAGACCTTGATGTGATATAAAGGAGGCTAGGAATTAACACTGAAAGCAATGAGGAGTAGTAACTATACAACACACACACTGACAGCATCCCTCTTCAATGTCACTTTTCATAATGCCTACTTGACTATGGAGCCTTTCAAAGTTGCCAGTCATGCCCAAGTTACCTTGGTTTCTCCAGGAAGAGGCACAATGCCAAGAACACAGTAGGAGTTTAACACTGTTGTTGAATAAAACTAAAGAGGCTTAACTAATAACCAGTTGGCAAAGGGCTGTGTCCACATCGTTGTGACACCTGATAATAGAGGTGGCCCAGAAGTTTTGCCTAGGGCTTCTTCCAGTGCTTCTGCTGGTACAAGAATATTAGTAAATCCTGTGCACCAAGTTACGGCTCATACAAAATATGTTGGGGTCGGACCCGGAGTGATAGTGTAGTGGTTAAAGACCTCACCTTACACACGCTGGGATCCCATATGGGCGCAGGTTCTAATCCTGGCAGCCCTGCTTCCCATCCAGCTCCCTGCTTGTGGCCTGGGAAAGCAGTTGAGGATGGCCCAAAGCCTTGGGACCCTGCACCTGCATGGGAGACCCAGAAGAACTCCTAGCTCCTGGCTTCGGATTGGCTCAGCTTCAGCCGTTGCAGTCACTTGGAGAGTAAAGCATTGGATGGAAGATCTTCCTCTCTGTCGCTCCTCCTCTTTGTTTATCTGTCTTTCCAAAAGAAAAATAAATCTTAAAATTTAAATATATATATATATATGGGTTAATGTAACCTATAGTACATACTCTAGGGCCAGATGTATCTCTGTAACACCAGAGGCTCTGTTTGAGAGATCGCTGGGGCATCCACACTGTGTGTAACCCCATAAGATCCAGCAATGTTTCAGTACAGGTATCTCCGACCAGGCAGCCACTGCCATTATCAACCCTTTAAGGACTGCCCAACTATGGCCTATGGCCCACCATTTTGGAAGGAGAATTAGTCTCTGTGCTCAAGTCCTCATTTGATCTTGAGCATGTCAGGAACACAGATTCAGCCTGATGCATTTCGATATCAAAGTGCCCAGCGTATGGTGCCAGTTGAAGGTGGTTGAAAGGACAAGAGGTGGCAGAGAAGAAGCACCCACACAGATCTCATTGCACAAGATAAAAAGCTGCGGCATCATGAAAAGGGAGCAGAGTTCAGGAAAGGGGAGAGGGTATCCAGGAACAAGTTAGAAGTATTCTGTAGAGGAGATGGGAGCTTCCAGCACAACCCTTGAAGGATAACTGGGACTGAGGCTAGGACAGAAGTGCTGCAAACTGCAAGGAGTGGGACTCATGAGCAAAGTCACAGCTTTAAGAGTAGTCCAACCGTTGTATACTCACTGTGGAGAGCAACAGGGATACCACACTGCCTTCCCGATATTTACCATCCCCAATTCCCAGAGGAGAAAAAAATCAAGAAGCAGCAGATGCGCATGCATGTGTGTGTGTGTGTGTGTGTGTGTGTGTGTGTGTGTGTGTTGGGGTAGCTTTGGGAGGGCTGTGGAGGATGCCATCAGATTGGTTAGACTGCATCAAGAAAGCTCAAGTAACTACAATTTCAGATCATATTAGGCCTTTATTTTCCTCCAGCTACAAAAATGCATTTGATGTGGAATGAAAGAGAAGTAGCACTTCCACAGTTCCTGCTCTCCATCAATGATAAGTGGTTTTGTTTTTTAAAACAATATTCTTATTTAATATTCTAAGCCACTTTGAAGTAGGTCTGAGTGCCCTTGTTTTACAAATGAGAAAGCTAAGTTTAAGTCACTGCTTTCTGGTGGGATCTTCGACTCCAGAGTCCTTGATTTTTTTTTCCACTGTGTCATGGTAACAAGACAGTATGCTCATCCTACATGCTCTTATTCCCTGGCTGATTGTGTGTGTATGTACACACACACACATGTGCACAGGCATGTGCCTAATCACGCTTTCCTGCCCACAGGCCCTGATTGTGGGCTGAGATTTTGATTACTTCTGCCCAATTAATGCTCTGTTCATTCTTGCTATCTCTTTGTGATTAGAATGAATTGCTGCTGATTACAGTGTGTGGAAGGAAATGGACAGCCAGCAGCAGTTTTGCTTGGGGTAAAAACATTACAATGGAAAATGAAACTGGTTCTTTATAACTTACATTTAGAACTTTTTTGTTGTTGTTGTTAGACAAAGATTGGGTCTGCCGAGACCAAGATAGGCGTTCTGTGACCTGATCGGGCAGAAGGACAAACTGCCCTGTTCTGGCCAGCAGTTAAGATAAAAGGAAACAAGGCAGTATATTTATTTGGAAAGGTGTCATACGCAAAAACTTTCTTTGACTTTGCAAGTCCTTTCCTCACTGGAAAACCAGGAGGCTTGCTGAGACAAATCCCAAAGTTTGGTTACAAATGACAAAACCCAACTCAACCTGATTTAAGTAAAAAAAAACAAAAGGAATTAATCCACAAATGCGGAGAATGAGTTGGTATAGGCACTGCTGGATCTGGGCACTCAAACAGCGTCATTGGAACTCACTCTCCGGCTCCCTGTCTTTCAACACTTGTGCTTTGTTGCCGGCGCATTGGCTGTATCCTTCTGGAAGCAGAAGAGCTGCCAGTAGCCGCTGATGGATGGCCTCCTCTCTCATCACTAAGGGTTACTCCTTGTTTCACAAGTGCCAGAACTGCATCTCATTGGATCATGTGCCAGACCTCACTAACTGCAGCGGCAAGTGGAATTCCAGTGTCCCCACCAGCCAGAATGGGGTTGCTGTTCCCACCCATCGTCTGGGTGGAGTCAGTGTTTCCCAAGCTGCAAGAACTGAGCCTGGAGGTTCAATACAGGAAAATGGGATGTTGTAACAGGAGAATAGCTCAAGTGTAGGACAATGATAGCAGACAGATATCTACAGTGGGTACCCTCCGCCTCAGATGTTTTATGATTCCCTAATGCTGGTGCACTGCCAAGCCTAGAAAACAGTAATGTTCAGGGAGTACTTGAAGTCGAGAAGTAGAACTGAAGGCAAAAAAGAAGATAAACCATCCACTTTTGAACATATGCTTTATGTTAAACATGGTACTGGCTTCTCTCACATCTATTATCTCCCTCCAAATTCCTATAATTCATAGTATTCGTTGTTTCATCAAGCAAATGTTCAGTTGAATACTTAATGTGCCAACTACTTAGCTAGCACAGGAGAGGTAAAGGTAAATTAGCAAACATACTGCAACGATGAAATTTGGCGATCTATCAGAAAAGCTATTTATCAAAAACCGCATGTGAGTAGGGGAGGGTTTGGCCTAGAGATGAAGATGCTAGTTAAGATGTGTATGTCCCACTTCGGAGTGCCTGAATTTAGTACCCACCTCCAATGCCTGCCTCCAGCTTCCTGCTAATGTTCACCCTGGGATGGCTCAAGCAAATGAGTTTCTAACACCCATGTGGCACACTTAGATTGAGCTCCTGGATCCCAGCTTCAGCATCAGCCTTATAGGACTTTAGGAAGTGACCCAGTGAATGGAACCGCTTTCTTGTGTTCTCTCTCTATAATATATTTCTCTCTTGTTAATTCTCTCTCTCAAGTAAATAAAAATGTAAGAAACACATACAAATATAGTTTGGTACTGCAGAGAGATGCAGTGCCTAAAGGCCTGAGGTAGCAGGCACATACTTGACCAGAAAGTCAGGGAAGTGGCAGTTTGCTGAGGATGTGTCAGTTGAACTAGGAGCTTAAGAAGAAGTAGGGGGTCTGGTGCGGTGGTGCAGTGGTTAAGGTCCTTGCCTTGCACGCCTGGAATCCCGTATGGGTTCTGGTTCTAATCCTACCAGCCCCGCTTCCCTTCCAGCTCCCTGCTTGTGGCCCGGGAAAGCAGTTAAGGATGCCCCAAAGCCTTGGGACCCTGCACCCGCGTGGGAAACCCAGAAGAGGCTCCTGACTTTGGGTTGGCATAGCATTGGCTGTTGTGGTCACTTGGGGAGTAAATCATTGGATGGAAGATCTTCCTCTCTGTCTCTCCTCTCTGTATATCCGCCTTTCCAATAAAAATAAAATAAATCTTTAAACAAAAAAAAAGAAGTAGGAGGAGTTTCATAAAGGAAATAAAGCAGAGGATTTGGGATAGCCTTTCAGGAAAGGGTCCTGCCACAGAGCAAGCCTAAAGTGGCACAGAACTGGTCTAACAAATCTTGTTGGACAAGGGATGAATGATGAATAAGAGTGTGGAGTATAATCTGACTTGGGATCTTTTTGTTAAAAGGACAGGAATGAGTGAGACATGGATTAGGTTTGCTTCAGGTTCTTAGCCTGAGATGATTCTGAGCATCGTTTATCAGCAAGCGGAAAACCACACACACACACACACACACACACACACACACACACACACACAGAGGGCAATTGGCTCATCAGAGGCAATGGAGAGAATGAACAAGCAGGAAAAACACCAGGGAAAGATTTCTGTCCTACAGTATGAGCAAAAAGGCCTTTTATGTCCAGCCTCGTATCTGGTCTTTTTCAGCTTTACATGACATGAAATCAGGATATCCCCCGAAGAGCATTAAATACAAGAAAGATTGGACCCAATCACGAAGTTTCACTACAGGAATCACTGTAAGCAATTTGCCTACTAAGAAGGGTGTCATGGAAAGCGCTCCAGAGAACAGAATTCCTTGTCTTCTAGAAGCCACACCCAGGCTTCCCATCCAGTATCTACTGAGGCCCACTGCCAAGTTCTCTGAACTATTCATAAGTAGTAAGCCCATTCTGTAAAATTTAAGCTTGAGAAAACAGTTAAAAGAAACTGTTACAGGAAAGAAAATCTCAAAATGTTAGAGTCAGAACGACCTAAAAGATGGGAATTTAAGCCCAAAGTCACACCTTTCCTGTGGCTGAGATCTCCTTTTGTTTGGCTTGCAATGGAACAAGATATTCCAAAATGAGCATTGAATGCAAGGAGTTGACCAATGGTGAGATATTCTCAAGAGGTTCATCATATTAACTATCTCCAAAAGGAGAAGCTGAAGCCAAAGAGGTGGTCAGTGCCTGCCCAAGATCACACAGCAATTAGTCAGAGCTGCAGTTAAATAGATACCTGCTGACTCATAGGATGCTGTTCATTCTATTAATCCAGATAAGTGTTTGGGGTTGGGCCTGATCAGGGGTGAAGCTATAGGGATGGGGAGGCTTCTTTCTCTTCCTCTGATGATCAGCAACCTTGTACGCTGTCCTTCTTCAACCCTTCAGAGCTCCCCCACAGTTCCAAGCCCAGGGGTTGACAATTCCAAACATCTTCCCCAAGCTCCCAACTGCAGAACAGCTGGACACCAGTTGAGTGCTGCAGTTACCCCTTAGGAATTACCTTGACTGATGATCTTTGACCCCTTGAAGCAAACTGAGGTCAGAGACTGCAGTTTTCCAGTGAAGCCATAGTGGAGGCAGTTAGGATGCAGTCCCATATATTGCTGATTCTATCCCATATCTAGTATGATTTCACTCCCCTGCACAGCCAAGGTTTTCCCCAAGCCTGGAAGAGCTGGGGAGTAGAAAGGGAATGAGTTGGAAAATAAGACAGTTGCCTGGAAGGTGGTGATAAGCTCAGTTATCTCTTCCCCCTGGACCCAGAGCAAAGATTCGTTAGCATTTTGCAGAATACCAGCTCCTCTGAACGTTGTAGACATTTGCAAATAATCTCCCCAGAACATTCACAAATCCATGTAAATTTTGCCTACACTATCAGACAGCATCAGGCCTCAGGTGGGAGCCCCAGGGATTATGGAGGATCAGAACCAAAAGATTCCAAATACCAGCCAGTCCATCCTTCTTCCAACTTTGCAGTTTGGCAAACTGATACCTAGAGTTGACCTGCCCCGTGAAAGGTCAGACAGCCTCCTGTGTCCCATGCCCAAAGCCAGGACCCATCAAGCTCATTGTGCTTAGCACCCCTCTCATCCCTCCTCTGTCTCCCCATCACATAGCTCCAACATGTTACTCTGGAAATATTTACCTTGGTCTTTGTGAATCATTTTATGGCATATCAGTGGAAGCTGCCAAAACTCTATATGATCATTTCACAGACAAGTAAGGCCCCTCAGCAGCCTACTGCTGTCCAAGTGCCAACATTCACTTAACCTGGGCCCAAGTGGGCCAGCACAGCCTATTTCAAGAGCTGCATCCACTGTCATTGGGGAAAGGAAAGCACAGCTAGGGAGTCACGGTGCCTGGAGTGGGAGAGCCATGAGGCAACTGATCATGTGGAAACTGGAGAGAGATTCATTTCTGTCTCGAGTGACTAGTGAGTCTGTGACAGACAGGCTGTAAATGACAGCAGTCCAGGGTGAGCAGGCAAGGAGGAAGCATCTAGGGCCTTGAGCTAACCTGGAGATGTGGGGAGGCCACTGTCTGTCCTTTAAGGCTGATACAGCCTGTCAGGGATGGTTCCTTTCTCTTTCCCTATCTCCAGGGATCCATCAGTCAAGCTCCTGTCCATCTCACCTGCTGGGACTCTACCAGATATCCAGTGACCCCTAGGCCAGCAATTCTCATCACCACTCATCCCCAGGGGATATTAGACGATGTTTGGGCTGGTACAGTGGGATAGGTGGGACTGACATCAAGTGGAGGATGTCAGGGATGCTACTAAAAGTCCTGTGTTTCAGTGACCAGCCCCATCCAACATTCCCTTCTAACCCCAAATGACCATGGTACTTTACTACAAGCAGCCTACAGGCAGGACAGTGGTTGGCTTTGTTCTCTATAGCCAACGGTGTACTCTGTAAGCCTGATACCTGGCTGAGCACCTAGGAAGTGTCTGCTGAATGTGTCACGTGAAACACAACACCCTGCCCAATGGGGTTGGGGATCCAAAGCTCCTCTGAGGCGATTCAGCCAAAGGCAGGCAGGCACATGTATCTGAGACCAGCACTCCTTCTGTTCTGTGCAGCCGATGCACCTGGAGCCTAAGCTCTCTTGCAGATGCGTCTTGGCACCACCTGAAAAGGCTCACTGGCATCTGTGTGGTCAGGAAGGTCAGGAAAGGCATCCTCCCACTCCAGGAAGATGCGATCCTGAGCCAGAATGGAGTTCATCCAGTTCAGCCTCCAGCCAGCTGTTCAGGACTGGAAACTAAACCACACACCATAGAATGTTCCCGTAAGATTTTTTTTTAAAAAGATTTATTTATTTTTATTGCAAAGTCAGATATACAGAGAGGAGGAGAGACAGAGAGGAAGATCTTCCATCTGATGATTCATTCCTCAAGTGACCGCAAAGGCTAGAGCTCAGTCAATCTGAAGCCAGGAGCCAGAAGTTTCTTCCAAGTCTCCCACGCGGGTGCAGGATCCCAAGGCTTTGGACCATCCTCCACTGCTTTCCCAGGCCGCAAACAGGGAGCTGGATGGGAGAACTGGCACCCATATGGGATCCTGGCATGTACAAGGCGAGGACTTTAATCCTAGGCCAGGACTTCAGCTGCTAGGCCACTGCGCTGGGGGCATTCCCTTAAGATCTTAATGTGAACTTGCAGAAGAGGCATATTTTTAAAAAATGATTTTTAAATCTCTTCTCACTTTTATTTCTCTATCCAATTTTTTTTTCTCTTCCATCATCTGGTGCTTTGTTTTGTTTTGATTTGCTTTCTCTTCTGCCCCTTCTAACAAGCATAGCTGGTGCTGAATGGCCCTGAAGGCAAAAGAGGTCACCCTCTGGAAGAGCTCACACTCTGTTGGAGAGGAGATTTTTTTACAAATATAGTGGTAACAAAAGCAGAACTGTCCTAGTGCTTGGGATATTTAACTCCTCATTAACACAGCAATCCTGTGAAGTGAGTCTCATTGTCCACTTCAGAGATAAAGAAAACCGGCTCAGAGAGGATAAGTGGCTTGTTCAAGGCCACAAAGCAAAACCTGTAAGAGCGCACGTTGAAGCTCATGCTTTTCACCATATAAAACCGAATGCAGAGGGTAACGTGGAAGACCACCAAGGCCTGATCTAAGAGTTTAGGTATTACCCTGTGATGTAGGTCAGGAAGTGACCAGGCTAACAACTGTGAGCACATCCATCATTCTCAGCAAAGATGCAGTGAAACTGAAGGACAAAAGATCAGTCAGGAGGCCGAAGCAACACTTCAGGTGTTCAGGGTCTGAACTAGAGAAATAGTAGTGGGAGAACAAGAAGTGGCAGGTTTAAGATCTAATTCAGAGGAAAAATAGGCAACATTTGGCCCAGGGCAGGCATTCCCTGCCTTGGCCAGGCAGCAACTGTCAGTCAACAGCACTGTGGAATCAGACATCCTGGCAAATGCACGTGTGGCTGGTGTGGGCAAGGTGGGTGAAGATGATGAACACTCGGCAAGGTGTCAGGCTGTGAGGGGTGTGGATTCTGCACCTGACATCGTGGCATCTTCACCTGCAGTTCTCAGCCAACCAGAAAGCTCTCAGGAAGCCTGCTGTCGACTAAATAATGATCCCCAAAGATGTGCAGATCCTGATCCCTGGAACTCTGTAATAAATGCTACGTTAGAAGGAAAAGAGACCTTCACAGATGTCACTGTCAGGGATCTGGGAGGCAGAGACGATGCTGGATTATCTGGAGGAGTCCCAAATGCACACAAAAATGCACTTTTATTAGGGTAGGGCTTCGACTGCATAGGAGAGCACAGAGGCAGTGTGGCCCTGGATGTGGAGACAGAAACCACATGGTCACCAGGCGAGGCATGTCAGTGGCTGCCATAAAGAACCTAGCTCCTCTGGAGCCTCTTGTGGCCCTTTTAACGCCACGGAGATGGCCTAGGCTACTTCTCAGCCTGGGGTGCTTTGTTTCAGTGGCAGCAGGAATCAGGATAGCTAGCACCCCCTCCTCAGGGCTCCCAAACTTGAAGGGATCCTTTAACAGTTGGGTGAACTTGGCACCAACCACCCAGACGCATTCATCTGCAGCCACCCCTGCATCGAGCCCCACAGCCGACAGCCGCCTTGCAGAGCTGTGTGTCCCACCTGCCACGCATGATTCCCTCTTGCTGTCATTGGCTGCCTCTCTCCCCTCTGTCACTGACTCTTGTTCAGTGTCTCCACAGCTCATGTCTCTCCCCTCAGACCTGTGTTTATCTGCTTCTTTCTTTCCTTCTGTACCATCTCCTCTCACCGCACCCACTGTCTACACAAGCTTCCTTCTCTCTCTCCACTTCTCCTCAGTTTTGAGTCTCTCTCAGCCCCTCTGATTAGCTTTCTTTTTCTTCATTCTCCATCCGGATAGGGTTCTCCATGCATCCTCCTGCCTGCTTGCATCTCTTTTCCTTTGGGTGTCTGCCTCAGCCCATCTCTTTGTCTTGTCCTCCCTCCTGACGTCCCTCCCTGCCCCTGCCTGGCCTTCCCCTTGCCCGACCCCACTCGCATTCACAGGCCTCTTTTCTTCAGGGTGTCTTGGGACTTGCCTGCGATCGAAGAGGACTCTGCAAATACATCAGCAGCCCCCACACCTCACTTCAGAAAGGGAGTCATCTGTTTAGTCATGTACCTGTCCGACACCGTGGGAGGATTGGTGAGGGAGGCAGAGACAAAAGATATTTCACTGTCGCATTGTTCTTCTGGCTTTACCTAGAAGCCCCCAGACAGGTGCCTCTTAATATTCCAGCAGTGCTATCAGCCTTACCAAAGAGAAATCACTCTTTCTTGCCCAACCCCTCTGCAGAATTAATCTTTCCCCTTTAATGATGATCATCTGTTGCTGGCAGTGGTAGGAGTGTGAGCTGAGAGTGAATTCTCTAGGGGTTTCTAAACAGAGAACAGGTAAGTGTCAAGTTTTCTTATTTGGAGGCAGGATGACAGCAAAGATTTTCATGAAGATCAGAATGGTGGTGGTTTTGCTCTTCATTTAATTCTAGCTGGTGGAACCGTGTCTGCCCCACAGAAGGCTCTTAATAAATAGATGAATAAAGGAGCAAATGAGCCTTCATTCACCTGTGCCAATAGTTGGCATGCATGCCTCAATAGATAAGTGACTTCCGGTTGCTCATTTACTGAGTACAGAGATCCCAGCTGCCTGTGACTTACAACTGGGGCAAAAGGGAAAAGAAATGAGGTGACGCGTGACAAGCAGAACAGGCTCAGCACTGCCCGGTGCAGGGCAGGCCAGGCTGGCTGCTGCTGTGCCTTGTGAGCTGTAGCAGTGAGCAAGTACAGAAAAGGCTTCAGAGGCCTGGGTCCTGGAGGGAAGCAGCAGCCCAGGGAAGGGAGGTCAAGAGCAGGTGGGAGGATATGCGAGAGGCATCCCCTTCCAGGCTAGGAGATGGGAAGGTCCATAGTCAGGAAGCTGCCATCCGCCAGGGAGGAAGTGTCCCTGGCCCCTAGCAGGACCTGTCTAGGACAGTACCAGACTAGCAAGGACCTATGTATGAAAGGACTGCCCCAGCTTGTGTGTCCCATGAGGAGGATCAGTGCATCCTCATGCTGCCTAGCTTTTCTGGCTTCCTCTGAAGCCATGCAAACCCTCCTCGACAAAGAGGCCTTTTCTGATTACTCTGCTCCTGGACCCCAGTTGTCCCCAAGCCTTGCTCCTCATCTTTACTTCCCAGCACTTATCAGCAATAGCACACTCTGCAAGTTCCACGGCTGTGAGTGCTACTGCAAGGAAGGAAGCTCCAGAAACATAGGGAGCTATGTCAGTTTTGTTCACAGTGTAGTCCAAGTGCTTAAAATAACTTGGCACATAGTAAACTCTCAATAAATATTTATTAAATCCAAAAATGGGGCTGAGGCTTTCTCTTCAATTGTCATGTTGAGGCCTTTGCTTGAAAATATCATGCTAATTGCAGTCTTTGACACACTTTACCCACTGACATGTCTGGAGCAGAGCAGCAAAACAGCTGAGGTCACATGGCCACTTCTGACCAAAACCACCTTGCTCTCTGGTTTGCCATCATGGGATCATTCAGTATTGCAGTTCTAGGCACTGTGGCAGAAGAACACAGGAACTTCCATGTCTACCTGGAGCCTTAGGGCCACTCTGAGGAGGGTGCTCTATAAGGTGGGGAGTAGGAGGGCAGAAGGTGGGCAGAGGGAAACATGTCTCCCAAAGATTTTGAATTTGTAATGTAAATGATCCCAAGGGGCTAATCCTTCAGAAATGGTTCCCATCTTGCAATTTCTTTCCCATTTCAGGGACACAAAGCACCCAGAACTCTTGGACTCAAGACCTTGACATCTCAAGCCCAACCTGCCCCACGTGAGCCCCTGATGTTTCCCTTGAAGTCGTTCCACACCGGGTCCCCCACATCCCCAACCACAGCAGCTCAGCTGCCCTGATGCTCAGGTCAACCCAAGGGCTCTTGTCTACTCTTGCCTGCATTCCTAAAGCCAACCATTCATCAGGTCCTCCCTGCTCTTCCACCCTAAATGTACCTCCACCATTCTGCTGTCCTGTAAAATCCAGTGTCTCTCGTCTTTGCCCTAAGCCGTGACAGAGGTCTCCTAACTGCTCTGCCTGAGTGCATACTTGCTTGTTGGTCAGTAGCATAACAGTGATCTCCAAAAGAAACAAACCAAGAGTCAGTCTCGTGGTATAGCATGTTAGGTTGCCAACTGTGACACCAGTATCCCATTTGAACACTGGTTTGAGTCCCAGCTGCCCAAATGCATGTGCTCCTGCACCCATGCAGCAGACCTGAATGAAACTCCTGGCTCCTGGCTTCAGATTGATGCAGATCTTGCTGCTGGAGTCAGTTGGGGAGTGAACCAGTAGATAGAGGATCTCTCTGCTTCTCTCTCTCTTACTCTGTATAACTCTTTCAAATAAAAAACCAAGAATTTTTAAAAAGAAACAGTAAAAGGAAATACAGCCCCAACTGTGCTGTGTTCCTGCTTTAAACTTCTCAGGAGTTTCCCATTCACTTTCAAAGTCAAGATCCCCTCCAGGACCTTACCACAGGGCCTTCTGTGATCTGGCATCTGCCTGGAAGGCTGCACTAGCCCATTCCTATCTCTCCCTCTACGTCCTTTTCACTAAATAATTAATGTTAAAGGCAGAGTTACAGAAAGAGAGAGTAGTCTACTGTGAGAGAGTTCACGCCACAGCTGCCTGAAACAGCCAGAGTTAAGCCAGGCTGCAGCCAGGAGTCAGGAGCTTCTTCCAAGTCTCTTGTATGTATGACAGAGGTCCAAGTACTTGGGCCATCCTCCACTGATTTCCCAGGTCATTAGCAGGGATCTAAATCAGAAGTAGAATAGCTGGGATTTGAATCAGTATCCTTATGGGATGTCAGTATTGTAAGAGGTGGCTTAACTAGCTACAGCACAGTGCCAGCTCTGAATCTTGTGGGTTTTCTTCATTGCACTATTTACAGCCATGATTAGTTATTTGGGGGGTTTAAAATTATTATTAATACTTCTTTCATTTATTTCCACATTTAGACTCAAGAGCCACTGTCTTGATTTTATATTTTATTATTATTATCATTAACCATAATATATTGTGGGCTTTCCAAAGAGCCTGAACACAGAACATCACCAATAAACATTGAGTGGATGAATCACAGATATGACCCATGGATACTTACTGGTTTTTATTGCTCACAGAGTAAATGTTCAAATTCCTGAAGTTGGCATGCACTACACCAGCTACAGGCTGACCTTGTAACTCCACCTCTCAGCTCTATGTACCCTTGGGCCCTTCATTGTCCTGTATCATGTTATCCTAGCCATGCGTCTCTATTGTACTTATCTCTCTCTGCCTCCATATTTAAGATTATTCTTTGTACTTCAAGTCTTTGTTTGAAGCACCCACCTACTTAATGTCTTCCATGATTGCTCCATTTAAACTTGCGTCTCCTTCTACACATCTACATACATTCTGTCTTAGAATTTCTACCACACTCAGGAGATCATTCTGTCACTTTCAGGCCGTAAGATTCTGGGTTAATTATGCAAACAAACTCTGATTGTCGGCTTCCTCACTTGTGAAACTTGTGCAGACTCATGCTTGGACCTTGTAGGGCTTTGGTGTGATCGGGTGGTCATCATGTGTTTATGTTGCAAAGCAAACACTAAAAGTCACAATACTTGTTTTTTTGTTGTTGTTGTTAAAAGATTTATTTATTTATTGGAAAGTCAGATATACAGAGAGGAGGAGAGACAGAGAGGAAGATCTTCCAACCAATGATTCACTCCCCAAGTGAGCCGCAACGGCCGGTGCTGTGCCGATCCGAAGCCAGGATCCAGGAACTTCTTCCAGGTATCCCACATAGGAACAGGGTCCCAAGGCTTTGGGGTCGTCCTCAACTGCCTTCCCAGGCCACAAGCAAGGAGCTGGATGGGAAGTAGAGCTGCCGGGATTAGAACCAGCGTCCAGATGGGATCCCAGCGCGTTCAAGGCGAGGACTTTAGATGCTAGGCCACGACACTGGGCCCTTGGTTTTGCATAGGTGACACTAGAGCAGCCTGCTTGGTCATGTACCTAAATGAGTTATGCTGGTTTCCTGCTCTGGACTATGGAGTGCACCTGACTGAATCTTTGCCACAGTCTCCATCACTTTGTAATATTATAAACATGGGCAGAAACCAACAAATGTTTGAATCGGTGAATGCATGAGTGGATGAATGAATGAAATTGAGCAGTTTATGTTCAAACCCTCATAACCTGTTTGAGGTCACCATGAAATAGGAGGCTGGGGCTGTTGACACACATCCTTTACTTCAAAGCAGGTTTGGCCCAAAGTCACTAAATCAGCACAAGCTTCCCGTAATTCCAGCCAATTGTCCTCCTCTGTGGATCCTGCCCTTTGAGCTGGTCATTCCCCATCATTTGTGCAAAACAGATCAATGTCCTGCATCAGGCTCCAAGGGTGGTGAGATTTCCTGTTGACAAATCATCCTGAGAATTTTGTTGACAGTGAGTAGTTGAGTTTTCACTTCAATTTCTTCTCTCTCTTAAAAATGCAATATATTGAAAGGGGTTCCAGCCAAGAGAATTATTGCCTCCCCTTGCCTAGGTCTTAAATCTTTGTTCAAAGACAGCCTATTTTAATTGAAATTGGTCAATCAATCTCTCTTGCCTGCTCACCT
The DNA here is from genome assembly GCF_017591425.1 of Ochotona curzoniae. NCBI lineage: Eukaryota > Metazoa > Chordata > Mammalia > Lagomorpha > Ochotonidae > Ochotona > Ochotona curzoniae. The sequence continues at coordinate 16,963,515 of NW_024465649.1, forward strand.
ATGTCCTGATCCTTGACTCGCATAGGGTCATTGCAGTAAATAATCTGGAGTGAGCCTTTCCAGGTTTGAGGAATACAGAAGAGAGTTGCAAAGTAGGGGCGGTGGAGGGGAAACAGGGCTGTCTGCAACAGCTGCCACCTTCAACACGCTGCCTTCTAGTTAGAGCGTACCCCCAAATAATCACAGCCTTCCTCCATTCCTTGTCAAATTCCAGAAGGATTCCTTGCAATGTGACTACAAGTCTGGCTCTTGAGGTAGACTGTTGAGGAAGGGCCCCCGACTTCTTGCTTCTTCATTCCTTCAGTTGGGCAGCACCCAGGTTGTTCGCAGTTAGGTGCAGTCACATACTATTCCAACCATCCTGTAAGGCAACATTATTATTCACATTTTGTAGATGAAGAAAGTGAGGCTTGGGGAGAGACAGGCTAATTTGCACAAAGTTATGTAGTGCCTTTGTTCTCAATTTGCACATTAGAAGATCTCTCAAAAGAGCAATTGTCATTCTTTGGTGTTCCCTGTGGGTCAGAAACTTGTGGAGGTCTACCTGGGTGACCCCCACTTGCAGTTGGATGGGATTGCAGGCAGTTAAAGCTGGAGCTAGCTCTGTAGAACACTGGAAGAGAGGTAGGCTGACCAGGAATCTCTCCTTGTGTAATCTCAGGGCATTGTATGGAGGCTTGGCACTCCCACTCAACTACTCCAACAAGCAAGGTGCCAGTTGTGTCACCTCTTTCTGACCTCTTAAGTCCCTCGGTAACACTTCTGCCAATCTTTTTGTTGCATGATTAAGAGAGGAGATACAGACCACACTTTCAGTGGAAGGTGTGTCACTGTTGTGTCCTAGAATAGCACGTGTGATGGGTAATACTGTTGAGACAATCTTTCGGAAAACACAATCTGCATGCCCAGCATGTGGCACAGCCAGGATCTGGACTAGATATGTCTGTTTACAGAACTTTTGCTTCAACTTTCTCACTCAGCCCACAGGAGCCTTTGCTCTCCTCCGTGTCCTGTAGCTCTCTCTGACAGCCCATATACTGTGATTTGTTCTTCTCAAACAAGCTAGAGACTGGCTCAGTTAAAACAGCCAGCTTGCCTCTGCGGGCCCTGGCAGTATGACTGCCTCCGAGGACTGCTGGTCAGACAGGCCATGCCCAATGCCAGCTTGAGTACTTTTTTAATGAACGGGACAGAGAAGGTCGGTCACATCCAGATGAAGAAGGCAGGTGGCAGCCTCAGAGCACAGCGAGCCTGCAGCGCATCTCACTGTCATAAACAACTTGTCTGGTGTTTTTCCTTTTCACACCAGGCACTGGCCAGGGATGACTCACACTTTGACGAAAAGGGTGCTTTCAAATTGGGAAACAGCCTGGGGTAGTGGAAAGCTCCTGGTTCTGAGGTCAGACTTTCCTGGAGTTGAGTCCTGACTCAACTACCACTATCAGTGCTATGGCCTTGCACTACCTTCTAAACCTCCTAGAGAACAAGGTCATCCCCTTTATCGGAATGTTTTGAAGAATGAAACATGCAAATAGACAAAGCACTAAGTGCAGTGCCAGGCACAGAGTCGGCGTTTCATATTCACGAGTTTCCATGTCCTTGGCCATGTCTCCCCTGGGTTAGGGACTTCTTGAAGAACATTGGAGAACTCACTTGACTATTTCTCACATGTTGGTCTATTCTCCATAGCCCTAGATGGAGTGGTGACTTGGATGCCTCAAGTCAGTCTCAGACAACTGATGGAAAGTCATCAGCAACTGCAATCAGCTACATATTTTCTTTCCACTCTATTTTTCCCCCCTCTACTATGACATACCAGGACACTCCCTGGGTACCATGCAGACTTGCAAACATGCTTCATGGATGGATGGATGGATAATGATCTTCGCATTGCTGTTAATTTTGTGTCCTCCTATGAAATATGTTTTTTTTTTCCAATTGTCCTTTATTATAATCTGGCTGGGCATGGTTCTTCTCAAGACAGCCCTGCAGACCAGTCATTCCTCAGTGTGTCCCCCACATTCCCTGGAGGCAAGGAGATGAATTTTATCCCAAGTAGGCTGATTCCCTCCCATATATTAGGCAGATGAGAAGTAGAAGTGAATATGAAATAATGCAGGTCCTGGAGGCTCTTCTATGTTCTTAGGGAGGTTCTTTGGCTGAAATTCCAGCCCCATCATGCATTACATGACCAATATGTGGAAAAACTACTTACTTTCTCTGAACAGTAGGAATAGCAATACACCTGGGATGTGATGAGAATTGGAGGAGTCAACATACATAAGGCACTTTTATCACCCACACGTATTAGACACATATTAACTATAATATAAACACTAGCTATTAGCATTCACTCATTTCACAAAATGTGCATTTCACAAGTGTTGCTAGGTCAGTGTGTTGATATTTAGATGATGAATGAAGCAGTTACAGGCTCTGCCTCATAGAACTTGCAACCTAGAAAAGGCTACCAAAAAGAAGAGAAAAGACAGTTAACAATAACAGAGTGGTAAGGCATCTGGAATAGGGAGAGGGATTGGGGAAAGAGCCAGTGGAATAAAGACTTATGCAGTATAGTGACAACTAAATTGAGGCTAAGGAGAGTGGATCCCAAAAGGCATGCAAGGGAGCACGAGTGGTCTGGGAAGCTGGCATGGCTTGGACAAAGCCGGGAGGCAGAAGTGTGGTGTCACTGTCCTGGGAAGGACAAGGGTTGCAGAAGGCCCAAGACAGCAAGCACAGAGCTGGGAAAGGAATCTGGGACCCAGCTGTGAGAAGCCTTGGGGGCCAGGCCATGCAATGTGGCCTTGAAAGGCAACTGGAAGCTGCTGAAGGGATTCACTTGGTTCAGTGACATGGGAGGTTCTGTGTTTTAGAACAACTTCTCCACTTACTGTAAATCTGGACTAGAAAGGGCCATCCTGAGGCAGAGAGGGAGGCTAAGTAAGGCAGGATGCCCACAATGCCTCCAAAGACTATGTTGGCTAGTTCCAGGGATGAGCAAGGAAGAGGAGAAATTCTAGGGATCACAGTTCTCAGGGAAACGTGTTGGTGACAGTTTGGGTGCTCTGCACTGAGAGCTGAGGGCTCAGGGAGAAAGGAGAGATAATTAAGGGTGTAGGAGAGCAAACATACTGTTAGAAAAGTAGTGAGTACTTTACACGCAGCCTTGGAAATAGAGAGCAAGGACACCAATTGCAGCCCTGGGCAGAGGGGAGAGGGGGTCCTGCAGATGCCATCTAACTGGAGAACTGAGGAGTATAAATTATCCAGGGCAAACTTTTTGAGGCACGTGTGAAGACCCAGAGACATAACATGTAATGCACAATGCAGATCTTCAGTTGGTGACTAAGATACTGTTATATTAATTCATACGAAGATGTGAATGATCAAGATAGAATTGACCCTGACTGCTTTTCCAAGGAATTTCACTATGATAGGCCATATAATTCCTGGCCCTGAGGATTCACTGTTAGTACAATTTCAAGGTGGAATGGTACCTTATCTAAAGTCAGAATTTACTATTAAACCTGAGGTTCCCAAAATAGAAGACTGATCCCCAAGGGTCAGACAAGGCCTGGTCTGCATAGAACAAAGAATCTCTTACCTGTGAGTTTCCTTAAATGGCTTCATCCTAAAGCCAGGCCAGGAAAGCCTACTGATTGCAAAGGGTTTCAGTCTCTTCTAAAAGTTACAAGGGGGTAACATTGGAATAAATCAGGTTAAGTTGCTGCTACAACTTTAGTTGTCACCTACAACTTTAGTTGTCCTATATCAGAGCAAAAGTTTAAGTCCTGGCTGTTCAACTTCCAACCCAGCTCTCAGTTAAAGCACCTAGAATGGCAATGGAAGATGGCTCAGGTACTTGGGTTCCTGCTACGTTGAAAACCCAGGTGGATTTCCAGGATCCTGGTTTTGGCCTGGCCCAGCCCTAGCTCTGGCAACCAGTTACAAAGTGAATCATTGGATAAAATTTCTCTCTCTCTCTCTCTTTCAAATAAATAAATCTTCAAAAATAAAAAAAAAATGAGTGCTATGAGCACAGGATTGGGGTAAGATAACCTGGACCCCTATTGTGGCTTATTGCCAACCCAGTTCTGTGACTTTAGACAACTAGCTTAACTTCAGTTCAGCATTACTAGTGTAAAACATGGATAATTAATCATTAGTAATTAAGGCTTTGTGAGGAGCAAGAAAGACAATCCTTACAAAACACTCAGAAATGTGAATGATGCTGTGGTTTTATTACTGTTACTGTTTTTTTTTTTACCAGTGTTCTTACTCTGCCCAGTCTCTTCTCAAAACTCCTTAACACATGCTCCTGCAGATATGAAGCTGGGCCGGAATGTGGCAAGGACATTTCTGGACTACTATCGGCTGAACTCCCTGGTCGAGAAGGTGGCGAGCCCAATGCCCAGGCTGCGGTAAGTAGCAGAGCAAAGTGGTCTAGGTTTAAGTCCCGTCTACCTGACTTTGGGTTCTAGAGCAGCCTCCTTAGCCTACTTCCTCAGTGGTGCCCCAGCTGAGGGAGCCCCAGGCCTATCACAGAGATGAAAAGGGGCAGGTTGCCCTAAAGGGCCAGAGATTGAGTGGGGTGGTGCTAGTTTGTGATTCTTCAGGGGTGATCGGTTGCTGGGAAACCAAGTTCAGTGCTTGTTGTAAGTTGTCCTGGACATATCTTGTGGCATTCCTTTTGAGAGCTCCTCCTCTAGACTACCTGTGTGAAATCCTCTGGCCCCAGTAGCCTCTTCTGTTGATTAGACACAGAAGTAGTCACAGGATCATTAGACCTAGCACCTGACACAGTGTTTCCTGTTAGTACATATAGACCCCTTCTTCAAGATGGGGAGATTTGGGGCTGGAGTGGACACAGTCTGGAAAAAATCCCTACTCACTCCTCTGCTGGGACCAACTTGCAGGGCCAATGAGGAGAAAAGGTCCAAGGTGAGCTTCCATGCTGTCTGAGGACGGGATCAGAGCTGGAAGCACTGGGCATCCCGGTGATGAACCCAGCCAGCGTTTGAACAATGATGTCCAATGCCACCTGTAATATGCTGGCCCTGCCCTACCTCCTGCCATCACCTCCTGCTCCCTCAAGTGATCCAGCCTCTTAGAGGACAAGATGTTGCCCAGCTGTTTGCTCCTGCCAAACCATTCTTTCCCATGGCCCTGACCATGATCTTGCCCATGTGTTTTGGTGCCCCAGGAACTTTGCATTGATATACCTGCCTCCCTGTCCTGTTATTAATTAAAAACAAATTACAAGTTCATGTTATTTATCCTATGAAGTACTTGTTGTGTATCATTTATTTCTCGTAGACATTATGTCTCCCATCTTACAAACAAGGAAAACAAGATTCAAAAATGTAAAGAGAAGTGGCTGAGGTCCAAGGGTTTGGGGGCAGAACCAGAGTTTGATTTTAGGTTTTATCATCCTACAGGTGGATTGAAGTGTGGCTAAGTTCAGCTTTTAGCAGAAGTTCCTCAGTGTGGGTTCAAGTGCAGTCTCAGGTTCATGTAAGCTATAAAGTCATAGCAAGTTTCCTGATCTCTTGAAGGTTCTGTCTACCTGCCTGTCAAATGAGAATAACAATGACCTCTAAAAATGATTTTGAAGATTAGATATGAGCTTAGGACAATGCCCAGAAGACAGTAGGTACACACTAAGTCTATTCATTTCCTCTGGTGTCTGGGTTGCAGTACCAGACTTCCACGCAGTTCGTCATGGGTGCAGCAAGTTCCTTGGCTTGTTTGCTGATGTTGAATCACATTCAGGGCTCACGTGTTTCACGGTGCTGTGAATGACATCTCAGAGCCCCGAGTCACTGGTAGGCACAGCAGTGGGGATTGCACACAAACCATCCTGTAGGATCACAAACTCCTGCAAGAGACTCATGTTTTTTTTTTCTCTAGGCCCTTGAAGAACCTGCCCTGCACTCTGCACACATGTGTGCATCTGCTGACTTAGAAAAAAGCAGCAATTTATGCTAGCCTCTGGCAGTTGGGAGCCTCTGGAATGAGTAGGCAAATAAGGCATGGCCCCTGCCTCAGAGGGACTTAGCTCTGAAGGGAGGTGCTCAGTTCACTCTTAGAAATCATTCTACTCTGTTTAAAGTTCTCAAAAAATGTAAAGCATTATAAAGCTCAGAAGAATTCTTAGACTTTGATTTACAAGTCAATTTAGGGGTCTTATTTTTCACAGGGTCTTAACAGAGCCCTAAGAATTTTTTCCACAGTTTACATTGTTATGTAGACCAGTGAAGTGGTGCTGAGACTCATGCACAAATTAAGAATCATCTGCCAGGGATGGGGAATGTCCAACCAGTGGGCAATGTGAGGAAGGCCTGCAAAATCCTTTGGTTTCACCTTACCAAGGCAAATACAGGCAGGACTTGAAATTCAATAGATCAATAACTGGCTATACTTTTATGATTTATTTTGTTTATTTGAAAGGTAAAGTTAGATATGTTCCCAAAGAGGGGAAGTGGCAGAATGAGAGAGCTTCCCCCTGCTAGTTGATTCCCCACAGGAATGGCAGACAGGGATGGGCCTGGTTGATGTCAGGAGCCTAGAACTCCATGTGGGTCTTTCTCATAGGTGGCAGGGACCCAAACACTTAGGCACACACCTGGTGCCTTCCCAAGAACAGGAGTAGGGAGCTGGATCAGGAGTGGAGACTCAAAACAGTACTCTTGTATATGCCAGCATCACAGGTGACAACTTGATTCACTGCTCCCCAGTGCTAGCCCAAGTGGTCTAATTTTTAAGTTGATATTTCACGAATGACAATCTGAAAATCCAAATGATCCTTGGCAGAAAAAAAGATTCCCCACCCTTGATAGCCCCTCTCCATGATGGTCCAGGGAGGACAGAAGGAGCTGGTTAGAGTGGCGAGGTGGGAGCCCGGACTAGAGTCCAAGGATTTACTGTTATCTCCTGTAAGCCCAGAGTCCTCAGACTCAGGCAATAAAGATTTCTTTGAGATGAGCGAAGAGGAGACCTTATAGCTGGGACCCAACAATCTAGGGAAGTTCTCAGAAGCTTCGATTTCAACTGCTCATGGGACCCCCTTTCCTGAGCTTTGGAATCCTCTTCAGAGATGGGAGCTCATTCTTCATCAGTCCACATCTGTGAATTCTGGAAAGAAAAACATCCCGTTTAATACATGCACAAAGTCTGTACCCCTACGTGCTGTCAACATCACTGCCCCTTCAGACTGCAGATGTCACTTACCTCTATGTTGGTCAGTAGCTCTTCACAATTTAAGTCTCAGGAGGACACAGGCGCTGAGCAAGCTTTGATTTGGCATTTGAATACTTCATCTTTTTCTGTGCTATTTTCCCCCCAAGCATCAAATAGCTTAAGTGAAAGAGCAGTTCTTTTTTTAAAGGAAAATTACATGTTTTGACTCAAAGTTAATCTTTGTTTTCTCTCGTCACTGGGGATAATTACAACATGTCAATATCTACCCAGATGCTGGCAGGAGCCTGTCAGCATCCCGGATGCTATGTCCTTCAGATAAGGCCTATGGGGAGGAGCACCCACATGAACATAGTAGTCCCAGCTCAATGTCATGGAGCTGAGGACCAAAGATGAGTCCTTCCCACATTTATCCAAACCACAATGACACAGTCACATGGCTAAATTCTCAAGTATTCCATCAAGGACCACAAAATTGGACGGGGAGAATCTAGAAGCCAGGGAGCTTCTGTGAGTATCAAAAGCACCAGCGGGCATAGGAGTTGAGAGCCTCTGCGTGGGGGCAGATTTGGACTCAGCAAGAGGCTTGGAGGGCTGGCTCCGTGGTGAGGTTCTGATGTGTATGTGTGGGGCGGAAGGAGGAAGCTCATTAACCACACAACACACTGGAGCCTACCGCATGACAGGCCCTCTGCTGGAGCATCCTACATAGCACCCTACCCACCAGTAGCCCACATTTACAGAGAATAATGGCACAAACATAAGCCAAGATGCCAAAGAGTACTCAACCGTGTGTGCTGCGTTGTACTCAACCATGCATCAGATCACACCCTCTGTCAGAATTCTCCCATGGTTTCTCCCTATTTTCCTTCTTACAGAATGTTCCAATGTCCCTTCTCATTAGTAAGGGTCCTGGTCTACATTTTCAACTTCATTGCTGCTTCCTACCATATCCCTTGGCCCATGAGCACCCGCCCACCTCACCTGTGTTGTTTCAAGCCATGAACCATGCTTCCGACTGCACAGTTGGTCATTGCCATGCCTCCATGTCTCTGTTCATCTTCTGCCCATTTCCTGGAGTACTCTTTTTTTCCCCTATTCTCAGTGGGTGATGAATGTCTGCTTGTCTGTCAAAACTCTGCAAATATCACACCCTCTATTTCCTTGTTGTTATTCTGTGTCTGAGATGGAGCAGCTTCCTGCCTCCAGGGCTTTTGATTGCATTTTGTATACACCTAAGGCATTTATGTCCCCTGGCCTATTGTCATAGTGTCTTTGACCTATCCACTAATTAAGATGTATCCTTGGCCATGGTTGGTACACAGCCTGCCATAGGTTCATTCTTAACATCCTGAATGTAACTGAATTACAAAATTATACAACCAAAAACTCCCCAGAAATGATTGACCTCACCCATTTATCAGTCAGTCACATAACAAGCAAAGCACTGTAAGAGGAAAAACATGAAGTGAGTATTTTGGTGCCTGCTCACGATTTAGGTTGTGAGCAAAGAAGCAGATGGTTACTCAGCAGTGATGTCAAGAATATTACACTGGGTACTGAGACACGGAGAAGACCCAGACAGTTTTCTGCTTCCTGGGAGCCCCTTATCATTCTGAGGAGATAGTTTGCAATTCTATAATATAAGGAAACCAGTGAAGTTTGTGATGTATCCATGCCCTCCCATGCTACAGCTCTCCTCTGTGTTTATCTCCATCCCACTGTGCAATAGGTTAATGAGTTGAATCAGGGTGGAAGAGTTGTAGCTGTAGGATCATTATGTTTTCTCTAGAACCAGAATCACACAGTGCTTCCATCCATCTAACAGGCATTGAAGCTACATTCACTGAGGCTATAGTGTGTGTTTTGAGCCCAGCAGTGAACTGGGTGCTGGGGCCATGGAAAAGAGGATGATAAGGCTGCTGTTCCTAGGAGGTCATGGTTCAGTGGGGGAGATGGCATGCACACAAATGATTTCATTATAATGCCTATATGTACTGTCTTCTCTTTCTGTTATCTCCCTCTTTGCAGGAAAGAAAAAGCCCCTCCCTACAAGCACCCACTCCCGCAGAGCAGCTACCCCAACGGCAAAGGGAACAAGAAGAGCTCAGTGAACCACAAAGACCCTTCCAATCCTTTCTAAAGACACGGAGCCCCAGGGAGGTTCTGTAGGGCCAGGGGGATGCGTTTCCTGCTGAGGCATGAAATTAATCACCTTCCCCAGCTTCCAAGACATGTACATGTGCGATAATGCATAAGCTAGTGAAAGGGAAGGGGGAAAATGAGAAATTTCACCATTGATTTTCCTTTTTACCAATGGAAAATCGATAGGAAGCCTTCAGCTCAAGGCTGAGGGATAAAGGAGGAAACTAGGACCAAGGGATTGCAGATGTTATTCTCTTCGTCGCAGAGATTCAAAGATGAGGAAAATCTACACCCTTCGAAGGGCCTTGACACATCTTGAGCCCATTCTTTCCAAGACTCTTGACTGTTTTAAAGTTAAGTAATCACCAGAAAAGTTTGCTTCTTCAAGATAGGCCAGGGTTGCTTACAGCAGGGCTCCTGTTTTCTGATCCCAAACCATGATATACAACTCAAAGGCAAATGTGCTATTGGGAAAAAAATGGGGCAGCACTTTTGAAATCAAAGATACCATATCTATGAACTGCATGCTGTTTCCTCATTGGCCCTGAACTCCAGCAAGCAACCTCAGAGAATTCTTCTGGAAGCCATTTCCCTTTCCTGCCCCTCCCCGCCACCATGAAAAGCATTGGCACACATTCCAAAAGGTCTCTGAGAGTTAAGGTCTCCAGAACGCTGGTGACAGGGATCAAGCTTGACCCCTGAAGAGGTGGGCAACTGTGATCTGCAACAACGAAAGGGTGATAGCCAGACAAGGGAGCTGCAAAAGACAAAAGAACGTACCCCAAGGCAAGCAGGGAGGATGAAATAAAACAACAGCAGTTGCAATCTCCCCCGAGGTGAGGCAGGCTAAATATTGTGCATTTTTCTGAAGAAGAAAGTGCCTTTGTATGATGAATGGGTCCCAGGGAGTGTGCTCTCTTCCTGTCTGTGGAAGCAGCAGGCTGAGTCACCATGACAGCCTGCTAATTAAAATGACCTCCCGGAAATGAGGATTAGGAGATGCGGAAAGGCAGGAAGGCTCCAGGGAGGTAGGGCCTATAGCACAAAGCTCTAGTTAGTCTTTCTTTTGGTTTAGTTTGGAGATTTTCGAAGTTTGTTGCAAAAACCAAGAGCAAAGCTTGTTCTCTTTTTACATTCTGTTTTTCAGAAATGATAAGTAACAAAGAACCATGTGTTACTTGGCTAAAAATGTTGTGTTGTATATGCAGTTTATCCCCTGGGCTCTTCTTTGCCAGAGGGACACAAATAAAGTAGTTTGTGCAGCTCCTCTCTTCCTATGAACATTCTTCGCCTCTTTCCCCTTTCCCCTAGGTCCCCTCTCCTCAAAAGCCAACCAGCAAACCCTGAGTTAATGTAACTGTCACTTTGAGGTCAGGGTTTCTGTCAAGATAAGGAGGGAACAGTCAGAATTTGACCTTCCGGAAGTTTACGGAGTCCTGGAGAATTGAATGACGCTAGCTCAATGTGAGCCAATGACATCACAACCTTTTGGGAATGATGGCGGCCTCATTGACAGCATGAATAGAGCCTAAAATGAGAGCAGGAGAGTTTAGATCTAGTGTTCCTTGGCTGGACCACTTCTATGATAATGTCGTTATGTGCAAGTACAGGTCTCATATTTTTCAAACTGAGCTGATGTGTTAGATCTCAGGTCACACAGACAGCAAGTGTGCTAGTGGTTGTAGAGCACAAACTCAGAGACAGGAAACTCTAATTCTGAATTTGAACACTAGTTCTGTCTCTTAAGAACAATGTGTTTTTGGGCAAGTTGCTTAATGCCTGTGGATTTTAGTGTCCTCTCCTATAAGATGGTGACAGTGTATCTAGCTCATTGTAATAACTATGAAGACTTGATGAACTTAGGTATGGGAAATGTCAGAAAAAATTTATGTTCTCACTAAATAATAGCTCTGATCCTTTGGAAGGTGCCCAGGAGGGTGAGGGTGCTTCAAAATCACTTCTCATTAGAAATGGATGAGGATACTGGAGCTGTTTATCCCTAAGATGAAAAATAACAGGGCATAGGAGTAGGGAAAGCAAGGACACAGTCTCCTCAAAGTTAAAGGGACATGAGAGAACAAAAGAAGCAAACTGGTTCTGCATTGCCCAGAAGTGACAACCAAATTCAGGTGCAAGTCTTAGTAACAAAAACTTCTACTTAGGATACGGACTATTTTTTAGTGTTTAGTATTTAGTAAGTAGAGTTGCTAATCATTAGCCAATCTCTCCTGAATGATAGTGAGCTCCCCACCACCAGACGTATGCAAGCAGAGTCTATACAGACACCTCTCATGGAGGAAACATAGGGGGTTCATTCTATAGGGAATGTTGGGTTGAAAGCTAGCTGCTTTGCAGTGCGCTATTCTAGGTTTGAGCTTGAAGAGAAATGACAGGGGGCAGGAGGTTACATTTTTGGATGGCAGTATGACAAGGTGTCATGAATGCTAGGCACAGTGACATTGAGTGTCCCTGAATTACAGTATACGAACCCTGCTAATATCTAACACCCCTTCAGGAGAAGAAATGCTACTGTAAGGCAGAATGTGTTTGCAGTAAGAGTGGGGAAGAGTCTGCTTTCCCACAACCACAAAGAAGAAAGAAAAGGGCTGACCGTGAGAGCAGAAGTTATTAGCAAGCCCTTCTTGTGGCTTTGGCTTGCTCAGTTTCTACTTAGCTTTCTTGGACCAGGTTATACCTGTGGCCTCAAAATAGAGCAGAAAGCTTTTCAGCACTGAGATGGAGGACAGCAACAACCTGGCAGGTGAACCAGCCAACTAGTCCCAGCAGGGGGCGTTCCAGCCTATCTTGTCTAGTCACTTCTCAGAATCTAACAAAATCAGTCTGTGTTTCAGAGCCGGGAGACCATCTAGGCAAAAACAAGGACTATGGAAGGGAGGTTAACGTTGAAGGGTACGCAGCTCTCTGTGTCAACGTAGTGCTAGTTTCTCTCTGCATCAGTGTAGAGGCTCAGAAATGATGCTGAAGGTCTATTTACCTTCAGGGCAGAGAGACAAGCTGTTGCCTCCTCTCCCACATCCCCAAGTTTTCTGGCTTCCTAAGCTCCCAACAAAGCAGGCCGGGTCCCCTAACCATGAAGCATCCTGCAGCTCCAGGAGGAAGCCCTCTGCTGGGAGCTTTCCCTGGTGTCTTTTGAACAATGGCAATGGTGGGGACACAGAATCCTGCCACTGTTATGCTGATGACACCCCTGAGGCCTGCCTTTGCAGAACCCTTACTCATTCATTTTTGTCATTCTATTTTAAAATGTTTCAAGCCAAAAGGAAAAAAAAGTATAAAGAAGAGTTCAGTGAGCACACAGACTCAATGATTTTTAACATTTTGCATACTCATTTCATATATAAACATATGCATTTACATGCATACTTTAGCTTAAAAACAGGCATAGATCAAATAATATCACATGAGAGTCATGACAAATATAAAATCAGGAAAGAAAGGCATACTATTATATAATGGTATAATCCAATGAAGACAACATCTCTATATAACTGTATACCAACTACTATGACATCCACACATCATGTATATAAATGCATGTAGATTCCCAGCCTGGGAAATCATCCTCCCATCTCTCACATATGTGTATATTAACATCCACATATGAGCGGAAACATGTGGTCTTTTCTTTCTGAAAATAAATCTCATATTTTCGTTATTCAATCATCAGTTAATGGCATCTAGGCTGATTCCATATCTTTGCTATTCTGAATCGAACTGTAATAAACATGGGAGAGCAGATATCTTTTTCATATGTTGACTTAATTTTATTAGGATGTCTTCCAGGAAGTGGGATAGCTTAGTCATATGATAGGTCTATTTTTAGTTTTCTGAAGCGTCTCCATACATTTCTTATCGTGGCTATACTAGTTTACATTCCTTCCAACAGTGTATTGAGGTTCCCTTTTTATAACATCCTCACCAGCATTTGTTTTTTAACCTTTGGAGGATAGCAATTCTAATTGGAGTGAGAAGATACTCCTGGAGGGTTTCATTTACATTTCCCTGATTGCTGGTAATCCTTAATGTTTTTCATGTATCTGTTGCCCAGCTCATTTTTGTAACTAATAAAAGCAGACGCAAGCATGGAAGTGTAGAGTGATTAACATCCAAGGATTGTCAATTCATGCATCTGACAAATATTAATTGAGCATACATGGTCTACCTGTTATCGTGTTCGTTGCCACTGTGTCCATTGCCTTATTGGTGTTCCCAATAGTCCCATAACATTTTATACATTTCCAAGGTGACAACAGTATCATAAAGGTAAGTTCTCATGTCTGAATTCACATGGCAAAGAAAGAACACAGCTCTGTTGCCACCAGTCTCTACCAGTCCTCTTCATTATTTCCAAATAAAATCAGGTCAAAACAGGAAGAAAGTTACAGCAGAAAAGCAAGAAAGCAAGGACACCATTTAGAGATGCTGGTTAGGGAGCAAAAAAGGTAAGCATGCAAATTTCTAGGCTGAGAAATCTGTAAAAACTTGCCAGCACCTATCCCTCAAGCCCTACCTTCCTCAAACCCCTCACTGCCCACAGCTGTCTGAGCTGCTTTGGAACAGAGTTCTCCAGATGCAAAGGTAAATTTAGAGGAAGGCGATAATTTATCACTTGACAGAGAGAAGCTTCTAGATCTTCCAGGGCCCTGGCAGCTCAGCACAGCAACGGCACCCTGTGGGTTACTGAATCCAAGCAGACACTCTTGCTCAGATTCCTCACCATGCCCTTCTTCTGGAGCCTGCCCACTGGGCCTCTGTGCTGCTGAGTTGTTCAGAATCCTGCTTCAGCATCCCCGCCTCCTGAGCACTTCATGGGCACCATGATTAAATGTCCTTTCTCTCTTCTCATCTCAGCCAGTGGGTCACAAGTGTCAGACAGAAGAGGGGAGACATGGAAATATAATAGGGACACATTGAATTTTAAACATCAGGCAAACTTAAATGTGACTCCCAGTGCTTCTGTTAACCAGCAGTGTGGCTTTCTGCAAAGAGTTTAACCTCTTTAAGCTTCAGGATTTTCATCTGTTAAGCGGGAATGCTTGATGTCTCCTTCAAACAGTTATGCTGTACATTAAAATATAATGATGTTCTGTAAAATGCCTGGCACAGGACCGAACTCTTTCCCCAAACCACCTCCACCTCTGCAGCACCATCCCGCCTACTTGCTGGGAGTCAGAAATCCATTTTGAGAGCTGGTGTTGTGACATACCAGGTTGGTCCTGTGCCTGCAATGCCAGCATCTCACGTATGTGCAAATCAAGTCCCGGCTGCACCACCTGAGAGCCAGCTCTCTGCTAATGTGCCTGGGAAAGCACTGGGAAACGGCCCAAGTCCTTTGGCTCCTTCATCCACATAGGCGACCTGGAAAACTTCGTGTTTCCTGCCTTGGCCGGGCTAAGCACAGTCATTGCAATTATTTGGGGAGTGAACCATCAAATGCAAAATTCTCTTTCTCTTTGATGCTCCCTCCCTCCCTCTGTAACTCTGCTTTTCCTTTAAGAAAAAAGTTTGTTGTCTTAGAGCCAAAGATTTTTCTTCTTACCTCCAGCTAAAGTACAGATAGAAACTTGAACACTTCCTCTAAGTAGAGGACAAAGGTGTGAGAGAAAGCTCCAGAAGAAATAAGTGAGGCAAACAGGCTAAGCGAGAGACCCTGTATTTTATTTCTTTGTGGTCTCAGCTCCTAGTACAGGTTGTGTAGCAGAGTCTATGCTCACTGAATGAAGCTCATCAAAGGATGGAAAAAAGAGCTTCAATGAGCCTGAACCACTGAGGAAGAGACAGATGTTGTAGGTTTGGGATCGGAATAGCTGGGAAGACAGTGTTGACAGAACACTCAGCCTGAAATGCAGCTACATTATCTAGAAAGAGAAGGGATTGTAAATTATCAAAGATACCATGTCTTTTAAAAATAACCATGAACAAATCTCATGTGGATATATATGACCCCTTTCTTTGTTATTTACCACTGGCATGCAGCATCCCAGGGATCACACCTTTGGAGTTATCCTAACCATTCCTATGGGTCACCACAGTAATATGCCCTACTATATCAAATTCAGGATTTCCCCAAGGCAGTTCCATCTCTTTTAGCTCTTCCTACTTACACAAGATTCAGTGTATATGCTGTTCCAAGCTTGTTTCCCCCACTTTGCTGAAGAAGAACGTCAAATTGTTGTGGTTAAGTCTCTTGCCAGTAAGTAGCAGGACAGGACCTCGGCACAAGCTCAACTCTGCCACACACCAGTGCCTCTTAGTTTAACCCCAGACCAAACACTAAGCCGGAGCAAACCAGGCATCCCTGTGATGCCAGCTAGAGGCCCTTAGTTCTTAACTCTTAATATTCACTTGGCACTCAAAGATCTGGAATCTGTTTTTGACTGACTCCCTGTCAATCTCCAGTCTGCATTTTATGTCTTTGTTCATGTGCGTTTTGTTTCCCATTTCAGAGTCTAAGCTGGACACCCTGGAGTCTTCTCTCCCTCTTCACACACAGCTAGCTCACTGGTCACCAAGGCCTGTTGCTGTGCCTCTGTGTCATGTGTCTGACTCAAACCAGCTTTGCACAGTGACTTGGGAGCCAGGCAGACTTGAAATAATCTCAGATCTACCACTGCATAATTATCTCCTTAATTATTTGAATTAGTTTTCTTTTCCCATATTTAAAAAAATTATTATTTTATTTGTTTTTTTCTTGGAAGGGCATATTTACAGAAAGAAGGAGAGAGGGAGAGAAAGATTTACCATCTGCTGGCTCTCTCCTAAAGTGGCTGCAATGGGAAGAGCAGAGCCAACCCCAAAGCAGGAGCCAATAGCCAGGAGCCTTCTCTGGGTCTCCCACTTGGATGCAGGCTCTCATGGACTTGGGCCATTCTCAGCTGTTTTCTAAGGCCACAAACAGTGAGTTGGATGGGAAATGGAACAGCTGGGACATGAACCAGCATCTATATGGGATCCCAGCACTTGGAGGTAGAGAGGATCAGCTAGTTGAACTGATGTGCTAGGCCATTTTCCCATCTTTAAAATGGGACCATACCACCTATTAGCGGGATTATCATTCATTTCCTTTCTTCTCCCCTTTCTGTGTTCTCCTTGCTGTCTACTTGTTCCATCACCTCCTACTGGGCTGTTACTTGAGCTACCTCCAGTATTCTGTTAACCTGCTAACTTTTTGGAAATTCCCAGAATCTATAAAACAGGACTGAGTGTTTGTGGTACCTCTTTGAAGTCAATTGTTCAGAGCAAGAGTAAGGATACTGTCCCACTTTAGTGCCTTTCATGCTTACTTCTATTCAGTCACAAGTTCCACCTGCTCAAACCCTCATCTCCATCTAGTACCTGTATTCCAGCTTAAGAAAAGTATTCTTTGGTGGATCCTAGGCGGGCAGACAGTGTGTCACTGGAACACCAGGCTCAGGACCCACATCAACTTGGCCTTGGGCTTGGTGGCTATGGATTATCCCAAGGTGGGGGGGTGACTGACAATGCCTGGGTCAGGGAACCTCTGAGGAGGCACATTCAAGATGAGAAATGACATCTTAGGGATTTCCATGGACCAGGCCACTGCAATTGCAGTTAAACAAGGGAGCTGAGACTGGGTGGTTTGGAGAAAGGGAACTTGGAGGATACATCTGGGTCAGATCAGGACACCTGCCCATGTGGGAGACCTGGGCTGGACTGGTGTCAATCAAAGCCCATTGGCACACATGAAGGCTAGGGCTGGGGGCCTACCTGACAGGACTAGGCCATGGTACCTGCCTATGAGTGCTGGGAGAGGACATGTTAGTCTGGACCATGACACTGACCTGCACATGAGAGAACTCAGCCGGGGGCAGAATCTGTAGGGAATTGATGGGTTGATTCCTATGGAACTACAATAAGCTACTGGTTTGCATGAGAGCTGGGAGTGGTGAAGACTGAGTTAGATATGACCATGGAATTCACCAACACTCATGGGAGCTGGGGTTCAAACTAGGCTGGGTTGGCACAAACTGTAGCATCCACAGATGCACCACGAATTGGCCAGGAAATAGCATCCAGTAACACTCACAAAAGTTGAGACTGGGGGATGGACTATACTTGGCAGGACCTTAGAACCCATGATACATAGGAGATCCGGACCTGGGAGCAGGCCTGGTGGTGAAACTTGGGGAACTCCCCTACTAGGATGCAGCTGCTGATGATGAGCAAAGAGTTGGGGCTGAGTGTGGGCCAGACCAAGCAGTGCTTCTCCACTTGTTGGTGGGTATGTGGACAGGCTCAGGAGGTTGATAGGGCAAGGCCAGGCCAAGTCTTAGCACACACTGGCATATGTGGGAGTCAGGATGAGGTGCAGGCCATGCCAGGCTAGGCTTTTGTACATGCCTACTTTCATGAGAGTCAGGGATGGGGGCAGACTGGGCAGGGTTAGACTCCAGCACCCACCAGTAAGAGCTAGGACTGGGGGCAGTAAGAGCCTGGCCAGGCTGCAGCATCCAATGGCAAAGTAAACAAACAGGGCATGCATGGACCACGTCAGGCTGGGTCAGAGCAACCACCAACATGCTCAAGATCTGTGGCTGGAAGCAGGCCAGATAGAGGAGCTAAGGGGATGCCCCTGCTGGGCTGTCGTTCCCACTCATGAGCACGAGAGCTAGAATAGGGACAGAGAATTGCACTGAATAAGGCTGCAGCATCCCTCAGCATGAGTGTGGGCTGGGTCTTGGCGTGTGCCAGATTGAGCAAGGTTCCAGCACCTGCTGGTGCTCACAAGAGACAGGAGGTATAGGGTAGGCCTGGGTAGGTCTCAACATCCACTGAACCACATGCAAGCCGGGTCTGGGGGTGGGCCAGATGGGCCTGGGCTATGGCACCCACTGATAAGAGCCAGAATGGGTGTAGGCAGGTCAGGCAAGGAAGCTGTACCTGTCAGTGAAAGCTAGGACAGTATGTGGGCCAAGTTAGGCTAGGCCAAGAACCAACTAGTGTGAGAGATCTGTGACAGGAAGTGGCCTGATAGAGTCCTCTGTGAGGACTTAGTCCCCATTGATGAGTCCAAGAACAGAGGCTGGGGACAGCCCAAACCGGGACAGCTTACAGTATTCACTGACATATGTGTGGGTCAGGTCTGGGGGCGGGCTTGGCTAGGCCAGTTCACAACACACACTGGCAGGTGTGAAAACCAGCATGGGGTGTGGCACGGGCTGGGTTGGGTTCCAACATCAACCAGTTCACATTAATGTAGGGACTAGGGACTGGCCAGACTGGGTTAGGCTGCAGCACTAGTCATGAGCTGGAACTGAGAGCAGGCTGGGCCCAGCCAGACTGCAACACCTACCAGTGGATGCTGAGGTGAGGCCAACCAGGCCAGCTAGACTGAAGCTCCCACTAGTACACCTAAGACAGAGGATGGGGGACAAGTCCAGGAGGGGAGCTGTGGGAACTCCTCTGACAGGCACTGCTTCTGCTGGTGAATGTGAGAGCTGAAACTTGGAGCGGATCAGGCTGGACAGGGATTCGAAACCTGT
The DNA here is from genome assembly GCF_017591425.1 of Ochotona curzoniae. Lineage (NCBI taxonomy): Eukaryota > Metazoa > Chordata > Mammalia > Lagomorpha > Ochotonidae > Ochotona > Ochotona curzoniae. The sequence goes on from NW_024465649.1 coordinate 16,982,384, forward strand.
TAGTCTGCATGTGAACTGGGTTTGGAGGAGGGTCAGTCTAGATCAGGCACTGCTACTACTGACATATACAAACGCCAAGATAAGTGTAGACTGGCCAGACTTTGCCATATCAGGTGGCAAGTGCTGGGACTGAGAGAAAGCCCTGTTAGACCAGACCACAGTACCACCTGAAAAGCGCAAGTTCCAAGGCTGGGAGTGGACCTTGTAGGGAAACTGTGGGCATTCCTCTGAAGGGCTACAGCTACCACCCATGAGCATAAGAACCAGGGCTTGGGGTGGGTATGGCTGGAATGCAGGTGGCAGCATCCTCCTGCATAAGTTGTGGACTAGATAGTGGAGTTGGTCTGATTGAGCAAAGCTACAGCATCCATTGGTGTGTACAAGAGCCAAATTGGATATGGGATGAACTAGATCACTCTGCTACACATACAGACATACCTAGGAACCAGGGCTGGGGGCTGGCCTCATGGGAGTTATTGAAGGTTGCTCTGACTAGGCCACAGTTCTCACTGATGTGTGTGAGGGCCAAGTGTGTAGCAGGTAGGGTTAGGCTGACCACAGCATCCATTGGTTTGCTATATGAGAATGGGCTGGAGACAGAACTGACCAAGCAGCTACAATGACCAGTATGTGTGTAGGTTGATGCAGGTGACAGACTGAGCCAGAACCTGTACTAGCTAGCACACACAGGAGTTAGGTCTGGGGTTCACCTCGGGTTTACCCTCCCCCAGTGCTGACTACTAGACTCAAAACTCTGACCTCAGTGAAAAATCACAGGTGTCATGTGTCAGAACTAGGCCTACTCAGTTCCTGAACCCTGTGCAGTGGACAGCATGCTCAGAGGTACATGGGGAATAAGACAGTTCTTTGAAACCTGCAGAGCACTTCTAGCACCATGGCAGAGGATAAAGGGCAAAACAAATTAGACAATTCTCCTAGCCAAGGTTTCACAGCAAGTATTTAGCTGAGTGGAGACTCTGCCAATGAACCTTGGAGGGATTTCCTGGACATTGGAGCAACGGAATCAATAGCATCTCAGAACTATTTTAACCACTTAAGCCGTACCCTTGGAACATGCTCCACATCAAGGATCCTAGAATGACATCAAGTGGCTGTCCTCCTCCCTGGGTGCTACTGGAGTAACTGTCTCTGCTTCTCTCCTCCTCTCCCCACAGATACAGGAAGAAAAGGAAAAAATTGGAAGTAATGGTCTCATCCAATTTCTCCCATACCTCAACCTTCCCTACCCTAGTCGGTGGTCCACATGGACATGCATCCTCCTCAACTATGTAAATAAGACCAAAAATAAAATGAATTTATTTTTTAAAGATTTATTGATTTTTATTGGAGAGATAGAAAGATCCCCCATTTGTTGATTCACTCTCCAAGTGGCTACAACAGCCAGAGCTGCACCGATCCGAACCCAGGAGCCTTGAGATTCCTCCAGGTTTCTTATGTGGGTGTAGGGTCCCAAGGTCTTAGGCTGTCCTCGACTGCCTTCCCAGGCCACAAGCAGGAAGCTGGATGGGAAATGAGGCAGCCAGGATTAGAACTGGAGCCCATATGGGATCCTGGCACATACAAAGTGAGGACCCTAGACACTAGGATAACAAACCAGGGCCAGATAAATTTATTTTTGAAAAAAGAAAGAAAAAATATTTCCCTCACTCAGGGCAGCTCACATATCCCTATATGATTTGAGATCATATTAGGTTTTCCTTGCCTCCGTGCTTTTCACAGTACCTAGCAGAGATAGGTTTGAGGCACTCAGTAAATGTAGCAGAATAAGCGAACCTAAAATCTCAAATTCTATTCTAACCTCACTCGGGTAACTGGATCCTAACTACAGATGGGTCTTCCCAAAATATCGCCCTCTCTGAGACTTGCTGCTTCTTAGACTTCTCCCATGGCTCATCTTTCCTGGTGAATCAAGTCACAACTCAATGTAGGGGCAGCTGGGTAGTACAGATGCCTTGAGCTTGGGAGTCCTAAATCCTGGATGAACATCAAGGCCTCAGTCCCAATGGAAAGATGGACATGGATTTAGTTAATTCCATGGAAGTGCTTTCCTAAAGGCCTATTCTTTCTCAGCTCATTTCTCCAGCAATAGCACTATCAAGCCATAGAGATAACAGCCAGTACTGTTTTCTCCACAGAGCTTATACAAACACCACTGCTGCTGGTCCTCTGCGAATCTAATCTGCTATGATCCACCTCCTCGTATTGCTGTGATTACTATTACCAAGATTTGTCCTGTTGTCACTGGTGCTGTCACTGTCATCACTACCATTGCTTCCTGGCTCTAGGCCCTGAGCTCATTGCTTTGTATGGCCTGCCTTGCCTCCTATGAGGAAAGTATTATTCTTTCATGTCCCTGACAAGGAGATAGAGGCTTAAGGAGGCTAAGTAATCTGCCAAAGTTACGCTGCACGTTGCAAGCAGAGGAGCCTGGTGGCCATCAGAGTCCCAGGTGTGCATTTTTTTTCCCTTCATCTTCCCACCCCCTGCCACTTTTTTTGTGTACAGACCTGAGACTGACAGTGCAATAAATATTTAATGTTCGCTACAAAATGTCTCTGCCTCGGGGAGCATACTGGTTCATTTTTGTCCCTGTGCACGACCTCATTTGCTTCCCTCCCCCGAGCCCAGCTCCAGGCCTTCTTTGCGGTTGGGTGTCCCAGCACGTCCTCCACGCCTGAGTCTCTTCCTTTGAAACAGCTGCCACGAGCTGATTGTCTTAGCAGCCAGGGCCGAGACTGCACTCAGCACTCTAGCAACAAGAGAGAAGGTTTTGCCAAGGGATTAGGAGGGGTAGAACAAAGGAAGTCAGACTCCTTCTACTGGCCCGCCCCTCTCCCTACTGATGCGCAGTAAAAGAACACTAAAAATTCCCTCTTCCTCTACCCCAGGCCCATCCTTACCAGCTTTGCCAACTGCAAAGAAAAAAAAATGAATTTAAAGATATGGCCATTAGGAAATGGGTTTTGTGTCCGGCTATGTGCTATATAATTATTCTCTTATTCTGGATGAAGTTACCCCAAAGTTAAATTTGAAATGAGTTCAGTGAGGAACGAATAAGAGGAAAAACGGGAATATATATATATTTTTTTTCAAAGATTTATTTATTTATTGGAAGGTCAGATATACAGAGAGGAGGAGAGACAGAGAGGAAGATCTTCTTCTGTCCAATGATTCACTCCCTAAGTGAGCGCAACAGTCGATGCTATGTCGATCCGAAGCCAGGAGCCAGGAACTTCTTCCGGGTATCCCACATGGGTGCAGGATCCCAAGGCTTTGGGCTGTCCTCGACTGCCTTCCCAGGCCACAAGCAGGGAGCTGGAAGGGAAGTGGAGCTGCCAGGATTAGAAGCGGCGCCCATATGGGATCCTGGCGCATTCAAGGCGAGGACTTTAGCCTGGGAATATATTTTTAAAAAGCATTTTCTTCACTTCTGAGACCTCATGGAAGTTCTCACTTCATGCTGTACTTTGGCTTTTAGCAGAGTACCTTGACATCAATTCAGCCATCAGATTTACCAAACATCTTGCGTTTCCCAGGCATGTGCTCATTCCTTTTGACTCCCTGATTCTTACATAGGAATCCCTCTGATACCTCCTCCAGGAAGTTTTTCTGGCCCTTATAGATCACTTTTCCCCTGAGCTCCTAGACAACCATTGTTTGAGTATTCCATCTGATCTTAGCAATGGTGCTGCAGTTTCACTTTCCCTGTCTATAAACTCTGTCTTTAACCCACATTTACATTGTGTTTGGGCAAAAGAAAGTGTTACTTATGTCTGGGGTGGCAAGGGCTAGCCCAAGGCTGGAGAGACAGGAACCTTTGGTTCTCTGAGTTTGTGGTATTGCTGCTGGTGACGAGGGGGAGGATGAAGGTGAGGATGCCTGCTCTAAGTGAACTGTTTTTGTGAAGCTGTCATCCCTGTTTCCCTCCCTTCCTCCAAAAGTTCAAAAGGAAAAGCATTCCCCTCAAACTTCTATGTAAAGTAAAATGAACCTGGCTTACAAAGTTGCCAGACTTTATAAGAATTTGTCATAGTTTATTGCTAAGGGCATTTATGAAAAAAAGAAAATGGAAGACAAGAGATGGGGAGAAACTAGAGAAAGAGAGATGTCAGTTGACCATGGCATATGTCAGTGAGTGTACTGGTGCATCTGCATTGTAATGTGCACCTTTTCTGAGTAGCTCCTTCGTATTTGTGTGTGGGAGTGCATGGATATGTTTGGTTGTGTGTGCGTCTGTGTGTGTGCATCCCTTTTTATCAAACAACAGATCATTGTCGATTCTGAGCACATTTTAACCTTAACTCATAGTCAGAGGCTCTGGGATAAGTTCCTGTTTGAAATTCTGTCTCCTGTAGGACATTTCATCGATACTAATGCCCCCACCCTCCACAACCTCCCCCGGACTTTGCCGATAAGGGCATTGGGGTCATCCTATCTCCTTCCCAGTCCTAGTGAAGGCTGATCCTGGCTTCCGTTGGGCATCAGAGATGCTCACAAAACCTGCTTAAATCAGGCTGAGTGCTTGGTGCAGCTGACAGTGGAGGGTGCACACTGGTGAGATTTCTGAGAATGCTTCAAGTCCACAGAGCAGCCCAGGAAGCTAGAGTCGTTGGCTTTATTGAACAGCCAGCCTATGGGATGTGTAAGGTCAAGCATGAAGCTTTGTTTATCATGTATGTCTTAATTCATTTTTGAGTAAGTTTCATATTCATTTGTTCATTCTTGGTTCATATCCATTTATTCTTTCATCCTCAGAGAGATTATGTATTTTGCTCTCTACCTTTATGTTGGATTTGCATGTAATTATCTCCTGTCATGGAACCTCAATTCTAACTCCACAGAATTGAATTAAGAGTGACGGTCCTTCCTAAATGGCAGGATCACTTTAAGGAACTTTCAGGGAAAAGGAAATAGTGGGAAGAAGGAAGTGACCCTCTTTCCGTTCCTGCCACAGGATGCTTTGTTTGCATCAATTCCACAGACACATTGTACTCCTAAGGGAACAAAGGAGGCTTTAAGGAACAGGGTCAGAGTCTACTAGTGCTTCAATAGAAACAGAATAAATTAAAAGCAAAAATATCTGAACCCAAGTAACAACCCATCCCTAGCACTTACATATCTTGAAAAAGTTCTCTCTCTGCCTTAGTTTGCCTGTCTTGTTGAGGTAGGTGATCATCAAGGGCACCTCTTCTTCTGTCATTCTGGGTCTCAAGGAAGCCCCTCTCCCAACCCAATTTCCTATCCTTAAAGCTGATCTCAGCAAGCCCAGTGTGTATGTCAAGTTCCTAAACCCTAATACTGTGAGCATCAGGACCAAGGAGTAGACTGTCTTACTCAGTTCAGCAGCACTGGTGGGCTGAATTCCATCTTCCAAAGATTCTCTTTGTTCTCACACCTGATGCTGAACCCAAGAGCCCTGGAGAGCTGAAATCAACTGGTAACATAGTGAGCCTTGCCTACAAGAAGGGCGGTGCTGGGGACCTAATTAACATCACCGTGTAATAGGCACCACAGAACACACTTGAGCTGCAGTGTTCTGTTTCAACTGTTGGTTAAGGGTGACAAATAGACCTGTGCTTATTTACCATGCCTTCATTGCGCAGACAGGCAACGACTACCCTAGACCCTATGAGAAGGCACACCGGATGTCAAGGGTGCATATTGTGAATTGCTTGTCAAGCAGCTGGAGAAGTGGAACTCTGGATAGATGTCATTGTAGACTCGTGTAGAAAGACAGGGGAGGGTGGCCTCTGGTGTCCGACAGAACCAGCTGAGCATCTTGCTCTGCAACCACATGACCTTGAACTGTCTCTGTCAACCTCAGTTTCCTCACTTATAAAACAGGATTAATTAATGTCTGTGTTGGAGGAGGGCTGTGTAGGTGAATGAGGTGATGTGAACAAAGCTCACGAATGAAACGACTTTGGTCACATCCACATTACCCTTATGCTTGGCATTTATAAAGAATCCAGTCCGATTAGCTTCCTGAGCTTGCACATGCGTGTGCACACACACACACACACACACACACACACACACACACACTGTGACTCCCTATTACAAACACTCAATGAACCAACACAGTATCCTCAGCAGCAGCAGATAGTCATTTCTCAGCTTGCAAGTGTTCTCTCCCTCCTCCTTAATTCATTCATCCTCGTTCATTCATCAGTAATGTCTACCATGATATCCTAGTTGGGGTCCCTCCAAGTTTAGAGAACAGAAAGCAAGCGGTTTGTTTGCCTGGTGATAGAGCAGTAGTACAGGAGAGGAAAAGCAAAACAGAGCAAGCAGAGAAATCAGCAAAGGGTGTGTTCATGTCTTAATTACTTCCACGGGGAACTGAGCCTCCAGCCCTCCAGGGGCTTCCTTAGCAGTGGTATAAAAACATCCCGCAGGACGCAGCTCAACAGTCTAGTGGCTAAATCCTCACCTTGCATCCACTTGAATCCTATATGGGCATTGTTTAACGTCCCAGCTGCCCCGCTTCCCATCCAGCTCCCAACTTGTGGCCTGGGAAAGCAGTAGAGGATGTCCCCAAACCTTAGGACCCTGCACCCATGTGGAAGACCTGGAAGAGGCTTCTGGCTTCAGATTGGTTCAGCTTGGACTATTGTGGCTTTTTGAGGAGTGAACCAGCAGATGGAAGATCTGTCTCTCTGTCTCTTCTAATCTGTAAATCTGACTTTCTAATAAAAATAAAATAAATCTTAAAAAAAAAACCCACTGACACCGTGAGATAATTAGCTAATCTTCCATCTGCAGTACCAGCATCCCAGATAGGCACCAGTTCGGATCTTGAGAGCTCCACTTCTCATCTAGTTCCCTGCTTACTACCTGCGAATGCAGAGGAGGTTGGCCCAAGCCCTTGGGGCCCTGTACCCACATGGCAGACCTGGGAGAAGTTCATGTCTCCTGGCCTCAGGTCAGTTTAGCTCTGATCACCGAGGCCGTCTGTGAAGTGAACCACTGGATGGAAGTCCTCTCTTTTTATCCTCTTGCTCAGAGTTGAGGATTGCCTCCTTGGGAGTAAGTTCCCCTTTCTTCCCCATTGTTCTTCCACAGGCCAGCCCTCAAGGTGGCTGAGACTCCCTGGGTAAGGACTGATGGTCAGGTGCTAGGACTGTCTGCCAGACTGCATCAAGTCAAGTGGGCTGAGGCAATGTGAGGCAGGTAGCCCAAGCACCTGCTGTCTGTGAGCCTAGGATAGAAGGAGCAGGAGTGTCTGTTCCTTGCTATCCTGTGGTAGGGACAAGTGTCTGAGTCAACACTGAATACCAAGACTCTCGTAGAGTGTATTCATCGTACAGCCAAGTACACAATGAAACGATGAATGAAATATTCTGAGGGGAAGGAAGGCTGGCTGAAGGCTGGCTGGGAGGCTGGACTGTTTTCTTTGTTAGAATAATTTTTATCTTCACACAAGGGATGGTAAACAGAGTTTAAGGAGATTGGATGTGGATGGAGTATGACATCGGTGGGAATCCACATGGGTTACATGCGGGTAAGTCAAGAAGCCCTCAGAATAAACTAACCTGAAACTAGATCAAAAAGGTCATCGATACTGGCCTTTTCATCAGCTTGTCTTAACTAGGCACACCAACCGGAATTGCCATCACAAACGGGAGCCAGAAGAGCGGCTAAACGAAACTGTAAGGAACAACGTTCTTAGAGTGAGATCCTAAAGGGGAGGTGTGATGAGTGCTACGGCACAGTGGGTGAAACTGCTGGTTGGTATGCCATTATCCCAAGTTGGAATGCCATTTGTGATCCTGGCTGCTTCACTTCTGATTCAGCTTTCTGCTAGTAAATCCTGGGAGTAACAGGTGCTTGAATCCTTGCCAGCCATGGGGGAGACCTGGATGGAGTTGCTGAATCTTGGCTTTGGCCAGGCAAGCCCTAACTATTGTGGACATTTGGGGAATAAATCAGCAGATGGGACACTGATCTCTCTCTCTCCTTTCTGTCGCATTGTCTTTCAAGTAGTTGAAAACAAAAATAAGTTCAAGAAAAATAAAAAGAAATGGGAGGACCCATAGGGGCCAGGAGCTTGAAGCTGGGGTGCAAAGAACCCGAGATTTGTGCTCCCAAAGCCTTTGCAAGGCTTCACCTTTACTTGATGGCAACTCTGATGTGAAGCCCGAATTTCTTTTTCACAATTATTGCATTTGGCCAGGAAAGAGAAATCATTTGAGACTTAGGCATTTTTAAAATTATAATTGAAATCTTGAATTAAGACTAAATTTGGGGAGCAAGCTAAGTGTCTGTTTGTGACGCTACCATTCCATTTTGGAGAGCCAGTTTGAGTCTCACCTACCCTACTTCTGATCTACCTGTTGCCAATGGTCCTGGAAGACAGCGGAAGAGGATCCAACTGCTTGGGCTTCTGCCCCTCCTGTGGAACAGCTGCATGGGGTCCCTGGCTTCCGCCCTCAGTCTGATTTTGACCTGGCTATTTGGGGAAACACAGCAGTCTGTGGTTCGTATCTGTATCACAGTCATTCAAAGAAATGCACAAATAAATATGTTTAAAACATTGATTTTCATAATTCTAGGCAGAAATTTTGCAATCTGAAAAACAAGAAAAAACATAAATAACACACTAAAACCAAAAGATAAATCGCTTTTTTAATGTGTCTTAACACACTTTAGCAAGTTAAAGTACCCCCACCCTTATAGTTTAGGTCTTTTTCCTCACTGAGATCCCCAGCTGGATTCTACAACAAGGTTTCCATGTACATTTCTCAAACTACTGAACAGTCTTTGAAAACATTGATCTTTATTGATTATGTATAAGATCACATAGCTAAACCCTAGTCTGTTTATCCATTTCCTTCCGATGGGCATGTAGGTCATTTCTACTTCTTGCTGTTATAAACTGTGGCAGCATAAAAAGATGAAAAGAAGCTTGTGATCCTTTTATATGCGGCATGTTCTTCATCCTTTCCCAAAGCCTGTGAGCTAAGTCCCACACATAGAATATTCTCCCTTCACAACTTAGGAAACCGAGACTCCCAGAGGAGGTGCATCACTTGTCACATGTCACTTGGCTCAGGTCCCCTCAAAACTGCCCTGAGTGTAAGGTCTTTATGAGGAGATGGCAAAGAAAACTGGTAGGGGAATGGGAATGCCAGGCAAGGACGGACAGGCAGCCCAGGGAATGTTCTTTATCAAGTCACCATCACTCAAGGAACTCCACGAGCCAGTGCAGAACTGCTGTCTCTGGCGGGAGGACACTGGGTATGTTTTACCTTCTCCAGTCATTCTCTTGGTGTGTGTTCCCAAAGGGTGTTGACTTTCTGTCACTCAGGCTGCTGTGATGTAGAAGCAGGGCAAGAAGCAAGCAACACAGTGGCCCTTCAGACCACACAGACACAGGCACTGGACATCTGAGTGTCCGTCTGTGCAGGGAGAAGGGCGAGCTGGTCCTCCTCTCAGCTGGCATCTGAGTAACAGATGGGCTGAACTCCTCTCTGGCCTGGTGTTGTAAAACAGTCTCCTTGTGGCCCTGGGCGAGTCCCCTGACCTCTCGTAGCTCCTGGGTCTTACAGAAATGATGCTCTCTGTCCCACCTGATGCACAATGCTGCCATGAGCTGAGAGACGAGAGGCGAAAGCATTTTAATCATCAGCAAGGCTGCTCACTGTTTGGCAGTGGTGACCATTCCCATCAGGTAGCTGGGACTCGCATCAGCCAGACATCCCATCCTTTCCTGATGATGGTTCATTAAAAGAAATTAATAGAACCTGGTCCACTTCCCTGAGTTTATGAGATGAATCACTTTTTTAGACTAATTACATAGTATGCAGTGTCCACACAGCTCATTGAAAAACAGCACAAGTCCTTGATGAACTCAGGAGCATTTTGTTTTTCTGATAAGAGGGAGTCAAGCACACAATTGCTCATCTCTATGCACTGACAGTCTCCAGGTCTGGATTCCCCAAGGAGGAAGTGTAATTACTCCATAAGTTTCAAATCCAAGGGCTCGTCAGTGCTAAGCCCCTGACGAGCTGCATTAAAGTAAAAATGACAGAGATGCCAGTTGACGTATTTATTAAATATGCAGGTCCTGAAGGAGCCTGCGGGTTGCTCGTGCCAATGAGGTTCCAGGTGGAGTCGGCACTGCTGGAGCTCTCCCACTGACTCACATCCTTGACTAAGGGGAAGGTCAAGACAAAGAGGAGATTTGAACCCTGGTCTGTCTGAATACAAACCCCATAATTATTCTGATCCCCAGCCACATGCTCTCCTGTTCAGGGTGTTGAAGTTACATCAACCATTGAAAGCAAATGTGGTTTCGTTGCACAGATCTATTCTTCGGTGGCAGCTACTTGGAGCAGTATTTTTATACCCTGATCCCACCCTGGCACATCCTGTGTAAGCATCTAACTATCTGTTTCTGGTAGTATGGAACATGAGCTTCTGTTTCAAAGATTTAGCTTTACATCATTAGTATGCATGCTCCATGTGTTACAACTATGATTCACGGTTCTTACTGGGGTGGGGGTGGGGATAATGGTGTCCACATCTCCAATTTGTACCACTATGAATACTAGTTAGATTCTCATACAAGGAGTCTTCAAACAATCATGAAAATATCACCAAAAAAACCCTATAAATAGATCTAGAATATTTTTCGCCAACATGAACTTAACCTTTTAATTTCAATTCCTATGAACTTGTTGAAGTCACCTTGAATGTTCTTAATACTCTCAACAACACCTTTGTGCCTCGAGTGCCTCGGAATAAGAAACAATTGTTTTTATAAAAATTAAGCAACTGTTTTATTGAAACAGCTCCTGTTTTATACAAAAGAAGCTGGAAACACAGAGAGCGACATGTCCACAGTCACATTGTTGATGAGTCAGACAGGATTAAAACTCCTGCCAGCCTGAGCTCTTTGACACAGCGATGCCGCCCCCAGTCGCCTCCATGTTCCAGCCTCAGCTATGCAGCCTACAACCTAGAACATGCTGGCTAGATGTTGTGCAGCAAATTGAGCCACCATGTGGGGTGCACACTCGCTATGTCAGAGTGCTGGTTTAAGTAGAAGCTAATGTGTACCTCAAATTGAGCTTCCTATTGCTGTGTCCAGGATCAGGTAGACAATGGCTCAAACACGCTGCTTCCTTTGTCCATGTGGGAAACCTGGAAGGAGTACCTGGCTGCTGGCCTTAGAGTAACCTAGCCCTGGTGGTTGTAAGCATTTGAGTACACCAGTGGATGGAAGATATCTCTATGTGTATACTGCTCTGCCTTTCAATTAAATAAATCTTAAAGAAAAAAAGCTATAATGTGAATTTGATTCCATATCATCATTTGTAACCTAATGCCACTCCAGATATTTGGATTCATATAGTTGATTTGTTCCCAGGTACCTCAGACTTACACAGACTTCTTAATTTCTACATAATTTCCCTGTTCTCATTTTCCTTTCAGTCTTTCCTATCATGCGAAAGGCACTGCCATTTCCCCTCTAGCTCAGACTGAAAATTTTATTCCTGATGCCTCCTCTTCAAATTTTCTGCCTGAAGTATTAACAGACCTACAACACACACACACACACACACACACACACACACTCCATCTGCCTCTCTCTGTCTCCATGAAGCCTCTTTTCAGCAAGCTGCTACTGTCTCCAGCCTGTGTGACTGCACAGCCTTCCTAAAGATTCCTCTCCTTTTGCCATGACTCTTGTGCATGCCACTCTTGACACACAGCTAAAATGCTCTTTTCAAAAGAACTCAAACTGTATCATTGCTTCCTTGCCGAGAATGCTTCCTTTATTTTCTCACCATGATTAGATCTAGGTGAGTCCATTGAAACCTGCATATCTTAGCATGACACCCAGAACCCACACGTGACCTTCAACCATCTCTTCGAGCTCAAACCTCTTCTTAGCTCTCTTGTGCTCCAGTCACAACTGCCTTCATTGTTTCTCAAGCACACTGTATGCGTCATGGATATAAGGGTCTTTTACTAGCTATTCCCTCCCCTGGTTGCTTCTAAAATATGTCTTCTTCAGGGGGCATTTTTCCCAAATATTCAATGCCAACAGAGTGTGGGTGTTCAGTCTCCTCTGCCCCAGCACTGTGGCTCCCTGGTCTGTCACAGCGTGTATCTGCTTTCTCAGTTCATCTAAGCTGTTTGAATCCTGTCACTCTTGAGGACCAGTTACCAAGATGCCACATATACAGAGTCAGTGTGACAATCTGTGGACTGCCCTAATCATCAAGTATCCTATAGACTATTCTATAACAGACTTGGAGAGCTGTTGCCATTTTAGAGCAAGACTGAATATGCACTCTGTCCTAGATGAACAGGCTTGCTTCTGATTTCTGTCTGTGATGGGAATCCAAAGAACCCACGAATGAGGTCAGTATCCCAAGGGTCAGGGATTGTTTTGGTGTATTCTACTAAGCAGTTCTCCTCCTGTATCATTTTTTAAAAAGATTTATTTTGATTGCAAAGTCAGATATAGAGAGGAGGAGAGACAGAGAGGAAGATCTGTCTGATGGTTCACTCCCCAAGTAGCTGCAGCTGCTGGAGCTGAGCCAATCCGAAGCCAGGAGCCAGGAACTTCTGAGTCTCCCACGTGGGTGCAGAATCCCAAGGCTTTGGGCCATCCTCACTAGCTTTCCCAGGCCACAAGCAGGGAGCTGGATGGGAAGCAGGGCCACCGGGATTAGAATCGGTGCCCATACGGTGTGTTCAAGGCGAGGATTTTAACCACTGTTATCGTGCCGGGCCCCTGTATCATTTTAATTAGGTTATTATTTTATGACAGTTGGAGTAGTTCATTGTCTCTCACCATAATCATTTATTTCGTCAAAACGGTGAGTTAAATGGGAATCTGATGTGGGCTAGCACCCACACAGTTACTAAGCCTAATACGTACCATCCCACTACAGTCAGTGTTGCTTTTATTTTATGACCGTGTTGGGTGACATCAAATATCATGGGTAACTATATGCTCTTTCTCACTATGATAACTCGTTCCACATATCACAAAACAAACATGTGAGGTGCTAAGTATTTCCATCCCTCTTGCACACTAAGGGGTCCAAGAAATGACCACATTTGATCTTAAAGTGGATCCAGATCTAGATCTTACTACTGGTTTCCTCAGCCCAACTCCCTTTACTAAGGCAGCCACGTTGGCACTGGGGATTTTCTAGAAACATCTCAGTTCAGATCACCCAGCAGCACTCAGAACAGCTGGACATTCCTGGGGTGTTCAGTACTCCAGGAGCAGCTCTAAGTCCCTTGAGAGACATTTAGGGGAAATATCATTACCTATACTCTGTGTGACTAAGTAGGGTTCTTCCTGAAGCCCTGGATTCGCTGTTCATCATTGAGCTCTGGATCTGAGAACTGGCTCTAGTGTGGAAGCTAGGCAATGGGTCTTGGCAGTTGGCATCAGCCTTTTGTGTCCTCTCAATCTTTCTTGTTGTAGCCAAGGGAAATTCTCATCGCTGTTCATCTAGCTCAACGTTTGGCTACAGATTTCTGGGTCAGGATAACTTGGTCTTTATGGGATTTGCCCCTTGTTGTCCCTTCATTTGATGGACAGATGTTAAGTCTGGTCATTGCTATTCCAGAAGTCACTCATGCTTATTAACATTAGGAACAATTTTGTAGCCGTGTCACATATACAGTTACCCCAGTCAGCATAGCATGACCAACTCTGAGCTTCTTGGAAACTTGGAGGACACTTTCTCTCACATATCTTACTGTGTTGTTGAGAGCTGCCCACAGTGCCCCTTAGAGCATTCTCCAGAAATCCACAATAAATCCATTCTAGCACTGGCCACTTCTCTGCACTCCAATCTTATCAGTACTTTGGTTAGGCACTTTTAGCATCTTTGCTCACTGCTTCATCAGTGTGTGTGTGTGTGTGTGTGTGTGTGTGTGTGTGTGTGTGTGTTAAAGATTAAAAGAGTGCTTTGTAGCATTTGAGAGGGCTTCCAAAAGTTTGTGGAAAATGGAATTAAAAGATACAAGTCAGAATTCCTATGAACTTCCTGAAGCCTGCTCTTCAGATACACTTCAGGATATTAAGTATGAAATCAGAGGTTGGTGCCCTTCATAATGATAAAACCTCCCTCTTCTAGTCTTTCATTCCACTATCATCTCTACTAAAAACTCAGGATATACTATTCCTAGCCACACACTTCTAATTTGTGTTTAGTAACCAGGTAGATTACCTCTGCCCCCTCTCCTCCAACTCTAATCCTTTGGAGAAAAAGCAATAAAATTTGCAAGCCTTTGACTAGATTCATCAAAAAGGAAAAGGTTAGAAGGTTAGAAACCAGTAATAGAACGAAAAACTGCTGCCTGGGGTCTTGCCACCTAGGGAGACCCAGATCATGTTCCTGACTCCTGAGTCTGCACCCCATCCAGACCTGGCTCTTGCAGGCATCTGGAGAATGAGTTCTAGATAGGGGTTCTATTTGTCTCCCTGTCTTTCTCTCTGGTAAATTAATAAACCAACCCACTAGGATTCAGTCAGAGATCGCGAGTCTACTGTGACACATGCAATTGCTAGAGACAAGACAACTTGAGTTTCATGCAGTAAGACTATAATGACTTGAAAACAAGTTTGAAACTATGAAGATTATTTCATTTTGTAGAATGACAGGCATCTATTTATCCTAAATAACTATTTTGAAAATTGGTAAGTAGAGGGAAAGCAGAAATAAGTTTTTCTGCCTTTCATATGAGAATTGAAACATGTGCTTCGGCAAATGAATTAGAGTCTGAGACGAGGGACACACACACACACACACACACACACACACACAGAAATTATGAAGAATTGGTTCATGAAATGATGGAGGTTGAGAGCGCTCAAGTACAAGGGCAGATGACAGATATCCTCAGTCAGGCAAAGAGACTCCTGCCTTTCTTTTTCTATTCAGACTCTCAGTGGGTTGGACGATGCCCATGAGCATGAGGAAGAGCAATCTCATTATGCAGTTCACCAATTATAGTACTAACCTTTACAAACACAACCAGTATCTGGGTGTCCAATGACTGATTCAAGTTGACATATAAAATGAAACATTTGACTAAAAAAGAAGAGAAAAATAGGCATCATAGATATTCTGTCATAGGAACACAACTCCAATTATTTTCGAGAAACAGATTAATCTGAATCTGAATAGGTCTATAGAGTCAAGTACCAACTTCCATGAAATACAGAAGACAGAGGAACATATTAACCTGTTGCATGAAGAAATGATCAGTACACTTTAGACTGCTACTTAATGGTCGCATAACTCAAGATGTTCCATGAGTAAATTGCAAGTACAAAGATAGGGGGAATGAGGAAACACTTTACACTAAAAAGCTTTACAAAGCTTGCAAAACAGGGCATAGTAGGATGATTCAATGACTAAATCCTCACTTTGGAAATTGCCAAGATCTCATATGGGAGCCAGTTCATGTCCCCATTGTTCTACTTCCCATCCAGTTCCCTGCTTGTGGTCCGTGAAAGCAGTCTTGGATACCCCGATGCCTTAGAACCCTACACCCATGTGGGAGATCCAGAAGAAGCTTCTGGCTCCTGGCTTCTGGCTTCATATCAATTCAGTTCTGATCATCGTGGCTGTTTGGGGAGTGAATCAGCAGATGGAAGATCTTTCTCTCTGTCTCTCCTCTTCATAAATCTGACCTGCCTTTCCAAAAAATAAATAAATAGATCTTTAAAAAAAACATAGACAATAGGAAAAACAAACCAGCCCTCAATGGAAAAGCTGCAAGGAAACAGAGTAATGACAAATTAAAGACAACAGTTACCTTCAGAGAGGAAAGAGGTATTTATGATTGGGATGTGGCATATGAAGGGGTTTTGAGATAGTTGGGAAAACTCTTTTTTTTTAAGATTTAGTATTTATTTTTATTGAAAGTCAGATACACAGAGAAGAGGAGAGACAGAGAGGAAGATCTTCCATCTGCTGGTTCACTCCCCAAACAGCCACGATGATCGGAACTGAATTGATACGAAGCCAGGAGCCAGGAGTCTCTTCCAGGTCTCTCATGGGGGTGTAGGGACCCAAGGCTTTGGTCCATCCTCGCTGCTTTCCCAAACCACAGGCAGGGAGGTGGATGGTAAGTGGGGCTGCCCAAGTTAGAACTGGTACCTATATGGGATCCTGGCACGTGCAGGGTGAGGACTTTAGCTGCTAGACTCTTGCACCGGGTCCAAACCATATTTTTGGTTTGTGTAGGTTTTGTATCTGTATTTTACTAGATAATAAAAAATTTAAGCTACCATTAGCAAAAAGATTTTGGTGGAGGGACAAGAAGTCAATACATGTACAAACAAAAAGGAAATATGTTCAAATCACATATAACTCCTGAAAATGTGTTATAAGAGAACAGCAACTACGTTGGGGAAATAAAGGGCATATTCCCGCTGATACAGTTGCAGATCTTTATAAACAGCTTACAAATACACAGTAGGTTGTTGGCCACCCTTGGTGTGGCCCCCACCAGTCTGCAAGAGCATGGGAGCAAATAGTCTCTGGAGTCCAGAAGCAAAGCTGTTGCAGAACACTGCTGGCACTGCGGCCTCGGTGCAAAGGAAACAGCCAGCTCCTCAGAACTATCTATGCCAAGAGCAAGTTGGGGGCCTGAACACTAACTCCCTTCTTTCATTCCCTTCCTTCATTTCTCTGCATTCACTGATGTTGGAAAGGTCAGAAGAATCCATTGCTATAATCCATTTGGGTCAGCTTCCGAGGACACAGGACAGAGTGAAGAAGTTATAAAGGGATCTAGTGACAATTGAAAAGAAAGCCAACACATTAGCCCACTAGAAAAATGCTCAAAAATCTTAAGTAGGTAATTCACAGAGAAGGAGATACACATGGCCAAAACGTCTAGGTAGTGGCCTTCAACTTCCTTTGTAATGAAGAAAAGTCTAAATGAAACTACTCGAGATAAAGGCAACGAGCATTGGCACTTTACATGTTGGTGATAGGCATGCCAAACGGGGCTGCTGAAGTGAGAAAGGGAGAATGCCCCCACCAAAAGAAAATTAAAGTAAAACTAAACTAAAGCTAACACAAAACCCAGCAATACTACTTGTGGGCATTTATTCAAAAGAATCAAGGTTTCACAGATGTATTAAAGGAGATGTGTGACTGACACAGCAATTAAAGACACTGCTTGGGCTGTCCCACATCCTCCTAGTGTACCTGGGTTCAAATCTAAGTTCTACTCCTTCCTGCCTGTGTGGACCCTAGGATGACTCAAGTAGTTGGGTCCCTGCCATCCATGTGTGAGACTAAAACTGAGTCCCTAGCCCCTGATTTCAGCCTATCCTGGCTGGTACAGGTATTTAAGGAGTAAAAGAGTAGGAGATGGCCTAGCGTGGTGGGCTAGATGCTAAAGTCCTTGCTGTGCACGTGCCAGCATCCCATATCAGTACCGGCTCTAATCCCAGCTGCCACATTTCCCATCCAGATTCCTGCTTATGGCCTGGGAAAGCAGTTGAGGATGGCCTAAAGCCTTGGGACCCTGCACCCATGTGGGAGACCTGAAAGAAGCTCCAGATTCCTGTCTTCAGATCAGTTCAGCTGTGGTTGTTGCAGCCACTTGGGGAGTTAATCAGCAAAGATCTTCCTCTCCATCTCTCCTCCTCTATGTATACTTGCCTTTCCAATTAATAAAAAAAAAAAGCGGGGGGGGGGGGAAGGGTTAGGTAGGAGAGACTTCTATCTCTCCCTTTTAAATAAATAAGAGAAATTTAAACAAGAGATATTAGTATGAAGTTTATTGCAACACTTCTCACTATAGCCATGCAAAACAACTCATTATTCATTGAAAGCTAAAAAATAAATGTAGTATATACACATGGAATATTCTTCGGCAGGTCTGAAAAAAAATGTTGTAATATATGGTATCAAGGATGAGATTTGGTATTACTCTAAGCCAGATGGAGCTGGCATTGTCACACAGCAAATTAAGTGGTTGTCTAGGACACTGTTATCCCGTGTGGGTGCCAACTCAAGAATCAGCTGCTCCACTGGCGATTCACCTCATTGCTCTGTGCCTGAGAATGCAGTGCATGATGGCCTGTGTGCTCGGGCCACTGCCACCAATGTGGGAGACCCAGATGGAGTTCCTGGTTCCCGCCCTGGCTATTGTGGCCATTTAGGAAGTGAATCAGCAGAAGATCTCTCTGGCTCCCTCTCTCTCCTCCTTCTTTTGCCTTCTACCTCTCAAATACATACATTACTCATCTTTTTTTTAAAAATAAAATTAGAGAAAGACAAGCATTCCAGGTTTCCATTTATATGAGATATTTAAAGAGGCTAATTCATAAAACAAAGGAGTGGAATGGTGCCTGCCAAGGATTAGGACTAAGGGAGGTGACAAGTTACTAATCAGTTGGCATAGTTCTAAAACTATCTGTAGGGTTACTAGGCAAATAACCCAAGCCTCAAGCTTGTGTTGCAGATACTTTGTGGAGATACGCAGACAAACAGTGCAGTAATTGCATGAACCTCTGACCATTGGATAAGCTGTGGCATTTGGGTCCAAGTCTGCCCACACATTGCTGAGCGATGTTGAGGACACAGTTTTTTGAAGATACCATATACGGGGAGGCAAGTAACTGGCATATTCCTGTGCAGAAGAACCAAGAACTCCAACTTTGAAATCTACCTATCTATCTATCTATCTATCTATATATCTATCTATCTGTCTGTCTATCTATCTACCTATCTATCTATTTGTCTATCTATGAGATTGATCTGTGTGTGGTTCATTCACCAAGTCAGGCCACAGTCAAAGCTAGGAGCCAACATTTTAACCCAGGCCTCCCATGTATGGGGCAGACACACAGAGAGAGTTGACATCCACTGGCTAAATCCTCACCTTGCATCCAGTGGGATCTCATATAGATGCTGGTCCATGTCCCTGCTGCTCCACTTCCCATCCAGCTCCCTGCTTGCAGCCTGGGAAAGTAGTGCAGGATGACCCAAAGCCTTAGGACCCTGTACCCACGTGGGAGACCAGAAGCAGTTCTGGGATCCAGGGTTCAGATCAGCTTCAGCCAGGAGTGAACCCGTGCATAGAAAACCTTTCTCTCTTCAAATTTGCCTTTTCAATAAAATAAATAAATGAGACACATCTTTTTAAAAAAGCAAAAAATCAAGAATGTGAAAATCTGATGGCATCAAATGCTGGTAAGAATAGGAAAGAATGAGAAATCTGTTCTGCTCCTGACCTTCTAACTATGTCAGCAGATAAACTGAAGAACAAGCTGGTGGTTTTGTACTGTTGAGGATATTCTCATGCTAGGACCCAGCAATCCCACTGCTGAGCGTAAGTCCTGCAGAAAGCGTGTCCAAGTATACCAGGAGGTGTGTGTACCAGTGTGCTGATGGTGGGTGCTGTTTGCAACAGACTCACACTGTAAGCAGTCCAAGTGCCCATTAACTTTGCAGTGAATGATAAAATATAAACTTAATGGTCTTATATCAGCATGATGAAAGTTATTCAACTATCCACATGAATTTGGTGGAATCTGAGTATACTACTGATTGGAAACAGCAAGGCAACACAAAGTACACTATGATTAAGTTTATATGAAGATATGAAAAAGGAAATTAAAGCATTCAGCCATGAGTTTGGGGTGGCAAAAAGTATAAAACAAAGGAAGAAAATGATTTCACAGAAGTCAGAATAGTGCTTAGCTGTAAGGAGGTGGGAGAGTTGGATAGAAGAACCACAGGGATGGGAAATGGTCTTGGGTTGTTGAAAATGTTCTATTTCTTCATCACAATATTCCATGCTTTCCAAAAAAGTCACAGTTTTAAAAGGCCACAACTAAGAGACTGATTGGAAACTCTATGGATATGTCGAGGCTCAGCTCCTGGTTAGTTTTGCTGTAGAATGATCCGTTGTGCTCACTGCTAATTCCTAACTCCTGAATCAGCTTTTGTTGAGAGGAAGTATTTGGCATGTGTGTTATAAATGAATAGATGCATGTTTTTAGATGTGCCTTGGTGTGTTGATAAGGCCTAACACCTGCTTTGTGTAGAGTTGTGTGTGGGAGGGGAAGGCTGTGGAAAGCTCTTGGTTTCCCCAGACCTACCAGACTGGCTAGATTTGCACACTGCACTCAGAGTTCAGCCTGTTGGTCATCATGTCTTTGAAGGAACTCCAGGGAATTCTTTGAAGACAGAGATTCTATCCACTGGTTCACTCCCCAAATGTCTGCAACAGGCAGTACTGGTCCAGGCCAAGACCCAGAAGCCTGGGACTCCATTCTGAGCTCCTACACAGTGAGAGGAGCCCAAGTACTTAACACATCATCTGCTGCCTCCACAGGTACTGACCAGCAGGAAGTCCTTCCAGAGGTGGAGGGTCTCTAGCCAGGCAATGCAAGGGGACTGTGCTCAAATAAACCTTTCAATGCCTCATTACAATATCCTTGTGGAAAATCTTGCTGTTAGTTTCCGCTTTTGCTAGCTGAAACTTCAACTGCTAAATAAGACTTCTTTACCGCAGTGGGAAATGTCACGTTCATGTTATAGTCGAAGGCTATGTGGGACATGGTTTTCTTTCTTTCCATTGTTTAGTTATATAACAAGCAGGCTGACAGGTACAACTTCAATCCCATTTTCAACTGTACAGTTTGGCTTTGGCTAGTCAAAAAGAGGGACTGGTAAACATTTTCTGAGTCTATTAGTTAGTATACCAGGCTTTGTGGGCCATGAGATCTCTGACCTTATTTCCCACTCTGCCAACACAGCACAAAAACAGTTATAGCTAATCCGTATGCAAATGAACATGGCTGTGATCCAACACAGCTTTATTTACAAAAGTACATGGCAGGCAGATTTGGCCCAGGACCTGCAGTTTGCCATGTCTTGGTCTAGTCAAGCCCTTCTCAATTGGCTCCATTAGCTAACCTACCCACCCTACAATGGAATGACAGCATTCTTGCTTTACCCAAGGGTGGCAAAGCTCCATGAGCGCTGGCTTTCTGAGTGTGGACCCCCAGTCCTGCAAAAATGGCAACTTCCCCGGGAAACTGAGCAAAGACTCAGCACTCCGTGTGTATGTGAGCAGCTAAGACACTCTACAGCATGAGAACTTCTCCGCTGGACCAAGTCTAGTCAGTCTCCCCGCACCTGACACATTCCCTGCCCATTTACGGAAGTAGTTTATCAGTGGATTCCCCAATCACAGGGATGAGTTTAGGAGTGTTTTCATACAGGGGAAAGTTTAAACATACCTTGCAACCAATTAGAATGGGGGCCCCTCATGGCAACAGAGCAGGGTTCTAAAGGCCCCTCTGACACGAGGCATTAGTGTTCTCCTTGCTCAAGTGTCAAGTCACCTGAGGCAGGACCTCAGGAAGCCAGTTTGAGGGCAAACAGCCATTGCTTACTGAAGCAGGTAGAGCCGCGTGTTTTGCTATTCTATTCAGTTGATCTGGGCTCTGCCGGCTGCCTGCTGTAGTCTCCCTGGTTCTCTTGGCACAAGCCTCAGTGACTGGGGACAGTGGCTTTTGCTCCCTGTGTGACAGTGAGGGGCCTGGAAGGAGCCTCTCCCTGAGCTCCTCCCATTTGAGGAGTTTCCCTTTACTGGACGGTCAGAGTTGAATCTCCCCAGCCTTTAGCTTGGAAAGTCAGATCAGAGGAAAGCTCGCATCCCAGGCTCCTCCCCGACCCAGTGCACCCTGCTCCTCCGGAGGTTCTGGGTGGCACGAAGGCTCCCCTCTCCATCAGGTGTCTGTCAGGGACCAGCTCTGGCACCCTCGGCCCCAGTCGTGTGCTGGGCCAGCCGCACCACTTGTTTATTACTGAAATGCATCTGATTTGAGAGGCCCGCCTGACAAGTTCATTACATATCAATTTAATTAGCTGATTTACATTTAATTTACATTTCAATTAATGTCTTTAGCAACAAAAACGCCGCCTTAATAGGGTAATTGCCTGTTAGGCAATATGTAAAAGAATAAATAGTTGCATTCTGAGGAAGAATTCCTATTTTCAATTTTTTATTACCATAAATAACTGAAATAATTATTGCTCTTAAGGGCTACGTCCCCCTTTCCTTCTGGGCCTAATTATAAAGACTTAGTACCTCATTAAGCAAAATGGTTTTGGAGTCACAGAAAAACATTACTGCAATCAGGGCTCCTTCGATTCAGCAGAAGAGGGGAGACCGTGATGGTCTAGTGGGCACATTTGGGAACCTGGGCGGGGGTTGGTAACTAAGGCAGGCAAGCCAAGTGCGTGAGTAGCCTCACCCCCACGATGGCCCAAGGGGTTTTCAGGTTGCACACCTGAGGCAGACGCAGCTGCCTGGCACACTTACCGCTTATTTCCTGATTTGAGGCGCTCACCACCTCTTAAGGCAGGTTTGAACACATTCTGCTTATATTAAATCCCCCTGCTTAAAACATTGTAGCCAGTCAGTTCCTGCTTGGAAGTGCCTGGCCAGAGGCTTGACTGCCACTCAGCCGCCATCAGCCACCATGTGTGACAGACAAGAGCAGCCAGCAGCCGTGGGGCCAGCATCACTACTTGGGCATCCAATATGGTCGCTGGTTCAAGCCTGGGCTGCTCCACTTTCCAGCTGGCTCCCTGCTAACGCCTGGAAAAGTGGCAGAGATGGTCCCAGTGCTGTGGTCTAACACCTCACTGTCGGACTCCGAAGAAGCTCCTGGCCCGCGACTTCAGCCGGGTGGCATTTTGTGAGTGAATCAACGACTGTAACATCTTGTCCTCCCCACCCCCCCAAACACACACACACACACACACACACACACACACACACACACACTCAGGAACTCTGCCTTTCAAATCAACAAATAAATCTTGAAAACAGAGAAGCTGACAGCCATGGGAAGCCTGAGGATCAGGGCCGAAGTTTGGAGCCATGGAGAGAGATCGGATTGTATTCTGAGAGTTCCAAGCCCAGTGGGGGTCACGCAGCAGAGCTTCTACCTAGTTGGAGGGACCCGACAGACGCGTAGACCCGTGAAGAGTCAGACATAGGGTCAGCGCCAAGGGAGCCGGCTTCTGTGTCTACTGAGATGTTGCATTCCTGCAAAATTTGAATTATACTTCCCTCTGTCCCACCTGTCAGCCCCGCCTCCTGCCTGCTGCGGCTTGTCCTTTCTGCCGGGCACCTGCTGCCCACAGTGCCATCGCGTGGGAGCAAGACGCAACAGCAGCGGTGCCGCCTCTGCTCTGAGGGCTGGTGTACTGCTTAAATCGGATTCTTAAACAACCAGAGGCGTGAAGGCAGGGCTCGGGAAATTCTGAAACCGACTCCTACGGAAAATGAGGGAAAGGGGAACTCCATTGTTAGATAAAAAAAAAAGAGGTACCCCATTTGCTTCGTGCTTTTTGTTTATTTTTTTGGCATTTTTGGAAGTGCTCATTTCCTGTAGAGGCTTCTTCCCCTTTCCCGCAGAACCAGCCTGCTCCATGCCAACCCTCATTCCGCATCTGTTCATTTCTTTTACTTATTTAAAGGGGGTGAGGCATGTTATCTTCCCTCTTCTGATTCACTCCCCAGGTGAGTGAGGTTCATACTAGGAACCCAGAACTCCACCTGAACCGCTCACTTGCGGGGCAGGGGCCCGAGCACACGAAACATCTTCTGTTGCTTTTCCAGGCGCAAGAGCAGGGCACTGGGTGGGAGGGAAATGGAGCAGCTGGGACTGGAACCAGTGTTCCTGTTGGATGCCAGGGCCCTGCGTTTCTATTCGTTTCTAAGCTGTGTTTCCAGGGTAAGCACCTCCAACCATGCTTTTTTGGGGAGGTGGTGTTTTACATCCATTGACTTCAAGTTATTCGCTTGCTGATAGACTTTTAAAGGCAGATGCCAAATCTGAACGCCCACTCCAGGATTGGTCAACATAGTTAAGGGTCCAGGATGCCCCTGGCATGGCAGTGCCAGTCCTCACCAGTAGAGGGAAGGACTATTGCTCTTGTTCCTCCTGGTTTTTCATTTTAAAGCAGAGACTCACTCCTATCAGAGCCAACCATTTTTTTTTTTGTATAACAAATATTTTGTAACATTTTCATTTCTAAATGAAATTTGAAGATATGACTTGTCTACACACTGGACTTAAAAAAAAAACAGATGCACTTAATGTGAGAATGCAGACTAATAAAAGGAAAGTCTTGTTACTGGCAGTGGTCTGTTGGCCTCAATTCTTTCTCAAGGAGGAGTAATGAATTAAAGTTCAATGAGAGGAAAGAAGGGCTAGTAAAGTTAATTAAAGTACATTCCAGAGAGGAACAGGCAAAGTGAGAGAAAACATGGCAATGTTTTTCCTTGGTTTGGGGCTTCATCCCTAAAGCGTGAGAGATCGTGATGCGGCCATGAGGCTCGTGATTGATACCTGCAAGGTGTGGCCTTGGAGCTGTCTGTATACTCCCAATATGCTCATGATTGGTCACCAGGGGAGCAAAACGACATAGCCAGCTGTATTTTAAAGATTTATTTATTTTTATTTGTATTGGAATGTCAGATTTACAGAGAGAAGCAAAGACAGAGAGATAGATCTTCTGTCTGCTGTCTTACTCCCCAAGTAGCCACAACAGCCGGATCCGAAGCCAGTAGCCAGGAACCTCTTCAAGGTGTCCTACATGGGAATAGGCTCCCAAGTACTTGGGCCTTTCTCTCTTGCTTTCTCAGACCACAAGCAGGGAGCTGAATGGGAAGTGAAACTGCTGGGACACAAAGGACTCCCATATGTGATCTTGGCGATTAAAAGGTGAGAATTTAGCCACTAGGCTATCGTGCCAGGCCCTGCTAACTGTATTTTAATGATCATAGGAGGAAATAGGGTCACTCCAATGTCAAATGGTGTCTCACTGTGCATGTGTCACAAACACTTTCAGTTTGGGCTGAGTTCATATTTTATGAGGATACTTTAACTATGACTTAAACTGCAAAGTGGATGGGCTGGTGTGTGCCAATGGCAGAAAGTGGTGTTTTGGGGTTTCACCCCTGGAGGAGGTACAAAGAAGGCCTCGTGGCTCTTCACAGTAGCTCATGTCTGGCAGTAATGTGCAATTGAGTATTTCCCTATCTGAATGCTCTGGCATGACTGCATAACAGGACTAAACAGGTGCTTCTTCCATCTCTTTATGCAATCACTTGAATGTGAGGACTGCAAATGCTAGCTGACTTGGCCAGGAATTTTGAATTGGTGATTCAGATACCACCACTGGCTGCAAGGGGTATGCTCTTCTAAATCCTCTGCAGAGCTCCTGGTTAAGTTCTAAACAAAAGTAGGGTCATCTCTTGATTGTAAAGGAGATTACATTCTTGGAAAAATTAATTTATATTAAAACCATGCAAAGAAAAAGATAGTTCATATGCAAAAAGTAGGGAGCCTGGGAGTTCAGATATATGTACAGGTTCTTTCTTATTAGGACAGATGTAAAGGTAAGGTTTGAGGATGCTGAATAGTTCCTCATTGTGTTCCTACCTAGCCCATATGAATCTAGCCCACTAAGTATCAGGAATATTACTCAGTGGTTAGGTAGGACAGCCACTCTTAAATGGTCCACCAACTTCAGAAACACCTGCAGAGTGAAGCCATCCTGTGGAGACTCACCTGTCTAGAATGTCGCTGATGAGTCTCTGTTCCTCTCCCTTACAGTTCAGTGCCCATGGTACTTGGATCTCTGACCTGATCCCAACTTTTTGACTTATCCTTATCAATGCCAATGGCCTGGAGATATAGTCCCCATTCTTCTATTCTCAGCTGCCCCCTGCTGGACAGGTCATGCAGGGCCATCATATGGACTGTCATCTCACTTGGAACTATTTTTCCATGGTTGTGCCTTTGTGGATTATGGGAGGGTGCTGCTAGTCTACCTTGGGACATGTAGCCCACTGTGACAGGGCCCCACCCTTGTTAGCTGTCACTCACTGTATCTGTATTCCCCTGCCTGATTTCCAATAAACTAAACTTATAATTCTCTGCTTTCTCTATCTTCTGGGGCCTGCTCTGTCCACACGGCAGCTAAGAGTACTGAAACTATCAACGAATGGCTGATAGGGTGGGTGGTTTCCTCCTCACCCCTCGGGTTTCTCTATGGCGTCACATCCTGCCACCCATAATGTGTCCTTAGTAGCCTCCTTTCTTCTCCGATCAGTTTGTCCTGGGAACACCTCCTCAGGAAACTACTTACTGGTCAATTATTGCGTGTGGATTCTAGGGCTGCCGAAACCACCACAGAAACTCTAGCCAAGCAAAATGTTTAAGAAGCCTGTCTGTATACAGACCTCTAAATCTTCTGGGAAGAAATAGGGAGGACTTGGGGACGTAAGGGCTGCATCTCAAATTAGTGATGCTAGAACCCACATATAAATCAGATCTCATAGGTTGCCCATGCAATGGTCAAAGGTTTTCAAGGAATTCATCCTAAAAGAGGAGAGTCATGACACCTGTCTTGGAGTAGACTTGTGACTTGGCAGAGAGAAATCACATTTTGCACTTAATACTGGATCCTGTCATTTAGCCATCTTCCAGCTTGAGTGTAAATGACACAACTCATATTTTTCCAGTAAGGATACAAAATTTCAAATGGTGCTTAACTTCAATCAGCTTTCCAAGTAGCTGTTTTCAGTAGGTCTCCAGATCCCTGGAGTCTGACCAGGGAAGGTTTTCACCAGGAGTCCCTGTCTTCAAGGATCTTTGTTGGAAAAGCATGAATACAAGTGAACAGAGAGCTATATGGACAGTGGAGGTGCTAGTTGCTCTTCTCCTTCTGCCATGTGGTGGCACCCGTTGGCAAACAAGATTTCAGAGAGATGGAGTGCAGAGTGACAGTGAAGCAAGATGGCTTCAGGAATTCCCAAGAACACCCAACACCAGTACTTTAAAGGGATAGGATCTGAGATCCTAGTGGCTATGCCAGAGCAGCCTTGCATGAGAGGCCCTGACAGCTATCCTACGCCCATTTATTAGCTAGGCTGGGGAACTATAATCTAATGGAGCAAGGGTCACATTTTGCTTTGACTAGCACATTCCAAGGCTGCCCTGTAACTGCAAAGTAGACAGGGGCTTTCTTTCCCTCTTTACAGTCTACTGGCAAAATATCAAATATTTTATAGGGCAAAGGCTGCTACCCGCCCAGCTGTGCTCAGCGGTTACTGCCAGCAAGGATGTTTCAGCTGGGACTCGCACTAGGGGGACTTCAGGTTTAAAAGCTTGCTTCTGAATGCATCTCTTCATGCCCTTTAAATGTTGCAAATCAAAGAGGTGCCTGGGGAAGCTTGGCAACTGGAAAACTTCCTGTCATGGTGATGAGAATGCAGCAGTGGTGGGAGAAGACCTGCTGTGGGCAGAGGGGCTGGAGGGGCAAGGACAGTTGATCCAGGAGGTCCAAAGCCTCCATGACAGACAGAGACAAGTCCCTGGCTGAGGTTTGGCTAGACGAGGATGACACCTGCTCGGCCATCAGGGTCCCAGGAAACTGCTGCTTCACAGGCGGCAGTGCTGTTGTTCCTGCTGGCTCCTCTTCCTCCTTTGCTTCATGTTCATGTGTTTTCATTCTGTCAACACTCATTTGTACACAAAAAGGGCAGCACAGGCTCTATAGCCAAGTAATAGACTTACAGTACTTTTAAGAGGCTTCAGCGTTCATCATTTGCAACTTTCATAAAAAATATGCATGTCATGAAAAAGTTGTACATGAATTTTAAAGCATTTTTGCACCCACAATAATTTTTCATTTTATTTATTTTTGCATCAATTTATTGAAGCACTCTCATATTTTTAAAAGATTTATTTATTTCTATTGCAAAGTCATAGATATACAGAAAGGAGGAAAAAGAGAGAGGAAGATCTTCCATCCC
Organism: Ochotona curzoniae; assembly: GCF_017591425.1. Lineage (NCBI taxonomy): Eukaryota > Metazoa > Chordata > Mammalia > Lagomorpha > Ochotonidae > Ochotona > Ochotona curzoniae. The sequence goes on from NW_024465649.1 coordinate 17,010,263, forward strand.
ATCATGTACTCCCCAAGCAGCTACAACAGCCGGAGCTGAGCCAATCTGAGACCAGGAGCCCCTAGCCTCTTCCAGGTTCCCAAGGGTTTGGGCCATCCTCGACTGCTTTCCCAGGCCTCAAACATGGACCTGGATGGGAAGCAGGGCTGCAAGCATTAGAACCAGCATCCAAATGGGATTCCGGCGTGTTCAAGGTGAGGACTTCAGCCACTAAGCCACGACACTGGGTCCCAGAACAGGTCCCAAATGTTTTTTATCAGTGGCAAAAGAAAGGTATTTTAACAGTAACTTTCTAAGACCCTTGTCTGTTTCTATTCCAACTTCTACTCCATTTGCCTTTCAATATGGTGGCATGAATGTTTTATTTTTTTTCCCTACATGGGGCTGTGATGTTGCTAAAAGGAAATTGAGTTGAACTTTGGGGTTAGTGAGTTATGTTGATGTGATTCACAACTGGCCATGTGAAATGCTGCCATCTTCAGTGTAGGCTTCCAGAACTGTTACTGTCCAGCATGCTATGTGGTGACCATGAGCGTGGAATGTCTGCAAAAAGATGTCAGGACAAAATGTCTAATGAGTATTGTCAATTCAGAACATGCAGGGTGAGTCCTGAAAAAGTAAATGTGAAATGCCTCAAAATCTTGTAACATATAGATCCAGTGAGGGACCTGACACTTCTACCTTCCACACTAGGGCTCCTTAAGGATCAAGACTTTGTCTTGTTACTTTCTATATAGCCTTGTTGCATGACTGAGATTCAATTAATACTTGATAAAGGTAGAAGAGAGAGGAAGGGCTTATTAGCACTGCATTATCCTCATTGAATAAAAGAAATTCTCCCAGGGGTTGGCAGTTTGAATCTGGGTTCTCCACTTTCAATTGAATTGCCTGCTACTGGACCTGGCAAAGTAGTGGAAGATGACCCAAGGACTTGGTCCCTGCCAGCCAATGGGAGACTCGGATGTAGGTTTTCTCTCTCTAGCTGCCTTTGAAATAAACAAAACTTTGAAAAAGTTTATGGTAAATGGAATGAAAATACAGTTGAGAGAGAGAGAGAGAGAGGAGAGAGAGAGAGGTCTTCTGTGTGCTAGTTCTGTAACAACCACAGTTGGACCAGCCTTAAGCAAGGAGCCAGAAACTTATTTTGGGTCTGCCATGCGGGTAGCAGAAACTCAAGTACTTGAGCTATCACTGTGTCTTCACAGCAGTGCATTGAAAAGAAGCTGGAATCTGGAGGAAGGCTGAGTCCTCAACACAGGCGCTCTGACACGCACGGTGGTCGTGCCGATCGGCATCTTAACTGCTGCATCAAGTACTCACCCCTGTTTTCATAATATTCTTTCTTTCTTTCAAGTGAAATACAATTATCAACCTCTGGGTAGTGTTTCATTACTGCTACCATTCAAGTATTTCACTATTTTCATTATTTCCATCATTTAATCGATAGTGCCAGAGCCTCACAGGGCCACTGACCACTCAGCAGTGTATCCGTAGAAGGATGCGGGGAGGTGACGAGAGCCATGTTGAAGCAGGTTGTCCTGAAAGAAGCAAGGCTGAGGAATTTGGAGGACAAAAACCCCCATGACTAGAGAGGAGAGAGCAAATGGGTTCCAGGCAGTACCGAATCATTAAAGGGGCCAAAGAAAACAATGTTTGAAGAAGTAAATTTTATCTCATTGTAAAATAAAACTTTGTCATGGTCACAATCATACAGCAGAGGAAAAAGAAGTTTCATAACACCAGGGCCTTGGTGGCCTCAGTGCTATCTGCATGTAATTTAGAAAATGATACTTCAGTCTGTAGCCAAAGCATGACATGATGGCCCCAAGTGTCACCCACTTGCTACCTGGGGCAGGTGCGTTGTGCAGGAAGTAATTTGACACTGTCTTAGATAACAGCTGTAGAAGTCAGTGAGCTATGCCCAGACACATCCAGCTATTGGCTAGATGGTAAAGTTTTGGTTATGCAGAGTATTTAGGAAATACTCTGAGTTGTGTCTATGATTATGTAACTCTGGGCTAGAGATAGAGGAAGATATGAAGAAATGAAAGAAGTGGAGAAGAGGAGAGATGAAAATGGATGAGGAAAGAGAGCAAGGGAAGAGTGATTGAAGAAGATGGGCAAAGAGAAAGAGGCAGAAGAAGAAGAGACAGAGAGCGAGAGAGCGAGCAAGAGAGAGAGAATTTTGATTGAAAACTCAAGTGTACCCAAACCCAGCTTGATCATCCAAGTTTTTATTTTTATTTTAATTTGAAAGGAAGCAGTACACACACAGAGAAACAGAGAGATTAAAAGATTGTGCATTTTCTGGTTTACTCCTAAGTGGCTGCAATGACTGGGGCTTGGCCAGGCAGGAGCCAGGAGCATCTAACAGGTCTTCTAGCTGGGTGGCAGGGTCCCAAGCATTTGAATCATACTCCTCTGATTTCTCAGGAACTGGATTGGAAGTGAAACAGCTAGGATTCAAATTGGTGCCAATATGGGATGCTGGAACTATAGGCTGCAGCTTAATTCACAACGCCACAGTGCCTGCTCTGATCATTTGAGTTTGCTATTTTTATTTTATTTTATTTTATTTTATTTTATTTTTTATTTTTTAATTTAATTTAATTATATATTTAAAAGGCAGAGTTATAGAGATAGAGAGAGATATTCCATCTATTGGTTCACTCCCCAAATGGTTTCAAGACAGCAGTTTCTTCTGGATCTTCTGCATGAGTTCAGGGACCCAAAGACTTGAGCCATCTTCTACTGCTTCCTCAGCCTATGAGCAGGGATCTGGATCAAACTGGAGCAGCCTGGACTAGAATTGGTGCTCCAATGGGATGCTGGGGCCAGAGGTGGAAGCTTAGCCTGCTATGCCTGGCATTGGCCCCTATCCAAGGTTTATCAACAAATAATTTCCAGCTCTTCTGCCACAACATGCTAACCCCTATATCTAGCGCGGTTACATTTCTTGTCTTACTTGCTTTTTGGATCTAGTTGTGTCCCAGGTGATATCACAGATGAATCAACATTGTTTTCTGGGGCCCAGTGCAATAGCGTGATGATTAAAGTCCTCATCTTGAACACGCCTGGATACCATATGGGTGCTGGTTCTAATCCCGGTGGCCTTGCTTCCCATCCAGCTCCCTGCTTGTAGCCTGGGAAAGCAGTCAAGGACTGCCCAAAGCCTTGGAATTCTGCACCCACATGGGAGACCTGGAAGAGCTCCTGGCTCCTGGCTTCTTATTGGCTCAGCTCCAGCTGTTGTGGTCACTTGTGGAGTGAACCATCAGATGGAAGATCTTCCTCTCTGTTTCCCTTCCTCTCTGTTTCCCCTCATCTCTGTATATTTGTCCTTCCAGCAAAAAATAAATTAAAAATGAAAAAAGAGGGCCCGGCGCGGTGGCGCAAGTGGTTAAAGGTCCTCGCCTTGCACGCCCGGGATCCCATATGGGCGCCGGTTCTAATCCCGGCAGCCCCGCTTCCCTTCCAGCTCCCTGCCTGTGGCCTGGGAAAGCAGTCGAGGACAGCCCAAAGCTTTGGGACCCTGCACCCGCGTGGGAGACCCGGAAGAGGCTCCTGGCTTCGGATCGGCATAGTGTCGGCCCGTTGCGCTCACTTGGGGAGTGAATCATCGGACGGAAGATCTTCCTCTCTGTCTCTCCTCTCTGTATATCCGCCTTTCCAATGAAAAAATAATAAAAATAAATCTTAAAAAAAAAAAAAATGAAAAAAGAAAAAAAGAAAATGTGGACTTAAAAAAATTGTTTTCTGACCTTGGTTTTCACATGGCTATACAGCGAAAAAATCTGAAGATTTAAATATATATCAATATATGTAATATATTAATATAGAATTATTGCATATAATAACTGCATATCTATTATATATACATATTTTTTAAGGCAAAGCCCTAGGTCTCTATATTTGTAAAACATACCTTTTCCTGGTATTTCCTCTAGGACTGAGAACCGCTGGCTTAATCCAGGCGTGAGCAGCCTTTCCTGTTTGTGAACGATTCTATTTCTAGCCTCCTCTACACCTGCAGGAGGCTGTGTAACCTTGCAAATGGAGGCGTGCTGAGAAGCTTCCAGGAAAACTTTGGTTTTTCCATTAAAAGACATAGAAGCGACTTTCCAGTTAAGTGGTGCTGCCCTTTCTCCCAATTCTTGGAATGGGAACAAATAGCCTAAAGACCAGCAGGAAGTGAGGGAGTTGGTGTCCCATGTTAAAAACATGCTACAGACAGTGAAATGGAAAAGCAGAGCCTGCGGATGGGGTCAGGCACTTGTAAGCCACAGGAGCTTCTGCAGTGCACTTTCCTGATCCCTCAGACTTATTATACAAAAAATTAAGTGTCTTTATTTTTCAAGCCATCAATAATTGTGTTTTCCATTTGCCAGGAAAAGCAGATATCCCGAGTCTTTGGAATTTCACCATGCTGAATGCTGTTACGATTTTTGAACTCAAAAAAGAGAGCGGTAGGGGGCTAGTGGCACTATGGCTTCAAAGCTAAAGCTGCTACATGGGGCTCTGGCATTCCATAGAGATGTTAGTTCAAGTCCCAGCTGCTCCACTTCTCACCCAGCTTCATGTTAATGCACCTGGGAAAGCAGGTGGGATGCTGGCGTCACAGGCAGAGGTTGTGTAGTACACTACACCACCATGCCAGCCCCACATATATAAGTCATTCAAAATAGAGAAACACATTCTATGTTAATGTTTAGAGTTCAGAAAATTAGTTTCTCTAGGGTGGATTTGAAGTCACTGTTTCTCACAGTTCTGGAGGACAATGTGTGGGATCAAGGCATCTGGAGGGTTGGTTTCTTCTGAGACCTCTCCCCTTTGCTTGCAGATGGCTGTCTTTGGTATCTATACACCGTTGGCCTTCTGAGGCTGTCTATGTTCTAATCCCTTCTTCTCACGGGGACACTGAGAAGCTAATGGTGACAGGCTTTGACATCCTTGGGAGATCATTATTCTCTGAACTGTAAGTACTCAGTGTCCCAGATACTTACATCTTGGCGGTTGTGAACAAAAATAGATTGTGTCCATTGGAACCTTCCTCCTATCTGAACTGCTTAGCTGCACCATCAAAAGAGGACTTTTGCACTCACACTCTTTGCCTTACGTTAGCTTGGCACAATGTTAACAGTCCCAGGAGGCTCATCGTGTGCTTGCCTGGGCCCTTGTCTTTTCTTTTTCTCTTTGTAATGGAGAAATGAGGGTTGAGAGTCAGGAGCACTCCAGTGGATGGGGAGTAATGCCCCATTTACCAGCAGACTCAGTATGGGAATTTTCCATGCCTACTTTTAGTTCCAAAAGCAAGCTGGCCTGTAACAAGCCGATATTCCCTGAAGCTGTTAGAAAAAAACTGTGATTTTCCCATTGGCTTATTGATTTCTTTTTTAAAGATTTATTTTTATTATTTTTTATTGGAAAGGCGGATATACAGAGAGGAGAGACAGAGAGGAAGATCCTCCGTCCGATGATTCACTCCCCAAGTGAGCACAATGGGCCGATACTATGCCGATCTGAAGCCAGGAGCCTCCTCCGGGTCTCCCACGCGGGTGCAGGGTCCCAAAGCCTTGGGCCGTCCTCGACTGCTTTCCCAGGCCACAGGCAGGGAGCTGGAAGGGAAGCGGGGCTGCCGGGATTAGAACCGGCACCCACATGGGATCCCGGGCATGCAAGGTGAGGACCTTTAACCACTTGCGCCACCGCGCCGGGCCCTGGCTTATTGATTTCTAAAACTCAGCCAGAGGAATGACAATCTAAGTATTATTGATCAAGCTAGCATACCTTTTACTTAAGGAAACAAGATTCATAAAACAATACATACGCACTCTGTCCAAAGGATAAAATCCATTATTCTAAGAAATTCTTGTTACAGGAGGTTGCCTGCTCTATTTTTCATGCCAAACTGAATTGAATAGTTCTACTATGCATAGTAGTATTATTAGGTCAAATGTGTTAAAACTTTGGGGCCAGTGTTATGACTTAGCAGGCTAATCCTTTTCATATAACATTGGCATCCAATATGGGGGCTGGTTCATGTCCCAGATGGTTCACTTCTGATCTAGCTCTCTGCTTACAGACTGGGAAAGCAATGGAGCATGGTCCAAGCCTTAGGCCCCTGCACCCACATGAAAGACCCAGAGGCAGTTCCTGGCTCCTGGCTTTGGATCAACTCAACTCTGCCAGTTGCAATCACTTGAGAGAGTGAACCAGCAGATAAACCATATTTCTGTGTTTCCCCTTCTCTCTACAAATCTGCTTTAAAATATAAATAAATATATTTTTAAAGAAATTGCTTTACTTTAAAATATACAGAATTTCCAGCTTGGATGACGATGATTGGAAAACACTTTCAGAAGCACACACTCCTCTTCAAATGCAAGATCAAAACACATTATATCTAATACCTATTCTAGTATAATAGTACAGCAGTTACTATTGTCATCATGATGGCTGGGTTGCATTGAATCTTAGTCTAACTGTTGAGCTTGCTACTGTTGCTATTAAAGTAATGTGTAATCACAGGAGGCAATATTTCATGGCAGGAGGAACGTTGCCTTTGGAGTAGAACAGACTTAAGTTTGAATTCTTGCTCTCTCGGCTACTCTTTCTGTGGCCCTTCACAAGTTCATTTATTTTTAACTTGCTTCCTTATTTGTCCAATAGGGGCACAAACTCTTGCGTTTGGGAGTTGTGTGAGCCATACAGTTATGTATATAAAGCACCTTCCATGTTGCCTGGTTTTATAAAAGATGGTTACTGAATAATAACTATGTCCAATATTAATAGTCTTAGTACTAATGAAGTCACTGACTTTGCTGGAAACCATTCTCTTACAGAGATTGAACATAAATGAAAGACAACAGAAAGTCTTGAGAAATGTTGCTGACCTTCTACCCATTTGCCCGGAGTCTGAGTTTCTGCCCTTGCTTCATAAATGCAAACTAGAAAGCATAAAAGAAAAATAATTCATTCCCTTAAAGCATTTATCAAATGAGATTGGATTTCTGGGAAAGATTAAGAGCTTACATTATTCATTGGTCTTGTTTCCCATAAAATTTCACAGAGAATCAAAGGAGGGGACATGCATGAGCAGTACTATTTCTGTTTCATCTGCTATCTACTATAAATTTCCCAGTGACATTAATTGTAGCAGTGCCATTCATAATGCTGTGATTCAGGCAAATTTTCACGAAATATTGCTACACTCAGGGCTTGAAAACTGACAGCTCAAGTTTTGCAAAAGTCTGAAACTTGAAGGCCATAGAGGGAAATCTCCATACTAGCTGCAACATGGAAGGAGAGAGAGGATTTAGAGATTGATCTACTGGATCACTTCTCACATGTCTGCAGTAGTTGGCACTGGACCAGGTGGGAATCAAGAGGCTGGAACTTGATCTGTGGGTCCCTTGCCGAAGACCTAAATATTTAGTGCACAAGCTGCTGCCTGCAGCAAGAAGCTGGACTCAAAGGAGAGTCTCTGGATGTTCAGTTTATTTTAAAGATTCATTTGTTTGAAAGGCAGAGTCTCACACACACACACACACACACACACACACACACACAGATCCTTCCATCTATTGGTTTCCTGAATTATTTCAACAGCCAAAAATGGGCCAAGCAGAAGCTGGGAGCCAGGAATTTCATCTGGTTATCCCATATGTGTGGCAGGAACCCTCATAATTGCACACTTCACTAGTGGAGCCATCACCTTGTGTTTTCCATACACATCAGTAGGAAGTTGAATTGGAAGCAGAGTAGCTTGGACACTGGTATTGGTTGTGGGTATCCCAAGTGACAGCTTAGCCTGGTGTGCCATGATTCAGGCTCCTGTGAATGTTCCGTCTACAAAAATGGTTTAAAAAAGGTTAAGAAACTAATCTCAACCATTTAGAGAAGCTGTCCTGCACAATGACTTCTTAGTGTTTTTGATATTACAAGATATTATCAATGAAAGATTTAACTGTGATATTGACTTTAAATACCACTTATGAAACATGCCACTCGTTCAGTTTTCAGAATCAGAAGTTACCTATTAATACACAGTAAGGATAATGATATGTAATATTTAAACAGAAGAGAATTTACACTTTTACATCCACTTACCTGGCTCCAGATTAGTTCTCTTATTTAAAATCATTATGACACTGGATGAAACACATACAGTGAGCGTTTTCAGACTATGGATAATAGCACTAACCAGCAATTCATGAGATAATGGAACCTCACAAGGTGATTCTCAAGAGTTCCTGGCTTTTTGCTTGGGAATAATTTATTACCCATGGTAAAGAGATCATGGCCGTTCATTGACTTGAGAAGGCAAGAGGATTTGGTAGATGAAACAGTTGGAATCTGCCATTCAGGGAATCTAAGAAAAAGGAACTGTATGGAGAAGGCTCCAGAAACCAATGTGGGTTTTCCTTAAAAGTTCAAGGTTACAGGATGAATTTGTTATGCACAGCATGAGACCATCTCGGGTTTGTCTGTCAGCCACTGCTACAAGATTAGGAACATGGAAGACATACTTAAATATCAAGCAGTACTATGGTGTATTGGAGTTCTGAACCTTACAGAGTTGGAGAGGTGGGTTTTGTTTGTTTGTTTTATTTTTTTCTCACTTTATTAGTGAAAAGCTCCTGGGTCTGGCAGAAAATTTTGTACAAGAGCCAACTATCAAAGTATAAGTCTAGTGAGACAGAAGACTCATAAAACCCACCACAAAATTCTACTTATTATTCATAGATAAGCAGAGGGGAAGCAGAAGCCCAGAATCTATTTTGAAGTGATTTCCTTAGACAAGAAAAGCTTCCCAGAGCTGATGGAATGTTGTGCGCATTTGCTCATTTTATGTTGCAGCTGAAGGACCCAGAAAGTACTCTGCAGTGGGTTTATAGACCCTGGGTACCATTTGGCTCACTGGGCACAAGAGATTTGGGGAATTTCTTCCTTATCTCAGTATATTATATTCTCAGTGTATTATGCCAAAGAATCACAGGCAATTGGGGTTGGCTGAGACAATCCACAGTTTTCTGTAATAGTTGGTACTACTGGTATCCAGGTTATAGACAAAAATGGCTGCACTCGAGTAGTAAGAACCATGCCCTTCATACTGCAATGCCTACACTATACTTTTTTCGACTAAGTCCATAATTAAGTCTGATAAAACCCATGGAAGAGATACAATTTTGAATGTGAACCCCATAAAGTTAGAGGTGCTTCAGAATATCTGGTTGAAGGTAATCAGTGGGGAATTAAACCATTTGCCAAAAAAAAAAAAAAATCAGGAGAAACTAGATGGCAAAATAGGATAAGGGCATGTTTTAAATAGATGAAGAATCATTAGCCAGGGTGAAGTAGAAAGGCCTCAATCCTGGGAAATAGCTGAGGACAGGCCAACAGCAGAGGGATGCCTGGAGATCTGTGGACACAAGGAAGCAGCAGAGACAGCAAAGCAGTGTTGCAGTGACCAGATATTCCAGTGGTGGTTGGTGATCAGAGCACTGCCAGCAGCCAGATAGGAAGGGAAGTTCACCAGGAACTCAGGAGGTGAACCCAGGCATTGAACTGCCAACTCTGCTGATGTACTTGATTTGAACACAATCAGCAGCAGAGTTACAGAATCCAAGCAGGTGGGTACAGGAACAAGGTGGATTTCACAGCTCAGACCCCCACCAGTACCACAAATGAGCACCATTTTGTGTATTGAGGAAAAGGCTGTGGGGCAGTGAGCTATACAGGTGCTTAGTCAGGAGAGAACTCTATTCCAGCTCAACACATTGCACTGGTCTCACAGGGAGAATAGTACGAACTTGACATCCTACAGGATCTACCCAAAATAGGTTTCAGAGAGGTCTTCAGACCTAATGACCAGCAGTTTCTGGCAAGAGCATGACCGCTGACAACCCAATGATTTAGGACAGCTTGGTGTCTCCCTAATCTTGAGCACTGCTCAAACTGGGAGTGGGAGAACAGTTATGCAGGCAACTGTGTGGCCACAGCACAGGATCACAGGGATGGAAAGTGGTGAGCCAGGAACAGGGACTATGGGGACAGTGTTGGATAACTAGCACAATAGCTCAGGACTGAAATGTGCTGGAGGGAGTGGCACAAGTGACTGCAAACAAGCAAAATTTGGTATTGAATGCAATCAATAAAATTGATCTGTAGTCCAGCTGAGAAACTGGCCCTAAGGAAAGATATCTGCTAATCAACATAGCAAAGACCAAGCGCAAAAGAAGAGACAGAGGCATACTGAATATTACTGATGCATCCCCTGCAAAGAAGCAAAAGCTTTTGTCAACCTCAGAGTTATCTGAGGAAAACATCAAGGAAATGGGGAATAAAGAATTTTAAAAACTTGTTATAAATATTAACAATAATAAGAAACATATACAGTAGTTCAAGAAATTTTAAAAAATGTCATAGAGCAAATAGCAAAACTGAAACAAAAGTCAAATTATTAGAAATGAAGAACACAATGGAGCAAATTTAAAAAATCTTTGGAAAGCCTTAATAATAGAATGAGCAAGGCAGAAGAAAGAATCTTAGAATTGGAAGACATTTCCTTCAACAATGGGAGAAAAATCAAAAAGTTGAAGAGGAACTGAGTCAAGCCAAGGAAAGTATTCAAAAATTAAGGGATACTATACAAGGTCAAATATAAGAGTTATGGGAGTTCCAGAAGGCACAGAAAGAGAAGCTGGATTTAAAAATGTATTCAGTGCAATAATAAAGGAAAACTTAAAACTTCTCTAATTAGAATGTTCTAATTCCCAAAGAATTGGGAAACAAAATTCAGAAGTGGAACAGAATTTCCGATAGTTTTGACAAAAAGTGATTTTTGCCACAAAACATGATAATCAAGCCCTCTTAAGTTGACCAGAGGGAAAAGATCCTTAAATATGCTTGTGGAAAAAAAAACCAATTAACATATAAAGGAACTACAATCAGACTCATTGTTAGCAAGGCCAAGAGAATTTCAAATTCTAAACAGAAAAAAAATTGTCAGCCCAGAATAACTAACCCAGCTTTCCTTCATCCTTGAAAATGAAAGAAAATTCTTCCACAATAAAGAAAAGCTCAAAGAATTCACTCTCCCAGATCTGCCATACAAATCATATTTAAAGATTTTCATTGACAAAGAATAACACCTACCAAAACCAAAGGCAAATGTGGAGAACATCCCAATAAAACAACAGATGAAGACTAAACAACTGTCAACCCATTGCTAAAATGACAGAACCAAATTACTACCTATCCATACTAACCCTAAATGTAAATGGTTTAAACTCATCAAATAAACACTGTAGATTAGCAGACTGGATCAAAAAAACAAAACCAATCTATCTGTTGCCTGCAGGAGACACATACCATCAACAAAGAATGCTGAAATTGGAAGTGAATGGATGGAAAAAAAGTTTCAGAGTAATGAAAATGGTGTAGCCATTCTTATCAGATAATATAGACTTTAACCTGAAAAATATTGAAAGAGATGAAGAAGGACGCCACATGATGATCAACGGATCCATTCAGTAAGAAGGGATCACTTTCCTAGTTTCTTAGGATGTTTTCCTTCTTGTCTCTAATTTTACTTGATTTTTCTCTGTTGCCTTCTTTTGCTAGTTTGGCTAAAAGTTTGTTTTACCCATCTTATTAAAAGGGCTCTTTCTTGTTGCAATTTGTAGTTTTTTAGTTCCAATTCCACTTATTTTTGTTGTGATTTTTATCATTTCATGATTCCTGCTCATTTTTTCTTTTTAAATAAGTTCTTGAGCTGCATTATTAGATTGTTTATTTGAGATATATTGATTTTTTTAAAACACCTGGTATTAGAAATGTCCCTTTCAATACTGTTTTCATATTTTTGTTTTATTTTCATTCCTAAAAAAAGTGTTTTTCCTTATTAATTTCTTCAGTCACATATATAGGTCATACAGTAGCACTGTTTTCTTCAAGAAGGCTTTTGATTTCCTTTCTCATTTCTCTAGTGACACACTGGTCATTCAGTAGCTTGTAATTTAACTTCATGTTGTAAATTTTTTACTTTTCTTCCTGTTGTTAATTTTTTTATGACTTTTCATTTCAGCATATCTATATATATACACAAGGAGATATATAGTAACGGTGTATAGTAACATCTGGATAGGATGTGAATATACTACGCAGTATGCATCTCTATTTCCAAATTAAAAATGGGCGCTGAATGAAACTGTTAACTCTATCATGAGAATAGGATGCTGGACTCTCCCTGCCACTGTACATACCTACAATGTCAGGATACAATTAAATAGCAGAATAATGGACTCATGACTGTTTTTGAAGGATTACACTATAGCAATAATATAGAGGAAATCAGTGGGTGGGGTGGGGGGAGTACCAAAGCCTATGGAAATGCATTATAAAACAATAAAACAAACAAAAAAATCAACACACTTCACAGAAGGTTAAAATAATCCAGTGTTATATATTCTCAAAAATCTGTACTCTTCAATAAATCACTAAACATCAGAAAAGAAAGCAAAGTGCAGCCCATCATACTCAAAACATTATAAGAATCAGAACTTCACATGGCACACATGTTATTTCTAGCAGGCAAAGATTCTAAAGTGATTCTGATGAATACATTCAAAGAATTAAAAAAAAAGAATTTTCAGACTAAAGAAGAACCTGCCCTGCATGAACAAACAGGGAGTCTCAGAAGACATGTAGAAATGAAAACATGAGCCAAAAGGAAATTTTAGAACTAAATAACACATCAAATGAAATTAAAATTCACTGAAATTGGTTTAGTAGCACATTGAAAGTGGAAAAAGAGTCAGTTTCCATGAGGACAGATCAGAGATTACACAATGTGAAAGCACCGAGAAAACAAAGAGTGTCGGGGACAAAAGCTAGACAAAACCAAGAGCTGTAATAAGAGTTCCTATGTTATAAGGCTGTTGTAATCCAGATTCCAAAGTTAGCAAAGGCTATAAAAGGAAAGTTTTAAGTCTGGTTCTTAAGAATATATATGCAGAAGCCTATATAAAACTCTTGCTAACATAACACAAAATTCTGGGTCTTCTCCCAGCAAGACACAGGCACTGTATGGGCTGCCCAAGACCCCAGTTTATAGCCTCAAACTTCACTGGAACCTTTTTTCTTTTTTTAAGATTTATTTATTTTTATTGGAAAGACAGATATTTAGACAGGAGGAGAGACAGAGGGGAAGATCTTCCGTCCAATGGTTCACTCCCCAAGTGACCGTAATGACTGGAGCTGAGCCAATCTGAAGCCTGGAACCAGGACTTTCTTCCAGGTCTCCTATGCGGTACAGGGTCCCAAAGCTTTGTGTGTCCTTGACTGCTTTCCCAGGCCACAAGCAGGGAGCTGGATGGGAAGTGGAACTGCTGGGATTAAAACCAGCATCCATATGCGATCCCGGTGTGTTCAAGATGAGGACTTTAACTGCTACACTATCGTGCCACGTCCAACTGGAACCTTTTAATAGAGAACATTTTCTCACCAACTCTCTCATAACCTTGACATACAGTTAAGTAAGGCATTCAGAATAAATGCTTCATTCTTTTTATGTAGGAATTTTCAGAAAGAGCTGGTTCTTAAAGTCATGCAAAATTGCCTAATCTTTTTAGCCTCTTTGAGAAACGTTACTAACTTATGAATTTTCAGTGTTTTTGATATATCTTTTAAAAGATATATTTATTCATTTATCTGAAAGTTACAGTGACAAAGCAAAAGAGAGGGAGACAAATGTTCCTACAGCTAGGGTTGGGCCAGGCCAGAGCCACAAACCCTGAACTCCATCCTAGTCTTCCCCTCTGTTTTTACTAACTTAAGTACTTGGACCATCACCTCCTGCCTTTCCATCATGTTAGCAGAAAGCTGACTGGGAAGTGGAGTCACTTGGACTTGAACTGACATTCTGATACTGTGTGCACACATCCAAAGTAGCTATCTAACCCTGTGGCCATAATGCCTGCTCCAGTATATGCACTGCATCATAATGCAATCCAATGAATACAGAATAATGATCCCTCCAAATGTGTTCATGTGCTAATGCTAGGATGCTATGAATATACTACTTGATGGAGGAGAATGGATTAAGCTTACAATTGGAATTAAGATTAAGACTGCTAATCAGCTGTCCTTTGCTTAAAGGATTATTCTACTTATCTAGGTGGAGTCAATGCAGGTCAAGGACAATGGACAGACCCCTTAAAAGTGGAAAAAAGAGATAAAAGAGTAAGTCAGACTGATGGAAATGGGAAAAATGCTTGGTATGCAAATGCTGGGTTTGATGATAAAGTAAGAGGACCAAGATTCAAGAAATAATGGTGTAAAAGTCAAGGAAGTGGCTTCTTTTCATCCCTTTCAGGAAGGAACCTGGCTTTACCGACCTTGATTTTGGTCTAGCAAGACCTGCATCAGACTTTTGATCTTCAGAACTGTAAGATAATAATGCTAATTTTAAAAAGCATATGTATAATCATCAAAACCTCTTTTCTTTTTTTAGATTCAATATGGCTCCAATTGCAATGGAAAATGTCAGGGTGAAAGGAAGGTGGGTGAGATAAACGTTAAAGCTTTCCCTCCTTTATCCTTCGGGGGGGGGGGGTGAGGAAGTTGTACCACTCCATACTGTCAGTCTATATTACCTCTTGAGGAAGGAGATGGTTGTTTGATGTCACCTAAGAGACTCTTGATGAGGGGAAGAGTATTTTGAAGATGTCGCTTAAGAGATCTTGGTTCTGAGAAACCTTCAGCTTCATTACCACACAAAGATGAGAAAAATTTTTTAACCCATTGGCTGTCCATGCCTACCTGAGTGTATCCACAGACTCAGATGCGTGCTATAAAACCTGGGCCAGGGTTTTGTTCAACTTGTCCTTTCTGGGTTGTGGGGTCTTCTGTTGGCTTAGATGAGCTGGTTGTCTTTTCTCTGGTGGTCATCTGGATGTGTTTTTTATTGCATGGGTATCAGCAACTGAGGTGGCTCCATCCTGCAGTATGTGCTCCAGGGTTGGCCCACATGTCTGTAATTTTCCTGAGGTCAGGGATCTAGCACAGTAGTCCTGCTGGGGAGTCTCCTAAGAAATGCTCTCTTGGGAGGTCCTTAGACCTGGCCCCCATGTGCACCAGCCAAAGCATATGCTGTTGAGTACACCTTGCTCAGTCCTGTCCCCCAGCTCTGCTCCAACTATTACATAAACCTATGGGTACTGTGGCTTAGCTCAGTCTAGCCTCTCCCTGACTCAGCTCTTATACACACTGTCGAGTGCTGTAGCCTAGCTAAAGTAACCCTGAAGCATCCTTGCCAGTTTTTTGAGCATGCTAGCATCTACTGCAGCCCAGATTAGAATGGCCTGCCCCTAGCCCTAATTTTTGTGTGTGCTGCCAGGGGCTGTGGCCTAGTCTAGCCCAGCCCATTGCAGCTCTTGGGAGCACCAATAGGAGCTGTGGCTTAGCAGGGAAATCCCCAAAGTTCTCCTACCAGACCCAACCCCGTTCCCAGCACTTGTGTGTGGAAGTTGGCACTGCTGAAATCCTTCCATGGACTTATATTCCTGATTAAGGGGAAAGTCAAGACAAAAGGGAGATTTGAACCTGGATCCGTCTCAATGCAAACCTGACAATAATTCTGAAGGCCAGTTACATGCTTTCTCCTGTTTAAGGTGCTAATGTTACATCAACCACTGAAGGCAAATGTGGTTTGGTTGCACAGACCCACTCTTCGGTGGCAGCTACTTGGAGCAGTATTTCTGTACCCTGATCCCACCCTAACATGTCCTGTATAGGCATCTAGCTATCTGTTTCTGGTAGTATGGAACATGAGTTTTTATTTCAAAGATGTAGCTTATAAAACTACCATGAGTGCTCCTAGGCACTATAGATTTAACTCATGCTTTTTACTGGTGTCAACATCTCCAATTTGTACCACTATTAATACTAGTTAGATTTTCATACAAGGAGTCTTCAAGAATGTTGTGGAACCCCAGCTGAAGGCAGTGGCCTAGGCTCTCTCATACCTAGGCCAAGTGTTACACTGCTGGGAGAAAAGCAGCTGACAGCTGACAGGCATTCTGGGTCTTGTTAATGCCAATTCCGTTAAACATATCAGTGTGCCGGTAGAGATTCAAGATGGCGGCATAGGGTGCAGATGCATTTGATGGGACGGAGAGTCTTTAGGCAGGGAGAAGTACAATAAGTAGATTTCAGGGAAAAATAGGGTTCAGGCAGTAAGCAGGGGGCACCTGGAACCCCCCTGGACACAGGGAAGCTGCAGAAATGAGACAGCAGTGTTGTATTGGATCGAAGAACCCACCAGCAGTCCGCGAGTAGCAACTCAGACCCAGGCAGTCCAGGTTCCGGCAATCCAGGCTTCAGCGATCTGTTTCCAGCACCAGCCAGGCATCCAGCAGTGGCCCCCACATAGATGGTGTGACTGCCGGGAGATACATCTCACCAACAAAGATCAGAAAAAATGGAAAGTGAAAGGATGGAAAAAGATATTCCAAGCAAATGGTAAGGAAAGACGAGCAGGTGTAGAATTCTTATATCAGATGACATAGACTTTGATGTAAAGAGCGTCAAAAGAGATGAAGAAGGATACCACATAATGATCAAAGGATGCATTCAGCAAGAAATCAGCATAATAAATGTTTACGCTCCAAACGCCAAAGCATCTAGCTATGTGAAACAAATATTAATGGACTTAAAGGGAGAAATAGACTCTAATACGATCATAGTGAGAGACCTGAATACCCCATTAACACAAATGGACAGATCAAAAAGCCAGAAACTCAGCAAAGAAACAATAGAACTCACCCAAACTCTAGAGCAAATGGACTTAGTTGACATCTATCGAACCTTTCATCTTACAGACAGAGAATACACTTTTTTTCATCAGTACATGGAACTTTCTCCAGAATTGATCATGTTATAGGCCATAAAACAAGCCTCAGCAAATTTAAAAAAGTGGAAATCATACCATGCATCTTCTCAGACCACCAAGGAGTGAAGCTTGCGACCAAGCAGTCGAAACACCAAGGAAGATTTACAAACATATGGAGACTGAATAATATGTTACTAAATGAGCAATGGGTTAGAGAGGAAATCAAAGGGGAAATTAAAAAATTGCTTGAAACAAATGAAGGCATCAACACAACTTATCAAAACTTATGCGACACAATCAAGGCGGTGCTGAGGGGAAAGTTCATTTCAATCAGTGCTTATGTCAAGAAGCTAGAAAAGCACCAAGTAAATCAGCTAACCTTACAACTGAAAGAACTAGAAACACAACAACAAAGGAATCCCAAGATTAGTAGGAAAAAAGAAATCATCAAAATAAGGGAGGAAATAAACCAAATAGAGACCAAGAGAACTATACACAAGATCAATCAATCAAAGAGCTGGTTCTTTGAGAAAATCAACAAAATAGACTCCCCACTAGCTCGACTAATCAAAAAAAGGAGGGAGAAAATACACATCAATAGTATCAGAGATGAGAAAGGAGATATAACAACAGATACCTCAGAAATACAAAGAAGCATCAGGACCTATTACAAGCAACTATATGCAAACAAATCGGAAAACCTAGAGGAGATGGATAGATTCTTGAACACATACAATCCAGCAAAATTGAGTCAAGAAGCAATTAACAATCTAAACAGCCCAATAACATGCACTGAGACTGAATCAGTAATTAAAGCCCTCCCAACCAAGAAAAGTCCGGGACCAGATGGCTTCACAGCTGAATTCTACCAAATGTTCCAAGAGGAACTTACCCCAATCTTTTTTTTAGAGATTTATTTTTATTATTATTTTTTTTATTGGAAAGGCGGATATACAGAGAGGAGAGACAGAGAAGAAGATCTTCCGGCCGATGATTCACTCCCCAAGTGAGCACAACGGCCGATACTATGCCGATCCAAAGCCAGGAGCCTCTTCCGGGTCTCCCACGAGGGTGCAGGGTCCCAAAGCTTTGGGCCGTCCTCGACTGCTTTCCCGGGCCACAGGCAGGGAGCTGGAATGGAAGCGGGGCTGCCGGGATTAGAACAACATCCCATATGGGATCCCGGGCATGCAAGGTGAGGACCTTAACCACTTGCGCCACCACGCCGGGCCCAACTTGCCCCAATCTTACACAAGCTTTTTCAAACAACAGAAAAAGAGGCAACCCTCCCAAGCTCTTTCTATGAAGCTAATATCATCTTAATACCAAAGCCAAAGAGAGAAACAACAGAAAAAGAGAACTACAGACCGATATCCTTGATGAACATAGATGCAAAGATCCTCAATAAAATACTAGCCAACAGGATCCAACAACACATCAGGCAGATCATTCACCTGGACCAGGTGGGATTCATCCCAGGCATGCAAGGATGGTTCAACATTTGCAAAACAATAAATGTGATACACCACATCAATAAATTGAAAAATAAAAACCATATGATCCTGTCAACAAATGCAGAGAAGGCATTTGATAAAATCCAACACCATGTCATGTTAAAAACCCTAAACAAGATAGGCATAAAAGGAACATTCTACAACACAATCAAAGCAATTTATGAAAAACCCAATGCCAGCATCATACTAAATGGGGAAAGATTGGAAGCCTTTCCACTAAAATCTGGAACTAGACAGGGATGTTCACTGTCACTGCTACTCTAAAATATAGTTTTGGAAGTCCTAGCCAGAGCTATTGGGCAAGAAAAAGCAATTAAAGGAATACACATTGGAAGTGAGGAACTGAAATTATTGCTATTCGCAGATGACATGATTCTCTACATAGGAGAGCCAAAAGACTCAGTCAAGAGACTATTGGAACTCATAAGAGACTTTGGTAGACACAAAATTAATGAACACAAATTGATGGCACTAGTGTATGCAAATAATTCCACAGCTGAGAAAGAAATTGTAAGTACAGTCCCCTTTAAAATAGAGGAGAGGAATCTTAAACACCTAGGAATTAAGCTAACTAAATATGTGAAAGACCTCTATGATGAAAACTATAAACCATTTAAAAAGGAAATAGAAGAAGACCTTGAAAAATGGAAAACCTTACCATGTTCTTGGATTGGCAGGATCAACATTATCAAAATGATCATATTACCAAAAGCAATATACAGATTCAATGCAATCCCAATCAAAATCCCAACAACATTCTTCTCGGAAATAGAAAAGATGATTCAAAAGTTCATCTGGAATCACAAAAGCCCGCGAATAGCTAAAGCTATCCTGAAAAATAGAAATCAAACTGGAGGACTCACAATTCCAGACCTCAAGACATACTACAGAGCAGTGGTTATTAAAACAGTGTGGTACTGGTACAGAAACAGAGAAGAAGATCAATGGAACAGAATAGAAACACCAGAAGGAAATCCACACATGTATACTCACCTAATCTTTGACAAGAAAACTGAAAACAATCCAGGTAAAAAACCTGGTCCTTTCAACAAATGCTGTTGGGACAACTGGATAGCAGCTTGCAGAATAAAGAAGCAAGACCCACACCTGTCGCATTATACAAAAATCAACTCTAACTGGCTCAAGGACCTAAATTTACACCCAGAAACCATCAAACTATTAAAGAAAAACATAGGAAACACACTCCAAGATATAGGAACAGGGAAAGACTTCTTAGAAAAGACGACTAAAGCTAAGGCAATCAAATCCAAAATGAACAAGTGGGACTACATCAAACTAAAAGGCTTTTGTATAGCAAAGGAAATGATTAACAAAGTGAAGAAGCAACCAACAGAATGGGAGAAAATTTTTGCATACTACACAAGTGATAGGGGACTAATATCCAAGATCTACAAAGAGCTTCAGAAAGCCAGGGACAACAAAAACAACAACCCTGTAACAAAATTGGCAAAAGAAATGAACAGACATTTCTCAGAAGAACAGGTCCAAATGGCTAACAGGCATATGAAAAGATGCTCAGGCTCCCTAGCCATCAGAGAGATACAAATTAAAGCCACCTCGAGGTACCACCTATCTCCAGTGAGGCTGGCCTACATTCAGAACTTGAATAACACCTGCTGGTGTGGATGTGGGGGGAAAGGCACCCTCCTTCACTGCTGGTGGGAGTGTAGGCTAGTACAACCACTGTGGAAATGAGTATGGAGAGTGCTTGGAAAATTGCAAATAAACCTGCCATATGACCCAGCTACCCCGCTCCTAGGAATATACCCAAAAGGAGTAAAAGCTGCCTGTGAGAAGGGGATCAGTAATCCTATATTCACAGCAACACAATCTACAATAGCAAAGACATGGAAACAAATCAGATGTGTGTCCAAGGAAGAGTGGCTAAAGAAACTGTGGTACATCTACTCCATGGAATATTATTCAGCTGTTAAGAAGAATGAAATTATTCTATTTACAATGAGGTGGTCCCAACTAGAAACCATTATGCTGAGTGAAATGAGTCAATCACAAAAGAACAAATACCATATATTCTCTCTCATATAAGGAAGCCAACATGGAAAGGGTAACTCCAACAGTCCAATCTATCCTGGTTTTAATTCCATTTTACTTCTTTTTATTGTCTGTTTGGTTTTTTGGCTGTATCCCATATGTTTTGATGGTTTTATTTCAGTTTGGGTGCTTCCAAATAGTCTCTATTCTCTAGTAGAATTCATCACGTGCTCATGAAGTATATAATGGCATCATTTTTCCCAAGAGACTTCTGTGTTTCCTTTTTGTCACGCATGTGTTGGCTATTTAGTGGTGTGTTATTTTTTTCAGGGTGATATAATTTGTTGTTGTTGATGTTGTTGTTGTTGTTGATGCGGCTGTTATGAATTGATGTCAGTCTGAAACAGTAATATTATTTCAACCCCAAACAACCTGCATCTCATGCAATAAGATATTGTGAAATAACCAATGAATCAACAATTGATATGAGTCAGACTACTTCTGATCTACATCAAAGATTGTAAAACCTAATATACTTGTAAGGCCTTATGCTACTCGGAAGGGGGCGGGGAGCAGAGAAATCTTACATCACCCAAGAAGGTGTGAGGAAGATGGGAAGCATAACCTATCAGGATCATAACTGGTAACTCATAGACAGCAGACTCGAATCAGCATCAGACAATAGCAAAACTACAAAGACATATGGAGGGAATCAGGAGCAATCCCAGCAACCTCTTAACAGGAGGTCATATGCACAGAGCGGGAGGGACCCCAGGGTGGAGCAGGCAGACAGGAGGAGGCTTGTATCCCAGCCCTGAAGACTCCTAGATCCTCACCAAGGACTATCAGTATGAGCTCCGAGGACTACATCCCAACCGCCAAGGAGATCACGGGGAATTGGAGTGCCTTCGGAGGCCAAGAACTCTGAGGTCACCCACCTCCATTTGGTTCTTCCACATGGGATGGAAGAAGCCCATACCCTGCCTTGCAGGATCCAAGGTCATCGGAACAACAACCAGGAGCACTGAGCGGTCCGCAGAAACAAAACAGTAAACTTCCTTCGGGACTAGGGGGAGGAGCTTTCTCTGGTTCTTGCCTGGTTCCGACTTTGGGTCCCCACCTTCTCTCGTAATGACCATCAGGATCGCTCCAGAAACCCCCCAAAACAAACTAACAAATAAACAAATAAACAAACAAAAAACCCTAGAATATATAGAGAACAACAAGGAAAGCTTAGAAACAGGAAACGGGCAGTGAGGATGCACTTATAACTCACTGGGTGGGACACAAAGATTAGTTACTTCTCACTAGGGTTTTGAAGATTTCTTTGCACACGCCTCCTAAAACTGTTCACCTAAACTGTTGACATACGTCTTGTTAGAGTTATAGAGTTAGACTACCTGAAAAACAGCCAGGTTCTGCAAAATCGTGCTTCAACGCTATGAACTGCTAAATACAAAAATTAAAATAGACATCGGACAGCTGAGTAGTAATCTATAGCCATTTTAAGTTGTATAGAACCCAATTGTATATAAACTAATAATTGTAATGTCAATGCAGAAGTCTTAGGATGCACTCTTTTTTTTTTTCTCTCTCTCTTTCAACATGCTGGTTACACAATACCATGTCAACTAATTCCATTACGTTATAAATTGTTACTGATGTAATGTTGGGGTTTTTAAGATTTATTTTTTTATTATTTTTTTATTGGAAAGGCGGATTATACAGAGAGGAGAGACAGAGAAGAAGATCTTCCATCCGATGATTCACTCCCCAAGTGAGCACAACGGCCGATACTATGCCGATCCAAAGCCAGGAGCCTCTTCCGGGTCTCCCACGTGGGTGCAGGGTCCCAAAGCCTTGGGCTGTCCTCGACTGCTTTCCCGGGCCACAGGCAGGGAGCTGGAAGGGAAGCGGGGCTGCCAGGATAAGAACCAGCGCCCATATGGGATCCCGGGCATGCAAGGTGAGGACCTTAACCACTGCGCCACCGCGCCGGGCCCAATGTCGGGGTTTTTAATTGATTGGAATGATACTCTGTTGGCTCTACCTTCAGACCACAGATGATCTCCCCAAGAAACTGCTGAACTTATCTGGACAATAAGATGCTGGACTCTATGCTTTGTAGATGCTTGCAAGGAAAGAATCTCAACTGAATCTGAACTGTAGTAATGCAACAAGAATCCACCATGGGGTGGGGAGAGGTTTTGGGGAGGGAGGGGGGAATTCCACGGCCTGTGAAACTGTGTCGCATGATGCAATGTAATAAAAAAAATTAAAAAACAAACAAACAAAAAGAATGCAAGTGTATTTCCACATTTCCCCTATCAGTTCATCTGATAATAGACACCTTGGTCTATTCTATATCTTGGCTACTATGAATGGTACTGCAATAAACAGTATGGAAGAGGAAAAAAAAAACATATCAGTGTGCCAGTATAGTTGAATTTTCCAGTTTTGCCATTTTTTTTTTTTTAAGATCCGAGGAAAAGTGAGTGGAGAAACCATTGTGCTACCCTGCCACCACCAAAAACACGTGGTGGGAGTGGAGGACAAGGCATGTATTGCTAGGGACTGGGAGACTGGGTACAGGTCAGAATGTGGCCCACTAAAGGCTTATTTGACAGACTTAAATGATTTCTGCAGGTAGATAGGGGGAGTTGAGGCAGAGTGTGTCAGAAGGGGGAATCTGGAGGACCTCCTTGGGTCAGGACAAAATAACTGTCCATGACCACAAGAGCAGAGGCTGGTGACTGAATGAGCTAGGCTAGGTCTCAGCACTGTGCCTGGAGGATGGTTGTTAGAAGAGCCATGATTGGGAGCAGGTCTGGCAGGGGTTCTTTGGGGTTGTTGTTACTTGGTTGCAGCTCCCACTGGTGATGTCTGGGTTGGGGTTGGACCACGCTGGGCTGGACCATAGCACCGGCTATCAGCACATGTGAGAGCTGGGGCTAGGGTGAGACTGAATAGATTGATGCACTCACTGGTATATGAATTGGCTGGTGCATGGGGTAGAATGAGCCTAACCCTGCATCAACGGGTCCACATGAGAGCAAGATCTGAGGGCCTCCCAGGAAATATCTTAGGGGGTTTCCCAACCAGATCATTGTGTTTATCTTTGACCTCAGGGAAAAATCACACAGACATGTGGTCCAATCCTGGAGTGCATGCTCCAGGACTGGGCCATTTCAGTCACTGATCCTCAGGCGTGAATGGAAAACATACTTAGACTAACATGAAGCACAAGACAGCCAGCTCATGTAACCCAACAGAAGATTTTGAGTATCTTATCAAAAGATGGAAAACAGAACAGGTTGAATAACGTTCCAGGCCAGGCTCTACAGCAAGCACTCAGAGGTGTGTACACGCTGAGGTAGACACAATCAATCAAGAGACCTTAGGATTTTGCACTTCTGTTGTAACAAAGCTGACAACCTCTCAACAATCAAGATCACTTAAGTAACACTCTTGGAACATTTTCCCAAACATCGAGGCCTCATCTGGCCATATCTGTGTCTCTGGGTACTATATAGTTATCAGCATGTAGGATGAACTTTCTCCCTTTCCTCCCAACCACATGGACACAGGAGAGAAAACTGAAATATTTATCTCATTCACCTTTTCCCCCACCCCACCCTCTCCATCCTAATCAGAATTGGAGGCCCAACTGCCCCCACCTTTGTAATTAAATATTAACATTAAAGTCAATTCTGAAAGAAGTGAAATGTAAAACTATAAAGTTAACAGAAGAAAATACAGGAAGTATCTTTGTCATTTATATATGGGGAATATTTTTTTTTAAATTTATTTGAAAGGCAGAGTTTCAGAGTGAAGAAGAGAGACAGAGAAAAATCTTCCATCCACTGGTTCGATGTCCAAATGGCTTCAAATGAGCCATGCCAAAGCCAGTATCCCAGAGCTTCCTCTGGGTCTTCCACATGGGTGGTAGGGCTCCAAGTACTTGACACATCTTTTGTTGCCTTCCCAAGCACATCAGGAGAGAGCTGGACTAGAAATAGAGCAGCCAAGACCCAAACCTGTGTTCACATGGGATTCCAGCATTGCAGACAAAGGCTTAGCCTGCTGTACTATAATGCCAGCCCTAAGGGTTGTCTTAAAATGTGAGAAATACATACCCAAGGAAAAAAATGATAGGTTTACTGTCATGTTAGGTATTATATGAACTAAAGAATGCCTTGGACAAGGTTTATAAGTGAATAAAACCTGAAAAAGTCACTTGGAATGTAAAATGAATTAATTTATTAAATAACTAATAACTACAATACACTGAACTCCTATAAGTAAGGAAAAGAGGAGAAAAATGAGCAATGGATATGAGAAGACAATGTAGAGGAAAAATGGCAGAAAATTTTATAAGTATCATGAAGACAGTCTTACACTCATCAATAATGTGAGAAATCCAGCAGCAAGAAGATAGTTTACA
Organism: Ochotona curzoniae; assembly: GCF_017591425.1. NCBI lineage: Eukaryota > Metazoa > Chordata > Mammalia > Lagomorpha > Ochotonidae > Ochotona > Ochotona curzoniae. The sequence goes on from NW_024465649.1 coordinate 17,035,128, forward strand.
TCTGTTACACTGGAGAGGACAAGAAAGGTGGATGATGTTAAAGTTGGGAAGAATGTGCAACCTAAACACTGCTGCAAGCCCAGGCTGCTGTAGCACTCTGGACTGCAACTTCACATTATTTGTCCAGATCCAAAATACTCACATTCTGAGAGTTAACTGTTATACCATATGTAAAACTCTTTAAAAAGGCACAACATGGGAAAGAAACATTTGTAATACACAGAACAGATAAGACATTGGTGGGTAGAATATGTATGTAAATTGAGAGGGTCTTTCCCCAACTAGACCACTGGGTTCAGATCTCCAACCAGGATACGAGGTCTCTGGAGTCATGTGTCAGAACTGGGTCTCTTTGGTTGTTGAAGCCTGTGCAGTGGACAGCATGCTCAGATGCCAACAGAAGACATGACAGCCAAGTTCACTGAGGCCTGAATAGGATGTCTCATATCACAGACAACTCTCCCAGCCAAAGTTTAACAGAGAGTATCTGGAGGAGTGGAGAGTCTACGGTGGACACATGTCAGCCAATGGACCTTGGAAGGATTTCCTCGACCTTGGAGCAATGAAATCAACAGCATCTCATAACAGTGGAAACCTGCTCCACATCAGGGACCCTGGGATGACATTGGATGGCTGTCCCCCATCTCCAGGTACTGATGCATTTAGGCTGCTGGAAGCGGCCCTCTCCTCTTCTCTCCCTGCTTTCCTCAGACACAGGAAGAAAAAAGATTGGAAACAGTTATCTCATCCACTTTCCCGCATTCTTCAACCCTTTCCACACTAACTGGTCATCCACATGGTCTCCACCTTAATTGGTACATCCTTTGCAGTTATGTAACCAAGATAAAAAAATAAATGTATTCTAAAAAATGTCAAGCTACAAACATTAAATAATAATAATAACAATAATGATAATGATAATAAGTTGAGGGGGTGTGGAGGGGGAGAGAGAAAGCTGGGCAAGAGAACTGCTAGGAAGAGAGAAGCAGAAAAAGTAATGCAGCCAACCCAAGGTGTTTAACATCGATGTTAATCAGAAATGAGGAATCAAAATACAGTTAGGTATCTGGGCTACAGATATACACAAATTAAAAACCCATACAACAGCGATGTTAGCAAGGATGCAGAAAGCCAAAACGGAGGAATGCTTTCCCTGCAGAAGCTGAATTGTTATAACTGCTTTGGAAGACAATATAGAGTACCTACTAAGTTCTCACATATGAAAAAACGAATTTCCCAGCCATTCTACTTTTACTGCAACACATTTCTTTTTAAGATTTATTTATTTTTACTTAAAAGGTAGATTTACAGAGAGGAAAGATGAGATCTTGCATCTGCTGGCTCACTTCCTGAATGGTTTCAATGGCTAGAGACGGGTTGGTCACAAGCCAAGAGCCAGGAGCTTACTGCGGGCCACCCATACGGGTGCAGGGGCACAAGGCCTTGGGCCATTCTCTGTTGTTTTCCCAGGCCATAAGCAGCAAGAGAGAGCATGAGCTCTTCCATCTGTCTGTTCACTCCGTAATTGCTGGCAACAGTCAAGACTGTGTACAAAGGCAAAGACTTGAACAAGGAGTTAATTCCATCGAAGCGTCAGGGACCCCAGTCCCTGAGCCAGAGCACACATTAACAGGAAACTGCACTCCTGTCTGGGGTGCCAAGTCCCGAGTGGTACTTTAACCACTGCTGTGGCTTTGCAAACAGAACTATAAGCAGTAATTTTTATTTTTTTGAAGTTGAGGACACTGAGACCACAGGGGGACAACACTGACCCAAAGTGTCACCATCACTTTGGAACTCGGGGCTCATGAGTCCTGTGGCCTGGCCTGAGTATTCCCCCACTTACTCTATACCCTCAGTCTGACCACAGAGGGACAACACTGACCCAAAATGCCACCACCGCGTTGGAACTCGGCGTTTCTGAGTGTTTGGGCCTGGCCTGAGCAGCGCCCCACTTACTCTGCAGCCTCCAGCCGGTGCACACCTCCAATCTGACGTCACAGAGGAGCTGCCCCGCCCACCCGGCCTCTCGGAAGCCCCGCCCCGCCCTGCCCAGCAGCTGGCCGTCGGGGGCGTGTCCCCGGCCCCTTTCCGGCCCCGCCCCTCCTGGGTGCTATGACAACGAGTCCGCGCCCGGCGCTCAGCTGCTACTCGGGCGGGACCCAGGCTGGACCGCGGGCCCCGGCCTGGGGGCCACAGCTGCCACCGCCGCCGCCACCTCGTCTCCTCCCCGTCCCCGCCCCGCGTCTTCCCGCCTCGCTCGGGCCCGTGGCCGGGGTCCCTCCCCGCCGCCCCACACCGCGCAGATGCCGAAGGTGAAGGCGCTGCAATGCGCGCTGGCGCTGGAGATACGCTCTGTGAGTATGGGTCGCGCTCCCGCCCCGAGTGGACTCCAGGACGCCTTCCTGCGAGTCACCTCACAGAGTCCCGAGTCACCTGGAAGCCGCCTCCTCTGAGGGATGGAGGGGGCTGAGACCCCGTGTGACCTCGGAGTCCCCCTCCAGCCACCTCCAGCCTCGCCGAGGTCTGGACTCTCCACCCCAGCTCTCCCCGCCTCCGTCCCACTTCCAGCTGGGGTGCTTCCCTACCGTACCCCTCGTCCTTTAAGCCATGAGTGAGTTGGAATGGGGATTCTCTGGGGACAGGACTGCCTGGGGAGGACCTGCCCTCCTGCGACCTCCTGTGCACCTTCCGAACCGCCGGCCTTCATCTCTGTCTTCCTCACGCCACCGTCCCTGCCCCTTGCTCCTAGCCACCTCAGCTCAGGGCCTCCCAAGAAAAACTTGCAGCCCTTTGGAAGCCATTTCTGGCGCCTTCGGTCACCCTTCCAGTCACCCCATAAAGGCCCCTCGGGTTTCTAGAAGGAACCCCTTCTTCTCCAGACATGAGCCCTCTTCCCTCAGGAACTGTGGCGGACATCCTCACACCAGCCTTGGGGCCTGAGAACGCTCTCGCCCTCCAGGCCCGTCTCGCCCTAGCCCTTCCGAGGCCCTTGGAACTGCCCGTGGCCTCGTCCCCGCGCTTTCTCAGCCCGTTTTAGCGGTGCGGGCGCGCCGACCTGTTGGCAGTCTGGAACTCCAACTCCTGTGGGGCGCGCCTTCTGCTTCCCCCGCACAGCCCCGGTCGGAAGGCTCGGCGCACGGCTTTCCTCTTCTCCAAGACTGAGTGATCTTCACTGGCTGCAGCCTTCGGGGAAGTCTTTCTTTATTGGGTCTTAGAGGAGTTGTGGGTGGGGCCGAGTGGGAGGCCGCGGCTGGAGGACCCTTCAGCTTGAACTTGCAGGAATTCGGCTGCTCTGGAAAAACGGTGTCCCAATTTAAGAATTGTTTAGCCAAACAATCCGCGTAACTTCCCAAGCTGCTGGGCTCCGGGGGATTGGCGAAACTCGCGAGCGCAGCCTCCGGACTGGCTTACTGGCTTCCTCGGCTGACCAGTGAGGTCCAGCAGCCCGGCGAGGGGCGGTGGCCTGCAGACCCGCTGTTCTCCGCTCGCTGGCCTCTGTTGCCAACGCAAACTCGCCAAGAAGGAAGTCATGTGGTTCTCACTGATTTGCTGCGCGGAGCAGTGGGGGCCCTGCTTATATTTCCCTAGGGCTTGCTCCACAAGAGTGGTTGACTGCGGAAAGGGGGTTGACTGTATAATAGAGCTTTGTTCTTCATCAAAACCCAAGAAACTCCACGCTCCACGCCCCCTCCAACATTTGAGTCACAGAACTTTACAGTCCCACGAAGTTTTATAAACAGTGTGATTTCATCCCATTTGCTGGTTAAGAAACTCAAGACTTAGCATGGCCCCGTGGTGTATTTCATAGCTGTTCAGGAATAGATTCACCCCAAGGTGCGGAGAGACCCCAGTCAACAGTAGTACAAATAATTAAATAAGCTTGACTACCCTGGTGTTGGTTGGACAGAGGAGTTGTGTGATCATGGGTATTTAAAATATTCTCTTTTCCATTTTCTGCTGCTTTTCAATTTATTGGTTCACATTCACAGGCTATAAAGTTCCAACTGAGTACAGCGATGTTCGTGGAGAACTTTTGCCTCAAGGCAATTCCCTCAAAGCGATTCCACCTATGTTCATTTGCTATGGTCAGCTGTTTTCATTGGTTGTGATATGAACATATATTTTTCTCTCCGTCACACACACCCTTTTCTCTCCATCACACACACCTCTTACACAACAGGTAGCATGTTCTATACACCTTGGTGTCTTTTTGTATGTTTTATATGACTCGGGAACACTCTGCCTCTGATGAGAACTGGCATCTCTTTCCTTCCAACTTTCCCTCCCTCTTCCACCCAACCAGCTTTTAAAATGAAACTTTTCCAAAACAGAGTACTAGGAAGAACCGTTCAGTAAGTAGTTGTTATTCCCTGAAGTATGAACACTAATTGGCTTTGTTTGTTTTTGAATGCTTATGTGTAAAGTATTTTTGGCTGAAATTTTGAAAGTAAATTGGCATCCTAATTACTCCCCCTAAATAATTCAGCATGCATCTTGCTAAAAAGGATATTGTTCTGCCAAATTACAACTTTTATCACACCTAAGATAAATGATCATTTTTAAGTTTCAAGTTCATATTCAAATTTTGCCATCTGTGTCAAAGCTGACTTTCCTGATTTGCTTTTTTTACATAGGATCCAACGTTTGCATTGTGCAGTTGGGTCATTTGATTGTCAGAACTTTTGCATTTTGTTTTAATGAGCAGTTATTTTTCACATTCCTATGGCATTCCCTTAGAGTTTTCTCCAAGTTTCCCACGTGGGTAGCAGGGTTTTAAACACCTGATCTGTCTTCTATGGCTCGTCGTAGCTCTTTGGCAGGGAGCAGCTAGGAGCTGAGCCAGCTGCTGTATGGAATGTGTACTGGCCTTGTCCACTATGCCACAATGCCAGCCCCTTGTTCTCTTTTTAAATTGATCATGAATACTGTATATGTCTATGATGTACAAAATTATGTTTGAGGTATGTATCCATTGTGGGATTTTCAAGTCAGACTAACATGTCCCTTACTTCAGACATTTTTACGTGGTGAGAATATTTCAAATCTATTGCTTTAGCAATATTCAAATGTATTACTAACTATTCTCCAGAATTCATCCGAATCAAAATTTCTTACTGTTTAACGAACATCTCTCCATACCTCCCCACTCCTTTCACCCCCTCCACCAGATCATCCCTCAGGCCCGGGGAACGTGTTTTAGATTCTGCATAGAAGTGGGATGACGTCGTGTGCCTTCTTTTGCCTGGCTTATTTCACTGTAGCTGCTATCTTCCAAGTTCCTGGCTGTTACTGCAAATGACAGGATTTCCTTCTCTCAAAAGGCTGAGTATTTTCCTGCGGTGTCCATGGGGGATTGAGCAGCACCACCCCTGTTGATGTCAGAATGTGAAGAGTTGAGTTCCTCACAGGAAATGGTGTAGTATTTCCATATAAACCACACATATCATGTTCTTATATACTTCAAATCTCTTCTAGATTACATACACTACCTAATATAATGTCAATACTATGTACATAGTATTTACACTGTTTCTGACATATTTAGGCAAGATGTTAGTTCTGTGTCAGAATTTTCGATCTTCAGTTACTTAAATGAGTTGATGCGTAGTCCATAGGTCCTGAAGACTGGCTTGGTTTACAGAAACCGCGTTGTAAAGGTTCATTATCTGTTAATCGACACTGAGGGGGATTGTATATATCAGCTATGGTGAATAAAGCTAGTGTGAGCCTAACAGTGCAGTTGTCTGACCTACTGATTTCGTTCCCTGTGGGTAGATAGCCAGAAGTGCTTTTCTGGATCATTTGATAATTTTATTATGTCTGGAGAACTTCCATTCTGTTTTCCATAATGGCTGAAGTAATTTATATTTCTATCAACAATGTACAAGGATTCTCTTATTTCCACATTCTTGCCAGCATTATTTATTTATTTATTTGAAAGGCAGAGTGACAGAGAGAGGGACACAGAACAAGATCTTCATCTGCTGGTTCATTTCTCAGTGACCGCATCATCTGGGACTGGACCTGCCCAAGTGAGGAGTGAGGTACTCCTGGGTCTCCCACTTGAATGGCAGAAACTCAAGTCCTCGAATTACCACCTGCTGCTGGAGCAGAAGGAAGTAGCTGGGACTGGAACTGGACTACTGATAGGGGACACGGGCTTTGCAAGCAGTGCCCCTTTGCAGTCAAACTTTTTGTTTTCTTGTTATTGAGTTGTTTTACTCTTTACATGTTTTGAATATTGAGCATTTATTAGAAATATGATTTCTAAACATTTTCTCTCATCCTGTAGGTTTTTGCTGTGTTATTTCCTTTGCTATGCAGAGTTTCATAGTTTTGTGTTATCCATTTACTTATTGATGGGTATTTTGATTATGTTGGGTTGTGGTTATCATGAATAAAGTTTCTATAAACATCCATTCTTTTTAAAATGGATATTAGCTTTTTTTTTAAAAAAAAAAAAAAAACTTTTGGTCCCTGCGTAATGGCGCAGTGGTTAAGGTCCTCACCTTGCACGCCCGGGATCCCATATGGTCGACAGTTCTAATCCCGGCAGCTCCACTTCCCATCCAGCTCCCTGCCTGTGGCCTGGGAAGGCAGTCGAGGACGGCCCAAAGCTTTGGGACCCTGCACCAGCGTGGGAGACCCAGAAGAGGCTCCTGGCTTCGGATCGGCATAGCATCGGCCATTGTGCTCACTTAGGGAGTGAATCATCGGCCGGAAGATCTTCCTCTCTGTCTCTCCTCTCTGTATATCCGCCTTTCCAATAAAAATAAAATAAATCTTTAAAAAAATAAAAATAAATTAAAAAACCCCTTTTTTTAATTGAAAGGCAGAGTTACAGAGAGAGGGAGAAACAGAGAAAAAGAGTGGGAGAGAAAGCGAAAGAGAGAGATCTGTCATTTATTCCCCAAATGGTTGCAATATCCAGAGCTGAGCCAGTCTGAAACTGGGAGCTAGGAGCTTCTTCTGGGTCTCTCACATGAGTGCAAGGGCCCGTCTTCTGCTGCCCTCCCAGGCCATAAGCAGGGAGCTGGAAGCTTATCCTACTATACCAAGGTGCTGGTCTCAGACATTAGCTTCTGAAAGACATGCCTCAGATACATATTTTCCATTTGTGGGAACTGAATGAACATTTTGTTTTGGTGATGTGAAGTCCATGCATTCACCACCTTCTGAAGAAAGGATACATTGAAGTGCATGAAAATGCCATGCATGGATTTGAACATTTTTTGTAGCAAAAAAAATTTAGATTTCATTTTCCATCCACTTTTTGAAGTACTCCCGTACAATATCCATTGTTGTGTTATTGTCCAATTCTGCTTTGTGGTTATATTCAATTTATTTCCAACAAACTAAATTTACTTCAATAAACTAGAAATTACACGTTTTATCTCTACTTTCCTGTTTTTGAAAATCTGACATTCCATTTTCCTCTTCCCTGTATATCAGTTCTTTTCATTGTCTTGTATTATTGCTAATCTCATATTTGTAACACTGTGGTAATATGAGAACAAAACATAGTATACATGACAGATTTGGATGTATAAAATGACATCTTTGCTGCTCAAATTGAGCTATACGACTTGAGAGAAAATATATAACTGAAAGGAAAATACAACTCTTAAAATAATGATATTCCAAGTCATTTGTTTTTAAAGGGCACCAAAGCAATTTGTTTCCCATCATGTATGTTAAATATTGGAAACATCGTATCTTTGATATGAAGTATATTTACTGCTTCATCTCTACCTTCTTTTATTATTCAGTATTTGGGGAAATAGAAGGAAAAACTGGAGATACAATAGTAAAAATCTCAATATCTGAGTAATGAAACTGGCCAAGTTTTAAAATGTTAATGGTTATTTGTTTTCACTTCATTTGAAAGGCAGAGAGACAAAGAAAGAGCTTCCATTGCTGATTCCCTCCCCAACTGTTTGCAATGAAGTTTGACCAGGCAGAAGCCCAGTACTTAATCCTGGTCACCTGCACAGGTTGTGCCTGTGTGCCCAAGCACCTGAGCCATTGACCTGCTGCTTTCCAGGCTCTGCATTAGCAGGGTGCTGGAATGAAGGGTGGGTGTAGGAATCTGTCTATAATCATTTCCGCATCAAGCATGTTTATACTAAAGTGCCTTCAATTCTATATTAAATTTCTTGTCTGCATGATGTACTAATTTTTAGCGAAGTGTACATTAGCATTTTCACAGTGGTTATTTGTTTTCGTATGCTTATGTATAGAACTATGGGTTTTTTTAAAAAGATTTATTTATTTTCCTTGGAAAGGCAAGTTTTTTTGGTTTTTGTTTTTTTTGTGTGTGTTTTTGTTTGTTTGTTTTCAACAGAGAGGAGCGACAGAAAGATCTTCCATCTGCTGGTTCACTCCCAGAATGGCTGCAACAGCCAGAGCTGAGCCAATCTGAAGCCAGGAACCAGGAGCATCCTTCGGGTCTTCCTGTCAGGTGCAGGGTCTCAAGGCTTTGGGCTGTCCTCCACCGCTTTCCTTGTCAGGCCACAAGAAGGAAGCTGGATGGGAAGCTGAGTAGCCGGGACATGGACGGCACCCATATGGGATCCTGGTGCTTGCAAGGCAAGGGCTTCAGGCACTAGGCTACTGCGCCAGGCTCTAGATTTATTATTATTATTTTTTTTTTTGGCAATGATTCAGACTATTCATTTGAAATTTAATAAGTCTCTTTAGTTCTGGAAAAATATTAGCTTTTAAGAGACAATGAGACAGAGAAGGAAGGAGAGAGGGACAAGGAAGAGAACAAGTGTCTGCAGGGGTCAGTGCTGGGCCAGTTTGGGCTGGGAGCCATGGATATAATCCAGGTCTGCCACCCAGGTGGCAGGAACCAGATTGCTTGAGCATTTCCCATCGTCTTCCAGGGTCTGCGTTATGAGGAGGCTGGGAGAACTAGGAGTTGAGCTCTGGTTCTGGGACATAAGGCTTGGGCTTAAGTGTTAGTGCAGATCTTCGAATATTGTTTCTGCCATCCGCTCTCTTGTCTGTCTTTTGGTTGTGTTGCCACAGTTTTAAAGCTTTTATTTATTTGTTTTATCTGTTTATTTTCCATGTTTCTTAAGTGCTTTATCGGTAACATCCTTTCATCTTGCTCTGTGAGAATTCTTCACTATTTTCTTCTTTTTAAAATATTCTTTCTTATTTATTGAGTTGTTGTTGTTGTTAAGATTTGTTTATTTGAAAGGCAGAATTGTTGTAAAAGGGATAATGAAAGAAATCTTCCACTCATGGGTCCATTTTCAAATAACCGTAATGGCCAGGACTGGGCCAGGACAGGGCCAGAAGCTAGGACCTTCATCCAGATCTCTCATGTGGGTGGCAGGGGCCCAAGAGGCCGTCTTCTGCTGCTTTCCTGGGTGTGTTAGCTGGGAGCTGGGATAAGAAGTAGAGCAGCCAGGGTTCTCACATAGAATGCTGGTATCACAGGTGCCAGCCTAACCTGCTGTGCACAACAGTGGCCCTTTTTATTGGCCCTTTTTCTAATTTTATTCACTGTATTTTCTGAGATTGTCTGTTAGTTTCACTTTTTAAAAAAATTTACATATGTATGTATTTACATACATATTTGAAAGACTAACAGGAAGAGACAGTGACAGAGAGAATTGTTGGAACCAGTTCTTCACTCCCCCAGGACCACTTTGCCGCTGCTGATGTCAGGAACTCAGAGGTGATGGCTGCTTTTCCAGGCGCAGCAGCAGGAAGCAGGATCAAACAGCAGCTGCAACTCCAGTGCTCTGATTAAGTAGTAGCTTGACCACAATGTTGGCCCACCTTTTCAGTCCTTAGGCTATTTACTTCCTTAATTTAAACAGATTTTCTTATCATTTTTCTAAAGTTTATATGTTGGAGGCTGTGAGTATGCTGAGCTTTTGGCAATGTTAGGTGGCAAGCATTCAGTCACCTTCAACATTAGATATGTTTGATGACAGATTTACAGGTTTCGTAGATATTCTACGTTGACAGGAAACTTCCCTCACTTCCTGTGTTTTAAACTCATGATTGGAGCTTAAATCTTGTCAAATTCCTGTCTGGAAGAAAATAATTGAAAGGAATTTTCAAGACTTATCATTATAATCCACCTTTCAGAACCGTTTCAGTTATGTCCTGTAGAATGACTTTTCATTTTTCATGCGATCAAAAGTGTTTTCCAATTTGTTTTATGATTTCTTCTTTGACCCATGAGGGATTTAAGATTGTGTTGTGTTTTGTGTCTCGATGCTTTGACATTTTTCCCAGATACCGATTTCCAATGTGGATGCAGAATACTCTGCAGAATTTTAGTACTTTTTGTGTTTACTGATACTTGCCTTCTTATTCACAGTTCAACTATTTTGGCGAGTATTTCCGTGTGTTTGGTAAGCAGCATGTATCCTTCTGCCGTTGGATGGATTATTTTGTAAATGCCAGTAAGTTCTAGTTACTGAGTGTTGCTCTTTACATCCTCTACATTTTATAATGAGAACTTGCTTGTTTTATAAGTTACTTGAAGACAGTGTGTTGTAATTCAATTTTATGTATTTTTTTTTGCTTCGTTTCCTTTGGCCCTGTTTGATTGAGTGCTTGCACATTTTTTTAGGTCTTCTTGATGATCTTTGTTAAAGCTTATCTTTCTGAAATCTAATTTATAGCCTATGTATTAAGACAGTTACCCCAACTTTCTTATTATTAGTGATTGCATAGGGTATCTTTTCTACCATTTATTGTATCCTTTAGTTTCTCTTTTTCAGATTGATATTTCTATATCATACAATCTATGTATTTTAAGTATACAGCTCTGTAGATTTTAGTACAGTTGTGCAATGAGCACTGCTCTGCAATTGCAGAAAATTTTCATCGCCCCATCAAGAAACCCTGTACCCATCAGCAGTTACTCCTCATTCGACCCATCCCATCATGCCCTAGGTCCCTCTAATCTACTTTCTGTGTCTATGCATTTACCTTTCCTAGCCGCTTTTAAATAATTGCAATCGTGCAATATGTGTCCATTTGTGTCTTTTTTTTAAAATGTACTATATAATCCCAGCATATATTAGTACTTTATTCCTGTAGGGCTTAATAATTTTCTGTGTGGATATGCCATTTTTTGCCATTTAGCAGCTGATGGATATTTGGGTTGCATCCATTCTCTGGCTGCTATGAATATTGAAAATACATTTGTTACACCTTTTGTGTGGATTTATGATTTTAGTGCTCCTGAAAATATATTTTGGAATAGAATTGCTATATGTTGTGGTAACTTTAATTTTTCTTGAGGAGCTATCAATTTTTTTTTGTCATAATGACTGTACCATTTGATACTTGTATTTCTCTCGGCAATGTATGACTTTCAGTTTCTCTGTGTCTTCCCTAACACTTGCTTTTGTCCATATTTTTGATGTATTCACTCTCCTGGGTGTGAAAATATCTCTCATTGTGGTTTTGATTTGTATTTTTCAAATGATTAGTGATTTTGAACATATTTTTATGTGCCTATTGGCCGTTTGTTCATGTTATTGGGATGAATGCTTTTTTCTTCATGTATTTTGGGACTCTATAAGTGCACATATTTTTATGATATTTCTTTTTTTTTTTTTGCTTGTTCATTGTTATTTATTTGGAAGAGAGAGAGAGAGAGAGAGAGAGAGAGAGAGAGAGAGAGAGAGCACGCTGCCATCATCTACTACTTACTAAGATGCATTAGCAGGAAAATAGATTGGAGATGGTTAATACTAGTTTAATTCCAGTGCTGGCATTGTGGTTAGTGTGTTAAGCCACTGCTTGCCTTATCATCACCCTATGTGGGCATTGGTCCTGGTTGTTCCACTTCCAATCCAGCTTCCTGCTAATGCACCTGAAAAAGCATTAGAAGATAGCTCAAGTACTTGGGCCTTTGTGTCCATGTGGGAGACCCAGATGAAGCTCTTGGCTCCTGGCCTTAGTCTGGCCCAGCTGCAACCATTGTGGCCATTTGAAGAGTGAACCAGGAAATAAAAAATTTCTTTCTTTCTGTGTCTCCCTCCCTCTTTCCCTTTTTCCTTCTCTCCCTCCTTGCCTCTGTTTCTATTCTTCCTCCTCTTCTATCTCTTCCTCTTTCTGTGTATCTATCTCTGGCTTTATAATTCTGCCTTTCAGATGAGTAAAATCTTGAGAGTACACTGATTTAATTTCATTAGTACACAAAACTTTGGCTTTTATTTTGTTCTGTTCCTCTTCCACTTCTGTATGTCATTGTCATAGAAATTAAATCTTCGTACATATATCCTAAAAGTACTATTTTATAATTGTGATGCTGTAAAATTATCTCTTAATAAGATAGGAGAGAAAGGGGAAATACACTTAAATATTTTTTTGTGTGTTTATAATGTACACATTCCTTTATTCTCTTTATTTTTTTCACATGGATCAGACTTACTAATATACTTTAATTTCGAGCTGAAGGAGTCTCTTCAGTGTTTTTATTAGGAAGCTCTATTAGTGATGAATTTTCTATGTTGAATCTCTTAATTTTTCTCCCTTTTTGGATATTGGTTTCTTTCAGGATTTGAGCACTTGCTCCTCACTTTATTTCTGTTAAAAAGTGGGTTGTTAGTCTTACTGACCTCCTGGTACCTTCTGAATCAATTCTCGCATGTTTCAGGAAAGTTCTTTTTGAGGGTGTTTTTGAATGTGTGATTATTATATAACATGAAAGCATTTGAAATTATCTGATGTATTGATTTTTTTTAATTTAAGACTTTCTTCATTCGTTATTTTTGGAAATTATCTTAACCTTTTCATTTCCTGCTGGGAATCCCATCCTACCTATTTTGCTGCGATTTTTGATGTTTCTCAGGTCTCTGAAATACTCATTTTCTTCTATTTTCTTTCTATTCCTTAGACAGGATAATCTTAATTTATGTATATTGAGATTCACTTATTCTTTTTTCTAGCAACTTATATCAGCTTTTGAAACTTCTCTAGTGATTTTTAAATTTAACTTAGATAATTTTCAATTCTAGAATTCCTATTTTGTTCTTTTTTAAAAAGTATGTAATTTCATTTTATTGATTGTCTCATTTAAAGAAACGACATTGCCATATGTTACTTTAGATCTTTAGAAAAGATTTCTTTCAGTTCTTTACACATATTTAAACTGATTGAGATTCTTTATCATTGAAACAAGGAATGTTCCAGGTTTTGGAATTCCTTGGGGAATATGAGGGCACCTCAAAAAGTCTGTGGATAAATGGAATTGAATGATAATGTGTATTTCCTTGAACTTCCTAACACTCTTTATATTTGCATAGATTTATCAGTTGAGCATCCTTAATCTGAAAATATGGAAACCAAAGTTGGAAGATATAGTTTTTAGCAAATGTAGTTTTAGAGCTTTTGGGTTTTGGAGTTTTGGTTTGGGATTGTCAACCTAGAATAGATTTTAAGTCTTTGGTGGGCTTAACTTTTAGGTTTTATCCATAGCTATTACCATTGGTTATTTTTTTCCCTGGATGTAGATCATCTTTCTTGTTTATTTGCATGCCATAAGTTTTGTTGAAAACTGGACATTTTTGGGCCCGGCGGCATGGCCTAGCGGCTAAAATCCTTGCCTTGAATGCGCCAGAATCCCATATGGGCGCCGGTTCTAATTCCGGCAGTTCCACTTCCCATCCAGCTCCCTGCTTGTGGCCCAGGAAAGCAGTCAAGGACGGCCCAAAGCTTTGGGATCCTGCACCCGTGTGGGAGACCCGGAAGAAGTTCCTGGATCCTGGCTTCTGATCAGCACAGCACCAGCTGTTGCAGCTCACTTGGGGAGTGAATCATGGGATGGAAGATCTTCCTCTCTGTCTCTCCTCCTCTCTGTATATCTGACTTTGTAATAAAAATAAAAAAATAAAAAAAAACCTGGACATTTTCGATAACATAATATCACACCCTGTAAATTAGTTTTCTCTCACTCTTTGAAGTGTGTTGCTTTCAGTTGTTCAGGTACGTTTGTAAACTATTTCTGTAGTCTGTGTCCTTCGGATGCCTATGAAATCTTTGCTCAGTGTTTTGTTTGTTAATGACTGGATGTGCATTTTCTTATATGACTTGTGCCCATAGATCTCATTTCTTGCCTGAAGATCTCTGTGTACATATTGGAGCATACCTTCTAGATTGTGGCAGTTTATAACTCTGCCTCAACTCAATTCCAACTCTAACCTTTATGGTCAAGCAAAAATTAGAGATTAGGGTTATGTCAGATAATCTCTGGGCATAAACCAGCCCTGTGCGTGTGTATGACTTTCTGGATTTTTAAGAATATGCCATAGCTTGCCAACGTGCCTCTAGTCAGCCAACTTGTTAGTTATGTGCTGTTTGTGTTATCTGCTTTTAAGAGCTATCTTCCTGTTTTATTTCTGGAAAGGACCGGGCATTATTTTAAAGCATAGAAACAGTTGTAAAATTGTAGTTGAAAAATGTTGTGCCTTCTTGTACTTTGTAAAAGAGGCAGCAAATTTCACTAACGGCAGTTAGAATGGCCCTTTTTCAAGGTAATATGACCCTCATATTTGAGCTAAGGATGTCATTTTTAGACATTCTAGTAGCTTCATTAAAAACTTTCTAGGAGATTAAATTAACATTTTATTCGTCAATATATTTTAAATATAGGTGTATTTGTATAAATTATATAATTTATTAATATTTTTGTTTTTTTGTATGAAGTCTTCAAAATCCATTATATGTTTTATAGCCTATCTGTAACTGTAGTTACAAGTATAATAGGATAATAGCTAACATATAGCAGCATGGATTTAGAGAGACTCTAAGACAGCTTGGATTAATGAGGCAGAGAGGAAACAAAACTGATGTACTGAGTGAAATTTGTTGAAGACCTTGATTTTGGTGATCAGTTGGCAAAATATTAGGGCACCTGTCAAACAGAGTAAGAGAGATGGAGTTGAAAGAGATGGCACAGAAAACAGTCATTTTAAAAATTAAATTTTAGCTTTTATATAAACAATTATGCATATTTATGGAAAACCATGTGATATTTTGATACATTATGCAGTGTTCAGTTTATGGTGTATATATATATATATATGCCATATATATATATACCATATAAATATATATATATATATATTTTTGCTGAAGACATTTCAAATCCTTCTAGTTAAAAAAAATTTATAAGAACCAGTGCCATGATGTAGTAGGTTAAGCCTCTGTCTGCAATGCCAACATCCCATATGGGCACCAGTTCGAGTCCTGGCTGCTTCATTTCTGATCCAGTTCCCTACTAATGTCCCTGGGAATGTGGTGGAGGATGACCCCAAGTCCACGTGCCCCTGCACTCAGGAGGGATACCTAGAATAAGCTCCAAATTCCTAGCTTTGGACTGGCCTTTCTCTGGCTGTTGTGGCCAGTGAACCAGTGGATAGAAGGTCTCTCTCTCTCTCTCTCTCTTTCTGTCCCTCCTTCTCTTTCTAGAAATCTACCTTTAAATGAAAAATAGGGCCCAGTGTGGTAGCCTAGAGGATGAAGTCCTTGCCTTGAATGCTCCAGGATCTTATATGGGCATCAGTTTGTATCTCAGCAGCCCCGCTTCCCATCCAGCTCCCTGCTTGTGGCCTGGGAAAGCAGTCGAGGACAGTCCAGGGCCTTGGGACCCTGCACCCATGTGGGAGACCTGAAGGAGGTTCCTGGCTCCTGGCTTTAGATTAGCTCAGCTCCGGCTGTTGTGGTCACTTGGGGAGTGAATCATCAGATGGAAAATCTTTATCTCTGTCTCTCCTCTGTGTATATCTGACTTTCTAATAAAAATAAATAAATATTTAAAAAGAAAAAATAAATCGTTAAAAGTGTTTATGGTATATTATTATTTGTAGTCACCCTACTGTGCAGTACAACACTGGAAACTCTTAGTTTAGTACCTGCAAAGCCACTAGCTTCTCTTCCGTTCTTCCTTATTGTAACTCTTGGTGTCTGAAACCCACCATTCTACTTTGAACTTCTACGTCAGTTTTTGCTTCTTTTAGATTTTGTATGTAAAGGAGATCATGAGGTTCTTTTCTCTTCGTGCTTGACTTATTTAGCCAATGTAATGACCTCTGTGTTGTCACAAATGACACAGTTTCATTCCTTTTTATGGCTGAGTAGTATTCCACTATGTATATGTATCGTATTTTCTTTACTCACTTGGTGGAGAATTAGGTTATTTCTGCTTGTAAGCCTTTCAGAATAATGCTGCAGTAAACCTGAAAGTGCAGGCGTTTCTTCAAAAATGGACTGCATTTTCTTTGGATATATACTATTAATGGAAAGTACAGTATTCACTCCATACTGTTTTCCACAGTGTCTGTACTAATACTAATTAGCATTCCCACCAATAATGTAAGAATGCTCCCTTTTTTCCACAACCTTACTGGATCTTGTTTTCTTTTTGGTAAAAGCCATTGATATGTGAACAAGGTGATAAGGATTATTTATTTATTTAGAGGCAGAGAAAGGGAGAGGAAAAGGAAAAGAGAGAAAGGGGCAGAGAGAGGAGAGAGGTCTTGCATCTGCTGGTTTATTCTCCAAATGACCGCAGTGGCTGGGGATGGACCAGGCTGAGGCCATGAGCCAGGAGCCTCCCTCGGGGTTCTCACTTGGGTGGAGGGGCTAGGGCCTTGGGCCATCTTTCACTGCTTTCCCAGGTACACCAGCAGGAAGCCAGATTAGAAGTGGAACAGTCAAGATTCAAAATGCACCCCCCAGTATGGTTTTGATTTGTATTTTCTTGATGACTAACAAAGTTGAGTGTTTTTTTATGCAAATGTTGTTCATTTTTGTCTCTTTTGAAGAAATGTATACTCAGTCCCTTGTACATTTTATACTTGAATTATTTGTTCTTGTGCTGTTTGGTTCTTTATAATTCTGGTTATTAATCCCTTTTCAGAAGTCTAGCCTGAAAATGTTTTTCTCCCATTCTGAGATTATCTTCACTCTGTTTGATTCTTTACTTTGCTATACAGAACATTTTGTTTTTAAATGTTATTATTAATTTGAATTTAGAAGGCAGAATGAATTAGAGAATGAGTGATTCAATCTTCCATTCACTACTTCACTCTCCACGTATCCAGCATAGCTGGGGCTGGGCTAAGCTGAATCCAGAGGCCAAGAAGTGATCTAGGTCTCCCCAGTGGATGACAGGAGCTCAGCTTGGCTTGAACTGTCACCTGCCGCCTCTCAGAGTGCACGTTGCTAGAAAGCTGAATTGGAAGCAGACCCAAGACTCAGCAGTCTGATACGGGATGCGGCATCTTGACTCCCACACCCATCACCTGCCCTAATGTTTGAATTTATTTTATAGGAATTGGGGGGAGCGGAGAGCAAAAGCCTTCAGTCGTTGGTTTCCTTCCCCAGTTTCCTTAAACAGCCAGGTCTGGGCCAGGCTGAAAGCTGGCAACAAGAAACTCAATCCAGGTCTTCTGTGTGGTGGCAGGAACCCAGCTGTTATGAGCTGTCACTGTTTCCTTCTAGTCCACATTAGCAGAAACCTGGAAGCAAGAATCAGCATCAGGGACTGAGCCAGGCTCCAAGTGTGGAATGTGGGTTTCTTAACTGATAGGCCAACTGCTACCCCTCAGGAGTCTTACACTTTTTTTTTTGTAAAAAGATTTATTTATTCATTTGAAAGATTTACTTATTTATTTGTTAACAAGGAGAGGCACGATTTATGTACAGTAGTTCACTCCCCAAATGCCTGCAGTAGCCAGGCCTGGGTGAGGCTGAAGATAGAAACCAGAAGCTCAATTCTGGTTTACTACATGGGTGGGAGCAACCCAAGTCCTTAGGGTATCATCTACTGCCTTGCCTAGCACATCCAAAGGAAACTGGAACAAAAGCCAAGGACCTCTTACTCAAACTGGCATTCCCATATGGGATGCAGGCATCCCAGGCAGCAGCTTAAGCTGCTCAACCTGTCTGCCCCAGGAACTTTTTAATTTGGTGAAATCCCCTATGTGTAGTTTGCTTTTATCTCTTGTGATGTTGAGATCTTAGCCGTGAAGTATCCTGGTCCATTCCTATGTCCTGCTGTTATTTTTCTGAAAGTTCCATAAGTTCAGGCCTCAGAGGCAGGTCCATAAGCCACTTGGAGTTTATTTTTGATAAAGGATAGGAGTGGATATCCAATATTCCCCAAACTGTTTACTGAAGACTCAATCATTTCGCTATTGCTTATTTTTTAGCGTCTTTGCTGAAAGTTAATTGGTTAGATGCACAAATGTACTTCTAGATTGTCTTTTCAGTGGTTTTCCTATCATGGTATTTTGTTTTCCTTTACTATTTTTCTGTTTCAGTTTGAAGAACTGCTAGTAATATATATATCTTTTGGGTCAGGTCTGCTTCTCAGGTAACATCAATGGGAAGAAGCACGGCGTAGCTAGGACTTGCCCAAGCAGGCACTTCTATATGGAATGTGAGTGTGCCAAGTGGCAACCTAACTGGCTGTGCTACATAATCTGCCCCGCATGCTGCTTTTGATGAAGATAACTGTGAATTGATATTTAGTGTGACAGAGAGGGTAGGCTTGTTCTACCTACCTACCTATCTATCTATCTATCTATCTGCCCTTTAGTATGTTTTACTTCTGCTGGCTGCTAATCCTTCATGATGCTGAATAATTTTATGTGAGCATTCAATATAAAGTGGAAGCGTGAGGTTGTTTGCACTGTTTGTATCTGTCCCTAGTGTTAGTGCAAAGAAGTTCAAATATAACACTAGTAACCAAGTACAAAATTGTTAACTCTCAGAGGGGCAGAAGTTGAGAATTCTAGAATATCTCTTTTGTTATTGACATTTTGATTAAAGTATGTAATTTTGCGTAGTGTTTACTATATTAGTAGGATAGTAAGGGAATGCTTGAAGTAGCAGTTTTATCCCTTTATTATTTTATTTTTTAGGTAACTTGTCCAGGAGTGGTGCTGAAAGACAAGGAAGACATCTACCTTAGCATCTGTGTGTTTGGCCAATACAAAAAGACACAATGCGTCCCAGCCACTTTTCCACTTGTCTTCAATGCCAGAATGGTGTTTGAAAAGGTGAGTTCTCAGATAGCACATTAGCTATATGCTTCAGTTTAATTCGAATAATGAAAGTTGTAACTTACTTAAAAAGCTTGAAAATGAATATTCATTCTATTTGGCATTAAATCAGTTGGCATGTTTTGTTGATCAACTCATTTTTAAAATTGTCTTAGTGCACTTTATATAAACCATACATCTTGAATTCTGAATAATTATTTTCACTAAAATATTAATAGATAAGGATATGGTTAGAGTTTACTTATGACTGTATGTCTTTTTATAAGCCTCCTTTCCCCTTTTCTACTGAAACTGCTTTTAGTGAGCCATTACCACTCAACATCTCTGGCTTTTTAGTTTCCCTTCTTTCTCCCTCTCTCCTTTTCTCCCTCCATTCTCCCCTCTTCTCTACTTCCTTCCTTTCTCCCATGAATATTTACCTTGTATTTACTCTAACCACCAACTGTTCTAGACACTGAGGATACATGGTAGCCAAGAAAAAAAAAAAAGAAGAACCTGACTACTTGGAATTTTTACTGTAGTAACAAAGCAGATAATAGCAGAAAGCACATGAATAATATTAGACAAGAATAAGTACATGAAGATAATAAAGGAAGGGCAAGGGAGTGATCAGGAGTGATCAGAAAAGGCAATGTGATTTAAGATGAGGCTGACTTAGGAGATTGTATCAGTAATCTGAAGATCTAGGGGAATAGCATTCTAGTAACTAAAAGATAGAATATGTAAAGGCTTTTTATTGGAAATAAGCTTGATAGATTGGAGGAACACTGAGAAGGTTGTTACGGTCATGGTAACAATGACAAGAAAAGAATGCTAATAGACGCAGTTGGGAGATGGCAGGTATTGCTGCACAGATAATTTGTAGAATTTTTTCATAGTCATCCTATGAAGCAGAGAGGAAAGGATAGTTCCTAATAATGTCAATAATGTAAAAAATTTTTTTTGATTGGGAACGGGATATTTGGGAGTGAGGGAAAAGGCTGAGTCTTATGTATATGTTCTTTTCACATCTTACCATCATGCTTCTCCCTGTGTCTTTGACTGTAGGTGTTCCCTGAAGCAGTAGACCCTGGAGATGTGGTTGCACAGCTTGAGTGTAAGTTAACTTTGTAGCTTCTGATTCTAAAACATTTCAGAATTTACCCTTAAGTTTTTTTTAATCCTTTTAAAAAGAAGGTTAAGAATCTAGTAGAGTCGTTAAACTCTTGGTCTGAACCTTTTCATACCTTTTAAGAGTTTCAGATCTTACATACGGAAATAATAAAAATAATAATACTATAAATTATGTAAGTCCTAAGGAATCAACTATAAAAAGATATATCTGTGAGAGCAGCAATGCAGAAGTGTACACTTGGTATAAACTGTTCAAGTTCTTGTATGAGATGAAAAGTTCTTGCACTTTTTATAAAGATTTATTTATGTGGAAGGCAAAGTTAGAGAAAGGGAGAGACAGAGGCAGAGAGGCAATTATCTGCTGGCTTGCTCTTTACATGGCTGCAATGACCAGGGCTGGGCCAGGCTGAAGCTTCTTTGGGGTCTCCCATGTGGACTATCTTGGACTACTTTCCCAAGTACATTAGCAGGGAGCAGTATAGGAAGTGAAGCATCTGGGACTCAAACTGGTACCCATCTGGTATGTTGATGCTGAGGTGGCAGCTTTAGCTGCTATGCCACAGCAGGGTCTCAGAAAGCTGTTATTTATTCTTATAATTAGAGGGGTATGTATTTAGCTGAGTGGCTAAGACATGAGATAAGATGCTTGTGTGCATTTGAAGCATCTCAGTTCCATTCTTGGCTTCAGCTCCTAACTCCAGTTTCCTGCTGATACAGATCATGGGAGGCAATGGTGAAGGTGCAAGTAATAGCATTTCCAGGTGGGAGACCTGCATTGGGTTCCTGGCTCCAGACTTCTGCCTTGTTCATTCCTGGTTCTTGTAGAAATTTGGGGAGTGAAGCAGCTTTCCCCCAACCCAATCTGTGGAACAAATAATAGATAGATGGATAGACTGTAGAATCATTAGATTGGTCTGATGTATAACTGTGGGTCAAAAGGCCAAGCACTTTGGGCATCATCATCAAATGTCTCCTTCCCATTTCTCTTCAGTCCATTGGGATTCTAGTAATGTAGAAAGTGGACTAGAATGTACACTTTTAGGGCAAAGCAGAACTGGCCTGTTGTCTGCTTCCATAGAGCTGATAGTGTACTGATTATTTTTTACAGAATCCATTATAGTCAGTGTTAATATCTTGCTGTTTTGTTGCCATCCTAGCACTTGCTACTACATGTTCTGCAATGGCATACTAGCTTGGTGACATTTTACTGTCTGTAGATATGTAAGTTTTAATATTCCACAAGTGTCTTGTTTAGTTCCTCATCAGTCTTATTTTTAACAAGTGTTTTAAAAAAGATTTTATTTGAACCTCATCAGTCTTTTACCTTATAGCTTTAGCATTCATTGAGATCCATCTTTTCACTAGGAGTTATGAAATTATTATTTTTTCCCAATATTGTCATTCTTTGTGTGTGTTAGCTAGTGTTTTTCTATAAAGGAAAATTCTTTACCAGCAGTTTTGTTACCTTGATACAGAATTCCTTGTAGGAACAGCAGGGCATGCATTTCATTCCTTCCTTCCCTTTGTTTAGCAGCGTTAGTGAGGCACAAGCCACATATGAATTATTCATTCATTGTAATTATAGTTAAGATATTTCTAAAAGAATATATACAGTTGTGAGCCGTGGTCACCATCCAATTTAGAATATTTGTTTGATCTCCAAAATTTCCTTGCTGCCTGTTTGCAGCCTAGCCCTCAGTAACCACCCATCTAATTTCTGCCACTAGATTTGCTTTTGCTAGAGGCTGCATGTGAAGTGTTTATTTAACACACAGACTTTTCCTCTGGTTTCTTTAATTTGAAATAATAGTTTTGAGGATTATCCATGTTCTACATCCAAGTAGTTCATTCCTTTCTCTGTAAACAGTATTCTGCTGCATAGAACATGTTGGTCTTCACTGATCATTTGATAGATGTTTTTAATTTGGGGGTATTATGAACAATAATAATACAACTGTGTTGTACACACTGGGTTGTAGGCTAATTGTATAATGTTTTAAGAAACTGTCACCCAGTTTTCCATAGTTAATGTACTATCTCACCTTCTAGTCAAAAATTTCTGTCTTGGGACATTTATATATGTATAATATTTACTTATTTACTTGAAAGCTAGAGTTAAAGTGAGAGTGAGCGAACAAGAGAGAGAGACATCTTCCATCTGCTGCTTTTCTCCTTAAATGGCTGCAAGAGTCAGGGCTTGGCAAGGCCAAAGCCAGCAGTCAGGAGTTTCATCTGGGTCCCCTATATGGGTGGCAGAGATTAAACACCTGGGCCCTCTTCTGGTGCTTTTCCCATGCCATCAGCGGGGACCGGATTGGAAGGGGAGTAGCCAGGATATGAACTGGTGCTCAGACAGGGTGATGACCTTGCAGGTGGTAGCTTTACCTAATACGCCACAACACTACCCCCAGCGTGCATGGAGTAGTTACCTCACTGAAGGGCACAAGTGTTTTTCTTCCACTATAAACCTGAGGGTTTATTTTTGGACTCCTGGTGCTTCATTTTCCATTCATCTATGTGTCTATCCCCATGTCAATACCATTGTCTTGATTGCTTTGGCTTTACTTGGTATGTTTTGATGTCAGCTTATGTAAGTCCTTCAACCTTGCTTTGATTATTTTTAGGTTATTTATATTTCATATAAATCTTATCAACTTGTCATTTTCTACATGAAAATTGGCTGGAAATTATATAGGAAGAGAATTGAATAGGAATGATGATGGAAGGAGTAATATTAAATATAGAAGTAAATTTGGGAAGAATTGCTTTCTAAAAATTATCACATCTGTAATCTTTGAACATAGCATATCTTTTTTTTAAGTCATCTTTAATTTTTCTCACCAATGTTTCTATGTTAAAAGTGTATAGGTCTTACAAAAAACAAATAAAAATAAATAAATAAGTAAATATAAAGGTATATCGGTCTGGCAATTTTTGGTTAAATTAAATTCCAAATATTATTTTTGATGCTATTATGTGAATATAGTTATTTTGTTAATCTTAGTTTAAGATTCTTGCTACTCCATAAAATAAAATTGTTTTCTATAAGTTGAACACTATGCTTGCTAAAATTGCTTTCAGCTCAGATAGGCTCTGTGCTGTTAAGTTTTAGAAAAGTGGGGTCTGAGGATGACAACAATGTAACTTATTTTCTTCCTATTCTGTCTTTATCTAATTATACTCACTAACTGAAGCCTTCAGCACAGTATTGACTAGACATGGTGAAAGCAAACATTCTTGTCTTGTTTCTGAAGCTAAGACATTCACTCTAACAAAATGTGATCTCAGCTGTAGTTTTCCTATCGGTGCCCTTTGTTAGAAGATTTTTCTATTACTAATGTAAGGTGAGAAGTTCTATTCCTGACTGAAAGTTTTTATCATGAATGAGGGTTGGGTCTTGTCAGAGACCTTTATCTGTGTCAGGATAATCATGTGTATTTCCCCCTCTATTCTGCTAATGCAGTTTATTACAATAACGAATTTTCTAATGTTAAACCAGTAGTTCATTTCTGGGGTAGATTTCACTTGGTCATGGCATATAATCTTTTCTCTCTTTTCTTGAGTTCAGTCTACTAATATTTTGTTAATTATTTTGTGTGTTGTGTATGAAGAATAGTGATCTTTAGTTTTATATTTTAAAAATAGTATTTAAAAGGCAGAATTAGAGAAGAGGTGAGCGAGAAATCAATCTTCCATCCATTGTTTCACTCCTGCAGTGCTGCTATGGTCAGGGCTGGGCTTGGCTGAAACCAGGAGTTAGTAGGAGCTGCTTCTGGGTTTCCCATGTGGGTACAGGGGCATAAGAACTTGGGCCATCCGCTATTGCTTTCCTAGATTCGTTACCAGGAAGTTAGACTGGAAGTTGAATAGCTGGATTCCAACCAACACCTACATGGAATGCTGTAACCACAAGGAGTGGCTTAACATGCTAGGTCAGAGTGCTGGCCCATGGATACATACACACACGTATACATATATGTACACGTATACATGTGCATATACATGTGTGTGTATTTATATATTTCACATTGTTATCCAGGCAACCAGGCTTATATGAATTGAGAAATGTTATTTCTTTCATATTCCTGAAAGAATTTGTAAAGAATTGCTATTATTTTGTCTTTAACTATTTCTTACAATTTATCAGTAAAGTCTTCTAGGCTTGGACTTTTCCCTGTAAGAAGGTTGAAATTACTGTCTCAGGTTTTGTTGTATATTCTTTTCTTCCTGGGTTAGTTTTAGCATTCATATTTTTCTGGGAATTTGAAAATTTCATTTAAGATCTACATATTCATGTTTTCTTCCCTACCATCCTTTTTATTTCTGTAAGATTAGCAACTGATATTTCCTTTCACCTGTGTTATCTTTTTTCTTGGATGGCTTAGCCTAAAGGTTCGTAAGTTTTGCTGGTATTCTTTTAATAATCAATTTTGTGTTCCTTTGAATCTTTTCTGTTTTCTTTTCCTTCTTTTTATTAATTTTTACTTTGAGTTTTATTATGCCTTCAAACTACTTTATGTACTTTACTCCTCCCTTTCTAGCTTTTTTGAGCTGGAAGCTTGGGTGATTGATTTTAAGTATTTCTTCCTTTCCAAAGTAAGTATTTATTTATTTATTTTACAAAATCTCTATTTGAAAAACAGAGTTATAAAGGGAGAGAGAAACAGGGTGTGGGGGGAGAGAGAGTGCCGGAGTCCAGCTCCAGCTGAGTTCGGAACTCGCGAAGGGTGCGTGGATGAGGCGCAAAGAAAGAAAGAGAAAGAAAGAGACGGACCACTAGTAACTCTTCATCATCATAATGGACCACGCACAAAAGCTGTCCGCTTTGTTTATACAAAATCAGTCAAACTCTGGCTCAGGCTTTTTAGGTCACGCTCAAGCGGGGGTTTCTAAAGATAACTCTGCCATTTGTTTCACCTAAGGCTAGGTTGCTGTTCATCTGGCACCTGGCGCCTGGCTAGGAAAAGGTTTTCAACAGATGATGCGTATCAGTCAGTAGCACATTCCTACCACAATTGGTCTTGAGATAGTCAAGGAAGGAAGGGGCCTAAAAGATCAAAGAAAGAAGGAAAGAATAGATTCCCACTACACCTGAAGATAGAACTCCCTTGATTAGCATAGGATCAAAAGGGGAGTTAGCACCCTTGATTAGCATAGGATTAAAAGGGGGAGTTAACACTCTTGATTAACATATTGCCACAGGACGCAGCCCTAACAGCGATAATAGCTCTTTGGCTAAAAACGGCACTAGCAACATTAGCTTCTAAGTTCCTATTGACGTTTAACAGTAACTCCGCAGAGGCAGGCAATGCCTAAATAGATTACAGAATTCTCAGTGGGGTTGTCCGGTGTCCATGCAAAGGGAGGTGGAGCTGCATTCAGGTAGTTGTAGAGACATCCGCCAGGCCTTGCCACACAGCAGGAAGTTCCTTGCAACCTTGCCTGCAATGGAGCCATGCTCTTCACACCTTCCTGTCTTCCACCCCCATCACACGGACTCCAGCAAGAGAGAAAGAGAGAGAGAGAGAGAGAGAGAGAATCTTCCATCCACTGATTTCCTCCTTAAATGTCTGCTATGACCAGGACTGGACCAGACCAATGGCGAGCCTGGAACTCCACTTGGGTGTCCCACATGGTGACAGGGGCCCAAGTACCTAGGCTGTCATCTACTGTCTTTCCAGGCACATGAGCAAGGAGCTGGATTGAAAGTAGTGAAGCTGCCACTCAGACTAAGGTTTTTATGTGATGCGGGCATGACAGGCAGCTACTGAGACCATTATAGCACAACACCAATCCCTCTAAGATAAGATTTTAAAAGTGTAAATTTTCATCTGCCAACTGATTATGATCTGTTCCATGAATGCTGATTTTCCTTATTCCCATCAATTTCAACATATATACTTTTATTGCTGTGTTATCATTTTGATCTCTGAATTCTTTTGAAAATTTTCTTTCAAAAATACTTACTTGTTTATTTGAAAGGTGGAGGGAATATATTCTGTCAGCTGGTTTATTCCCTGAATGGCTGCAATTGCTAGGTCTGGGCGGGGCCAAAGTCAGGAGCCAAGTTTCCTATCCTGGCTTCCCATGTATGGCAGGTACCAAGAACATGGGCCATCTTCTATTGGTTTTCCAGGTGCATTAACTGGAGTAGGAGAGTGAAGAGAGAGAGAGATTGATTACCCATCTTCTGTAATTCACTCTCCAAGAGCCCATGAAAGCAGTGACTGGGCCAGGGTGAAGCCAAGAGCCTGGAATTTAATCTGGGTCTCGCACATGAGTGATAAGAACCCAACTACTTGATGTATTACCACTGCCACTCAGGATGTGAATTAGCAGGAAGCTGGATTTGGGAGTGGAGGTGGGACTTCAACCCAGGAAATTTGATATGGGATTTGACATCTCAGCTGGCTGGCGTCTTAATTGCTTTGCCAAATGCTCACCCAGTGAAATATGTCTTTTTATGTGTTAACATTTGTATACTTTCAATATTTTAAAATAATGATTCAGATTTGATTTTTTTTGTGATAAGAAACTATAGGATTTCAGTCATTTGCATGAGACCAGTCCTAAGGTTTGTCCTTGAGAATGTTCCAGATGCATCTAAAAAGAAATTGTACTTTTGTTGCTTTTGGTTGAATTATTCTGTATCAGTCTTTTTTTTTCTAAGCTGCTGGTGTTCTCACTTAGCTTTTTCCAGCAGCAGACCTTTGAATCCCTGAGAGCCTGTCTGGTGCCTGGGAATTGTGGCACAAAGTGGCCAGCAGCAACTTTGTTCTTTTGTCTTGCCATCGTTTCTTTGGGTGGTTTTCTCATGAAGTTCTTCCTGCTGAAATGCTTAACTGTAAATAATTTTCCTGATGTCCTAGAGCGTATTCCAGAGCATCGACTTACAGTAAATTCTAGACATGACACTAGAATGACTTTGCTTTGAATGGGCCAGGTTTTACTAGAATAACTTTGCTTTGGATGGGCCGGGTTTTACGCACTTTAATGAGATCTGAACTTTTGTACTGGGAGTTAGTGTCTGGCAGAGCTTTTCCTCAGATGCTCAGCTTGAAACTCAAAATTCATTTGTTAAGAATATCTTGGGCTAGGCTATGGCATAGTAGCCTAAGTTTCTGCTTATGTTGCCAGTATCCCATATGTATGCTGGTACAATCCCAGCTGTTTCACTTCCAATCCAGTTCCCTGCTTTTGGCCTGGGAAGACAGTGGAAGATGGCTCAAATCCTTGGGTTCAAATCCCTTCACTTAAGTGGAAAACCTAAAAGACGCTCCTGGCTCCAGGCTTCAGCCATACTCAGCTCAGGCCATTGTGGTCATTTGGGGAGTGAACCAATGGATGAAAGTTTCTCTCTCTCTCTGATAATAACAACCCAAATAGGATAATTTTACACTGATAGAAAAATTTTTTTCTTCAAGGAAATGCTTTTAATATTACAATCTACCAGAATAAACTTAGTTATGCCTAAACTACATCCTTGCAACCATTTTTAAACAAGAAAGAGATAAATTTTTTACTTCATAGATTTCTCTATTCACCTTTCTCATGGAAGATTTGCCCATCCTCTCTCCCCTGTCTCGGTCTCCTCCTCTGTGGATCATAAATACAGTTCTGAGAAACGCTTCCTCTTGACCTGCATGTGGCTCCCTCCCTTCCCCACTGCCCATCACTGGCTGCATCAGACCCCTTCTGTATGACATAGAAAATAACATTCCTCGTTGATTAATAGCTCAATCTCTTTCCCATTTTCCTTAGAGTTACATCTTCTGTATCCAGCTATCTTGATGGTAAAGGGTTTCATCAATATTTCTGCCAGAGAAGGTGTACAAAGGATCCTTCTCGGCGAAAAGGGGATGAATGGTCACCTGTTTATTCTTAGAATAAGTATATTGCTATCTATTTTCCATATTTCATCTCACTGAATGACAGTCCTACAAGAGCAGCAACTTTTCCTGTTTTGTTTGTTGCTGTATCTGCTACCTATGTGGCAGTTTCTGTCACATAGTGGGTATTCAGTAGTCATGCAGTTAAATAAAATAGCATAAATGCATCATATAGCTGTCATTCATTACTGTTTTTGTGACTGTTAGAACTGCCCTATTGGGGGATATCTGTTTGTGGTGTTGTAATCCTTTGGATTGGGAAATGTACTTTGTATGTGAGAGTTTATAATAAATAGCTGCCTTTGTCTGACTTTCTTCACCATTTTATTGGGAAGAAGATAGGATCCTTGTTTATACTGCAGCAGGTTACAAGGCGTACCTACTGAGCTGTGTTGCCTCTAGGGGAGCATGGCAGTTCCACTAGAGCCCCTGCCTCCCAGCTTGTGGGAATGAGTGCTTCCTCCGTGTCGGGGAAAGCTACAGTGCTTCCAGGTGGGGATTTGAACGCTGAGAGATTCCTGTTGAAAATCCACAACAGGGCCCGGCGCGGTGGCGCAAGTGGTTAAAGGTCCTCACCTTGCACGCCCAGGATCCCATATGGGCACTGGTTCTAATCCCGGCAGCCCCGCTTCCCTTCCGGCTCCCTGCCTGTGGCCTGGGAAAGCAGTCGAGGACAGCCCAAAGCTTTGGGACCCTGCACCCGCGTGGGAGACCCGGAAGAGGCTCCTGGCTTCGGATCGGTATAGTGTCGGCCCGTTGCGCTCACTTGGGGAGTGAATCATTGGACGGAAGATCTTCCTCTCTGTCTCTCCTCTCTGTATATCCGCCTTTCCAATAAAAAAAAATAATAAAATAAATCTTTAAAAAAAAAGAAAATCCACAACAGCACATGTCCCAAACAAGTCATCTTTATGGATAAATAAGGTAAATAGGCATTTACAAGATTATTACAGCAGTTATCTGGCTGATGCAGAGGGTTAACATGCTGGCACTCCTTTTAAGCTGTTTGCTGTAACATTCACAGACTCTATTTGACTAGGATTTTAGAGTGTTGTAATACATTTAATTTGTAACATACTAAAAGTACATGTGAAAAATGAGAATTCTAACAAAGAATAAACAGTGTCCTTAGTTACAAGATTAAGAACAGCTATAAAATGGGATTAATGATACTATGTGTTCCAGTACATGTAGTTTACATTAATATCCTATTTGATTTCTAGCACCATTTTTATGTTTTTCTTAAATAAATGACTTAATTCCTTGAGGTATGTTTTTTTTTTAATTGCAGTACCAGATATTTAACATAAAAGTCACCATCTTAATCATTTTTAAGTGTATAGTTCAGTGACATTAAATACATTTACAGAGGCTGGCATTGTGGCACGATGGGTTAAGCTGCTGCTTGCAACATCTGGATTCCATATCTGAGTGCTAGTTTGAGCTCTAGACGCTCTGCTTTTGATCGAGCTCCTTGCTAATATGCTTAGGACAGCAGTGGCTGACCCTTGGTGCCCATGTGGGAGAGCCAGGATGACCGTTTAGTGAATGAAGCAGCAGATGGAAGATATTTCTTTCTCTTTCTCTTTCCCCATCTCTTTTTCTTCCTTACTCTCCACCCCTCCCTTTTCTGTCACTGCTTTCAATAATAAATAAATCTTTAAAAACTTAAAAAAAAAATCCTAAATATAATGTCATAGCCATCATTACCATCCATCTGTGAAACACATTTCATCTTTTAAAATTAGCTTCATTCATTAAACTGTAACACCATGTTTTTATTTTTCTTGGCTAATTGTCTAGAAGACAGAAAGATATGACAAGAGTCAGTATTCTTGCGTTATTCCTTAGAGGAAAAGGTTCGATTTTTAACCTTTGGTTGTTGTATTTTCTGTGAGCTTTCCCTATGTGACTTTTATTGTCATGAGAATGTTTATTTCTTAATTGGTGAGATTTTGCTTAGTTTTATCATATACATGTCCTGTAAAATTGAGATAATTGTGCTTTTTTTCCTCTCTTCATTCCATCAATGATGTGTATTACATGGTTCAAATTTCATATGCTGATCCTTCCTTGTGTTTCAGGAATCATTCCCTCTTTGTTGTTATTATTATTTTTTAAGATTTATTTTTTATTGTAAAGCCAGATATACGGAGAGAAGGAGAGGCAGAGAGGAAGATCTTCTGTCCGATGATTCACTCTCCAAGTGACCGCAATGGCCAGTGCTGCACTGATCCAAAGCCAGGACAGAAACTTTCTCCAGGTCTCCGACATGGGTGCAGAGTCCCAAGGCTTTGGGCTATCCTTGACTACTTTTCTAGGCCACAAGCAGGGAGCTAGATGGGAACTTGAGCTGCTGGTATTAGAACCGCTGCCCGTATGGGATCCCAACACATTCTAGGCGAGGACTTTAGCCGCTAGGCCGCAGCGTTGGGACCAGGAATCAATCCCTCATTATTATGCACTGAATTCAATTTGCTGTCCTTAGATTTTTGCATCAGTGTTAATGAGGAATGTTGGTCTGTCGTTTTCTGTCATTGTCTTGCGTGTCGGGGTAATGCTGTTGTCGTGGAATTAGTTATAAAGTTTTGCCTCATTTTGAATTCTTTGGAAGACTAAGAGAAGAGTTAGTGTTAGTGGTATTATTTCTTTAACTTTGAGTGGAGTTCTCTTATGAAGCCACTTTTTTCAGAGCTTTGTTGAAAGGCTAATGATTTATTTTGGTTTTGGTTGAAAGATAGACAAGCAAAATTTAATCCACTGGTTCACTTTCCAAATGCCCACAACAGCTGGGATTTGTTCACACCAAAACCAGGAGCTGGTTAATCAATCTGATTTCTCAGTTAGGTGGCAGGGACCCAGATGTTTGAGCATCATCCACTACCTGCAAGGATATCTTCATAATGGATACCGGGTGATAAGTAGGAGTGAATTTGGACTCAGGCACTCCTATATGGTATCTATGCAGATGTCCCAAATGATGTTTAAAACACTACACTAGGGGCCTGCCTCTCTTGGAAGAGTTTTGATTGCTCTTTCACTTTCTTTCCTTGGGCTTCTGCCATCCACAGGGAAGAGCTGGATAAAACTCCTGGCTCCCAACTTTGTATGGTCCAGTCCTGGCTGTTGTGCCATCTACTGAGTAAACCAACGGATCTAAGATCTTTTTTTTCTGTTTTTGCCTCTCTTTTAATTCTTCCAAAAAAAAATAGAAAAGATTATCCTTTTTGTCCTTCAGAGGTTTATAAAGTGTCTTTTTTTTTAATGTCTTATTGTGGCTATCTTTAAGTTCATCTCTATTAGAATTGATTGCAGCTTCTTGGAGGATAATATTTGTTTAATTCATCCAATTTGGGAGGTCTTCAGTCAGTACTTGCTGAAATATTGTTTCTACCCCCATTTATTCTCCATTTTATTCCTGGCATTCCAACAGTGTATTCATTGGTTCCCTTGATGGTGTTTTAAAATTCTGGCATATTTCTTCAGTAATTTTTCTCTTCCTTTGTCTTGTTTTTAAGTTCACTGATTTCTTTCTTATGACTAGTTAAATCTGCTTTTGTCTCTAGTGAAAATTTTAATTATTGTTTATTTTGATTTCAATATTTCTATTTAGTTTTTAACCTTCTAATTTAACTCTTATTTAGTTTCTACATTGCTTTTTCTTTTTTTTCAGCATCTTTAAGAAAGTTATCCTGTAGTCTTTATTATATTCTGCCATGAAATCTTTTTCTCATGGGACAGTTTCTATTGCTTTGTTTTCCTTTGTGATGTTTTCCTGTTTCTTTGTATTTCTCGTATTTTTGTTGTTGTTGTTGAAAATTGATTACTGAGTACTGATGTGGTAACTCTAGATGTCACTTTTCTGCGTACGTGTGTGTGTGTGTGTTTTGAATTCTATAGATCGTATTTGTTGAAAAGCAACCTCTTTTTGAATGCCCCAGTCTTTAAATTCTTGCTCTCAAAAGGAGAAGAGAAAAAATGAAAGGAATGAAAAGATGTTGGCTGTTTAAGTTTGATGGATGTCACTTTAGCCTGACTAGGAGGTTTCCTTGGTCTGTTTTCTGGTTCTATAATTACATATCTGAGACTAGCTAATTCGTAATGAACAGTTATTTATTTGTCTAACGGTTCTGTAAGCTGGGAGGTCTGAGAGTGTGGTTCTAGTGTCTGAGGAGGATCTTGATACTGTACCACCCCATGGAATATGTGAATGTTCAAGAGATAGCAAAATCGAGCAGGAGAGAGCCATGTTTTCTTTTACAGAATATCTACTCAGCTGATAACACGCCCACTCATTGATACAAACCCAGCATGACCTCATCATCTCTTAATAGCACCCACTTCCCAACCCTGTGTTATTGAGATTTGTCAACATGTGCATTTTTTTTTGCAAGAGCACATTTAAGTCATTGCATCCTGTTCCTGTCCTCTCAAATTCATGCCTTCCCCACCCCCCCATAGAAAATGCATTATTTCTATCCCAAAAGTCTAGGACTTTTCAGTCCTTACAGAATCAACTCACAAATTCAAAGCCCAGAGTATTAACTGTATTAGATTCAGGTATTATCTAAATTAGCTTAAGGCATGCTCATTCTAAAGCAAATTAATGTCCAGCTGCTATCCTGGAATTTGAGCCAGGCATAGGATAGACATTGCCATTCTAGAAGAAATATCAAAAAGTAAAGGGTAGCTATTCCTAAGTAAGCCCCAAATCCAGCAGGGAATACAACAGTTAGTTTTGAACTTGAAAAAATAATCTCGTTTGATTCAGCATCCTGCATCCTGGGCATAGCGCTGTGTGGCTTGGACCCATAAGGCTTCAGGCAGTTCCGCTCCTATGGTTTTGCCTAGTGTAATTCACCTAGGTGCTCTCACAGTTTAGTGTCATGCCTGCAGCTTTCCCAGTGTGCAGTTACTCATTAGTGTCTCTACAGCTCTGAGACCTTAGAGTTCCCCTACTCCCAGAGCTCCACTGTGATTTGCTTTGCTGGTGACTCTTTGTGGTAGTTCTGACTCCACTTTCCACTTAGCATTGTCCTAATAGATGCTCTCTGTGCTGAACCTTACGAATCTCTTTCTGGGCTTCTAGGCTATCTGCAACATCTTAAATTTAGATGGAGAAACCTGTGCCCAAACACTCTTCCATTTTAGTGCCCATAGAATTCACAGTGACACAAGAACTCCATCTGGGTTCACTGAAGCCATTGTTGGGACAGTAGAGGAGTACAGTGCTAGGACTCAGGGAGCACAGTGCCTTGTTGGGAGCAGAGTGTTGAATTGATGCTGGGTAGTCACCAGGGAGGATACTCTGGGCCTCTCCTTCCAATCCATCCTGCTTTATAGAGCTCTAGGCTTGTTTTGAGAAAGAGCATCCTTGGAGATCTTGCAGATGTGGCAAGTACCTTTGGGATCATTGTTGAGTTGTCTTAATGAATAGTACTTGGCATCCTTATATCAATGCTAACCCCTTTATCAAGAATTGTTTGGCCACCCTCTTGATATGATCACCTAATGAAGACCTTTCATGTTCAGATTTTTAAAATTGTTATTATTTTCAAAATTTTCTATTCTGCTTCCTTTAACTTATCTTATTGTAAATAAATTAAATTGTATTTCTAAATATGATTGTCTGGGATATTATGATATGAAATTAATAGTAACCATACAGTTCATTCACTATTTTTCTAAGAAATTTCCTTTCCCATATAGCCTTGTTCATTGCTTTTAATTTTTACTTTCTGTAAAACCCTGGTGCATTTTCACAGATCAACCAACTTCTTTACTGCATTATAACAGGATGGCCTTTCCCCCAGTTTTCAACAACTTTGTTTCTGATTTCTGTTTGAGACTTCTGCATCCAAATGCCCATTACATCTATATTTTTACTAAGATTCTGACCATGACCATTTAACTAATCCTTAATCTCCCTACAGTTCTTTTTCTTTTCTTGAGCTCTCACCAGAATTTCCAATAAAGCTCTGCTCATGGCAATATAGACTTATTTTTCTGCATATTCCCCCGAATTCTTTCAGCCCCTATGCATTACTCAGTTGTAAAAGATGCTTCTGTGTTTTCAGGTATGTATTATATCAAAACCCTCTCCAGGTACCAGTTTGCGCTTAGTATTTTTCTTGCTGCTCTCACAGAATACCTAAGACCGTGTAACATTTCAGAGGTTGGAAAATTCAGGATCATGGCATTGTTTTGATTTGTGGCAAAGGCCTTTGTTTTATCTTTTCCTTTGGGAGAAAAACAAGGGCAAGAGAGAGTCAAATTTGCTTTTATAACAAATCAGCTATTGACAAAAATAATCTTCCTTAGATTAAAAGGACAATAGCCTAATTTTTGAGGAAAAGCATCTGTAGATTGGGGAGAAATTGTAGAAGTGTTTTCCAAGTTGCAGAGAGGAGCTATCTTTTAAAGCAAAGGTATCACTCCTCCCAGCCCCACACCAGATTTCCATTATAAAGCCTAGGGAATGAGATATTGAGAGTAATCCAGTTAGACTAGTTGACTGTTATCTACAGTCAGATCTGACTGATGAAATTGGACTCCTTAAAGGCATTTGAAGCTAGAATGTGTCCGGTCAATGACTGGCCGCCAGATCTTCCCAGGAACACACCTAATCTCTATTCAGCAAAATGTCCACTGAGCTCCACTGTGAATTTTAGGCCTATTGTGCCCCTTAAGATCAATCTTGAACGTTATATGATCTGAGTCACCTTTAGCAGGCCCTGCTTCCCAAAGCCATTGCACTCAGAATTGTGTCCCACTCATAAACCTTGGGACATGTGCAGACCACAGCACAATGCTTGCAACAATGGGGCTGAGATGCAATACCAGGGCCAGAAGCCTCTTTTTCTTGGCTTGTTTGATTAGACACAGAAATTGGTGATTAGAACACAAATTCCTAATATTTAGAGGACAGGGTTCTTTGTTTTACTCCAACCCTCATTCTCGAAGTTTTGTGTAGATTGGTCTAGAAAAGGTGTGCATCTGCCTCCCATGAGTTGGTGTTTTGGGAGGAATATGTAGTGGCTACTGTTTTAAAAGCTGACATTGACTGAAAGCAGCTGCAATTGTCTGCAACTTATAATTCAAGTTTTTTTTTTTTGAAGTTGAAACCTTCAGTAGCTCCTCGTGTTCCAAAATAGCTATATCAGACCAGTTCTGCCAGTATAATTCTTATTTAAGTGAAGCAGATTCCTGATGTTTCCTGTTCTGACATATTCCTAGATCATTTTGTCTTTGGATACAAAGCAATATTAATTTATTTGAAAGATTTACTTGAAGATTCATTTATTTATTTGAAAGTAAAAGTTTGCAGAGAGAGAAAGAATCTTAACTCCCAGATGGTTGCAATTGCAAGGGTCAGGCCAAACCAAAGCCAAGAGCTTCTGGGTCTCCCATGTGGGGGCCAGAAGCCAAACACTTAGGCCATCCTTCACTGCTTTTTCTAGGCCATTAGCAGGAAGCTGGATTGGAAGTGGAGCAACCAGGACACTTCCAAAAAGGGCTTTTCCTGCCACACTGCAACACAGGCCCCCCAAATATATTTATTAAATATTAAGAAAGAAATTTGATATTAGAAATTAGACACTAATTTTTCTTAGTAACAGTTATGCTTTTTTTTTTTTAATAGTTACTTTAGGGCCCAGCATGATAGTCTAGTGGCTAAAGTCCTCGCCTTGCTTCAGCCAGGATCCCATACGGGCACCAGTTTGTGTCCCAGGGACCCTGCTTCCCATTCATCCTCCTGTTAGTGGACTAGGAAAGCAGTTGAGGTTGGCTCAAATATATATATATATCTATTTAACTGGTAATGGCATGATGCTTGGTCTCTGTCCTTGGCACTAAATCAAAGTAAGGAAGACAGATTTGAGGGTAAAGGAAAGAACGGTAAATCTGTTAACAGATGTAGCCAGTAGCAGATCCCTGTGTCTCAAGAACTTCTTTCCTCACCAATGAGGATGCTTTGAGGTTTTTCAAAAGGCAACAAAGAAGTGAAGGCTGATCTGACAAAATTGTGAAGCTGCTGCAAGCCCTTGGTGTGAAGCATTGAAGCTTGTCACTACGTCAATGGCAATACGTTCCTTCTCTATTTCATCGTGATGGTCCTTGAGGTCTTTGGTAGTGAGATTTGGCCAAGCTTGAACAGGATGCCTTGTTGGAGTTGTCTGGTTACCATGATGGCCTAAGGGGACCTTGGCATCGGGGCAACGTGCTGAAAATCTCCTGCCCAGACTTGGAATTGCCCTAAATTAAAACCCTGGAGACCATACTGGCCACCATGGTATTGTCTGTTGAAGCAGTGTATGAGGTCTCAAGTCCAGTCATGATAATCTTCCAGGGCTAGGTTTGCCACTCAATTCAGTGAGCTAAGCTACAGGGGCCTGGCTGGGAGACTGGGGCCTGATGGCATCTAGCATCTGCATTTAAGGCATTGTCTGGGGCTTGGTTTCAAAGACTTATTCAAGAAATTAGCAGTCTTCTAACACACTTCTTTGTTATAATTTCCCACTCCCCTATATTATGCTTTGCATTTTTCGGCAGTAGCTCTCCTTTGTACTTAACTTCATATCTATGCCATACTTATATTGCATTTGCAACAATTTTATTGGTAATTTTAGACATTATCTCTATTCTCCTTTTTAAAATGAGGATTTGAATATTTTTACACAGTCTCTGCTTGCCTTGAAACCATTTACATGTCTATTTTATGATGTCCTTATATAGTTACATCACAATTTTATTTTATATGATTATCACTACTGAAAAAAATTTATGATTGAGCCATGTTTATATGTGTGTATATATAGTGTCTTATTACTGAAAATACTTTTTTTGTTTTACTTGAGTTGGTTGCTTTTTATTCTTTGCTTAGTTTTATATTTTATTTTAGTTTTTGCTTATATTAATATCAGTTCTTCAGGTGTTTCAATAATTTTCTTAACACTTGGATATTCTTTCGCTTGAAAATCACTTTGTTTTATTTTGGCTAGATGTCTAAAATTTTTTCTAAAAAAATTATTTTTAAAGTCTAGCAACTTTTTTATACTAACATTTGATTATTTTTAAGATTTATTCATTTTTATTCGAAAGATATATATAGAGAAAGATCTTTCATCCGCTGGGTGACTCCCCAAATGGCTGCAACAGCCAGGGATGAGTTGAAAAGGAGGGATCAGGAGCTTTTTCTCGGCCTCCCATATGGGTGCAGGGACCTAAGGCCTTGAGCCATCCTCCACCACTGCTTTCCCGGGTGCATTAACAGGGAGCTGGATCAGAACCTGAGTAGCCAGGACATGAACTGTGGCTCATGTGGATGCCTGCACTACAGAAGCAGGATTAACTGGCCTTAGTAGTCCAACAGTTTTATTAGAATATGCGCTGATGTTTTTTTTTAATAGCTGCTATTTTTAGGCACTAATTGTTCCTTTTCATTCATAGTTTCTAATCTTTTTTTCACTTCTGAAAATGGCCAAAACAACCAGATTTGAAGCGGTAGCCAGGAACTCCATCTTAGTCTTCCCGAAGACGAACACAGGGCTCATCCTTGTGCTTTCACAAGCCAGCCTCCGATGCTTTCCCTGAAGTGGAGCTGCCAGGGCTAGAACCAGCACTCCCAGAAGGAATGCCTGTGTTGTAAGCAGTGTTTTAACCAGCTATGCCGTGATGCTGACCTGTATGAATTTTAGATATCACTGTGGTCAAATAATTGATTTTTGCTCATTATTAGTTTTTTTTTAATCTAAAGACATTTTTCTTTGTTTTCAGATGATACAGCAGTGTTTGAGTTGATACAACTAGTTCCACCAGGTATTGTATTTATATATCAATAAGATAATTGAGATGAGAATTTCTTTCAATGAACTATGTTTGAAAAAAATCTCATTTGTTCTCACTTTTTGCAAACTAAGAGTAAAATTGAGTTTCTGCAGTTGGACCATGTTTTAAATGTCACTCAACATATAATGACAATTTCAGAAAAATGACCTAACAGGCATTGGATATGTTGTTCTAAAATGTAATAAATATTAATTAAAAATGGAAAATGATTTATCATCATCCTAGGATATTTTGTAAAGATCATAAATTGATGCTTCAGCAACTGTTTTTGTTTTTTTATTATTAGTGAAATTGGGTGGGAAGAAATATTATAAACAAACAAATATACATAATGGAGACCAGTTAATAAGTGATAGTAATTTCTGTGATTATAGAAGAATTCTCTCTTAATCATGTTATTCTTTATGTAAAAATGGCAAATTCTATTTTATTAAATGTTAGTAATCTGGAAATTTTAAATATTCATTCTTACACTTAACTCAGGCCCCCATAGATTCTACAAAATATCTTATTTTCATTATATGATTATAATGGTAGATAGAAAAATATAGAGTAGAAATTAAGTTTGAGAGTAAAGACGTCATGTCAAACGTGGCCTGTATTTATGAAAGATGATTTTTTTTCTTAGTGACTTGTGGGCACTCAATGAGTTAACATGAACATTCCCATTGTCCAAAAGGCAAGCAGATAGGATTACTAATATGCAACATATTTCTGAAAAGTATGTATCTTAATCCATTTTACACATCTTTACTTTTCCTACCTTAGAAAATAAACATGACCCTGAAGCAGGTATTGCAGTAAGGCATCAGGCAATATAAACATTGTGTATTGGATGATTTTTGTTTCTAAACATTTTGTTATAATTTAAATCATAGGATATCTTTCTTGTAGTGGGTGAAACACTGTCTACATATGATGAAAATACACGAGATTTCATGTTCCCGGGTCCAAACCAGATATCTGGACACCATGATTCAAACCGCCAGGTTACCATGAGGAGGATTTCTGGCCTTCGAGTAAGTGGTTACTCTTTTCTGAATCAATTTTTGATACAGGCTCTTGGTCAAAAACCACCACATACCTATGAAAGATATTGAATTACTAAGGCAAAAAGATAAAAAAAAAAAAGAAAGACTTTCTATATTTTACTAAGAGAGAAAGCGAGAGAGTGCCCATCTGCTGTTGAATGTGCCAGTTGCCTGCAATGCCTAGGTGTGCGTCTATGCCAGAGCTAGAAGCCTGGAATGCAATGTAGGCTTCCCGTGTGGGTGGCAGGAATCCAATAACTTGAGCCATCAGAGTTGCCTCTGATGGTCTGCATTGGCAGGAAGCTGATGTTAGAATCCAGAGCTGGGAATTCAATCCCAGGCACTCCAGTATCAGATGCTAGCACATTAACTGCCAGGGAAAACACATGCTTTGTGAAAATTGGGACTTCTGATAATTGATGGTGGCGTGAAGAATGTGACAGTTCTGCCCTCTGCTCAAAACAAATATGAACTTGAACAAAATTTTCATGAACAACTCTAGCATACTAAAAACTAACTACAAAGACAGGACAAATGAGGAAATGTTTGTGCTTTAACTACTTCTAAAGCTGGCAAAAAATGGTAGGAGTACCCTATTTGTCAGTGAGAATTATGGTTTTGCTAGTGTGGGATGCAAAACACGACAACTTTGCTGCCAGAGGGATCAAAATCAACTTTGAGCAGCAGGACAGATAGTTTGATTTTGCCTGCTCAAGGTGATGGATACAATTTGTAACTGGTGAAATCCCACAGCTTTGCTAAGCCAATTGCAGTTGTAATTGGAGAGGGCATTGCTTCTACCATTCAAAGTTGGCTGGTAGGTCTTGAAAGTAAGAACAATAAAAGGGCTGAGCTAACTGCCCCATATTGTTTGGCTGACTTGAGCATCTGCATGTGTAAGGCAGACACCTTTGGCCCAGCAAAAAGTGAAAGCCAAGGAAGCTGGAGACCTGGCTGCAGCTTTGGGTGCATTCTCTAACTTGCACACACATAGGCAGAGGGTAGAGCATTTACAAGTTCATTGAGTGACCACTCAGCTATGGATATACAGCTGAATCGCAGAGAGGACAGAGCAGAACATAAGGCATGTTATTAATTATATTAAATATAAATGAAATGCTCTAGTCTGTAGTTTATTGCCCTGTGACATTTTTCAAACTTGTTAAGATTCTGTCTAGTCATCTGGACTCTTCAACTATTCTGAACCTATCATGGTGGCAAGTATTCAAACCATATCTGGGATTAACTCCTGCCACTTTTAGGGGACTGAGCAGTAGTCATAGTATAATGGAATTACAGGGTTGTCGGGTAGATTTGTTTAACCTGTGAATGCTTATAGAGAATATAGGGAATCAGCATGAGTGAGATCATGGTAGCTGTGGCTATCCTGGTGGTGGTGGTGATGGGGTGCTGCTGGGGATGATGATGTTTCTCCACTACACAGAGTACTGTGTGAAGATAGAATCCGATGATCTTGTCTTTGAACGTAGCTCTTAGTCCAGTACCTCACGTGGAAGGTATAATTACTGTAGGTTGAACAGCCATAACTTGAAATTGTGAAATCTCAGAAGTTCCAAAACCTGAAACTTTTGGAGTGGTCACATGATGCTACATCTGTAAAGTATGACACATGATCTCAGGTAAATCGGTTACAATCAAGTAGGATACTGAAGGTATATGTAATATTACCTTTAAGTTAATGTGGATAAGCAGCATATGAAATGCTATGAATTCTTTGTCTTGATTAGGGTTCCAACCCTAAGACAACTCTTTGTATATATGCAGATATTCTGAAATCTCAAAAATTCCAAAAAATGTAAAGTGCATCTTATTGTATTTTTTTGGGAATCAAATGCTTGATCTCTAGCATTTTGGACAAGTGATATTCAACTGGTAATGCCACTTGATTGAGTTGAATGAATTAATTGGATCTTATTTTAGATTTTGTATAGGAACTGGCATTTGACATAGGGGAACTAATTCTATGTGTCCTTTTGGTTATTCATGGATCCTTATTTGTTCAAATATTAGATGTTACTCTAATGGTATTTGGTAGTTGTGATTAATATTTATAATCAATTGAATTTAAGTAAAGATTGCTCTTGATGCTATTGGTGAGACTATTTAATCAGTTGAAGACTTGAACAGAAGAATCTGAGATTTTCCAAAGAAGGGGAAATTTTGCCTTAAAACTGTAACTGAAATTATGCCTCAGTTTCTACCCTGCTGGCCTGCCACACAAATATCACACTCAAGATTTCATATCAAGTTTTTCCTACAATTCCGCCTTGCCTGTCTGCCCTCCAGATTTGAATTTGCCACCATCCGTAATAATGTGGCCTGATTCTTTTCTTAAAACAAATTAATATTTATTACAAAGTGGAGGGGTTCACACATCATGTGAGCCTCTGATTAAAATGGGGAGCATAGTGTGTGAACCCCTCCCCAACTGGTAGGAGTTTGCAGGGCGAGAAAGTAAGCGAGATACATGTTGAAGTTTTCTCTCTAGTTTCTGCAGGGAAGAGGGGGAAGCAGGATAAGGGGATGAAAGGATGTCCGCCACTTCTTGCTGTCTGTATAAGCTCACATGTAGACAAAGATGGTCATTTGATGTTGCCTTAGAGACCCCAATGAGAAGAAATACTACCTAAGTAATTAGCTTGAGTAAGACCTGATGAGGGTGTTACTCGATAAGGGTGTTACTTGAGTGGTCTTGATTGGTTTGAGAAGTTGACTTCCTTGCACCAGGGGTGAAAGATTCTAAGGACCGTTGACTGTTGATGTCTATATTAGTGTGCCCACAGAGCTAGGTGTGTGCTGTAAAACCTGGCCCAGTGTGCTGTTCAACCTGTCCTTTCTGTGTTTTGAAGATTCCTGTTGGCTTAGATGATTTGGCATTCTTGTCTTTTGTTTGCCTCTGGGTAAGTTCTCTGTTGCACAGAAATCAGCAGCTGAGGAGGCCCAGTCCTGCAACATGTACTCCAGGGTTGGACTACATATCTGTGGTTTCCCTGAGATTGGTGATTGAGTACAGTGGTCCAGTTGGGAGTTCTCCAAGAAGTGTCACCTGGGAGGTCTTCAGAACTGTTCTCGTGTGCTCTAGCTGGTGTGGGGTTAGGCCTAGCTCACTGGGTGCAGCTAACTGGCCAGTCCACCCATCAGCTCTGACTCTCAGGTAAACCAGTGGGTGCTGTGACCTAACCCAGCCCTGCTCACTCCCATGCCTGATTCTTGTTTTCACTGGTAGGTGCTACAACCTAGCTTAGTCTAGTGCATCTGCAGTCCTACCTATAGTAAATGGGTGTTGCAACCAGGACCGGCCCAGCCTACCTCCTTGGTTCTTGCATGTGCTGGTGGGTGCTACCGCTCAGCCTACCCCTGCCCCCAGTCCGTTTTTTTTTTTTAATATCCTGGTGGGTGCTGTGGTCTAATTCAGCTTTTTCTGCTCCCAGCCCTGACTTTTGTGTGCAGTGTAATGTGCCTTGGTCTGACCCAGAGAGACTCTCTGATTTGCCCCATCCAATCTACTCCATTATATCTTCCCTAGTTATCTGATGGTACAGTAGTCTGGTCTGCAGAAGTCTCCAGAGTTCACCTAACATATGTCATACAAATCCTCAATGTCAGGCCCGGCGCGATGGTGCAGTGGTTGAAGTCCTTGCCTTGCACGCCCGGGATACCATATGGGTGCCGGTTCTAATCCCGGCAGCCCCGTTTCCCTTCCAGCTCCCTGCCTGTGGCCTGGGAAAGCAGTCGAGGACGGCCCAAAGCTTTGGGACCCTGCACCTGCGTGGGAGACCCAGAAGAGGCTTCTGGCTTTAGATTGGCTCAGCTCCAGCCGTTGTGGCCACTTGGGGAGTGAATCATTGGATGGAACATCTTCCTCTCCATCTCTCCTTCTCTCTGTATATCCGCCTTTCCAATAAAAATAAAAGAAATCTTTTTTAAAAAAAAAAAACCCTCAGTGTCTCCCATTTCAATCTGTTCCCAGACCGCCTTCTCCTGGCAGTACACAGCCCCACTGTGGGGTATGTGTGTAAAAGGCATCACAGCAGCCCTGACCCAGCCTAATTCTTTCAAATAAATCCATCTCAATGTCTTTCTCTGTTATAGATATGTATCTATTAGTTCTGATTCTCTGGCATACCCTGACTAATACAACTAATTTTTAAGAGGTTAGTAAAAATAATGGCTAAGACATCAGTTGAACACTTACTATATGAAATCTCTCTGCAACTGTCTTTCAGATAAATGAAAGAGAATGATATACTAGTTTTGAATGATTTTTGACTCTTCAAGTTTATAAGTGAAGTTGAGCAACTTTTGAGTTATTTATTATAGCCCTTGCCTGTTTTCCTGCTCAGTGATGGTATTTTTTCATGTATTTGTTGAACTTTTATTTAGTGGAGCACTAATCCATTCACTATAAGGTAAATTTTAAGTATATAGTATTTCAAAAATAATTAACAGGGGTCGGTATTGTTGCACAGCAAATTAAATCACCTC
Organism: Ochotona curzoniae; assembly: GCF_017591425.1. Lineage (NCBI taxonomy): Eukaryota > Metazoa > Chordata > Mammalia > Lagomorpha > Ochotonidae > Ochotona > Ochotona curzoniae. The sequence continues at coordinate 17,078,571 of NW_024465649.1, forward strand.
CTATGCTGGCTTCCTATGTGAGCACTGATTGGAGGTGTGGGTTCTCCACTTCCAGTCTAGCTCTCTGCTAATATACCTAGGAAAGAAGCAGTTGATGGTCTAAGTTATTGGGCCCTTGTCAAACACATGGGAGACCTGGGTGGAGTTCTAGGCTCCTGATTTCAGATTGGCCCAGCCTGGCTGTTGTGGTTATTTGGGGAGCGAACAAGAGGGTAAAAGGTATCTCTGTCTCCCATTCTCTATAACTCTGCATATCAAATAAATAAAATATTTTTTTAAAAATAAATAAATAGCCCATGAAGTAATACATGACTAAATGAAACATTGAAGTCATAAAAAGGAAAAATGAAGAAGGCCACATGATATTTACTTGCTTATTCAATTTTTTGCTAATTTTTGGAATTAAATTTGTATATCGTCAAACACAAAAATGCACATTATGCATGTTAAAAGTATTTTGAGCCCCATGAAAATGTACAAATATGTGACAAAAATAATTGAATTTAACAATATTGGGACTTTTTCATTGTTCTCACTGTGCGATCACTGTGCTGGAAATCAATTATCGGGTTGGAGCATAAACAGCTCTTTGGAAAAGACAGAACTTGGAAGGATTTTGCTGGAGTGTTTGTGGAAGCATGAAGGTTGTTGAAGAGGCTGTCAGATGAACCTTTACAGGAGAGGGGATCTTTGTTAAGTAATGGATGAAGCTTTAACACAGCCACTTGCAGTAATATGGAATGCAGTCAAGATACCCAACAAAATGGTTGGTGTGTCCCAGGAGGCTTTGGTCAGAGTTTAAAGGAACGGTCTGATTTCTTTTTTCACAGTATAATGTGAGCGATACAAACAAAAAGGAAAGCTCTGTTAAACAGAGATTTCTTTAAAAAATTCTTGGCTTTTCCAGTGCAGACTGCAGAAATTAAGAAATTATGTCTGAATGGAAATCAATCCAGGGAATGTTCAGAAAATTATCACTTGTTGGTTAAACTGAAGTGATGGCACATTCTTTTTATTAAAACCTTAAAGAAATCTAACATATTGCCTTAGAAAATCATTTAGTCAAATACTAAGTTTTCTAATGTGCTTAAGGGCATTATCTCTGCGCCTAATAGATGTATGTAACATTTTCAACTGGAGTGAATTCCAGAAAGATTCACACATGAATTAAAGAAATTTTTACCAAACATTCTTGGCAGAAAGACCACCAGGTTTGTCTGGAATCATAAGAGACATTCCAAAATATACAGTTCTTTCCAACTCTAGAGTCTTGACAACACAGTGCATATTCCACACAGTGTACCTCTCATTGCAGAAATTGGTTCACAGGATATAAACAAGGACCTAGAATGCGAAGGCAGGCACGATGGCTAGTTATTTCTGAGCAGAAGTGGCCTAAGCCCCAGTGAACAAACTTCTGACATTTCCCTGGCTGGAATACAGAACTTTCATGCAATTCTTGTTTACCATCCATTTTCCCCATTTTGGGCCATTGCAATTATCCTGGGTACACGTGTTGCACATGTATGTTCATTATGTGTAGAGCAGAGATTTACTTCGTTACCTCAGAGACCTGATTGTGCAGAACCACATCCAGAGAGTTGTACTTAAAGGACAATGCCCGAGGATTCCTGATCTATAACAGGATTTGATTTTGCCAGCCAACAACCTGGATTTCCAGTTGAAATTGTAGAAGAATGGGTCATTCTGTTTTTGGAAGACATGGGATACATGAGAAGAAATTGAGCAATTAGTGATCGGAGTGCACAGAGCGTTTGCTCTCCTCCTTTGGAAAGTAGTCCAACCTTCTGTCTCTGGTATGGACTGTTGCTGAGTAGAATGTGGTGGAAGTGATCATGTTATATTTCCGAGGCAGCATCATTTCTTGTTGCTTGCTCTTGGTTCTCCCACTTTAGGAGAGCTAACTGCAATGTCACGAGGGTATTCAGCAATCTCTCTGTGTTTTCTTGTTAAAACTTGGAAGGTCTCTGGCCAACAGTTGAGTGAATGAGCATTCATGGGAAGCCAATTCCCAAGCCCCAAGATGCCTGTCGCCCTGATGACAGCTTGACGGAATTCTCATGAGGGATCCCAAGCTAGAACATCTCCATCTCTGCCAGATTCATGACCTTTGGGAACCATATGAGGTTATAATTGCTTACTCATGTTTGAAGTGCCCTGTTTTGGAGCAGTGTTGCATAGTAACATAATTAAGAAACATATGTAGCAAATATCATTGAAAACATTTACAGAAACACAATACTTAAGTATTTCTTGGAGCAACTCAGATTTACTTTTTCTGTAACCCGGTTTTTGTTTGTTTGTTTGTTTTTTAATAATTAACACCTTTATTACAAGAAGTAGGACTTATTTGTCTTTTCAGGCCTCGATTTTCTTCAGAACTCCAGCCGCTTGCCCTCTGGTGCATAGCCGTCTGCTCCTGCTTGGCCACACTGGCCTGGCCTCGATGCAGGGCACTCAAGAAGCTTGCTTAACTGGGACTGCTCCTCCAGAAGACTGCTAATGTTGACATTCTTTCATCATACTTCTTCTGAATTTTCTTGGACTGTTTTTAAGATCTCTTCCTTCTCAGGAGTCAGTTTGGCCCCTTCTGGAAGTCAGAGCAGTGCCCCGTGGGACTGGTGGCACTGTTGGTGCTGCTCGCTGTTGCTAAGCACAAAGCTGTTCATCCCCAGGATCTTGGTGCAGACTGGCTCATCGTGTGATGCCTTCTACACAACGGGGATGATCCTTATTTTGCAAGTACATAGCTCTGAGCCATTCTCGATGCTGAGTGTAGCTATACTGTTATGAAAAAAAGGTAGAGGAACTGGTAGAGACTTATGTTTTCAGGAATTGCAAATCCAGAAGCTGTATTTTGACACTATTTGAAATACTGCATTTTGAAAAATTTTAACTAGCAAGAATTATATTTGTGGTGTATAGCATGATATGTAGATATACTTTGAGGAGTGCCGAAGTCAGACTACTGAACAGATTTACTTCTGGAGTATCATTTAAGTATGTCTTAGGTTGTAAAAGGAAGAAGGAGCTGAAATCCATTAGGTATGTTTACATATTTTTGAATGTATCATTGTATCATACTTTTGATTTTTGAAAATTTCTAGGGAAATACTCAGAGACGAAAATTAGTCTTCCAAAAAAAGATAACATAATCACTGTGAGGAGTGACCTGAACAATAAATGGCCCTGAAGTGCCCCGCCATTCTCGACTTGGTTCCATTTGAAATGTCTGCCTCCCCTAGGTCTCGGCTTCTTTAAGATTCGCGTGCGCTTTAGGTTCAAATTTTGTTTTCTGCCAGTCTGCTACAACTTCATAACCTTGTTCCCACCAAACCATTGTAACCTCATGGCACCATACCTGATGGCCCTGTCCATCAACCCCTTGAGGCCCCTCAACCTCGCCCTCATCCATCATTGCACCTACCAATCCCCTGTGACCTCAACAGTCCTGTCCACCAGTCCCTCATGGCCCTGTGATGCCCACTCCTGGCCACAGTAAAGCATGTTCCCGCATGCCTGAGGCCCTCCTTCCTCTTGCTCTCCCCCTCACTTGCTCTTCTTGAATCCCCTTCATGCCACTGTGGCAGGAGACATCTCTCTTCCACTCCCCCTCTCTGTGCCGCTCCTATCCTCAGGACCTTCATTCCTGCTGGAATAAAACCTCCTGCGTGCCTCACTGCGTCTGGTGTTTTAGCTTGGAGTGGCAAACTGAAAAGAGCTAATGCCGAAACGAGCTAACAATCATAACTGGATCATCACAAAAGAAATGATTGCTTGCTAATGTTTATCATCATCACTATGCTGTCATTTTTATTAATTTCATTAACGAAGCAGTTGAATCTTGATACGTGTTTATTACTTTAGGTCATAATCTTTCACTAATGGTCTCTCTTTAAGTGCACAAGTCTAATAGTAATCTCTTTTTTCCCCTTAGGGAATTGCTCCAAAGCTGGAATTTTCTACAACTTCAGTGATTACTGAATGTCTCATAAGTTCAAGGAAGTGCCGCACTCAGGTTAAAATTGTGGTTTTTTTTAAAGCTATTTAATGGTTTGATTTATCTGTTCATATTAATTTATCTGTTCATATCTGTGGTCATTTGTCAAGTTTTATTATTTTATTTTGACTCTTTTATCTCTTTTCACTTTTTCGGGAGAAACCAACCTTTGGTTGAAATCAATTTATATAGGTATTTAACAATTTTATTACCTCTCAATAAATATGGAAATTGAAAGTTCGGTACATATGACAGAGGAAGGCATGATGCTTTTGTTTTTGTTTTACTTCATGGACCTTTGTGTTTTTGATTGTTTGTTTAATTTTTTAAGACGTACTTATTTGAAAGAGAGACAAAGAGGGAGAGGCAGGGAGAGATTTTCAGTTTGCTGAACTGCCTCAAGGGCCACAAGAGCCTGGGCTGGGCTAGGCTGAAGTTAGGATACAGGACAACAGGGGTTTGTGTACTTGGGCTGTCGTCGACTGCCCTCCCAGGCGCATTGGCAGGTCGCTGGATAGGAATCAGAACATCTGCGCATGGAATCAGCACTCCAATATGGAATGCTGATGTTGCAAGCAGCGGCTTAAGCTGTTCCCCAAACCAGTCCTGACCTTGTTTTTAATGGAAGAGATCAGGCTGCTGTAAAGATGCTGGGGTCAAGAAGTGTCACAGAGGTCCTATCCTATAGGAATGGAAGTCACAGAAATTTCCAGGTTATAGCAAAATATTCAGTGTTACCAGAGCTGCTCAGATTGGGATGTTATTGTTTATTCAGTATGTTTTCTTGAGCGTTTCCAGTTCCTTGCAGGACCGTGGCTCAGTTTGACAGCCGTGCCAGGGCTAGCAGATCGAGGGAAGACTGAGCTTACAAACCTTCTATGTCTGTAAATAACTGCTTATGGGGAGGCTGAGATTACTGGGTCTAATATTCCATTCGGTACTAATTTCTTACTGAGTTACCAGAATGGTCTGGTTACCTTATCCTCAGACTGTCTGATAACCTGTGTGCGCACATCACTCAGGAAAAGTTGTATTGAAGTATGGTAATAATGACCGTCTGTGAGGAGGAATCCAGTACTAGAAACCTCAGAGGACTCAGAGCTGGACTGAGCCTGTCACGGAAGGCATAATAGTGTTAATTTACCACATTATCAACTTTTGGATAAATTTGCTGAGGATGGTAACTGTAATGAGCTAAGAAAGGCAAATTACAGAATTACTGAAGGGACCATTCTTATTTTAGCAGACGTTCCGTATTTCAGAGTAGTTATTTGCCTTTTAAACGCAAGCTGAAGCACAGCATGAGACCTAGCAGCCTATGCTCGCCAAGCCTGACTTCTTCTTGAGGTTTGCATTGTATACATTTATGAATTGTTAGAAATCTTTTGCCTGAATAGGAGACAGTTTTTATCTACATGTTGGAGAATGCCTTTTTAATGGGTTGGGCATTTGTTTCTTTTACTTTTGTCTGAAGTGTAGTATACACACAGACAGTGCATGCAGTCTAAGTATGAAGCTCAGTGGAAGAAACTTTTCCTAATGTAAAGCCTTCATCTATAAGTTAAACCTAGGAACTAACATTTTCAGTTTCAAACTTTTGATAACACTTTTTAAAATCCTCGGCTTGGATTATTATTTAGCTATAGAAAGACTATTCATTTTTAACTCAGAATTCTAAATGGTAACACACTTTGATTTTAAGTTGATAATTCAATTTTTTTAAAAAATAAAGTTAGTTTAAATTTTTAAAAAGATTTATTTATTTTGTATTGGAAAGTCATCTAGATGTACAGAGAGGAGGAGAGACAAAAGGGAAGATTGTCTGCTGATTCACTGCCCAAGTTGCTGCAACGGCCAGAGCTGAGCCAGTCCAAAGCCAGGAGCTAAGAGCTTCTTCTGGGTCTTCCACATGAGTTCGGGGTCCCAAGACTTTGAGCCATCCTTGACTGCTTTCCCAGGCTACAAGCAGGGACCTGGATGGGAAGTGGTGCTGCCAAGATACGAGTGGGGCAATGAGGACTTTAGCCACTAGGCTACTGCACCAGGCCCCAATTAAAATTTTAATGACTGGAAAGTACTATTTTCAGTTTTGTAAAAAAAGGAGTAAAATAAACTTTCAGTTTTTACAATGAATCTCACAGTTATTTAGATTTGCTGATGATTATTGTATTCCTTAATTCTTATATTTTCAGATTGGATGTTTTATCATTTATTTGGAAGGGCTTGGCAATTAAGCATGCCATAAGTTTTTGGAATAAAACTCTTTCTCTACTCATTTATTCATTTTACTTAGAAGTGCATTTATTATTAAATACCTGAATATTAGCAGTAACTTCATTAGTGTGTGTACTGCTCTGCTATTCCATGTGGTTTTTGCTGTATGATAGACTTCACTGCCCTCAGCGGCTTCAAACCGCTGGTGTTTCTCAAAGTTCTTTTGGTCTGATTTTGATCAGCTGGAAAGGGCTGGGTGATCTAGAATAGTTTCACTCGTATGTCTGGCAGCTGGCAAACTTTTTGGCCAGTGGTAGACTTCCACATTTTTATTTGATGAGTTTTTTTTTAAAATGTTCAAGCAGGGCAGTGACCATAAGACATCCATCATCTAGCAGGCTGATCATTTTGGTTCATTCACATGAATGCAGAATGCTTTCAGTAGTAGAAAAGGTCAAGCCCTTTCCAGAATTCTCCATATAGCATAGATGCTATTGTCCTTTTGACCAAAAGGACATATCAGAGTCACAGTGTCACAGTGGGAGAAACCACTGTGTGTGTGTGTGTGTGTGTGTATTCAGAGAGGAAAATTATGGCAACTGTTTTAAATTAGTGTAACAAGGCCACTGGTTTAATTTTTACCAGGCATGGGCGAAGTGTATTTAGGACTGGATAGAGCAGGCATGCATTTCTAGTAAATACTGTATAGCTTGTAACTTCTGGTAATATAAAGCATTTCAAAACTTTACAAAGATGGATTCGTTATTTAATGTTTGGCGTCACCTGAACTGAGTGTGTAAGAAAGCATTCTACAGGATTGTTGATGATCATCACTTCAGCTGGGTGTGTAAGTAAGAGATGCTAAAGCATGTAACAGATTGGAAGAAAGAAGCTTAGGGACTGAGGGTGGTAGGAGATTCAGTGAGTGAAAGGAGGAGGTTGCGGATAGGAGGCTTTGACCTATGGGATTTTTGTACTAAAGGATGTGGTCTGTGTAGGGAGGGAACCCAAGATTCAGTAGATAGGGACAAAGCTGAGAAATAGAAACTCTGATTTCAAGGTTTTACAAATATTTATTTTTTGGGGGGATGCTTTAATAAACATCAAAAATCCTTGCTATAATACTAAAATTCATTGCTGCATTAGAGTCAATGTGATGCCATGGAGTTGAATGGAATGAGATAAAGTAGAAAAGTTATAACTTACGTGAAGTCATTGAAGAGTGTGGAAGAAGTTCCAGAGGCATATTAAGAACATTGAGAATTATAGGAGAAAGACAGAATTACTTCTGGTCTATATAAAAATCATAGACTTATTTTTCAACATAGAAATATATGTATTTAATACACTGAGAGAGATTGATCTTTCTGCTGTTTCACTTCCCAAATGGCTGAAATATTTTCGGCCAGAGTTGAGCCCATCCAAAGCTAACACCCAGAAGATCCTTCTGGGTCTCCCCATGGGTGCAGGGTCCCAAGGACTTGAGCAATCTTTTGCTGCTTTTCCAGGCTATAAGCAGGGAGCTGGATCAGGAGTGGAACAGTCAGGGTAAGAAATGGCACCCATCAGGATGCCAGCACCACAGGTAGAGGACCAGCTGGTTACGCCACCACTCCAGTCCCTGAAAAATAGGTTTTCTTTCTCTGAATATCTACTTTGAAAAAATTTGAGGCTTTTTCACTTTTTGCATTTACATTTTATTTACTTAGATATTGCTAACAAATAATGAGGGGAGTTAAGAAAGTAAGGGAGTCAATAGAATTTCTGGTTTATAAAAGTGGTTAAAGTGAGAAAGCCATTCGGAGATTCTCATCCATCTGTGTTCTCTAATTGAGAGCTTGTTAGAATCTTAGAAAATGGTTTAACAGAAATTTCCATTTATCATCTATGAAGGCAAATCTTAGTTGATTAAAATGCTATTCTAATAATATTACAAAGTCAAAAAAGTCACATTTGTTTTATAACATCAATAATTTTGCAGTGCTAACTGATTTTTACAAAAAGATGAAGTATCAGTTATTAAATTTATGATGTATTTCATGTTTTTACTTTTATATGAATATGTAACACGAATTAAGGTCACATGATTACCTGTCATTTAGTTATATAAAGTTATAGCTTTGAAGGATGTTTGAAATTCTATTCACTTTGTACAATACAAATAGTATGTTCAAAATTTCATGTTGTTTATATGTAATTGTAATAGAAGGAAGCTTATTTTTATTTCCCTATAAATATTTTGTGGTCAGCTACAAATTTGAGACTGTTACTAAACGTGGCCCTTAAATTATAATGAACCAATTCTTATATTAAATTTTTACTGTAAAGAAAAATAAATGTGTAACTTTGCTTCTTGATAATTTTAAATTATTAAATATTGGACTTTAATTTTCATAAAGCCCTAGTTAGACTTAAGAAAGAAGTTTAATATAATATACATATTAACATATGAAGAATTAGCTAGAACATGGATTTGCTTTTCTCTTGAGCCAGCACAAATAGGAAGGACTGTTCCAGTTGGCTTGAATAGATTTTACGTATGTTAGATCATTTTTAAAAGTTTTTTTTTCCCCCCTGGGGCCAGTGTGTGGCATAACAGGCTAATCTACCTGCTAGGGCTGGCATCCTATATGGGTGCTGTTTTTTTTCCCAGCTTCTTCACTCTCCGTAATTCAGCTCCCTGCCATGGCCTGGGAAGGCAACTGAGGATGACTCAGGCCTTGTGAACCTGCACCCACCCAAGAGACCCAAAAGAAGCTCCTGGATCCCAGCTAACAATCAGCACAGCTCTGGTCGTTGCATCCATCTAGGGAGTGAACCAACAAATGGACGATCCTTCTCTCTCTCTCTGTTTTTCTCTGTAACTCTGACTTCATAAGTAAAATAAATCATCTTTTTTAAAAGTTTTTTTCCTATTTTTAGGATTTTAAAAAATGAAGTGTGGCCAAGTTAACTTTTATTTTTTATGTTTAGGATAAATTTATTTACCATTCGGCTCCAGTTGAAAAGTCACATGGCAGACTGCAAAGCAGAACATCAAGATCACAAAAGAAAAAATCCAAGTCACCTGAGAGAAATAAATATTGCGTAAATGCAAAAAACTACGAGCAGCCAACAATTTCTTCAAAATCACACTCTCCATCTCCTTACACAAAAAGACGCATGTGTGAGCTGTCTGAAGACACCAGGCGGCGGCTGGCACATTTAAACCTGGGACCCTATGAGTTCAAAAAAGAAACAGACAAGCCTCCATTTGTGATTAGACATGTATGTGCTATCTTAAGAATTTGAAAAGGACAAAATCCACTGAAATGTTATTCTGAATTGCGTTTCAACTTTTGGCTTAAATTAGCAATTTCCTTTCTTGAACTGTTAGCCTAATAATCTAAAGATGAAAACCTAACTTCAGATATCCAGCTGCATTGTGAAAGTTATGTTAAATCTTTTAAGCATCCTTTCCTTCTTAAATTGTGAACAATGCCATAAGTCTACCAACTGGACTTGGTTATAACTGACATTAGTGCTAAAATGGCAGAGTATTTTAAAAGGGAACCAGTGTTCTTTAAGAAAAGGAAAACCCTCAGCCTTTCAAAAAACAGTTTAATGGAAGCTAAATTGCCTTTGAAATTATGTCTTTTAGGTAGGTAAGCTTAGTGCAATGGATCTTTGAAGCAAATCTATTTGATGGGTATAGGAAGTGAGTAGTTAGCTTCAGGGTAGCATAGTTCTGATCTTTCTATTGCAGTAGCCTGATCTGATGTTTAAGTTTAGAGCCTTTTGTTCATATGGTAGCAAAATAGATTGGCTAAATTTGAGTCTGTTTATCAGATCATGTAATAAAAAACTAAGTCAGGATCTTCATCATTTCATTAAATATTATACTATTTCTTTTTTACCTTAAAAGTAATTCTTTACCAAAAGCTTTCAAACTAATACAAATTACTAAGATACTTTAAAAAATGATTGTATTCACACATATACAGATAATGACTTAATATCAACTCTCAAGACCAGAGGCAACTGTTTGGCATATTATAAAAATAATATTAACTCAAAAGTTTGCAATTTATTTTTGCCTAAATTGTAAAATGTGTTCATCTGACTTGTAAATATGCCCTTTTGATTTCTTAATATTTTCAATATATACAATCTGAGAAAAAATTAAAAAAAAATTATTAAAGTTTTTTTTTGAAAGTTGAATTTACAGAGAGAAGGACAGAGAGAAAGATTTTGCTGGTTCACTCCCCAGATGACCACAGTGGACGCAGTTGAGCCGATCTGAAGCAGGAGCTTCTTCTGGGTCTCCCACACAGGTGCAGGGTCCCAAGGCTTTAGGACATCCTCGACTGCTCTCCCAGGCCACAAGCAGGGAGCTAAAGGGAAGTAGAATAGCGTGATGAGAAACCAGTGCTCATTTGGGATCTCAGCCACTAGGCCCAGGAAAGTTCAAATTTTCTTTATGATCCTTTTGCAAAGCAGTTTGTATCTCTTCCAAGCAGCATTTCAGTGCATTGTAATTTTTTTATACAGATTAATTAATTTGAAAAAAATTACAGGGAAAAACATACGGGGTGGGGGTGCAGAGAAAGAGAGACTATGAGAATCTGTTTCCTACTGGTTCATTCCCCAAATACCCGTAACAGCTGAGGCTTGATTAGGCTGAAGATAGGATTCTAGAACTCGCCAGGAGCCTCATGTGTATAGCAGGAAGCTGATTGCTTGGACCGTAATCTGCTGCGTTCCAGGACACATTAGCGGGGATCTGGATTGAAGCCTAGGTCCAGTCCTCAAGTCTGGCACTCCAATTACAGCATGCATTCATGCCAAGTGCTGGCTTAACCTGACGTGTCACAACATCTACTCTCATCTTTATATTTTTTTTATATGAATCCTATATTCTTTTAACTTAAAGTGTTTTTTTTAAATTAAAATACATAGTGTAATATTTTTAATGGTAGTATTTTATTGGTCTTATTGTGGTATTTTTCTTATTTTTGTAGAATTTGATTATAAATTCTATTCACATCTTTTTGTTGTTATTCGAGGGCTAATCCAGATAATGTCTTTAATTAGATGCTCAATGGTAATTTTGTGTCTGCCCACAATTACAAATTAAATTGAAAAGAAAGTACATAGTATATTCTAAAAGAGGATTAGCATTTTAATTAAAATGCCCATATACAAAGATAAACAACTATTATGGAAGTTAGCCACATAAAAATTATATGCAATATTTATTGTTCTTAAAATGTTTGTATTATTATTACTTTCCATGTCAGTTTTCATAAAGAAATCATTATATTGCTTAATATAAACCTTAAAGGGTCTTAAGTGGCTTTCCATTCAGATTTCAGTAAACAAAACTATAAACTTCTAAGTCTGAAGACTTAGAAAAATTTTGTTGAATAGGAAATTGGATTTTTACAATTGTCTGTGTAAACATCTTCCTTACCCCCACCAGCCATTCATTTCTTAAAAACATTTGGAAAATTGCTAAACAAGCACATTTTAACTTAATAGCTGCACATGGAAAAATGATAATGAGGTTAATGTAAGATACTGTACATGGTACAAAAAATAATCTTAAAATGTAAGAAACAGTTTTAAGAAATCAGCTAGCATATTTCCAAACTACTCCAGCTATTGTGAAAAGAGTAAGAAACTTTTATTTTTCACTAGTGTAGAATGGGATTTTCTTTTTCTAATGTGATAAAATGCACATCACATATAATTTCTCATTTGAGCCATATTTTCCTTTAAGTTGGAGAGGCAGAGACAGAAAGGTAATCTGATAGGTGACTATTGTGTCTTAGTGTCTTAACCACTAGGCCCAGTGGCCAACTTCAACCATTTTAAATATTGAAGTGACATTTAGGATGTTGACAGTGTTGTGTGCAGCTGTTTATAAAACCAGTGTACTCATTAGTGTTATGTCCCTATATCTTCATATTTTATCATTTTGATTTACATTTTTGGTTAGAAAAATACAATCTTTATATCATTTATAAAGCTCTAGCATACTGAAAAAAAAAGTAGAGTTTGAGGCTAAGGTGTACATGCTTAAGTGTTGAGTGAGAAATGGCTAGGCTTGTTCTCAATTTTTTTTAAGCTGTATGTGTGTCAAGAGGACAGAAATGTGAGAGACAGAGTCCCGTCACACATCCTCTGGTCCACTCCCCAAATGGCTGGGTTTGGTCCTGAACCAAGCCAGGACCCTAGAGACCCATCTGGGCCTCCCACATGTATGACAGGTGTCCAAATACTTGCTTTCCTAGGGAGCTGGGAGAGGGAACTGAATCAGAAGTGATTTTTTTTTTTCAAAGCCTGTAATGAAAAACTTACTGGGCTGTGGGGTAAGACATTTCAGTTACAGATGCTTATTTTCAAGTAGATAGAAATAAACAATTTAACGTTTCTGGAGACTAATTTCAATTTTATTTAAAAGTGGAGGTACGAAATGCTTGAGTAAATGGGCTTTGGAATTTGACTGACTCATACACAGGTACTCAGGGTAAGCTGATGAGATGTGGTCTTTTGTGCTGTTTTCTAGCGTCCTGAGATTGAAAGGTTGGGAATTGGTTAATATCTTTTTCATTGAAATCTTGCTTTCTTTAGGTCGATCCCCCAAGTCCTAGGGCTGAAACTTTGTACGGATCTTCTGGCAGGGACTGTGAACGAGATGGGTGGTCCAGGATGCACTCTGGTAAGTGGAAGTTCTCTTTGTTCATTGCTTTAGTTGTCTGGTCTGCGGTCAAGCCTTTATCCTGGCATTGATGAACATAAACAGAATCTTTGCTGTGTGATTGGACAATATGATATAGCTTAGCTACTTATTATGTACGGCACACTCGTGTAGTCACTCAGAAGTGATAGTTTTGCTGTTGTGATAAACCATATTCCTCTTTCAGATTCAAAATACATATTAGTATATCAATTGCTATGTTATTTTTTAATAAAAAACTGATTTTGTTTGCTTCAGTAATTTTTAAACTCATTTGACTGTGGAACCCTTTCCTAACCTTAAATTGATGTTCGTGGTAGAACAGGGTTTGGGAAACAACGTAATGAAAAGGTTCAGAGTTATGTTTTTGGACATAGATCTTGACATATGTTTGATGGTTGGTCTTAAATAAATAATTTAACTGCTTTGATAATAAGTATCAGAAATACCATAGCAAATATTATTATGTAAAATACCCCAACACATGAGCACTTTTCAAAAAGAAGCTGTTATTATGAGTAAAACAATTTCTATTATTTCTGGTAAACTAGGTTTTTTTTAGGTTTTGTTTATATGACTGTTTTTCACCCCCAGCAGTCGTTCTCATGGTTAAATGAGTTGCTTTTCAATTCAATATAAATATGATTCTTATGTTAAAGGTTGCATGGTATTATAAGGTTAGGATAATTGACTACTAATGACTGTAAATATTGGCTCGTGAGCCCAGGCACAAAGTATACGCTTGACATCTTTAACGCTAAGTTACTACACACCGAGAAAATGATAGAGGCAGAAAAGTGAGATAGAGGGTCTCTGTTTCTAAACTGCAGTATATAAGCTCTTCTGGTAATGAGAAATGAAACATTCTTTTCCAAGAACATGCAGAGTTTGTGCTTATTATTTTTTAGCACTAACAGTGAGATAGATGTGGTAATCGATAGGTCTTTTATATTCAAAATAGCAGATTATGTGAAAATTATTAACATGTTATGCCTGACTTCCCCTTTTGGAAAATACTCATGGATATGAAAAATGAGTTTTAGCTACAAGTGGAAAATAACATCATTATAAATATTTCTTCGGAGTTTTTTTTTTTTTTTTTAATTTGGAGCACCTAGGTGTTTGATTTGCTATTTGCCAGCAGAATATAATGTTAAGAACTCTTAATGGAAGCTGGTATCCTTATAGATATCAGAGATGAGTGGTAAGCTGACTTTTTTTTCACTTAGGTTTTAATTTTGACCTAATTGCTGACATACAGAAAGTAGAAATAGCTCAAAGAATTCTTACATACCTCAAACTAAGAGTCCACAAAGAGTAGTATTTGCTTTCCTTTCCCTTTATCTTTTTCCTTTGTCTTCTCTTTCTCCTCCCCTGTATGAGTTTGTATAAGTCTCTAAATGTTTTTAACAAAGGCATTACGACGGACTTGATAGTACCCCTCCAAAAATCATATACCGCTAGCTGCTTTCCCCCGCAACGTGATAGCTTTTGGAGATGAGGCATGAGGGAGGTGATTATGTTCAGAAGAAGTTGTGAGAAAGGGCCCTTGTTTGGTGATTGTTTATTGTCCTTGGCTCTTGAGGAGCAGAGGTTTTTCTGCTTACTACTTGTTGACTTCTTAATTTAGTGGAGAATCAGAAGTGGAGCAGCCAGGGCTAGAACCAGGGACCATGTGGAATGCTGGTAGTGCAGGTAGAAGATTAACATGCTATACTACTGTACAGTTGCCAAATAATATTTTAAAATTAAAGTACTCTGTCAATTCAGTAGTTGGGTTTTCCACTATGCAAAGTGTCCTCATTTCTCTAATTTGAGTGTTTAAGTTCTTTTAAGTATGTATATTTTTCCTGATTTATAGCAGGACAGATACGTTTTGGATTATCAAGTGAACACATGTGACAGTAAGCATGCCTTAAAAATAGTAGTTTCCTTATAACCTTAATAAGTGTCCTTGAACATTTTTCTGCCTAATATCTTGCCTAATATGTAATTATCTAATGTAATTGCCTAATATGCAATTCTTAAGTGTTTAATAGGGTGCTGTTTTCACCAGCACTGACACTTTTAGTCTTCATAGTAATCAAGTGAAAATGAAGCTAACTACATCCGATTGTGAAAAATGCCAGATGGTTCAAGGGTTAAGGGAGTTGTTGGAGAGCTGCAAATGGCCACGTTGGCAAGGGTCCAAGTCTTTGAATTCTAACTAGTGATCTCGTACTTCCTCTTGCATTAAGGTGTGCTTTTATTTCGAAGTAAGGTTTTCAAGGACATTATCTCTATCTGGAATTGGTGTAGTATGTAATTCTAGCTATAATTTGATAACATTGAAGCAATTTAGTATCTTTTGAATAAAAGAGTGTTTGGAAGCTTGTATCCAGTTATTATTATTTTTATTTGAAGAGAAAAATCAAACTTATCATCCTCCTTTTTTTTTTTTTTTTGGTTTGCTTTGAAATTTAAGAAAGACATCAGACTGCATTCTACCATAGAGGAAAATCATTCTGTTACAACTATGTATTTGAAGGTTCTTTCAGGTTTTTTATTTATTTTTATGTAAGAGTATAATCTTTCATAAAGTTTCACTAATCTTTTGTTTTATGGTTAATACTGAAATTAAAGTAAATTAGAAATGAGGGCTGGCGTTTTCACACAGAGGGTTAAGCTAGCATCTTCAGTGCTGGCATCCCACATGGGTGCTGGTTTGTGTATCCAGTTCACCTCCCTGCTGATGTAAAGGAAAGTAAAGGAAGACGGTCCAACTCCTAGGCCCCTGCAGTCACGGGGCAGACCTGGATGAAGCTTCCAGCTCCTGACTTTGGAATTACTGGCTTTGGAATAATCGGAATTATTAAATATAAATATATACATATATATATATTTTTTAAGAAATTACCAATTGTTTTCTACTATTGCAGAGTGCCACCAGCAGTGTCTAAGTCTAGCTGCTCTATATCTTTGACAATAATTTGTCAATATTGTCTTATCCTCAACACTCAAGTGAGTGTGTAGTTCCACCTCATGATTTTCATTTATGGTTTTCTAATAACTAATGGCATTGAGTGTTTATTTGTATCTCTTCCTTGGCAATTGTTACTCCCTTACTCACTGGCAAGCAGTGAATCTATTGTGTGCTCAACCTCAGACAGTAAGACAGAATTCAAGGTGAGTCCAGGAGTTCTGCTGAGACAGGCACAGGAATGGGAATCATAACAATATTAAAAGTCTAAGGAAACTGTTTTAGGTGAATGCAGCATAATCGAGTAAGAGATAGTTGGAATGCTTGGGTATATGCCTTTAGATTTATTTACTTTTTAAGCAAAATTATATGAAAAACAAAGAGAGGGAGACAGATAAAGAGCAATCTCCCACCTGCTAGTTCATTCCGCAAATTTCCACAGTTTGTTTTAAGGGCAGATGCTCTGTGAGGGTTCAGGTGGCACGACTATGCAGCATCAGGACTAGTACTACCTACCAGAATGCACTTCAGTGTTTTGAAATTATGCAAAAGGAAGGTGATGTGTTCTTCACAGCACAATATGTGGAAGCTTCCAAAGTGGGAATGGACATACAAGGAACAGATATTTGTATTATTTTTCAGAATAGATTTAAGTATTATGTTGATAGCATGTTTTTTTTTTATTATGATATGTTTTGGATGAATGCTCCCTAAATGTCAGCACAGGTCTGCTGAGACTGAATCAGTTGTGAGCCTTTAGTTGAGAGTCAATTGTGGAGATGGGAAGGAAAGAGTAGTCTGGGTTATCACTTGAGTATCGATGAGAATGGTGAGGGGATCCTCGTTTCTTACAGCTGGGTGTTCATGAAATGTTTTCACAACTGGTGATCACTTTTGGTTTCTAGCCAGTACAGTTAGTCATTACTTGGCATTTGATTAATCTGGTTGTATATCACATGTTTGATGAGTAGATTCACTATTTACATTCTTTTTGAGATGAAAGATGCTTTTATTGTCCTTTATAGTAGAAATGTGAGGAAGAGTCCTACTTTCCTTCTGTTTATGGGAATTGCACTGGACTAACAACAGACTTCAGTTCCACCATAGGTTGGTCTCCAGAAACGTAAAGTACATATAATAATCCTATAATCATATAATAATCCATATAATAGTCCTACTTATATTAGTCGGCTCAGGATTGCATAAGAAGCTTCAACAACAGACATTTATTTTTTACACATTTGTTGGGGTTTGGAAGTCTCATTAGCAAAGTAGATTTCATTCTGGGTTCTCTGGGCTTGATTTTAAATATTCACTATCCATTGTTTGCTCGCATAAAATCTGGTGTGTGTGTGTGTGTTTGTATTGACAGTGGCCAGCATTTATTGAATATGACTTTTGAGCTAATTGCAATTCCAAATACTTCAGTTATAATTCATTAATAAATTACTCATAAATAGGCGCTCTACAGAGATTACTATTTATTTCTCTTTTGCAAGTGAAGAAAAAAGATTTAGAGAAGTACAGGATGTTGTTCAAGAGTGGACACGCAAGTTCTAATTTAACTTTATCAAAATATTTCAAGTGTGACCCATTTATTATGCCCATTTCTAGTTTTCTTTTGTAAAAAAAAGTTTTTTTCTGATGGGTTTTAACACTGAGCTGTTGCTTTATAAGAGATCACAATGTTGTCTGTAGCATTCTAAGCTTTTTTAAAAAAATTAAATATATTTATTTTTCTTTGAAAGGCGGAAGCCAGGAGCCTAGAGCTTTCTCTGGGTCTCTCATGTGGGTTTAGGGGCCCAAGGGCCCAAGACTTAAGCCATATTTGGCTGTTTTCTCAGGCATCTTAGTAGGGGGCTGGATGAGAAGTGGAACAGTTGGAATTTGAACCAGCACCCCACCATTCTGATTTTTAACATATTTTTATACTATTGTTACTCAGCTTTGTACAATTTCACCAAATAGATTCTCCATGATCATGAGATATGGATTTATTTATTTCCTAAATTTAGACTATAGCTAGTGCCCAGTTATTAGAGATCAAGGTTTAAAACATGCTTATGAAATTTCAGATCAAAATAATAAATTTGTAGATTTTTTTAAAATGAAGGAAAATTATAAGCTTGTTCAAATTTATAAGAGATTTTTGGAAAACAAAGACCTTCCAGTATTTTAGCATGCTGAAACTTTTGATGCTACATTGCTTTCAGATGGTATGTATTTACTACTCTAGATTCATTTGTCCACAAACTTAGCATTTTTAGAGTCTTATGATCAGTGTGTGCTTGTCAATCTATTATCTGGTCTGCTAATTATGGTGGCTTAGTGCATTCAATTTGTACAAAAGAGGCATTTGGGATTTATTTTAATTAATTAACTGAATTTTGAAAATTACACAAAGTACACAAAGTAAATTCAATCTTACTGAAGTTAAATGGACAAGCTGGCTTGGTGTGAAAGACTTTATTTTCAGCAAAATTTGGGTTGATTCAGAGCATCCTAGAACACAATGCTTAGTACTGTAATAGCAAAGACAAAGGAATCTACTTATGTGTCCATCTACTGATGATTGACTAAAGAAAATGTGGGGTATATATATATAATATACATACACACACACACACACACACACACACACACACACACACCTGAGGAAAGAATACTTGATCAGAAAAACAATGAAGCCCTGATATTTGCGACAAAATGGGTGGAACTGGAGATCCTTATGCTAGGTGAAAGGTGAGGGTTGGAAGGGGAAATCCCTGTGCCTTTGTAACCGTGTCCTGAAAAATGAAAAAATATGTATATATAAAATCTTACACTGATCTTTTAGAAAAACAATATTCAGGTGCTTTTGTCATAATGGATGAGAACTAGAGTTGTTAAGCATTTGATTTGCATGACTCTCAATTACTTGGGAATTGATTCTTGAAAATCAGATTCTTTCAGTAATAAATAAATTCCAAATTCGTGTGTGACACAGTAGTCACTATCCTAGGTAGAGATTCAGAATGAGTTTAAGGGTCAGTGTTCGACAGATACTGTGCTACTGGCCTTCACAATTATCCAGTAAATCCTCACTCTGAGGTAGTGTAAGCATTATTTTTATACCCTTAAAATAAGAAATAAAACATGTGTTAATTATATAATTTAACCAAAGCCATATACATATGTGACAGAATTTAAAATTGAACCCAGACTTGACTTGAATTCAAATTTGTGGTAATAATGATATTAGTAATAATGTGAATATTTATTTGTCTATATTTTGCTTAATCATGGCATTATTTACTAATATTCAGTGTTACCTTTAGAATGGTAGCGTGAAAGAGGTAAATCATACAAATGAGAAAATTGACACTTGAAGTTATGTAAGTTGCTCAAGACCATAGATTTTGGTGTTGGGAGCAGAACACGCAGCATAGATGCTGTTTGAGCAAGGTCTCCTGTCCATGCCGCCACCCTCTGCAGCTGATCCTGTCTCATTATGTCCACCTGATTTTAGCAGACTCCAAGAGCAGCAGCACATTTCATCTAACTTTATCTGCTCTTAGAGTAGCAAATGTTAGAAATTTTAATTCTAAATTCTTCCATTGATTAAAAATTATTCATGGGGCCCGGCGTGATGGCTCAGTGGTTAAGGTCCTCGCCTTGCATGCCCGGGATCCCATACGCTTCCCATCCAGCTCCCTGCCTGTGGCCTGGGAAAGCAGTCAAAAACGGCCCAAAGCCTTGGGACCCCCGCACCCGCGTGGTAGACCCGGGAAGAAGTTCCTGGGTCCTGGCTTCTGACCGGCATAGCATCGGCTGTTACGCTCACTTGGGGGGTGAATCATCGGACGGAAGATCTTCCTCTCTGTCTCTCCTCTCTGTATATCTGCCTTTCCAATAAAAATAAAAAATGAATCTTTAAAAAAATTATTCATGCTACTTAGAGAAATTCATTTATCAAATAAAAGTTATTCTGATTTGTTTTTAGATATGGACTTTTCTAAGGAAAATAATGCTATGAAATATTTTAATTTAAGAAGAAATGATAGGGAAATATGTGATCTTTACCTATGTAACATGATTAAAGGATGTTAAAAATATTTCCAGAATTTACTATATAAAGTATGAGTGTAGAAACTGTGATAAAAAAAATCAAGGATGAAGCTAATTTTGTCTTTTTTTGTGGTGAAATATTTATACTCTAATTCTTTTATGTGACTTCTTTCAGATCATTCTCATCTTAGCTGCTGCCGATCAAAGGATTACAAGGTGTGTAGAATACATTGCAAAATTATATTTTTTCTGGTTTTCAGAACACAGAGAACATTTCTTAATGTATAATAAGATCAGGGTTATTGCATTGGCTTAGTAAAATATGTAAACAATAAAATATTGGATTTGTTTAGTAATACATTAACAATCATTGTAGCGTAATATAATGTCATCATCTTCACAGCTATGTCAGATGATATAATACTTTTCATCCAATGTCTCCTTGCAAGTATTTTGCGACATTTCCTTCTGTTGGATTGATCACTGAATGTGCTTTTTGTTTGCACACACAAACAGTAATACCTCACACAGTATTATTTCCAAACTTTTTTTCACGGAGCACTCCCGTTATTTTTGCTATATTTGTATGGAACCCATGCTACTTTATTATTTTTTAATCCACTGTTATCTATCTTACCTGTAAAAGTAAAAGATTATTGTCTCATGTTTATATGGCTAATAACCTTAAAAGTGCAGTGAATGCAAAGCAAGATTACCAAGTCTGGCTGGATGCTGCTGTTTGTGAAAGGCTCTTAGGTATGTTTTCTAGACAGCTGTAACGCACATACCAGGTGCTAACTAAGGATTTCTTATTTCTGCTAGAAAGATAATTGAATGGGTAATGCATATTTTTGTGTTAAGCAGCGTATGTTCTTGTGCCATATAAAATAATCTTGGATATCATCTAATGTCATTTTGAGAACCATGCTCAAGTGATCTGCCATACCTCTAGAATCCAGTGTCCTGTGTTTTAAGAAGTGTTGGCTCACAGTTTGTCTTCTCAATCCCTAACTGAAAGCATCTGGATAACAAGTGTTATTAGCACCTGAGGAAACAAAACAGGAACATGGCTTTCCTTATAATAGTATGTGTATTTACTTGAAAACAGTTTATTTTATGCTTCCTCATGGTGACTGGTGCAGTATTTTTCTATACTTTGTGACAAAGAAAATATGAAAAGCTGAATAATAAGCCAATGCACTGTTTGTTTAGGGACCCAATCCCAAACCCACTGGTGTCAGAATCATCCAGGTGCAAGTTTATCAAAATTCATTGTAATCAATGAGATAAGAGAAAATGGTGATGAAACGTTATTTTTTGGAAATTTCTAGGTATTTGTTAACTCATTTCTTTTGATGTTAGTCAAAGATTCTCATTTGAGACCTACTGGTGTAGAATATGAATGTGGCACTTAAGTGCATTTTCTCTGTGTAGTATTTGTATTGGGTTGTGCCTTGCTCAAGGCTGTCTGTCGAGTGTGGGCCTGGGCAAGCCTGTAGAATTTATACACATGGTTGGAAAATAGGTGCACATGTGTATATCTATACATATACATGCAACTACATATGTACACTCATATACATGTATGCTTATCCTTATATGCACACTGATGTGCACACCCACACACACCTGAAAGGAACAAAGCTTAGTGTTCAGTTTCTTGCAAGGGCAAGGCCCAAGCAAGTGTCCTGAGTGCTCTCCCATCTAACAGATAAACTGTTTATGTGTACATGCCCTTCATGTAATGCTCTAGAATTGAGTATTGTGAAATTTTCATCTCTAATGTCTTCCTTTTACTAATTTGTATATGCTACTTATTGATAACTGCTAGTAGCTAACATATTGACATGTAATGTATTCCTAGTTCTGTATGAGTGAATTATTACATATTTTTTAAATTCCATTTTTAAAAATTTTAAATTATTATTCTATGATACAGTTCCAAAGGCACTGGGATTACTCCTGCCCTCTTCCTGAATCCCCCCACCAAATTCCCCTATATTATTAGCATAGCATATCTCTTCATAAGCAGTCACATGTTCATCATTGTGGGCATGGACAGTGGCAGAGTCCAGCATCCTATTGTCAAGATACAGCTAATAGTTTCATTAGTATTTCATCTGTATTCTGGAAGTAGAGATGCACAGTGCTCTGCACCCTCATATCTGGACATGATAGTCTCTATTACATAGTAACCACACATCCCCTTAAATGAAAAGTCACAATAGAAAATCAACAACAGAAAGAAAAATAGAAATTCACAACACCATGAATCTCTCAAGAGGCTTTGATAGTTCAACAGTCCTGAATTGCTGGCTATCCTGCCACCCCAATCATGATGAACTCTCCTGAATCCACTGGCTGCTATAATCCACCTAAGTGTCTCAGTCTGCCCAGATCTTCACTGCCAACGCTTGGCTGGGGTAGTTGATCAATTTGTTTTGTCCTCTGTCCTCTGCCATGGTACCAGGTGTCCTCTGGAGGCTCCAATGTACTGCCATATCTTCCATGTACATTTGGATATGCTGTCCTCTGCTGTGTCTGAGCCACTGTGGAGGCCCAGCTCTGACACATGCACTCCCACAGTCAGCCCATGGAACCTGCATTTCTTTCCATGGTTAGGGTTCTGAGTCCAGCAGTTCAATTGGTAGGGAATTGTCCAACAAACCTCATCTGAGGCCATCCCAGACCTTATTCTTGTGTGTGTTTGCCAATTCAGGGTCTGGCACAATTTGTCACCCAAATCAGCCTAGGCACACACTGGTAGTTGCAGTTGCTGGGTCAGTTCTGTCTCCTGCCCCATGTTTTACACAACCCAATAGGTGTTGGAGTCCAGCCCTATCCTGCCCACCACATCCTCAGCCTTCACATAAACCAGTGGGGCATGCTGTCTAGTTGGAGCGACCCACAAAAACCTCAGCAGACCCACTCCTGCCCTAGTTCCTGTGCTTGCTAGTGTGTGCAGCAGACTTGTCTGGTCTGTCCCACATCCCATTCAGCTCTTGTATATGTTGATGGGGGTTGAAGCACAGTTCGTCCCAACCAACCCCACTGTCCAGTTCGCACTGGTGTGCCACTGGGTGCCACCATCTGTCTAAGCCATGCCTGTACCTGACAGCATTTGGTCACTGTGCCAGCATCTGCCAGTTGATGCTGTAGCAAAGCCCAATCAGTCCACACCCACACTGTCTTATGCACGTGCCAGAAGGTATAGTCACCCCAACCTGGCTTTCCCCTGATCCAGTTCACATGTAGGCCATTGGATGTTGTGGCCCTGCCTGGCCTGGTCTGTCCCCATCCCAGCTCTCATGCTCACCAGTGGGAGCAGTGGCCCAGTAGGGTAGCCCTTGCAGCCCCCTCACTGGGGCCATCCCTACCACTGCCAGTGTTTCACTTGTGCTGGTTGGGTTCTGAGGCCCAGTCTGGCACAGCCCGCCTCACCTTGACATTTGCCAGTGGGAGCTGTAGGCTGGTCAGGCCAGGCTCACCCCCAATTCCAACTCATGCTGGTAGGGGCTAAAGCCTAGCCCAGCCCTGCCAGCCCCCAGGTCCCGGCCCTCACATGGACTGGCTGGTATTGCACCCTGACCTAGCCTGAGCCATACTCCATTCCAGCACTCGGATTCATCAGTTGATATGGACTGACCCAGCCTGGTCTGCCCGTGACCTGCGCCAAATGTATGCCGGTGGGTACCATATTTTGGCATGGTCTGGGCTGCTCCCCGTCTGGGTTCTTGAACTTACTTGCAGGGAGTGTATCCCGACAAAGGAGTTTCCAAAGCCCTTCCATCAGGATCTCTTCCAATACCTGATTTTGTGCACACCAGTGAGTCCATGGGCCAGCCCTACTTAGTCTACCTCCTGTCCTAGCAGGAACAGTGGCCTTCCCTGACTGGCCTTCAGCCCATTCCGGTTCTTGTTATTGGGTACTACAGCCCCGCCAAACCTGGTCCGCACCAAGACTCAGCTCATGCATGGCTCAATAGGGCTAGAGACCTGGCCTAGCCCGTCCTATACCTACCCTGGTTCACATGAGTACCTGTGGGTGCTGGAGTCTAGCCCAGTTTGGTGCATCCCAGACCCAGCCCACATACATGCCCAGGGATTCTGCAGCTATATCCAGACCAGACTGCAGCTCTCACCCTGGCCCTTGCACTCCAATGGGATCACAATTTGGCCAGGGTGTCCCCTTTGCTCTCAATCAGGCCTGCTCCCATCCACAGATCTCATGCGTGCTAGTGACTGCTCTGAACCAGCCTGGCATAGCCTCCATCTGTCTTAGCTTTTGCCTTTGGATGCCGTATCCTGCCCTGACCTAGCCAGCCCCCAGTCCCAGCTCTTGCTGGCAGGTGCTGCAACTTGGCCCTGCTCAGTCTGCCTCCATCCCTGGCTCATGTGAACCAGCAGATGTGATATCCTAGCCTGCTATGACCTTCACTCCAGCCTGGTTTCTGCACTCGCCAGCGGGCTATGGTCTGCTCGGCCCTATCTGTTCTGCCCCCTTCCAAAACCAACCCACATACTTGCCAATGGGTGGGATTACTTTGCCCAGCTTACCCAACCCCTAGGTCTGGAAAACGTGCTCACCAGTGGGAGCTATGGCCCACTAGGGGAGTCTTCCAGTTTCCCCACTCAGTCCACTCCAAGACCCAGATCTCACATGTGCCAGCAGGTGCTAGGCCCTTAACTGGCATAGCCTGCCTCTCCATCTTGGCCTTTGTATGAGCTGGCAGATGTTATGGCCTGGCCCACACTACACCCTGTTTTAGGATGCACATGCAGGTGCTGCAGCTTAGATCTGCCCAGCCTATTCTTAGTCACAGTACCTGTGATTGTTGGCAGGTTCCATGTTCACATCTAATTCAGCCAGTCACCACCACAACTCTTGAGCCAACCAGCGGGAATTGTATTTCCATAGGTTTGGGCCCACTTATCTCCCCCCAAAAAATCTACCACTGGACTTGGTTCTCTAATGTGCTGATTAGTGTCATGGCCCTGCCTAATGTGACCTGTCCCCTGTTTCAACACGCAGTCAAGTGCTGGGATCTAGGTCTGCTAGACAGGCCTCCAGCCATAGCTTTCATGTGGTCTGGTGTGTGGCAGTCAGTGATGCTCTGTGCTAACAAGCCCATCTGAGGACTGCCATGTGGGGTGATGAATCAGTCTGACCCATACAGATCTTCCAGTCTCTCCCCTGCATACCACCAGGTCTCAGTACCCTCATTTACCAGCCGGAACAGTGGCCCTGTTGTTAGGTGTTCCCCAGGATTCATTCCTCACTGACACGTATGGTGTCCATATCCATGGATATTCCTAAGCAATAATGTCACACCCAAGTCCCTAGAGCTCTTTGGCAGGCAGCCAGTGGGCAAAGCCCATAGAGTAAAGATGGTACCAGCTTCTTAAAAAGCAGTGGGCTGCACCCTCTGCTCAATGGAGTGGAGGTCTGCTCCGAATGCCCTGCCCTGTTATGTAAATTTCAGTATACAAAAATACAGATGGAGCAAAAGGATAAAGTTTATGATATATTAATCTTTACAAAAGGTTATAATCCAGCTATATAAGTTGACTAGTCCATTTAATGGTAGGTGTTAATAGATGAATATTAATATTCCAAATTAATTTTTCCAAAAACAGCACCTCAGGCTGTTTTTAACCCCCTCCTATCTGTGGATTATTTTTTCTTTGACAGAGTAGTTAGTGTTGAATGTTGAGAAGCTCATAAAAGTATTATTAATTTTTATTCAAGAGATAGATTTTCCTGGAAAACATCTGCAGCTTTGAACATAGAATAAAGGACTATTTTCTTATAAGCACACTATATATTTGACAAGTAAATATTCATGAGTTAGAGCTATACAACGAAAAGAACAGTAAGTTGGGATCAGTTGCAGGAAATTTTATGGAAAAGTGGGCCTTTGCCCAAGTTCTTCTAGAAGAATAAGTTTTTCATAGCAAAGAGTGTCTTCAAAAGAAAAGCAACATGAAAGGTTCCTCTGGTGTTTAGAATATACGTAATGTCCTGGGGAGAAAGAGAAACGTGTTTGAATGGATAATATATGCTAAGGCAGATTGAACACATAACATCCTTACTTGATTTCTTATCCCTCCATATTTGATATATCCACTGCTTTCTTTGTTTAAATAGATTTACTACTGTTTTTATTTGAAAGGCAGAAGTGATAGAAGAGGAGTCACACACACACACACACACACACACACACACACACACACACACTGGGCTTATCGGGAGGTAGGGAGAGGAGAGGTGAAAGGAGAGACTGGGCTAGGCTGAACTGC
Source organism: Ochotona curzoniae (assembly GCF_017591425.1). Lineage (NCBI taxonomy): Eukaryota > Metazoa > Chordata > Mammalia > Lagomorpha > Ochotonidae > Ochotona > Ochotona curzoniae. The sequence continues at coordinate 17,104,833 of NW_024465649.1, forward strand.
TTGGAATATCATCTGAGGTTTCTCATGTGAGCAGCGGGAACCAGAATATCTTGACTATTTGCTGCTGCCTCCCAGGCACACTAGCAGGAAGCAGGATTGGAAACGGAGAGGCCAAGACTCAAACCAGCACTTTGATTTGGACGATGATGAAATTCACCATGTCATGATGTTTGTCCCATTGCCTTCATATACCACTTGTTTATTTTTTTTTCCTGTTCTTTTAGCAAACTCAGATTTCTTTATCCTGCAGATATATAAGTCAGCAGTTCTCAAAAATACTTACATTATTTTAGCCTCACTTCTTTCTTTATTCTGTCGTTAGTTCAGTCTGAATCAGTAACTCCTGTGTCATATGTGTTGTGTGTGATAGGTGTTCATTTAGCACATTAGTTCCAGATGGGGCTTGTACCATCCTCTTAAGAAGCAATTTAAAGATTTATAGAGACATGTTGTTGCAGTTATTTAGGGGAAATGCTCTTGATAGCTAATGGGCAGGAATGAGAGATGTTCTATGGAGTGAGACTATTCAAAATAGTGAAAAATTGTTTCATGTCTCCATAACTTTTAACTGCCTCACTGAATATGATAGACGTGAAAATAATGTTCATGGTTATTGGAATGTATCACCTAAGAACTACATAAAACAGTATTTTTTATATTGTTTGTAGTTTGTAGATAAACTACATATTACATAAATGCAACCGTAGCATAAAGATTATTTTGGGTTTATTAAACAGTTATGATGAAATATGTATCTGCCCTTTCATTTTTCAGGTTTCCTTGTATAGTATGGCTTCTGAAATTCTTAATTTTTTTCAAACTCCAAACTTATTTATATACAAGTATTTATATACTTATTTATAACAAGCAGTAGTGTTTTCCAAAGTAGTCATGTTTGAACATTTATGTATTGAAGTCATGTTATAAATATCTTCTCATCCAACAAATAGAACAATACATTGTTATTGCAAGCGTGTATGAAACATTCACTGAGATATAGATTGTTCTAGTCAGCTCATGTTACCATAATAAACACCATAAATAGAGTGGCCTAAATGATAGCAGTGGACTTTTCACAGTTATGGAGGCTAGCAAGGGTAAGATCAAGGTACCAGCCAATGGCACTCTTGATTAGGGGTCCCTTCCTGGTTTGTAAGTAGCCACTTTTTCTTCATGTGATATCTTTTGTTACAAACACACTAATCATTTCAGATTAGTTATCATTTGATCTTGATTATTTTTATCCTCCAGATATCATTATATTGTTAGGGCTTCAATAGGAGATCTGGATAAGATAATGTTATATGGAGTCAGCATGTGACTGAGGGAATTGATATATAGCTAACAACAGAGAGCTTCCATAAAGAATTAGATACTGCCTTTTACCTGCAACATTACAAATGCACCCTGCTTTGTTTCTTTTTAAGGAAGATTTACTTTTTTATTTGAAAGGCAGATTTGCCGAGGGGGAGGGAGGGAGAGAGAGAGAGAGATAGCGAGCTTCCATCCACTGGTTTACTTCTTAAATGGATGCAATCAATGGCTTGGTCCGTACCATGTAAACCAGGAGCCAAGAATTCCATCCAGATTTTTCACATGGGTGGCAGAGGCCCAAGTACCTGGGCTTCTCTGGTTGCTTTCCCAGGTGCATTAGCAGGAAGCTGGACTGGAAGTGGAGCACTGAGACACAAATAGAGTCCATATGGGGTTCTGGCGGTGGCGGTGGCAGCACTGAGCCAAAAACTGCCTCAGATTACTTCTTCAGTTTGGCCGGCAGCATTACATTATAGCCATTTTGATTACTTTATTTTCTTGTTACAATTTTTTAAAAAAAAGATTTATTTATTTATTTGGAAGTCAGAGTTACAGAGAGGGAGGGAAGGATTAATAGAGATCTTCCATCTGACTGTCTACCCCTCAGATGGCTGCAATAAGAGAGAGAAAGAGAGAGAGAGAGAGAGAGAGAATATCTTTCACCTTTCTATTCTCAGATGGCTGCAATGGCTGGGGTTTAACCAGTTGGAACTCAGGAGCAGAAGCTTCATCCAGGTCTCTGACCTGAGTAGCAGGTGCTCAAACACTTGGCTATCTACTGCTGCGTTTACCAGGTCACCAGCAGGGAACTGTAATAAAAGTGGAGCAGCCAGGATGGAAACAAGTGCCCATATGGGCTGTTGGTATCACATATGGCACCCTTAACCACTATTCCACAATGCCAGCCTCATGAGCCTCCTAAATCCTACTTCTCATTTTCTATATAAGTTTCATTTTTTACTTTCCTGAAGAAAATGTTGGTAAGCTGTTGTATGGAATTACTCATATTTGTATTTATCTCTAGTCACTTCAACCTGTGTAATCTTCATTTTGTTTTTCTTTCAGTTAGACCTGTTTTTAAGAAAGCCTTCTTTGGTCTAATTGTTTTATAGACTCTTACTTAGCAACATAATATAAGCCACAAATATAATCAGTTTATAATTATGTAATAGATTTCAGTTCTAAAGTTTTTATGCTGACTATATCACTGAATTTTATGTATCTATATATTGTACAGAGATTTGTACCTTCATCTTAAATCTGAAAACAATACTACACAGTTATCTGAAGTTTTTAAGGGAAAAAAATGCATAACACACCATTCCACTTGCCTATGTATCATTCCATCCTTCTTAGGGCCACTGTCTACTGTGTCTTTTGTGATTTTTTTTTTAAATCTTTATTTTTATTGAAAATGCAAATTAACGGAGAGAAGGAAAGACAGAGAAAAAGATCTTCCATTTACTGGTTCATTCCCCAAGTGGCTGCAATGCCTAGAGCTGAGATGTTCTGAAACCAGGAGCCAGGAACTCTCTCTGGGTCTCCCAAGTGGATACAGGGCTAAGGCTTTTGGCCATCCTCTCGCGATACCCTAGGCCACAAGCAGAGAGCTGGAAGGGGTATAAACCAGCGTCCATATAGGATCCCGGCGCCCATATGGGATCCTGGCGCATGCAAGACGAGGATTTTAACCACTACGTTAACGTGCCAGGCCCGGAATTTTAGTTCTTAATCACATATAGGTAGAGGGTGTGTTTGATCTTTAATATTGTTTTCTTTATGTAGTTATACATCTTTTAGGACCTTTTCACGTGGTGAAAGATAAAGGAAAACCTGTAGGAAACTTGCTTCATAAAAACCTGAACTTGAATTAAAACTTAGAATTCTTGCTTATATTATGTTGCTAAGAACTAATTAATCACATTATTTCACAAGATGGAAAGAATTCCTAGCTACAGTTATGCTCTGAAGAATGGAGGAATGAATTATAGCAGAAAGTTAGTGACTTCGATTGTACCAGCAACGTTCCATCGCATTCCCCTCCATCATGTCTATCTTTCTAAAGAGTTTATATCTGAAAAGTATTATGCTGAAATAAAAATACAGCAAAGCTAGAAATCGTCTGTGCACACATGGATATCTCATGATAATGGGGAGGAACATATTAACAAGATCATTAAAAAATCCATTTATACTTGGAGCTGTGATAAATATTATGGAGGGCATATAATTCTTTGATCAAAGAGAATGACAAAAACATCTTAGGAACCTTGAAATCCAAAGATGAGTAGGAACTTACCTCATGCAACAGGGAGGAAAGAACACGTGGGAAAGGAACTTTCATGAAAGTTCCATGCCTCAGTGATTGGAAAAACAACACTGTTAGAAGCAAAAACATGAGCTGATGTGTTACAGTTGAAAATGGAAAGCCAAATATGGATCAAGTCTTCTAAGTCATGTTAGGAATTTTAGTCATTATCTTAAGGATAGCAGAAAGCAAATGCAGTTGTTTTAAATAACAAGCTGATATGGCTAGATTTACACTTTCAAAACATCGCTCTGTACTGCAGTATGGAAAGAAGATTGGAATGGAAAAACAGCTGAGATTGGCACAAAATTTAATAGGCTATTGAGTTGTCAAGGTGAAAGTTACTGATAGCTGGGGTTGGGGTAGTGCTTGCTGGTAATGGAGGTCAAAAGCAGTAGAGAGATTAGAGATTTAGAATTAATGCTGCTGGAAAAGCAGACGTGACAGAGGGACAAGATACATTGTTTTCTCAAAAAGGCTCAGTATTACAAAAAGAATTTATAAAAAGTTCAGTGGCAAAGTGACTGAAAGACTTTTGGTGCTAGAAGTAAAGACATGAATTGGTGCATGGTGTAAATTCCACTCACTGAAGTTTAGAGATTAAAAAGATCCCAATGATATCTATAGGCATTTATTTTTTAATCTAAGGTCTTGGCAAAAGCATCTGGGAAAACTTTGGAAGTAGAAAACATTGAATGGAGCCTAGCTGTAAGAAATAAGGATAATTCTCGATTTTTTATATTTTTACAACTCAGTGTCACTTTTATTTATTCCTATTTATTGAGATAGGAAAATATAAAAAGACTAGTTAGAATGCACAAAAGCTCAGAGTTTCCGAAAAGTTCTTTGGACTCAGGAGAATCTCTGGAAATGGTTTTTAGGCTTAGAGACATATCTCAGCTTAATATCAGTCCTATGACTCTTGTACTCCAGAGGGGATTTAACTCTAACAAGTTCTGAGCTTTTGTTTCTAGCAAGTCAGATGCAAAAGAAAGCAGACAGCAGGCAGGGTAAGGGACTTGGTTTCTGGAGGAACCTGACAGGAGACAAGGGTGAGTTTGCACTCAGAATATTGTTTCTTGTAAGTTGGAATGTGAAGGCACCTAGGAGTTAGTGTTAGATGTTCTCATTTGTTATTTACCCAGACCAGAAAAATCTTTGTTAGAAGCAGATTTTTTTTTGAGTGTTGTTATTATTTGGAACTGCAGACCATTGGATATGTGTCATCTTGATCATTTTCATTCTTAGCTGCCTTAGAAACAATATTTTTGAAATTTAATTATTTGAAAAGACAGAAACAAAGAGGCAGAGAGAGATCTTCCACCTACTAGTTCACTCCCCGAAAATCTACAGCAGCTACATTTGGGATAAGCTGAAGCCAGGAACCCAGAACTCAAACTAGAATTCCACTTGGGAGACAGAGACCCAAATACGTGAACTGCCTCTTGCTACTTTCCAGGTTGTACATTAGTAGAGATCGTAGCTTGAAAGTGGAGTTGGAATCCAACTCAGGTACTAGAAAGGTTGCAGACATCCTGAATGCTGTCCTAACCGCCCTATCAAATGCACACCCCTCGCCTTGGGTACCTTTCAAATGAAGTTATGCCCGCATACAAATTCTCCAGTGTCGCCACTGTGATTCTAAAATGTCTTTTATGATTTTTTCATGTAGGTAAGTAAGTGTACTATTTCAAATTACAGTATGACTGCAGGTAAAAACCTTGAATGTTGCTTGAAGATTGAATGCACCTAAACTGAAGCCTGTAACATTTTGGCAAAGTGGATCATAAACACTGCTTGTGACTTAGTAAGTTAATTTGATGGTTGGTTGCTTCCAATTGGAAATTCGACAAAACTATTGTTCTAGAAGGATGGCATCTCAAATGGCAGCTTCATGTACTACTCCACAATACCAGCCCCTATGAATAGTCTTTAATGTAAAAATCACATTTTATGGTTTTTTGAAACCTTTATTATGTGAAGCCATTGAGTTTTCATATTTAGCTTGCTACTAAAGCGTAAACTTAAATAGGTGGCATGTTTTTATCTACCTTCTGGCTTTGATAAGATCATGTCTAATGTTTCATGTGGATGAAAATTATTTGCCATAGAGTTTTGTGAGACATCCTTTATTAAATTAAGGAAATTTATGTTGACATTTGTGCTGAAAATCCTGTTGCAAAGAATACATTTTTTAATAACAATGAGTGGGTATTTTTTTTTTGACTTTTTCTGGCATCTGTTAAATGAAAACTGTGATAATTATTTGTAGTAAATGAGTAGTGTGTTTGATTAAACTCAATTTGCTTATGATTCACTGACTTTATCATCTTCAATTTTTGTGATATGTTTATGAGAGATTTTGGGGTTTGAGGGGCTGGCTATGTGGCATGATCCTGGCAAACCATAGGAGTGTTGTTTGTAGTCTTGGCTACTCTGATTCCAGCCCAGATGCCTGCCTTTAGAAAGGCAATGGAAATGGTTCTAATAGTGGACTCGTTATCACCCATGTGGGAGACCAGGATGTAGTCCCTGGCTTCTGACCTCTGTCTGACCCTGACCCTGGCTGTTGTGGCCATTTAGGGAGTGAAGTAATGGATAGAATCAATCTCTCTCTCTCTCTCTCTTTCCCTCTCTCCCTCCCTCCTTTTTTCTCCTCCCTTCCTCTGTGTTGCTCTGCCTTTCAAATAAATAAATAAATAACCCCCCCTTTTTTTCAAAAAAGAAGCTTTGGATGTCTGTGGTATAATAGGGTTATTATAGGTAACTCTGATGTACTTTATTGCTTCTCATTTGAAAAGCAAGAGATTTGAAAATTTCATCATAAATATTGAATGAGGAAATTGATGTATTTACTTAGGTCATTACACAACATACACATGTATTGAAACACAACTTAGTATCCAGTAAATACATAATAAGTTTTATAAATATCTGTTAAAAATTCTTACAAAATAAACACATATGCAAATTCCATTGAATGAATGCCCTGCAGCTCTGTCCTCATTACAAAGTTGCTAGTACATTTATTTAGTTCCAATTTTCTTTCTCATGCTTTATACCATTTCTTGATTTTCATATTTCCCATTCTGGATTTCACTGTTTTGAGTTTTTCTGTTGTTTATTACTTTTCACATTAAAGATGTTTAGTAATGTTGCCTATTGTGCTACTGCACTGAGAATTCTACACAATGTTACCCTCCCACCTCTATGATATTCTCTACTATTTTCCTAAAAAGATGGACAGGTGATTCTATTCTTTATCTTTACTTCTGCCTTTTGACCCCAAAACCCTGAATACCCTCTCCCTATTTACTGTATCTATGGCCTTAATTCTGTTTCTGTCTCTTCTATGAGACCTCCATTGTCCAGACCGCTAGAAGTCTTTCATGCCTTCAGATTTTCTTTGGCAGTAACTGTCACACTGGCATTTTTTAAAGTATATTTTCATCTACCTAAGAAAGAGACAAAAATTTCTTTTTTAAAAGATTTAAAAAAAATCAATTGGCCTATAGAGGAATGGCAATCAGACTTACAGCTGACCTCTTACAGGAAACTCAACAGGTCAGAAGAGAATGGAGCGATGTATTCCAGATTCTAAAAGGAAAACATTGTTGGCTCAGAATAATGTGCCCAGCAAAGCTTTCCTTTGTCTTTGAAAATGAAATAAAATTCTTTCACAGTAAAGAAGAGCTCAAAGAATTTGCCTTTTCCAGGTCTGCCCTATAAATGATATTTAAAGATGTTCTCTTGACAGAGAAAAGGAATAGCGCCCACCAAAACCAAAGACAAAATTTGAAGAATATCCCTGTAAAATAACAACAGAAGACTAAAACAATGGGCAACCCATTGCTAAAATGATAGGACTAAATTGCCACTTATTCGTATTAACCCTGAATGTATAGTTTAAACTCATTAAACATCATACATTAGGAGACTGGATTAAAAAAAACAAAGCCCATCTACAGGAGACACATCTCACCAACAAAGATGAGTGGAAACTGTATCTCATGGATGTTGATGCTTTTATTTTTATTTTCATTTTTTTCAAAATAGTTTTTTTCTCATATTAAATTATTCACTGACTCATATATAATACAATTGCATCATCTTCTTCAAGGAGATTTTTATTTTTCATCTCTTCAGAGACACATTAGTTATTTAGTAGCATGTAATTTAACTTCATGGCATTGTAAATTTCTATTTTTCTTCCTTTTTTTAATTTTGTTTTGTGGCTTTTCATTTAAGGGGATGTATAGTAACTGTGTAATGGAGACTATTATATCCAGATGTGAGGATACAATGCAGTGTGCATCTGTACTTCCAAATCAAAGATGGACTCTCCGTGAAACTGTTAAATTTATCTTGAAAATAGAACACTGGACTCTGCCACTGTCCATGCCCACAATGATAGGCTTATGGTTGTTTATGAAGGACTATACAATTGTAATAATATAGGTGAAACTAGTGTGTGGGGGGGAGGGAATATGGAGAGGAGGTCAGTGAAATCCCAGAGTCTATGCAACTGTATCATAAAATAATAATAATATAATAATAATAAATGGGGGAAAAGAGGGTTTAAAATTTTTTTTTTCTTATTGGAAAGTCATATTTATAGAGAGAAGAAACAGAGAGAAAGATATTCCATTTGCTGGTTCACTCCTCAACACTTGCCCAGCAATGGCCACAGCTGAACTAATCTGAAGCCAGAAGCCAGGAACTTTTTCTGGGTCTCCCACATGGGTGCAGGGTTCCAAGGCTTTGGGCCGTCCTCAACTGCTTTCCCAGGCCACAAGCAGGGAGTTGGATGGGAAGTGGGTCTGCCGGGATTAAAACCAGCGTCCATTTGGGATCCTGGGGCTCATGTAAGGCAAGGACTTTAGCCACTAGGCTACCATGCCAAGCCCAGTTTGTTTGTTTGTTTGTTAATAATTTAAAAGGGAGTGTTACATAGAGAGGAGGGGATACACACACAAAGAGAGCAGATATCTTCAATACACTGGTTCACAAAGGCCAGTTGGGTTGCTCTGAAGCTAGGTGCCTGAAGCTTTTCCCACGTCTTCCTCATGGGTTTAGGAGCCCAATTGCTTGGGCCAGCTCCACTGCTCCCCCAGGTGCATTAATAGGGAGCTGAATCAGAAATGGGGCAGTCAGGACTCAAAGAGGTGACCGTATGGAATGCCAGCATCAGAAGTGGAGGCTTAGCTTAATAGCCACAATGCTTGTCACTGAGGAAGAATTTTCTATCAGGTCGTTGTTTCAAATGCCCAGAACTGCAAGGGCTGTCCTAGACTAAAGCCAGGATCCTGGAATTAGATCTAGGTCTCTGCCAGGATGGATTAAGAACTTGATGGATCTGCTTCTACCTCTCAGGTTGCGTTAACTGAAAGCTGAGTTGAAGTGGAGGAGCCAGGACTCAAACCTGGAAACTCCAATATGTGATGTGTGCATTCCAGGTGGAAGTTTAAAATACTGTGCTGTAAAATCTCCCGTAATCCATTGTGACAGTTTTGGTGCTTCAGCATATATTGTTGTCAGTTATTTTTTGGTTCATATTCATTTCATCTAGATTATGAATTCAACTTCCTGTTTCTCTCTAGATCTGAGTTTTAGCTAACATGTTCAACAGATTCCCAGGGAATATTCTGTCCACTCCAGAACAAATGCAGTAATGAATGAATGTTAGAGCTGGAATTTATATTTAGTTCTCCTTTACCATATTGCTAAACTAGGCTGTCATTTGATTCAATGCATGTATGTTCTTCTTTTTTTTTTTTTAATATGCCGCTGTATCAGTCCTACCTCTGTTCAAAAGGCTTTCAAATTGGGATGAGTGTTTTAGGATGAAGAATTAAAACTGCCCCTTATGGCATTTGCAGCCCATATGTAACAGGAGTAGTGGTTTGAGTCCCAGTTGTTTCGCTTCCGATCCTGCTTCCTGCTAATGTAGCTGCGGAGGCAGCAGATGATGGTCCAAGCGTTTTGGACTCCTGCCACCTATTTGGGAGACCCATATAGAATTCCTAATTCTAAGCTCCTGTTGGATCTAGAATAGGCTAATGTAGCCATTTTGCAGGGAAGGGAATCAAGGACTACAAATAAATCTTAAAGAAAAGCCTTTCATGTTTGATTTGTAACTTTTATATATGCAGAATTAATACGCATGGCATACTTAATGTTTAATCTTATCATTTAGAAAAATTTTATGAACTTAAAAAGCTTATAAATATTGTATGTACATTTGTGTAATGTTACCATATGTATTGTACCACTCTGTATTATGCTGTATAAATATTAATATGTGCATTTTTATTCATAGTTGATTTTCACATGTGGTTTATATGAATGTTTTTTAAAAACAGGTTATCAGAACACCTCATGGGAGGGAGTTTGATGACTCTTTAGAAAGATGTGAAGAGTATCTGAGCTCCAGGTCATGCGGCAAGCCCCAGCACTCAGCAAGGACCTTACTCGTCCACTCAGCACCCTCAACAATGCCAAAGCATTCACCAAGCCCTGTGCTAAATCGAGCTTCTCTCAGGGATAGGTAAGCTGTAGTCTCCATTTCTAAACTAATCTTCTGCACACTTAATGTAAGGGAAGACAGCAATTGTGCATGGGAAGTAATTGTAAAAGTATATTTTGTTTGGAATATGTTACATGTTACATAGTAACAGATATATCTTCATAGCCCATTTTTTAGGAGCAAGTTTACTAAACAGATCTGAATCATTTTAAATGTGATTAAATACTGTGTCTTTTTAAACTGAAAGGTAAAGTATGTGATATGTTTTTTTAAGATTTATAGGGAAGTAATATTACAGATATGGCTTAGTATACATATAGCATAAGTCATATTTGCATTTAATCAAAGTGATTATATGTTGGTGTCACATAATATCTACTTTTCTCAAATTACATCTCACCAACTTCTCACAAAGAGAAGCATAATCATATTAATGCTCTCTCTCTCAAGATGGTTTGGGGACTAAAGTTGGCTCTCTGCTATAACAAGAATTTCAAAGAGTCCCTCTGCATTTTTATAAAAACTAAAAAAACTTTGGAAATTTCTTGTCTGTGTCACAAATTTTAAAAGTTTTGTCATAATTGAAAATCTAATAGAAAGACTGACAGTGGCCTGGAAATCAATCTGTCTTTACAGAAGGAATCAATTTAAGTAGCACACATCAGACATAATTAAAGATTTAATTAACTGTGGAAAATATATATAATTTTTACAAAGTCAGATATACAGAGAGGAGGAGAGACAGAGGGGAAGCTCTTCCGTCCAATGATTCACTCCCCAAGTGAGCGCAGTGGCCGATGCTGTGCTGATCAGAAGCTGGGAACCAGGAATCTCTTCCAGGCCTCCCACACAGGTGCAAGGTCCCAACCCTTTGGGCTGTCCTCGGCTGCTTTCCCGGGCCACAAGCAGGGAGCTGGATGGGAAGTGGAGCTGCCAGGATTAGAACTGGCACCCATTTGGGATCCTGGGGCGTTCAAGGCGAGGACTTTAGCCGCTAGGCCACGGCACCTGGCCCAACTGTAGAGAATATATCAAAAGGTCATCATCTCAAACCGAATGAGTTGAGAAAGAGTGTGTTTGTTTGGCTGCTTTGTGAAAGCATTACTCTTCTGAATGTAGTTGTCTTCTTCATTGGTTTCATTAGCCTTCACAGTGAATATAGAGAGGCATGTTGGAGACCTTAGTCTGAGATACAGAATGCTGATTACCATTGTTTTAGTCCTTTAAAATCATGTCTGAGGTATTATATTGACATAAGCACATGAAACAGTTACACTTTTTTAAAAATGTACTTAATTTTTGTTGGAAAGGCCGTATTTATAGAGAGAAGGAGAGACAGAAAAAATCTTCTGTCCCCTGGTTCACTCTCCAGTTGGCTACAACCTAAGTAAGCAGATTCAGAGTCAGGGGCCAGGAGCTACTTTATTTACAGTGAAGGTGCTCTGTTTTGAGCTCTTTAAAAAAAAAAAAAGGAGAAACCAGCAGGAGCCAGCATTGGGACAGAGAGGGTTAAGCCACCTCTGATGATGGCATTGCATTTCAGAGCAACAGCTCCAGTCCTGGGTGCTCCACTTCCAGTTCACATCCCTGCCAGTATCCCTGGAGAAGCACTGGAAAACGGCTCCAGTGTTTAAGACTTCTGCCCACCCAGAAGAGCAGGATGGAATTTGTGGCCTGAATTAGTCATAGCTCCAGTCTTACCAGTTTAGGGAGTAAACTGATAGATGGAAGATTCAGTCTGTCTTTCCCTCTCTCTATAGCTCTCCCTAAAATAAATCGTAAAAAGAAAAAAATAAATAAAACAGAGCCAATAAAATTACCACATCATGAAATGGTTTCAGTTTTGATTACCTGTTGTATTTTGTCATATCTCAGAAACAGTTTTCTTCTTAAAATATACAGAGTAGCATTTGATTTAAAACAAGTATTGGGCCTTCTAATTATTCCTAAAATTAGTCTAAGACAGGCTGGCAAATTAACTAAAATGAGCTTAAAGCTTTGATTTTTTATAACTGTGGTTAAAAATTGGTCAGCCAGCATTCTGTAGACCACAGCACAGACCAGTGGCTCCTCTAGTCTTTGAAAGATCCACATGCAGGTGCGTGACTGGAGCTCAGATTTCCAAGGTGTGCTACATGTATGTAGAAAACTAAAATGTAAACGTAGCTGGTAATTCACTGTTTCTGTGTCCTCGAGAGTAAATTATGTAAACCACATAATCTATCTTGTCTAATAGCTAAACTGTATGCACATATACCCGTGGGAGTTTTTAAGAAACAACTGGGAGAGAAAAAAAGTAAAAATAGAAAAAACACATTAAGATTTTACCTGTTTCTTTAAGATGAAATTATCGATAATAGTAAACTTTATATGGGTGCATTATAATTATGTCTGGAAGTTCTCATTATTAATTGTGCAAAAACATTGTAGTTCAATTATATTAATGCCAGCTTTAAATTTCAGAAAATACAACAAATGGATGCTTGATTTCTTTTCTGGCATCTTCCAACCCTCAGACTTGATTAGTCATGTTTTACTTACATAACTTTTAAAAATGCATTTATCTCATAATAGAAACTAGAGAATTGATACCATAGGTATTGAAAAGGGATGGTTTAATTTCTGTGTTCTATATTGTGAAAGAATAAGAACATGATTAAATTCTAAGTATTTCTTTTGCTGTCTACATTTTGTTTCATTTCATCAAACTAACTTTTTTGTTTGCAGAAATTTGTTCTTTAATAGAACCTGATTAAACTACTTAAGAATAAGAATTGATTTTAGAAAGTGTTGTACATGAAATTACTTTCCTATTTTGAAAATCTATTGGGAGACAAAGCTCTAAAAAGTTATATATTTAATGCATTGAAATGGTTAGATGTATATGCATGTTGTCTTAAATTCCTAGCAACCTGTATGATTGATACTGCTGAACTAACTGTGAGGACTTAAACAGTATAACAGAATCAATACCTAAATTTGTATCAGCCCTTTTCCTACACCAAAAGAAGAAAATATACTATTTTAATCTTACACAGGATATCCCACAGATACAATAAAATAGGACTTTCTATGTCTGGTATTTGAGAATTTGGATAGATGCTTTTTCTTCTCCATTTATCTACAAGTTACACTTTTTTTTTCCATGTCTACTACAGATTCCATTCTGATTGGTGTTCACCTTCAAACTGCGATGAGATCCATGACCGGGTAAAAAATGTCTTGAAATCACATCAAGTTCATCAGAGACATTTATATGTTAGTTCTAAGATTTTATCTTGAAGGCTTTTTACAGCAGGGCAAGAAAAACAACCAAGGTGCATAAAACTTGCAATATTTGTTACTGGAAAGAGATTTTAAAAGTAGCCTACATTTGAAGGCAGTCAGTAGTTTTGTTTCAAGCAAATTGATAAAATTCCTTTTTGGCTTGTGTCATGCCAAATGTTTGTCAACGATAAGCTGAACTCTGAACATTCTGAGTGATAATTCTCTCTTAAAGAGACAGTGAGGAGTGGTTTCATGATAATTATTTCATAATCTTCAAGATAGGAAAAACGTTGTTTGTGGTCCGGTATAAAACGATTCATTTTACTGCAAGTGAATTTCAATCTGAATAGTAACTTGAAGCAGGAATGAGAGATTTGTACTCTGAAGCAGCTTCTAAGCTGATTTGTGTAGTAATTGTCAATTGAGGGGAAAAAAATGGTTTGGGTTTGTCAAATCTGATATTAGAGAATGCCAGTAAGAGAATATTTTCTGAACTAAGGCAAGTAAGCATTCCGGAAAATTGAGAAATAATGACAATACATCCTTTTGTATTTGAGTTTTTCTTCGAATCAGTAGTTTGGAAAGCAGGCATTTATCACCAGTGTCATGTGGAACACTAAATTTAGTCCTGGGTTGTGGATTATGTGACTTTGGGATAAGATTTAACATTATTTGTGTACTGTGTTTAAAATTCACTAGTATTCAAAGAATAATACACATATGGAACGTATGCAAGTCCTAATAATAGCTTGATGACTTATCATAAAATCAAGAGATTTATGTGTGCAAACTATCTGCCAGACAAGAATCAAAACATCCTTAGCTCTGCAGAAACCCCGGAAAGTGTGCAGCTATAATGATAATTAATCCCTCATGTCTGGCACACCCTTATCTTCAAAAAGCAAGATTAGTGCTATTACGTGTTTTTAACTTGTCACAAATGACATTCTGTGGAATTCACTCTCTTTATAACTTATTTGACTCATCTTTTTAATTCAGAGAATTCTGTAGTCATAGTTCTTCCTTCTTGCTGCTGTTCAGCATCCCTCTGTTGATGGACGTTTGGGTTGTTCCTGGTTTATCTCTTACAGAAGTGCTGTGAGCAGTTTGCACACATGTTCTTGGAATTTGGATATCTGCTTGCCAGAGAAATTATGCAGAGGATGTATATACATCCAGCTTTAGTAAACAATGCTAAAGAATGTTTCATGTGATTTTTGTGATTTATATTCCCACTACCAGTGCAGTAAAATTCATCATATTCCACACCCTCACCGCTTCCCTGATTGTGTCTGCGTGCATTGCCTGTGTGTGCCACATGCACACATGCGTTTCATTTTGGCGTTTTGACAGTAGAGTAGTTTTTCAGGTAGTTGTTTTGATGTTTCTATTTCCTGATGACAAGTAACTCTTCCCAGTGACTTAATCTTGCAAGTTTTAAGTATCTTGGCCACTTGGATACCCTGTTTTGTGAATGATTATTCAAGTCCTTAGCCTGTGTTTTTCATTTTTTTAAAACTGGATTGTCTACATTACATTTCTGGTTAAGAGTTTTAAATCAGAGAAAACTTGTGATAATTTGTCTTTTTAGATCTGACTTTTTTCACTAACCTATGGTTTCTAATTGCACAATTTTGTTGCATAAATCAGGATTTTATTAGGTTTTTAATGGCTCAGTAGTATTCCATTGAATACATATACATATAAGTATATATATGTATATATACATTCATGCATATTACATTTTTAAAAAAATATGTTTGTTTATACTTGAAAGTCAAAATTACGTAGAGAAGGATACAGAATTTTTTATGTGTTGTGGCCTCCTCAAATGGCCACAATATCCAGACTGGATCAGGCTGAAGCCAGGAGCTATGAGACTCCTCCGTGTCCCTCATGGGTGCAATGCCCAAGTACGTGGGCCAGCCCTCACTGCTTTCCCAGATGTAGCAGCAGGAAGTTGGATCCGAAGTACAACAGCTGGGGCTCAAACTAGCACCCTTTTTGGATGCCAGCACTGCACGCAGCCGGTTAACTCACTGTCCCACAGCACTGGCTCCTACCACATTTTCTGTATCCAGTCATGAGCTGATTGACACCTGAGTTGATTCCATATCTCACCATTGTGAATTTAGCTGCTTTAAACATAGTGATCCACGTAACGCTCATATGTTGATTTCATTACCATTTGGTGGTAGCTAATATGTAGTGTATGGGAAAAAAGTGTGTATGGGTAAAATGTTGTCAGCAATATACAGTTTTCACTCGTTGAACTTTTATTTAGCGGAGTATTGAGTCTGTGATTATACAATAAGTTTTAAAAAATCACAAAAATGGAAAAAGGAAGGAGGAAAGATTGTGGAAGGAGGAAGGTAAGTTTTCCTAGAATTGTATCTATGAACTACTTCAAATTTGTTCTCTCTGTATCAATAAAAAATAATTTTTAAAAAGCTTTATATGGATTCTTAAAGTGAGTTCCATTCCTAAGAAAAGGCTCAGAGGACAAATAGCCTTGACTTCTTGCACGATAACATTTTTTTTTTTTTGTATTTATCTTTAATACCTGTAGTTTGGCAGGCTGTAGCATTCCTTAACTTACCTACTATTCCAAATTTTTATTTGTTTTCATTTTATTTGAAAGATAGAGACAGCTAAACAGAGAAATGTAGCCACTGATTTGGACCTGAAGGCTGGCATCAGCAGGGGCTTGGCTTGGCCAAAGTCAGGAGTGAGATGCTCCATCTGGGTCCCCCACTGGAGTGACCAGGAGTCAGTATTTGAGCTGTCACCTCCCAGGGTGCACGTTAGGTGAAAACTGAACTTAAAAGTGGAGCCTTGTCTTGAATTGAGGCACTCATACATGGCATCGCCTTCCCGAGTGAATATGTCAAATATTTATCTCCATTTATTCTAAATATGTTACTGATCGTCTCTGATACAATGTATTACTGTCAGAATTTACTGAAAATCGTATTTCGTTGGTAAGTTGCCCAGTCTATTTTAAGTCTGTATTTTGTAAAGGGGGCCTGTAATTGTGCTAGTATACATCATGTTTGTTATTTTGGACTGTTTTCTATACCCCGCCCCAGGTATATTATATGTCTGTTGCTAATAAAGTTTTTTTTTTAACTTTGCTTAAATTATTGCTTTTAGCATAGTTCTATTGGATTTTGTTTTTCAGTAACTCCTATTTTATGTGTGTGTTGGATCGTATTTCCATGTTACAAATTTCTTGCTTTCTTTCAGATTAAATTCATGTCATCATTTCTCTTTCTTTAAAAAAAAGATATTTCTATTGGAAAGTCAGATTTACAGAGAGAAGGAGAGACAGAGAAAAAGATATTCCATCTGCTGGTTCACTCCCCAAATAGCCACAGTAGCTGGAGATAAGGAAATCTGAAGGCAGGAGCTTCCTCTAGGTCTCCCACATGTGTGCAGGGTCCCAAGGGTTTGGACCACCCTCTACCGCTATCTCAGGACATCAGCTGGAATGATGGGAAGCAGAGCAGCTGGGACATGGATTGTTACCCATAGGGTACCCCAGTGCATGCAAGGTGAGAAGTTTAGACACTAGGATATCCCACTGCATCTTTTTCATCACATTTAATGAAAAAAATTTTTTTTTCCCCTGCTCTGGCTGTTTCCTAAATTTTTAGAGGGAAGCTCTGATTTAGATGATTTTTTTAAATTTGTAGAACAATTATTATTTTTAAAAAAGATTTATTTATGTTTATTGGAAAGTCAAATATACAAAGAGGAAAGACAGAGAGGAAGCTCTGTCTGTCTGTCGATTCACTGCCCAAGTGGCTTCAATGGCCAGAGCTGAGCTGAGCCAAAGCTAGGAGCCAGGAGCTTCTTCCAGGTCTCCCACACTGGTGCAGGGTCCCAAGGATTTGGGCTGTACTCAGCTGCTTTCCTGGATGGATAGTTAGTTAGTTAGTTAGTTAGTTAGTTAGTTAGTTAGTTTCTCACCCTCATTTGTTGGCTATTGTGAATACTGCTGTAATAAACATGGGAGTGCTGATGTCACTTCACCCAATGTATTTTCTTGTGTTACTTAAGAGTCAGATTGCTGGATCTGTATGATAGTTTTAGTTTTCTGAGGACCCTTCATACTGTTCCCACCTATGACACGCACCTGCTGTCTATTGTCTTTTTGATAATAACCAGTCTACTGGACTAAAGGGATACTTCATTGTGGTTTTGATTTGCATTCCCCTCAATATTATTTATGTTGAACATTTTTCTTTCATGTACTTGCTACCCATTTGTACGTCTTCTGCTGAAAAATGTCTGCTTCCATCTATTAGCTATTTTTGAATTGAATGATTTCATTTATTTGCTATTTGCCCTTTGTCAAATGTGTAGATTACAGATATTTTATTCTATCCTGTAAGCTCTTTCTCACTCTGTTAATTGTTGCCTTTGCTGAGTCATTAATTGGATGAACTGCTTTATGTCTGTTTTTTGCTTTTAATTCCTGTGTTTTGGTAGTCTTATCTAGAAAATCATTATCCCTCAGGGTGAACTGTTTTCCCTGTATTTTTGGTCTTATAGTTTCAGTTTTGGGTCTTATATTTAGGTATTTATTCATTGTATGTTCATTTTGTGAATGGTGAAAAATAGAGATCTGGCCATCTTCTCTATTTGGCTTTCCAGTTTTCACAGTATCAGTTCTTATTAAAATTTTTACTCTTAATGCACATGCTTTGTAGATGATTACTTTATTACAACCCATATTTTAATAACATCTAAGAGGCTGAGTTGTTTTTATTTGCCATATTTATTTATTCCTCTAAATGCAAGTGAAATCCTTGAAATTGTCTTGACTGCCAAATTTCTTCTTTCAGTCTTGAAAGTTAGTGCCAACTTGCTGGGCAATGCTTTCATGTCATCCTCCACTGCTTTTCTAGGCTATAGGCTGGATGAGAAGCGGGACAGCTGGAATTTTGACCAGCACCCTATATGGATGCTGGTGGTACAGGGTGCTACGACTTGGTCATGACTCCAGTGATAAAATCTTTATCTGAGATTCTCTCTCTCTCTCTCTCTCTTTTTCTCTCTCTCTCTCTCTCTCTCTCTCTGTTTTGTGTAAGCATTAATTGCTGTAAGCTTTCTTCTTAGTACCAGTTTCACTGTATCCCATAAGATTTGGTATTTTTTGTATCCATTTTCATTTTTTTCCTCAAGAAATTTTTACTTTCCCTCTTGATTTCT
The DNA here is from genome assembly GCF_017591425.1 of Ochotona curzoniae. Taxonomy (NCBI): domain Eukaryota; kingdom Metazoa; phylum Chordata; class Mammalia; order Lagomorpha; family Ochotonidae; genus Ochotona; species Ochotona curzoniae. Next base: position 17,123,465 of record NW_024465649.1, read on the forward strand.
TCATTTGTTCACTGTTGAGTTTTTGCAAGGAACCTGGCCCTGGGATTTGGTTCGTGTCCCTCTCCTAGATGCAGCTGCCTCTCTGTACCAGGGTCTTTGGAGTTGGGGGAGTGGCGTGGCAGCTTGTTCCTGCTTGAAAATGAATGCGGCTTTAATTTAACAAGGTGAGGTACTGTGGTGTTTGATCTGCCTTCCAAAGCTCTGTGAACGGGACACGGGTGAGTATAGCTGTTCGGTGGTTGCCAGGACCTCCTCCTCAGTCGGCATCTTCATTCTAACCCTCTAAGCCTTCGTTATCTCTGTAACTTAATGATGCAAATTTATCTCTAGTCACCACTTTAGGTACATGTCAATTTTTTTTACATCCTTACTATTAGTCATTTGAGAATATTTTCTAATTTCACTGTGATTTCTTCATTAACCCCATGTTAATTAAAATTCCATAAGTTTGATAGTCTCTCTCTGATTATTCACAGCAACCCTGATTTCTTCTCAACTGGAGAACATAATATGAGTCATTGGAAATTTAATAACGTTTCCTTACGACTTGACGTTTAGTCAGTTTTAATAATTCTGTTTGTACTGTAGAACATATACCCCATTATTATAGGGTCCAGCAGTCTGTAAAAATCTGAGTACATCATATTTATTAACCATATTGTTTTGAACTTCTTTATACTTAAAGGTAAAACTGCAAAATTATTGTGCATTATTTACCCTGTCCTTTAATCACTAAAATGTTTTGCATTACAAGATGGAGATATATATATCTAGTTGAGATAGTAAAAGCTAATCATGAGGCCACCTATGGAACTATATCATAAAACAAAATAAAATATGTTTTAAAAAATAATGAGGCCACCTACCTGCTAAGCCTATTTATTTAAAAAAGTTTTATTGAGATAAATATAATTCATATATCATAAAATTCACCTAGTGGGACTTAGTATGTAATAAGACTGTTCAGCTTTTAATATATCTATGTTCATAACATTTCATCAACCCAAAAGAGACATATTATACCTTGTAGGGATCAAACAGTCCTCGTTGCCCCACTCTAAGGCACCCACTGTTATCATTCTCTAGCCATTACTCAAATGTGGTGTTTGTGGTGTTTGTGGTTGAAATCTTAATGATTTTACATCTTAGTGATGTTATAGTTTTGCTTTATCCTTTTTAAATTTTAATTTTAAAAATGTATTTGTTTGAAGAGGTAGAAAATATGACAGAGAGGCAAAGACAGGGCTCTCGTTGGCTGGTTCACTTGTCTGTGGTTGCCAACAGCTATTGATGAGCTAGGCCAAAATCAAGCTCAGAAGTCTATCAGGGACTCCCACATAGGTGTCAGGGACATCGGCTGTCTGTCCAGGTGCAGCTGGAACTAGCATTCCAATATGGAATTCCAGCAGTGCAAGCATAGGCTCAACAAGCTATGCCACAACACTGGCCCTTATCTTTTTTTTTTTCTTTAATGGTAGCCAATATTCCTTTATGTAATATCGCATTTTGTTTTCCCATTCATTAGTTATTGGATGGATGAATTGATTTTGGCGGTTGTCACTTTTTTTTAGCAGCTGAAAATAATGTTATTATATTAATATCTGCATAGTAAGCTTGTGCTTATTATTTTAATAGCCAAATTGTTATCTAGGGTGGCTCACGAGTTCCTAGTCACACCAGGATAATGATACCCAGAACATTTGCTAAACTTTTCTGTTTTTCTCAAGACATTCATTCTAATGTGTACAAAGTGGTATCTCCTTGGAGTTCTGACTGACATGTCAGTAATGACTAACAATTATAAACATTCATTCAAGTGCTTATTAGCAATTTCTCTTCTTTGGAGAAATAAACTATTCAGTGCTTTGTTCATTTTAAACCTTTGCTACCTTTTTATTACTAAGGTTTTAATATTTTATTCTATATAAACTATTAGATCTACAAAATTGCTTCATGTATTCTATCTATGAAATTGCTTCGCAAATACTGTTTTGTATCTTTAGTTTTAATGTCTAGGAACACATCTAAATTTTGTGTATTGCTTATATTCTGCAGCTTTGCTGAAATCTTGTTAACTGTAAATAATTTTCAATGTATGTGGATTCCTCAGAATTTTGGGGGTGGGTTTATATTTTTTCTTTTAAATCATTTTATTCATATAAAGTGAGCAAATTTCACATATTTTACAATGCAGATGTTTTACAAGAACGTGTTATTTGAAAATTTGTACATTTTATTTCCTTGTTGGTTTTGATTCTGGTTTTCCCGGCTGGTGTCTCCGATGTGTTACTGAAGTGCGGAGCGTGGCCCACTGTTATCTTACTCCTGACATCGGTGTTTCATAAGAATGCTATACCAGCTCTTTTCCTCTCTTGTGCAGATCATTTTTATTATCTTGAAATTTTCTAGTTACCTGAGTCTTTTGAGCATACAAAGGTGTTGGGCTTCATCAAATGCTGATTTCTTTATCCACTGCAGTGATCATTTTGTTTTTGTCCCTTACTTTATTAATATAGAATATTACGTTGATTTCCATTTCTTATGTTATATCAACTTTCCATCCCTGATATCATTCCCAATTGCTCATGATATGTACTCCTTTGAAATTCTTACTATATTTGGCTTGCTCATATTTTGTGAATGCCTCCATATTCATGAACCCTTTTCTTTCTTGTGATATCGTTGCTTTGGAATTAGAGTAATATAGAAAGTGTCCAGAGATGCCACCAAATACCTAGCAAAACTGATGAAGACATTCAGCAAAGCAGCCAGATATTCAGTGTGCCAAAACCAGGGGCATTGTCATAACCAGTAGTGAATTATCTGAGAAACAACTCAAGGAAACATTCCCAAATGCAATAGAGACAACCTTCTGTGTTTCCTCTCATATGTGAAATTTAATATATGAAATTTAAAATGTGGTTGCCATATTTAATATATAATATTTGTAAATTTTGTCTCCACTGAATTATACGTTGAATAATAACCTACATTTTATATTTCATTTTATCTATGATTACCACATTACGTGATAATAGATCTACACCTGCTTTAAAACATAGTAGATACCTCTGTGCAAGTGTAAACATCAGAATCACATATGAAGCAAACATGGCAAAATGTTGAAACTGGTTAAATCTGTGTGTGCTTATTGAACTTTTTATATTCCTCCATATTATTATTTGAAATGTTTTGAAAGAAAATAGCAAAATAAAAAAGATACTTCTTTCAATACTTAGTTCAACTTAGTCCTAAGCTCTCTGGGGAGAAGTTTGTTGTTTGGCTAATCCATCTGCTCTTTTGTTATATTTCAAATTTGTTCTGTTTCAGTGGTTCTGATCTGTTTAAGAAGTTGTATTTTTTCATGTTTGGCCTAAAATTATTCTTAGTATTTCGTTTTTACTTTATTATTTTCTGTACAGTCTCCAGTAATGTTCCGTTTCTCACCCTGATTTTAGTAATTCAAGCCTTCTTGGTCTAACCCGAAGTATTGTTAAGTATATTGTACTTTTTTTTTTTTGGACAATCTTTACTTAGTTAATTTGGGTAAAAAGGTTCAATGGCTACAGGGAATTGGGTAAGATTATTATTTCCATATTGTTTCCTTCATGTATCTGAGGTAAAGGGGGATATTGAGGGAGAAGCCGCACCCAGTTTCCCACCCACCCCAAGTCCCACATGTGGGGCATGCTCTGAGATACTCGCTCAAGTACTTTCGATAGTTCACCAGTTATGAATCGCTGCCAGTCTCGCCTCTCCAAGCACGATGAGGTCATTGAAAAATCCACTGGTTGACATTGTCCATCATAGAGTCTATTTGCCCGGTATTTTGTTGCCAACCTATAGCTGAGGTGGTTGATTAACTTGTTCCATCTTCTGTCCTTTCATGGTTAGGGTTCTGAGTCCGGCATTTCAATTGGGAAGATTCCCAAATAAACTTTGTCTGAGGTGTTCCCAAGCCAGATTCTTGTATGCACCAGCAAGTACAGGGCCCAGCACAGTCCATTGCCCCAATCAGCTGGTGGTTGCAATTGCTGGTGGATTCTGTTTTCAGCCCTGCCTTCCACTGGAACTAATGGGTGTTGCAGTCCAGACTGGTTCTGCACAGCGCATACTAGGCCCTCACCTAAACCAGTGGGAGCTGCAGCCTGGTGAGAGCGACCCACAATAACCCCCACCAGGCCTGTCCCCTACCCTGGTTGCCAGTATGTGTAGCAGACCAGTCCAGTCTGTCCCACATCCCCCTTGGCTCTCGTACATGGCAATTGGCATTGAAGCTTAAATCCATCTAACCAGCTCAACAATCAAGCCCTCACTGGTGTAAACATATTATACTTTTGAAGAAATTACTTTCTTTTTCATTTTATCTTTATACCTTGAGTTCAATTTATATCCATTCTCCCTAGTTTTTATTCTACCTGGCTTGAATTTGGTGGTGGTTTTATACTTTTGGAGGTGAAAGATTTAGGTTTTTGACTTGAGGTCATTTTTTTTTCTTTTGAACTAAAAATCAGCTTATTGAGCTAACATGAAGGAAGAACAAAAATTCTCTGGCTCATTGGAGACCACTAGTAGCACAGAGAGGGGTCCAGGGTTGCAGGTCCATGTTTTCTTTCTTAAAGCTATTTACAACATTATTTCTCTTTTAGATTTGCTTTTAAATCATCATATAAGTCTTTTATGTTTCTTTCTATTTAAATTTTCTTCAAAATGCGTTGTAATGTTCCTTAGGATACCTTTTTGTCTTCTTATTTAAAGTATATTATAGCAATAGAAAAAAAAAATGGGTAGAATCCACAGACAATAAAACAGTCTTGACAGCTAAATATATGGCTGGAAAATCCCCAAACAGCTTCTTCAGAGTCTAGATGGGGACATCCTGGGCAGTGTTCTCTCTGTGAATGAGATTGCAGACTCTGCCTGTCAGGATGCCTAACAATTATTCTGGAAAGACATGGAATGCATCCAAAAATCCTCATGTGACTAAACGGGGCATTCATTCTCACAAAATCTGGCTACAGTCCTGGGGGAAGGCACATCCATCCTTGCTCCATAACTCAAATAAAAACAGAACTTGTTTTTCTCTCAGGGTAAGCCAAGCCCACAGAAAAACAAAAACAAACAAATAGCCCCCAGGGCACTAGCCTTTACTGGACAAATAGGGACATGCAAATTTTTATTTTAATACTAGTCATTCAAATATTTAATACTTGTTACATATTCGCTAATTGACCAAATTCCCTTCTGTCACTGTTTTCTAACTTCATTTCATTGTAACCAGGTGTATATGGTATACTTTTAGTTACTTAGAATTTTTTAGACTTATTTTACCTACGTATGATCTCTCCCAGAGAATTCCCACATGTACGAAAGAGAATGTGCTTTGCTTCTGCTGGAGTTTTCTATAGATGCAGTTAGGTCTTCTTGTGGAGTGGTGTTGTTCAGTCTTCTGTTTCCTTATTGATCTCTCTCTTTTCTATCCATTGTTGAAAACTAAGTATTGAATATTAAAGTTTTCTAACTGTACACATGTCCTGTTGGTTCTGATTTTCTGAAGAACCATGATCTGCACAGCCTGGGAGTCAGAAACTTCTGAGGCTCATCCTCAAATCCTAGCCTTTGTGTCCAAGAACCCAAGTTTTCAAGATGAAGATACTAGAAAAATCCCCTCCTTGCTGTGACAGAAAACCAGTCCATGTGAAATATGCCTGTACCTGATCCCATTACCTAGACTGAGAGAAGCAGAGCAGCTCCCAGCGCCGTGGAGGAAGCAGGCTGCTCATCCTCCAACATCCTCTAACCTTCCACTCTTGGGGATCACTACAAGCAGAAACATGTGAGACTGTGGACCAGACAGCATTCTAGGGGCCTAAAATACAATGACTTAATTGTAATGTTAAATGATATATCCCCTTCCTTGGCCATAAAAAGGATTTTGTGATAACAGTGGACTCTACTGCTTGGAGAACTGCTTGACATGGATTGTATCTGAGGGAGTACTTAAGAAGACCAAAGTCAAGCTTGGAAATGAAAACAGGGGTTGCTAGAGCAGTTTGAAGGCTCTTACACCTATAGCCAGAGCAAATATTAAAGAAATACAAATATTTAACACAATTACTGTAAATCTTCCCTGCAGAGCTGTATTTTCATCAGTTTCTCTATACAACATGTATGACTTTCTTTTTTTTAATATATATGTTATTATTGTATTTTGATAATCTTTACATAGTTAATTAGGGTAAAAAAAAGGTTCAAGGGCTTCAGGGAATTGGGTAAGACCATTTCCATACCGCTTCCTTCATGTATCTGAGGTAAAGGGGGATATTGAGGGAAAAGCCCACCCAGTTTCCCACCCACCCCAAGTCCTGGATGTGGGGCATGTTCTGAGATTATCACTCAGGTGGTTTCGTTAGTTCACCATTCATGGATCACTACCAGTTTCGCCTCTCCAAGCACGATGAGGTCGTCGAAGAATCCACTGATTGACACAGTCCCTTATAAAGTCTCTATTTGCCCAGTGTTTCGCTGCCAACAAATAGCTGAGGTTGTTGATTGACTTGTTCTATCTTTTCTTGCTTAGGGGTCTGAGTCCAGCATCTTGACTGGGGAGATCCCCAAAGAAATTTTGAGGTATTCCCAGTCCAGATTCCTGCGTGTTCTAGCAAGCTCAGGTCCCGGCACAGTCCATCGCCCCAATCAGCTGGTGGTTGCAATTGCTGGGTTGGTTCTGTCTCCATCCATGTCTTCCCCTGGAACCAATGGGTGTTGCAATCCAGCCTGGTTCTGCCCAGCACACACTCGGCCCTCACACAAACCAGTGGGAGCTGCAGCCCAGGCGGAGCGACCCGCAGTAACCCCAACCAGGCCCACCCCCTACCCTGGCTTGCCAGTATGTATGGCAGACTAGTTCAGTCTGTCCCACATTCCCTTCTGCTCACATACATGTCAATGGGTATTATGACCTAATTCTATCCAACCTTCTCATCCATCCAGCCCTCCTGGATATTGTTGGGTGTCTGTCTAGCCACCCCAGTCCCCGTCCTAGTTTCCGTGCCCTCCCATGGGGGGTGGTAACCCAAGAGGGAGGAGCCCACTATTTCCCTCCCAGGTTGCTCTCACTCCCTGATTGTGCCCTCTCCAGGTGACCCTGTGGTTCAACTCAACATGACTAGCCCCCTGTGCCAACCTCTGCCAACTGATGCTGTGCCCAAGCCCCAACAACCATCATCCACTCTAACTGTAGATTGCAACAGTAGGAGTAATCAGCCCAGCCTGGTTTTCCCCCCCCCGATCTGGTCCACATGAGGTGCACAGGTGCTGTGGCCCTGCCTGGTGTGGTCTACCCCCTCCCCAGCTTACACTCCCCAGTGGGATTAACTGTTCAGCTAGGGAACCACCCCTTATTCCTCTGCCAGCTCTGCCCCCTCCCCTCCTGATTCTCACATGTGCTGGCTGGGTGCTGCGGTCACATCCTGCTCAGGCAACCCCACCTTGGCATTCCGTGTTGTGTACTGGCTTTGTTGCGACCGAACCTGGTTCGACCCACACTCTGTTCTGGCGTTTGGATTTACCAGTGGATAACGTGAACTGATTCAGCCTGGTCTGCCCCCGACCCATGCCAAATGCATGCCAGTGGGACACTTTCCATGACCTCTTGGCTGTTTCCTTCCATGCTTCTTGCGCTTACCTGCTGGGTCTGTGTCCTGCCAGAGGAGTTGCCCAGGCTCCTCCATGAAAACCCCTCCAAGTACCAAGTTTCGTGCATACCAGTGGGTCCATGTGCCAGTTCCCCTCCTGTCCTAGCAGGAACAGTGGCCTTTCCTAACTGGCGTTCATCCCATTCTGGTTCTTGCTGTTGGATATTTCAGCCCAGCCATGGCTCGTCCACACTCCCATATTGCTTGTATATGGCTCAGTTAGGGTTGAGACCTAGCCTAGTCTGTCACACATCTACCCTGGTCCTCCAGAGCACCAGAAGACATTGCAGTCTGGCCCGGCCCGGTGCGTCTTGTTCCAGTCCACACTTGTGCCAAGGGAGACAATAACTCTATACTGACCTGAACACAGCCCCATTCACCTGTCGCGACTCCTGCCTTAGACACTGTGACTCAGATCTGTGACTCCTGCAGACCAGTTGGTGTAACAAAACCTAGCTGGGCATGTCCTGCACTCCTCCCTGTTTTCCAATCATGTTTGTGGGCTAAGGTTTGCTCAGTCCAAACCTTCAGGTCTCAGTCCCACACTTGCCCTAAAGTTTCATCTCCCTGTTCCTGGGAATGGCCAGTAATTCGTGTCTCACCTACACTAAAGCTGGCCTTATTTGTGGGTGTCCCTAAGCAGCTATTTCATACTGTAAAAACCCCAGAACTTGCCACTGTGCAGCCAGCAGGCAAAGCCTAGCACCATTTGGTGCACTGGCCCCCAAAGCCGAGGACTCTGCCCTCACCTTTTGGCATGGGCTTTGGCCCAAGTCCCCAGTGGGTTCCATCCGGCAGGGGCGCCCCCCACAAGTGCCACCTCAAGGAGGGGTTAAGTCTGCTCCCTGCCCCAAGAACGGAACCTATGACTTTCAAAATAAGTAATTACAAAGCACAGCAGAAAGCAGAAAATTTTGAAGACCACCAACACTCAGATATGACACACATGTGAAATCATTGCAGTGGCAATTTGGAAAGACTAAATGTTAATGATTCTGATGGGAAAAGTACACCATTGGCCTGGCACAGTGATTCAATTGACTAACCCTCCCCCTTCAAGAACCGGGATCCTATATAGGTGCCGGTTTGAGTCCTGCTGCTCCACTTCCCATCCAGTTCCCTGCATGTAGCCAGGAAAAGCAGTGGAGGATGGCCTAAAGCCTTGGGACTTTGCACCTACATGGGAGACATAGAAGAAGCTCCTGGCTTCAGATCGGGTTATCTCTGGCCATTTTGGCCATTTGGGGAGTGAACCAGTGGATAGAAGATTATTCTCTCTGTAAATCTGCCTTCCCAATAAAAATAAACATATTTAAAGAGAAGAATAAACCAGAGTACACAAGCACAGATGGGTAATATAGGCAGAAGATGGGACCTCTAAAAAACGTATAAGGATAGGTTAAAAAAATAATGACAGGAGTAGAATATAAGTAAATCCCCTCTGAGTGTCTGGCGCGATGACCTAGCAGCTAAAGTCCTTGCCTTGAATGCACCAGAATCCCACATAGGTGCCAGTTCTAATCCTGGCAGACCTGCTTCCCATTCAGATGCCTGTTTGTGGCCTGGGAAAGCAGTCTTGAGATACTGCACTCATGTGGGAGACCTGGAGGAAGTTCCTCCCTCCTGGCTTCGGATTGGTGCAGCACTGGCCATTGCGGTCTTTTGGGGAGTGAATCATCAGTTGGGAGATCTTCCTCTCTGTCTTTCCTCCTCTCAGTGTTTCTGACTTTGCAATAAAAATAAACAAATCTTTTAAAAATTGCCCCTTTGAATAAAATAGTGTGATACAGTTGGTAAGGTCACTGTTTAATCGTATTCTAACTTTCCCATGTCCCTTCTCCTGTTCTTCAGTTCCATACTAGACTTGAAAACCCACAGCCCACAATTGCAGTATAAAGCAATGTCCTGGCAACCATCATAGGGGCTGAATAAAGCTGGGCTTTCCTCAAATACCATGTCCAGAAAACCGTCATTATTCAACCTGTCTGGAGATTGCCTGGAAGACCCCACTGACTGTGTTTTGTTTTTTGTGATATGTGTTAGAGCATTCTCAGTACAAAATCTTTGCCCTGGGGATATTTGTCAAAAATAATTACAGTTGTTGTTTAGTTTCACAGCAGTCTGTGGTGCTAGACGCCAGTTGGAAACAAAAAGAGAAGCTCATCAAAAGGTCTTAAAAGTGAAAAATGAGACAATCCTTAGGGACTTTGAAAAAGCTCTTTCATATTCCTGGGACTTTAGAAGACCATGTAGCTTTGTGTGGCTGACATTAAAGCTTCAGACATCGAGAAGTTGTACTAGCAGGCTTAATGATTTTAAGAGTTTACAGACATATCTATCCAGTAGCTACCTGACCATTCAGCTAACAGAAGAGAGATTTCAGAGATCACCCTTAAAAAACAGCATGGAGTTTACAGAAACAATTCAGAAAGCCACTAACGAAATAACTGGATTAAACAGCAACAACAAATAGTGGGAGAGATGGAAAAGGAGGTTCACGGTCTGTCCTTGAGGAACCCAGATATCAGACTCACCTTAGGCAAAGGACTTCATCCGATTATGTTGACTAAGAATGGGTATTTGATATAGCAGTTGAAAACTCATGTGGGACGACCACATCTAGTATCAAAGTGTTCGGCTTGAGTCTTGGCTCCACTCCTGATTCCAGTTTTTGGCTCCTCCAGACCTTAGGAAGAATCTAGGAGCTGAGTACCTACCACCCATGTGGAAGACCCAGATTGAATTCCTAGCTTCTGGTCTACCTGTGTTTCTTTTTCTCTATCCTTCAAATAAATAAATAGGTAAAAATCTTATCTTTAAGCTTCATTTATTTTCATTTGAAAGGCAGGTTTATAGAGAGGAGGAGACAAAGAGACTTTCTCCATCCACTGGTTCACTGCCCATGTGGTTGCAACAGCTGGAGCTGAGCCAATCAGGCCAGGAGCCAGGAGCTTCTTTGCTATCTTCCACATGGATGCAGGGATCCAAGCACTTGATCATACTCCAGTGCCTTCTCAAGCCATAAACAGAGAGCTGGATGGGAAGTAAAACAGCCAGGACGCAAACTGGTGCCTATTTGGAATGCCAGTAACACGGGTGGAGGTTTAGCTTACTGTGCTGTGATTCTGGCCCATTATGTAATTTTTTTTGTTAGGAGTGAGTACTGTGACACAATGAATTAAACTGCTACTTAGGATACCAAGCTTCCCATATCAGAGTGACTGGAATTGAATTTCAACCATGCATCCAAAACAGCTTTCTACAAAGACAGAGAGACAGGAAGAAATCTCCCATGCATTGGTTCACTCCCCAAATGTCCACAGTAGTTGGGCAAGGGCCAGACTGAAGTTTGGAGCTAGAAGCTCAGTCCAAGTTTTCCACATGAGTGCCAAGGATCCAACTACTTGCCATCAAGTAGTCACCACCTAATCCCTACACAGGGTGTACGCTAATACAAATTCAGAATTAAGATTTAAATCCCGGCATTCTAAAATGGAGATATAGCTATTACAGAAATGCAAATAAAAACCACATTTGAGGTTCCACTTAATTTCAGTGAGAATGGCCTACATTCATAGATCTACTAACACCACCCTGCTGGCATGGATGGTGCGGGAAAGAGTACCCTACTCCACTGTTGGTGGGAGCGCAGACTAGTGCAGCCACCATAGAAGACAGTATGGAGAGTGCTACAACAACTGAAAATTGATATGCCATATGACACAGCTATCCCACCCCAGGAAATATATCCAAATGAAGTGAAATCTGCAGATGAGAAAGCAACATGCAACCCTTTATTTATAGCAACACAATCCACAGTAACAAAGACTTGGAAACAACCCAATGTCTGTTGATAAAGGAATGGATAAAGAAACCATGATACATCTACTCAATAGAATACTAATCAGCCATTAAAAAGAATGAAATTCTACCATTTGCAACAAAGTGATCCAAACTGGAGACCATTATGCACAAAGAAATAAGGGAATCTCAAAAGGATAAGCACCATATCCTTTTTCTTATTTAAGGCAACATTCATTCAAAATACAAAGCAAATATCCAGGTGAACAAATACACATATATCCTCATAGATATAGTGCGTAATGGAGACTAGCATACTGGGACGTGAAGATACGTTGCAGTACGCATCTCTACTCCCAAATAAGAGGAGGACTCCTAACGAAACAGCTAAATATACCTTGACATTATGATACTAAACTTTCTCTCTGTATACCTACAATTCCATGCTGTAATTAAATAGAATGTTAAACTTGTAACTTAAGCTATTACTGAGGGATTATACTATGGTAATAATACAGGGAGAAATGCTGGGAGGGGGAAATTGGGAGAACAAGGAGTGAATCTACATATCTAAAAATGTATCAGGAAAATGACAGAAAAATAAAAATGCGTAATGTTCGAGCACTAACTTAAAAAGTTATTTTAACTATTAATAGTACACTGAAAGAAATTAAGGAAAAGCAAGAATCAATTGAGGTTAGCTTTACAAAAATAAACCTAGAAGCAAAAACAATTCTAAATGTGTATTTACATTTTCTGTAATTTTTAAACTTTGTCTATTATTTATTACTTATATTTTTACTCTTTTCAATTTTATCCTGTCAACAAAATTTTAAAATCCATTCATAATCTGTGTTCACCTAGTTTTTTTTTTACATAAAATAACCCCTTATTAATACTAAAATTTGCGCTTTTTCCTTTTATTATCCTTTGGTTCTGTTCTTGCTCAACTCTACCACCAGGGTGCCACCTAACTGGCTCAGAAAGAAAATTGATATTAAATTATACAAGCAGTATGTATGTGAATTCACTGTAGATGTTATAATTTACCAGACTCTTCCCTCAGAATCTGACATCCAGCGCCCTTGTGTGTGTCCATGAGAAGTTAGGAGCAGGCTGCTCATACAGAGCAGGCATTATGTATTTTCATTATAATAACCTTGCTTTTTTCATTTTTACCATTTCTGGTTTGTGCTGCCCTTTGTCTTTTGATGAATTCTGGGTCATGTTCTTTGTAAGTCATGGGTGCATGTAAGAAGGCTTGTACTGAAACGGTTCTTTCAGATACTGCGGAGTTAGGAGGCAGATGCTATCTCTCTGGTTACTCATATGAGAAAATGCACGATGCTGTAATTTATATCACCTAACACATCCATTCCCAATCCTTCATTTTGATTCAAAAAGGTATTAAGTTCTTACTTCCCTCTTAGTTTCTGTCCTAAAAAATAGTAGCTTTTAATTCAAATTGTTATAACGGGGGAGGGCAAGAGAACAAGAAAAAAAATGAATTAATGAAAATCTTGAAAATTATCTTAGGATGAGAGAGATCCAGAGAAGGATGATGACCTGGAACTGAAAAGAGGTCTTTTGTACAGAGACTCTGCCTACGACAGTGACCCCGAGTACAGGTATGCCCTGGGATGAGGCTCTGGGACAGGTCTTCTCACACGTGGCATACACATCATCTGCTTCTTTATCTTCTGATTTGGTGGGGATTTGGGAACTCAGAGGGATTCTTAATAATACATTTTAAAAATATGTATTTCTACAAAATATTTTAATCTTTTGTTTTACGAAAAATGTTTTAATGAAAACACATACAGCCAATTAACAGTGATTCCTTGCATTCGACCTTAGATTTTTATTTGGCTTCTCTGCAAATCCACATATTTAAAGATACATTTATTCCAATCTAACAAATTTCCATAACTTAAGATCACAAGTAAACATTTTTAATACTATTAGATCATGTTGTTCTAGCTTAAAATTTTTAAGAGTATTAATTATAATGATATAGATTAAAAAGGCTGTAAAGCAAATCCTTTGAAGACTTCTGAAGGCTATGTCAGTTGCCATAAATATAGTATTAAAAACAGCCAAACACCTACTTATGTAAAGCTCTCTAACTCCTTGGCGGCTATACAACTGTGCAGCTATTTGGCTTTTATTTACCTTCTTTTACTTCTATTTTACTGTATGGCTTTTATCTTCTTGAGATTCCTTGGGACAGTGATAAATGAAAAAGTTCAAGTAATAGAATATGTTGCATTCCTAACTGGGGTTTCGCTTACTTTACCACCCATGAAAATATGAGCGAAAGTGTGGGAGTGACTCTTTCCCAAAATTGCTCCCTCCCAAACAGGGAAGCAGGCTAGACCTCTCGGATAAGTCATGTATTCTTTTTTAAAAAGATTTATTTATTTTTATTGGAAAGTCAGATATACAGAGAGGAGGAGAGACAGAGAGGAAGATCCTCTGTCCGATGATTCACTCCCTAAGTCACCGCAATGGCTGATGCTATGCCGATCCGAAGCCAGGAACCAGGAACTTCTTCCCAAGTCTCCCACGCGGGTGCAGGGTCCCAAAGCTTTGGGCCGTCCTCGACTGCTTTCCCAGACCACAAGCAAGGAGCTGCATGGGAAGTGGAGCTGCCGGGATTAGAACCAGCACCCATATGGGATCCCGGGCGCGTTCAAGATGAGGACTTTAGCCGCTAGGCCACACTGCCGGGCCCTAAGTCATGTATTATTGATGAAGCTGGAGAAGCAATCCAGAGCAGAAAAGGAGTGTTCAGAGATCACAATCTTGAGAAATTTTTAAGAAAGTTAGCATTATAGCGAGATGGAGAGAGAGAGATTGAGCCAACCTTCCATCCTCCAGCAGCTGCAGTGGCCACCTCAGATGGCCGCAGTGGCCACCAGACCTGCCCCAAGAAAGGATTTTCACCCTTTGTTGTTGCTTAGAGCTGCATTGCCTAGATTGTTACATGAATTGGCATCACGATTTTGGGTTCATAACCCAATTAAGTAAATTTAATGTAGGTGAAAAATAAGCAGAGCTACAAAAAAGACTATAATTGGCAAACTTTTGTGTGGATAGTTATTCCCTTGGACTGTTTGAAAAGTTTGAAATTTCTGCTTCCTACCTTCACTGATTGTAGTTCCTATATACAGAGGAAACCTGAAGTCTGAATTTGAAGAAATATAAAGAATGATTTTAATAGAAGTAGTATAACGATCACATTTTGAAAAGCACCATTCTCAAATTTTACCATAAATCTCAATGTTAGTTATTGTGTCAGTTTCTCAAGCAATGTTAATGACTTTGATTGGATCATCCAGGACTGTTATCTCTCAAATGAAATGATGTAACAAGAGTTCAAGAAAAGTTGTGCTTGCACATTTTGAGTTCCTTTTATAACCTTTGTCATTTCTCTTTAAATGAGACAAGTAGGATGGAGTACTGCCTTCAAAATTTCATTTTGCCAGTTTTAGTTATAGTTCCAGAAGCTACTAAATTAGGGTGTTATTTTAATTTTATATTCAAGTCATGTTATATACTGGGCTAAGAAGTCATTTCCTCTTGTTTGCCCTTTAAAGGATGAGAGACTCAGTTACTGCCTGGCTGTTCTTGAGATCTCCATGGCAGAAGTCAGTGGATGGTTTGGGGTCTTGACTTTTTATGCTCACCCAGTAAGCACTGGCTCAATCTACATGGATCCACAAAATGAGAGGGTGAGGAGCTCAGCACATCCCCTCTTGAAAACAAAAATATGGGCAGAACTATTTAAAACAACAATTTATGAACTCTGAAAATTGACCACAAGTATGTATAACCAACCGAGAAACATTTATCAAGATGATTTATTGAGCCTCAGTAAAGAATACTGGAGCATGTGGCATTTTAATCTGGAGCTTACAACTTCTTCCACCACGCCTCAGCTCCCTGGCACGTGCAGGCAGTCGTGTTGAAAGATAGGCAACTCTGATACCAGAAGAGACAAATGTATGCAAAGCAGAACATTCTGTGTACTGGGGCAGCAACAAAAGTGGCACTAGTCCTCCCGGCAAACAATCAGAGAGTATTGACTGAGACAGACAATTGTCCTTTATTGGCCGGTCGGGACAGGAAATAAAGATGCAGGGGAAAAGATAGCCAAGTTTGACTCTGCTGATGTGCTTATCCTAGATTGTCTAGAATGCTGTGCACAAGCATTGGGCTATGTATTTTTAGTTCTCATGCCACATTAGCAAGGCCCTAGCAAGCCATCAATCAATGGCTTAATGTGAAGACTTGTAGCAGCAGCAAGCTATAGCCAGAGCAGATTTGCACTTAAATTCTCTTCAGTAACATCAAACAGCATTGCTTAATCTGAGCTTATTGGATTTCATGTTACTAACACAGCAAAACAAAGTTATTTTAAATTAACCATTTTTTTTTAGAGATTTATTTATGTATTTGAAAGTTAGAGCAAGAATCTTCCATCTACTGGTTTGCTTCACAAATGTCTGCAATGACTGAGGCTGGGCCAGGCTGAAGGCAGGAGGCAGGAGTTTTATCCAAGCCTCCATGTGTGTGCAGGAACCCAGCAAGTAGGACTGTCCTCTATTGCCTTCGCAGACCATCAGTAGGGAGTTGAACCAGGAGTGAAGCAGCTGGGACATGCCACTGTCTCGAGTGGCATCTTTATCTATTGTGCCAAAAATCAGTCCCTGAAATAAATATTAAGGATTTCATTTCTCTCTTTTTTTAAAAAAAATTTCCTGGGAAATATGTTCATGTTTAGAAATTTGGGGGTTACTACATATTTATGTGGTTTTCCTATGATGTGCTCTAAACATGTAATCTAGAAAGACTTCCAATAATTAGAAAGGTTTTATATATTTATTTAAAAAACAAAAATATGAACTTGGTAATTAGAATTGTCTATTTTAATATTATTTATATTTCCTGAAAAGTATCGAACATATTCAAAATTATTAACTTTTAGTCCCCTTAAAGAACATAGTGTACAACCTCAGTGGTTCTTTGACTAGACATTATATTTTAAGAGATTTATTTTATTTCTAAAAAATTATTAACACATTAAATTCTCTGGGTCAGAGCAAATACATGATAATTACTATAGCACAGTTATCATAAAACTCCCATGTCAATGTGATATTACTGTGAGAAGAATAAGTTTAGTGTACTTCATAGATACAATTTTGATAATACTGCCTTTTTTCTTTCTTTCTTTCCTAATTTATTTATTTCTTTATTTTTGAGCTAACACATTTTAAATTTACATTATAGTCACTAAGTTATAGAGTTCAGCATGTAGAATACAGGCAAGGAATAAAATAATCAAATGAAAAGATGACCATTTCGCCCACATGCATTTTAGGATAATCACAGTACACGTCTTTGACATCACAGTGGTAGTACATCAGTCTTAACTATTGGTGATTGGCAGTTTTTGCTTGACTGATTCAATTTTAAAAATAGTTCATGAGAAAAATTACAGTTTTCGGAAAAGATTATGATCATATAACATTCTCATAACATAGGTTGTTAAGGTTTTGAATAGAAATCATTAGACCGCTCTCTACTATATAATGAGATAATTATAAGTGAAATAAATATTGCAGATTGAAATTAGATAAGTATATATTATAAGCTAATCTGTATCCAAGTCCATTCTAAGTTGTCTAAGACCTTTCTCTTCTCTGATTATGTAGTAGCATTTAAAAAGAAATTCATGAGTTATACCTCATCAATACTTAGGATTTGAAACTGTTCATTTCTCTGTATTTTCCTGGCTTTTTTTTTTTTTCACTTTGTGTGCTTTCTTAACACCGTTATCACACAATTAGCTAGAAGGAGTAAGTTTCTAGGGGGAAAATGTGCTGCATTTAATATTATTCCTGCTTTTACAGAAAATGTTTTATTGTAAATAGCCTTATGCAGGGTTGTTTAGAATTTGCTGGAAATTCAGTACATTCTTTTCATGAAAGAATGATGAAGATATTATTGGTAAAATACAGAGCATAGTTTAGTCGCAAGTACATTTTAAACTTACTATTGTGTAGACTCTCTGTATTCATAATTAGCAAGGTGGAGAGCCAGTACTTTCATGTCCAGGAATAAATGTTACGTTTAGAATTTTGATTATATTTGTTTATATCTACCCATTGATTTCCATATTAGGTCTGTTGCATCTCTGTTTTGCAATTCTGACTTAAAGACTGAACTAATTTCTCAGTTCTCTTCAGAGAGCCACAGTACTGCTTATCAAATTACAAAATTTTGCAGTCTAAAGAATAAATTTCCTGCCAGCTGACCCTATCTAAGAACATCAGCTTGCTTATTTTACAAAGCCTTACCTGGTTGATAGCTGCTTCTGTAGCCCTTTCTAAACCTTACACCTTGTAAACCACTGAGATGGTATTTTAAAGCAGCTTTGTGTTATGAAAACGGGTATTTTCCAGCACTCTGAATTAGGGACTAAGGATTCGATTAAAGCTGGAATAACAACATGGCTTTTAAAGTTAGTTACCTTCTACTACTCCCCACTCAGAGTTGGGTAGTGATGAGTGTTAGAAACTTCAGCTGAGTAGGATTATTGTGCAAGGATTAACCCAAAAATTAGACGGAATAGATAGGCTAGAGAAAGAATACTACCACCTAACGAGCCCTATGTAGTAAAGCTGATGATTAAGAACAGCAAGGAAACCAAAACAGATCTGTTTGGTGACATAATTTATATGTGGCTTACTGAAAAAGAAAGTACATTTATACATGAACACAGCACCAAGAGTTCATATTTCACAACTAACAACAGAAATAGCTTCATGGACTTAAGTTGTGTGAAGAATTTATGTGAAATGAGATCCTAAATATATGAAGAAAATATTTGTCACCTGCTTTTTAAGAGATTTATTTGTTTGTATTGGAAAGGCAAGATCTGCAGAGAAAAATACAGAAAGAAAGATCTTCCATCCACCGGTTCACTTCCCAAGTGGCCTCCACAGCCAGAACTGAGCTGATCTGAAGCCAGGTTCAAGGAGCTTCTTATGAATCTCCCATGTGGATACAGGGTTCCAAGGCTTTGGGCCATACTGCTTTCCCAGGCCACAAACTGGATGGGAGGTGGAGTATCTGGGACACAAACTGGTTCCCGTATGCGATCCCAGCCTGTGCAAGGCAAGGATTAAGCAACTGAGCCATTGTGACAGGCCTTATTTGTTATGTTTAATAGCCAAAGACGTAAGTTTTACATGGCACAAACTTCATAATCTGGATGCAGTAGGCATTAGAAGTCTAATTCAGAACTAGCATTTCATTTATTGAGGTGGAGAAATTATTTAAAAAAAATACAATTCAATCAACACTTTAGAAGATGATAAACAAAGCACATAATTTAACATTTATTTTAGTAAAATTGTGGCTTTTGTTCTTCCAGTCCTTCAGAAACAGCTGTGTTTTGTTTCTTTATTCCAATCACAGCTATCCTAGTACTCATTCATCTCATTGGTTTCCTTTCCGTTTTATTCCCCCTTTCCCATCCCCTCCTATACCTTTCATTTCCCCTTCCCCGTACATGTTTTTCTCAAATCTCTGAAAACCACAACAGCTTTCAATCACTACAAAAATCAGATGCTTTCATAAATGGTTTATATTCAGACTAATTTTCTATTTTCTATTCTTCCTTGAGAAACATTGCATAGTAGCAAAGGCTTTAGATCCACAGACACGGTCTTCTTTCTTATTTATTAACTTTTTTAATGTCCAAACTTCTAATTCTGTGGGTTATGAGATTTTTTTGGTTATTTCTATAAAACATCAAATTCACTTTTAGTAACCTCTCTGTCAAGATAAGCAATGTACTATACATTTCACATGCATTTTGTTTGATTTTCTTTAATCTTAGTTTTTGTTTATTTAGTTTTTGTTTTTAATCTGAAAGTTAGAGCAATAGAGATCTTTCATGTTCAGATATCTGCAACAGCCAAAGCCAGGAACCAAGTACTTGCTCTCTGCTTGCCTCGTGTGTGACAGGGACCCATCATCTGCTGCCTCACAGGATGTGAATCAGTAGGAAGTTGGATTAGAAGTGGAGGAGTTGGTACTCAAACTGACACTCCTGTGTTAAAGGAAGTAGACACACACACTCCCTTAGCTACTGTACAAAATGCACTCCTGGGAATTTCTTAAAATTTTAAAGCAATTATCATGCACAAATATTGTAAAGGAAGATGAGACTCTGAATAGTTAAATACATTGCCAAGGTGCCATCACTGCAAAGGACTGAGTCAGTATTACCTGACTTGGAGGTTCTGCCTTTTTATACTGGCCATACTGGATCATTCCTTCTACCTTGCTGCACCCAATTCTGTTCTCTGAATCCCCTTTTAATACTGACACAAATGTTTATTGTTTTGTAGCTATTTCACACAAATAAGTCGGCTTCCCCTTGTAGAGAGTCATTCATGGAAGGCACAGCCTAGTTGTATGTCATTTTCTACAGCCTTGAGAATATCACACAATCATCACAGGCACTCAAGAAGTATTTTGTTTGCATGGCACTACTTCTAATTCAGTTTCGCCATTGTTTCTAACTTATCTTTTAATCCTTTGTAGCTCATACCAGCGGCCACGTGGCCCAATCCATTTGGATGATGGTGAATACTGGTCCAACAGAGCAGCCTGCTACAAGGGAAAATCCCACCGACCCGTCTTTGAAAACAGCATGGACAAGATGTACAGGAATTTGTACAAGAAGGCCTGTAGTTCTGTCTCTCATACACAGGAAAGCTTCTGAGACCATCCGCGATAAACTGTATGAGTGTTTGTGTCAACCTCTCAATGAAAAGTTTGATGTGATCAATATCTGTATGCCTTTTTTTAAAACCAGGTAGTTCTGAGTGCGGAGGTTAGACTAGAGTGAGTTCATGACTTCCAGTAATGAATTAATGAAGCCTTTTTTTGTGAGAGGGTTGTGATACATTCCAAATATCAACAGCATCACAATCACAACCACTGGCCCATGACAAGGGCATTCTCTCGCATGTATCTTGTATCACCACTTAAAACCCAAGAACAGTTTCTCTCTGGAAATTCTCTCCTGCCTTAATCACCCATTTTTCCTTTTTTCTCCTTGCCTGATTATCTTATCTAAGTTAGACTTAATTAGCATCAACTCCTTTTTCTTGGTATTGAGCAAAATTGTAACTATACAGACACAAACTTCCCAAAAAGCTTATACCATATTTCAACTATATTTTCTACTTAAAAATCACTCATACAGTACAGTACAAATATATATTTATATTTCCTAGAGCATAAAATAGCTTTCTTTTTAAAGTTTATGTAATCATTCATTCTATCCTCTATGGAAGAGCCATCTAAGCTATTTAAAATGTAAGGCAGCCAGAAATAGTTGTGAATCATTGTGTGTATGATCCAAAACTTGGAATAACTCAATTTTCAAGGTAAAATTATTGGTATGATTTTCTTATTTTTTTGATAGAGCTGGAATAAAAATACAGCCGATGTTAGGAAGCTTATAGAATCAAGAAAAGAGTAGGGGTAATAATATTATAATTTAAACTAATTGGAATTTGTGTGGCTATCATAGCCTAATAAAGTGGTAACCTCACTTTAAAGGATACTTGGAGTCACAGGAGGGAGTAAAAATTGTAGCAGAAGGCTCTCAAATATCTGTTTGTTGAGTGATAAAAGTAGGTCCTGCTCCTCTACCCGCTCCACACATGTGGAGGCAGTGACGTGTTGAAGATAAGATCTCAGTAAACTGAATATTGACAAGAGAGTGAGAAGAAAAGCCGAGTAGGAAATGTGTAACTTTTCCGTTGTAGCTTGAAGAGCTAACTACAGATAATATTTTCTCTTTAAGCTCATTTTTGACTAATTTTAAATTTATGATTTAAAATTTTTAAATTGACTTACATATGATGCTAGATAACTTGTGTTAGGATAAATTATATTCTATATAATAGTATCTTAACATGTATTAATAATATTTTGGTATGGCAATCTGTGTCATAGCAGGAAGGGCGGCAGAGATGGGGCCCAGAGTCCTAAACCTTGCTTTAATGCTCTTTGCTATTTTCTGCCTGAATCACTTTAATTCTCTGATCCTTAGTTTCTTCAGCCAGCAAGTGAAGAGAGTGGATTAGATCCCAAATTATAATCTGTAGACTAGGAGCACTTTTCTAGGATATAGTTATAGGAATGTAGATTTGTATGTTTAATTCATGATGGAAGTTCAGGAAAAAAGTGCTTAATACATACACACCCACATGGCAGATGCACATACACACTGTTTGTCTCTTTAGAAGGTTATAAATAGGATGGTTGAAGAAAAGGTGGGGGTGAGGGCTCATTCTGTAACACAATACTGATAAACCAGGCTCTCTGGCCATTTGGGACAGCTGGTCACCATAGTCACAGAGAACAGTAGAATATGCGCACCTTAAAGAACTGCTGACATGAACCTGCACTGCTCTTGTACTGAGCAGATAGTGTGCACATAATTGATGCTTCTCAGAATTTCCAAAACTGAATCGAACATTTTACCACTTTAGTTGTTGTGGCCACCCCATCACCCCTGTAAATGCCATCCTTAGTACATGAATGCTGACTGGAGACATGCTGGACTGTGACTGCTGACCAACCCCGCGCTGTAAGTTCTTAACGATATCTTACACAGTAAGCTTCAGAAGGTTTATATTAAATGATGTCTTTTTAAAAAATTCTCCTCTTTAAACATTAAGGAAACAATATGGAAACAATAGTCTTACCCACTTTTCTATAGCCCTTGAACCTTTTTCCCTAATTAACTATGTAAAGATTGTCAAAAATATAATAAAAAGAATCATATTATCAGTGGAAATTAACATACTGTAAAAAAAGAAAAAGCTTCCTGTATTTACAAGTTGAAATTTGGTTAAAACCCAAATATAAGTTTCAAAAATATGTTTAAGTATTACAGAAAAATATGTACAGTAAGTAAGTACCCCAGAATTATGAATTGCCCCTATGTTTGTCAATGGCTAGGACAAAGGCTTCAGAATATTTCAGGCTCAAAGCAGAACTTCAGAAATGAACATTCTGAAAGATGTTTTCCTCTGGGTTAAACCTGGTACTTCTGAAAACGAGGACAACTTTAGAGACACACAACATGATTGCTAATGTCTACGATTTCCATTTCCTAGAGGAAGTAGTTTTTGTTACTCTTTAACTCTGAGTTCCGCTGCTGTTATCTTGAGAGTAAACTTTTTCAAGCACAATTGCTCGTCTTTGCTCATTCAGAGAAGCAGAGAGTTAAAATTGTTTGTTCTCAGCCTTTTTGCTGTATTTTCCATAAATCTGGTAATAATCTTTGAGCTAAATATGGAAAACAAATAGGCTTCTTTATTTCCTTTTAAAATGGGTTTCTCCATTAAAGAAAAGGGGATTGGAATATTAACAAGAAAAATGTGAAGTTCAAGAAATAAAAAAATAAATAAATAAATCACTGGATAGAAATTCTTCCCTGGCCCTGGTACTAGTTACATAATCTTATATAACCTAATAAGGTTATATAATCTTAGTCTGTGGAGCTGTTTTCTCACCTATAAGGGGAGGAGGGGCTAATTTAGTGACACTTTAATGTACTACTATTTCAGCAATTGTATAATTGACTAAAAGGTATGAGCAGTAAATGGTTAGGCAGTACAATTGTATTGTGACGTCAAAGATTAATCGCGTGATTAAAATGTGAATTAAATAGAAAATTTAAATCATTGCGCTAATTATTAATAGCTTTATTGAGATGCAATTTATCTGTTTTTAATTAAGTAGTTTTTTTACTGTATCCACAGTGTTACACATCTATAACCACTAATGATAAAATGTTATGTTTTCCTCCAAGAAAATCCTGTGCTCATTAGCAGTCACTTTCTATTATCCCTTTCCTAGCTCCTGAACACAATAAGCTACTTTTGATGCTTAGCATCTTCTTGATATTTCATATAAATGGAATCACATGTTAAGTGATGTGTTATGTCTGGCTTCTTTCAGTTAGCATGATTTTACATGGTTTATCCATGTGCCGTCACTATTTTATTCCTCTTTGTTGCTGAACGCATTGTGTTAATATACTGCATTGTGTTTATCTATTCAAAGGATGGGAATTTGGGTTGTTTCCCATCAGGAACACCATGAAGTGCTGCTATGAGCATTTTTATATGTGCTCGCACACTCGCGTTTGTGTGTATGCATGCAAAGATGTTGTTTCATTTGTATAGTGTATATACATAGGAGTTGAATTGCCATGTCACCTGGAAGCTGTATGACTAACACCTGGAAGTACTAACAAATTGGCTTCCAGAGTGAGTTTGCTACTTTATAAATATTCATTTTTATTCCATGTTAAACTCTTAGGCTAGTTACATATCCAGGTTTCATACCCATCCACCACACTTTGAGTACTGCATTAGAAGGAAAAGTCACCAAAGTTTGAAATGTACCTTTGTAAGTGTGAGTAGTCTGCTGAGGGAAGCAAACAAGCAATGTATTTAAACCTCTGCAGCAATATGGCACCTTATATTATACAGGGAAAGACTGGGGACAAAGGACCTTGTGGCAACACACACATGTGCACACACGTGCATAGCCGTAAAAAGGGGGAGGGAGCCACCTGTTCTGGAGAACAATCTTCGACTTTAGCTGTCCACGATGCACAAGGAGGCACATGCTGTTACAGAAAGTCCTGAACCTCCTTGTGGCTTCACACCACAGTTGGTCTTCAGTTTATCACATTTATGAGCCCAGGCTGTCTAGGTTCCTTTGAATCCGGCATGGTCACTGTACATGAGCATAAAACCAGCAATGAAAACTTAACTACCAACCTCAGTATATAGTTGAGAGCAACTCTCATGGCTACATAAAAGTGCACAGCTAGCCCTGGATATTGCCATGGTGCGTACAAACACTACTGATTTACATAGCCGAGTGAACACCTTCACCCAGGTCTTAACACAGCAGTTGCACCTATTGCTGGTCATATGTACACTTAGTAGTATGCTATTGTTCATTTGGCTGCCATAACACATTTACCCATCAAAGGCCTTGGCTGCTACTGCCAAAGATGCCTTTGCCCCAGGCCCTCTGCCGTGTTGACGTCCACACTGTCCGCAGCCTGCACTGAGGCCATTCTGAGTTTTCATTTTATGTCTACTGACATTAGCAGCCCTCTCCCTTTCCTGTGCAGGTGCATCCACCCCTGAACCGTGAGGCTCTACAAGGGATTCCAGATACATCGTGGACCCACACAACCCTGTAACATCTGCAGAAGACCACATAGAAGCTGCCTCAGCTTTCACAGCACTGCTGCCTTTTCATCTCTTGGACTTGTAACTGTTGTATACTCCTAATTGGCACCCGTACACCACTGCACCCAGTCCACAGTGTGCTACTGTGCTTCACCACTCCTTTCCCTGCATCACAGTAAAAATCTCTTACTGAAGATAGTCTGTAGAGACTGAAAGAGGCACCACTTCTTCAAATGAGGAGACACCGGTACAATGACACAACTAAAGGAAAACTGGAGATGTATGACACCAGTAAAGGAATGCAGTACACTTACTAACCCCATAAGAGTTACTCACAAATTACCTGACAAAGAGTTGGAAATAAATAATTAAATTAATGCAGAAAAGCTCAATTATATACAAGATGACACAGGTACAGGAATAAAGTAAAAAGCTCATCAAAGAGAAAACATGAAGAACCAATTAAATCTGAGCCAACAAATAAAGCAACTGAACAGAACAATGTCATAGAGGTCTCAAACCGCAAGTGCAATCAAGCAGAAGACTCAGTGAACTCAAAGGTCATACTGATATTATTCAGTCAGACTGGGGAGGAGGAAAGGACAAAAAGTAGTGAGAAGAGTGTGCAAGATTTATGGAACACCATCAGCTAAACCAATATATCCATGTAGGAGTTCTAAAAAGAGAACATAGAAAAGGGCAAAGAGCTAATGTAAAGAAATGACTTGAAATTTCCTAAATCTCAGGAATATCCAGACACAAAGGATACAGATTCAGGACACCTACAAGATCCCAAATAGATCAAACGGAAAAAGATCTATACAAAGACACATAATTAAGCTGTCCAAAACCACAGGCACGGAAGTTTGGAAGCAGATAGACAAAAGCAACTCCGAAATAAAATGTTTTAGAAGAGATTAAAAAATACACACATGAAACAGAACCAATGAATTTTTGGACCAAAGAAGGAACAAATGAACCGAAAAATAAAAGAAAAAAATGTAATACTGTCAGTGGATTTCTCAACAGAAACCTGGCAAGCCAAGAAAGAGAGTGGGTTGATCAAAGTAAAATGCTAACATTACTGTGCTCTGCAAATTTGTCCTTTAAAATGAAGAAATTTTTTTCCAGGTTATAAAAACCCTGAGTTTGTCACCTGTGGACTGACTACCTTATAGGAAGTATTTAAGGGAATTCTTTAAATGGAATGTAAGACATGTTCATTAGCAACATGAAAACATGCAAGTATAAATACCACTATTAAAAACCTCATGATTTGATTAAAAACAAAATGCTCTAGTGGTATTGTGCAAATTATCATTAACCAAATATACAATTTTAAAATAAGAATTCAGTAGCTTTAGCCCCCAAAACGAGAAATGATCATTTATATTAAAAAAAAAAAAGCCACTATGACTTCAAACAAGAAAAACTATGTGGGAAGAAATAAAGATGTAGAATTATTTTATGCAGTTGAATTTATCAAATGAAAATAGAACTACAGGAGCTCTTACATAAGTCTCTTGGAAATAAAAGGAAAAATCTACAGTAAGTATGCAAAAAATGAACAAACCAAAACACTATAAAGCAGAAGACAATAAGAAGGTAATATGAAAGCAAAAGTACTGAAAACCAGAAAATGGTTACTGATATAGCATAGTAAAGCCGTTACCCATCAGTAACTAAGTTTAAAAGTATTAGCTGCACAAGCAGAATGCATAAATTGGCTGAATGGATATGAGAACAAGGTCCAGACTCATTTTAGATATAGGGCTATAGATAGCTGAAAGTGCAAGGATGAAGTAATGACACACTATGAAAGTGGTACACAAAAGATAATAGGGGCTACTATAGATAGGTACATCAAAAAACAAATGGACTGTAGATTGGGGTTAGCATGATTGCTCTACAGCCTAGCCCTCCAACTTTAAGAGCTGGCGTCCCACATAGGCACCAGTTTGTGTCCCAAAGCTCACTGTGTGTGGCCTGGGAAAGCAGTAAACTTGCATGGAAGAACCAGAAGAGGTTCCTGGCTTCTGGCTTTGAATTGACTCAGTTCCACCATTGTGGCCATTTGGGAAGTGAGCAGCCGAGGAAGATCTTTCCCTCTGTGTCTTTCCTTCTCTGTGTAAATCTGCCTTTCAAATAAAGATAAATCTTAAAGAAAATAGTTCAGATTAAAAGCACTGTTTCCAAAGATGAGGTATAATATTTAAAAATTCAGTTCAACAGAAAGACTCTAATTATGGGTAAATATGCACCGAACATCAGAGCATCCAAAATATATAATAAAAACAGAAAGATCTGGAGAAACTGACGGAAGAACCATAGTAGTAGGAGTTCTAAAATAGTGTACATCCAGTATGGAGAGAACACCCAGTGTTCAAGCTAACTTGAACAGTACTACAGATAAAGTGGACCTGGTAAAAACAGAGCTTTACACCTAATAACAAATAATAAACACCATGATTGCTCAAATGCACATAGAACATTTCCCACGTTAGTTTATGTATTACATCACAAAACAAGTCTCAACAAGTTTAAAAGCTGTGAAGTCATATCAAGTATCCCTGAAAATAACAATACCATCAAATCAGAAAATAATAGCAAAGAAAATAGGAAATTTCAGAAACACATAGAAACCAAACAAATCTTTGAATAGTCATTATATTTGGTAAAATAATAAAGGAATGTTTTTAGATATCTTGAGATGACTTAACTATATTAATCAAATTAAGAATTATTATGTTACCAGGAAAGTTACAATGGAAAAACATCTACATTAAATAGGAAGAAATTCAGATTACCTAAATATAGTAGAAGAGTGCTAAGAGGAAAGTATACAATGGCAAATGGCTACATTAAAAAAGAGGATCTCAAGCTTCACTAAAGGAATAATAATGATAATAAAAAAGAACAAACCCTAGCTTTAGCAGAAAGAATGAAATGCTAAAGCTTAGACATGAAATAAATGAAGTGCATTTTAATAAATGAGGGAAACAATCAATACACTGTTTTTCTTTTTGAAAAGACAGATGGACAAATTCTGAACTAAGAACGAAAAAGGCTCAAAGTCAGTTTAGTTCATACCCAGAGAGGAAGCAGAGATGACTGCACCAGTTGAATTCATGCTACTCTTATGAGAAACCTGGATTGGGTTCCCAGCTCCTGTTTTGGTCCTACCCAGTCAAGATGCTGCAAGCATTTGGGAAGTAAGCGAACAGGTGGGAGTGTACTCTCTTCCTTCTACACTCCTGTACATTTATCCTCCTTACCCTCCTTTTCTAAAAAATAAAGGTTTCCAAAAGGATCGTAAAGGGATGATTAGAAAGTTATGGGCCTGCAAATTGTAATAACCCAGAATAAAATGGATAAGTTAAACTATTTAGAAACATACAACCTACCAAGACTAAACCAAGGAGAAATAGCCTGAGCAATGTCATTATTCAAAACCTTTCCAATTAACCCTAGGACCAGAGAGTTTCATGGGTGAATAATGCAAACATCCCAAATCCTTGACAACTCTTTTTAAAGTCTTCAAAAATACAAAGAAGAGGAAACACTTCCAAGCTCATAAGGTCAGTGTCCCGGTGATTCCAAAAGGGAGACAGAAATACTGAGAGGAAACTATAGGCGCACATCTGTAATGGACATAGAGGCAGAAGTCCTTGATAAAAAGCAGCAAGCTGAGTTCAACAGCATATGGCAAAGATCAAATGCCAACTTGATATTTATTACTGGGATACCAGGATGATCCAATATATAATTGTGATGCACCACATTAACAAAATGAAAAACAAGAACCACATGATAGTGTCAACTTTTAGAAAAAAAATAATTTGACAGAATATGACATCTTTTTATTAAAAAAGAAAGCTTCTGTTTGCCCCATATTTCGCTGCCAAGATATAGCTGAGTTGGCTGGTTGACTTGTTCTGTCTTTTCTTGGTTAGGGTTCTGAGTCCAGCATTTTGATTGGGGAGATCTCCAATGAAACTCTGAGGTGTTCTCGGACCTGATTGTTGTATGTGCTAGCAAGTACAGGGCCCGGCACAGTCCATCGCCCTGGTCAGCTGGTGGTTGCAATTGCTGGGTTGGTTCTGTTTTCACTCCCAACTTCCACTGGACAGAGACTCTATGATGGACTATGTCAATGAGTTGATTCTTCAAAGACCTCATAGTGCTAGGAGTGGCAAGATTGGCAGTGATTCATAACTGTTGAAATATCTAAACTACTTGAGCAAGAACCTCAGAGCATACCCTACATCCAGGACCTGGAGAGGGTGGGAAATTGGGTGGGCCTTCTCCCTTATCATCCCCCTTTAAACATGAAGGAAACAATTTGGAAAAAATAATAGTCTTACCCACTTTCCTGTAGCCTTTGGCCCTTTTTACCCTAATTATGTAAAGATTCAAAATATATTAAAAAAGAAAGAAAAAAAAAGAAAGCTTCAAACAAAAAATACAAGACACTTGCTTTAGCATACTAAGGTCTATATCTGAAAAACAGCTAATTTTTAAAATATTTATTATTTTATAACACAGTTCCATAACTCTGGGATTTTCCCTCCCCAAATACCCTCATTCACGCTGATTTCCTCTATATTATTACAGTAGTATAGTTCTTCATAAACAGTCATAAGTCCATCATTCTGCTATTTAAGGTCATCCTGACATTGTATCTATGGACAGTGGCAGAGAGTCCAGCATTCTATTGTCAAGATACATTTAACAGTTTCATTGGGAGCCCATCTTTGATTTGGAAATAGATATGCATACTGCATTGTATCTTCCCATCTGGTTAGGAGAGTCTGTATTCACAGTAACTATATATCCCCTGAATGACAAACTATAAAAATCAACTACAGGAAGAAAATAGAAAATTTACGACATTGAGTTAAGTAACATGATTCTGAATGACCAGTGTGTTGCTGAAGAAATGAAAAAAATCAAAAACCTTCTTGAAGAAAATGATGTTACTATGTGACCTATATGTCACTGAAGAGATTAACAAGAAAAAAAAACACATTTATTAAAAAAATGAAAATAAAAAATACTAAAACCCATGATAATGTAGCAAAAATTGTATTGAAAAGGACATTTAAAGCAGAAGGTGCTTACAAAAAGTTGAAATAAATAGATAAATGACCTAATAATAAATCTTAAGGACTTACTAAAAAAGAAAAAAAGTGATTAAAAAAATCACAGCAAAAATGAATGGAATTGAAAATAAAAACTACAAATAGCAACAAGAGACTTTTTAAAATAAGATGAGCAAAACAAACTTTTAGCCAGACTATCAAAGAAAAGCAACAGAGAAAAACAAGTAAAATTAGAGATGAAAAGGAAAATATCACTGTCCAGTGTGGTAGCCTAGTGGGTAAAGTTCTCACCTTGCATGTGCTGGAATCCCATATGAGAGCCAGTTTGTGCCCTGGTGGCCCTGCTTCCCATCCAGCTTCCTGCTTGTGGTCTGGGGAAAGCAGTAGTGGATGGCTCAAGGACTTTGGAACCTGCACTCAAGTGGAGACTTGGAAAGGGCTCTGACTCCTGGTTTTGGATTGGCTCTGCTCTGGCTGTTGCCGCCACTTGGGGTGTAAATCAGTGGACCAATGATCTTTCTCTCTCCTCCTTTCTGCATATCTTTACAATAAATATATAATAAACCTTTAAAAACATCTTTTGAAAATGCTGAATGAATCCTTTGATAATTATGTGGTGTCTCATTCAATATTTTTCATATCAAAATCTATATTATCTGATATAAGAATGCAACAACAGCTCTTTTTTTCCTATTAACCTGGAATATCTTTTTTCATCCTTTCACTTCCAGTTTATTCTTATTTTTGTTGGTAAGATGTGCCTCCTGTAGGCAACAGACAGATGGGTTTCATTTTATGATCCAGTTTGTTAATCTGTGATGCTTGACTAATGAATTTAAGCCACTTACTTTCAGGGTTAACATGGATAAGTGGTAATCTGGTCCTGTAATTTTAGCAAAGAATTGTTCATTTATTTAGTCTTCTTTTGTTGTTTTCTTTGACATTCTCCACATTTGCCTTTGGTTTTGGTAGGTGCTATTCTTTTCTCTGTTTTTGGAACATCTTTCAACATCATTTGTTGGGCATATCTTCAAAAGGCGAATTCTGTGAGCTTTTCTTTACAGTGGAAGAATTTTCTTTCATTTTCAAGGATGAAGGAAAGCTTTGCTGGGTAAGTTCTTCTGGGCTGACAATTCTTTCCTTTTAGAATCTGGAATATGCATTCCATTCTCTTGTGTGTTGTGGTTTCCTCTGAGAGGTCAGCAATGAGTCTGATCAGGGTACCTCTCTATGTTAATTGATTTTTCTCACATGCATATTTAAGGATCTTTTGTGTATTCAGCTTAAGAGACCTTGATTATGGTATCGTGATCAAGATCGCTTTTGGTCAACCCTATTGGGAGTTCTGTGTCCCTACTATATTTTGTTTCCAATCCTTTCTCCAAATTAGTGAAGTTTTCCTTGCTTTTGTTGAATACATTTTGAACCCAACTTCTCTTTCTGCATCTCCTGGAGCACTTACATTCAACCTTGTAATAGAGTCCCTTAATTCTTGAACACTTTTCTTGACTTAATTTATGTTCCAGCTTTTTGATTTTTCCTCCATTGTTAAAGGAAATGTCCTCCAATCCTGAGATTCTTTCTTCTGCCTCACTCACTCTATTATTAAGGCTTTCCAATGAATTTTTAATCTCCATTATTTTTGTCCAATATTTAATTTGCACATTTCTTTCTAATAATTTGGCTTGATTTTGTGTTATTTGCTGTGTGACAAATTCCTTAAATTGATTTTACTCCTGTATATGCTTCTTCTTGTTGTTAAGAAGCATTATAACAAGTTTTTAAAATTCTACATCCCCCATTTCCTTGATGTCTTCCTTAGTGAACTGTGAATTTTTTTAAAGATTTATTAATTTTTAGGGCCCAGCGCGGTGGCGCAAGTGGTTAAGGTCCTCGCCTTGCATGCCCGGGATCCCATACGGGCGCCGGTTCTATCCCGGCAGCCCCGCTTCCCTTCCAGCTCCCTGCCTGTGGCCCGGGAAAGCAGTTGAGGACAGCCCAAAGCTTTGGGACCCTGCACCCATGTGGGAGACCCGAAAGAGGTTCCTGGCTTTGGATTGGCATAGTATCAGCCGTTGTGCTCACTTAGGGAGTGAATCATGGGACGGAAGATCTTCCTCTCTGTCTCTCCTCTCTGTATATCCGCCTTTCCAATAAAAATAAAATAAATCTTTAAAAAAAAGATTTAGTTGGATATACAAAGCTGGATATACAGAGAGGAGGAGGAAAGACAGAGAGGAAGATCTTCCCTCTGATGATTCACTCCCCAAGTCACTGCAATGGCCTGTATTGCGCTGATCTGAAGCCAGGAACCATGAACCTTTTCCGGGGCTCCCACGCGGGTGCAGGGTCCCAAGGCTTTGGGCCGTCCTCGCCTGCTTTGCCAGGCCACAAGCAAGGAATGGGAAGTGGAGCTGCCTGGATTAGAACCAGTGCCCATATGGGATCCTGGTGTGTTCAAGGCGAGGACTTTAGCCGCTAGGCCACGCCGCTGGGCCAGTGAACTGTGAATTTAGCAAAGGCTTTTGTTCGTTGCAGGGGAGGCATCTGTAATATTCATTGTGTCTGTTTCTTCTTTCACTCTTGGTCATGGCTATTCTGGTTGGCAGCTTCCTTTCGTTAGGACCAATTTCTAAGCTGTGTTGTCAGCAGGTCTACAAGTCAATTTTATTGGTTGTGCTCAGTACCTAGTTCTTCATTTGCAGTCACTTGTGCCACTCCCTTCAGCAAGGTTCAGTCCTAGGCTATTGTGGTAGGCTTCCACCATGGTCTCCCTAGTCCAAGCTCCTGGCTCACCAATTTGCATCCTTTGTGATCCTGTGCTGTGGCCTCATGGTTGCCTGCGAACCTTTCTGCCACTCCTGGTTCAAGCAGTATCTGTGATTAGGGAGACAACAGCTGTCCTAAATCACTGGGTTGTAAGTGGTGCTGGTCTTACCAGATCCTGTTGGCCACTAGGTCTAAAGACCTCTCCTGATTCTATTTTTGGTGGAACCTATAGGATCGTAAGTCAATAATATTTTTCCTGTAAACCAGTGTAGTGTGTTATGCCAGAAGTGAGTTATCGCCTGACTCAGCACCTGTATAGCTTGCTATTGTTCCTTCAGCTCCACAGCCTTTTCTTCAGTATACAAAATGGTGCCCAGTGTGGCACTGGTGGAAGTAGGGGCCTGGTGGTCATTAAATCTGTATGCCACCTGGACCTATTTTGAGTGGAACCTGTAGAATATCAAATCTGTACTCTTTCCCCTGTGGGACCAATGCAATGCATTAAGCCAGAAGTGGGTTCTCTCCCAGCTTGGCACATACGTGCCACATTCTTGTTCCTCTAGCATTCCACCCCCAAATAATCCTTTCATCAGTACACAAAATGCCTTTTGGTATGGCAGTGGTGGGGGGTCTGGACCTGATGGTTGTTAAGTCTGGGGGCCACCCTGACCTATCTTGGGTGAGACTGTAGGAGGCCAATTTGGTACTATTCATCTGTGAGATGAGTGAATTGTGTTGAGCTGAAAATGAGCTTACTCATGGCTTAGGGTATGTGCAGCTTGCTGTTGTCCCTCCAGTCAAGTAGGCTTTTCCTCAGTGCACAAAATGGCACCCAGTGTGGCACTGGTGGGGGGTCTGAGCCATGAAATCCACCCTGTTCTTGCACTTGTCTGCTTCGGCTCTACAACTGCTTCTGCTCATGGGTAAAATCAAGAAAATCACCAGTGCTGGCAGTTCCATACCTAGCTTAACCTCCTGAGTTTCTGGTGAACTCCGCTTCCCACCTGCCTACTGGTGGAGCTCCGATGGCTAATCTCCAATCACTGACCACTAGGTTATTTGGTCACTGCAATACTGTTTCACTGTCTGCTGCTCCCCCATGTTGACAGGTCTCCAGGTATTCCTCTTCCATTGGCTTGTCCTCTCCTATTTCTCAGGATCACAGCCTTTTTGCTTCACACTGACTAATGATTCTCTCTGTTTAAACTTGTCCTCACCTTATTGCACCATCTTGTTTCCCAAAAACACAAAAACAAAACAAACAGCTAACTTTATAATCAATGGGAAAAAGCAGATTTTTCTGTAAGTCTGGAGCAAGACAAAGATGCCCACTTTTCTCCTGTGCTAGTCACCACAGTGCTACTAGAAGTCCTAATCAGAATACTCAGGCAAAATTGGAGAAGCATCCAACTTGAAAGATATGAAATTATTTCTATGGCATGATTAGATACATACGAGACCTTAAAGACTAACAAAAATTTATTGAACTAACAAATTCTAGAATTCCAGAAATTTTCAGAATGGAATAAATCAATATATAAAAATCAGTCATTTCTATGCACTGACAGCTATCTAAAAGGAAATGTTCACAATAAAAATGAATAAAACACTTAGGAATTGAAAAGATGAAATACCTGTACATGAAAATCATAAAAATAGATGAAAGAAATCTAAGAAGAGACAAATAGGAAGAGAATTCACATTAATGGTTTGAGAAAACTAATATTGTTGAAATGTTCATCTTACCAAAAGTGAGCCTTGTGTTTGGTGCAATTCCGTTCTTAAGGTCCCAGTGGTGAACTAGGTGCTTCAATTCACAGTTGCTGAGAATATAACTAGTACAATCATTATGAAAGGCAGTATAGAGATTCCTATGATACCTGAAAATAGATCTAACATATAATCCCGCTATCCTATTCCTTGGAATTTATCCAAATTGAAATTAGCATACGAGAAAGTTATCTGTACTCCCGTGTACATAGAGGCTCAATTCGCAATAGCTAAGATATGTAACCAACCCAGATGCCCAACAATTGATAACTTGATAAAGAAAATGTGGTAGATATACACAATAGAATTCTACTCGTCCATTAAAAAGAATGAAATCTTATTGTTTTGCAACTAAATGGTTCCCATAGGAAACTATTATACATAGTGAAATAAGTCAGTCTCTAAAAAGTAAATGTCATAAGTTTCCCTTGATCTGTAATAACTACCATACAGAATATAAAAATAATCCATATGAGAGAGGCTGACATCCTGGCATTTGATTCTTTTTCACAATCTTTGTCTTTACTCTTGAGGAATTGTAGGCTTTTTCCCCTCACTTTCCATGTATTTACATACTTGCCTAGTGGAGTGTTAGAAATGTGACTGTGAAATGAAATGAAAAACATCTACTGTAAAAATTAGGAAAAGAAAGAAACAAGGAGAATTTCAGGTAAGGCGAGGGTAAAATGGGAAGTGTTGCTATGCTTCTAAATGTGCATGATGAAATTTGTTCACTTTATATAGATTAAAAGTCTTAATGTCAAATTTTCACAAAAGGGGGGAAAAATTAACAAAACTAAGTCTTATGCAACAAAGATTAATATCCTACACCTATAAAACTTCTGTAATTCGATAGTGTTAAATACACATAATTCAACTTTTTTAAAAGGGACATAAATAGACACTAAAATTCAGTAGATCAGTAGAAATACAGAAATGTGCTTAATAACTAAAATTATGAGGAAAATATATATTAAAAACACAATGGATATACCTCACATCTATTAGACTGTTATTGTAAAAAATGCAGTGAAGGGGAGAATCAAGATGGTGGAATAGGGTAAGGACACATTTAAATGGACAGAGAAACATTTAATCAGGATGAAGCAGAGAGGAACATTCCAGGAAATAGGAGAGGACAGAACAACAGCAGAAAGGTACCTGGAGACTGACAGACACAGGAAAGCAGCGAAAAAAATGGTGTGGTGTTGCATTGACTGATAATCCAGCAGTACTCAGCTAACGACAATCTCAACTCCACCTGCAGCCAGAACTCCACCAGCAACCAAGTGGGAAGGGACTTTAACTAGGAACTTGGGAGGTGAGCCCAGACAAAGAACTGTCCATCCTGCTGGTCTGTTTGATTTGACCAGGAGCAGAGACAGAGCAGTAGATCCCAGACGGGTAGTGCGAGAACAGGGTGGACTTCACAACCCAGTTAGCCCACTAATGCCGATTTGGGAGCCATTTTGCGTAAGGAGGCAAAGGTAAGGGATAGTTCTGAGCATAAACTGAGCTGGGAGTGAACTTATTTTTGACTCAGCGAACTGCATCAATGTGGCATTCTACAGGTTCCACCCAAGACAGGTCTGGGTAGCCCCAGATCTGACAGCCAGCAGATCAAGAACTCTAGTAGGGGCGCGTCAGGCGCCATTTTGTACACTGTGGCAAAAGCTTCAGAACTGCAGGGGACAACAGAGAAATGTGCATGCACTGAGCTTGTAAGAACTCACATGAGTTCAGTGAATTGCACTGGTCCCACCAGAAATGATACCAACTGTGGCATCGCATGGGTCAAAATAGCTCCATTTAGCACCCAGACCTAACATCCAACAGGTTCCAGCAATATCAGCACCAACAACAACCTAGCTACATAGGACACCTGGTGTCTCCCTAATCTTGGGACCTGCTCCAAACAGAAGTGGGAGAAAGTTTGTACAGATAACAGTGCAGCCTGAGCACGGTATCACAGGAGGTGGAGAGAGGTGACCAGGAGTTGGGGCTTTGGAGACATATTGAAAATCTAACATAAGAACCCAAACCTA
The DNA here is from genome assembly GCF_017591425.1 of Ochotona curzoniae. Taxonomy (NCBI): domain Eukaryota; kingdom Metazoa; phylum Chordata; class Mammalia; order Lagomorpha; family Ochotonidae; genus Ochotona; species Ochotona curzoniae. The sequence goes on from NW_024465649.1 coordinate 17,159,965, forward strand.
GAATTTGCTGGAGGTTGTGGCACAAGTGGCTGCAAGCAAAAACTTGTGTACCAACTGCAACAAGTAAAATCAAACTGTAGACCTGTGGGTGACACAGCTTAGAAACCTGCCCCAAGGAGAAGACTCTGATAACCAGAAGTTCAATGACCAAGAGCAAAAGAAGGGACAAAGGCATAATGAATATTACTGAAAACTCCCCCTGCTAAGGAGCAAAAGCGTTTCCCAACCTCAGAGTTAACTGAGGAAGACGTCAAAAAAATGGGGGACACAGAATTCATAAAACTCATTATAAAGCTTCTGATCAATCATTAGAAGCACAAGAGCTCAAAGAATTTAAGGAATATGTTACTCAAGAAATAGCAGCAATAAGGCAAATCAAGGCTGATATATCAGAAATTAAGAGCACAGTGGAGCAAATGAAAAGTACAGTGGATAGTCTCCAAAACAAGGTAGAGTGAAGCAAGCAGAAGAAAGAATCTCAGGATTGGAAGATATTTCCTGTCATGAGGGGGAAGCAAACAAAGACCTGGAAGCAGAGCTGGATCAGGCCAAAAAAAAAAAATTCAAGAATTGAAAGACACTATTAAGAGGCCAAATATAAGAGTTATGGGAGTTCCAGAGGGGCAGAAAGAGAAGCTGGTTTTACAGATATATTTAATGAAATAATAAAGGGAAATTTCCCTAATCTAGAGAAAGAATTGGGAAACAAGATCCAGGAGGGACACAGAATTTGCAGCAGGCTTGATCAAAAGCAATCTTCACCACATCAAATGATCATCAAGCTCTCTTCAATCGAACATAAGGAAAAGATCCCTAAATGTACATGTGAAAGAAATCAACTGACATATAAAGGAATGCCAATTATACTCACAGGAGATCTCTCACAGAAAACTCTAAGGCAAGAAGAGAATGGAGTGACATATTCCAGATTCTAAAAGAAAAAAATTGTCGGCCCAGGATAACATCCAGCAAAGCTTTCTTTTGTTTGAAAATGAAATCAATTCTTTCACAGTAAAGAAAAGTTAGAAGTTGCCTCTTCCAAACCTGCACTACAAATTGTATTTAAAGATGTTCTCTTGACAAAGAAGAGGAATAGCACCCACCAAAACCAAAGGCAAATATGAAGAACATCCCAGTAAAATGACAACAGAAGACTAATCCAATGAACAACCCATTCCTAAAATGACAGGACCAAAGTACCACCCGTTCATATTAACCCTGAATGTAAATGGCTTAAACTCATCAATCAAAAGTCATAGATTATTAGTTGGATTAAAAACAAAACCCATCTATTTTTTGTCTAGAAGAGACACATTTTACCAACAAAAATCAGCGGAAGCTATATCTCCTGGATTTTGATGTTTTTGTTTTTGTTAGTTTCATCTCTTCAGAACAGTTTTTTCTGATTAAATTATTCAATGACTCACAGATCATACAATAGCATCATTTTCTTCAAGAAGATTCTTGATTTCCCTTTTCATCAGTGACACATTAGTCATTCAGTAGCATATTATTTAACCTGATTTGGTGGTAATTTCATTTTCCTGTTGTTGATTTTGTTTTGTGGCTTTTCATTTAAGGGATATATAATAGCTGTTTAATGGAGACTGTCATTTCTAGTAACATGTTATTTAACTTTATAACATTATAAATTTCTTTTTTTCCTCCTATTGTTGATTTTGTATTGTAACTTTTTATTTAAGGGGATTTACAGTGTTATAATACAAATTGTGAAATGGAGACTAACATATCCAAATGTGAGAATACAATGTAGTATGCATTTCTACTTCCAGACAAAGATAGACTTATAATGAAACTGTTTATTATATCCTGACAATAGGATTCTGGACCCTCTGCCATTGTCCATGCCGACAATGATGGACCTATGACTGTGTATGAAGAACTATACTATAGTAATGATAGAGAGGAACTAGGTTGGGGTGGGGATTGGAGAGGGGATAAGGAAAATGGCATAAGCCTATGGAACTGTATCATAAAATGATAATAATAATAATGAATAATAACTGGAAAATGCTGTGTTGATAAAAATGTAAAGAAAATGGGAATTTTTGTATTGTTGAGAACCTTTAAATTATTTGTATAACTATTTATGCCAAGTAATTTCAAAGAAATTACTAGTTGAATCTTACCAGTTGAATGGGAATATGTTACATTCAAATGGGACTAAAAATGGGACTCAGCGGTGGGCCTGCATCCTACTGAGGAGTTCCTCAAGCTCTTCCATCAAGTCACCTCGCAGTGGCACATCAGTTGGTCCTTGGCTCGGCCTGACTTATATGCACAAATTGACTCATGTTTAACATAGGTTGTGTTGGCTATTATAGCACATACCCAGTTTTTTTCTATATTCCCAGCACTGAAAAGTAGGTAAATGTTTATTTTAACACTGAAGAAAGTGAATTATCAGTGACTTCCTTATTTCTTTCTGCTGGTCAATAATGTTGTATCCAGTTCATTTCTGAATCTCATGGGTCAGTCCACCTCTGATTGTAGCCAATAATGAACAAACACCAGAGAAAACTAATGGTTGTAGCATATTACCAAAGAAGAAATAAATACCTACTCAGTTAAGAGAATTAATGTTTCATAAAATCTGTTTTTCAGAAAAAGACTCTCATTTAAAAAAAAGAAAATGTTTTTTGATGTAATGCCCTGCTTCTGTTTCATTGACAGTTACTTGGTACTTAACATACCCAGAGCTCAAGTGACCCGGGCCAGATCCCTGCTTGTGGCTGCAAGGGGTGATAGTGTAGTGTAGACAATGGCTCAGGGAAGCAATGGCTTGCAGTTTTTTAAAGTATCTTATATTCCAGTGGAATTTAAAATCCCACATGCAAAATGCGAACCTTTTGATCCCCAAGGTGAGCCTTAAAAATCATTTTCATGTCTTTTGCTGTTCACAAAGAGATTCATTTCAAAATGACAGGACTTGCCCTTATTCTAAGAACTCACTATCTGATGCTGTGGCAAAGCCCAACCAGCCTGTTCTTACTTTGGCTAATGCATGCACCAGTGGATATGGTCACGTAGCCCAGCCTGGCTCTTCCTCTAACCTAGTTCACATGCAGGCTACACATGTGCTGGTAGGTACAATAAACTGTCCTGGGCTGGGCTGCACCCATCTTGCACTCGGCAGTGGGCCTGCATCCTACTGAGGAGTTCCTCAAGCTATTCTATCAGGTCACCTCCCAGTGGCACGTCAATTGGTCCTTGACTCAGCCTGACTTAACACACCTCCTATTCTGGAAGGAAGAGTGGCTTTGCCTGACCAGCCCACACCTTTTTCTGGCTCTTACTGTTGGGTGCCAACTGTTGGACCAGCTATGCCTGGTCCACCCCTAGACCCAGCTCTCCTGTCACTCAGCAGGTGCAGAAACCTAGCTCAGCCTGTCCTTCACCTACCCTGGCTCATGTGAGTACCAATGGGTGCAAAGCCTAACCCAATATGGCACATCCAAGACCAGTCCACATCAATTTCCAGGCATGTTACAGAAACGTCCTCCCAGTTTGCCATCACAATTCCAGCTCTTACACTCAATAGTGGGAACCACAACTCAGAAGGGAAATCCCCTTAGCTCCCTGACCAAGCTCACTCTCAGCAACAAAATTTGCACCTGCCAGTGGTTGCTCTGATCCAGCCTGGCATAAACCATCACCCAGCTTGGCCTTTACCATCAAATGGCTTGGCCTGGTGAACCTCCAGGCGCAACTCTTGCTGGTGGCTGCTGCAGTCTAACCTGCCCAGCCTGCCTCCATTCCTGGCTTTCATGCAAACCAGTAGGTGTGATAGCCTAGCCTAACTCAGCATGGCCTGCACCCCATCCTGCCTGCCGCACATGCCAGTGTGCTGATTTGACTGACCCTGCCTGGTCTGCCCCCTACAGAGCCAACCCACATACCTGCCGATAAGTAAAGAAGTCCTGTTGGTGGATATTGCAGCCAGGCCCAACCCACACCCAATTCTTGGGTGTGCCTGTAAGTGATATATCCTGGACCAGCCCTGATCAGCCTGGCCTATTTCAAACCTCAGTACCTGTGAGTGTTGTTGAGTTCCATGTCACCTCTCCCAACCCTCGAGCAAACCAGCTGGAATGGCAGTCCCAAAGTGGTAAGCACACAATCCCCAGACCCAGTTCTGTGAGCTGGTTAGTGTTATAGCCCAGCTTAACATGGTCTACCTTCTGTCCTAGTACTCAATGGCAGTTACTGTGCTTTAGCTCTGTCAGGCAGGCCCCCAGCCATTGCTTTTGTGTGCACTGGTAGGTCTCCTACATGGGTGGGTATGTTTGCTTGGCCCCTAAAGATCCTCCAATTTCCCTCCTCTAAATCACTTGATCTCAGCCCCCTCATATACCTGAAAGTGCAATAGCCAGTTGATGGGAGTACCCAAGAAGACACTCCTCACCTGTCATGTTCTTGTTCAGCAGTCCTCCCTCCCACTCATCAAGTGAAGTAGTCAAGACATGAACAAGTGCCCATAAGGGATGCAGACACCACAGGCAGAAGCTTAACTAACTACTCCATCACACTGGCCCAGAATTGTTTTAAAGTAAGTAATCCTAATCATCATGAATAATTATAAATTATGATAATTTGAAAATTTATCATGAGGCTAAGGTTGAGAAATGGAATATGCTCACCTAATTAAATATGCATGATTATAATATTTTCATCAAAAGAATTGATTGTTTACATTCAAAGTCAGTTTTTCCGATCCTTAAATCAACCAGGAAGTATGTTACAGATATCAGCCACTGGGCAACTTGATGCAATAAATTTGACATTTGTACTTGAAGAGTTTCACAGGTTTGAGAAACATGTATCTAACCCCTTTTTATGGCTACTTCTGTAGTAAGAAGCCTAAAGGACACTTTTGTTTTTACTATTATTTCTGATTTTTAAAACATTTTTTGTGTTAACCTTCTGAATATCTGGATGCTCCTTCATTTTGCACTATAGACAAATAAGACAACAGGGCTAGTTGTGTGGTACAGTGAGGTTAAGCTGCTGCTTGCCATGACATTGTCCTATATCAGAACACCAGTTTGACTCCCAGATACTCTATTTCTGACCCAGCCCCCTGAAAATACATTTAGGAGGAAAGCAGAAGATGGTCCAAGTGCTTGGAAACTTGCCATACACATGAAGACTCAGATGGAGATTTAGGTCTCTGGTTTTGGTCTGGCATAACCTGAACATGGCAGCCATTTGGGAAGTGAAACAGTATGTGGAATATCTCTTTCTCTCCCTTTTCTTTCCCAATATGAAAGAGGAACTGAGTGAAGCTAAGAAAACTGTCCAAGAATTAAGTGACATTACCAAAGGGCCAAGTATAAAGGGCATAGAAGTTCCTGAAGGTGTGGAAAGAGACAATGGATTGAAAGATATATTCAATGAAATCATAATTAAGAATTACCTAACATGGAGGAAGAAAGAAGAAACCAAATACAGAAAGAGTAAAGAACCCCCAAAAGACCCCATCAGAAACGATCCTTGCCATGGCACATCATGACTAAGCTCTCTTCAGCTGAACGTAAAAAGATACTTAAATATGCATGTGAGAAATATCAAATCAATAACCAATTAGAGTCACAGATGAACTCTCAGAGGAAATCCTACAGGTTGGAAGAGAATATACTGACATAATATAGATCCTAAAAGAAAGAAAGAAAAGAAGAGAAAGAGAAAGAGAGAGAGAGAACATGCCAAGGAAAACAGATCCAGAAAGAAAGAAAGAAAGAAAGAAAGAAAGAAAGAAAGAAAGAAAGAAAGAAAGAAAGAGCGAGCAAAGCAAAGCTTTCTTTTTTATTTCAAAATGTAAATTTTTAAAAAACTTGCAAATCAAACAAATACTGACTTTCTATCTTCCATGCTAGCCATATAAATGTTGCTTAAAGATGAGCTATACAAACAAAAAAACTAATACATATCAAATTTAAAGACAAAAAAGCCATAAAAGAAACCTAAATTGAACACAGAGAAACCTAATACTAAATGACTGGACCAAATCAATGCCTGTCAGTATTAACCCTGAGCTCATATCAATCAAAAAGCATAGATTAGAAAACTGGATCAAAAGACAGAACCCATCTGTTGCCACCAAGCATATCTCAGCAACAAACACACAAACTGAAAGGGAATGGTTGGAAAGAATATTCCAGGCTAATGGAAAGGAAAAAACAAGCTGGTATAGCCATTCTTATACCAGATAATATAGAGATTGATGTAAAATATACTAAAAGAGATAAAGAAGGATACCACATAATGATTAAGCAATTTATTCAGCAAGAAGAAATAGCGATAATAACTGTACAAACAAAAAATGCCAGGGCACCTAAAAGGAGATATAGCCTTCAACACAATAATAGTGGGAAGCATAAATACCAAGTTAGCTTCAATGAACAAATCTAACAGACAGAAACTCAGCAAAGGAGCAACAGAGCTCACTCACCTAGACAACAGATGAATGAACTATAGAACTATAACACCTTTCATCCCCCAGACACAGAATACGATATTTGTCATCAGCAAAGACAATCTTCTACAAGATTGATGACATTATAGGCCACAAAACAAACCTCAACAAAATTTTAAAACTAAAAATCATACCATGCATCTTCATAGATTGTCAGAGAGTGATATTGCAGAATGACATTAAAAAAATATCCCAGAACATACACGAATAGTTGAACACTGAACAACATGCTGCTGAATGAACATTGAGTTATAGAAGAAATGAAGAGGAAATTTAAAATTGCTTGAAAAATGAGTACATCAGTGAAAATATATGCAAATTTGTGGAACACAGTCAAGGTAGTGCTAAGAAGAAACTGATTTCAACGACTTTCTATGTCAAGAAACTAGAAAGGTACAAAGTAAATGAGCTAACTATATGTCTAAATGAGATAGAAAACCAGCAGCAAAATAATCCCAAAGTTAACAACAACAAAAAAAGAGAATTAGTAAAAATAATGAAGAAAATAAACAAAATAGAGAAAAAAGAAACACTGCTTAGTAAAAACTAATCCAAGAGATGTTTCTAGGAAAAAGCCAGCAAAATAGACTCATAACTATGCCTATTAATTTTTTTAAAATGAGGGAAATGACAAAAACCAATAGAATTAGAGGTGAAAGAGAAGATGATAAAATAGAGTTAGAACACATTCAAAAAGAAGAAAAAACATTAGCCAGGGAGAAGCTGAAAGGACACATTCCAGAAAATAGGACAGAATAACAGAAGAGGGCCAACCTGGAGACTGACATACACTCAGGAAAGCAGCGAAAACAGTGGTGTGGTATTGCAGTGACCCATACCCCAGCAGCATTCCACAAGCAAAGATCTGAAAGCACCAGCAGCTGGAACACAACCAGCAACAAGGTAGAAAGCGGCATTCACCAAGAGCTCAAGAGGTGAACCAACCCAGATGAAGAATGACCTGTCTTGCTGGTGTTTGATGTGACCTGAAGTAGAGACAGAGAGGCAGGTCACAGACAAGCAGTGCAGGTATAGGGTAGATTACACAGCCCAATCGGCCCTCTAGAACCGAATCAGGCATCATTTTGTATGTGGAGGCAAAGACTATGGAGAGTACTGCACATGCACTGAGCCTGGAGTGAACTCATTGCTAATGCAGTGAACTGCAACAAAATGGCATCCTACAGGTTCCATCCAATACAGGACCGAGCAGCCCTCAGACCTGATTACAAGCAGATCTAGAACTCTAGTAGTGGTGCATCAGGTGTCATTGTGTACGGTGTGGCAAAGGCTTTAAGATGCGGGGACAACAGTGAGCTGCACATGTGCTGAGATGGGAGCAAAATCACTGAGTTCAGGACATTGCACTAGTTCCACAGGGAAAATCTCACTGACTTTGGCATCCTATGGGTCAAAATAGGTCCATGTGGCCCCCGGACCTGACAGCCAACAGATTCAGGCAAGATCAGCACCACCAACAAGCTAGTTATGTAGGATACCTGGTGTCTCCCTAATCCTGGGACCTACTCCCAAAGGGAGTGGATGAAAGGTTGTACAGATAATGGTGCAGCCTGAGCATGGAATCACACGAGGTGGAGAGTGGTGAGCCAGGAGCTGGGACTATGCAGACCATGATGCAACTCTGACATAAGAACCCAGACCTGGAACTCGCTTAAGGGAGTGGCACAACTGACTGCAAACAAAGAGCTGTGTGCCAACCACAATAAGTAAAATCAAACTGTAGACCTGTGGGTGACACAGCTTAGAAACCTGCCCCAAGGAGAAGATTCTGATAACCAGAAGTACAATGACCAAGAGCAAAAGAAGAAACAGAGGCACAATGAATAATACTGAAGACTCCCCTGCAAAGGAGCAAAAGCCTTTCCCAACCTCAGAGTTCACTGAGGAAGACATCAAGAAAATGGGGGATACAGAATTCAAAAACTTATTTTAAAGTTTCTTATCAATAATGAGAAACATGTAACCCAGGTGCTCAAGAAATTTAAGGAACATGTCATACCTGCGATGAATCAAATGAAAGCTGGTATATCAGAAACTAAGAATGTGGTGGAGCAAATTAAAAGTACAGTCTCCCAAAATAGAATGAGGGAAGCAGAAGACTCTAAGAGTCAGAAGCTATTTCCTGTCATGAGGGGGAAACAAACAAAAAGCTTTAAGCGGAGCTGGATCAAGCTAAAAAACATTTCAATAAATGAATGACACTATGAAAAGGCCAAATATAAGAGTTATGGGAGTCCCAGAAGGTGCAGAAGAGAAACTGGGATTAAAGGTGTGGTCAATTAAAATAGGGAAAATTTCCCTTGAAGGTGTTATAAATTTCTTTCTCCTGTTATTGATTTTGTTTTGTGGCTTTTCGTTTAAAGGGGTGTACAATAACTGTGTAATGGAGACTATCATATCCAGATGTGATGGTACAATGCAGTATGCATCTGTACTTCAATGATGTACTCTCAATGAAATTATTATCTTGACAAATGATATTGGACTTTTTGCCATTGTCCTTGCCTGCAATGATGGACTTATGACTGTTTATGAAGAACTATACTGTAGAAATAACAGAGGGGAACTCAGTGGAGGCATGGGTTGGAAACTTGGGGAAGGGCTTAAGGAGATCCAAGGTTTATGGAACTGTATCATAAAATGATATTAATAGCAAAAAGTTAAAAATTAATGAATTAGAGATGAAAAAGGAAATATAACAAGGAATCCCTTAGACATACACAGAATAATCAGGAACTATTACAAACAAGTATATGCCAACAATTTGGAAGACTTAGAGGAATGGATAAATCTCTGGGTACAATTTACCAAAAATGAATCCTGAGGTAATTAAAAATCTGATTAAACCTATATTAAGATTATGTTTGAATCAGTAATTAAATTGCTCCCTGGACTGGATGGCTTTACCGCTGAACTCTATCAAATGTTTGAAGAACTTATCCCAATCCTCCACAAACTATTCAGAAACAATAATTGTTACATCCCATTATATGAAGCCAACCTCACCTTGCGAAAGTCAAATAGAGGCACAATAGAGAAATAGAACTACAGACTGTTGTCTTTGATGGACACAGATGCAAAAATTCTCAACAAAATACTAGCCAATAGAATTCAACAATATAGCAGACAGATCATTCACCCAGACCAAGTGGAATTTATCCCTAGCATGCAGGGTGATTCAACATATGCAAATCAATGAATATGATAATGCAGTTTAAGAAAGCATTAAAGCCAGATAATCATCTCAATAGATGCAAAGAAGACATTTGATAAAATCCAATGCCACCCTGAGCAATAGTCATAGAAGGAATATTTACAACACAAAGCAAATATTCAAAAAACCCAGTGCCAGCATCATGCTAAATGGGGAAAATTGGAAGCCTTTCCATTAAAATCTAGAAGTACACAAGGATATCAACTTTCACCCTAGCTATTAAGGAAATACAGAGAGAAATAACATTGAATTTCCACCTATTTCCAGTGAGAATGACCTACATTCAGAAATCTACTAGCAACACCTGCTGGCATGAATGAGAGGAGAAAAAGTGTTCTACTCCACTGTTGGTGAGAGTGCAGCCTCTATGGAATATTTGGTAATATATAGAGTTCTCAGACAAGTGAAAATTGATCTGCCATGTTATCCTGCTATCCCACACCTGGGAATACATCCAAATGAAGTGAAATTTGCACATGAGAAAGCAACATGCAGCCCTTTATTTTTAGCAGCACAAACCACAATAACAAAGACTTGAAAACAATCCAATGTCTGTTGATAGAGGACTGGATAAAGAAACTGTGATACATCTTCTACTCCATAGAATACTACTCAGTCATTAAAATGAATGAAATTCTATCATTTGTAACAAAGCACTCCTAACAGGAAACCATTATGTTTAGTGAAATAAGCCAATCCCAAGAGGACAACGTCACATGTTCTTTGACATAAAGCAACCTTCATGCAAAATACAAAGCAGGTATAAAGATTACAAGCATATTCATTTATTCTCATAGATGAAGTTTATAACAAAGACTGATATAATGGGAAATGGGTATGTTGCAGTGAGCATTTACACTCCCAAATAAAAGGAGGACATCTACTGAAACTTTTCTTTCTTTCCTTTCCTTTCCTTTTCTTTTCTTTTCTTTTCTTTTCTTTTCTTTTCTTTTCTTTTCTTTCCTTTTCTTTTCTTTTCTTTCCTTTTCTTTTCTTTCCTTTTCTTTTCTTTTCTTTCCTTTTCTTTTCTTTTCTTTGCTTTGCTTTGCTTTGCTTTTTAAGATTTATTTTATTTTTATTGGAAAGGCGGATATACAGAGAGGAGAGATAGAGAGGAAGATCTTCCATCCGATGATTCACTCCACAAGTGAGCGCAACAGTCGATGCAATGCCGATCCAAAGCCAGGAGCCTCTTTCGGGTCTCCCACGCAGGTGCAGAGTCCCAAAAGCCTTGGGCCGTCCTCGACTACTTTCCTGGGCCACAGGCAGAGAATTGGATGGGAAGCGGGGGTTGCCCGGATTAGAACTGGCGCCCGTATGGGATCCCGGGCGTGCAAGGCAAGGACCTTAACCACTGTGCCACCGCGCCGGGCCCTACTGAAACTTTTAAATACACGTTTGCAATTTGATACTCAATTTTCTTTTTTTGTTTATACCCACAATTCCATGATGCACTTAAATAGCAGACTATTACATTTGTAACTGTTATATATGAGGGAAAATGGTGGGAGGGGAAATAACAAGGGTCAAAGAGAAGCATAGTTGGGGAAATACCTACAAAAATGTGATATGGAAAGCAATAAAAATGATTTTTAAGAGAAAAAGCAGGCACAACTGAACTCCAAGAAGATAATGTTTGGACTTTGATTTCTATGTGAACTTGTACATGGGTACTTCAGAAAGGTTTGCAGAAAATAGAATTACAAAATTTTATTTTGGTGCAAAAAGCTGAAATATAAAGGGTTTTCAAAATGTGTTGGTGATTGCGCATTATGAAAATGTTTCATGGATTTTAAAATGTTTTGCACTAAAATAAATACATATTAATTTAACTTTCCATGAACTTTTGGAAGTATCTTTACATAACTTCTGAGTATTTATGGCTGACCACTAGATCTAAGGTATTTTTTCTTCTTCTAAACAGTTAGTAAATTCACTAATATCTGTACATTTATCAAGCAACTATTAGGTGCCTCTTATGCTCTAGATATTATGAGTAGCACAGGGTAAATGTAAAAGATGTGAATGTCTTCTCACAAATGCATGTGGAAAGCTACAACATAAAGGCATAAAGGAGATGCTTAGACGGCTGGTTATGGAGCATGAAAGCAAAGGCAACCATTTCTGTAAGAGCAGCAGCGTATTAAAAGATTGAGCCCTTCGTATTAATTTTATACAGGCACCTGAAAGAAGTGATCCAGGCTCCAGATGTTTTCAAGACTGAAAGGAGAATAAATTGCGGCGTTGTATGCTAAAGTGGAAAAAAAAATGGCTAAAAATCGAGTATTCATTGATGAGTATGACAAGATCAACAAACACATTTGATATCTCTGCAGATGCTTTAACTGGTGTGGGACATAGAGGTAGAAGAAAAATCTGGAAACTATAGAGAAGTCCTGAAATCACCAGGAAGGAGGACAACAGTGCTTTATGAGAAAACGGTTTTGTGTGTGCTCTGTAACACCATGGAGTTTCTTTGCAGTTTGATATTAAAAAAAAAACTTTCAATTTTGCTTAGCAGATGACATAATGCTTAAAAAGGCCACAAGACTTATCACAAAAGAGTATTTGCTCAGGAGTCTGTGAGTGGTATGAACTCAAAGAAGGAAGAACTAGTTAGGTGAGTGAAAGTACAGAGGGCGGACGATGAGTTCAGTATGGAGGGCAAGGCTGGAAAGGAATTGGTTAGGAACGAAGGAAGCCCTTTGGGTGAGAACAGTGAGCAGTGGCATAAAGTTCATGCTCCAGGGTGAACACAACTGGCTGGGGACAGCAAGCTGATGATTTTCCTGTAGCTAGAGTTTCCTGCAACACATCAAAGGGGAGCCACAGTAAGTAATATGGTTTTGAAATGAAATAGAACTTCTAAAAAAAAAAACTTGTAAGAAAGGTTATTTCTGAATTTACTTTTGATCCATTTTTGAAAACCTCGTTCAAACCTTGACTGAACTCTTAAAAGTAAATATTTTGCAATATGAAAGTATTTCCTGGCATTAAGATTCTTTTAAACACTAAGTGTTGCCAGAGATTTTCTAGCTTAAACCCATGCTGTTTGAATGCATTGGAAAGAGCTTCAGATCATTTTTATGCTTGCTTTAAACTTTTCAAAGAAAAATAGAAAAGCATAGCCATTAGCCCTGTGTGCACAAAAGCGTGATTGTGTTACCTGCATCTGCAAGCTGCCTGCAATGGAGTGAAGAGGAGTTAGCTCCCATTGTTTGCCTGTAGCCTGTGAGCGTTAGTGATAATTCCTTCTCATCTTGGACAAAGAATGAAATGATATATAAGGGCCACCATTACTTAGATATCAAAGATTAACATCAAAACAATTCCCAGTAGACTTGGGATCATTGGTATTTTGCATCAGCTTTTCTAGGTAAACATTTTTGCTTTAATTGGGCTTTTAAAATGATTACTATGTAACTAATTTTCAAACAATAAAGTACTACATAAAAGAGGATTCAGAGTAGTTACACCACAGTAAAAAGCTTGCAATAACCTCAATATATTTTATGTGTTTTATTGCAACATTTTATACATTTCTCCAAAAATATTTTTGGCAGATTTTGTGTCCTTCATATTAATGTTAACATTCAGATTTCTTTCTTTCTAAAATTATGTACAAATGTATTTCTTAGCATTAAAATCCCTAATATTAAAATACAAAATAACAGTGTTTTTATATTTTAAAATATTTTTGTTTTCTAGGTCTATAATGCAAACTAGGGAGAGACATATTTACACTAAAGGTGGATTATATTATCTATTTATGTAGTGTGCAAGCAGCAAGTGGGTGACAGACGTGCAGCTCCTCCTGCCTTGTTTGTTTGTCCCAGAACCTCCATTGCTTACATATATTTTAGCCTTGGTGCCATTTTCAGAAGCCTTATTTGTCTCACTTGCTTTTCTGGTTTGGGTAAAATTTAAATATAAAATCCATCTGTGAGGCATATTGTACATTCACATTGAGGACTAAAAACTCATTTTTAATTAAAACTTTATTCAGCACTCATGGTTCACTTTGTCCTGTTTTTATTATGAAACACTTCAGTCTTCTTCCTAAAGCACATATGTCTTGAACGTTTCAAGATGTTCCTTGTTGTTCATGCAAAACTAGGTTCTTTATGCTGTCAGCTCCCTGCCATATGTTCTGGCTGTTCATTTTGCTTCCTTTTCTGGCATTTATGTAGGCAGCATCTTGTACATAATGCAAGTTACTTTTATTCCCTTCTCTTTAATAAAACTTATCAGAAGGTAAAATAGCCAACTGGAAACACTGAATACTATTCTGGCATGTTAGGTTTTGCATGATTCTAAAGGATGTAGCCTTTAAATTCCTGATGTTAAGTATGAAGAAACTTTGTTTCCAGTAACACCTGAGTTTGTAGGGGGCCAAGCAGTGTGAGGAGCTTTGTCCCTCAGTTAGCAAGGCTACAAGGAGTTTCCAGCTGCGAGGCAAGGCCTGGTAGAATGTCTCTCTAATCACCTCATTGCTGTCTCACTCATTGTATGGACACTTGATGACCTCTGATGTTTCATGGAATTCTCCTGAGTGTGGTGTTGCTTTTCTGCAAATGCCAAATGATTTCCGTAACTGGTTTAATACCAGAAACTGATTTTAATCAATCATGTTACGGTAAAAGGGTGTTTAACGACTTAAGACAATGAGACACAGCTAAAAGCATACAGTAGCACATTTGAGCCTATGTGGTTCCCAAATGTCTTGTTGTGTGGTCTTATTGTGTGCCCTTTTGACCTGGGACATACTCTAAGATACATGATGTTCTCCATAAGAAATGGCTTGATAATATCATGGAACAGATGGCAATCATGGAGGTACAAAGAGTTTGTTTACCAGGCAGCCTCAAACTGTTACAACACATGAAATGATGCATTTTGGTTTCTCACCATGGAAACAGAAAGTATATGGGGCATCTTCTAAAGAGAGAAATGTGAAACCCCAGAGAATAATGGTCTAAAACTTCTACCTTATATTGGCACTTAAATTTAGGGAAAGAAAATAGTTTGTGAAGATAAAAAGAAGTTTCTTGTAAAGGTCCTCCAGTTTTAGAAAGGATGAGTTGCCCTGATCCTTTTCACTGCCCTTTAACAAAAGAACAAAAAAGAATTGGATCAGTACTAGGTGAAGGTGATGATTATTAGTATATGACTGATTATAAGATATAATCATAAAGATTTTATGATGTATGACTTTATAAATGCCTTTCATTTGTAAGATTTTTTTAAAATCTGTATTCTTGATATTTTAAGTAGTATTAATTTAGGTTTAGTGAAAATTGATTTTGGATATAAGTAAACCAGCTGTCACTATGTAACCACATGTGCTGCCAACTGTGGAGTTCCTGGCTTCAGCCAGGTGACTGCAGGTTTGAATGACCAATGGTTTGCTGAAAATGTTTTCTTTGAAGTAAGATGATTTTTAGGATGATTTTTGTATTCCCTTAACCTTGAAGTAAAAATGAAACAAGTGGATGTTGTGCAAATGCTTATGATGATTTCTGAATAAATAAGGCAGCTTTTTTTGAGTTGTCCATTATGAGCATCGTGCCATAATGGTTCATGTCTCTTCTTGTCTTCTCACCAATCCACACATCCTTTGCAAGCTCACAAGTCAGCTGGAGCTGATCTCTGGAATGAGTTCTTGCAAGGTGTGAATAATTACAATTTAGATGCCAATGGTGTTACTTGTCAGCAACACACATCGTTGAAATTGTAATTCTGTTATTGATTATTAAACCAAATGTGAGGGTTGGAAGGTAGGGGAAGGAAACAAGAAAACCAGGTTTTCAGCCACATCCTCATGATCTCTTCTGAGAACCTCTCTGCCAGGTTGTCCACAGAACACAAGTGGTTTTTTAACGTCAGTTGTGTTATATTGTAAGTTAGGTATAGTGAGAGCTAGTTTGAAATGTGCAAGTTTATGTTGAATACAAAATAACAGGGATAATATCCATTGATATATCAAAGTCTAACATGCCTCAAAAGAACATCAGTAATGCAATAGACTTACATTCTCCATGATATAAACTCATAAGGCAGTATGAGTCATTATGTTATCGATGACTAATTCTGAATATCTGGACTTTTTCAAAGAGTTCTTAATTATATCACAATTTGTTCTTACACTGATTGTAACACTTTTAAATTGATCACATTTTAAAAACTTTTATTATTGTTATCATTTATCATGTATTGTTATCATTTAGGATACAGTTCCATAGGCCTTGGGATTTCTTTTATCCCCTCCATAAGTTCTCTACCCACGCCCCCCTCACTGAGTTAGCTTATGTTATTACTATAGCATAGTTCTTCATTAACAGTCATAAGTCCATCATGCAGGCATGGACAATGGCAGAGTCCAGCATGCATTTGTCAAGATATAGTTGACAGTTTCATTGGAAGTTCATCTTTTCCCTGGAAGCAGAGATGCATACTGCATTGTACCCTCACATCTGGATATGACAGTCTCCATTACACAGCTATTATACATCCCCTTAAATGGAAAGCCACAAAACAAAACAACGGGAAGAAAAAAGAAATTAACAATGACATAAAGTCAAATAACATGCCACTGAATGACTAATGTATCACTGAAGAACTGAAAAAGAAAATCAAGAACCTTCTTAAACAAAACAATGCTACTGTATGATCTATGAATCAGTGAAGAATTGAATGAGCAAGAAAGTGTTTTGAAGAGCTGAAACTAAATTTAAAAAAAATCAAAAACCAAGAGATATAGTTTCCACTAATCTTTATTGGTGAGATATATGTCCTGTAGGCAACAAAGAGATGGGTTTTTTTTTTTAAATTTAGTCTACTATTTTATGCCATTTGATTGATGAATGTAAGCTGTTTATATTCAGGGCCCACAATTTTTTGCTTTTACAATCTGAAATATGTCGCTCCTTTCTCTTCTGATCTTTAGAGTCTCCTGTGAGAGGTCTCCTGTGAATTTCACTGACGTTCCTTTATAGGCCAATTGATTTTTTTTCATGGGCACATTTAAGGATTTTTTTTCCTTATATTTGACTGAATAGAGTTTGATTATGATGTGTTGTGGGGACGATCACCTTTGATTCACCCTGTTGGGAGTTCAGTTCCCCTCCTGGATGTTGTTTCCTAATTATTTATCAAGATTAGGGAAATTTTACCTTATTGTTTCATTGATTACACCTGTAAACCCAGCTTCTCTTTCTTTACCTTCTGGGAATCCCATAACTCTTATATTTGGCTTTTTTAATATTTATTATTTTTTAAAATTTTACTTCTTTTTGGTATTATCATTTTATGATGCAAGTTCCATAGGAGCTCAGATTTCCCTTATTCCTCTCCAATTGACTCCCCTCTTGCTGAATTTCCCTATATCATTACTAAAATAGAATTCTTCATACACATTCGTATTTTCATCATTGCCGGCATGGGCAGTGGCAGAGTCCATCATCCTATTGTCAGGATAGAGTAAACAGTCTACTAATCCATGATGTTTAATTGATGAGTGTAAGCCATTTACACTTACATTTATATTACAGGGTTAATATGTATGGGTAGTAATTTAGTCCTGTCATTTTAGCAATGGGTTGTTCATTGATTTACTGTTCTGTTGTCATTTTACTGGGATGACTTTGCATTTGCTTTTGGTTTTAGGGAGTGCTATTCCTCTTCTCTATCAAGAGAACATCTCTAAGTTTCATTTGTAGTGCAGGTTTGTAAGAGACATATTCTTTTAACTTCTAATTTATTGTGGAAGAATTGTATTTCATTTTCAAAGGCAAAGGAAATCTTTGCTGGGCACATTTTTAAGGGTTGATAGTATTTTGCTCTTAGAATCTAGGATATGTAGCTCCATTCTGTTGTGGCCAGAAGAGCTTCCTGTGAGAAGTATTCTTTGAGTTTAATTGGCATTCCTCTACTGCTTTTTTCACGAGCACGTTTAAGGATCTTTACCTTATGTTCGACAGAAGACAGTTTGATTATATTGTGTCTTGGTGAAGATTGCATTTGGTCCAGCCTGTTGGAAGTTCTCTGCCCCTTCTGGATGTTGTTTCCTAATTATTTCTCCAGATTAGGGATTTTTTCCCTTATTATTTAATTGACCACACCTTTAACCCCAGTTTCTCTTCTGCACCTTCTGGGACTCCCATAACTCTTATATTTGGCCTTTTCATAGTGTCATTCATTTATTGAAATGTTTTTTAGCTTGATCCAGCTCCGCTTAAAGCTTTTTGTTTGTTTCCCCCTCATGACAGGAAATAGCTTCTGACTCTTAGAGTCTTCTGCTTCCCTCATTCTATTTTGGGATTAATTTGCTCCACCGCATTCTTAGTTTCTGATATACCAGCTTTCATTTGATTCATCGCAGGTATGACATGTTCCTTAAATTTCTTGAGCACCTGGGTTACATGTTTCTCATTATTGATAAGAAACTTTAAAATAAGTTTTTGAATTCTGTATCCCCCATTTTCTTGATGTCTTCCTCAGTGAACTCTGAGGTTGGGAAAGGCTTTTGCTCCTTTGCAGGGGAGTCTTCAGTAATATTCATTGTGCCTCTGTTTCTTCTTTTGCTCTTGGTCATTGTACTTCTGGTTATCAGATTCTTCTCCTTGGGGCAGGTTTCTAAGCTGTGTCACCCACAGGTCTACAGTTTGATTTTACTTATTGTGGTTGGCACACAGCTCTTTGTTTGCAGTCAGTTGTGCCACTCGCTTAAGCAAGTTCCAGGTCTGGGTTCTTATGTCAGAGTTGCATCATGGTCTGCATAGTCCCAGCTCCTGGCTCACCACTCTCCACCTCGTGTGATTCCATGCTCAGGCTGCACCATTATCTGTACAACCTTTCATCCACTCCCTTTGGGAGTAGGTCCCAGGATTAGGGAGACACCAGGTATCCTACATAACTAGCTTGTTGGTGGTGCTGATCTTGCCTGAATCTGTTGGCTGTCAGGTCCGGGGGCCACATGGACCTATTTTGACCCATAGGATGCCAAAGTCAGTGAGATTTTCCCTGTGGAACTAGTGCAATGCCCTGAACTCAGTGATTTTGCTTCCATCTCAGCACATGTGCAGCTCACTGTTGTCCCCGCATCTTAAAGCCTTTGCCACACCGTACACAATGACACCTGATGCACCACTACTAGAGTTCTAGATCTGCTTGTAATCAGGTCTGAGGGCTGCTCGGTCCTGTATTGGATGGAACCTGTAGGATGCCATTTTGTTGCAGTTCACTGCATTAGCAATGAGTTCACTCCAGGCTCAGTGCATGTGCAGTACTCTCCATAGTCTTTGCCTCCACATACAAAATGATGCCTGATTCGGTTCTAGAGGGCCGATTGGGCTGTGTAATCTACCCTATACCTGCACTGCTTGTCTGTGACCTGCCTCTCTGTCTCTACTTCAGGTCACATCAAACACCAGCAAGACAGGTCATTCTTCATCTGGGTTGGTTCACCTCTTGAGCTCTTGGTGAATGCCGCTTTCTACCTTGTTGCTGGTTGTGTTCCAGCTGCTGGTGCTTTCAGATCTTTGTTTGTGGAATGCTGCTGGGGTATGGGTCACTGCAATACCACACCATTGTTTTCGCTGCTTTCCTGAGTGTATGTCAGTCTCCAGGTTGGCCCTCTTCTGTTATTCTGTCCTATTTCCTGGAATGTGTCCTCTCTGTTCACCCTGGCTAATGTTTCTCCATCTGTTTAAATGTTTCCTTACCATATTCTGCCATATTGGTTCTCCTATCACATGTGTTTAAATCTTCCTCAAGCGTTCCAATGTATCTTATTTTCCCAACTTCATTGAGTTATAATTAACTATATGTTTAATGTGTGTAATGTAATTTTTTGATAAACCTATGCACAAATACATCTGCTCCTTTGATTTACCAACCTTAGCATCAGTTATTGGCTCAGCCAATGTCTGTGCAGGATGATTGTGAGAAGGTTGTGTTAACTGTGTGTTCAGTAATAGCCTCTGTACTCATATGCCTCACTTATGTTTTATTTTCAGCCTTTGTTTCTTTAGGGTGTTTGTCATTTCCTTAATGATAATTGGCACAAATTATTGCAGAATTTATTTTTCCTTTCCAAATTCACTGCGTATGTTACAGCGAGCCAGGTAACCAGTTTGTTTTGTTTGGGTATGAAACAAAAATAGAAATGTTCTTTGTCAAAATGCCATTTAAGTATTGATGTTGTGCAATGCACTTTGACTCACGCAAGGATTTCTTAACTTCTCATTCATCTAGATGATTGACTGTGCTGCCTCCAAAGAAAGTATGTATTAGCATGAACACTAACCATCTATTTCCCCCAAATCCAGTTTAGTACTAAAGTATAAAATTACCTGTTCTGATGTTCTAATTTCATATACGTTTTAGTATGAGATAAATGTAAGATTAATCGATGCATTTGATTTCTCTTACACACCTAGGTTTCATCTGCTCTCTACCTCACATAGATTACAATGCATGGCTTTATACAGACAATCTCCAGTTTAAGATGTTTTGACTTAGGGTTTCAGGATCCTGAAAAAGTGATTGCATCCAGCAGAAACCATACTTTGAATTTTGAGTTTCAATCTTTTCCTTGGCTAGCAATAGGTAGTACACATTCTCATGAATTGCTGGGCAGCATCCGTCATCAGCAACTCCGACACAGTTACACAATCACCAGAGCCAAGGGCCAGCAACCTCCAGTGCACTATGTCACTAAACTAGCGTTTACTGCAATTTAGGAGTATCCATGATGGATTTATGGAAATAGGACTGCATTATTAGGTGAGAAACATCAATAGTTTTGCACAATTTGTAGCTGTTCCAATTCAGACTATATGGTATATCCTATTTACATTTATGGATCTTTGCTTTGAATTTGTAAAGGAAACCTTTCTTCAGCTGTAACACAAACAGAAGAACCCCAAATAGAACATGTTAGATATTCTGTATAAAAATTTTGGAATTAGTTGGTAAGTTATTTATTCCTCCAGAAACACATTATTTAATGCCATTCATTCTGAATTGCATCACACAATTTATAAGAGTTTTTCTCCCCTTGAAGTAAGACACACTGAAATATACATTTAGGAAAACACATGCTAAGTATCAGAAATCCCTCCACATATCCTACCTGGCCATGTTTCTTTATTCAACAAACGTTTGTAAAGCGCACCAGGGTCAGGCATTGTGTTGGGTCCTACAAAGGAGTGCATGAATGTGGATGCAGCTCCACCTGTGCTCAGGAAGCAGTGAGAGTCCCGACACGTGTAGGTGAGCTGCATCAACCTGGGTGTATGCTATAATACAAATACATCCCATTGTTAACTCTAGAGGCTGAGGGAAGAGTGAAAAAAGAAAAAAAAAGAGAGATAAGAAATGAGTATGTGGGTACAAAACGTTCCTTTATTTTTTTTTTTATTTTTTTTTTTTAAAGATTTATTTTTATTATTTTTTATTGGAAAGGTGGATATACAGAGAGGAGATACAGAGAGGAAGATCTTCCATCCGATGATTCACTCCCCAAGTGAGCCGCAACGGGTCGATACTATGCCGATCCGAAGCCAGGAGCCTCTTCCGGGTCTCCCACGCGGGTGCAGGTTCCCAAAGCTTTGGGCCGTCCTCGACTGCTTTCCCAGGCCACAGGCAGGGAGCTGGAAGGGAAGCGGGGCTGCCGGGATTAGAACCGGCGCCCATATGGGATCCCGGGCGTGCAAGGCGAGGACTTAACCACTTGCGCCACCGCGCCGGGCCCTACGTTCCTTTATTTTTAAAGGAACCAGAGAAATACATTCCCAAACTGACATTGTGAGTTCTAGAGTTGTTTTTGTTAAATATGTTTGAAGGCTGTTACTACTCTTTCTTGAAAAACTGCCAGATTTTTAAAAATGCATAGACAAAAGATGCAGTTAATTTTGCAAGGGAAAGAAAAGATTGAGGGAAAACTCTGCAGACACTCATGTCATACCTTAAAGGATGCATGGAATTTCAATAGGCAGAAATACATAGAATGAGGATATCAGCAAAAGGGACAGCTGGAACAAAGAAAGAAAGTCATCGCAGTGAAAATGACACTATCTTTCCACAACTGATTTTTTAATGTCAGAGTAGGAAGAATTCAGTGTAGTGTAGTAAAAGCCATGGATGTGATTTTCATCAGCTAAGTTTCACTCCTGTTGGTATTGTGCACCAACTATATGAATTGGGCAAGATGCTGAGGCATTCTCTACCTCCATTCCTATACCTGAAAAAGAGAAAGTTGTGCCTCGCTGCAGAGTGGCTGCATTACACAGCTGCCTGAAGCATCATTCACACTGTACTCAAAAGTACCAGTGAACCTGGAGCATTGAATAGGACGGTCCACATCACACATGTAGCACAGTGATTGGCACAAAGCAAGCCCTCAGTAAGTGCCAGCTACTTTAGTCAGACAACTGTAGTTTTAAACAACTTATTTGAAATCCTTCTTATTGAAATGTTTATGAAACTTTATCCTTATTAAAAGCAATCCATGTGTCCCTCAGATTAATTTAAGTGGAATGCAAGATGTCCTTTGCTTAATTTACTAAGCTTCAAAATTTGTTATATTAGAAAATACACAAGTATGAAGTTAAACAAGGGAAAACAAAACAAAACAAAAAAAGTAAATCCTCTTGAATATCTTGAGTGAGCATTTTCACACTAATCATGATTCATTTGCTTCATGCCATGGAACAGAGGTCCTAATATATTCATTTTTATTAATAAAATTTCTCTTCCATGACCATTGAGTTTTTCCACTGGGAACATTTTATAACAGTTTTGTGAATCTGAAGCTTAAAGATGTTTGTTTTCTCCTCCTCCTTTATATCCAGAAGCAATGCTATTTAGGATGGATCAGTTGATTAGAACATCTGACTCAGAAAATGGGACAGCCATGAATTTGGCTGAGGATTGAGAAACATGGCTAGGGGACAATGATTATTACCTAGCTTCAAATGTCAGCAAATACTTCAGGGTTGCAGTAGACAGAAAATAAAACGCAGAAGGTTTAATGGATTTTGCTGTGGGGTTCTTTGGGGGCAGTTTGGAAAGAATTATTTGCTGAACACATGATTGCTTTTTTGTTGCTTGTCCAACTGAATTAATTGAAGCCTGTTGCCATTCTGTCTTGTGAAATAGAAAATGGCTATGAGCGCCTCACCAGTGCATGTGGAAAATGCAGTTCAACTAGAGTCCTGCGAAGATTGACCTGCATAGCTTACCATGCCAACACATACCACACTACAAGAGGGTATTCCGTGGAACTGGTGAGGCCATTAGTCCCCCGTCACTGACTCTGAGATTGGAGTTTGGAGTGTGGGATGTTCACTAGGGAGTATCCTTGCACCTATACTGAAAGGAGGAGAGGATGCAGGAATGGGCAGGAAGAGAAATTAATCTGATACAAGTCTAGCAGCATCCTTGGCCAACCCCACAGGTCACTCTGGGGTAGGGTCATGTTGGGCCCAGAATTTCCACATCTTTGTTGACTCATGAATTACCTTGGAAGGTGGGGCCTTGGGCAAGTTGGCTTTGCAGGGATGCTGAAGCTGACACTTGGGGCAACACTGGCACCTGAGGTAATAGGCCTTTCCCTGCAGGGGATCTGATGGCCCTTCTATCTTTCCTTGCTTCCTTATCTCCATTGCCTAGTTCTGTTAAAACGTGTGCATGTATAATGCCAATCATTCTGCAGAAATGTGACTGGACAAACTGTGGCTCTGTTCTTTCCTTCTTCTGAATTCCCCCTGCCAAAAATAGTCTCAAGTAACCCACAGTCCAAAAATTACAAAAACACCACTGCTGTTCACAAAACTAACTAACTAACTAACTAACTAACTAACTAACTAACTAACTATCCACAGGCTGACAGGTAGGTCTGTGGAGGGAACACAATTATCACCTGATTCAAGCGTCAGCCTCCACTTCAGGGTTGCAGGAGAAAACACATGAGGTTGCATGGATTTTGCTGTGGGCATTTTGCCAAGTGTGTTTCACAACCAGGAACTGAAGGAAATGTCCACAGCCCTCATCTCTTCACCAAGCTCCAGGTGCACAGATACAAATAACTGCTTGGCAGTGCCAGTGAGATATATCCCATTGGCAGGTGAAAATCAGCCTGCTTAATATGGAATTAGCTTTGACTTCCTTTCCAAGATCAAATCTAGTTTCTGTGTCTCAATGCATTAAGCCATCTGTGCTCCAGCGTTAAAGCCCAGGAACTGTTCTTTCTTCTCTTTCCCTAGAGTCAGCAAGCCTGTGGACTTTACTTCAGAAACCTGCTTTACATCCGGTGCTCATCCTTCGTCATCATTGCTATTGTTCTAATTCATGCCATCATTCAAAGGATTGTTTTTATTTTGAGTTACATTAATTTTTTAAAGTAAGCAATGTAATCTAGTAATAAATAATGCAGAGCAGCTTATGATGAAAATCAGGGTTTCCCTCTTTGTTCTCACCTCCAGGTGCTAAGAGATGACTTCTTGAGTGTTCCAGCCTCTGGTGGGCAGTTCATGGCTCTAAGTGTTATGCACTTAGCTTTTATCCCAACTGAAACAGGGCAAGACCAACCTCTACACTAAAAGATAGCAATTTAATGTATGCTACCTTTCCTCTTTTCTCCTATTCTCAGTGCTTGATATTTGGATTTCATTGATCGCATTTATAATTTCCAGTAATAGACTGAAATATTTCTTTCTTGCTCTATCTACTTTCTACAATCTATTGACTCCTTGCTTTGCAAGAAGACAGATGTTAATTTGGCTATCTGTTTATGCTCACCCTCCCAATCCCATCTTTCGTCAACTGCGTGTTAAAGTTGTCTAGTTTGGTAATGTTTATGTTCTTTTGTGTAGCTAAATAATAATAAAAAAATCCCCATGCTTCCAATTCTGTGGGGGTATTTTTAGATTCTACAATTAATGTTTTGTTTTATTTGCTTTAGTACATTTTTATCAATCCCTTTTTAGAAAAAAGTCATGGCAAAATACACATTATATTGGGAGCAACGTTATGGTGCAGTGGGTTAATTGCTGCCTGTAACACTGGCTGGTGTTACAACTTTTGGGTGCTGGTTTGAACAACTGCTCCACTTTTGAACAAGCTCCTTGCTAACATACCTAGGAAAGTATGTGAGAGACTCTGAGAAAATGCCTGGCTCCAGGCTTAGGTAGCAGTCTCAGATCCAGCTGTTGCAGCCATTTGAGGAGTGAACCCTGCTTCTTTCTCTGCAACTCTCCCTCCCTTTCAAATAACTAAAATTAATCTTTAAAAAGTAAAAACAATGTAATTCTAACCATTTTAAGTGTATATTTGAATGGCATTAAGCACATTCACAGTGTTACATACTTATTATTACCATATTTACAAAGTGTTTCATCATTCACAGCAATAATTTTGTACCCACTAAACAATATTCCTCTCCTCACTCTTCTCCCAGTATGCTGATAACCTCAATTTAATTTTCTCTAAATTTCTCTGTTCTAAGTGCCTCATACAAATGAAAACGTGATGCTTGACTTTCTAGATCTGATGTACTTCACCCAGCACAGTATCTTCAAGGTCTGTCCATATTCCAGAATGTATCAAAATCACTCTCATTTTATGGCTGGACCACGTTCTGCTGTGTGTACAGGCAGCATCTCGTCGATACATTTATCTGTGGGTGAGCTCTTCTCTTGATTTGCACAGCTACTGCAGTAACATCATAAACTGTCATCACTTGGCAGTCAGCTCTATGATTTGTTCTCTTCCTTTTGCCAGAATGTTCTTTCTAAAATTAGTGTGGTGCTTCTTGGATATATCCATCACCCTTACTCTCTCTAACTGTCCGATTCTTTGGACCCAATTTGTTGTGGCATTCAATACCCTTAGTGGCATCTCTAGCCTGTCTCGAAGCTCATCTGTTTTCACTCCCAAACAGTCTGTGTTTCAGCCACATCAAGTACCTTACTCTGTTCACAAAATGCCGTGCACTTTTGCTTTGTGCTGCTTCTCTTGTTTGGAGTATGGTTCATTGTTAATCTATACAGAAATTTAATTTTTAAAATGGGCCTAAATGTCAAAATTCAAATTAAATGTCATTTTCTTTTGAGACCTTCCTTGACCCTACTACGCAATTTGTTATTCCTTTCTCCGATTGCCAAAAATATTTCATACCTGCCAGTAATGTTAATCCTCATTGCAACATTCTGTAGTAATTTGTGTTCCTGCCTCCTTTGCTACACTGATCTCTCTTTGCATTATACCTGTTTAATATGTGTTCAAACACTCTAGAAACCTGTAGCCTTTATGAAGGAAGCTTCAGTCAGTAAGCAGTTAGTACAATGGGGGTAGTGCTGGATGTAGTCCTAAGTCTAGATTCAAGCACCAGTTTGGCCACTAAGTGACAAGTTCAGGGTATTTCACTTCATCTCTCCCACTCATTGTTTGTTTGTTTATGATCAGCCTTTTAGAGTAGAATTGGAAACCAAATGAGATGCTTTATATGGAAGCATTTGTGAGGTTTTAACAAATGATCTGTAATATTAGTCTTCAAGTATTTCTCAGATAATTTCGCTTTTCTATAGGAAGTTCAGGATCTTTTTCTGAATATTTCCTTTAGAATAATTATGTTCCTTTAAAACATTTAACAATTGCAAACAGTGGAATGAAATTTTGCATAAGTGCCTCGAGTTGTTTTCATATTTGTTGGAAGTGGCAAGGATAAAATTTACTATTTAAATTTTTACGTATTTTCACTTTACTTGGAAAACTGAGAGAGAGAAGAGATAAGATGAGATAGAAAACTTCCAATCGTTGATTCCTGCTAGGTAGTGGCAAAGTCAGGAGTCTGAAGCCTGGAACACAATCAACCATTATTTGCTGCCTCCTGAGATGCCCGTTGGCAGGAAGCTGGATTGGAAGCAGAGAATTTGACACTCAAACCAAGCATCATATGGGTATTCCAAGCAGCATCTTAGCTATTTGCCAAATGCCTGTCCCAGGATGCAGAGTTTATCCAGTAATGACAGTAATGGGAATAACTTCTTTTTCTTTTTTAAACAGCAATAAAGAGATTTATTTATTAGAATGGCAGAGTTACAGAGAGGAGAGGAAGACAAAAGAGAAATTTTTCATTTGCTGATTCATTCTCTCAAATGGACAATGGCTGAGCTGATACAGGTGGCAGCCAAGAGTCTGGAAAGTCATCCAAATCCCCGTCGCTCACATGGGTGTCTGCAGCCCAAGCGCATGGGCCATTTCTGCTGCTTACCCAGGTGACATGCATCTGGGATGCCAGCATTACAGGCAGTTCCTTAACCCTCTGCACCACAAGGCCAATCCTGGGAACTTTCCAATCATCGTTGTGGCCCCAAAACGAACACTGGGTCTTCAGCAAGGAGTCATTTCCTCACTGAAGGAGTGTGTCAGCACGGAGCTGTGTGATCCATCAGGGGGCTGCTTGGAGAACTCCTGGTTTGCATGGTAGTGGCCAGGAAGGCTACATGAGAACCCTTATGAGGCACCTTTCCATTCCCAATATGCTTAATTTAAAAATGTACAAAGGAACCACACAGAGAGATGGACCCTGACTATTGTATTCTGGAGTATAAGGTCCCAGAGCTTCAGTGAGAGTTGTAGCTTTTATAGAAATCACAGGAAGAAGTCTGACATTTCTGCTTTGTGTTTCTGAGCTAAAGCTGAGATTTGATTCTGAAATATGAAAGTAAACTGTAACTACCTCAATTTAGGTCCCTAGGATTTATATTTATGTATAACCTTTAAATCCTCCCAACTTTTTGCCCTGGAGAACAGAAGAAATTACAGTAATCTTACAGCTAGAAGTCTAGAAAGACACTCATTTTAGGTTAATGGAAAATCAACAGTGGCCTTGGCTGAGTTTCTAGCAGTTTTCAGCTCCTCCTAATGTGAACTCTCTCACCCAGAGGCATATTTATGAGTCTCACAAGTTAAACTGAGCCTTTTGCAGTCCACACTCAATTGCAAGTCACTTGAGCAAACATTCCTGTTTGGTATTTTCAAGATCCCTGCTTGTTTTTAGATGTCGTCCTTCCGCCGTCTGCAGCTCCTGCTCAAATGCTGTTACTGCTTATGGCAGACTCACTGTGTTCTCTGGAAGCAACTTCTCGTGTCTTTCTGTTTGTGCTGTTGCCACTCAAGCTGCGGTGTGAGTGACCTTTCCTGTCAGTCACCAGCACCACCAAGCCATCTACCTGTTCCCTGCCCTGAGTGAACAGTGTGAAGTCCAACAGGAAGCACACAACACTAACTTTAGGAGGGTCCTTAGAGTTTAATTCAGCTTGACAGTGAACTCCCACTGCCTCGCTAAACCTGAAGAAGCATGCATGAGGTGGAGGCAGGAGTACACCCAAGCTTGGAGGCAAGTCATTTTACTCTGGCCAGACATTTTGACCCCTGCTCCATGCAGTGAGGACAGGGTACCTGTGTGAAGTGACAGAGAGGTGGCTGTGGCTCTCACTGGCTCCTGCCAGCTGGCAGTTTCCTTTAAAGAGATTTGGGGTGGAGTCGTTGATGTCATCTTGCAAGCCAGGTCACCTGCTGGAGCTGGAGGAGACATGAATCTGGGAACAGGCTCCTGATGAGAAGAGAGAGCATGGTGAAGGTGAAGTTGGAAAAGGGTTGCAGACACACTGGAGGCGCAGATAGGCACAAGTGGCGGGCACTACTCTCTGATGGTCTTTAAATGCCTCGACACTCTACAGAGCAGAGGGAGTTGCTGGAAGGTAGAAAAGGCTGCCTATCTGAGCTACAGTTTACATGTGGACACCACTGGCCTGTCTGGAAAAGTGATGATATTTGCCTGCCTCCCTGTAGGAGTTGTAGGAATGTAATAAGCCCTCATACCTGTTAGGATTTTGACACTCTAAAGTGCATACAGAAACAGCTCTCCGTCACTCTTCTTGTTATGCCTAGATTGAGGAACCAGCAGAGTGAAACAATCATGGAATCCATTTAACACTTATGCATTCAGTTTCTCATGCATCAGACATTTTCTGAGGTTTCATTGAGTGCTCTGGCACTGTGCAAGTCCTGGGTGAGTACCATACCTTCCTTCATAGAGCACCTTCAGTGATAAAGAGAGAATGTAACACCAGCACTACACCCTGTGGGATCTCAGAGATAAGATGCCAGCTAACACGGGTGGGTGGGAGAAGCGTTAAGAAGTGTGTAAACAAAGAGACCATTCCTGAGATGAGTGGGAGCCAGGAGATCACAGTGAATGTTTCAGGCCAGGGTAGGGGAGGCTGGCATGTGAACAGTGGTGTGGGGAAGCAGGTGGAGTGGACATGAAACTCTTCAAGGCTTGTTGGAAATGGTGCAGGTGCTACATTTGTGAAGATGTATATGTGCCTGTGACTTGGTGTGCTCATAATAGACCTGTCCAGGGCCTGGGAGTGACGTAGGATTCACAACAGCTGCCTTCCTTTCAGTCCCTCCCTTGCCACACCGGGAAGCCTTCCATCTCAGAAGTACCTCAATCTGCCAGTAGTTTATTGGGAAAAGATCTCAAGAAATATCTACAGGGAGTGGGAAAATGGGAGAGGGATGGTCTGGGAGCCACATGGAGTATGTTGATGAACAACACCGATGCTCTGGGTGGTGGGGTGTAGGGTCTCTGAGAACTCAGGATGAGCACTGTTCTAGAACAAGTCTCCAAGTTGTCCCACCTGAGGACAAGGACCATGTTTATCCTTTCACCCTTGCTCCCCGTTGGTTCATGGCTGCCCCTGGACGTGTTAATTCCCAGCATGTCTAGTCTGTTGTGTACAGGGTGAAGGGTGCAATGAGTCTTTTCTGCAACAGAAAAAGTTTTGTAGGGGCTTTTGGCAACAAGCCACAACTGAAAAGGACCAGTAGGTGTGCAGGGAGTGTGGGCACTGCAGTCTCTCTCATGGGTTGAATTCCGTTGTCTCCTATGCTTGGTCAGTAAATCTCACAGTCCTGCTTTAGATACAAGAGGTTGAAAACAGGATTTGCAAGCAGAAATTAAATGCCTAGGATTGATGTTTGCAAATGAGTAATAGTATCCCTGTGGAAATGCATTATGTACTTGGAATCCTGTTGGGCCTTTACCTGTAGGCCCTTTACCTTGTAGGGCTTAGTCCAGAAAATCCCCATTCACTCTCAAGTCCAGTCCCAAAGTTCACTTTTCTATCAAGCTCTTTCCTGACTTCTATTTCCTGCTCTTTGCTGTGATAGCATGCTATACTAGCACTGAAATATCCTTACTATGTATGGCATGTCATGTTTCTCAGATGTGTTTGCTTCACGCACCTGCCAAGAGAAGTTATGATCATCGATGCTTACCAAGCACTTTGTATTTCAGGCACTTTCACATACTGTATTTCTTGTTTTAAAGGTTCATTTTAAGCTGTTTAAATTTGAAAGGCAGATGGTTAGAAAAAGGAGAAAGAGAGAGAGAGAGTTATTCCACTGGTTTATTTCCTAAATGGCTGTAAACAACCAGAGCTGAGTCAATGTGAAGGCAGGAGTTGGGAGCTGTTTCTGCATCTCTTCTGTGGGTGCAGGGCCCCAAGGTTTTGGGCCATCTGCCACTGCTTTCTCAGGCCACAGGCAGACAGCTGGATGGGAATAGGAGCAATTAGGTCATGAACTGGTATCCATATGGAATGCCAGAGCTACAGGCAGAGGATTAGTTTGCTAAGGCATGGTTCCTCCCCCTTACTTTATTTACTTGTACAAAACTGTCAGTGATCTTATGAAGTAGCTATATTTATCCTTTGCATTTATGATGAAAAACATTATGACAGAAAAGTTAAGCAATTACACAGATTCATGTGTTAATCAAATAACCAAACGAAGAATTTGGTTCCACCAGGTCAGTCTTCCAGGTTCCTAGTCTCATCACTGTGCAAATCACCTCTATTAGGCTGAAGCAGAGCAAGGAGTCAATGGCCTAAACTCTGGCTGTTTCTAGCAGTTTGGTATGGCCTCATGCCATGCAAGTAAACCTGGTTTGTAGGGATTCTTAAATATTTAAAATATAAAATTTATCTTTCAGAATGCTTACTTGTAAAGTGCATAGGACTGGTTGTTAGAGGGGAGACCAGGAACAGATGTAAAAAGCAAGGGGCCATGCAACAGTCCAGGGAAGAGGTGAAGTTCAGGATGGAGCCTCCTCTCTGCTCATCTCACAGGCGCTGCACCAGCCTCTCCCCAACCTGCAGGACTACCTTTGCACAGAAGTGGGGGGGTTACTGCACACCTGTAGCTGGCCCCCTGGCAGGGAGGTTGAAATGAGCCTGAGATGATTCTGCTCAATTGGAAGCCTCCTGCTCGTTTGCACAGAGAAGCTTTAAGGACAGGAAGAGATCCTGTCCACATGTACCATTCACTCCAAACAAAGATACACATGAATGACATACTCATACAAGTGTAGCAGTATACACTGCCCCGTGCTTTGAAGGTCAAGTCAGGGTATGTGGGTCTGTGTGTTGGCTGTTGGGGACTTACCTGCTCTGGGTTGCAGGGGGCTGCGGTAAGATCATGATTGATACAATATAGATTCCTTTTGAGCTAAGATGTGAGGAACAATCAGGAATTAACCAGGCAGAGAGAGTAGGGAAGCTCTGGGTCTGATGAGACAGATCTATGGGGTTGGTGGGAAGCTCAGTGGGGAGAGAAGGGCTGAGCATCACAGCAGGTGGAAGGAGTTTGAAGAACAAGGAGGATACCTGTGTGACATTCCAGGAGTGCGCTGCCAGGAATGTCTAAAAATGGGATGTTCTGACATAAGTGTGTGGTTCTGACATTCACTGTGCTTCCCTTCCCCAAGATTTCAGCAAAGTCCTCTGCACACAGTGACATGTGTGAATAGTTCTGAAGGTACCAGGGAAGACAGGTGAGTACTCAGAATGGCTCAGTGGAACAATGGGGAGAGCCTTCACCTGAAGGGATTCACAGTGAGGACAAGAGATCAGCAGAAGAAGGCAATAGTGAATCTATACCTTGAAGACACAGGATTTTATTGGCATCCAAATGTATTAGTGATTAGTGTGAAATGACAACCAAAACATTAAAGTGCCCATGATGAGAACAGGTGCAACTGGAAGAAGGAAGGGGCATTCCCACCTGGTGTCTGTGTCAGTGGAATGGTGCTGGGGTCTCATCCTAGGTACCTAACATTCAGTTATTTAGACTACAACCTAAGGTTCCCCCAAGTTAGCCACAGCTCAAAGAATGCGAAGAAAGTCCTTGAAGAACAGTGTTTATTGAACAGCTCTTACTTTATTGATACAAAGTCACTTGGGAGAGGTTCTTGGCCCCTTGAAGCACTCAGGCTAGGAAGGAGACACATACGGTTTGGAGTAATCAGTACAGTAATGGGACAGGAGTGAGACGTTAACCCAACGGGGACTTTAGGACAGCTTCCTGGTGAAGAGACTTTTAAAAGATTTGTTTATTTATTTCAAAGGCAGAGAGTTACAAAAGCAGTGGGGAGAGACAGCAACCCATCTGGCAGGGCTGGGAGCCAAGAGCTTCCTCTAGGTCTCCTGCATGAATGCAGGGGCTCAAGCATGTTGGTCTTCTGTTGCTTTCCTAGGCACATCAACAAGGGAGCCAGATAAGAAGCAGAGCAACTGAGACTCAAACTGACTTGTATGGTACGCTGGCAATACCAGCACTGTAGGCAACAACTGTCACCTGCTAAGCACAGTGTCCCAAGAAGGGACACTTAAATGTGGATGCCTAAGTAGAGGCTCCGAGGCTGGCCATGCTGCCCACTGCTGGGCTTAACCTGCAGTACAGAGTGGCGACTTATTTTCAGCAAGTCTCTGTACCAGTATAACCTGAGACTATAGGTTTTGTCTAATCTTGTGGTGTGACAGCAGTATGCATCCTGGAGTTTGAGACTAGGAGTAGACACAGTTTGAACAAATGACAGTCCTTTGTTCAAGAATCCCCCACCCACAATACCAGCTGCTACTATATGTAAATTCTATAGTTTTTGGGGTCTGACCATCACCATGTGGAGTCAGCAAGAAAAAACCCAAGGCCCTCATATGTGCTGCAAATAGTTCCCATGAATCTTGGAAGTAGAGTGGATACACAAGTAGAGAAAATGGGAAAATGGGAACATGTGAATTTTTTTTTTTTTTTTTTTTTTTTTTGCAAATCCTTGTATTATTTTCTACCCTCAGTGAAGGTTTCTAAGTAGTTTTCGCAGGAGGGTAGAAACGTGCTTTTGAGGTAGAAATGTAAGGAAATGTAATAGAGAGTTGGAGTCCCAAGGCCCAGGGTGAGTCCTGCTGTATGACCTTGAGCCAACCCAGTGCTCTCTCTGGACTTCCATTTCTCCACTTGTCAACTGAGCAGGTTGCAGGGGCTGCTTTTGAGGGGCTCAGCCTCTGTGGCTTCCAGTCTGGACAGCAGGAGGAAAGACAGCCTGTGTCCGTGGCTGACCAAGGCTGGGCTATGTTTCCCCTGTCTTGGTGATTGACAGGTCTATGGAGTCATGCAAAGTAGCCCCAGAGGAAGATGTTGATGGCCAGCAGGATCACGGCGTTGATGTCACAGATGCTCCTCCAGAGAGGCTCCTCCTCGATGCTGGTCAGCTTCTGTTCAAGGGCAGCCTTCTCTGATGGGCTCAGGTTCTGCTCTGGGTTCCCAGAGAGCCCACAGAACCAGCCCCAGAGCAGCTTTCCCAAGGATCTGCACGGGGCTGCAAAGGGGGAAAAAACAGAGGGGAAAGGGAGATGGAAGGATAGGCAAGGGAAGTAAAGAGAGAAAGGGAAGGAGAAATGATGAGAAATTAAGGAAGGGGTGAGAATGCCCAGGGGGTGAGGGATGCTTTCTGCAAAGCGCAGGCTGGGTGCTGAGTGTTAACTGCACACTGAGCTCCGACACTGGCTTCAGCCTCTGGGCAGATAGCAGAAGCATCTCGTTGCTACAAGGGTGCATGCCCGGGAGGGAGCATCACGCGATTCTCCCAGATTCAAAGCACACTTGAGCGATGTCTGACTCAGGACGGAGGGTACCTCTGTACCAGGCAGGGCCAGCTCTGCCTTCAGCTGGCCGAGGCCACACCCTAAGCACTCAGCTGCTGAGTGGCATGGTCTTTCTCAGCCAGATGCATCCATGACAAACACCCTGCCCTGCAGCAGGTGCCCCCATCGAATGGGGACAGAGGTTTCATAGCACTCAGCCACACTATGTATTCTGCTTCTGGAAGTCAGTGGTGGGAAGGTACAAGCTGACCCATTCCTCTCTCTCAGGGCACTGCCTGTGAGGCTCTTCCCTTCCTCTGTTCTCCTTCTCTTGGCAGCTGCCTCACCCAGTTTATTCTCATGTTGCTCTTTTCAAAAGCTCCAAGTTTTACAGGGCTTAGTACCTGGTTCACTAACCAATGTCGTGATAATCTTGTTGATGCTTGGAACTTTCCTTAATCAATCCAAGTTTGACACACCAAAAGCTGGAACTAAGATGTTGGCTGAGGCCCTGACGGAGCTCTGGTTGATCCCATGGCAGAAGGCAGCTGCTGGGGCACCCAGCCCACCCTCTCCCAGTGCTAAGACCTCCTCCCACTGAAGCAGGGCACAACCTCAGGACTTCAATTGTGTGGCATTTGCCGATCACAAGGGCAAGAAAAATTAATTTTGAACTTATTTAATGGTGTGATTTAACTTTCTGAATCTGAAAATTTTCCTAAAAATGTTATAATTGGAAAATCTCTATAATATCATTATCCATTGATACCTGCTATCATGTCCAGAATAGATACATTTTGTCCTATAATCAAATTCAGCTTTAGGTACTACATGGTCTTAAAGTAAATGTGATTAATGAGCAATTCTAACTCATTTAAGGATCTCTAGGAAGCAAAGCATGTGTGGCCTATCAGCAGCTGCAGGAGACACCATGGGCCTGGTGCCTGTGAGGGAACCTGGTGGAGGCAGACACGCTGCATGCATGCTCAGCTGCTCTTGACTTGTGAGGGTCAACCATGCTCCAGATAATGGTTAACTATAATTAATAATTAATAATTCTGGGCAGAGTTAGTAAGCCCGGTGCACAATACTCAGCAGGTGACACCTCTATCTTCCTGGGCACCCATTCAGCTCGGGGGGAAGAGGAGGGAGCAAAGGACTTTCCCTCTTGGTAGATTTGGGAAAGATGGAGGGGGAGTTCTAGCCTTAGCGACTCCTTCCTTCACAGACCTAAGCTGTGCCCAGGGCTGGATCGAGGGGTAACTGGACATGCGTCTGTCTGATGCTGGGGTTCAGTGCTAGGAAGCATGCTTCCCCATGAGTATAAACCAGATCGCTCATCCTATACCTTATCAGTAGTGAGGACAATATTTTCATTCCCACTTGTCTTTCTCATCTGTCTTTTTTTTTCCTCAAGTAGTTTTATATACTTATTTTAAAAAACGGAGGGAGAGTGATATTTAGGGGTCTTCCTCAGAGCCTAGCCCTAGTGGTCCCTGAATTGAGTCTTAGGAAGCCCAGCATGATGTCTGCCCATTGCCCTTCTGTGATGTGATTTCCCCTATCCCCTACCATGTGGTCCCAGCCTACCTCCCGGCTGCTCCTTGCTCTGGCTGGAGTTCTCTGCTGCTCCACTTCCACCATGGCACTCCTCCACTGGCCTCTCTGATCTCCCCAGAGAGCTCTCAAAGACCTCCTCTTGTAATCCAGGGTGGGGACACTCACGGGTCCACCAGGTCAGGCGAGCAAGCTGGAGGACAGCAAACACTGTTTAGAGTCTCTTGCCTTTGGAGAGAAGCTGCAGGCCAAGAGGGCAATCTGTGGAGTATTATTAACGCACCAGAAAGGAGCACCAGTAGTCAGGCCAGGGCTGGGAGCTGGCAGGCCCAGATCTGAACACTGATCTTGAAATAGGAACATTTTACGAGCACCTGCTCTATGCCAGACTTGTGCTGGGTGCTGGAATTCAGGCAGGAGTCAGGCAGGAGTCAGGCATGGGAGCTCACAGATGGGAAGAAATGAACCTGGACAGGGAGGCAAGTGCATGAAAGCAAAGTCTTAGAAAGTCGGCATCAGAGGAAATGCTTTAAAAGAAGTCTAAAGCATTGGAGAATGCTGGCAATGGAGAACCACCACAGATCTGAAAGGTCCTTTGGGGTGAAATAGAGGGTGGCAGCTATTGTAGAAATGATGTGAGAAATCCCAAAAGCTCCACACAACAGGTAGGAGGGTGCAGCCTAAGGAACACGAGGAGATAAAATCTACTGACCACAGTGATTGATGGAACACGCCAGATGAGTGGGCAGGGAGAAGTCACCTGCTCTGGAAGACTGTATGAGTGCTAGGACCCTTTCAGGGGACCAGGAGTAGGTTTTATCACTTGCAAAACAGAGGATTCGTTCGCAGAGTCCATGGAACCCAGGCGAGGAGAAGTAAAGCTGGGTCCCCTGCACGTTTCTGCTGGCTTGCCATCTTGTCGCATTTGGTAACTCCACAGAAGCAAACATGACCAGTTCTCTGGCTGGTGTCAGTGCTGGTGCACTCAGCTACAAGGTCCGAGCCATCTCCTTTCCAACAAGGCTCGTTGTGGTGTGTTGAACCAAGCATGTGCAGCTGTCCCTGGCTCAGGCGTCCCTCCTCCTGGGATCATGGAAGCGTGGACAGTTTGTCTACCTCTCTCCCAGAGCCTCACTCTACATTTGTGCTGTGTGGCTGCAACAACCTGTGAGTTGTGTCTCTGTGTCACCAGTGAGCGGTCAGATCTGGGGGAAGGTTTTAGTCTTCGGGGCAGAGGGTTGGAGATAGAGAATCAAGTATGATCTTTATGTAGAAAGTTGTTGAATTGAGATCCAGGGGCGCTGCGGAGTGAGAAGCATTGCAGGCCACGGGTGGGTTCCTACTTATAGTTAAGCCTGTGAAGAAGTCAGAAGAGAGATGAGAAGATAGCAAGAAATCAGAAGGGAGAACATCAAGGGAGAGAAATGAAGAGCACGTCGGGAGCAGGACGTGGTGAGTCGTGTCTGATTCCCCCTGAGAACCTGAGGAAGATGGAGGAATGCCCACTGATTTTATCAGCAAATTGTCAGTTGTCGGTGAGAGATCTGTGCTCGGGGTGGCAGCCAGGCCACCATGAACAGAGACGAGAGAAAAAGGCCAGAGGCAGGAAGTGGAGCCTGAGAAGGAGCCTTCCTTTGCAAAAGTCTGCTGGCGAGAGGAGAGGCAGTGGCGACTGAAGGAGAGCAGGTCCCAGGAGGGACTTGCACTGGGACAGACTGCAGCGCAAGTTGGGAGGAACTGGAATACCGGGGTGCAGGATGGAGCTTCCTAAGGCCGCGGTGAGTACCCTGCTTGCCACAGAGCTCAGTAAATCCACAGACACAGGGTCAGGCTGCAAACGCCAAGGCACCACACACAGGGGGCATTGCAGATGATTCCGACCCCCACAATCGGGGGGTGGGGGCACTGACCTCCACCATGGCCTTTGCTGTGGGCTCAATCATATCCCCCAAAACCCACAGGTTGACTCAGTACGTGGTTACATTTGGCAATGGAATCTTGAATTGATAAGATGCAGGCTAAGCGAGGTTAGAAGAGGGCCTGAGTCCGATGGTGGTTTTAAAAGTTAGGTGTCAGTCATGGGTGTGCTCAGGAAGGGCCACGGGGCCACGGAGAGAAGGCAGCTGCCACAAGGCCGAGGGCAGCTGTGCTGACAGCGGGGCCTCGGCCCTCTCAGGCTGTGGGGCCCCGATGCCTGTGGTTGAAGGCGCCCGGTCTGAGGCACTCA
Source organism: Ochotona curzoniae (assembly GCF_017591425.1). Taxonomy (NCBI): domain Eukaryota; kingdom Metazoa; phylum Chordata; class Mammalia; order Lagomorpha; family Ochotonidae; genus Ochotona; species Ochotona curzoniae. The sequence goes on from NW_024465649.1 coordinate 17,197,473, forward strand.
GCCAGGACAGTCCGGGCAGGCTCATGTGTGGTCTGAGGCAAAAGCAGCTCCCCACGCGGGGGTTCCCACCTAGATCGCTAAGACAGCGGAAGGTGAGGACCCCTTCACATGGCAGACTCAGCTTTCCCATGCGCTTATTGTCTAACAAAGAAATCCCTACTCCTTCAAGGCTCAATTTAAGGTGACCTTGTCAAACCAGGCTGGTCGTCAGGTTGTTCCCACTAGAGCTGGGGGCTGCACTCCTGCGTGGCCAGGGACCCTGTGGCGCCCCTCGCCTTGCCCCCGGACAGACACAGGTGGTGGCCATTCCGCGTTGGCGCCACAGCACAGAGCTGCTCAACTGGATGCACCACTTTCCACTTGGGGACTCCCAGCCCCATGGCCACAAAGACGGGGGACCCAACCCGTGGAAGGCCAGTTCCTGGCACTGGGCCCGGTGGGACGCACCACTTGCCTTTTCCTCAGGGATGGGGGCTGTGCAGAGGCTGACGGCTATGATGACGATGGCCGTGAGCCCGCACAGGAGCAGCGCGAAGTACAGGTAGTGGAAGTCCTTCAGCACCGCAGGTCTCCGGTCCACCTCCCCGCAGGCGGGGGCCGGCAGGGAGAACTCGAGGATCATGCGCACAAGCCCCACTCCCAGGCCAAACATGAGGCCCCAGAAAGCCCCCTGTGGAGAGACACAGAGTAAGCCGACCCCCATCCCCGCTTCGCCCAGGGAGCACCTGTCAGAGCTGAGACCGCAGAGTAGCGGGTGCTCTGTGCACAGCTAGAGTGGAGTAGAGTAAGCTTGGATAACACACAGAAAACACCAGGATCCCTTTCTCCTGTGTGCGTGTGTGTGTGTGTGTGTGGGGGGGGTGTTAGCACCTCTCCCGTCTTTCTTCACTTACAGCATCATTTAGCCCCAACCTGTACCTGTTCCCACCAGCTATGTAAGAGTCCGATGATGTCTATGTTAACAAATGAGGTGCTGGTCACTACTGCACAAGCCCCCAGAACTCAATGTGGAGGTTATGCTCTGTGCCACGTCTTCAGCAAGGAGAACAGAGCTCTACCCAGGGAGGACATGTGGCTTAGAGAGGCGATCAGAAGGAGGTGAGGTTGAGCTCTCTGCGTGTCCTTGTGCGCCTGTGGCATCACTGCCTGACGCGCAGCCTGTGGACTGGGGCCTGTCAGTCGGTCCTAGCACAGACCAGCTCTCCGGTCGTGGTCCCGCCAGCTTCCTCCGCAGCATCAGCTGTCAGCATGGCCATGGGAGTGACATGTGTGCAGGCACCCTGTGAGTTCACACTTGCCTGCCATCGCTGTCACTGCCGTCCTTTTGCTTACACACAGGACAGTGGAGCGCTGGAGATGGGGCAGACCCTGGAGAGCCTCCCGTCTGCTGTGTGCTCGCTCATGCTAGCCCTTGTGTCTGGAACGAACACGCTGGAACACTGCTCAGCTCAATGTCACTTCGCCCAGGACATCTTTCCTGACACCCTCCCTGGAGCCTCATGCCTTGCTTATTAGCTAGATCACCTCTGCCCCTGGGGGCTGGGTGACCTTTGTGAAAGCTGTACTACCGCACTCCTGGTGTGGCCGGAAGGGTGCATGAACGAATCTCGCTCTGACAGCGTGAGCAGAAGCTACAGGGCTCAGGCCATTTACAGACTGGGGCTCCAGACTCCAGGCCATCCACAGGCTCCAGACTCTGAGCCACAGGGACAGAAACAGGTGTGTGACTCACCGGCTCTGTGACCCGCTTGCAGAAGATGGCCAGCAGGAAGAGGGCAGTGATGGGAGGAGCAAGGTAGCTGGTGACAGACTGGATGTAGTCAAAGAGCTGCCCGCTGTTGGAGCTCTGGATGAGGGGGATCCAGAGGATGCTGACAACCACCAGGAACACCACAAACACCCTGCCAGGGAGAGCACAGCGCACTGCTGGCCTGGCACGAGCCAGGGAGGGTGAGGCACTGGGACCCAGAAGGGCAAAGAGCAGGGAAGGGGATGCATGGTCACGGAAACCGAGGTCAGAAGGCCAGAATCCCAGACACTAAGTTTCAGAAACCAAGGCTGCTGAAACCCCAGAACACCAGAACTTTAGAACCCCCAAACCCCAGAAGGCTAAGACCCTGGCATTTTCATGAGATGCTTTCAAGGTCATGGCATTCACCTGCTGCTCACAGCAGGCTCCACACCTTCCACCCAGCCAGGACAAGTCCTCTGCTCTCTGCTTCAGAAGCTTTTCCTTGTTTTTTAGGCCCCAACCCTGCATGGGGCAGTGCCCTTCTCCAGGCTCCTTCAGCTCTGACCTACTCTCCTTGACAATGACACTGTGCTTCAGAGAACAAATTTATCTTCTTATCCAGACTCCTCCTCAAATGATCTTGACCTGAGCCTAAACCCCAAAGTGTTCCTGAACTGCGATTTTTTTGGATTTTTTTTGCAGAAATTTGAACAGCTTTTTGCTGCAGGGCTTGATGCAATGATACAAATGGCCACTAGATGGAGCCCAAATCCCACTAATGGATCAGATAAGTGCCTGCCTGACTAAGCAACGTGCCAAGAGATAAGAACTGCTTCCCTTGCAATGTCTGCACACCTGTTCCTTGCCTCCCACTCTCTTTCCAGTCTCCACGAGCACAGTGGGAATCCATGTAGACTCCCTCTGCTCATGCCTCTCTTCTTGCTCAGATCTTAGCTGGTCACTCCCAGTTGAGCAGGCAGCTGGGACTCTTTCAGGGTACTGATGAAGGGAAGGTGGGGGCAAAGGCAGGGATCTAATCTACAGGTTGTGTGTATGTGAGTGGGGGGAATGATGAGATAAGCAATCCTTGTCCAGGGGCTGTGTTAGCTACCAAGCAAAGATCTCAGAGGGCTCCTCTACCCCATGGAGACTCAACGGATCTTCCTAAGGACACTGTAGAGAAACGGTCCTGCCCAGCCAGGGCCCTTTAGCCACCATCTCCAGAGTGGAGGAGAGGAGAAACAGAGGAAAAGAGTGCTCATCCTGCAGGGAGGAGCAGCCTGGAGGGAGTGAAGCAAGGGCCAGCGCACCTGCCCACCACCATCAGCTCCTGCTCCGTGGCCTTCCTGCGGAGACGCCGCCATATGTCGATGGCAAACAACGTGCTGCTGCTGTTGAAGGTGGAGGTGAGCGAGCTCATGAGGGCGGCCATCATCACGGCGATCATCAGGCCCCGCAGACCTGGCAGAGAGGGGCTGTGAGCAGGCAGCCGGCTCTTAGCACTGGCTCGCAGCATCACTCAGGGCCAAGAGTTTGGAGTGAGGAAGCCTGCAGAGAGTCCTGGGGTGGGGGGCCCCCACCCTGCACAGATAAGCAATCCAACAATTGTGACTGTTAATAGTCAGTGTTGTGGTGTGGAGTGACTGCCCGGTTCTCGGAGGCAGAAACTGGGTGTTACTTGCTGTCAGGAAATGGCTATGGGAGTGCCAATGATTGCTGGGGCAGATCTGTATCCTCCTGGGCTTGCTTCTACCCCAAGAAGATGGGCCGGGGTGACCCCTGTTCAGACCCTTCACCCACCCGACTAGCACAGTTAGGAAACCTCTGTAACTGGGATGCTCACCCAAGGAAATGACTGCCACCCTTGGTACCATCAGTGTCCTGTCCCCTCCCTGCACCTTCTCCTGGTGACTCAACCCCTCTCCGTGATTGACGAGGTTAATTCCACCTCACAGAGGACTCACAGGTGGGTAGGAGTCAAACACAGGTCTGCTTGGTTATTCCTGGGATTCAGCTTCCCTCCCCTTTGGGAGATTTCCCCATCCTTGGCTCTTCCCAGGCTGAGTCACAGCCTAGTCACATCGCTTTATGCCCTCCACATAGCTGAGTTTTTGGAGACAGCAGGGTCCAGGCATAGGTGTTGGTCCCTCACCTGTACCTCGAGTACCTGCCAGCAACGTTGGTGCCTTCCCAGCACAGGTGCCACATGTGGCTGTATGCAGGTGCATGGTGGAGTGGGAGTATGGAGATATTTCTCTTCTCTCTTCCCACCCGCTGTTGGTATAATCCCTGCTGAGCATGGAGAAGGGAGGAGGTTCAAGGGGGAGATAGGACTCACCAATGGGCATAAGCTCCATGACCAACTTGGGGTAAGCAATATTGGAACATCCCACTCTGGCGCCACAGACCCTTTGGCAGATGTCAGGGTCCACGCAGCCCACCTCATCTGCAGAGAAAGCGGTAACAGTTAGAGCAGTGGGATCATGGGCCTTCTCAGCAGGAGTTGCTCTTCAGCTCCTGAAGATGCTGGCAGTGACCGTGAAGCCTGGGTGTTGGACAAGGTTTCTTGTGTTCTACCATGCAAACTTGGGAGTTCTTTGGGTATCAGGTCTTGTGCATTTTTAAGGATTTACTTATTTCTCTGGAAGAGAGAGAGAGAGAGGAGAAAGAGGAGAAATAGGAGAGAGGGAGACAGCTAGAGAGCAGGAGAAAAGGAGGGAGAAACACAGAGTTCTTCCGTCCACTGGTTCACTCCCCATGTGGCTGCATCAGCTGGAGCTGGGCCAAGCTCAACGTAGAACTCCATCCTGGTCTCCCACATGGTTGGCAGAGATTCAAGTACTTCTGCCCATGGTTGGCAGAGATTCAAGTGCTTCTGCCAGTTTCCTGTGCTTTCTCAAGCACATTAGCAGCAAGCAAAGTAATCAGGATGGAACCAGCACTCTGAGAAGGGATGCAGGCATCCCAAGCATTAGCTTAACTTGCAGTGCCACCATAACAACCCCCAGGCACTGCATGATGATAAACGCAAACAAACACCCTTGGGAGCTGCCAAGGACACCTTATGGAGTTTTCCGCACAAGGAATGGATGCAGGGTTTTAAGATGTAATTGTCATAAGCTTCTTGCACTAATGTGTGTGTGTGGGTTTGACCCACAAAACCCAGATCTGGCCTCTGCTCTCATCAGTAAAACAAGCCTTGGCTCTTGCCCAGCATTGCTCAGGGGCACCTTGTCCACCCCACTCCCTACCTCCCCAGAGCAGGGCGAACTCTCACCTGGGTACAGGGCCCGGCTGATCATGCCAGGCATGACGATGAAGAATGTGGGCATGATTTTCAGGTAGCCCCCTAGCACGGAGCCTCCCTTGGCATGGGACAGACTCTTGGCGGAGAGTGACCGCTGCACGATGACCTGAACAGGAGCACAGCCAGGGCGGGCGCTTGGTGAGCCCTGCCCTCCTGTCACCCACTGCCCTCCTTCAAGTCCAGGACAAGGCCCACCCCTCGGTGCCTCCGGTGCCCACCTTCTCTGTGCTTCCTGATGGGTTGGCCTGGGGGCATTACCTGGTCTGTGCACCAGCACCAGGTGGCCAGCACTGTAAGTCCAAAAATGAGACCTGGCCACGGGATGTCCCCGCTCACAGGGTCCCGAAGCATGTGGAAGGCGTCTGGCCGTGGGAGGTGACAGGTGGTATTGGGGACTGTGACATTAGGGATGGCCAGCCTGTACCGCTCTTGCAGGCCTGGGTACCAGCCCACCTCCTGAAAGCCTGTGGGAACAGACACGGTGAAGAAGACAGCTGTGTCACCCCACTGAGACCCCAGGTTTTCAGAAGATAGGACAAAGCTTTGAGCTGCGGGATCTTCCAGCAAAGCCACACCAGAGAGTAATTTGGGGTGAGAGGGAAGTGTCACCACTTGCTTACCCAGAAACATGAGGACCAGGGCTCCCACAACCATGATCAGCGTCTGCAGTGCGTCTGTGTAGATCACAGCCATGAGGCCCCCTGGGACCAAAGCAGAGGGCTCATTCATCAGCACCCACAGGGGCCTCCCTCTGCTTCCTGCCCCGGGCAAGGCCACATCAGGAGACCAGAGAAGCCACAGAGCCTTCTTGGTGGGTGAACTCTGGCTTCTTGCCTTTCCCACAGCCAGAGTTCCGGGTTGACCACAGCCAAGCCTTTACAGTTAGCTCTGCTCCTGGCAGGGTGCGGCTATAGCTATAGCTTCCTGTGGTCCAGTTTCCTGAGACCATCGTACTGTTAACTCCTGCAGTAACACACCCTTCTTTCTCTTAGTCTAAGCGAGTCTTTTCTGTACCGTCCTCTGGGCATGCCCAGCCTTGCACTACTGGTTTTAGAAGACAGGTGAAGGCAGGTTTGTTTCTGGGCTGTTCGTGGCAACTGTGGTTCAGATCACGGCCCCCTAACCTCTACCTTGCTGCCTTGTGTCTTTCAGGCATCTTCACTGGATCCATCTTCCCTTTCTGCCCGTTCGTGTCACTCAGCTTCCTCCAAGATGTCCTCTTGCTCTGGCACCTGTCTCAGCATGTCCCTCCAGCTCTGACTCTGCTTCGGGCATTGTCTTGGTGACTATGTCCAGCTGAAGCTTCCCTGCCTTCCTTTGCTTACTGTCAGTGTCTGCACGACACCGTGACCCACCCTCCAACCCACCTGCGATGGTGTAGACCGCTGTGACTACCAGCAGGATCACCGTGGAGAGATACAGGTCCCAGCCCAAAGCTATCTGGATGAACAGAGCTCCGGAGAAGATGTCAGTCTGCAGAGAGGGGGACCCACCAAGCCCAGTCACCCCAAGGCCCTTGGTGGGGAGCTATGGGAATGTTACTCACCAGTCCCACCCAGCAGTTCCCTCAGTCCTCAGCACCCAGTGGAGAGGCCGGGCCTTGAGTGTCATGATAAAATGCTTGGGCTCCCCCTCAGAGATGGGGGGGGACTACGGATACCTCACAGCCATCACAGCTTCTGGGTGCATGGAAACCAAGGACAGGTACCACATGCCACTGCCAGGTGTCTGTTGACCTAGGAGGGGTGTGGTGGGAAAGGAGCGGAAGGCAGGGGACATGAGGGGCAAACTGGAGGTGAGCAGAGCATGGGGCCCAGGAGTGGCTAACTGCTCCTCAGAAGAGCAGGGCCCACTCAGCTACTCAGGGCCCACTGACCAAGGACAACAGAGCCCGGTCCTGGCAGACTCTGAAGGCCTGGATGATGCTCATGGCAGGTGTTGTGAGAATTCCTGGGATGCAGCCTCTTCTAAGCCGACTTGGGGCTTTTCTCAGCATTGGTAGAACAAGGAGCCTGACGGTCATTTCCAGCCCTGGATATGACAACTGACTGACTCAGTTCCCTGTGGTATGTGGGGGCCCCAATGGGGACTGCTTGTGGACCTCTGACACAGCAGGGAGGGAGACCCTGTTGGGACCAGAGTGGGTGGGTCTGACCTTGACTTGCAGCTGCAGCTCCTTTGAGTAGAATTGGACCAGCCATGCAACCTGCCTAGCTCTGCTTTCTGAGTTTAGCTCAGAAAGTTTTTGCTCTTATTTTCTGACTCTAATTTTCCAGGTACTTAATAAACCTGTGGTTACTGAATGGAGAATCAATTGATGGAAAGATAAATGAACAAATGAGTGCTATGATTGTGAGTTTTTAAGCATAAAGACTTAGATTCACCTAACAAATGTACATCGTTGATCCTCGATTGCCCCACTAGTGAGGGCAGCCCGTATTGCAGCTGCGCACGGATCAGGCCTTGCTTTCTCACTCTGTCTGTGGCCCTCAGCTTCCCCTCAGCTGTGAGCCTCAGCCGTTCTCTCTGCTCGGTGCTTTCACTGAGAGCAGCAGGGATACCCACCGAGATCTTGGTGAAGATGTAGATGATGAGAGACAGAAGGGACAAGTACACCTGGATCCTCTGGCCTCCAAATCGCTTCCTTAAGTACTGTGGCATGGTGACCACGCCGGCTGCGATGTACACAGGGACGAAGACCCAGCCCAGGGCCAGGAGCAGCCAGGTTGCCTGAGGGAGGGAGCAGAAGAAGGTCTCCAGGTGGAGGGGCCGCCTCCCACCCAGAGGGGTGAGCCGTGGCCAGGGAGTGAGGGACTTGGGACTTCGTCAAAGTCCTTTTGTGTGACCTTGGATGCTCCCTCTGCTCCTCCCAGCCTTCATTTCCTCCTCTATAAAATGGGTTCCCAATTCATCCTGCAACCTCCCAAGCACCTCTAAGGTTCTGAGCACTGTAGCCAGGAGTTGGAGTGGGCTGGGACCTTCCCTTCCCAGGCCAGTTCAGCCTCCTTACATTCCACTCGAAGCCTCCCACGGCAAGGCCACTAGCAGCCCCTGTCCCGGCCAGACCAATGAACAAGCCACTGCCCACATTGCTGGACATCAGAGATGCTCCGATCTGCAAGGCACAGGTGGGGTCAAGGGTCAGGATTAATCAGAGTGATTTAAGAGACAAGCCTAAACAGCAAGGAGTGGGCATGGAACTGATGGTTGCAGGGTCTGAGCTGCTTCCTGGGCACTGAGTCGGTAATACAGTACCTCCCCACACATATTTGGAGGGAGGACTATTAGCAATCCTGATTCACAGAAGAAGGAGCAAACATGGCAAAAAGTGACAACGAACACAGTGGCTGCGTGTCACCTGGAGAGTGGGTGGCAAAGTGGGAAAGAAGGGAAGGCAAGGAGACCCCAATAGGAGGGGCTCTGAGTGTTGAGAAGGAAGGGGAAAGCAAGAGCTCCTAAGGGGCAGAATAGACTGCCCCACCCATCCTGCAGTCCCAGTTCCTGCAGGCTCCAGGGCAAGGACACAGGGAGCAGCCAGGACACCTATGAGTGGAGTTTTCTGCAGGAGGCAGTCAACTTGTCTGAGGTAGGGAAGGCAGTGGCAGCCAGTGCTGCAGCAGCGTTGAGCATCAGGCACGATCTTGATCAGGTGAATGGATTCAAACCCACACATTGCCTTTTGAGGCAGGTATTGTGATTATCCCCAATTTACTGATGACTGAGTTGAGATGCAGACCAGGAAGTTATTCAGATCCCACAACTAAGAAGCAGCAGAGGGAGGACTGAGCCCTGGTGTTTCAGGCGCTCAGCACTTGCTAAGCACTCAGCCACTTTTCCCTCCATTAGCAGGTGAGATCCTTGCCTGGGGAGGGAGAGAGGAGCTCCGGGGTGTGGGAAGATTCCTAGAGGAGTCCTTGAGAGCAGGACCGGGGCTTGGAAGGGAAGAGCTGTGTCCTGTATCAACTCAATAAAACTGCTTCCCCTCCTACAGCCTCAGCTTCTTCACTGTGAAATGTGAGGACTCATTTCTCCCCAACCTTCTGTTCTAGTGGTCCTGGGCAATAGAAACAAGACAGGAAATATGTTGATGAACTCAGGGAAGAGGCAGCAGTCTAGGGCAAAAGTGCAAAGTGAACAGAGGTGGATTGATGTCACGAAGGCACTTGTAATGCTGCTGACCCGACACATGCGTACACACATGTAAATGTTCTGCACGCACACATCAGGAGACACGGTCACACATGTGCTTATGCACAACTCAGACATACATGACCCTAACATACAGACAATGCACACCCAGTATTCATGAATGTGTATACATATGCATAGCCCACTAAAGCATGTTCACTCACACACATGTACATGCACTAACAATGCATCCCCAGCCACGGGCAGGGAAAGCAGTGAGAAGCAAGACAGGGTAGCGAAGAAGCAAGACGAAGGCTGGAAGCCTGAGTTTGTGAGTTTGAGTGCATGATTGCGAACTTGTGTGGGTGTGTGAATTTGTGAGCAAACACAGATGTGTGGCTGTAAGTTCCTTAGCATGTGAGTAGCTGTGTCGTGTCAGAACATGAGTGTTTACGTATGTGTGTGTGAGCGGGAGAGTGTGTATAAGAACTTGAGAGCATTATGAAAGTGCGTAAGAGTTCATGACGCAACGTGTAAGAATGTGTGAATGAGCGTGTGAGCGTCGAGTGTACAGAGAAGTGTGTGTGTGTCAGTGTGTGAGAACTTGCATGAGCGAGTGGAGAATGTTGTATGTATATGCGAGTGTGCATGTGGTGTGGGTGTGTGATTGTGAGAGTGTGCATATATGAGTTTGTGTGAAGGTGTATAAGGCTGGGTATATGCCACACTGAGAATGCACGAGTCTATGAGTGAGTCTGTGTGTGTCAGAGTGAGCTTGAGTGTGAATGAGTACATGAGAATGTAAGAGAATGCACTAGTTGAGTGTGCAAGCACACAAGTAGCATTTGAGTTTTGCACAGCCAGGTGTGCCTGGAGACAGCATCTATTACTGCTGGGTCTGATGGCCCCACAAATTCCTCGTGTTTTTGGAAGAGGAGTTGTCCGCAGCCTCCTGGGAGAGCCGAGTTAGCAAAGTCTTCAGGATCAATGCATTGGGTGTGTTGAAATTCCCCTCGGTTCCCCTCACTTACATCCTCTGTTTCTGACTTGTGCATCACCTTCTCAAGGAAGTCTCCCCAGCTTCATCCCAGGGAGCCAGGGATTCCTCCCAACTCCTGCAAGACCCTGGGTTTCTTCCAGCTCAGGTCTGATGGCATGGATTGTGCGTCCCTCTGTGACAGGGATACGACCAGCGGGGAAGGTTCCCAGGAGGTGACAGTCTGAAGTTTTTGTAAAAGGTCACTGGAGCTGCAGGTGGGTTAGCCAGGAGACCAGAAGAGAGGGCATGGATGCAGGAGGAAGAGAAGAGAGCAGAGCTACTAGGTTGGGAGGAGAGGAGAGAGATTAACTCACCGGCCACCAACTCATAGATCTTCCTGCCAAGAAGTAGCCGCCAATGGTCCCTCGGCTCGCACGGATGGACGACTGGGAAGAAAGTGGCAAGAGCTGAAGACCAGTGAGCCTCTCTCTGACCTCTGCCCTCTCCCACCCCGATGCCTGCCCCACAGCCAGGTACTATGGGGTACAGAGGGAAGGGTGAGGCAGGGCAAAGCCACCAGAGCTTTGGATTGTAGACGTGCCTTGAGAGCCACTGATGGAGTCTGGAACAGGAGAAACACGTAAGGGAAGGAGAAGGGGAATATTTGGAAAGAAACTTCTTTCCCCAGTGGGAGAATAATTAGTGACAAGGGACAGGTGAGGGTGCAGGGCCTGGTCTTGGTAAGTCACTGTTTGAACATTCCAGTGTCACCTCTTGGAGCCCATGTGAGCAGAGACAGTTCATTCCATAGAGGAGGATGGGAAGGAACTTGTCTAAAGTCACAGTGGAGTTGGTACTCTTCCCAACCAGCTGCCCCCCAGGAGCCAGCGGATATCTCTGTGCCCGACATACTTTCTTCTTTTTATAAAAACAATTTTAAAAAATATTTACTTATTTACTTATTTGAATGAGAGTTAAAAGGGGAGAGTTGGAGAGAGAGAGATGAGAGAGAGAGAGAGAGATTGATTCTTTATTTGCTAGTTCCCTTCTCTAATTTCTGCAACAGCCAGGGCTGGGCGAGGCAGAAACCAGACATCAGAAACTCTGCCCTGGACTCGCATGTGGGCACAGGGGCCCAAGCATTCAGACCATCTTCTGCTGCTTTCCCAGATCGTTAGTAGGGAGCTGAGAGGGAACTCTGTCCAGGCCTCCCATGTAGTGGCAGGGAACTGAGCACCTGAACTGTCATCTGCTTCCATCCTAGGGAAGAGGTGGGAAGCACAGCAGCTGGGACTCCAAGCAGGCCGGCCCATGCCTTGGTCGGGTGTAGGCATCTGAACAGTTCTGCCAAATGCCCACCCCTGGTTGTTCTTCCCAGCAGCCCTGGGAAGAAGGGACTATTATCTCTCTCTTCAGATGAGGACTTGAGGCTCCAAGAAGATCCTTGCCCTCCCCACAGTCTAGGCAGTGACTGCTGGGACTCAAGTCACAGTCTGCCCCAAAGAGAGTCTAAAGGTGCTGTTTTTCCTGCAGGACTGTGGGAGATCATCTCAGGTGTTTATGGCCTGCCAGCTGTGAGCTGGGCACGATGCCAGGGGCTTACAAGTATCTTGTTATGGAATGCTCCAGTTCCACAGTGTGGCCTGTGCTGTCCTTGTCCACATGGGGAAACTGAGGCACAACTAAGTCCTGCATATATCCAGAGCCCAACAGCTGTGAAATTTCAAGTTGGGATTTGAACTCAGAGCTCCCTGACCCTCTGGTGACAAACCCCCTTGAGCAATGGGGAACAGAGGCACCTGAGAGTCGGGTCTGGACCCTTCCCTGAGAGCACATGAGCTCCACTGCCTGGTCAGGGCACTAACTGGTGCAGGATGGTGGTGGGCAACGGGTCAGGTCTTTGCAGAGTGGGGAGTCTTGGATGAGGAAGAGGGCAGAAGTGAGGGCAGCCAGGCATGGGTGGGGCAGAGGCAGCAGGTGCATAAAGACAACAAGATAAGTAAGGAGGTAGGAGTCAGGGTGGTGGGATATACCAGACAGCTTCTTGCTCACAGTGTGATCTCGGGCAAGCCAGAGCCCGCAGTCTGCCCTTCTATAGAAGGAGGTCCTGCTTGAAGGCTCTTTGTGGAGCTGTGAGCATTCTGCCCACTCCCACACCCAGCCTCAGATGAGAAGCTGCCACTGTCTCTCTGCCAGCCTCTGCTTCCAGGCCACTCACCCAGATCCCCACGGCCAGGACGAACACAAAGTAGACGACGACAACCACGATGTCATAGGTGTGCAGGCTGACTCCAGGGCCCAGCGCTGACCGTGGAGCCGCCTCCAGCCTGTCCCCCGCCTCTGAAGCTCCAGGCCCCATTGTTGCTCGCTCCTGGCTCATCTGTGTGTCCGTCTCCTGCAGGCTGGACTTTGAGGCGCTCCCAGCTTCATTCCTTTCCTTTAATGATTAAACAGCCCCAGGCACTGTCAGCCTGGCACACAAAGTCCTCCTACCTGCCACCCTCAGCCCCTGCAGCATGCCTTCCCAACCCTTCTGCACCCACATAACCAGCTACAGTGTACATAATCAGTCACATGTGCTTGCCGGCTGCCAGAAGAGGAGGAAGGGAAGGAGGTAAGAAAGAAGCCCTGGAATCCCCAGGGCTGGGAGGGATTTCAGAAATCAAGGTGTTGCTCGTGTGGAGGGGAAACTGAGGCTTAGGGAAGGAAAGGAGGAGCTGAGCTTGGGCCCAGGCTCCCTTCCAGTCCATTCTCAGTGAGTGTCCTTCATCCAGTGGGAGGATGACAGGGGAAATGAGCAAAGCCCTGTCATCCTTTCAAGCATCACCGGGACTCGTGTCTGTCTATCTCAGCCTCCAAGGGGTCCTGTCCCTTTGCACAGAGTGGGAAACTCAGGCTGGGAAAGGGATAGAAACCAGAGCCTTTGGTGATGAGGCAAGGCCAGAATTCATCTCTGCTGATGCTTGGCCCACACTTCCTACCTTGTGCTGTGACAGCTAGAATATCTGGGATTACTGATCCTTTCCCCAAAAACAATTCAGAGTCCCATCTGCTGGACTCACACAGCCTGGCCTCCAGACCTCAGAGCATTTATCACCTTCCTACAGGTGACCTTGTGCGGGTAATTCAATGTCTCTCAACCAGGGAACCCCTACCAGTGTGGCCTACACTTGCTCGCCTCAGCACCTGTGGGGCTACTGTGACTTCCTGAGACGCTCTGCAGATCCTGAGTTTCTGCATGCCCCTGGAACTAGCACAAAGAGAGTGACACCAGCCAGCATCTCACTGAGGGGCCTGGATGCCAGACCTACAGACTTGACTGCTTGCTCACACGGTCCTTCCAGAGTGGCTGCATCAAAGGCATTTCAGTCTTCTGTCACTCCACAGGCACCTGCTGTGCACATAGGCCTGGACCCTGGATCTGAGCAGCAGATAAAGGTGACCCACTGCCCTGTCCAACCTCCCAGCATCCTGTGAGGACCACAGAGTTGTATGTGGAGCCAGAACTCCTTATCTGTCCTTTTAGGAGAAAGGAAAATGAGAGACAGGATGCTGGCTTCTGTCCTGCCATCCTAACCCTGAAGATGAGGCACAGGCCACATGGAGCCTGAGGGTGCAGTGCTGACAGGCTGGCAGGGCTCATCAGGCTGTCATAACCATGAGGCTTAGACCCCAGAGAAGCAGAAAGGTTGATTGACGTCCCTACGGAGGATGTGCCCCTCACACACATTTAAAGGGAAGTAAGAATTTCCTAGATAAATAAGAGGGCTAGGGGGGACAAGCTGTGTTAGCCACGTCAGGAAGATGAGAAGAACCAGGTGCTTTGGATAGTCAGCCTGCTGGCCCTGCTTGGGGTGGTTGAGGGTGAGGCTGGCAAATCCTGAGACCAGAGGGGGAAAGAGGGAATGCCTGAGTTCGCTGCACTGAGGGTCTCTGAGTGAATCTATCTTCCAGAGAAAGGAAGAGAATTGGGGCACTGCAGTGGGGGAGATGACGGCTGATTCCTGTACCTTCTCCTTGTCTTCCCACCAGGACCCTAAAGTTTGCCCACAAATCCTGTCCTCTTACCACTTCTTCATAGGTGCTTGAGGGTAGGCCCCACCCCTTGCACCTTTCACTGAATACTACACCAGCAGAGTTGGACTCACAGTGGCTAGTCCTCAAGTGTGGCTAACAGCCAGGCATGCTATCCCCCGAATCAGCTCACGCTTATCAGGGAGCTTGTGGGTGCTGCTTGGGGTCTGTTTGTATTTGCTTCACTCAGGTCTTTGTTATTGGTGCTCCACAGAACAATGGAAACAGAAGCTTGACAGTGAAGGAGAGATAGGAAGGGACTGTGGAAGGAAATCAAGAATAATAGCTGATGAGTTAATGGTACAGAGAATGGCATTACAAGCAGAACAATCACCAAATACCCTGCCAAGATGGCCCAACAGTATTGCACAAGTATCAGACAGGGTAGACCCACTCCCAACCGTGGGCATTCTGGAAGAGAAGCCAAGAATTCATACTTGTGGATGCCCCAGAGCCAGTGAGGCCAGATGACTGTGGCTGTTCTGAGCTTCTAATATAGGAGGCACAGATTATGAAGTCCAGCCAGAAGGCATTTCTCATGAATGGCTAAACATTTTAGGTAGGTTTTGGTACTCAGAGGTGAGGTTCCAATTATAGAAAATTTTTCAAAAAGTGACAGGTGTTTCCATGCTGCCAATGTCACTAGGCAGACCCGCTCATGCACCCTGGGATGTCCCGAGGCAAGACACTGAGACACAGTGCATGTGTAATTACTCATGGGGCTCAGGGCACAGATCTTCAGCAAGAAGCAAACCAACGTCTAGCGACCCCTTCCTTCCTCTTAACTGAGCAACCCAGAGGACGGAGCAACCAAGTCCAGCTGAGGTACTTGAAAAAGGTTTATGGAGTGGGAAAGCTTTGAATAAAACCTTGAAATTGTATGAGGCCAATACAATGGCAGATTCCCATGAGGCCCCGAGATACAGCACACATAAGAACAAAAAAATTGGTTGTCTATTGTTTCTTGATTTCGAAGCTTACTATAAAGTTATAACAATCAAAACATTGTATAAAGAAATTCACATCGACCAGTAGAATAAAATAAAGAGCCCAGGAATAAAACCTCATATATCCTGTGAAATAATCACTGAGAAGCTGTCAGGGGGAGGGAAAGCAATTGCTGAAAAGCACTGTTGCTGGGGAACCTGGACATCCATGTGCAAACAGGAGAAGTTGTGGGATTGCTGTTTGGTGTAGCACGTGAGACACTGTTCATAAAAGATTGGGCAGTGATTTCTTGGCTACAACATAAAATCACAAGAAACAAGAGAAAACTAGATAAATTGGATTTCATCAAAATTTAAAACTTTTGTACATCAAAGGACATTGTCAGCAGGATGAAAAAGCAACCCACCAAAATCATGTTTAGAAGGTACCCGATAAAAGGTTGATATCCAGAGTATATACAATAAATCAAACAACCATATTGAAAACGGGCAGAGAACTTAACAGATAATTCTCCAAGGCAGTTAAACAGAGGTCAAGGTCCATGAAAGAAGCTTAATTGTTAGGAAAATATAAGTCAAAATTACAGTTACATACTGTTCAAACCATTGGGATTGTTATTCTAAAAAAACAGCAAAAAAATGCAAACATAAACACAACAGGAAGAAGCCAAAGTTTGCCTTCCCTCCAGTGTGCTTGGCTCTGAGCCCTGGTTCTCAGCTGCATTCCAGTTTCTTACGTTCACTCTGAGATTGGAGTGAGGAAGAAGTTCTGAATTCCTGCTCCCCACGTGGGAGGCCTGGATCGAGTTCCTGGCTCCTGGATTTGGCCTAGCCTAGGTTAGGCTTCTGGGGGGAATTTGGAAAATGAATCAGTGGATGGAGCTCTCTTCTAGGCATTTTTGTGGTAACTGTTATACATTGAATTTCTGTCTTGATTCCTGTTTCAGATAGTTTACTATTGGTGTATAGAAATATTATGTTGATTTTGTAACTAACTAGTTCACTGAAAAAACCTTTCAATAGCGAAAGCAGTCCTGAGAACAAAGCTGGGAGCATCACTTCACCTGACTTCAAAATGTACTACAAAGCAATAGTAACCAAAATAGCCTGGTGCTAGTGCAAAAATAGACATATAGGCCAATGGAACAGAATAGAGATCCCAGAAATATCCACATTCTTACAGCCAACTTATTCTTGACAAGGTGCCAAGGATATACACTGGGGGAAAGAAAAATCGTTTCAGTAAAAAAATGCTGAGAAAATTGGGTATTTGGATGTAGAATGAAATCAGACCACTATTTTTCATGATAAATGAAAGTAAACGCAAAATGGATGAGAGTTTTAAATGCAAGATCAGAAACCATTAAACTACTACAAGAAAATAAAAGGGAAGTGCCTCAGAACATTGGTCTGGGAAAAGATTTTTGTTTTTGATAAGACCTCAGAAACAGAGGCAAGAGAGGCAAACATGGACAAATGGAACTCTACAGAACTGAAAAGCTTCTACACAGCAAAGGAAACAGTCACGTCATGAAGGGACACAATGGCCAAGACAGGAAATCCACTTATGTGTTCATCAGCGGACAATGGAACAGTATTTGGCCATAAAGGAATAACATCCTACCATTTGCTACAAAATGGATGGAACCAAGTCATCCCATTAAGCGGAACTCATCAGGAACAGAAAATAAAAATTCCTGTGTGTCCTTCTTCGTACATGGAAAATAGAAATCCTCATATCACAGAAATAGAGTAGAAGCGTGGTTATGAGAATCTGAAAAAGGTGAGGGACAGGGAAATACTGGCTATGAGTTACAAAATTACAGTTAGATAAAGAGGAGTAAGTTCCAGTGTTTTATAGCACAGTAGGGTGTACTTACCAAATAACTGGAAGAGCATTCTGAGTGTCCTAACCACAAAGCAAAGACAACTCCTTGAGGTGACAGATGTGCCATTCATCACTTGATCATTACAGATTGTATTCATGTACACTGATATTGCATGGCATCCTACTAATGTGTACAATAATTGTGTGTCAAGTAAAAGAAAATGGTAAAAAGAAAATTGAGTCTAGGATCACTCTGAACTCAGAGTCCAGCTGACTCCACTTGTAATTCACAGTGAGTAGAACACCAGCTCCCACACTGACATCAAAGGCTTGGTCGTTTAGCCTCACGGTATGTTCTGGAAGCCAGAGGCCTGCTTACCTTGGCTCTGTTACCTCTCCTGTATCCTACCCCTCATCCTATTGTGTTGCCCTATCCCTCCCTACCTTCCCGTTGCTCCTGTCCCCGCCAGCATTCCTCAGCCAGCTGAACAGAGCTTCCTCGTGCTCAAGCTGTCCATGGGCAGACCCTCCACCAGCTGCCCTGGTCACCCTGCTGTCTCCTCAGCAGCTTCTCACAGAAAAGCTCTTCCTTTCCTAGTGCTTCTCAGGCTGGACTGGGACCCTCTTGGAACCTCTTTTCTGCTCCACTGCACTATGTGTAATTCCAGGAAGGTCCACACCCTTGTCACCTGCAGGTCATGTGTGTGCTGTGTCCTCTGTGACTGGTTCTTGGAAGTCATCTGGAATCCAGCCTGGGAACATCCAGTACCTCAGTGGAATCCTTGTTTATCTCCAAATGGGATGGTTAACTTGCCACAGGGCTGCCTTCCATTTGAGCCCCTCAAAGACAGGGACTTGGTAAACCTGTGCATCCAAGCCCCCTATAGAGGGAGTTGGAGACTGACAAGAATGAGGCAATTGGAACTGTGGTTCAGATAAGGCCGGACCCTTAGCTGAGGGGGTGAGGACCTCAGGGGGTCCTAGCTGGTCTTATTGAGCTCGATGCTTGCACAACTGCTAAGCTTCCTCCCCAGGTGAGACCCTGTCCCGCCTCTGGGTGGCCTTGCTCCTCAGGTGCATGTGTCTGCGAGTACTCATTCACTGCATGGGGCTCTGAGTGAAAACCAGCTGTGGGTCATTTCAGTCTCCTGCCCACAGGTCCCATCATTGGCACTGGCAAGGGCACCGTGGGAAGGCTTTGGCTACGTGAATGAAACCTTAATGGTACGATTCTCAGTATAAACATCCCCCACCTGAACAGTCCCAGAGCCTCAGACCCATGCCACAAGTACAACATCTGTCACTGGGACAGTCCCTGGAGCCCCAGACCCATGCCACAAATACAACATCTGTCACTGGGACAGTCCCTAGAGCCCCAGATCCAAGCCACGAGCACAACATCTGTCACTGGGACAGTCCCTGGAGCCCCAGAACCACGCCATGAAGCACAAACATCTGTCACTGGGACAGTCCCTGGAGCCCCAGACCCATGCCACAAGCCTCCACCACCAGGACAGTGCTGAAACCCAAGATCCACATCAAGACTGTTTGACGGGCAACATTGGTTTGGTTTTCTTGCCCAGGTTCTTGTCTTGCACAAGGTGTTAACAAAATGTATTTAAAAGGCAGGAAAGTGAATACAACACACACACACACACACACACACACACACACACACACACACACACAAAACCATGGGTTACCCTAAAAGGAGAAATACTTGCCAATGGGCAGAGGGCCAGAAGATTGTCTGAAGGAAGTGTGGATGTTAGAGAAGGAGGAGTGACATTGTACCAGTGCAGTAGCACTTTCGGCTGTAGGGACGGAGTGAGTGAGCTATGGGGTAGAGGGTACTCCCTCCACAGCTGGAAGCCACCTGGGTAGCTGGTGACATCTCCACAAGTTCCACCCGGAGCTTAATTTTTACAACACCCTCTGTTACTCCAGGAGGAAGCAGGTGCATCCTGGGGAAAGGAGGGTTTTGATTGACAAGTAGGAGGCTAGAATTACAGTTTGAGTGTGAACTTCCAGCTCAGTGGACGTTTTCATCCCCATAGCCTTTTCATATGAAAACAAAGCCCCTTTGCTACTGTTGCCCAGGGCTGCTCTGTCTCCTAGGGCACTCCTGGCCCCAGGAACAACCCTGGGCAGCTTCCAGGTCCCTGTGGTTACAAGCTCTTCCAGAAAAAACACTCTCAGTCAACCTTGCTGACACCTTTCTCTTCCAGAACAGTGGGCTGAAAGGAGACTACGGTTACACAGAATGTTCCAGAAGCATTGGGCAGGTCACATCACAAATGCTTTGAGCTGTTACAGTTATCCTGTGAGTTGGCCATATTAGTCCTATTTTGGGGGGAGGAAATGAGGATTGTGGGCAGTAACTGTGGCTCCTATGGGCTTTTATTCTGAACTTACTCAGCTCCCAAAGTGTTGCTGACCACTGTTCCTTCCCTCCTGGTCCTGTGTCTGGGGAGAGAACCTTGAAGGAGGTGGGGGAAGATCTGACTCTGTGCTGCCCTCTGCTGTGGAAGTTCTGAGCAGGACACAGAGGTGACTGAGTTGGGAGGTACAAGAACCCAGTTGTGGACACTGCTAGCCCCACCCTTCCCTCCCCAGCATGCACTCAGCCCATCCTCCTGGCTGCCATGGCCCTGCCCCAACCATTAGTCTGAGGGGCCAGGAGAGATTTCTCGTATGCTCTTGCTCAGCTCCATTCACATCCAATTTCATGGAACTCCTGCTGGTCACTCACTCAGCTCCTCATGCCAGGCTTGGTCTCAGGCTCCTGCACAAATGCACGGGTCACCATTCCCCAAGAATCCAACACCATGGAGCCCCAGCACTGTGTAGGCAGGGCGCCTGTTCCCCGCATGGGGCTGGAACAGAGCCGGGATTGTGCTCTATAAAGGGCAATGCACACCTGGATGAGCCCGGCTGTTTCTTCCCGTGGCCCTTACCCAGCCTCTAGGTGTCTGGCAGCTGTTCTGTTCCCGTATTCCCACATCACGTTCCCATCACCTGGGGAAGCAGACACCTCATGTGCACAGGCTGGCTGCTTGATTCCAAGAGCAAAGATGATCATGTAGGAGAGTAGGATTGAGAAAGATGAATACAGACACCAGGGAAGGAGGAGAGGTAGGAAGAGGGAACAGACTTACATATTGTAGTGAAGGAGTGAAAGCTTATTCCTGGCAGATGGGCCAACCCTACCTTCAAGTCTGGCCCGAGTCAAATCTCTTCAGCCTGGCACCTCCACCTCTGGACCCAACAGCAGCTCTCCAGATGCAGGGGGCTCTGGCCTGGCCTCTGGCAGCTCAGTCAACACTGTGGGTGACTCCTGGTTCCACCTGGGGCTGAGGTGGCTGAAGAGGCACTGGGATCTTAGGGCAGCCTGCCAGGCCTCAGGCTCTGAGGGACAGCCTCTGTCCTTACTTCCTGATTGGGAGCCTGGTCATGCAGAAAGGAGGATCCGCTCTGAGCTCAGAGTCCCCAGGTCACGAGGGTCAGATGCAAGGAAGGTCACAGTCAAAGACAGGTGCCTGTGCCCCAGCTGCTGGCAGCCCAGCTCCCCCCTCCCCACTCCTGGACAAACAGGTTTCTCAGGATGGGGAGGATACCCGCGGCGGTCTGCAACATTGTGTGGTAGGCGTGACATTTACGGAGACTGCTAATCATGTGTGTTCTTAGCACACCCACAACGGTGACCTTATCAGACCTGTGTTAATTACATTCGTTGTGGTCCTCGTTATGCAATCATCATATGAACACATCTTATGCATATACATGTTTACTTGTCAGCTATTCAACAATAAAGCTAAAAAAGGTAACACATGTGTGTACACACACATACAGCAAGGCAGGGAGAGAGGCAGGCTGGTGACAGAAACCCAACATGTTTAGGCATGACTGATAACATCACACATACACACTCTGCACACACATGCACACACACACTCACACGTGTACATGCCATGGTCTGTTTGTGTAGGGAGGCATTGGGGAGCAGGAAGGAGCACACCAACCCCAGGCAGGCCTGCCCACACTCAGGCAGGCGCCTTCACGCACCGTGCCAGGCTGTGCAGCAAAGCCATGGAGAGCTCTAACACCCTCTAAGTGAACATGACAGCTTCCTCACAGGTTGATGCGAGGATGCAATGAAAGTGAAAGGAAATGTTTACTGACTGCCACCTGCAGCACCCCTGGGACGCCTGGCTGTTTTCCCAGCTTCCAGCAGGATTCTGGGATTCTGTGTGGTTGGCAGGGGGACTGGCGGGGCAGCTCAGTGGAGGACTGCAGGTCCCAGCTTTGCAGTTCAAGCGTGCTCCACTGAGCACGAGCGAGCTCAGGGTGTTGCATCTGAAGAGGAGATAGTGGTATCTATTCACAGATTTCGGGAGACTAAACAAGAGAATATATATTGATCTGGTGTTTGTACGGGATTCTTTCTGTCTCGACTTTGGCTGAGGACCAGAGATTGAGTACTATTTAATGGGTGCCTTCTCCCAGCACTCTGGAAAGGAGCTGGACACCCTGGGCCCAGGCCTGGTCAGCACCCAGCTGGAAATGCAGAGGCCCCTGCTGACCTGGCCACTGGCCCTTAGGACCCTGCAGCTTGGTGACTGGACAGTCCTGGCTGCAGGGCGCCGCCCTTGCTTGGCTGGGGAGGTGGAGCTGAGCTAGAACCTGAGATTTGCCCTCTCATCCCTGCACTATGTTCTCAGAGGGTTCCTGTGGAGTCTTTTAACGTTTTCTCTCCCTGTGTTTGCAGGAGTTTGGTCTCTGCCACCCTCACAAAGGGTGCTGGGTTCTTAGCTTCCCGGCTCTCTCTTGCGCGTGGTTTCTCTGTGCACACGCTGCAGAACTCCCCCTACCCGGGGCTATGGCACAGCTCCCTGTGCCTAGCTGTGGGCTACTGAAGGATCTGCAGGCCTGCACTGCCCCCTGAGTTTCAAGAGCCACGCGAGAAGCGGTGTAGGGCTGGAGACAGGCTGCAAAGTCCATCCACGCCCGATTCTGGTGAGAGACCTGGTGGCTCCCTTGCACATTCTTAGGCCTTGGGTTTAGTGTGTGTGAACTTATGTAGAGACGTGCTTGTGGGGGCATCTTGGGGTGAGTGGGTGACACGCAAACCACTGGGCCTGGCACTGGGCATGCCCTGATAGGCAGCCACTCTCGTCATCGCTGTGTGCCAGGAAGGTGGCTGTGCACCTGCCCTCACCCTGCAGCAGCCGAACCACTGGGGCCTGACACATTCCAGACACTATGGAGGCTCCAAGCAGGCCAGGAAAGGCCTCACACTCAGTCTGTTCCACCCTGCTTCATTACTTCCTCAACAAGGGTTCAAAACTCTGTGGAGCCTGTGGCCTTCCCTGGGAGCAAAGGGAACTGGCAGAGACCTGGTGCACATTATGCCATCAACCACATGAATAATGAATGAATGAATGAATGAATGAATGAATGAATGAATGAATATGTGATATGTTAGTTTCCTCCTTTTTCTGAGTTCTCTGTGCCTCACAAAGTTCTGAACACATGTCAATTACCAGAGCTACCTATAGCAGCCTGGATGAAGGGTAGTGCAATACACACACAAACGATGAGTGAGTTAAACAAGACGGATTTGTTTTCCACCGTGAAGTCTGGAAATGGACGGATTGGTTCAGTGGTTGAAAGTTTTTAAAGGCTCCTCAGCTCCTTTTGCTCCTTTACCGGTGGATTTCACAGCCTGACACGGCTGCTCACACTAGCTGTGGCTTCTCTATCCCAGTGCACATGTCTGAGATATCGAAAAGAATGTTTTCACCAATATCATGCTGTTGTGCATTTCACAATGTGGTCCCTGTCCAGCTGCAAGGGAGCATGGTAAGCACTGTCATTATTTCAGTGTTCTGAGGGCAGTGTTCCGGGCAGGAATCTGAAAAGTTTAACCCATAAAGAGAAGGATGGCTGCTGGAGAGTGCCATGGGTCCCGGACACACCACACTGTGTTGTGCAAAGTCAGGGTTCTTTCTTCATCATCCTGTGCTAGGCTTCTCTGAAACGCTGGTGGTCAGGCTCCTTTCTCACAATGCCCTCTGCACACATTCAGTGGCCACCTGCTGTGTGTGGAGTAGGCACTAGGAACTCAGAAACACAGACCTAGCTTCTGCTGGCCCTCATGGTCTGCAGGGAGCTGACCAATCCCTAAGCAACCTTCTGGATGTCGTGTGTCAGTGGTGTGTGGGTTGTAGGCACAGGTGGCTGTCAGCCCTGATGCCAAGTCACTAGGTATAGTTCAGCCTGGAAGAGGAAGTGGGGTTGGAAAACCTGGGTGCATTCCAGATTTTACGAGAAGGACATGATTCTCCTATAATTGTATGGTACCATTGTAAAATAGGTTTTAAATCAGGTTTCACTTCTCTTCTGACGGAAGGCAAGTTATGATTCCCTACTTTTTGCGTGAGAAAACAGAGGCTGCAAGATTTCTGCTCCCTTTACCAGTTCAATCAGAAGTTCTGAACTCAGCTCTCTTCACGCTCTTTGGGTACGCCCATGTCCACTCCTGCTGCTCTGACCACTGGCTGGGACCCACTGCCCACTCGGCCAGGCCAGGCACATCACCTGGACTTTATTCTGTTTTGAAGCATGCAGTGAATGGAGGTGGACTACTTCCCAGGGGCCTCAGCAACCTGCTAGGCCTAAGGAAGGCAATCTGCCAGGTTCCAGGAGGGCTGTCTAGCCAGCCACTGGCTCAATTAGGCACTGAAATTGATTTTAAGATGTTACCGGTTAATCAATTGCTTTTAATTATCTGCATTCTCTAAACTCCCAGCTTTGTACCCAAGCCTGTGATTGTAACTGGGAAAAATGAGGTGCAGAGTGATCCCTTCCCTTAGGGAGGCAAAGCTAGAGGGCTTAGCCTAAGCAACAGGGGAATAAGGGCTTGCAAAGGCCTGAGTTGAATCTCAGCATTGTAACTAATGAACTGAGGCAATGGCTTTCTCCAGGAACACTTTCTCAGGAGACTTAGCTTGGTTCTCCAGAAAATAAAGTGTGCAAAACTCTGCTCACTACAGGGGTCCCTAGGAAGTGTTACCAGTTGTGACTGTCAGTTGTGAGATGAGGACAAGTACTTCGCTTTTGAACAGGTTATTCAAACAGTCATGAACCTGAGGCCAGAGAGAACTGCCCTTTTCAGAATGTGCAGTACAAAACATGACCACGAGGGGGAGAAAGAGTCCTCACTTTCCCAGCTTCCACCCTACTCTCTCTGCTCCTAGGGGCACTCAGCAGGTGACTGTCCTTACTTTACTTCCTCCCACATACACCAAATATGGAAAACTGTAGGTAAAGGAGAGATTCCCTGGGATTTTGACCTTAAAACAAGATGCAGAATATTCTCCGGATTCCTGTGTGTGTCCAAAAAATTCTGATTCCTTCTGACTTGTTCTCTCAACCTTATGATATTTTTTCCAAATGCTCCACGTAATGTCCCAAACACTCTCTCTGAAAATCTGCACATTTTACATAGCTCTGAAACCTCCTCAGCAGTACTGTGACTATCTCAAACTCTGATGCTTCCCAAACCCTATGATAACATGCTCTGAATATCTCAAGTTCTGAATCTCCACCTCGATATCCTGTGCTCTTAGACGCCCATATTCTCACCAGTTCTTGGAGACTGTAGACATCGGTGGCCCACAGACCCTTCTCCAATCCATTCCCCAGGTTGGTGCTCTAGGGAGGCCTTCCCATAAGCAGGTCTGGGTTTGTCAATCCCTACCTTTGTCCTCTTCTTCAAGTAGTTCAGTGAATTCCCATCCCAGTTGGCATGGTTTTCAAACATTGGAACACATTTTTCTGGTCTCCAGGGGTCTCTCAGCTACCTCCTGTTGCCTTGTTTTGGCTCTCACCGTGGCCTTTCATTTCCTGGCAGTGACATGCTCATCCGTCCATGCTGGTGCTCTGCACACACTGGGGTCTCTGTGCCCTGTGCCCTGCTTACCCATCCTTCTGCTTTGTTTTCACATCAACTCCTATTCTTATAAGCTTCTGAGATCAGTTGGTGGCCAGGACTGCTCACTAGGTTATCCCAGAACAGCGCCACACACATATCTTGTTATTCAGAGAGTAGCTAAGTTTCTAGAGGGCCACACGCTCACATTGTCCATGATTTAGTATATGGGAAAGTATGCAGTGTTTTCCTTATCTCCTCTCTTTTGGTTTCTGGGTGGATTGAGTTGTGATCTTAACCAATGACTGGGAAGGCTTTGGTAATGACGAACATCACAGAGTGGACAGGAAAGTGAGGAGCAGGCAGGGAAGTGGAGGCATTGCAAATCAGGAGGGAGAATTTTCCCATGCTCTTCTGAGGAGCCACCTATTCAGCCACAGCAGGCTCCAGGACTTTAATATGAATGAGGAAAAGATAAGCAGGGAGCATCTCCAGGGCAGAGCTACCAAAGAGCCAAGATTTAGCAGTTTTTGAAGCAGGATGCTTCCCAGATCAGTCCCACACCTGTGCTGGTTAGCGAAGACTTCACCTCCAGCCAGTCCTAGTTGGTCCCAAGCACGAAGATGACATGGATGCACAGGAGGCCATCATGCAAGTTTGACCAAACTTTGACACTTACGTGGAAACCTTCACAAGAAAGCAAGATCCAGATAAATGATCAGAGAAGAGAGCTTTTATACCTTTTGGATGAAGCAGATGAAACATCTATGAAGAAATAACTCAGGAATTTGAACTGGGGGCAGTAAATTGTAGTGAAGTGACTCGGTGGGTGTGAAACTAGAGGCAGATATAGACTATTTCTGTACACTTATTTGTAACCATCCATTCTGGCATCAGGTCCAAGCCCCTGGTGATTAGAGTGTTCTTCATTTCACGGTGAAGTGTGGGTGCCCAGTTCATGGGAAGCTGTGTGGCTCATTCTAAGAACAAAAGGTGAGGTCAGAAGGACTTATTATCCACCTGTTATTTCTCAATGGCTTCAGCCCAGAATGATGACTATAAAGGCGGTGTCTCATTTCATACTGCACCTTTTCTAGTCCTGTGACTTTAGAAGAGTGCTGTGGACTCTGAACACTGCACCTGTCTCCTTGGCTTAACATAATCAAGAGTTATTCTTTCTCATTCTGCAGTACCTTGTGGTGATTCAGTGGTAGTGGGAATGCAAATGTCTGGATTCATTTCTGGAAGTTAATTGGATAGAGTATATGAAAAGCTTTGAATCACCTGCCCAGTAATTCAGACCTATAGGAACTACCCTCTCCTAAAGGAACAGAGACCCAGATCCACTCATTGATGTGTATGGATATTCAGTATAAACTATTTACAGCCAGAGATCACTAGAAATGATTTGAAACATAACACTACTGGGTCTGATGGAGAGGAGGAGGGGCGAGTGCTGACTTGGAGGCTGTTGTTCCAGCTGCTGAGGTTTGCTTCTGGGCACAAAATCTTCACTACTTTAACATTCTGGGCCTCTCCCTGCCTCTTCACTCACTCCTGCCCTTGCTCTCACAATGCACATTTTAGAGTATGAGTTGAATTTGTGTATCACTGATACCTCTGTCATCTAAGGGGCAGACACCCACAGAGGAAATATGTTCTTAATTGCCTTTAGCATGGAAAAGTTTAGTAAGTAAGGCTGCTGTGTGGGAACAGGCTGCCTCCCCTGTGTTCAGGTCAATGCTTCATCCTAACTGTGGTGGCCTTGCCAGACTGTCTACACCCACACCTCTGTCTATATCCACAACTCTATCAACACCCCTAACTCTCTCTACACCCCACCTCTATCTACACCCCCACCTCTGACTTATAAAAGTTACCGTTTAGATATGAAGTGCCTTCATTTCACACTAGTTGCCATCTAGTTAAGAACCTGAGCAACCTGCATTTATTTATTGGCTATGTGTTTAAGTTACAGGGTGGGGATGGCCTGTAAGATTCAACTAGTTGTCTCAGGTGGATACTCAAAGGACGAGATCTCAATTTTATGGCCATTACATAGTGTAATGAAAGTGTTTGTGGGACTACTGTGGCAGAATGCTCCCTTCTATCTCTAATGCAGACACACACAGATTCCACACCCAAGAGTCATGCAGCCCACAGGGAGCTGCACTCTCAGTTGCATTCCACATGTTCTTTGCAAGAGGTGTTGGAGATGAATATCTGACCATGCAAGACTTCCAATGAAGGTTGTGCTGGAATGGGCAATTCCTGGACTTGCTAGTCTGAAACTCATTTACTCATAGATAACAGGTGTATTCTGCAGTATATGAAAGTGGGAGAAAAGATTCCTCTAAGAGACATTTCGACCACATAAGTGAGTTATGCAAAACTGTAGGGGCATTGTACAGTTGGGCCATTGCTTGTCCTACCTGGTCCCACGTTGGAGTGCTGTTACTGATCTAGCGTTCTGTTCGTGAGCCTGATCACTGCTACCTGTGTTGGAGGCCTGGATAGCACTGCTGGCTTCAGGCGGGCCCAGTCCTTTCCGGGAGAGCCAGCACATGGACAGTCGTTTCTCTGTCCTCGCTTGGACCTCTATCTTTCAAATAAATATGTGAATAAATCTCAAACAAATAAATCCTGCAACGTTTTTTATACACCAACATTAATCTTAATGAGGAAGACCTTTAAAAGACAATCCCTTTTACACTAGCAACAAAAATAATTAAATGCTGTGGAATAAATTTAACCAAGGAAATGAAAGCCTTCAGCAGTGAATTTGTAAAACATTAATGAAGAAAACGAAGCTGAAAGGAATTCTCATACTAATGGATTGGTAGAATTCTATTATCCAAATACACAAAGCGATTTAGAAACTCAATCCAATTCCCATCAAAATATCGACACTCTTCAAATAACTTATAAAAATTCTTAGAATTCATACAGACAGACAAGAAGACCCTGAAGAGCCAAAGCCATGTAGAAGAGTCAAAATGCAGGCAGAGACATCACGGTGGCAGATGTCAAGGCACTGCACAGGCCATGGTCACCATGCAGCACACAGCAAGCTGCTGGCTGTCAACAGGTGTGCAGATCAGTGACACTGAGCAGAAACCCCAGAAATAAATCCACACTCTCAGCTACACTGCTCAATTTCAGGTAGAATGCTTTAAAAATGTGTTCATATGTTAAGAGCACTATTCAGTTCTCTTTTGTTTTCTTTCGCTATTTAGTTTTGTTTTCTCAATGGTGCTTTTGAACCTCATGAAGATATGAAAATTCCAAAGTTAGTTATGGAACAAAATGGCTTCAAAAATCCATAAATCTGACAAAATAAGTTTTGAGGAAAACAATGGAAAATATTTGTAATATATTAGTGTAGTTTGACATCAGGGAATGAGTCACAGTGTCTATCAGTTGTCCCAAACACATGTCAGGGCTGTGCGCACCGGTCTGGGAACTGTTCAGAAATGCAACTTCTTGAATCCGCCCAGGCTCAGAATGAGAAACTGGCTTATGGCTCAGGGTTTGTGTTTTAACACGCTCTGCTGCTGGTTATCACACACTAAATTCATATAGCCATCCCCGCCCCTTGCACACTAAACACCTTTTCTTACTAATTTATTTATAAATTTTGAGGTAATAACATTTTTAAGGTTTTGCTCATTTATTTGAAAGTTAGAGTTGTAGAGAGAAGTGGGAGACACAGAAAGTGAGGCCTTCTACCTGCTAGTCCACTCCCCAAATGTCCACACCAACCAGGGTTGGGCCAGCTGGTATCAGACACCAGGAGGTGGTGTCCCATGGAGGTGGCCCATGGAGGTGGCCCACAGAGGTGCAGGTGTCCCATGGAGGTGGCTGGACCCCCAGTATTTGGTCTGTCTGCCACTGCTTTTTCCAGGACATTAGCAGGGAGCTGGATTAGAAATAGAGCAGCAGACACATGAACTAATGTCCGTATGAGATGTCGACATTGTAGGTAGTCTCTTTACCAAGAATGCCATAATAGTGTCTCTGAGACAACAATGGCTCTACGAGATATAAACTTGTACCTGTCACCAAAGGACTGTACTACCATAAGGTAGGGGGGAAATGGCTGAAGGAGAAAATTGGAAGGAAGAAGGCGACATCCCTATACCCACAAATCTGTAGCATAGAAAATAATGAAAATAAGATTAAAGAATTCTGTAAAAAAACTTAAGACTACACTGCATAAGCAAAATGAACAAACTACATGAACAATAGTCAAATGCAGAGTTTCAATTTTACTCATATAAACTTTGACACAGTTACAAAATAACTAAAGTTATCATATCTATAATCCCTATCAATTTGTTTGGCAAAGATTTTAAAATTAAATTTGATAAAATATTGTATTTCCAACTAAACTGATACACATTTCTTCTTTCAATTTTTTTTAAAAAGCTTGTTTTTTGCTTTTTTTTGAGAGAGTAGAGAGAGACAAAGAGTAGAGAGAGAGAGAGAGAGAGGGAGAAAGAGAGCTTCCATTTGCTGTTTCACACACCAAATGGCTGCAACAGCTGGAGTTGGGTCAATCTGAAGCCAGGAGCTGGATTTCGTATGTATGCTTTGGGTCCTAAGGATTTGAGCCATCCTCTGCTGCCTTTCCATGCCATAAACAGGAAGCTGGATTGGAAGTGATGCAGCTGGAACATAAACCAAAGCTTATATCTGAAGCTGGTGCTGCAGGTGGAAGTTTAGACTACAATGCCACAATGCTCTCAAATAGAAGGCATATGTATAAGGGAGAATGTGCCATTTTTGGCACACACAGAACTAGATGGTACTATGTCAACATTTTCCAGTAAAGTTTTAGCAACTGGGACTACAACTATGTATATGTCTTAAAATAAGTTCTTTCATTTAAATTTTTTTTTATCAATTCCTTGGATTTTGTCCAATTATAAATAGTAACAAGTACATGAAAACTTCTTGATCTCATGTGAATCATCAGAATATATTTATCAAGTCCAAGCAAGAATGTAAGTATTTGTGGCTGCTGATAGCAACTTTAAAATGTAAATTTAAAAAACTTAAAAGTAACTTTTAAAAAAAACATTTGGATCATTATATGCACAAGAAATCCCCAAGACAGAACTAAAGCCAGCTGACTCTGGCATGCTACAACCTTGCTGTAACTGCTTACTGAGTCCACGAGATTTCTTGTGTGTTTCCTTTGGGGTTCCATGCACAGTAGCAGTTTATGAAAGGGGCAGTTTTAGTTCTCCCTTTCTAATCTATGTACCTCTTGTTTCCTTTTTCTTATTGTATTGCACTAACCAGAACATCCAGTGTGCTGTTGACCAGCATGGATGAAAGGAGACATCCCTGGATAGTTCCCAAAGTTACAAGAATGTATGTTATCTCTGAGCTAAGGGGACATCCTTAGCTGGGCTGAGATTCTCACCAACGGGCATGTGACCTGGAATGGGGGCTACATTCTGATCAGGAAATCATTATAGCCTCCCTTGGCACAAGTGTGAACTGGGATTGGATGCACTGAACCGGGCCAGACATCAATACCGTCTGGTGTCCTGGAGGACCGCAATAGATGTGCGATGGACTGGACAAGGTCTCAAACCCCTACTGTGCCAGAGACCAGCTCCAGCTGACTGAGAGCTTGCAAAGGATGTGTGGATCGGCAAGCTAATAGGAAGAGATAAGACACGGACCACTATGGCATGATGCTCATAATGGACAACTCAGAAAAGTTGCCTTCTTTATTTATATCACATGTTTTTGCACAACATCCAATTGTTTCATTTTTCATTACATCATGGTTATGAAAATGCAAGATGCAATCCTAAAAAATATTTTTCTATTTCAAAGAAAACATTCTTAAAAAACCATTACTCATTAAAACCTGCAATCACCTGGCTGAGCCAGGAACTCCACAGTTGACAGCTCATGCAGTTACATAGTGACAAATAGTTTACTTATACTCAAAATCAATTTTTACTAAGCACAAACTAATATTGATTAAAATTTTAAGAATACAGAATTAAAAGATCATAAATGAAAAGATTTAATAAAAGCATATAACATAGATTCTTTGCTAAATCTTAATCAAATCATGCATTAATTACAGTCACCTTCACCTAGTGCTGATCCAATTGTTTTTTATTCTTTTGTTAAAAGGCAGTGAAAGGGATCACGGCAATTCAGCTAATCTACAAACAGAGGGCCTTTACAAGAAACTTCCTTTCATCTATATAAACTATTTTCTTTCCCTAAATATAAAAGCCAATATAAGATAGAAATTTTTAATAAACTGTTTTCTTTCCGTAAGTATAAGTGCCAGTATAAGATTGAGATTTTAAGCCATTTTGAAAGGGTTTTCTTTAGTTTCCTTTTAGAAGATGTCCCACATATTTTTGCTTTCTTGTGGTAAGAAACTAAAATGCATCATATTATGTGTTGTAACAGTTCGAGGTGTATGGTGAACAAACTCCTTATGCCTCCATGATCGCCATCTATTCCAGTATATTATCAAGCCATTTCTTAAGGAAAACATTACTTATACTAGGGCAAATTTCAGGACAAAAGTGGGCACATAACATGATGTTTGTAAACATACTGGGCTCAATTGTACTATAGTATACTTTTAGTTATATGTCATAGCCTTACGTTACTAAAGCTGTTTTTATCATAACATGATTGATCAATTTGAGGTGTCATATCAGTTACAGGAATCACTTCACATTAGCAGAAAAACAACAACAACACCCTCAGAAGAATTCTATGAAACATCACAGAGCAGATTGAGTTCCATACAAAGGGGTGAGGCAGCAACAAGGTGACCAGAGACATTCTGCCGGGCCATGCAGCCAGAAACTCCTTGCAGCCTTGCTAACTGAGGAGCAGTGCTCATCACACACTCATGCCATCCAACCCAACTGCATGGCCCCCCACACTACCTAGCCATGTGTGAGCTGTATGTGGGTGCAGATGAGCCATGGCTGGCTGAAACATCCAACTATAACCAGTTTGAATTGAAGGCCAGGCAGGAAAAGTCACTGTTTCTGCTAGGACAGGAGGTGAATTGAGTAGGGCTGGCCAATGAACCCCCTGGTATGCACAAAGTTTGGCATTGGGAGGAGTTCTGATGGAGAAGCCTGGGCAACTCCTCTGGCAGGACACAGACCCTGCAGGTAAGCGCAAGAAGCATGATAGGAAGCAGCACATGTGAAATGGACAATTTCCCACTGGCATACATTTGGCATGGGTCGGGGGCAGACCAGGCTGAATCAGCTCACGTCATCCACTGGCAAATCTGAACAACAGACCAGAGTGTGGGTTGGGCCAGGTTTGGTAGTGACAAAAGGCAGTGCACATTATGGAATGTCAAGGTGAGATTGCCTGTACTGGATGTGAGGGCAGCACCAACCAGCACACGTGAGAACCAGAAAGGATGGGGCAGATCTGGCAAGGGGAATAAGGAGTGGTTCCCTTGCTGGACAGCCAGTCCTACTGGAGAGTGTGAGCTGGGATGGGGGCAGACCAGACGAAGCAGAGCTACAATACCTGTGTGCCTCATGTGGCCTAGATCAGGGAAAAGCCAGGCTGGGCTGGTTGATCCTGTCGGTGCAAACAAAATTAGAGTTGGTGAGGGTTGTTGGGGCTTAGCTGCAGCATCAGCTGGAAGAAGCTGTCACTGGGGGCTAATTCTGTCAAGTCAAACCACAGAACCAACTGGAAAGTGCAAAATCCAGGAGTGAGAGAGACCTGGGAGGGAAATAGTGGGCACCTTCCTCTTGGGTTACCACTCCGATGGGAGGGTACAAAAACTAGGACAGGGACTGGGGTGGCTAAACAGAGAGGCACTCAATAGCATCCGTGAGGGCTGGATAGTTGAGCTGGTAGATGGAACTAAGCTTCAATACCCATCGACTTGTATGAGAGCCAAATAGGATGTGGGACAGACTGGACTAGTCTGCTACACATACTGGCAAACCAGGGTAGGGGGCAAGCCTGTTGGCAGTTATTGTGGGTCACTCTGACTAGGCTGTAGCTTCCACTTGTTTATATGAGGGCCAAGTATGTGCTGGGCAGAAGCAGGATGGACTGCAACACCCATTGGTTCCAGTGGAAGTTGGAGCTGAAAACAGAACAAACCTAGCAATTGCAACCACCAGCTGATCAGGGTGATGGATGGTGCCAGGCCCTATGCTACAAGAATCTGGTCTGGGAGCACCCCAGACAAAGTTTATTTGGGGATCTCTCCAATTGAAATGCCAGACTCAGAACCATAACCAGGAAAAGATAGAAGACAGAACAAGTTAATCAACCACCTCAGCTATATGTTGGCAGCAAAATACTGGACAAATGGAGACTCTATGATGGACTATGTCAATTAGTGAATTCTTCAGTGACTACATCGTGCTTGGAGTGGCAAGATTGGCAGTGACTCATTACTGGTGAACTATCAAAACCACTTGAGCAGGGATCTCAGAGCATGCTCCACATCTGGGACCTGTGGTGAGTGGGAAACTGGGTGGCGCTTCTCCTTAACGTCCCCCTTTTACCTCAGATACATGAAGAAAACAATATGGAAATAATAGTCTTACCCACTTTCCTATAGCCCTTGAGCCTTTTTACCCTAATTAACTACGTAAAGGTTGTCAAAAATATGACAAAAATAAAGTTAAAAAAAAAAAGAAGTGAGAGAGAGAGAGATCCCTGATAATCTGATAGGAAAAAGGGCCTCTCTATCTCCAGTAAATCTGCTGTATCGCAGTGCCTACACTATGGTCTTCTGGATTTACGATTTGGAATAGATTCAATTTTATTTTGCCTGCCCATGTTTGCATCTGATATGAATTTACCTTTTTCAAAAAGAAATTTCTAGAAATTACAGAAATTGAAAGTCTGCTGATAAATTCTCTCTTTTAAGTATGAAAAAGGCTTTGATTTATTATTAATTTTAAACTAATCTTATGATGATCTAATTCACATTTTACAAAAGTCACAATTTTTAAAAATATGCTTTAATAGTCTTAAATTTTAATTTTATTTAGCATTAAACAGATTTAGTGTGATTTGTAGATATAATTCCAAAAATTTTAAAATATTCTATTCTTCCATCCCTCACTCTCCTTCTATCCTTCCCACCTTCCATTTTACTTTGTTGCTTCCATTTTTTGGAAAAACATATTTTAATTTTATATTAAATTACCATAAAGAGGCTTAATATTTCACAAAGTAAATATGTTTTTTTTTTAGAATTTTAAAACCTTTTTAATTTATTCTTTGTTTTTATGTGAAAGTTATACAAAGAGACAGACACAGATATTCACACAGAGATCATCTATCCACTGGTTCATGCCCAAATGCTCGTAATAGGAAGAGTTTGGGCCAAGTTGAATCCAGGAGAGAGAAGTCTGCTACATGAGTAGCAGGAACCCAATGACTTGAGCATCACCACTGCATCCCAGTGTGCACATCGGCAGGAAATCAGAATTGGAAGCAGAGTCTGGACTCTTATCCATACATTCCGATGTGAGCCTTCCAATGGGCTTCTTAATAGCTGTGCCAAATATTTGCCCTAAAAGTTGATCTTCAATGCTTCATTATTATCAGCACAGTTTTTACCAAGGAGAGGTAACAGTATCTGAATACCAAAAGCAATCTATTGAGTGGAGAATTAATAGAGCAGATTCACTTCTGGCAATTTTATCAATCTACAGAATAGCTCAATCGTTTCTTTTGTCCCAAATGAATTGAGGAGCCAAACAATAAGAAAATACATTAGAGAAAATGTTTACAAAGAAATCTGATCTCAGGTTCTTCTAACAATCCTTTGAAAATATTGGCATATTTTGACATTGTAGTTTTAATAAATGCAGGAATGGAATCTACTGTTGTTGATTATCAGCTTTACATTTCAAAAGTTTATCAATCAGTTGAGTTGAATTAACGATGCAAGTTCCTTAACTGGACAATCAGGATCAGAAAGCTGAATAAATGTTTGAGCTGAAGAGCTGCTCTTTTATTGACTACCCCATAGGCACAAATGAGATTATCATTTAAGGTGCTTTTGCTTCTTCTACTGATTAAAATATTATGTTGGTACAATATTGACTCTCCTTAATAATAACATGCAATTGCATTATTAAAATTTTGCTTAATGACTTGGTATATGCAATGCAATTTATTGTAGACATTATTTTTTTACTATGTATAAATGATAACAGACTTTCTATTCTTGATTATCTTAAGGAAGTGTGATTTCTAGAATACCTAAAGCTTTATTTTCTAAAGTATCAGATCTAAATCAACTTATTTTGTTCTAAAATGTGAAACATTCAAATTTAAACTATAAAAAAAATCCCAATTTCAAATCTTGGAACCTCCTTTGAAATGCAATTTCAAAAAATATCTCAAACAATAATATTGATTCACTGTAAGGAAACATTAACCAAAAGGCAAAGTGAAAAATGACATATTGTAAGAAAATGATGGGCCCGGTGTGGTGGCCAGGCAGCTAAAGTCGTCCAACAGATTGGAAAAATAGGAGTGGCAAAAACATCATTTATTTGTAATTATCAGAGATATGTATTTTTTTCTTGCATTTAATTTTATAACAACGTTTCATAGGCTCTGATGTACCCCTTTCCCTACCTCTTGCCCTCCCCCCATGATGGATTGCTCCACCTTATTGCAGTATTACAGATCAAATCTAGTTTTATTTCTTTCAATGCAAGCATGTGCCTTGCATAGAGTCCAGTATCTTGTTGCCCAGCTGAATTCAACAGTTTCTTGAGGAGACTAGCTCTGGTCTGGAGACATAGCTGGCAGATTATCATTTCAACCAGTTAAATGCCATAACATAACATCAACAACACTTTCCAACATTATGGGGTTAGTTAACAATGTAATACTACAGTTCACTGGTACCCTTTTACAAATTGACAGCATTTCAACTTAAATTAAGGCAAACATGTGGTATCTGGCCTTTTGGGATTGACTCATTTCCCTTAGTATGATGGTTTCCTGTTGGGCCCCTTCCTCCATCCCTAGCTCTCCTTCAATCCTTCCCACCCTCCATTTTACTTTGTTGCTTCCATTTTTTTAAAAACATGTTTTAATTTTACATTAAATTACCATTAAAAGGCTTAATGCTTCACAAAGTAAAAATGTTAATAAATAAATTGCAAAAAGACCCTAATTTAATGGGAATAAAAATAACATTCAATAGTAACAGAAAGGACAAATGACCATTATACATAGATCATTAAAAATATAATAGCATAGCATTCTTAAGCATTGAGTTGACAAAGATGGTAACAAAGTTTTACAAAAATATATTTGCAGCAATACTGATACATGAATGCCTTTTTCTTTTTACATATATTTTTTTATTAATTACATTGCATTCTGTGATACAGTTTCATAGGCTCTAGGAATCCCTTAACCCCTCCCCACACCTTCCCCCCCATGGTGGATTTCTCCACCTTGTTGCTGTATTACAGTTCACATTCAGTCAAGATTCTTTCATTCCAAGAGTATACCAAGCATAGAGTCCAGCATCTTATTGTCCACATAAATTCAACAGTTTCTTGGGGAGACCATCTCTGGTCTGAAGGCAGAACTGGCAGAATATCATCCCAATCAAGTTAAAGCCACAACATAACATCAACAACAATTTACAACATTATGGAATTAATTCACATGGTATCAAGTAACCAATATGTTAAAAAGAAAAATGCAAGTTCTTAACCACATCCTGTGACTACTTCATTGACATTTCAATTTTAGTTTTTACACAGAACCGGCTGCTATACACCTTAAAATGGCTATAGGGTACTATTCAGCTGTCTCATGTCTATTTTCATTTTAGCATTCAGCAGTTTATAGTGTTGAAGCATAATTTTGCTGAACTTGGCAGATTTTAGGATAGTCTAAACTGGCTTATAACTCTAACAAGGCATTTGTCAAGAGTTGAGGCACTGAATGGTTTTAGGAGGGGTGTGCAGAGGAATCTTCAATACCTTAGTGAGGATCAAATAATTTTTGCGTTTTTAAGTGCTAGCTGCCACATTTAAGGGAGAACATGTTGTAACTGTCTTGTGAGTCCAGCTTTTCCTATTCATTGTTATGTCCTCTAGTTATGTCTGTTTTGCTCCTAACAGTAGAATTTCACTCTTTCTATGACTGAGTAGTATTTCTCTGCTATATGCCACACCATCCATTCCTCTGATGTTGGACGCTTTGGTTCATTCCACACTTTGGCTGATATTGGCAGTGCTGCTGTAAACCTGGTGGAGCACATATCTCCTCGATTCACTGTGTTCAAGACTTTGGATATGCACCAGTGTTGGGATTGCTGGCTGATATGGCAAGCCTATTTCTAGTTTTTAAAGAAATCTGCACACTGTTTCAAGTGGTCACACTAATTTACATTTCCAACAACAGTGTATAAATGTTCCAAATCCTTCACAGCCTTCTCACTACTGTTTACTCTGCATTTTATAGTTTTAAAAATTAATTTTATTGCATCATTTGACACAATGTTAAAGGCACTGGGGTTCCCCCCACTTCTCTCTGAACCCTCTTCCCAATCTGGATTTCTCCACCTTGCTGCATTACCACAGTTAAAATTCAATTGAGGTTCTTTCATTGGAAGTATTCACCAAGTGCAATGTCCAGCATCTTATTAACCTAGTGAGTTCACCGCTTTCTTGGTGAGACCATCTCTGGTCTGAAGGTAAAGCCGGCAAAGTATCATCTCAATGAATTAAAAGTCCCAACATAACATCAACAATAATTACAGCATTGTTGCATTAATTAACATGGTATTGATTAACCCATATGTTAATAGGAAAATGCAGGTTCTTCATAGACATTTCAACTTTGGTTTATATTCTACTTGGTTCTATACATCTCAAAATGGCTATAGAATACTATTCAGCTGTCTCATGTCTATTTTCATTTTAGTATTTAGCTGTTTATAGTGTTGAAGCATGATTTTGTTGACAGGCTGTCAGAGATTACAATAATATTACAAATACAGGTACTATTTTCCAGATTGAAATCTTTTCATCTCAAATTAAGGCAAACATGTGGTATTTAACATTTTTGGATTGGTTCATTTCTCTCCTTTCTTTTTAAGATTTATTTTATTTATTGGAAATTCAGATATACAGAGAGGATAGACAGAGAGGAATATCTTCTGTCCGATGATTCACTCCCCAAGTGAGCAAAACGGCCAATGCTTTGCCAATTCGAAGCTAGGATATCCCACATGGGTGCGGGGTCCCAAGGCTTTGTGCCATCCTCAACTGCTTTCCCAGGCCACAAGCAGGGAGCTGGATGGGAAGTGGAGCTGCTGGAATTAGAACTGGTGCCCATATGGGATCCCAGGGCATTCAAGGCGAGGACTTTAGCTGCTAGGCCACGCTGCCGGGCCCAGATTCATTTCTCTTATGCTAATGGATTCCAGTTGGTCTCATTTGGCCACAAAAAACTGCATTTCATTTTTTTTAAATAGCTGAGTAGTATCCATGGAGTATATGAACTACAGCTTTCTTATCCAGTCTTCTGCTGATGGGCATTTCAGTTGCTTCCAAGTCTTTGCAATTATTGATTGGGCTGCTACAAACATAGGGGTGCATGTTGGTTTGTCATGAAACAGGTGTTTTGGATATATTCCTAGGAGTGCTATTGCTGGGTCCTATGGTATGCTGATTTTCAGTTTTTTGAGTATCCTCCATACTGATTTCCAAAGATGCTGTACAAGTTTGCAGTCCCACTAGCAGTGGAGTAGGGTTCCCTTTTCCCCACATCCTCACCAGCAAGTGTTTTTGGTGGTTTTTTGTATGTGTGGCATATTTGAAGCGGTTAGCTGGTACCTCATTGTTGTCTTAATTTGGATTTCCCTTATTGTCAGGGAACTTGAGCATTTTTTTCATATGTTTGCTTGCCCTTTTGGTTTGTTCTTTTGTGAAGTGTCTGCCCAATTCCTGTGCCCATTTTTTGAGTGGTTGGTTTGTGTTGGTGTTTTGGTTGTTCTGGAGATCTTTGTATATTCTGGAGATTAGCCCCCTATCACCTATGTAGTGTGCAAAGATCTTCTCCCATTCTGTGGGTTGCTTTTTTACTTTGTTGATTGTTTTCCTTGCAGTACAAAAACTCTTAGTTTGATGAGGTCCCATTTGTTTATTTTGGTCTTGATTGCTATTGCTTTTGGAGTCCTTTTTAGAAAGTCAGGGCCTACTCCTAGATCTTGTAGTGTGTTCCCTACGTTTTCTCCCAAACGTTTCAAGGTTTCTGGGTGTAGGTTTAAGTCTTTTATCCATGTAGATTGGATCTTAGTGTATGGTGACAGGTATGCATCTATCTTTTTGTTTCTACAGGCTATCATCCAGTTGTCATAGTAGCTTCCCATTTGCTTGGGTTGTTGTCTGTGTTTTTGTCAAAGATTAATTGGCTGTATCTATGTAGGTTTCCTTCTGTTGTTTCTATTCTGTTCCATTGATCCTTTTCTCTGTCTTTGTGATAGAACCAGGCTGTTTTGATAACCACTGCCCTATAGTATGTCCAGAGGTCTGGGACTGTGATTCCTCCTGATAAGTTCCTATTCTTCAGAATAGTTCTAGCTATTTGTGTTTCCAGATGAACCTTTGTATCATTTTTTCCAGTTCAATGAAGAGTGTTTTGGGTAATTTGATTGGGATTGCATTGAATGTATATATTGCTTTTGGTAGTATAGACATTTTAATGATGTTGGTTTTACCTATCCTGGAGCATGGAATGTTATTCCATCTTTTGAGGTCTTGTTCAATTTGTTTATTAAGTGTTTTGTAATTTTTTTCAAAAGGGTCTCCTACACTTTTAGTTAAATTTATTCCTAGATATTTCATACTTTTCTCTACTATTTTAAATGGTAACTTGCTGGCTAGTTCTTCTTCCATCTTGGGGCTGTTTGCGTACACTATGGCTGTTGATTTTTGTTCATTAATTTTGTACCCTGCCACTCTGCCAAACTCTTGTATAAGTTCTAGCAGTTTCTGTATTGAGTCTCTTGGTTCTGCTATGTACAGGATCATGTTGTCTGCGAATAGTGAAAGAGTAACTTCTTCAATTCCCATTTGGATTCCTTTGATCTCTGTGTCTTGTCTTATGGCCTCTGCAAGTACCTCTAGGACTATGTTGAATAGCAGTGGAGATAGCTGACATTCTTGTCTTGTTCCAGATCTCAGAGGAAAGGATTCCAGTTTTTCTCCATTCAGTATGATGCTGGCATTGGGTTTTTCATAAATTGCTTTGATTTTGTTGTGCATTGTTCTAACCCTACCCTGGTTAGGGTTTTTAACGTAAAGTGATGTTGGATTTTGTCAAAGGCTTTTTCTGCATCTATTGATGCTATTATGTGGTTCTTGTTTTTCAGTTTTTTGGTGTGGTATATCACATTTATGGATTTCCATATGTTGAACCATCCCTGCATTCCCTGGATGAATCCTACTTGGTCTGGATGAATGATCTGTCTGATGTTTTTTTGAATTCTATTGACTAGGATTTTATTCAGGATATTGGCGTCAATGTTCATCAGAGAGATAGGTCTGTAGTTCTCTTTCTCTGTTAATTCTCTATCTGGATTTGGGATTAAGGTGATATTGGCTTCATAGAATAAGTTTGGAAGTGTTGCTTTCTTTTCTATTGTTTTGAAGAGCTTGTAGAGGATTGGGTTAGCTCTGTTTGGAATGTTTTGTAGAATTCTGAAGTGAAACCGTCTGGGCCTGGGCTTTTCTTGGTTGGGAGATCTTTAATCACTGATTCTATCTCTGATTCAGTTATGGGTTTATTCAGGTCTTCTGTTGCTTCTGAGGTGAGTTTTGGTAAGTGGTGGGAGTCTAGGAAC
Source organism: Ochotona curzoniae (assembly GCF_017591425.1). Classification (NCBI taxonomy): domain Eukaryota; kingdom Metazoa; phylum Chordata; class Mammalia; order Lagomorpha; family Ochotonidae; genus Ochotona; species Ochotona curzoniae. Next base: position 17,238,284 of record NW_024465649.1, read on the forward strand.
CTTTCCATTTCCAAGTGGTTATCTGATTTGTTGGAATACAGTTTTTTGTAATAATTTCTAATTATTTTCTTAATGGTTGCAGTGTCTGTTGTTATGTTGCCTTTTTCATCTTTGATGCTGCTAATTCTCACTTTCTCTTGTTTTCTCTTTGTTAATCGGGCCACTGGGGTCTCTATTTTATTTATTTTCTCTAGAAACCAGCTTTTTGATTCATTGATTTTGTGTGTAGGCTTTTTGATTTCTATTTGATTTATTTGTTTCCTTGTTTTGATAATTTCTTCCTTCCTATTGTTTATGGAATCATTCTGCTGCTGTTTTTCCAATTCCTGGAGATGTGTTTTTAATTCCTGTGTTTGATTCCTTTATTGGGCCTTGAAATGAGCACTAACTGCAATAAGCTTACCAAAAAGCACTGCTTTGGCAGTGTCCCACAAGTTTTGGACCATTGTGTCTGAGTTTTCATTGGTTTGCATAAATGTTTTTATCTTGTCCTTAATTTCTTCTCTAATCCATGGCTCATTAAATAGCATGTTGTTCAACCTCCATGACTTTACATATTTCCTGGGGCATTTTGAATTGTTGATTTCTGGTTTCATTTCTTGATGATCTGAGAAGGTACATGGTATGATTCTGATTTTTTTGTAGTTAGTTAAACTTGCTTTGTGACCTATCATGTGGTCTATCCTAGAGAATGTGCCAACTGTATTTTAGATTTTATTCATTCTGACAGTAGTGAGGTGGCATCTCATATTGCTTTTATTTGCATTTCTCTAATTACTAGTCAGGCTGAGCATTATTTACACATAAATGTTAGCCATTTGTATTTCTTCTTTCAGGAATTGTGTATTGAAGTCTTTATACATGTCTCAACTGGATTGGTTGTTTTGTTGTTGAAACTTTTAAATTGTTGATATATTCAGGATATTAATCCTTTGTGAGAGAAGTGGTTTACAGCATTTATCCAGTTTTATTATGTTTCATCACTCGGTTTAACATTTTATTTTCCATGCAAAAGCTTCTGAGTTTAATATGATCCCTTTTGTTTAGTTTTTTTTTTTTTTTGCTGCCTGTACTTTGGGGTTCTTATGCAAGAAGCCATCTTCTATACCAACATCTTAAAGTGTTTCCTCTATGCTTCCTTTCAGAAATGGTTTAGTCTCAGATCTTAAATTTAGTCCTTCCATGAATTTGGATTGATATTTTTTTACCATTTTATTATTACTATTATTTTATGATACAATTACATAGTCTCCTGGCATTTCCCTTATCCCCCCAATACCCGACCTTCACCTAGTTTCTCTATATCATTACTAAAATATAGTTGATATTTTCAAAGATTTATTTATTTTTATTGGAAAGCACATTTATAAGGAGAAGCAATCAGAAAAAGATCTTCTGCCTCGTCACTCTCCAAGTGGCCCCCAATCTGAAACTAGGAGCCAGAAGCTTCTTCCAGGTCTCTCATGCAGGTGCAGAGACCCAAGCCATTCTTTACTACTTTCCCAGGCTACAAGAAGAGAGCTGCATGGGAAGTGCAATAGCTGGGATACAAACCAGCATCCAGATGGTATTCCAGGAATGCAAGCCAAGGATTTAGCCACTAGGCTAATGTGCCTGGTCCTGGAGTTGGTCTTTGTATATCGTGAGAGGCATGGCTCTAATGTCATTTTTCTACACAAATAAATTCAGTTTTGTTAGCGCCAGTTGTTGAATTTATTATCCTTACTTCAATGTATGGCCTGAGCACTTTTGCCAAAAATCGGTTGGTAAAAATATCACAATACACACCAGCTGGCTGTATGTATTTGGATTTGATTTCCTGCCTCTCTGTTCTATTTTAAGCTTTGAATTCTATTCTAGTATCATGCTATTTAAAAAAACAGATTTATTTATTTTTATTGGAAAGTCATACACAGAGAGGAGGAACAGAGAAGAACTGATTCCATGCAGTGATTCACTGCCCACGTGGCTGCAATGGCGGTAGTGAACTGATCCAAAGCTGGGAATAAGGAGTTTCCTCTGGGTCTCTCACACAGCTGCAGGTGCCATGGCTTTGGGATGTTTTCAACTGCTTTCCCAGGCCACAAGCAGGAAACTGGATGGGAAGCCAGGATGCTGGGATTAGCACTAGTGCCCCTATGGGATCCTGGTGTGTACAAGGCAACACTCATGCTGTTTTAATTTTGAAATCACTTTTATTTAAGAGTTACATTAAAGCTTCTTCTCACTTCTAGTCCTTTACATAAGTCGAGCACAACATCTAAGGGTTCCTTTCTGGAGTTTTGATCATGATGCAGTTGGATCCTGCCCAGCCTAAGCACATTATCTATGAGACAATGGAAACTCAAGCTTGTCTGTGGTCTACTTCTCAGGTATAAATCATGTCCTTCATAAGTCTACTTTGCTATCTACATTTGGTGGTATGATAGATCTATGTCCATGTCCCTGTTAGAACAAAATTATTGGAAGTTTCCTATGGAAATGCTGCATTTCCATCAGAGGCTGAATAATTTCCTCTCAATGGGAAAAAACATCTAAAGTTTGAGCATTATTTTCCAAGCACTTATCTTGTGTCTAATTCTGTTCTCTAAACTGCGTGTAGTGTAAGTTTCAGAAAGAAAACAGAACTGAGGAAATGGAAAATATAACATTCAGTAGGGTGGGATGAGTCACAAGAAATTATAAATGGTGCTTTAAGAGTAACTTGCGTAATTCTTCCTAGAGAAAGAATTCCCCTAAGTGCTTGCCACATGATATCAAAAGAGATCCAGGGAAAAACACATGGAGTAAAACAGCTTGGCTCAGGTAGCATGTCAGACAATTATTTCATGTCAGAACAACCTTGATGCAAATATAGCACAAAGACATCTTGAGTCTTGCAAGGTGAGCTGCCAATGCATTCCAGCAGTAGGGATTTTTTGCAGTGAATAACACCAACACCTTGTTGTTTTCTCTCCAAGTGGTTGCTAGTTTTAAGTTGACACCAAATCTCTCCATTCACAGATAATAGGTTGAAACTCTAGTAAGCTGACTGCTAACTTTAATTGTAGTGTAAGTATTAGTAGGTATTGGTGTAAGAGTATGGTTTAATCATCTGCAAGCACCAAGACAACTTTTTGACAGACCTGGAAGGAAAATTTATCTGGATTCTGGAGCTCAAGTAAGTGATTAGATTGTGGATAACGGATGGGAAAAAGTCCACTCTGCTTGTTTCTTAGAGCTAGAGCCTTCAGAGCTCCAGTTCTAATCCTGTCATGTCTTGATGGTCTTTTCCTTATAGAGTAAGGCTATCTGGGAGATTAGAAGACTAAAAGGCAGCGATGTACTTCAAAAGAGAAGTTCTGTTTCTTTTTCTTCTTCTTTTTTTTTTTAATGTTGCCAGTAACAGTCCAATCTGCTCTGATTTTCAGAAGTTGTCCTTCAACTTTAGTGTCTTTTCTAGGGAATTTAAAGAAATTTGTCTGATAAATATCCCTGTTATCAAGACTCTTCTGCCAAAATAAAAATAAAATAGCTACTTATTATAAATATCAACTAAAAAGACATTATTAGTGCTTCTAATTTAATTCTAAAGTGTCTCTTGAAATCACAATTTGTTGACTTTACACATCTAATTGCAGGTATGTAAGGTGAACAATTTGTAAGATTTTATATATGTCTATATGTTTGAAACATCACAGCAGCCAATTCAGTGAACATATCCCTGACTCCAAAAGTGTCTTCATATACTTTTGTAATTGCTCCTCTCTGTACCTCTTCTTATCTCCAGGAAACCATCGATTTGTTTTCATAAACATCAAGAGCATTTTCTGGAGTTTCACACAGTGAAAATATATAACATTAACCCATTTCGATCTGACGTTTTAAATTGAGAGTAATCCCTTACAGATTTATACCAGTGTGTATAGTGTGTTCAGTCTTTTATATTGCTGTATACTTGTATTTAATATCATGATATACTATAACTTGTTAGCTCATTGATCTGTTGATAAAATTTTGATTTATTTGCAGGTTTTGACTATTAAAAATAAGGCTATTTTAACTACCATGTTCAAGTCTTTCTAAGAACATATGCTTTAATTTTTCTTCTCCTTTACTTTTTTCAAAAATATATTTATTTTATTGGAAAGGCAGATGTACAGAGAGGAGGAGAGATAGAAAGGAAGTTCCTCCATCCAGTGATTCACTCCCCACATCACTGCAACTGCCGGTGTTACACTGATACAAAGCCAGGAGCGAGGAACTTCTTTCCTGGTCTCCCAAGGAGTTCCAGGAGTCCCATGGCTTTGGCCTGACCTTGACTGCTTTCCCTGGCCACTAGCTGGGAGCTGGACAGAAAGTGGAGATACTGGGAGTTTAACCAGATCCTAAATGGCAGGAGTTTAGCCACTAGGTCACCACTCTGGGCCCTGTCTATTTTTCTTTTATTGTCTATGTTTCTGGTTTCTTCCTTTTTTTGTTTTTTGATGTAATGACACATTTTACAAAAAGACAGAAAGATTCTCCATCTGCTGATTCTCTCCCCAAGTAGCTGTAAGCGTGGGGTTTGCTGATCCAAAGCTAGGAGCCAGGAGCATCTTTTGTGTCTCCCATGTGGGTGCGGAGTCCCAAGGTTTGGGCTGTCCTCTACTGCTTCCCCAAGTTACAAACTAGGAACAGATTGGGAAGTTGAGCAGCTGAGACAGGAACTGGTGTCCAAATGGCATGTCGGCCCCTTCTGGGCAAGGACCAAACAATTGAGCCATCAGACAGCCCCATTGTGGAGTCTTTTCTAAGAAGTCTTTGCCTATGTAATTGTCTCACAGTATTTTATCAATATTTTCTTGTGGTTATTTGATGTTGTAAAGTTGTAAGTTAGAGATTTGATCCATTTTGAGTTGATTTTTTATAAAGTCTGAGGTACTTATTGTTTCATACTTCTAAAAGAATATTTCCAATTTTTAGAGAAGCTGTTATTGCCCTTTCTCCAGCTTTTGATTTGACCTCATTTTTTTTTTTTCTGGAGTTTCTATTTGGTTCCTTTGTTCTACGTGTCTGTTTTTGTACCAGGCTGTTTTGGTTATAACTGTCCTAACATATATCTTAAATTTTGTTATTTTCATGTCTCTGGCTTTATTTTGTTGTTTATGTTACTTGAACTATTTGTGATTTCTTGTGATTCTTTTCCTCTGGATCTGACAAAAATGATGTTGGTATTTTATTGGGACAATATTGAATCTGTAAACTTCTTTCAGTAATGTGGAAATAATTATGATATTAAATTTTCCAGCCTATGAATGTGGCTGATTTTCCATTTTTGTGTATCTTCATTCATTTCTTTAATGCTCTATGATTTTCATTGTACAGATATTTCACAAACTTGGTTTAATTCCAAGCTACTTGCATTTTTCGTAACAATTCTGAATGGTACTGAACTCACAAGATGTCTCAGCCATGGTATTGCTTGTGTGTACAAAGATATTGATTTTTGTGCGTCGATTTTATTTTGTCCAATTTAACCAAAATCTTTCATGGTTATAATGGTCCTTTAATACAGTTTCTTGTTTTCCATATATAAGGAATCATGTCACCTGTTAGCATAGATACTTTGTCTTCCTCCTCTCCAACTTGTAACTCTGTGATTTCTTTTTCGTGCCTAATGACTTTTGCTAACACTTTCAGGTCTGTATTAAATAACAGGTGAAAGTGAACAGCCTTGTGTGGTTCCTCATTTTAATTTTCCCTGTTCAATAAGATGTTCATTGTGGTTTTATCATATTGTATAGAGTGTGTTGAAAAATGTTCCTTTCATTACAAAATTGTTTAAGTTTTTTATCATGAAAGCATTCTGTATTTTATCAATGCTTTTTCTGCACATATTGAGAGAATTGTATAGTTTGTATCCATAAATTTGTTCATGTGACATGTCACATTTCTTGATTTGCTTATGTGGAACCATCCCTTCAAGCTAGGAATACATCCTATTTGGTCCAGGAGATCAACTTTCTAATGTGTGGCTGGGTTAGATTAGTTACAATTTTGTTGAGAATATTTGCATCCATGATCATCAAGGTTGTTGGCCTATAGTTCTCTTTCTTGTTGCCAAATTTTTCATTTTGGAATTAAGGTGATGATGACATCATAGAAGGATTTTCTGTAGCTTCTCTATCAATTGTCATGAATGCTTTGAGATGTATTGGATTTAGTTATTGATAAGTTTGGAAGAATTCAGCAGTCAAATATCTAGTTGTGTACAATTATTTTTTGGGGGAAAATCTGTTTTATTGATTTAGTCTCAATCAGAGTCACTGTTTTATTTTTTACATTTTATTATTATTTTTATGATACAGTTCCATAGGCTCCTGTCATATCCCTTATTTCTTCCCAAATTCCCTCCTCTCAACTAGTTCCTCTATATCATTACTAAAATATACTTCTTCATAGACAAGTCATGTGTCCATCATTGCAGGCATAGACAACGGCAGATAGTTCAGCATCCTATTGTCAAGATATAGTGTAGAGTTTCATTGCAAGTCCATCTTTGTCTGGAAGTAGAAATGCATACTGCATTGTATCCTCACATCTGCATGTTAGTCTCCATTTCACAGCTACTGTACATCCCCTCAAATGAAAAGTCATAATGCAAAATCAACAATAGAAAGAAAAATAGGAATGCACAATGCCATGAAGTTAAATAACATGTTGCTAGATATGACAGTCTCCATTACACAACTACTATACATTCCCTTAAATGAAATGCCACAAAACAAAATCAACATCAGGGAGAAAAAAGAAATTAACAACACCAAGAAGTTAAATAACATGCTACTGAATGACTAACATGTAGCTGAAGAAATGAAAATCAAGAACCTTCTTGAAGAAAATGATGACTCTGCATGATCTACAAGTCATTGAATGTTTTAATCAGAAGAAAGTGTTTTGAAGAGATGAAACCAACAGAAAACAACAAAACCCATGCAATATAGTTTCCACTTATCTTTGTTGGTGAGTGTGTCTGTTCTAGACAATAAATAGATTGGTTTTTAAAAAATCCAATTATAATCTTTGATGTTTGATTGACCTTAAGCCATTTACATTTAGAGTTTAATATGTATGGGTGGTACATTGGTCCTGTCATTTTAGGAATGGGTTGTTCATTGGTTTAGTCTTCTTTTGTCATTTTACTGGGATGTTCTTCCCATTTGCCTCTGGTTTTGGTAGGTGCTATTCCTCTTCTCTGTCAAGAGAACCTCTTGAAGCATCAATTGTAGGGCAGGTTTGAAAGAGGCAAATTCTTTTAACTTTTCTTTACTGTGGAAGAATTTTATTTCATTTTTCAAAGACAAAAGAAAGCTTTGCTGGATATGTTATCCTAGGCCGACAATTTTTTTCTTTTAGAATCTGGAATATGTCACTCCATTTTCTTCTTGCCTGTAGAGTTTTGTGAGAGATCTCCTGTGAGTTTAATTGGCATTCCTTTATATGTTGGTTGAATTTTTTCAAATGCACATTTAAGGATCTTTTCCTTATGTTCAACTGAAGAGAGCTTGATGATCATGTGTCTTGGTGTAGATTGCTTTTGATCAAGCCTGTTGGGAGTTCTGTATCCCTCCTGGATCTTGTTTCCCAATTGCTTCTCTATATTAGGGAAATTTTCCTTTATTATTTCATTAAATACATTCGCAAACTCAACTTGTCTTTCTGTACCTTCTGGGACTCACATAACTCTTATATTTGGCCTCTTTATAGTGTCTTTCAATTCTTGAATACTTTTTTGGCCTGATCCAGCTCTGCCTCCAATTTTTGTTTGCTTCCCCCTGATGACAGAAAATATCTTCCAATTCTGAGATTCTTTCTTGTGCATGCTTCATTCTATTTTGGAGCCTCTCCACTGTACTTTTAATTTGCTCTACTGTGTTCTTACTTTCTGATATATCAGCCTTGATTTGCTTTATTGCTTCCTTAAATTCTTTGAACTCTTGTATGTGCTTCTCATTGTTGATCAGAAGCTTGAAAATCAATTTTATGGATTCTGTGTGCCCCATTTTCTCCATGTCTTCCTCAGTTAACTCTGAACTTGGCATAGGGTTTTGCTCTTTTGCAGGGCAGTTTTCAGTAATATCCATTGTGCCTCTGTCTCTTCCTTTGCCCTTGATCATTGCACTTCTGGTTAGCAGAGTCTTCTCCTTGGGGCATGTTTCTAAGCTGTGTCACCCACAGGTCTACATGTGATTTTACTTGTTGCAGTTGGTACACAAGTTTTTGCTTGCAGCCACTTGTGCCACAACCTCCAGTGAGATCCAGGTCTGGGTCCTTATGTTAGATTTTCATCATGGTCTCCACAGCCGTAGCTCCTGGCACACCACTCACCACCTCTTGTGATACTGTGCTGAGATTGCTCTGTTGTTTCTGCAACCTTTCTCCCACTTCTGGTTGTAGCAGGTCCCAGGATGAGAGAGACACCAGATTCCTATATACTTAGGTTGTTCGTGGTGCTGATTTGTAAGAACCTGTTGAACATTAGATCTGAGTGCCACAAGAACCTATTTTGACCCGTACGATGCCACAGTTGGTATTATTTTCCTGCAGGACCAGTTCAATTAATGGAACTCAGTGAGTTCTCATGAGCTCAGCACATGCACAGTTCACTGTTGTCTCCTCCAGTTCTGAAGCTTTTGCCACAGTGTACAAAATGGTGCCTGATGTACCACTACTAGAGTTCTTGATCTGCTGGCTGTCACATCTGAGGGCCATCCAGATCTGTCTTGGGTGGAACCTATGGAATGTCACATTGCTGCCATTCACTGAGTCAGAAATGAGTTCACTCTCAGCTCAGCGTATGCTCAGTCCTTTCCCTTTACTTTGCCTCCTTATGCAAAATCATGCCCAATTCGGCACTAGGGGGCTGACTGGGCTGTGAAATCTACCCTGTTCTCACACTGTCCATCTGGGATCTGCTGCTCTGTCTCTGCTCCTAGTCAAATCAAATGGACCAGCAGGACGGACAGTTCTTTGTCTGGGTTTACCTCGCAAGGTCTCAGTGAAAGTCCCTTCCCACTTAGTTGCTGGTGGAGTTCTGGCTGCTGGTGGAATTCAGAATGCCCCTGGAGTATCAGCAACTGTAACAGCACACCATTGAGTCTGCTGTTTTCCTTTGTCTGTCAGTCTCCAGGCACCCCTACACTGTACTTCTGTCCTCTCTTATTTCCTGGAATGCGTCCTCTCTGCTTCATTTTGATTAAATGTTTTTCCGTCCATTTAAACGTGTCCTTACCCTATTCCACCTTCTTGATTCTCCCATCTACTCATTGTTAAGCCTTCTTGTGTCATCATAATTTAATCTGGAAGATACATGTGCACAGAAATTATATCAGATTCTTTTTGGTTTTTCAACTTGTTGGCACAATTTGCATTAATTCCTGGTGGTTCATTTTTTGATTTTTGTGTGTGTCTTTGTTACATCTCCTTTCTCAGGTCCAATTTTACAGTATTGGTTGTTTTCCCTTCTGCTTAATTGGGCCAGCGTCGTACCAAATTGTTCAATTTATTGACTAAGTGAACCCTCCTCCCACAGGGCCAGTATCCTATACGGGTGCCAGTTCAAGTCCAGGCTATTGCATTTCTGATCCTGCTCCTGCTAATGTGCCTGGGAAAACAGCGGAAGGTGCTCCAATTTCTTGCTCTCAGCTTAAGAGCAGCATAGCTTTGGCCATTTGGGAGAGTAAAGCAACAATTGTAAGATCTCTCTTTTGCTATACTCTCTCTATTTCTCTGTTTCTCTCTCTTTTTCCCTGTCTCACTCCCTCTTTAATTCTACCTTTCAAATAAAAATTAAGCAAATTTCTTAACAAACATTAATACATTTAAAATATTTTCTGATCATGTCTGCTAGAAATTCAGTGTCCTTCTGTGCTGGTATGTCTCTTTCTTCCTGCACGTTAGGGAAGATTTCTGCTATTGTTTCATAGAATAGGCCTTCTAATTCACTGTTTTCATACCTCCAGGAATTCCTAAGATACTATGTTTGGTCTCTTAATAAGATCGCATACATCTCAGACAGTACTTTCACTTTTTCTAGCTTTCTTTTTTTGTTTGTCTGACTGAGATTTTTCAAGGATTAGTCTTCTGTCTTGGATATTGGCTACTCGGTTCTCCTTCCAGGTCCCCATTTATGTCCTGGGAAAGCAATGTAAGATGGTCCAAAGCCTTGGGACCCCCCACACCCATTAGAGAGATCAGAAGAAGATCCTGGCTCATGACTTCAGATCAGCTCAGCTCTGGCTATTGAAGCCACTTGGGGAGTGAAACAGCAGGTAGAAAATCTTTTACTTGGCTCAGATCTTCATTTCCAATGAAAATAAATAACTTTTTTTTAAAAAAGCAACCAGAGTGGTCAGCAGGGGCATGGGTCTGGAGGCTCAGTCCTCTTTGTCCACCATGTGCTCATACCCAGGAGGGTTGACTTGTCCTTGGAGCAATGTCTTGGGTTGCAGGACTCGGGTCTGGAGGCTCAGGCCTATTGGCATGGTAGATATTCAGATCCAGGTGGGTTGGCTTGTCTGGGGATGGGGTTCTGAGAAGATGGGTCAGGTTGGTTTGCCAGAGCACCAATTGTGCTGGGTGAAGCCCTCAGGACACCTGATGGCACAATTTTGAGGGAGGAACGCAATGACTTTTGAGGATCAGAACTAAGCACTAGCCCATGTGGGAGATCCAAACTAGAGTACTTAGGATTGAACAATGCCAAATTCCACTCACTGATATGCATTAAATGTAGGGCTGGGCACCTACCTGGCAATGTTAGACATGGGACTCAGCAGTGAGAATCAGAACTGGGAATGGGAAATGGTAGGCTGGGCCATAGCATGGACGAGCTTACAAGAGTACTGGGTCTGGAGGCATATTCTGCATTTGGGATGTGTGAGCCTACCCTTGTGGATCTGCAATATCCACTGGTTGGCTTGAGGGGTTGGGCTGTAGGGGTGGTGACAGAATGAGTTAGTCATGACCATGGAACCCACTGACACTCGTGGATACTAGAGTTGGGTTCAGGCTAGGTGATCAAGGTTGTGGCACCCACAGGCACATCTAAGAATACAATGTGAGGCAAGCTGAGCACAACATCCACCACTCATACACAGGTTGGGAAAGAGAGGGTAGTCTATGTCCCATAAAGCCCTAAGACCCACAGGCACATGAGATCTTGGTTTGGGGATGGGTGTGGTGGAGAACTTGAGAAGCTTCCGTGGTGGATCATAGCTCCCACTGGTGCGCATGTGATTCAGGCCTGGGATTTGCTCAGACTGGCCAGGGTAGCTCCAATTGTCAGCAAGTATGTGGGTTGGCTTTGGAAGGGTATGGATAGTGCAGAGCCACGCCAACCTTAGCTCACTGGCAAGTGCCAGAGCCAGGCTGTAGTGTTGGTATGCCAGGCTAGGCTATCATACCTGTTGGTTTGCATGAGTCATGGATGGGATTGGACTGGCCTGCTCCAGATTTTATTGTGCATTAGTGAGAGTTAGGACCAGGGGTGGTTCAGGGCAACCAATGCTGCAGCATTTGATGGCAATGGTCAAAACAGGGGATGAAATATCTTGAGCTGAGCCAGAGCAACCAGTGGCATGTACAGGATCTGGGGCTGGGAACAGGCCAGGTTGGGGAGCTAAGGTAATGCCACTGCTAGGTTGTGGCCAGAATGGGGGTGGCAGTTTGGCCTGGATATGGCTGCATTGTTCCTCTACATGTGTATGGACTTGGTGTAAGTTGTGCCAAAGTGGATTAGCCTCCAGCATGCAAAGATGCTTGTGAGAGCTAGAGTGTGTGTAGAATGGGCAGGGATAATTTTGTTTTCAGCTGGCTCACATGAGAGCTGTGTCAGGGTGTGGACCAGGTGTGGCTGGGCTGTAACACCTAACAGTGAGAACTGATTGGGTGTGGGCCATTTGGGCGAGGCTGCTGTTTCTACCAGGAGAGGAGGTAGACTTAGTCGGCTTGGGTCACTAACTTATTGGTGTGCATGAGAGACCACTGGGAGACCTGAGAGAGGAACTTCGGGAAGTCTTTGTTAAGGCACACTGTGCAGGCTACTACAAGAGACAAGGCAAAGAGCAGTTCAGACCAGACTAAGTAGCAGTAACTGCAGGCATATGTGTACCTCTGATCTGGGAGCAGGACAGACTGGGCCAGTTTAAAACATCTGTGGGCAGATGTGAGAACCATGGGAGACAGACTGAGCTGGGCCAGTTCATAACACCCATTGGCAGATGTGAGGACCATGATGGGGCATAGCACAGGCTTGATTGGGCTGCAGCACCATCCGGTTCACATTAAGGATAAGAGTGGGGGCTGACTGGACCTGGCTAGAATGCAACGCTCACCATTGTGGGCTGAAACCTAGGGCAGACCAGGTTTGGGCCAGCTTACAACACTCACTGTCAAATGCTGAACTGAGATGGGCCATGCCATATTGGGGCACAGCACTTACCAGCACATGTGAGACACAGGGGGATGTGTGGGAGCCCAGTAGGAGAGCTGTGGGAACTCCCCTGCTAGGATACTGCTCCTGCTGGTGAGTGTGAAAGCTGGGACTGGATGCAGACTAGGTTGGGCAGGGTTATAATACGTGTTGGCCTGCATTTGAAATGAGACTGGGGAGACCCAGGCTGCTCTAACCGTTTATGTCCACTGGTAGTAGCCAGAGTAAAGTTGGGCTGGCGGGGCTTTGCTGCAGCCTCAGCTCCATGTGCTGGGATGGGGGGCAAGTCCTGTCAGACTAGACTGTAGAACCACCTGGAAAGTACAAGATCTGTGGCGGGGAGAGGATCTAGTGCATAGGTTGTTTGCACCTATCTGATGGAAGGCAACTCCCAGTGGTGCGATCTGCATGGGATGTTGGGCAGACTGGACCAGTCCACAGTACCTACCAGCAGGCACAGGAACCAGACCTGGTGATAAAAACAGAGCACTTTGTTTCTAGTGTTTTTTTCCCCCTTGTATTTCCCAACCACCCCACCCCTCCAATTGAGGAAGAAGTAAAAGAAAATGTGTAAACGGTGGTCTTGCAAATCTCCCCTGATCCTTGTCTCTTCCCACCTTAATCAACCATGTAAACATCATCAAAAATAAAAGTTAAAATTTATGTAATGCAAAATAATCACAAAGTGTGTCACATCACTCCAGAATGCTCATAGAAATTTTGATGTAAAAACTAGCTCACTTGGCTAAAAAAAGTAAGATTAAATAAAATAAAATTATATATATATATATATATATATATATGCGGCACTCGCTAACTGCTACTTACAAGATCAGGAGAATACAATGCACTTTTTTTTTGCTGACAGTATGTATATACCTTGTCTCCCACTGGGACTCCAGGCAAGACCCAAAGTCAGTGTGGTCTGCAAACATCCACCTCAGGCATCATTGCCAGTGCGACTGGCTGTTGCCTTCTGTTCCCAGCTTGCACTCAATGCTGATATCTCTTCCAGCCCCCAAGCACAGTAGTTCCCAATGGTACCCTTAATCTCTGCTGCATTTTTCCACTGTCCATCCTAGTCCACATTGTCTTTCTGCTCTCTGCAACATTTTCACTACATACTTCCAACAACCCTACCTGAGAATGTACTTCCTGTGCTTTTATTCTGTCAACTTTCCCTTGTCAACATCAGCAGGTCTTTTCCATATTCAGTTGGCTTGGAATTCTCTGTTCATTTCTTGTTCTTAACCACTGTTTATCCTTAGATATTGTTTTCACTCTGATTTCTAGAGTATGTGCCTCTCAAAGCTCCCTTAAACATATTACTGTTCCTTCTACTTAATGCCTGCTCATACTGAGGGAGATGGGAATAAGCAGAAGACCTTGAACATTCCCTGCTTTCTTGATTAAGCTCTAGTGTTATTCCTCCTAGTGTTTCAGCTCTAGCCCTTCTTTTCCCCCTCATAGATGCTATATTGTGAGGACCAAATAACCTCACTCTTCCATCAAAGCTTGAGTATGTTTCTGTTTTCCTCACCTGCTGCAGTGCTGCATCAGAACTGCTCAATGGCTAAGGTTCTGCTGCTCCTCCCTACATTTTAGGACATTACTTCTATAGGGAATGGAGAACAGATGAGTGTTAAAATAGCTTCAACCGTGTCTCAATTCTTTTCTAAGCAACAAGAGAAAAGTTATTCTAGAAGAAAGATTGTTCTCTTCATCAGTCCTGTTGGGACCTATTGGGATTCTTAGATGGAAATATAGCATCAGAATGCAAACATTCTGTATCTTACCAAGGCTTCTGCTTTTAAAAGATACTTGTTTATTTCGAAAAAATGGTGATAAGGACAGAGAGTAGGAGAGGGAGAGGCAGAGTCAAAGAGACCCAGAGATATCTTCCATCCCCTGATGTGTGGGTCAGGCTGAAGTCAGAGCCAGAAACTCCATTCTGGACCCAACTATTTAGGTTAGCCTCATGGTTTTACTAAGCATATTAATCATATTAATAGGAAGCTCTATCAAAAGAGAATAGCTGGAACTGCAGGTGGCATTTTGGGGATATTTGCATTTATTTTTATTATTTTCTATCATGCAGTTTTGTAGGTAAAGAGATTACCCTTTCCTCCCACCCCAATCTCCCCCAATATGATTCTTTCCAATGTGACTACGGTACTATAGCCCATCAGCAACAGTCACAAATGCAACATTCTGTGATTTAAGTGTATAATAGCAGTTTAAGTATGGACAATATTGGATAATACAATATCATTTTGTCAGAGTGTATGTAACAGTTTTATTGGGACTCCTCCTTTTATATGAGATTACAGATGCACACTGCTATGCGTCTTCACTTACCAGGATGCTCGTCTGCATTATACAGTTCATCTCTGAGAACACATATTTATATAGCATTAGCTATGTACCTATTGCTCTTGTATTTTTCATGAAGTTTGCCTTATATCAGAGAAAACATGATATTTATCCTTTTGGGATTGGCTTATTTCACTGAGCATAATGATCTTCAATTGGGACTATTTTGTTTTAAATGTTAGATTTTTCATTTTTCATGGCTGAGTAGTATTACATGTTTGGAGCAGATGAACCACAGCTTCTTTACCCACTCCTCTTTGATGGGCATCTGGGTAGTGTCCATGTCTTCAAGATTGTGGATTATACTGCTCTGAAACAGGGTTGCAGGCTGCTTTCTAAAGTGCAGATTTCACTTCCTTTGGCTGCATTCCCAGGAGTGGGATAGCTGGGTTGCACAATGGATCAATCTTCATTTGTCCTACTACTCTCCATACTGACTTCTCACTTACATGCCACTCAACAGTGGAGTGGGGGACCATTTCCCTTACATCTAAGGCAGCAAGTGTTGTTAGTAAGTTTCCGAATGTAAGTCAATTTCGGTGGAGTTTTTGTTTTCGGTGGTGGTTTTTATTTGTATTTCTCTGATACTAGGTATTCTACATCTATTTTCATATGTCTCTAAGCTGTTAGAATTTG
The DNA here is from genome assembly GCF_017591425.1 of Ochotona curzoniae. Lineage (NCBI taxonomy): Eukaryota > Metazoa > Chordata > Mammalia > Lagomorpha > Ochotonidae > Ochotona > Ochotona curzoniae. The sequence goes on from NW_024465649.1 coordinate 17,253,747, forward strand.
CTTTTTTGAAAAATGCTTGCTTATTTCCTTTACCCAAAGCATGCCACTCTATTGCAATGGGTGACCTAATGTGCTGTACCACAATGCTTGCTCTACCCAAGACAGTATTTACACACAATCCTCAGCAATTGGCTTAAAGATCCCAGGACAGTATTTTGATTAGCTTATGTGACATTCTTCAGGGTTTTTCTAAAGCTGGTAAATCTTAGGTTATGTCTCTTCTGATCTCATGAATTTTTCTCAATTTCAAGTTGCCCATTTACTGTTTATATCAGACTGCAAAAAGTAAAAAAAAAAAATCATTGATTTGAAATTCCTTCAGGTGTATTCTGATGTAGGTGTGTGCATGGCACTTTTCCAGATTTTATAATTTGACAGAATGCAGAAATCTGTGTCACACTAAAAGGTGAAATGCTGATAATTAAAAATCACTAATTAAAATATTTGAGCAGTGTTTTATTTTTAGAAATAATGTTTTAAAGGAACAAGGCAGTTTAGTTATAGCAGAGCTTGGTGTAACTCATCTTGGTGTAATTCATCTTAGATGGTCAAGCACATGACTCCTGTAAAGGCTTTCTTTGTGCTGATTTGGAATTCCCCTTTGTGCTTGCCAGTAGATGCCATCCTTCTATTTGTTTCCTTACAATGTGACCAGTTGGATAAACTGTTCTTTAAACAAATCACAAAGTGAAAGAAAGGAAACCTGGGTGTGAGAGAGTGGGATAGATGGATTGTGAATCTGGTCAAAACACGTGAAAGGATGTGTAAGTTTATTATGCACTACGAAGAAGAACTATTTAAGAAAAGACTTAAAGTTGTCTCTTTTTGTATATTTAATTTTGTGTGTCTACAATCCACATTCTTGTCTCATGCTCCATATTAGTTTTCTTGTCTCCTTTCTAGATATGAAGAATAAATCCTTTTCTTCACTTGCATGTTATATAAGCTTTCTTCTGCAGGTGATGTCATCAGCTTCAGGTAAGAACTTGCACCTACTGAGTCACAGCTTTGGACATCATGTATAGAGTAGTTTTCTAATCTTTGGGCCAGCATGTAGGATCTCAGTCATCTTCACTCCATCATAACATGAAGGGAAAAGCAGAAAAGCCAAAAAAGCCTGAAAAACAGAAAATCAAAAACTCCCCTTAGATCAATGAAAGAATTGAAGTTATAGGGACTGTTGTCCACAAAGTTGGAGTTAAGGGAGGTGGATACAGAGGTATCTATGATAAGAGTCCTCTGAGGGAAATATCAATGAGGAATTTCCTCTGAGAAAATTCTAAATTAATTACTGAATTACTCGATGCTCATCATGGACCGATCTGAAAGTCTGAAACTCCATATAATCCTAATCATTGAGTGAACGTTTTTGTGCTTTTTAAAAAAAGGTTTTTTTAAAACTTGATTTTATTGAAAATGCAGATTTACAGAGACAAAGAGAGCCAGAGAGAGCTCTTCTGTCTGCTGGTTCACTCTCCACGTAGCCACAATGACCCGATCTGAGTCGATCCAAAGCCAGGAGCTTCTTCCAGGTCTCCCAAGCATGTGGGGTCCCTGGACATTGGGCCATCCCCACCTGCTTTCCCAGGCCACAAGAAGGTAGCTGGATGGGAAATGGAGCAACCCGTTAGAATCCCCCACACACAAGGAAGGCAAGGATTTAGCTACTGAGCCATGATGTCAAGCAAAATTTTGTGCTTTTTCCTAGTATTTCTCTCTGATTATCACTGTGAATATTATAGAGGAGTATCTTTATGCTCAACCATAGAAGGGAAAGTAACTAATTTGAAATGTATCTTCATAAAAAGCCCTGTTTTCAGAAGAAGCTATATCCTAAAGCCTCAAATTCGGGGTCCTCACATTTCAACTGGCCTGACAGAAGGAGAAACTTCTGTCCCAGCCTAGGGGAGCAGGTGCTGAACAGCACTGATAAGCTGGCAGCCCACACCACGCTGTCGCTGGCAGATTCAATACGGCATTACTGCAGGCTACCCCTCCATGTACCTTGTCACGACATCGCTAACAGCTTTCATCAGGGTCTCAAATCACACAGCACATCATGGTCAGTTACCAACAATCACATCCAGAAATTTTCAAGCAGAATCTGTCATTTTTCTTCTTTTCTGCGTGTCTCATGGGTGTTGTCACACTTAATGCCATTCATTACCGTATTCTTCTTATAGTTTACTTTTTGCAGTAGGACACAATTCATTCTTCATTTACTTTTCTGTGTATTCGGTTCCTCTTTTCTTGGAGACCAAAATAGGGAATATATGGTTTCTAACGTTGTCCTATTTTAATTGGGATTTATGCATCTTAACATCTATAGCATACAAACCTCCATTCTTCATGACACTTTCCTCATCCCATCTTACAGCTGATGCATGAAATTGCATCTTTATGCATCACAGTTCCTCCACCATAAACTGATAAATCTTTAAAATTCACCAGACACTTAAATTTATGAAAAACAAAATGAAGTTATAATGCAAGATTTCACTGATAACAACATTTAAAATAACACTTGGTATTTTAACTTAATTTTAAGTGATATAATAAAACCTGATTTACCATCCTTTATTACAATAGTAACATACACTGATGACGTTTTTGTTGTTTTAAATTACAAGACTCTAAATTTGGAAATTCAAAATAGCCACTTGAAATGGGCAAAATTCGGTGTCTTCCAGTTAATGTATAGCAAACGGGATGCTGTTCGCTTTGACATTTCTTGATCTTCTGTCTTCTTCCACAGAGAAGCTGATGGTGACCATGCCCGCGCAACATGTGGTGGCAATAGCAGGAGGACAGGCTGAACTCACCTGTCAGCTGTCCCCACCACGCAGTGCAGAGCTCATGGAGATACACTGGTTCAGGGGTGATCATTCCAATCCTGTGTACCTCTACAGAGGTGGCCGAGAAGAAAACGGAGAAGCTGACCCAGAATATGTGGGCCGTGTAGAGTTTGTGAAAGAGACCATTGGAGAGGGCCAGGTGACCCTCAGAATTAATAATATCAGCATCTCTGATGAGGGATCATATCAATGTTCATTTGAAGATAATGGCTTCAGTGACATGGCCAGCCTGAACCTTAGTGTAGCAGGTGAGTGTGGAATACTGTACACCAGGGACCTGGAGACTCCATTAGATAGAATATGTACAAATCCATCTTCATGTTTCCACTATTTCTTCCTTCATTTTTTATATTTCAAATACTTTAAATAAGAAGTACAACTCATTTCTACTGTGAAAATACATAGTGCCAAGAATAAACAATGCAGTTTGTCTGACTAGTAACTTAGAGAGGCACTTACTAATTACCTCCGCTTTGGTTGCAGAACCAAAATTGAGACTCTTTTCCTTTCAATTTTCAGAGTCAATCACAATGCAGTAACTAACTTAATGCTCTTTTCTGATTTCCACCAGCAATTGGCTTGGACACACAGATCCATGTTCAGGCTCCTGACAATAAAGGACTGTTGCTTGAGTGTAAGTCCGAGGGGTGGTACCCACAGCCCAAAATGGAGTGGAGAGACAGCAGGGGAGAGGAAGTTCCACATTCTTCAATATCATACTCACAGGATGGAGCCAAACTATTTCACATGAAGATGACTCTTCTTCTCCAGAACAAATCACAGAACAGTATAACCTGCTGTATTTACAACTCATTAACGGCACATGAGAAAAAAATTAACATCATCCTAGCAAGTGAGTGCTTTGTTGTCTGAAGGGAACCATGGAAAATAGTAATCAGTTAGTGTTAAAGTGCATAGTACGTAGCTAAGTGCCAAATGTGCCTCTTCATAATGATTGTGGGTTTTGTTACTGAAGACGATGTCAGGTGCTAAGAGGAGGACTATAGAAGAAAAACATAAGTCAAGAAAAATATCAACCCATAATTGATGCATTAGAGCTGTTAAAATGTTTAATGTTCATGATTTTATTTTACTCCACAGATATCTGTGTATAAGGATATTAAAGTACTAATTCAGTAACGTTAAGAAAGTTACTAGTCTTCCAAATTATAGCTTTTATATCTTTTTAAGGTTTATTGATTTTTACTTGCAAAGTCAGATTTACAGAGAGAGTCACGGAGAGAAGTATCTTCCATGTGTTTCACTCTCAAAGTAGCCACAATGGCCAGAGCTGAGCTGATCAAATGTCAGGAGCCAGGAGTCTCTTCTGGGTCTCCCACACAGGTGCAGGGTCCAAAGGTTTTGGGCCATCCTTTACTGCTTTCCCAGGCCACAAGCAGAAAGCAAGATGGGAATTGGAGCAGCCAGGAAACACAAACAGGCACCCATATGGGATCCTGGCATATTTAAGTCGAGAACCTCAGCCTTTAGGCTATAGCATCTGACCCTACTTTTTGGATTTTTTTTGGGGGGGGGGTTAATTGACATATATTGAGTAAAGAATATGTTAAAAATAATGCAAGTTCAATTCTTCAAAACATCTGGGTTGAGACAGTATCAAGGACAGGTTCAAAAAAAAAAACAAACAACAAAACAAAAATTGCAGGTTAAATCAAGGCAAACATGTGGTATCTAACCTTTTGGGATTCGCTCATTTCCCTTAGCATTATATTTTCCAGTTGGGCCCATTTAGCCACAAAGAACTGCCTTTTTTTTTTTTTAATAGCTGAGTAGTATTCCATGGAGTAGATGAACCAAAGCTTTCTTATCCAATCTTCTGCTGACGCTTCCATGTTTTTGCAGTTGGTTTGTCGTGAAACAGGTGTTTTGGATATATTCCTAGGAGTGCTATTGCTGGGTCATATGGTATGCAGATTTTGAGTTGTTTGAGTGTTCTCCAGACTGCTTTACATAAAGGCTGTACCAAATTGCAGCTCCACCAGCAATGGAGTAGGGTTCCCTTTTCCCCACATCCTTGCCAACCAGTGTCGTTTGTGTTTTTTTATGTGGGCCAGTCTTACTGGTGTTAGGTGGTACCTCATTGATGTCTTCATTTGGATTTCCCTTATTGTCAGGGAACTAGAGCATTTTTTCATATGTTTGCTTGCCATTTGGGCTTGTTCCTTGTGAAATGTTTGCACATTTCCCGTGCCCATACCTTGAGTGGCTTGTTTGTTTTGGTGTTTTGGTTGTTTTGGAGTTCTTTGTATATTTTGAAGATTAGCCCACTATCTCCTACATAGTGCGCAAAGATCTCCTACTCTGTGGGTTGCTTTTTTACTTTGTTGATTGTTTCCCTTGCTGTACAGAAGCTTCTTAGTTTGATGAGGTCCCATTTGTTTATTCTGTTCTTAACTGCTATTGCTTTTGGAGTCCTTCTTAGAAAGTCAGGGCCTACTCCTAGGTCTTGCAGGGTATTTCCAACATTTTCTTGCAAGAGTTTGAAGGTTTCTAGATGTAGGTTTAAGTCTTTTATCCATGTAGATTGGATCTTAGTGTATGGTGACAGGTGTGGGTCTATATTTTGTGTCTGCAGGCTATCAGCCAGTTGTCCCAACAACATTTACTAAAGAGGCCTTCCCATTTGCTTGGACTGTCGTTGGTCTTTTTGTCAAAGATTAATTGGCTGTATCTGTGTGGGTTCCCTTTTGGTGCTTCTATTCTATTCCATTGATCTTCCTCTCTATCTTTGTGCCAGTACCAGGCTGTTTTGATAACCACTGCTCTATAGTATGTCCAGAGGTTCGGGATTGTGATTCCCCCTGCTAGCTTCTTGTTCTTTAGGATGGTTCTAGCTATTCATGGTTTTTTGTGTTTCCAGATGAATTTTTGAATCATTGTGTCTAGTTCTGTGAAGAATGTTTTGGGCAATTTGATTGGAATTGCGTTGAAAGTGTATATTGCTTTTGATAGTATAGACATTTTAATGATGTTGGTTTTACCTATCCTGGAGCATGGAATGTTATTCCATCTTTTGAGGTCTTGTTCTTTTTTGAATAGTTTGTAGTTTCCTTCGAATAGGTCTCCTACACTTTTAGTTAGATTTATTCCCAGATACTTCATACTCTTCTCTACTATTTTGAATGGTATCTTGCTGGTGAGGTCTTTTTCCATCTTGGGGTTGTTTGCGTACACAATGGCTGTTGATTTTTGTTCATTAATTTTGTACCCTGCCACTCTGCCAAACTCTCGTATAAGTTCTAGCAGTTTCTATTTTGAGTCTCTTGGTTCTGCTATGTACAGGATCATGTCATCTGCATATAGTGAAAGCTTGACTTCTTCGTTCCCCATTTGTATGCCTTTGATTTCTTTTTCTTGTCTTATGGCCTCTGCAAGTACCTCTAGGACTATGTTGAATAGCAGTGGAGATAGTGGGCATCCTTGTCTTGTTCCAGATCTCAGCGGGAAGAGTTCTAGCTTTCCTCCATTCAGTATGATGCTGGCGTTGTGTTTTTCATAGATTGCTTTGATTATGTTGTGGATTTTTCCATCTATGCCTACCTTGGTTAGAGTTTTTAGCATGAAGAGGTGTTGGATCTTGTCAAAAACTTTTTCTGCGTCTATTGATACTATCATGTGGTTCTTGTTTTTTAGCTTTTGGATGTGATGTATCACATTTATGGATTCCCGAATGTTGAACCATCCTTGCTTTCCCTGGATGAATCCTACTTGGTCTGGATGAATGATCTGTCTGATGATTTTTTGAATTCTATTGGCTAGGATTTTGTTGAGAATTTTAGCATCAATGTTCATCAGAGTGATAGGTCTGTAGTTTTCCTTCTCTGATGGTTCTCTATCTGGTTTTGGGATTAAGTAATGTTGGCTTCATAGAATGAGTTTGGAAGGGTTGCTTCCTTTTCTATTGTTTTGAAGAGTTTGTAGAGGATTGGGGTTAGTTCTGTTCGGAATGTTTTGTAGAATTCTGAAGTGAAACCGTCTGGGCCTGGGCTTTTCTTTGTTGGGAGATCCTTGGATGACTGCTTCAATCTCTGCTTCAGTTGTGGGTTTATTTAATTCTTCTGTTGCCTCTGGACTGAGTTTTGGTAAGTGGTGGGAGTCTAAGAACTTTTCCATTTCTTGGTGGTCCTTTAACTTATTGGAGTACAGTTCTTTGTAGTAGTTTCTAAGTATTTTCTTAATGATTGCAGTGTCTGTTGTTATGTTGCCTTTTTCATCTTTAATGCTGTTGATTCTCACTTTCTCTTGTTGTTTTTTGGTCAGTCGGGCCAGTGGAGTGTCTATTTTGTTTATTTTCTCAAAAAACCAACTTTTTGATTTGTTGATTTTATGTATAGTTTTTTTGATTTCTATTTGGTTTATCTCCTCCCTTGTTTTGATGATTTCTTGTTTTCTATTGTGTGGGGCTCTTCTGTTGCTGTTTTTCCAGCTCCTGGAGGTGTGTGGTTAGGTCTTGTATTTGATGTCTTTCTTGGGCCTTGACATGGGGTCCAATTGCGATAAGTTTACCCCTTAGCACTGCTTTGGCAGTGTCCCTCAAGTTCTGGAATGTTGTATCAGAGTTTTCATTGGTTTCCATAAATTTTTTGATCTCATCTTTAATTGCTTCCCTGACCCATTGTTCGTTTAATAGCATATTGTTCAACTTCCAAGAGTGTCTATATTTCCTGGGGAGTTTTGAGTTGTTGATTTCCAGTTTCATCCCATGGTGGTCTGAGAGGGTACATGGTATGATTCTAATGTTTTGGAAGTTATTTAGATTTGCTTTGTGTCCTATCATGTGGTTGATTCTGGAAAAGGTGCCATGTACTGCTGAGAAGAATGTATAGTCTGTGGCCTTAGGATAAAAACTTCTATATATGTCTACTAAGTCCAGTTGTTTTATTGTTTGTGTGAGCTCTGTTGTTTCTTTGTTGAGTTTTTGTTTCGTAGACTGGTCCATTGATGTTAAAGGTGTGTTGAGATCGCCTACAAGAATTGTGTGTGTATAGATGTCTTCCCTTAAGTCTGTAAGTAATTGCTTTAGGTAACTAGGCGCATTGAGGTTTGGTGCATAAACATCAATGATGGTGATTGCTTCTTGATGGATCATTCCTTTCACCAGTATAAAATGGCCTTCCCTGTCTCTTTTGATGTTAGTTAGATTGAAATCTATTTCGTATGAAATTAGGACAGCTAGCCCAGCTTTGTTTTCTCATCCATTGGCATGAAATATCTTTTTCCATCCCTTCACTTTCATTTTCTTTGCATCTTTTCTGGTTAGATGTGTTTCTTATAGGCAACACATAGTTGGGTCTTGTTTGATGATCCATTCCATTAATCTTTGTCTTTTGGTTGGTGAGTTTAGACCATTTGTGTTGAGAGTTAAGATTGAGAGGTTGCGATTTTGCCCTGCCATGTGAATGTGTTTTGTGTGTGTTGTTGTCTGTGTAATTGCCCTTTCTTGTGTGGGCTTTAGTTTGGAGACCTTCCTATTTGCCATCTTTGTTTATGGTTTGCCTCCTTTTTTTTCTGGGTTTAGCGCATTTCTAAGGAGGTTTTGTAGAACTGGTTTTGTGCTGACATATTCTTCTAGTTTTTCCTTGCTATGGAAATATCTGATTTAATTCTCATATATAAATGAGAGCTTTGCTGGGTATATTATTCTTGGTTGGCAGTTGTTTTGCTTCAGGATTTGGAAAATCTTTGTCCATTCTCTCCTTGCTTGTAGGGTCTCTTCAGAAATGTCAGCAGTGATTCTGATGGGTTTTCCCCTGTATGTGATCTTTTCTCTGCTTCGTACTTGTCTCAGGATTCTTTCTTTGACTTCATTGGAGTAGAACTTGAGTACCATGTGTCTGGGTGAAGATCTCTTTGGATCATGTCTGTTGGGAGTTCTCTGTCCGTCTTGTATGTGGGTTGGATTCATGTTCCCAGTGTTTTGGAAGTTTTCCTGTATAATTTTGTTGAGCACCCCTTGCATTCCTGACTCTCTTTCCACTCCTTCGGGAAGACCCATGATCCGAATATTCGATTTCCTGAGGTGATCTTTCATCTCTTGTATCATTTTATTAGCTTTGTTGAGGCTTGTCCCCAGCTGTTTAATGAGCTGGGTATCTGCATTACGTGTGTCTTCAGTTTCAGAGATCCTTTCTTCTGCTGTATTTATTCGGTTGGTCAAACTTTGCATTTTAAATTCCATGTCAGTCATTTTGGTTTTGACTTGTTGTATTTTGTTCTTGAAGTCTTCCCACTTCTTCTCATGGTCTCGGATGAATTTTAGCATTATTTGTTTAAATTCCTTGTCTGGTACTTCTTCCTTGTCTTCATCTCGCATCTCCGATGTTGGTAATGGCTTTTGGCCTTCATTTGGTGGGGTGCTGGCTCTCTCACCTGAGTCGTTGGTTTTTCTGATGCTTTCTTTCATTGTGCTATTTTTTTCCATGCTCCGGGCAGGTTGTTGTGTTTCCTGCTTACTTTCTCTGGATTCCTAAGTTGCGTGATTCTTCTTGGTTGCTCCGTGTTCAGGGACACTTCAAGCACTCTTCTCTGCACGTTTCTGGTCTGCTGCTCTTCCCTCAGTTATCTTTCCTCCCTCTTTTACCAAGTCCTCCTCTATGCCTGCCCTTCTTGATCAGTCTCCTTCTGTTTCCTCGGTTAGGTATTGTCTTGTGCATGCCAACAGGGATAGAGTGTGGATGAGAGAATTTGTAGGCTTGGGCTTCTTGTCTTTGCTCTGGGTGGATATAGAGTGTGCGGTTCCACACCCTGCTACACTCTCACAAATGTACTCCCCTGTTGGGAGACACGCTTCTGTGGCCTGCTTGCCTGTGCCTTCGCCCAGATCAGCAGACTCTATTGAGCAGTGCCCCGCCTCTGGAGTTAAAACTGAGTACAGCACAGCAGGTTCCGTGGGCCCGGCCCTAGTGTGAGGCCGCCCCGCCCACTACCCTAGTCCAAAGGCGCTGTCCCACCATGAGGCGCACCTTTGTCTCCCTCCAAGCCTGCCAGTCTGTGACCCTGCCCGGCCCAGCTAGCTGTGTGGAGCACACCTCCATGCCTCTGGAGAAGGGGCCCAGCACGGCAGGGGGTTCCACCAGAGCTTCCAGCAGCCCATTGCTTGGAATTTGCTGCCCTGAGCTGGCCTGGGACAGCCCAGCATGCCCCGGTCCAGCGAGTGCCCCTGCTGCGCTCTCTGAAAGGTGCTGTCACACTGTGGAAAACACTGTCACAGTCCCGCTGGCCCGCGAATAGGTGCCAAGCCTCTGGGCTAAGAGCTGAGCCTGGCAGGGGGTTCCGCCCAAGCCTCCTGTTGCCAGCTTAAGGCTTGGAATTTGCAGCCCCAAGCTGGGTTAGGAGAGCTGGTCTCCACTGGAGTTTCCAGCTGCCTGCAGCTTGAAATCAGCTTGAAATCCACAGCACGGAGCTGGGTCAGAAAAGCTTGGGGTGTCAAGGCCTAGTGAAGATTCCCGCTGAACTCACTCAGAAGTGTTCCCCAGCTGTAAGGTACACAGCTGTGTCCCTTTTAGCCCTCACCTCCATCTGGGTTGGCTGACTCTGAGGTGCGGTGTTCCCCTTTGTGGCTCAGGCCCAGCACAGCAGGAAACCTGGCAGCTAATCCATAGTTTGGAGCTGAGTTTCTATGACCCAGTCCCCGAGAGTGGCTCCAGCCCCCTCTGCACTCTTCTCAATGGTGCTGTGCTGTTGGCGGGCATTCTGCTGGGGTCCCCTCCCCTGCTAGTCCCCAACCTCTGCAGGGGTTGATGGCCCCTATGTTCAAACCTGTAGCCACCCTTAGGGTTACTGGGGCTCCAGTAGTCTGTGGCTCCCGCTGGTGCGGGAGCTTGTTTTTGCAGTTGCCCTTGTCTTCCCTGGGTCGGCCAAGACTGTGCAGCCGACCTTCCCCCTGTGTGGGGCCGCAACTCACCAAGTCTTGTGCGGTGTGCTGTCTTTCCTTTCTTTCTTTTTCTGAACTGTCCCTGCAGGCTGAGTTGATCTTCTTGCTTCAGTGCAGTCTAGTGTCTTTCCCACTCCTCTCCCTGCAATTCTGTGTCTCCTGGTTTGTTCCTCTGCTGGATCGGTCCTTCTCTCTTTGTTCTCCACCCTATACCAGCTCCTCAAGGTTGGCCATCTTTTTCTCTCTCTTACTTTTTTGATCTTAAGCATATATAATTACACTTCAAGAATTTTTGTGAAGCACAAATAAATTAGTGGGAGGAAAAAGCTTTGCTTGATGTCTTACAGTATCTGGAGCTAATACAGTCATTTAAAACTTCCTGAAAATTCTATGAAGCAGGATGTGTTATTAAAAACATTTATGTAGACACATGATCAGTGAAGCCATTCAAGCGTCTTTTGTCTCTCACTTGTATTTAAGCATTCATGCTTTCTTAAAAAAGAAAAAGACCCAAGATCTAGTTTCACTCCTTTTGTATCCTACTTGCTTTATTTTTTAAATTGTATATAATCTCCTGAGGTTAAAGATAGTAGCATTGTGTTTTAGCCTGGTCTCCACGGGACTAAGACTGCCTTACCATTAGTCAACAGCCTAACCTGGAAACCTCATGTTATATGGTCTGATTTACAACTTGAGCTCACTCCCAAAATTTATCCCTCCCCCGAGGAGATGAATCTTTTTCCATCCCATTTCAGTCTTCAGATAACTGCCACATCAAGACAAGATGATGCTGTTTTTGCCTTGTTCCATGTCCACCCAATGACTAGCCTTGGTGCAAACACACACACACACATACATGAAATATGCACAAGATTGGACAGAGTTCTGCCTTATTAACTTCAAATGTATAATCCAATGAGCTCATGTTTTGAGCTTAATAATCTCCAATTGTTTTGTGTTTTTTATTCCAGGGGTTCTATTTGATCTGAACCACATTTGGACGAAAGTTTTGATTTGTTTAATATCTACAATATCCCTTATTGCTGCTGTGTACATTTTCTCTCTGTGCATTGAATCAGGTAACTGATGGATTGAGGGTGGAGCCATTAGGACATCTGCTTCAGCCTGATGCTCACATCAGAAAGGGGCTTTAAGTGAAGCTAAATGATCTTTGATTACATCATGTAACTAACAAAGAAGAATTGTGTGTTTGTCTCTCACTTTACAGGTGTTGAACTTTATACTTACAGTTTATGAACTGCACAAGGCAATGAGGATTTTAAAAAGGCAGTGACAGGTAGTCAGTACAATATTCTCTTGATGTCTGATTTCTTACATTCAGGATCCTGAGTCAAAATATGAGAAGCAGATACATGTATAAACCAATAGGGTCATTTCAACAATACCATTTCTGCTCGTTTTATAACTAAACTAAATAAACAAATCATTTTCCAAAACGGTGCAGTGTAGCCATCATTTGTTCTTAAGAACATCGTTTTCTGAAGCTATAGCCATGAAAACGTGTCATACATACTGAAATAGAGATTATATGCTGAAAGAATGTGAATTCAGAGGAGAGATTTAATACCAAAAAAGAGTGAGGTGTAATAGCAGTAACAATCATAGTAACATGATAAATTTGAAATGATAGAGGAAAGATAAAATATATATTTCTAAGACAAACAGTCTGGGTGAAGGAAGTTACAATCCATTGTGCATGCTATGCCTAATGCATAAATCTTCATAGCATATTTTTGAGTGAAAATCTTATGCTAGACAATACTATATTTATGAATATTTTCTACCATAAATCAATCACAAGAGTCAGTTTTATATTTTTCACCATTTTGCAGATGATGATGCATGAATCACATAGGATTTAAGTGGCAGATCCACAATTGGACAACAGAGCTGGACCTTAAATACCATGCCCTAGTCATTATGGCACTATTTTAAGTATTTGGTTTCTTGATTGTTCTTGTACATTTTCACAAATGAGGAGGTCATTTAATCAAGAGACAGTCCTTTCCAAAGTGGTTATGATAACTTTCTTACATTTGAATATCAAACTATTTCACAAACTCTCTTTGATGATGATTTTGGAAGCACAGACAGTAAGTGTGGTATCCTGTGAAGGTCTTTTAGATGTGAGGTCTGGACCCAGTCCAGAAGATTCACTAAAAGTATCTCTGGTTACTGAAATTCTACAAAATTGTCAGTCATTTTCCTGTGGAGAAGTGGCATTTCAGGGATAGACAGTCCTGCTTTAGTAACAGCTGGGAAGACATCTTTAATGATGTCTGACTGGTTGATGGGAAGAAAACGCTTAATATGGTAATCCAAGCTGAAGCATATAAAATGTATTTCCCACACTATTTTATGTGGCAAAATGTTTAGCACTTGAAGTCTGTGCTGCTTTTCTTTCAACCAAAGCCATGTCACCAGAGCTGCCTCTGTCCAGATCACATATCCCCAGAATTCCCATACTTCTTTAGAGGTCTGGTATGGGCTCTCCCCAAGACCCTGGAAGTATTAATTTTGCACTAGATTAGCTATGTGAATTAGGAAAGGAAACTCCTCAACCTCGTGAGTTCTATAAATCCAACCCCACTAACCTGCCATCACTCACAAAGCAAATCACAGCCTCAGGCCTGCTAAGGTTGAGCAGGTGTATAGCAATGAGTCCCACTTTCTCACCTCGTCCTTGGGTGGTGATGCCCCACAGTCTAGTGTTCTTGTTCATTCTGAACCTTCTCTGTTTTAGGACAAGCACATCTATGTCTTCGCTTATTGAACTCATGGATTATCCATCTTTTGTTTTTGGGGTGTTGTTCTGGAATAACCCTTGCTATATATCTGACAGTCTGGAAAAGAGGTAAATGGGGTTAATTGGGATGGGCTTTCCCATGGCTGTTCTCTTTTTCCTGTAAACATGCTTCCTAGTGGCTGTTTAGCCAAAGCTGTATGGCCTTTCCATCACTGCTGGGAGGATCAGTGGGTGGATGACGGGTTGGAGGATCAGGTTCTGGTATCAGCGTGGTTGTGGGTGTCGAGGATCGAAGCTGCTTGGATGGCAGCCAGTGTTTCCAGCTGTGTCAAGGGCAGAGGTCCTTCTCCTCCAGGAGAACCACGACACTGGCTTCAGAAATCGTGGTTCACTCAGCCACTCATTTTCTTTAAAAATTTTCTGAGTCCATTAAACATTGGCACACATCTATGACTGTAGCTCAATGCCTATTGTCTATTTGGGACTTATAATTTTCATGGAAAATCTGAGTTGAAATATAAATGTTTTATGTTCAGTATTGATAATAATAATATCAAATGTATGTATAGTTTCATGAGTTTCATGAAGTATTGATATCCTTTCTCAGATCTATTATGTACTAATTGTGCTGGTCATTTGGAGAATGAAATTGATGAATTAACATGTTATTCAAAATCCCATTTTGAGATTTAAAAATTGTTCATAGTTTAGAGATTTATGTTGTTTGTTTGCTTCTATAATTTATTGTTATCATCATCATTGAATGAAAGGACATGTGTGCTTCATGTGTTTCAATAGTGGATTCTGTTAGTTTTTATAATTTCAACAAATCATCTTAGCATTAATTTGATTATTCTGTGTTTTTTATATCTCTGTTTTAGCTAATGCTTTCACTTAGCAAAATGTTGCGATTGTGTAAGAAGTGTTTGCCAATGTTTCACCCATTTTTATTTATGAAAAATGGTATTCTGAATATACAATATAATTCTCTATTCTTTAGACAGCACACTTGAGTCATTTTTGCCTGGGCTATTATTAATAATTAATCTCTGAACAAAGTGAACCAGCTTTTTATATGTATTTTTTCATTTCTCTTAGGCATCTACTTAGGAATTTAGTTGTTCAGTTTATTTCTATATTTACATTCTCAGGAATTATCAAATATTTCCAAAATTGGTTTTGCAGAAATGTACAGATATGAATTTCTATTGTTATCTGGAATTTTAAATAAATTTATTTTTTTTGCCATCTGGATGTCTTTAAAAAACACTTTAAAATGTGTGATTTACAGATGAAATGCTATATATTGAATATATATAGCGTCTTTCATTTGGGAGTATTTTCCTCTCAAATCCTCACCACAATCTATATTCTAAGCCTATTCATCACACCCAAATTTTTTGCACTCTTGCATTATTATTACTTTTTGCGATTAAAAAGCACACTTAAATATCCTCTTAGTATAAAACAGAATACCATTAACTGCAGGCCTTAAGTTATAAAGTATATCCGTAGGAATTATAATCCTAACACCACTGAAATTTGTACTTTTTGACTAATACCCGGCATTTGAAAAGTAGAGTCTAAACAGTTATAACATTGTTGCTTGGTAGCTTTTGCTCTTGTCATTTTTGAATTATCATTCTGTTCTTTCATGGCCTGCAAGGGTCCTGCTGAGCCATCCCTGGCCATTCCTCCAGGAAACCCATTATATATGATCAGTCACTTTTCTCCTCCTGCTTTTAAAATTCTCTCAATATTTTACTCTTTTTTTTCATTTTAGAAACTTAAACTCTTAACTATACTCACATATAAATATGTGTTTATATATGTGCCTAACAGAACACAGATTCAATGTAGTTTATTCCACAATATTTCAGTCAAAAACTTGGTATGTTTCTTAGGATCTTCTGAAATTTGTTTAGCCACGGCCTGAGTGATGGCATAATAGGCTATGTGTGGCCGGCATTATGGATGCAATTCTAGTCCAAACTGCTTCACTTACACTCCACCTCTTTGCTAATATTGGAAAATCCGTGGAGGATGGTCCCAATGTCTATCCCCTGCACCCATATGGGAAACGAGGATAAGGCTTTGGGTTTCTGGTTCATGGTTTCAGCGCAGCCTGACTCTGGCTTTCTAACTCTCTCCTCTCTCTTGGAATGCCTTTTAAATAAGTGGAAATAAGTCTTATAAATTATTTGAGTCTGTCTTATTTTTAATCAGATATGTCTGTATAGATCCTCTACCAAATGCTGCAAGAGAAGGAAATGAAACTTTGAGAATCTATGTTTGACTTACCTTAAAAACATTAAGATTTCTGAGTTGTGACAGTTTATGAAATTATTATAACAAACATTGTTACAATGTTTCAATGCCAGTTTGCAAAGCACATAGCTAATGATATTCAGGCCAATGTGAATTTCAATTGATGTGTGTGTGTGTGAATGTGTGTATGTGTGTGTGTAACTTTTTAGGTTCCATTTATTTGAGAGTCTTGGGATCTCTTGCATCTGAATTTCTATCTTCCCATCACTTCCACAACAAGATTTTTCAACACTTTAAAATTAATTTCATGTGTTTGTATGGAGGAGAGTGAGACAGGGATAGAGAGAGAGTGAACTTCCATCCCAAGCCCCCAGATGCACAGTACAGCTGGGGCTCAGCCAGCCTTACACCACTAGCTGGGATCTCCATGTACAAGTCCCACAAGGGTGATAGGAACACAGACACTTAAAATATCACTTGCTGGGCCTGGCGTGGTGGTACAGTGGTTAGGTTCCTCGCCTTGCATTCCCGGGATCCCATATGGGTGCCGGTTCTCATTCTGGCAGCCTCACTTCCCATCCAGCTCCCAGTGTCCAAAAGCTTTGGGACCCTGCACCCACGTGGGAGACCCAGAAGAGGCTCCTGGCTTTGGATCGGCATAGCATCGGCCGTTGCGCTCACTTGGGGAGTGAATCATCAGATAGAAGATCTTCCTCTCTGTCTCCCCTCTCTGTATATCCACCTTTCCAATAAAAATAAAATAAATCTTTAAAAAAAATATCAATTGCTGCCTCTTCCCATGGTGTAAAAACCAGGAAGCTGGATGCTCTAAATTGCTACTTCATTAAGTTAGATGTAGTTCCTCTTAATTCTACACCACCCTGCTTGAATATTTGTAATGTCTGTATTGGGGCAGTTAGTGGTATCCCAGAAATCCCAAAGGATTTCTTCACTTTCTTTTTCCTGTGTCTTCCCTAAGTGGCTAATTTCAAATGACTTGTCTTTTGAACTTAGTATGTCATTCCATTGGTTAATCCAGTCTTCTGTGAAGCTCTCTATTGAATTTTCTATCTAGACATTGAATTCTTCGTCTCTTGTATTTCTGTTGGTTTTCTTTTGTAAGTCTTATTTTTGCAAATTTCTTACTTTCATGGTTTTTTTTTTTTTACTTTGTCTATCTGACTTGGTAGTTTAGCTTGCTTTAGATTATGATTTCAAATGCTTTGTCACAGGAACATATGTCTGTCTTGGGTTGGCTTCCTTCCCCCTTTGGTAATGTCATGAATATCTGTATTCTTCATGGCCTTGTCTTAGTGTCCTCACATTTAAGTCGGTAATCATCTAGTCTTTATGGAGTGATTACAGGAGGAAAATATCTTCCCCGGTTCCTTTTACCAGAGAGTTTGGCCACATAGCCCAATGGTGTCTACATGCAGACCTACTTCCAGTGTTCTTGTGTGTGATTCCCCAGTGCTTGACTCTGTAGGTGTGCAGACCAGATGTCAGTATAATAAGTGAATCTAAGGCAGGAGCATGCTATCCAATGAGCCTCATGTTGAGGTCCAACAGTGGACTTGATACCACATATAGGAAACCACAGGCAGATGGGTCCATTGTCAGTGTGCACAGCCCAGGGATATGTTATTGGGCTGAACATTTGCTCTGAAAGATGCTGAGGTCCACCAGCTGACAAAGTAAGCAGTGTGTATGAGCAAGCCTGGTGCCAGTGTCCATGCCTGGATCAAGGGCTTCAGCAGGCAGGCTTGTCACACACACACCAGTTTCAGGGTATGTGGGGCTCCACAGCCAAGTCGATGTTCACTCTGGTCACCTTCTCGTCAGGGGAGAACTCTTAGAGCGTTCACTGCTTCATTGGGGTCTGGAGCACATGGATAGATATCTTCTTCTGTGAATAGCTCTCAATGGGCCTTTGTGAGGGAGAGGAAAAGAGACTGGAAAATTCAACTCTGCTGTTCTGCTTGCATTGTCTTATAATGCTTTATTTTACTCTTGCTTAGTTGCTCTGGTTAGGAATTCTGTTGCAACACTGAATATACAGAAAAGATTGTGTTTGCCTCTCTCATGATCATGAAGGGACAGTCTTAACATTTTCATAAGAGCTTGGCATTAAATTTCAGTTTTCCAGAAAGGGATTTCATCAAGTTGAAGAAATTTCACTCCATTTTATCTATTATCTACATTCTGTTCTATTCCTAATTTTTGGAGATGTGATCATTAAATTATGTTGTATTCTACCAAACTTTTTTGTGCATCTATTGAAATAGCCACATTTGTTCTGTTTTTTTATTCTATTAATATGATATATTGACTTTCAGAATTTATCAATCTTGAGATCTTAAAATAAATGGTGAAAAATCTTTTTTTATATATACTGGGTTGGTTTTCACATCTTTGCATTATGTAATTTGAGTTTCTGCTGTTTATTGCCTATGTGTTCAGAATTTTTATTTGTTCCTTATAATTTGATCTTCATTATTACATGTCCTTCCTTTATTTCTCATAGAAACTTTTATTTTCAGCTTTGCTTTGTCTATTTACAAGGTAGCCTGTCCAACTCACCCGTTGTTGCTTTTTTAATAGTTCTTTTCCATTTCTTTAATTGGAACCTATTTGTGTCTTTGTACCCACAAAATGTCTTATGTAGATAGCTTATATTGGCGTAATCATTTTCTAATTCATTCAAAAGATATCTGACAATCCATTTCAGTACACATCCATTTGGCAGCAGTAGAAAACCAGACTGAATTCTGTGTTGCAGTTATGTGTAAGGCAGAACTTGTGAATGTAAAGGAATTCAAGCCATGGCATTATTTTTCTTTCTGTTACAGTAAAACATCAGGGAAAAGATAAAAACAACAAGGTTGACAGAACAAGTGTAAAAGCAGAAGTCAAAAGTTGATGGTATGAGATGCTGTCATCAACCCACATTATAAAAATACTAAGATTAGGAGCTACTGTCACAAACTTGTGTTCTAGAAACAATAGCAGGACTGTGGTTGGTCAATCTTTTACTGATGAAAGTAGTTATGCACCAAGAGAACTGCTTGAGTAGATTATACATATTACTCACCATCACTTCAGTGGTATCAAAAGAAGCCAAAAATATCCAGAAAACATCTGTGTGGGGACTCTCTTGAGTAACAGAATTTGTCTCAGAACACTAAACGATTTTAAACCTCTTGAAAATGGTGTAACAGCAGAAACACTGTCAAGTTGTACTAAATAGAATGGAGACATTTCATGGAAAAGGTGTTGGGCTATCAACACTGTTTGTAAAGATTTATTTATTTGAAAATCAGAATTAATGAAGAGAGAGACAGAGAGAAACAAAGAGAGCAAGCTATCTTCCATTCAGTTTACTTTCTAGATGATTACAATGGCCACGGTTGCAGCAGACAAAAGTTCTTCCAGGTCTCTCATATGGGTGCAGGGGCACAAGCACTTGGTCCATCTTCTGCTGCTTTCCCGCTGCATTAGCAGGCAGCTGGGTCATAAGCTGAGCATCTGGAACATCAACTGGTGCCTAAATGGGATGCCAGGGTTGCAGACAATGACTTAGTCTGATACACCACAACACTGACCCCTAAATATATAATTTTATATGGCTGCTGCATGCATTACTTGATCTAGTCTACTTTAAGTGGCAATGAGTCTGAAAGATAAATTCTCAGCATAGATATAGTAATATTAATGCTATTTCTGAATATCTCTTCTCTAACTCATAGTAATCTTAATTTTCTGGTGTTTATGCCTTTCCCAGTCTCTTTTGAAGATCCTTTATGCGTCCTCTACAATTCCTGGATATGGGACATAACAGATGTGATAGGTGTTATGATCGGTTTTATCATCATGCTAACTGTTTTTTTGTACTGTACAATAAAAGGTAAGTAGGAAACAAAATCTGACTCTAAAGCCATATTTATATATTCTATTAAATGTTAAGACTGTTTTCTGGCTGATTATTAGCCCCTGATGCACCCAAGAGAGGACACAAAGTGTGTAGCACATCCTCTTGTCTCACACTGGGCATTAATATTCTGTGGTTAACTCACCGTACAGGCCTCCATGAAGTAAGCTTACTTTCATCCCACCTCTGCAGTCAGAGCAGCTCAGGCTTATTCTTCCCCGTCCTTCAGCTAATGACACACAGAATAAGAACCACGTGTTCACATACATCACTCTCCTCTCACACCAATTGGGTCAGGTTTTTTTTTGCTGACATTTCCATCCCTAGGCCCTCCAGAAAACAGAGCAATGAAGCTCTCCAAGAACATGCTAGACATTGATGTCCTCAGGAAACACTCTGCTGCTTTGATTTACTCTCTTTGCTGTAGATGTAGTGTGCTTCCTCCACGAGGCCCTGGCTTCCCTGTGCTCACCTTGCTCCCTGAGGAAGCTCCACTGCTGCTGCACTGCTGTTCAGCCAGTGAACAGGCACTAAGCTGCAGCTGCTTCTAACTTGAGTTTCAAAATCATATTTCTGAGACAGTTGAGACCCAACACATCTTTCCCTAAGCCTTCCACAATCAGACTGTAGTTCATGAAGTTGTAGTTCTCATTGCTTTCTTGATATACTTACCGAAAAGGAACACTGAACATCTTACACTTGTCACTTGATATTAGACGTAAAAGTAACAGTGCACAGCGAGCTATGAAGGGAAAAGTATTTGAGCTTACAATTTTACCTATTCCAAATGATTTCTCATAAAGGTGAATTGTTGAGGACTTATCAAATGTATTATTTCTATTGAGGTCTACGAGAATGGTATAATTTTCCAAGTGAGAATGATAATATATGGAAATGATATGAATAACTACCATAAGAAATAATAAAATAATGTGACCAGTGAAATGTTGATTGAAAATATCAACATCATGTTACAAATATGATGAGTATTGTAGAAAGCATCCTGAAACTATACTCCTAACCTAGTCACTGAATCACAGTCTGCCAAGATCTCAGAGAGATAATGGAAAGCATTTTATGTATATCTAAGAATAACCATTCACCTGTTTTACCTTCTTTTTAGGAAAAAAAGGTTTGGTTATTTTCTTATATATTTGAGAGACAGAGACAAAGAAAGAAGTTGCTCTCATTTGCTAATTCCTCCCAAATGCTCAAAATATCCAGGTCAGATCCAGGTCAAAGTTGGGACCCCAGAGCTCAGTCTAGCTCTCCTATGTGCATTGTAGAGACTCACTACATTAGTGAACATCTGTTGTGCCCCTATGCCTGCTTTAGCAGGAAAACTGAATGTGAGAGTGGAGCAGAGATCCAAACACAAGCACTCCAACATAAGATACAGAAGTTCCAGCACCATCATAACTATTATACCAAAAGGCTGCGTTTTGTTATGTCTTCTTTCCAAAGAAATAAAAACATGATCTTGAATCTGACTAAACCTCTGTCCATCTCTAATTAGCAGAATACATCAGAAAACAGAAAATACAATTAACAAAGAGACAAAATTTATTCACGGAAGCACTACAAAACAAGTGAAACAACTTTTTCGATAAATGACCTACAAGAAACGCAGAGATGGAGAAGAGCCAACAGTCTAAGAAATGCTTAAAAAGCAATCTACCTATCACGATCAGTTTATGTATTTGAATGTCTGCTTAAGACAATGAATTGTTAAATAAACTTCACAGTTTTAGATAATTGGAAATGGAATTATTTCTTTACCTCTGTTGATATTAATAATTTAACATTTAGGTATAATAATGGTGTTTTAGTTATGGTGGTGGCATTGCTGTTATGCTACACATTGAGGTATTTATGATAAACTGATATGAAATGTAAGTATAAGATGGGGAAGATATAAAGTAGATGTGGATGTAACTAAATGAAGCTGGCATAAGTTATCATGCTTGTATGTTTGCATTTTTGCAGATTTTTCATCTGCTGATTTACTCCCCAAATGGCCTCAGGAGCTGTAGTTGAGCTTATCTGAAGCCACCAGCCAGGAACCCCAGGGATCTCCCATGAGGATGTAGGGTCCCAAGGACTTGGGACATCCTGCACTGCTTTCTCAACAAACAGGCAAGGAACTGAATGGAAGTGGAGCAATTGGAACATTAATGGGCACCCATATGGAATGCCAGTGCTGCAAATCAGAGGATTGGACTGATGTGCTACCACGATGTACCCAATATGTTGGTATTTACTGAAGTTGAATGTTGGGGATATAAATCATATGAAACTTTTTAAATTTCAGTTATTGTTTCTGAAACAGAGCATGACTCAATGAGATTCCTGTTAGGAGAAATACAAAAATGGCATAGGATGTTTAGAAGAAAAGAAAAATCAGTTGATACATTAAACCTTGTATCAGGTATGACAACCAGACAAAAAAAAAAAAATGATGACAATAAGGCTAGATCTCCTAAAGCATTTCTGGGATGTGTCCCTAACTTGATCTTTGCTGTAACCTTTGGTTCTCAGAGAGTTCTGAAAGGGCAATAAGAGTGCTTATTGCAAGAAAAGATTTTATTGCAGGATGAGATCTTGTTTTTGTTTTACAGCTCCTGTGGTAAGTAGGTTGCCCCATTTGGTTTATGTACATGAAATAGGGAGGAACTGTTTGTTTGGTCCTGCTCATTACTAGTCAGGATGTGTCTTTTACTCGTTGGACTGTTTAAGCACATGATGCTTAAACTGGGTATCTGTGTACCATATCATTACAATTGATTGAATAATTTGTAATGTGCTTGAAGTAAGCCTAGCTGATTGAATGATGCATATCAAGCATCAGTGTTCTCTTAGTGGATTGGATGGTCGATGCTTACAAACCCCTGAACGTGACTGGTTGGGGCTGCTCCCTCTTTCATGTGTGCTGGAAAGAAGACAGTCCACCAGCTAATGAATAAAGACTCCTGCTTCTATGGTTTTTGACTCGTTTTCTGGATAGATTTAGTCAATTTTCAATACAGTCAGAGTTGGATAAACAAATAACAAATTGTGAGAGCATGTGGGATAATAAATAGTAAAAATGAATAAAGCAATAAACTGTATTCAAAGGGGTAAAGAGATAGAAATTTTCAGAAGAAGTGATCCTGTGAGGACTCACATGCACTAATAGGTAGTTGGGCTTTGTTCCCTCAAGTCAAATTACTTTTCTGAAAATATAAAATCTTGCTTATCCTGTTACCAATTAAGTTCATGGGATGTTTCCTCAGCTTAATATAGGAATAAAAAGCCGGGAACTGGTAAGCTTATTTGTGAAAAGACCATGTAAATGAAGAAAGAAGAGCAAAGGGGAAAACACATCCCAGGAGAAAGCCAGGAGGTGGGCTGCCCCTTGAGAGGAGAGAGGGGGATACACCAAAGTTTTAGGGAAGGGTCTTGGGATTTTAAGCCTTCCCTATCCCCTCCTTTGATTAAAGAGAGACAGTATCGGGGGTCCTCCCATCCCATGGAAGAAATCACCCGACACTTGAGAGAGTCTCCAAGGTGCTTTATTCCGATCTTCTGTTGTGTCCGTTAACTCCGTTGTGACCGTTATGACCGTTACGCTCCAGCCCCTCCCCCGCCAAGCCCCCCCGCTTATCTGTCAAACCTGACCAATCAACTTAAAGATAACGAAGGCACACCAATCAGGGCAAAGGGCCAATCACAGGGCAGGAAATGGTTAGTGCCCCCAACAAGACAGAAAGTTGACACCCAATTTTTTACCTTTTTTTTTTTATTGTTAATAACATTGCATTATGTAATACAGTTTTATAGGCACTGGGATTTCCCCTGCTCCTCTCACAACCCTCCCTCCATGGTGGATTCCTCCACCTTGCTGCATAACCACAGTTCAAGTTCAGTTGAGATTCCTTCATTGCAAGCACATACCCAGCATAGAGTCGAGCACCTTATTGTCCAGATAACTTTAACGGCTTCTTGGGGAGACCTTCTCTGGTCTGAAGGCAGAGCTAACAGAGTAAAGTTCCCGGTCAGTTAAAAGCCCCAACAAAACATCAGCAACAATATATAGTGTTATGGAATTGATTGACATAGTATTGAGTAAACAATATGTTAAAAATAATGCAAGTTCAATTCTTCAAAACACATGTGTTGAGATAGTATCAATGACAGGTTCAGAAAGAAAAAAAAAATACAGGTTAAATTAAGGCAAACATGTGGTATCTAACCTTTTGGGATTCGCTCATTTCCCTTAGCATTATAGTTTCCTGTTGGAACCATTTAGCCACAAAGAACTGCAGTTTGTTTTCTTTTAAATAGCTGAGTAGTATTCCATGGAGTAGATGAACCAAAGCTTTCTTATCCAATCTTCTGCTGATAGGCATTTTGGTTGTTTCCATGTTTTCGCAATTACTGATTATGCTGCTATGAACATAGGGGTGCATGTTGGTTTGTCGTGAAACAGGTGTTTTGGATATATTCCTAGGAGTGCTATTGCTGGGTCATATGGTATGCTGATTTTCAGTTTTTTGATTATCTTCCATAGTGATTTCCATAAAGGCTGTATCAACCTGCAGCCCCATCAGCAGTGGAGTAGGGTTCCCTTTTCCCCACATCCTCGCCAACAAGTGTTTTTGGTGTTCTTTTTTTATGTGGGCCAATCTTACTGGTGTTAGGTGGTACCTCATCGATGTCTTCATTTGGATTTCCCTTATTTCCAGGGAACTGGAGCATTTTTTCATATGTTTGTTTGCCATTTGGGCTTGTTCCTTTGTGAAATATTTGCCCATTTCCCCTGCCCATATCTTGAGTGGCTTGTTTGTTTTGGTGTTTTGCTTGTTTTGAAGTTCTTTGTATATCCAGGAGATTTGCCCCCTATCACCTATGTAGTGTGCAAAGATCTTCTCCCATTCTGTGGGTTGCTTTTTTACTTTGTTGATTGTTTCCCTTACTCTGCAAAAACTTCTTAGTTTGATGAGGTCCCATTTGTTTATTTTGGTCTTGATTGCGATTGCTTTTGGAGTCCTTTTTAGAAAGTCAGGGCCTACACCTAGATCTTGTAGTGTGTTTCCTACATTTTCTCCCAAAAGTTTGAAGGTTTCTGGGTGTAGGTTTAAGTCTTTTATCCATGTAGATTGATCTTAGTGTATGGTGAGAGGTATGGGTCTATCTTTATGTTTCTACAGGCTATCATCCAGTTGTTCCAATAGCTTCTCATTTGCTTGGGTTGTTGTCTGTCCGAACTGGACTGGAAGCATGGAACCTGGAGTTCCTTCCAGGTCTCTCACGTGGGTGCAGAATCCTAAGACTTTGGGCTATCCTCAACTGCCCACCCACGCCACAAGCAGGGAGCTGGATGGGAATCAGGGCAGCCAGTATTAGAATCAGTGCCATTATGAGACATTGGCATTTGCAATACAAGGACTTTAGCCACTAAGCAACCACACTGAATCCATTGGTTGAAAGTTTTCAAAAGCACTTCAGCTCCTTTTGCTCCTTTACCGGTGGATTTCACAGCCTGACACGGCTACTCACACTAGCTGTGGCTTCTCTAGCCCAGTGCACATGTCTGATGTGGAAAAGAATGTTTCCGCCAATATCATGCTGTTGTGCATTTCCCAATGTGGTCCCTGTCCAGCTGCAAGGGAGGATGGTAAGCACTGTCATTATTTCAGTGTTCTGAGGTCCGGGCAGGAATAGGAAACATTTAATACAACAACAACAGAAGGATGGCTGCTGGAGAGTGCCATGGGTTCGCAGACACACCACACTGTGTTGTGCAAAGACAGGGTTCTTTCTTCATCATCCTGTACTAGGCTTCTCTGAAACGCTGGTGGTCAGGCTCCTTTCTCACTATGCCCTCTACACACATTCAGTGGGCACCTGCTGTGTGTGGAGTAGGCACTGGGAAGCAGAAACACAGACCTAGCTTCTGCTGGCCCTCATGGGAGTTTTTCAATCCCTGAGCAACCTTCTGGATGTCGTGTGTCAGTGGTGTGCGGGTTGTAGGCACAGGTGGTTGTCAGCCCAGATGACAGGTCACTAGGTATGATTCTGCCTGGAAGAGGAAGTGGAGCCGGAGAATGTGGGTGCTTTCAAGACCATAGGGAAAGGCATGACTCTCCTGTAATTGTATGGTACCACTGTTAAAATATGATTTATATCAGGAAGTAGGACTTTCCTCAGGGTCATTGTCTCAGGATACTTGGCATCGTTGCAGGAGAAAATAAAGTGTGTAAAACT
The DNA here is from genome assembly GCF_017591425.1 of Ochotona curzoniae. NCBI lineage: Eukaryota > Metazoa > Chordata > Mammalia > Lagomorpha > Ochotonidae > Ochotona > Ochotona curzoniae. The sequence continues at coordinate 17,279,705 of NW_024465649.1, forward strand.
CTATTGACTAAAGGCATTCCTGGGAAGTGCTATTGATGGTGAATGTCAATGAAAAGTTGAGGACTCACAAGTACTGGACTTGTGAACTGTGGGTCTGAGGCCAGAGAGAACTGCCCTTTTCAGAATGTGCAGTGCAAGACATGACCACGAGGGGGAGAAAGAGTCCTCACTTCCCCAGTTTCCACCCTACTCTCTCTGCTCCTAGGGGCACTCAGCAGGTGACTGTCCTTACTTCACTCCCTCCCACATGCACCAAATATGGAAAACTGTAGGTAAAGGAGAGATTCCCTGGGATTTCAACCTTAGAAAAGGATGCAGAATATTCTCCGGATCCCTGTGTGTGTCCAAAATATTCTGAGGAGGAAAAGATAAGCAGAGAGCACCTCCAGGGCAGAGCTACCAAAGAGCCAAGATTTTAGCAGTTTGGGAAGCAGGATGCTTCCCAGATCAGTCCCACGACTTCACCTCCAGCCAGTCCTAGTTGGTCCCAAGCACGAAGATGACATGGATACCCAAGAGGCCATCATGCAAGTTTGATCAAATTTTAACACTTACATGGGAACCTACACAAGAGAGTAAGATCCAGATAAATGATCAGAGAAGAGAGCTTTTATACCTTTTGGATGAAGCAGATGAAACATCTATGAAGAAATAACTCAGGAATTTGAACTGGGGGCAGTAAATTGTAGTGAAGTGACTCGGTGGGTGTGAAACTAGAGGCAGATATAGGCTATTTCTCTATACTTGTTTGTAACCATCCATTCTGGCATCAGGTCCAAGCCCCTGGTGATTAGAGTGTTCTTCATTTCATGGTGAAGTGTGGGTGCCCAGTTCATGGGAAGCTGTGTGGCTTGTTCTTAGAACAAAAGGTGAGGTCAGAAGGACTTATTATCCACCTGTTATTTCTCAATGGCTTCAGCCCAGAATGATGACTATAAAGGCGGTGTCTCATTTCATACTGCACCTGTTCTAGTCCTGTGACTTTAGAAGTGTGCTGTGGACTCCCATCACGGCGTTTGTCTCCTTGGCTTAACATAATCAAGAGTTATTCTTTCTCATTCTGCAGTACCTTGTGGTGATTCAGTGGTAGTGGGAATCCAAATGTCTGGATTCATTTCTGGAATATAACTGGACAGAGTATGTGAAAAACTTTGAATCAGCTGCCCAGTAATTCACACCTATAGGAACTACCCTTTCCTGAAGGAACAGAGATCCAGATCCACCCATTGATGTGTATGGGTATTCAGTATAAACTATTTACAGCCAGAGATCACAAGAAATGATTTGAAACGTAACACTACTGGGCTGATGGAGAGGAGGAGGGGCGAGTGCTGACATGGAGGCTCTTGTTCCAGCTGCTGAAGTTTGCTTCTGGGCACAAAATCTTCATTACTTTAACGTTCTGAGCCTCTCCCTGCCTCTTAACTCACTCCTGCTCTTGCTCCCACAACACACATTTTAGAGTAGGAGGTGAATTTGTGTATCCCTGATACCCTCTCTCATCTAAGGGGCAGACACCCACAGAGGAAATGTGTTCTTAATTGCTTTCAACATGGAAAAGTTTAGTAAGTAAGGCTGCTGTGTGGGAACAGGCTGCCTCCCCTGTGTTCAGGTCAATGCTTCATCCTAACTGTGGTGGCCTTGTCAGGCTGTCTACACCCACACCACTGTCTATATCCACAACTCTATCAACAACCCTAACTCTCTCTACACCCCACCTCTATCTACACCCCTACCTCTGACTTATAAAAGTTACCGTTTAGATGAAGTGCCTTCATTTCACACTACTTGCCATCAGTTAAGAATTTGAGCAACGTGCATTTATTTATTGGCTATGTGTTTAAGTTATAGGGTGGGGATGGCCTGTAAGTTTCAACTAGTTGTCTCAGGTGAATACCCAAAGGACAAGATCTCAATTTTACAGCCATGAAACAGTGTCACGAAAGTGTTTGTGGGACTACTGTGGCGGAATGCTCCCTGCTATCTCTAATGCAGTCACACATAGATTCCACACCCAACAGCCCTACAGCCCACAGGGAGCTGCACTCTCAATTGCATTCCACATGTTCTTTGCAAGAAGTGTGGGAGATGAATATCTACCATGCAAGACTTCCATTTAAGGAAGTGTTGGAATGGCCAATTTCTGGACTTGCTAGTCTGAAACTCATTTTCTCATAGATAACAGGTGTATTCTGCACTATATGAAAGGGGGAGAAAAGATTCCTCTAAGAGACTTTTCGACCACATAAATGAGTTATGCAAAACTGCAGGGGGATTGTGCAGTTGGGCCGTTGCTTGTCCTACCTGGTCCCACGTTGGAGTGCTGTTACTGATCTAGCGTTCTGTTCGTGAGCCTGATCATTGCTACCCGTGTCGGAGGCCTGGATAGCCCTGCTGGCTTCAGGCGGGCCCAGTCCTTTCCGGGAGAGCCAGCACATGGACAGTTGTTTCTCTGTCCTCGCTTTGACATATATCTTTCAAATAAATATGTGAATAAATCTCAGACAAAAAAATATCCTGCAACATTTTTATACACCAACAATAATCTTAATGAGGAAGACCTTTAAAAGACAATCCCTTTTACACTATCTACAAAAATAATTAAATGCTGTGGAATAAATTTAACCAAGGAAATGAAAGTCTTCAGCAAAGAATTTGTAAAACATTAATGAAGAAAACGAAGCTGAAAGGAATTCTCATACTAATGGATTGGTAGAATTCTATTATCAAAATACACAAAGCGATTTAGAAACTCAATCCAATTCCCATCAAAATATCGACACTCTTCAAATAACTTATAAAAATTCTTAGAATTCATACAGACAGACAAGAAGACCCTGAAGAGCCAAAGCCATCTAGAAGAGTCAAAATGCTGGTAGAGACATCACGGTGGCAGATGTCAAGGCACTGCACAGGCCATGGTCACCATGCAGCACACAGCAAGCCGCTGGCTGTCAACAGGTGTGCAGATCAGTGACACTGTGCAGAAACCCCAGAAATAAACCCACACTCTCAGCTACACTGCTCAATTTCAGGTAGGATGCTTTAAAAATGTGTTCATATGTTAAGAGCACTATTCAGTTCTCTTTTGTTTTCTTTCGCTATTTAGTTTTGTTTTCTCAATGGTGCTTTTGAACCTCATGAAGATATGAAAATTCCAAAGTTAGTTATGGAACAAAATGGCTTCAAAAATCCATAAATCTGACAAAATAAGTTTTGAGGAAAACAATGGAAAATATTTGTAATATATTAGTGTAGTTTGACATCAGGGAATGAGTCACAGTGTCTATCAGTTGTCCCAATCACATGTCAGGACTGTGCGCACCGGTCTGGGAACTGTTCAGAAATGCAACTTCTTGAATCCGCCCAGGCTCAGAATGAGAAACTGGCTTATGGCTCAGGGTTTGTGTTTTAACACGCTCTGCTGCTGGTTATCACACACTAAATTCATACAGCCATCCCCGCCCCTTGCACACTAAACACCTTTTCTTATTATTTTATTTATAAATTTTGAGGTAATAACATTTTTAAGGTTTTGCTCATTTATTTGAAAGTTAAGAGTTTTAAAGAGAAGTGGGAGACACAGAAAGTGAGGCCTTCTACCTGCTAGTCCACTCCCCAAATGTCCACACCAACCAGGGTTGGGCCAGCTGGTATCAGGCACCAGGAGGTGGTGTCCCATGGAGGTGTCCCACAGAGGTGCAGGTGTCCCATGGAGGTGGCTGGAACCCCAGTATTTGGTCTGTCTTCCTCTGCTTTTTCCAGGACATTAGCAGGGAGCTGGATTAGAGGTAGAGCAGCAGACACATGAACTAATGTCTGTATGAGATGTCGACATTGTGGGTAGTCTCTTTACCAAGAATGCCATAATAGTGTCCCTGAGATAACAATGGCTGTACGAGATATAAACTTGTACCTGGCACCAAAGGACTGTACTACCATAAGGTAGGGGGAAATGGCTGAAGGAGAAAATTGGAAGGAAGAAGGCGACATCCCTATAACCACAAATCTGTAGCATGGAAAATAATAAAAATAAGATTAAAGAATTTTGTAAAAAACTTTAAGACTACACTGCATAAGCAAAATGAACAAACTACATGAACAATAGTCAAATGCAGAGTTTCAATTTTACTCATATAAACTTTGACACAGTTACAAAATAACTAAAGTTATCATACCTATAATCCCTATCAATTTGTTTGGCAAAGATTTTAAAATTAAATTTGATAAAACATTGTATTTCCAACTAAACTGATACACATTTCTTCTTTCGATTTTTTTTTTAAAAAGCTTGTTTTTTGCTTTTTTTTTGAGAGAGTAGAGAGAGACAAAGAGTATAGAGAGGGGGGGGGGGAGAAAGAGAGCTTCCATTTGCTGTTTCACACACCAAATGGCTGCAACAGCTGGAGCTGGGTCAATCTGAAGCCAGGAGCTGGATTTTCTATGTATGTTCTGGTTCCTAAGGACTTGAGCCATCCTCTGCTGCCTTTCCATGCCATAAACAGGAAGCTGGATTGGAAGTGATGCACATGGAACATAAACCAGAGCTTATACCTGAAGCTGGTGCTGCAGGTGGAAGTTTACACTACAATGCCACAATGCTCTCAAATAGAAGGCATATGTATAAGGGAGAATGTGCCAATTTTTGGCACACACAGAACTAGATGGTACTATGTCAACATTTTACCAGTAAAGTTTTAGCAACTGGGACTACAACTATGTATATGTGTTAAAATAAGTTATTTCATTAAAAATTTTTTCTTTTAATTGGAAAGGCGGATATACAGAGAGGAGAGTCAGAGAGGAAGATCTTCCGTCCGATGATTTACTCCCCAAGTGAGCGCAACGGCCGATGTTATGCCGATCTGAAGCCAGGAGCCTCTTCCGTGTCTTCCCACGTGCCAGAATAGAACTGGCACTCATATGGGATACAGGGCGTGCAAGGCGAGGACCTTAACCACTGCACCATTGTGCCAGGCGCCCATTTAAAAATTTTTATCAATTCCTTGGATTTTGTCCAATTATAAATAGTAACAAGCACATGAAAACTTCTTGTCTCATTATGTAAATCATCAGAATATATTTATCATGTCCAAGCAAGAATGCAAGTATTTGTGGCTGCTGATAACAACTCTAAGAAGTAACTTAAAAAAACTTAAAAGTAACTTTAAAAAAAATAGGATCATTATATGCACAAGAAATCCCCAAGACAGAACTAAAGCCAGCTGACTCTGGCATCCTACAACCTTGCTGTTACTGCTTACTGAGTCCACGAGATTTCTTGTCTGTTTCCTTTGGGTTTTCCATGCACAGTAGCAGTTTATGAAAGGGGCAGTTTTAGTTCTCCCTTTCTAATCTATGTACCTCTTGTTTCCCTTTTCTTATTGTATTGCATTAACCAGAACATCCAGTGTGCTGTTGACCAGCATGGATGAAAGGAGACATCCCTGGATAGTTCCCAAAGTTAGAAGAATGTATGTTATCTCTGTGTTTGTGTGTGTGTGTGTGTGTGGGGGGGGTCCTTTTCTTTGTTTTATTTTTATCACATCTCTTACTTGAATATATATGTTACATAACTGTGATTCTGTTGGCTGTCTTTTGGGTTTCACCTATCAAATATTTTATTAAGTAGTTTAACAAAAAATGAGTTCTTTCAAAGATCCTACCTCCCCAGTGTAGGTGATTGTGTGGGTTGCATTTTACCTGGGAAAGTGTACCCTGCCAGGAGAAAAGAAGACAATAGTTGCAAAGCATTCCAACCCTGATTAATATGAACTCTGTGTTAACTGTATCATTGTGTAGCCTAGTTGCTTATTCTATTTTTTAAAGATATGTAGGGATCATCATGCAACAGAGGGATGCTGGGCCAGGACACACTGCCTTGGCCTCCAAGCGTGCCACATGTCCCCTTCCAGCAGGAGGGTGGGGGGCTGGCTGCAGATTGTCCAGGCAAAGAGGTTCTGGGGACATATGGGTTAGGGCCAAGTGGGGGCATGTTTGACGGGTAAGGAATGACCTTTGTGGGATTTCTACAGACCTACCCACTGCACTCACTGAGATAGGGTGGTTTAGAAAGGAGAAACCGGAGGGCATGTCTGGGTCAGGTCAAGGCACCTGCCCACATGGGAGACCTGGACTGGGCTAAGTAGCATCACCTGCTGCCCGACAGTGCATACAAAACCTGGGACTGCAGGGCATACTTGGCAAGGCTAGGCCATAGTACCCAATCTTGAGTATTGGGCAGGGCAAGGGCACATCATGCTCGTGCATAGCACCTAACAGAACATGAAAGAACCAGATTTGTGGGATCAACCCTTTGGGACATCAACACACACCAGATGACTGTGGTGGTGATGGACCTGATCCTGCACTAGCTGGTACACACAGGAGTCAAGTCTGAGCTCATCCCAGGTGAAGTTTCTTGGGAGACACCTCATTTAGGCCACTGGTCTCAAATGCCAGCTACAGGGAAAAATCATAATATATGTGGTCTGACCTTGGAATGCCTGTTTAGTGACAGGGCCTCTGTGGTGACTGATGCCCAGGCAATGGACAGCATGCTCAGATGGACACAGGGGCCTTGGCAGCCAGCTCCTCAAAGCCAGCACACGAGACTGAGTATCTCATCAGAGGACGGAAAGCAGAATAGGTGGGACAACTCTCCTGGCCAAGCTTTGCAGCAAGCATCTGGGTCTGTGACTGTGCTAAGGTGGATTTTGTCAGCCAATCAACTTGGAAAGAATTTTTCAGCCCTAGTACAGTGAAGCTAGCAATGTCTCAGAAATATCAAAACCACTCAGGTCATGCCCTTGTATCATTTTCCCCACATCAGGATCTCTTAAGGTGTCATCCCTCATTCCTGGTGCTGATGCTGTTTGACAGCAAAGAGTGGCCCTCTTACTCTCCCCTCTGATGACACAAGAGGAAAAAACCCTAAAATATTTGTCCTATCACCTTCCTTCATAGCTCTATCCTCCCCACCCTAATCAGAGGCCCACATGAGAATGCATCCCTCTCATCTCTGTGAACAGTATAAAACATAAAATATAAAATTTTAACAAACACAAAGAATCTATATATTTTTTAATTCCACTTTCCATGGATGTTTTAGATTTTTATTATTTTCTTCTTTCTTTATTATTATTCTTTTGTTTTTCATTGTGCTGTTTGTTTATTTTTATTTTTATTTTTTTTTATTGTTGCTTACATTGTATTATGTAGTACAGTTTTATAGGCGCTGGGGATTCCCCCCACCCCTCCCATACCCCTCCCCCCATGGTGGATTCCTCCACCTTGTTGCATAACCATAGTTCAAGTTCAGTTGAGATTCATTGCTTGCAAACACATGCCTAGCATAAAGTTCAGCGTCTTATTGTCCAGATAAGTCCAGTGGCCTCTTGGGGAGACATTCTATGGTCTGAAGATAGGTCTAACAGAGTAAAGATCCGGTCAGTTAAAAGCCCCAACAAGGCCTCAGTATCAATATACAACATTATGGAATTAATTGACATAGTATTGGGTAAACAATATGTTAAAAATAATGCAAGTTCCCTTCTTCGAAACATCTGGGTTGAGACAGTATCAATGACAGGTTCAAAAAATAACAAACAACCAAACAAAAAATTACAGGTTAAATCAAGGCAAACATGTGGTATCTAATCTTTTGGGATTCGCTCATTTCCCTTAGCATTATAGTTTCCAGTTGTGCCCATTTAGCCACAAAGAACTGCAGTTTGTTTTTTTTAATAGCTGAGTAGTATTCCATGGAGTAGATGAACCAAAGCTTTCTTATCCAATCTTCTGCTGATGGGCATTTCGGTTGCTTCCATGTTTTTGCAATTACTGATTGTGCTGCAATGAACATAGGGATGCATGTTGGTTTGTCGTAAAACAGGTGTTTTGGATATATTCCTAGGAGTGCTATTGCTGGGTCATATGGTATGCAGATTTTGAGTTGTTTGAGTGTTCTCCAGACTGATTTCCATAAAGGCTGTACCAATTTGCAGCTCCACCAGCAGTGGAGTAGGGTTCCCTTTTCCCCACATCCTCGCCAACAAGTGTTTTTGGTGTTCTTGTTTATGTGGGCCAATCTTACTGGTGTTAGGTGGTACCTCATCGATGTTTTAATTTGGATTTCCCTTATTGCTAGGGAGCTGGAACATTTTTTCATATGTTTGTTTGCCATTTGGACTTGTTCCTTTGTGAAATGTTTGCCCATTTCCCGTGCCCATTTCTTGAGTGGTTTGTTTGCTTTGGTTTTTTGGTTGTTTTGAAGTTCTTTGTATATCCTGGAAATTAGCCCCCTATCGCCTATATCGTGTGCAAAGATCTTCTCCCACTCTGTGGGTTGCTTTTTTACTTTGTTGATTGTTTCCCTTGCTGTACAGAAGCTTCTTAGTTTGATGAGGTCCCATTTGTTTATTCTGTTCTCAACTGCTATTGCTTTTGGTGTCCTTCTTAGAAAGTCGGAACCTACTCCTAGGTCTTGCAGGGTATTTCCTACATTTTCTTGCAAGAGTTTGAAGGTTTCTAGATGTAGATTTAGGTCTTTTATCCATGTAGATTGGATCTTAGTGTATGGTGATAGATGTGGGTCTATTTTTTTGTTTCTACAGGCTATCAGCCAGTTGTCCCAACAACATTTACTAAAGAGGCCTTCCCACTTGCTTGAGTTGTCATTGGTCTTTTTGTCAAAGATTAATTGGCTGTATTTGTGTGGGTTCCCTTTTGGTGCTTCTATTCTATTCCATTGATCTTCCTTTCTGTCTTTGTGCCAGTACCAGGCTGTTTTGATAACCACTGCTCTATAGTATGTCCAGAGGTCCGGGATTGTGATTCCCCCTGCTAACTTCTTATTTTTCAGGATGGTTCTAGCTATTCGTGGTTTTTTGTGTTTCCAGATGAACTTTTGAATCATTGTATCCAGTTCCGTGAAGAATGTTTTGGGCAATTTGATTGGAATTGCATTGAAAATGTATATTGCTTGTGGTAGTATAGACATTTTAATGATATTGATTTTGCCTATCCAGGAGCACGGGATGTTATTCCATCTTTTGAGGTTTTGTTCAATTTCCTTTTTAAATAGTTTGTAGTTTTCTTCGAATAGGTCTCCTACGCTTTTGGTTAGATTTATTCCCAAATACTTCATACTTCTCTCTGCTATTTTGAATGGTATCCTGTTGGTTAGATCTTCTTCCATCTTGGTGTTATTTGCGTACACTATGGCTGTTGATTTTCGTTCGTTAATTTTGTACCCCGCCACTCTGCCAAACTCTCGTATAAGTTCTAGCAGTTTCTGTATTGAGTCTCCTGGTTTTTCTATGTATAGGATTATGTCATCTGCATATAGTGAAAGCTTGACTTCTTCGTTTCCTATACGTATGCCTTTGATTTCTTTTTCTTGTCTTATGGCCTCTGCAAGTACCTCTAGGACTATGTTGAATAGCAGTGGTGATAGTGGGCACCCTTGTCTTGTTCCAGATCTCAGTGGGAAGGGTTCTAGCTTTTCTCCATTCAGTATGATACTGGCGTTGGGTTTTTCATAAATTGCTTTGATTATGTTGTGGATTTTCCCATCTATGCCTACTTTGGCTAGAGTTTTTAGCATGAAGAGGTGTTGGATTTTGTCGAAAGCTTTTTCTGCATCTATTGAAACTATTATGTGGTTCTTGTTTTGCTGTTTTTGGATATGGTTTATAACATTTATGGATTTCCGAATGTTGAACCATCCTTGCTTTCCAGGGATGAATCCTACTTGATCCGGATGAATGATCTGTCTGATGATTTTTTGAATTCTATTGGCTAGGATTTTGTTGAGAATTTTAGCATCAATGTTCATCAGAGAAATAGGTCTGTAGTTTTCCTTCTCTGATGGTTCTCTGTCCGGTTTTGGGATTAAGGTGATGTTGGCTTCATAGAATGAGTTTGGGAGGGTTGCTTCCTCCTCTATTGTTTTGAAGAGCTTGTAGAGGATTGGGGTTAGTTCTGTTCGGAATGTTTTGTAGAATTCTGTAGTGAAGCCGTCTGGGCCTGAGCTTTTTTTCATTGGGAGATCCTTGATGACTGTTTCAATCTCTACCTCGGTGATGGGTTTATTTAATTCTTCAGTTGCCTCCGGACTGAGTTTTGGTAAGTGGTGGGAGTCCAAGAACTTTTCTATTTCTTTGTGGTCCTCAAATTTGTGGGAGTACAGTTCTTTGTAGTAATTTCTAATTATTTTCTTAATGATTGCAGTGTCTGTTGTTATGTTGCCTTTTTCATCTTTAATGCTATTAATTCTCACTTTCTCTTGTTTTTTTTTTTTTGGTCAATCGGGCCAGTGGAGTGTCTATTTTGTTTATTTTCTCAAAAAACCAACTTTTTGATTTGTTGATTTTATGTATAGTTTTTTTGATTTCTATTTGGTTTATCTCCTCCCTTGTTTTGATGATTTCTTGTTTCCTATTGTGCGTGGGACTCTTCTGCTGCTGTTTTTCCAGATCCTGGAGGTGTGAGGTTAGTTCCTGTATTTGGCGTCTTTCTTGGGCCTTGACATGCGCTCCAATTGCGATGAATCTACCTCGTAGCACTGCTTTGGCAGTGTCCCACAAGTTTTGGAATGTTGTATCAGAGTTTTCATTGGTTTCCATAAATTTTTTGATCTCATCTTTGATTTCTTCTCTGACCCAATGTTCGTTTAATAGCATATTGTTCAATTTCCAAGAGTGCCTATACTTCCTGGCGAGTTTTGAGTTGTTGATTTCCAGTTTCATCCCATGGTGGTCTGAGAGGGTACATGGTATGATACTAATGTTTTGGAAGTTGTTTAGATTCGCTTTATGTCCTATCATGTGGTCGATTCTGGAGAAGGTGCCATGCACCGCTGAGAAGAATGTATAGTCTGTGGCCTTAGGATAAAAAGTTCTATATATGTCTACTAAGTCCAGTTGTTCTATTGTTTGTGTGAGCTCTGTTGTTTCTTTGTTGAGTTTTTGTTTCGTAGACCGGTCCATTGTTGTTAGAGGTGTGTTGAGATCGCCTACAAGAATTGTGCGGGTGTCTATGTCTTCCCTTAAGTCTGTAAGTAATTGCTTTACGTAACTAGGTGCATTAAGATTCAGTGCATAAACATTAATGATGGTGATTGCTTCTTGATGGATCATTCCTTTCACCAGTATAAAATGGCCTTCCCTGTCTCTTTTGATGTTAGTTAGAATGAAATCTATCTCGTCTGAAATTAGGATAGCTACCCCAGCTTTTTTTTCTCGTCTATTAGCGTGAAATATCTTTTTCCATCCCTTCACTTTCAGTTTCTTTGCATCCTTTCTGGTTAGATGCGTTTCTTGTAGGCAACAGATGGTTGGGTCTTGTTTGATGATCCATTCTATTAATCTCTGTCTTTTGATTGGTGAATTTAGACCATTTGTGTTGAGAGTTAAAATTGAGAGGTTGCAATGTTGCCCTGCCATGTGTTTGTGTTGTGTGTGTGTTGTTGCCTATGTAATTGTCTTGTTTGTGCGGCCTTAGTTTGGAGACCTTCCCATTTGCCAACTTTGTTTGTGATTTGCCTCCTTTTTGTCCGGGACTAGCGCATTTCTAAGGAGACTTTGCAGGGCTGGTTTTGTGTAGACATATTCTTCTAGTTTTTCTTTGCTATTGAAGTATCTGATTTCGTTCTCAAATACAAATGAGATCTTTGCTGGGTAGATTATTTTTGGTTGACAGTTGTTTTGTTTCAGGACTTGGAAGATCTTTGTCCATTCTCTCCTTGCTTGTAGGGTCTCTTCGGAGAAGTCAGCAGTGATTCTGATGGGTTTTCCCCTGTATGTGATCTTTTCTCTACTTCGTACTTGTCTCAGGATTCCTTCTTTGTCTTCATTGGAGTAGAACTTGAGCACCGTGTGTCTGGGTGAAGATCTCTTTGGATCATGTCTGTTGGTAGTTCTCTGTCCATCCTGTATGCAGGGTGGATTCATGTTCCAAGTGTTTTGGAAGTTTTCCTGTATAATTTCATCAAGCACTGCTTGCATCCCAGATTCTCTTTCTACTCCCTCGGGGAGGCCGATGATCCGAATATTCAATTTTCTAAGGTAATCCTTCATCTCTTGCATCATTTTATTAGTTTTGCTGATGTTTGTCTCCAGCTGTTTAATTCACGGGGCACCTTCATTTTGTGTGTCTTCTGTTTCAGAGATCCTTTCCTCTGCCGCATTTATTCTGTTGATGAGGCTTTCAATCTTATTCTCTTGGGCATCCAGTTTGGTTTTGATTTGTTGTATTTCGGTGATTATGCGGTTCTGGAGGTCTTCCAGCTTTGTGTCCACGTCTCTGAGAAATTTTAGCATTATTTTCATCAATTCCTTTGCTGGTAACACTTCCATGTCTTCATCTCGTATCGCCGATATTGATAATGGCTTTTGGCCCTTCTTTGGTGGGGTGCTGGCTCTTTCATCTGGAGCACAACTCTTTCTGGTGGTTTTTCCCATTGCGTTGGTGTATTCTGGTGAGGCAAATGGACCCATGTGTTGAGGGGCTGTCAGGTGCTTTCCTGTAGAGATTGGAGCCTGCAGGCGTGGTGTTGCCGGGCGTGGTAATTTTCAAGGCACCGTTGGTGCGTTCTCAGGGCCCGGGGCTGTAGAGCACCACCTTGGGGGCCCAGTGGATTCCAGGCACACTCTGGGCACCTCTTCTACAGGTGTGACACCCCAGGGCGTGGAGGGATGGAGGCGCTCTCTGGATGTGCCCCCTGTGCGGGAATCCCCAGGGCTTAGAAGGTTTTATGTGCTTTCTCCCTGCGTTCTCCGTGTCAGGGACTGCAGGGTTTTTCAGGGCCCACCTGTTGCATCTCCCACACACGGGACTGTGGGTGAGGCACTTTCCAGGCGTGGCTCTTGTGCAGTGAATCCACCACTCGTGGTGTGTGGGTGTTCAGAGCCCCTGCTCCCGTGTGGCTCCCCCACACAGACCCTTAGCGGAGGAGTGGCCCAGGCGCCCTGTTATAATGATTTCACGGCAGGTTCACGCCGTGTCAGTGTGGTGCAGGAGTTTTCAGCGCTCTCCTGGTGGGTCACCCACGCTCAGAACTGCGGGGTGGGAGGCGAGAAGTGAGCAGTTCACACTACAGGAGTGGTACCTGCGTGTCAGGGACACACAGCGCTACACTTCCCAAAACTCAGAGCCCTCCTGGCACCTGACAGCTGAGCTGTGGAGGCGGCTGCTGCAGGCGGGACCACCCAGCCCGCTCGGGGCAGCGTTCAGAGGCCTTCTGGTGTTCTCGCGCACCCACCAGGTAGGGTGTGGGGGTCTCCAGACCCTCGCCAGCAGCCTCTGCGCACCGAGATGCACTGGCCCCCTCAGCGCAGGAACATCCGAGGCGCCTTCCCGGGGCCCCCTCAGCCACTAACACCACTGTGCGTGGTTCCCAAGGCACCGACCTGACAGTTTCAGGCTGCCTGCCCCGAGTTCTCAGAGGCTGAAACCTCAGCAGGTGTTGAGGAATGCGGAGGCTGTTATGTTAACCCTTTGCTCACCAAACGTCCGGCTGTTGCAGTCTGCCTCTGCTGCTCTCCGCCAGCGACGATCCCTCCGATTTCCCTGTCTCCGAGCTGGCCGCGTCTCCCGTCAGGCCATTTTCAAAAGTGACTCAGCAGGTCTGGAGTGGGATGTCGGTTTCTCTACCTTTGCCCTGCTCCATTCTCGTTGTTCTTCCGAGTTGTGTGGATCTTTTTGGCTCCACACTGTCCCAGGGAGCTTCACGGACCTCTCCCTGCGGTTCCCTGCTGTTCCTCTTTGCTGCTTCTGTAGCGTTCTATCCCTCTTTCACTGGACGCTCCCTCACAGCCTTCCTCCTACGTCGGCCATCTTCCCTCGTAACCTCATTGTGCTGTTTGTAGGTATAGGGCTTTCCCTACCCCTCCCTTTCCTCTCTTTCCCTTCTTCCCTCCCCTTCCCCTGTATTTCACAATAGTGTAGTTCTAGAGCTGCAAGCACAATCCCCACTATCTGTTATTTGAATGTGTCATGACATTGCAGGCTTAGGCAATGATAGAGAATCTAGTATCTGGAATCTTGCTGTCAGGGCATATTCAACAGCTTCAAATATTTATTCAAAAGAAGTGAGAGAAGTGGGTCACAGGATGGGGCATCTCATGCCCAGATTCCAGATGTCAGCCACCACGTGCACACGTGGTGAGCTGTCCATGGGTGGCCAGTGAGCCATTTAGCACCAGGCTCTGTCTTCTGGCCACCCTGCCAGGGAGCTCTGGGGTTTTGGTTCTTCAAATTGCTGCTTAGGTTGCTCCAGGTTGAACCCACTGTGCTTCTGGGATGTGAATCAATCCTAAAGATTCCCAATGACAGTAACGCTTCCTTTGAAGAACTTGTAATCACTTAGCAATGCTGAGCACCAAACACCAGTTCATGCAAAAGCTAAGGCTCGGGGCTTGTCCAGCAGCATATCCTATTACCTGACATGATGATGGATCAGCAGATGGATCACATTTGTCAGGGCCATGACATTAACTAGCACTCGAGAACCATATCTGGGGGTAGATTCTGTGGTGGATATGTGTGGGCCAAACCCTGTGGAAATTCTAGCGCCACTGGTTAGCTCAAGAGTTCCGGGGTGGTAATGGATTAAGCTAGGTGTGATCAAGAAACTTGCCTTCAATCACAGGTAAAGGAACCCACATCAGTCTGGACTGGTCAAGACAGCACCTGATTGTGCATTCTGAATAGGTTGTGGAGTGGGCCGGGCTGCAACATTCACCAGCTCATACAAGGCCCAATGGAAGGCCAGACTGCACAGGGCACTGGCCTAAAACCTAATGGCATGTATGAGAACTGGATCTGGGAGTGCATCAAGTGGAGGAACTTGGGAAACTTCCCTGGCAAGACATAGCTCCCACTGGTGAACATGTGCTCCAGACCTGGGGGTTGGACAAGCTGTGCAAAGTAGCTCCAACAGCTGGCTAATGTGTGAATTGGTAATGGTACAGGATGTACTGGGTAGGACTGAGCAAACCTTAGCCTACAAGTGGAACCAAAAACTAGGGTGGAGCACAAGTCATGCTGAGCTAGGCTCTTGCACCTACTGGTTTATGTGAGCCAGGAACACTAAGACACAGTATCTAAGGCAGAGGCTGGGACAGGTGGGGGTCTGAGCCAAGCTGAGTCAGAGCAACCACTGCCATGCGCATGATCAATGGCTGGGAACAGGCCTGGTTGGGGAGCTAAGGGGACATCACAACTGGGTTGCAGTTCCCAACAAAGGGGCGCATGAGCTAGAATGGGGGCTGCGTTCTGATCAGGAAATGATTATAGCTCCCTTGGCACATGTGTGGATTGGGACTGGACGCACCAACCCGGGCCAGACTCCAACACCATCTGGTGCCCTGGAGGACCAGAGTAGATGTGCGACAGACTAGCTAGGTCTCAACCCCCTACTTAGCCATGTTGAGTCAATGTGGGTATGGATGAGCCATGCCTGGGCTGAAACATCCAACAGCAAGAACCAGATTGGGTTGAAGGCCAGGCAGGAAAAGTCACTGTTCCTGCTAGGACAGGAAGTGAACTGAGAAGGGCTACCCCATGAACTCCCTGGTATGCGCAAAATCTGGCATTGGGAGGAGTTTTGATGGATGAGCCTGGGCAACTCCTCTGGCAGGACACAGACCCTGCAGATAAGCCCAAGTAGCACGATAGGAAACAGTCCAGAAGAGGCCATGGATAGTTACCCATTGGCATACATTTGGCATGGGTCGGGGGCAGACCAGGCTGAATCAGCTCACGTCATCCACTGGCAAATCTGAGCAACAGACCAGAGTGTGGGTTGGGCCAGGTTTGGTAGTGACAAAAATCAGTGCACAATACAGAATGCCAAGGTGAGAATGCCGGTACCAGATGTGAGGGCAGCACCCAACCAGCATGCTTGAAAACCAGGAAGGGAGTGGGCAGAGCTGGCAAGGGGAATAAGGGAGGGTTCCCTTGCTGGACAGCTACTCCTACTGGAGAGTGTGAGCTGGGATGGGGGCAGACCAGACGAAGCAGAGCTACAATACCTGTGTGCCTCATGTGGCCTAGATCAGGGAAAAGCCAGGCTGGGCTGGTTGATCCTGTCGGTGCAAAAAAACTTAGAGTTGGTGAGGGTTGTTGGGGCTTAGCTGCAGCATCAGCTGGAAGAAGCTGTCACTGGGGGTTAATTCTGTCAAGTCAAGCCACAGAACCAACTGGAAAGTGCAAAATCTGGGAGTGAGAGAGACCTGGGAGGGAAATAGTGGGCACCTCCCTCTTGGGTTACCACTCCGATGGGAGGGTACAAAAACTAGGACAGGGACAGTGGTGGCTAAGCAGAGAGGCACTCAATAGCATCCGTGAGGGCTGGAGAGTTGAGCTGGTAGATGGAACTAAGCTTCAATACCCATCGACTTGTATGAGAGCCAAATAGGATGTGGGACAGACTGGACTAGTCTGCTACACATACTGGCAAACCAGGGTAGGGGGCAAGCCTGTTGGCAGTTATTGTGGGTCACTCTGACTAGGCTGTAGCTTCCACTTGTTTATGTGAGGGCCAAGTATGTGCTGGGCAGAACCAGGATGCACTGCAACACCCATTGGTTCCAGTGGAAGTTGGAGCTGAAAACAGAACAAACCTAGCAATTGCAACCACCAGCTGATCACGGCGATGGGGGGTGCCAGGCCCTATGCTACAAGAATCTGGTCTGGGAGCACCCCAGACAAAGTTTATTTGGGGATCTCTCCAATTGAAATGCCAGACTCAGAACCATAACCAAGAAAAGATAGAAAACACAACAAGCTAATCAACCACCTCAGTTATATGTTGGCAGCAAAATACTGGACAAATGGAGACTCTATGATGGACTATGTCAATTAGTGGATTCTTCAGTGACCACATCGTGCTTGGAGTGGCAAGATTGGCAGTGATTCATAACTGGTGAACTATCAAAACCACTTGAGCACGGATCTCAGAGCATGCCCCACATCTGGGACCTGTGGCGAGTGGGAAACTGGGTGGCGCTTCTCCTTAACATCCCCCTTTTACCTCAGATACATGAAGGAAACAATATAGAAATAATAGTCTTACCCACTTTCCTATAGCCCTTGAGCCTTTTTAACCCTAATTAACTATGTAAAGGTTGTCAAAAATATGATAAAAATAAAAAAAAAAGAAGTGAGAGAGAGAGAGAGATTCCTGATAATCGGTTATGGGAAAGGGCCTCTCTATCTGCAGGTAAATCTGCTGTATCACAGTGCCTACACTATAGTCTTCTGTACTTACAATTTGCAGTAGATTTAATTCTACTTTGCCTGTCCATGTTTGCATCTGATATGAATTTATCTTTTTCAAAACGAAATTTCTAGAAATTATAGAAATTGAAAGTCTGCTGATAAATTTTCACTCTTTTAAGTATGAAAAAGGCTATGATTTATAATTAATTTTTAAATTGATTTTGATGATCTAACTCACATTTTACAAAAGTCACAATTTTTAAAAATATGTTTTAAGTCTTAAATTTTAATTTAATTTAGCATTAAACAGATTTAGTGTGATTTGTAGATATAATTTCAAAAATTTTACAATATTTTTTTCTTCCTCTCCTTCTATTCTTCCCACCCTCCATTTTACTTTGTTGCTTCCATTTTTTTAAAAACATATTTTAATTTTACATTAAATTACCATAAAGTGGCTTAATACTTCACAAAGTGAAAACGTTAATAAGTAAATCGCAAAAAGACCCTAATTTAATGGGAATAAAAATAACATTCAATAGTAACAGAAAGGACAAATGACCATTATACATAGATCATTGAAAATATAATAGTATAACATTCCTAAACATTGAGTTGACAAAGATGGTAACAAAGTTTTACAAAAATATATTTGCAGCAATACTGATAACATGAATGCCTTTTTCTTTTTACATATTTTTTTATTAATTACATTGCATTATGTGATACAGTTTCATAGGCTCTGGGAATCCCCAACCCCTCCTCACACCCTCCCACCATGGTGGATTCCTCCACCTTGTTGCTGTATTACATTTCAAAATCAGTCAAGATTCTTTCATTGCAGGAGTATACCAAGCATAGAGTCCAGCATCTTATTGTCCACATAAATTCAACAATTTCTTGGGGAGACCAACTCTGGTCTGAAGACAGAACTGGCAGAATATCATCCCGATCAATTTAAAGCCACAACATAACATCAACGACAATTTACAACATTATGGAATTAATTGACATGGTATCAAGTAACCAATATGTTAAAAAAAAAATACAAGTTCTTAACCACATCCTGTGACTACTTCATTGACATTTCAATTTTAGTTTATACACAGAACCGGCTGCTATACACCTTAAAATGGCTATAGGGTACTATTCAGCTGTCTCATGTCTATTTTCATTTTAGCATTCAGCAGTTTATGGTGTTGAAGCATAATTTTGATGAACTTGTCAGATTTTAGGATAGTCTTAACTGGCTTATAACTCTAACAAGGCATTTGTCAAGAGTTGAGGCACTGAATGGTTTTAGGAGGGGTGTGCAGAGGAATCTTCAATACCTTAGTGTGGAGCAATTAATTCTTTGTGTTTTTAAGTGTTAGCTGCCACATTTAAGGGAGAACATGTTATAACTGTCTTGTGAGTCCAGCTTTTTCCATTCAATGTTATGTCCTATAGTTGTGTCTATCTTGCTCCTAACAGTATAATTTCACTCTTTCTATGACTGAGTAGTATTTCTCTGCTATATGCCACACCATCCATTCCTCTGATGTTGGATGCTTTGGTTCATTCCAGACTTTGGCTGTTATGGGCAGTGCTGCTGTCAACCTGGTGGAGCAGATATCTCCTTGATTCACTGTGTTCAAGACTTTGGATACAGACCCAGTGTTGGGATTGCTGGCTGATATGGCAAGCCTATTTCTAATTTTTAAAGAAATCTCCACAGTTTTTCAAGTGGTCACACTAATTTACATTTCCAACAACAGTGTATAAATGTTCCCCATCCTTCACAGCCTTCTCATTATTGGTTACTCTGCATTTTAGATTTTATTCATTCTCACAGTGGTGAGGTGGCATCTCATATGGCTTCTATTTGCATTTCTCTGATGGCTAGTCAGGCTGAGCATTATTTACACATAGATGTTAGCCATTTGTATTTCTTCTTTCAGGAATTGTGTATTAAAATTTTTAAACGTGTCTCAACTGGATTGGTTGTTTTGTTGTTCAAACTTTTAAATTGTTGATATATTCAGGATATTAATCCTTTGTGAGAGAGGTGGTTTACAGCATTTATCCAGTTTTATTACATGTTTCATCACTCTGTCTAACATTTTATTTTCCATGCAAAAGCTTCTGAGTTTGATATCATCACTTTTGTTTAGTCTTGCTTTTGCTGCCTGTACTTTGGGGTTCTTATGCAAGAAGTCATCTTTTATACCAACATCTTGAAGTGTTCCCCCTATGCTTTCTTTCAGAAATGGTTTAGTCTCAGATCTTAAATTTAGCCCTTTAATGCATTTGGAATTGTTTTTAAAAAAGATTTATTTATATTTATTGGAAAGCACATATATATGTAGAGAAGCAATCAGAGAAAGATCATCTGCCTCCTGGTTCACTCTCCAAGTGGCCCCCAATTTGAAACCAGGAGCCAGAAGCTTCTTCCAGGTCTCTCATGCAGGTGCAGAGACCCAAGCCGTCCTCTACTACTTTCCCAGGCCACAAGAAGAGAGCTGGATGGGGAGTGCAATAGCTGGGATACAAACCAGTGTCCAGATGGGATTCCAGGAAGCCAAGGATGTAGTCACTAGGCTAATGTGCTGGTTTTGGAGTTGATTTTTATATATTGTGAGAGGCATGGCTCTAATATCCTTTTTCTACATAAATAAGTCCAGTTTTTTGTTATCACCAGTTGTTGAATTTATTATCCTTACTTCAATGTATGGCCTGAGCACTTTTGCCAAAAATTGGTTGGTAAAAATATCACAATATACACCCGCTGGCTGTATGTATTTGGATTTGATTTCCTGCCTCTCTGTTCTATTTTAAGCTTTGAATTCTATTCTAGTATCATGCTATTTAAAAAAAAAACAGATTTATTTATTTTTTATTGGAAAGTCATATACAGAGAGGAGGAACAGAGAGGAACTAATTCCATGCAGTGATTCACTGCCCATGTGGCTGCAATGGCCGTAGTGAACTGATCCAAAGCTGGGAATAAGGAGCTTCCTCTGGGTCTCTCACACAGCTGCAGGTCCCATGGCTTTAGGATGTTTTCAACTGCTTTCCCAGGCCACAAGCAGGAAGCTGGATGGGAAGCCAGGATGCTGGGATTAGCACTAGTGCCCCTATGGGATCCTGGTGTTTACAAGGCCACACTCATGCTGTTTTAATTTTGAAATCACTTCTATTTAAGAGTTACATTAAAGCTTCTTCTCACTTCTAGTCCTTTACATAAGTCGAGCACAATATCTGGAGTTTTGGTCATGATGCAGTCGCATCTTGCCCAGCCTAAGCACATTATCTATGAGACAATGGAAACTCAAGCTTGTCTGTGGTCTACTTCTCAGCTTATAAATCATGTCCTTCATAAGTCTACATTTGCTATCTACATTTTGTGGTATGATAGGTCTATGTCCACGTCCCTGTTAGAACAAAATTATTGGAAGTTTCCTATGGAAATGTCGCATTTCCATCAGAGGCTGAATAATTTCCTCTTAATGGGAAAAAAAACATCTATAGTTTGAGAATTATTTTCCAAGCACTTATCTTGTGTCTAATTCTGCTCTCTAAACTGCATGTAATGTAATGTTCAGAAAGAAAACAGAACTGAGGAAATGGAAAAGATAACATACAGTAGGGTGGGATGAGTCAAAGGAAACTGTAAATGGCATTTGTAAGAGTAACTTGCGTAATTCTTCCTAGAGAAAGAATTCCCCTAAGTGCTTGCCACATGATATCAAAAGAGACCCAGGGGAAAACACATGGAGTAAAACACCTTGGCTCGGGTAGCATGTCAGACAATTATTTCATGTCAGAACAGGCTTGATGCAAATATAACAAAGACGTCTTGAGTCTTGCAAGGTGAGCTGCCAATGCATTCCAGCAGTAGAGATTTTGCAATGAATGAAACTCACACCTTGTTGTTTTCTCTCCAAGTGGTTGCTAGTTTTAAGTTGACACAAAATCTATCCGTTCACAGATAATAGGTTGAAACTCTAGTAAGCTGACTACTAACTTTAATTGTAATGTAAGAATTAATAGGTATTGGTAGGAGAGCATTGTTCAATCATCTGCAAGCACCAAGACAACTTTTTGATGGACCTGGAAGGAAAATTTATCTGGATTCTGGATCTCAAGTAAGTGATTAGATTGTGAATGATGGATGGGAAAAGTCCACTCCGTTTCTTTCTCAGAAGTAGGGTCTTCAGAGCTCCAGTTATAATCCTGTCATGTCTTGATGGTCTTTTCATTATAGAGTAAGGCTATCTGGGAGATTAGAAGACTAAAAGGCAGTGATGTACTTCAAAAGAGAAGTTCTGCTTTCAAATTTTGGTTTTTTATGTTGCTAATAACAGTCCAATCTGCTCTGAGTTTCAGAAGTTGTCCTACAATTTGAGTGTCTTTTCTAGGGAATTTAAAGAAGTTTGTTTGATAAATATCCCTATTATCAAGACTCTTCTGCCAAAATAAAAGTAAAATAGCTACTTATTATAAATATCAACTAAAAAGACATTATTAGTGCTCCTAATTTAATTCTAAAAGTGTCTCTTGAAATCACGGATTTGTTGACTTTATACATCTAATTGCAAGTATGTAAGATGAACAATTTGTAAGGTTTTATATATGTCTATGTCCTTGAAACATCACAGCAGCCAATTCAGTGAACATATCCCTGACTCCAAAGGCGTCTTCATATACTTTTGTAATTTCTCCTCTCTGTCCCTCTTCTTGTCTCCAGGAAACCATCGATTTGTTTTCATAAACATCAAGAGCATTTTCTGGAGTTTCACACAGTGAGAATATGTAACTTTAACCATATTTTTTCTCTCTCTTTTTAAAATATTTTTGACAATATTTACATAGTTAACTAGGGTTCAAGGGCTATAGGAAAGTGGGTAAGAATACTATTTCCATATTGTTTCCTTCATGTTAAAAGGGGGTATTAAGGGAGAAGGCCCGCTCAATTTCCCACTCTCCCCAGGTCCCAGATGTAGGGCATGCTCTGAGATTCTTGCTCAAGTGGTTTTGATAGTTAGTTAACCAGTTATGAATCGCTGCCAATCTTGCCACTCCAAGCATTATGAGGTCTTTGAGATTAATCATATTTATCTGACGGTTTAAACTCAGAGTAATCCCTTACAGATTCATAGGCGTGTGTATAGTTCATTCAGTCTTTTATATTGCTGTATACTTGTATTTTATTTCATGATGATACATGTTAGCTCATTGATCTGTTGATAAAATTTTGAGTTATTTGTAGGTTTTGACCATTAAAAATAAGGTTATTATAACTACCATGTACAAGTCTTTCTAAGAACATATGCTTTAATTTTTCCTGTACTTTACTTTTTAATAATATTTATTCATATTTATTGGAAAAGCAGATGTACAGAGAGGAGGAGAGATAGAAAGGAATATCTTCCATCTGGTGATTCACTCCCCAATGACTGCAACGGCCACTGCGCGCTGATCCAAAGCCAGGAGCCAGGAACTTCTTTCCTGGTCTCCCACGAGGGTCCAGGGTCCCAAGGCTTTGGGCTGTCCTTGACTGCTTTCCCAGGCCACAAGCAGGGAGCTGGATGGAAAGCGGAGATGTTAGGATTAGAATTATTAGAAGCAGCACCCATATGGGAGGAGGTGGCCACTAGGCCACCGTGCTGAGCCCTGTCTATTTTTCTTTTAATGTCTATGTTTCTGGGTTCTTTCTTTCTTTCTTTCTTTCTTCCTTCCTTCCTTCCTTCCTTCCTTCCTTCCTTCCTTCCTTCCTTCCTTCCTTCCTTCCTTCCTTCCTTTTTTTTAATGTAATGACACATTTTACAGAAAGACACACAGAAAGATTCTCCATCTGCTGATTCTCTCCCCAAGTAGCTGTAAGCATGGGGTTTGTTGATCCAAAGCTAGGAGCCAGGAGCATCTTTTGTGTCTCCCATGTGGGTGCAGAGTCCCAAGGTTTGGGCTGTCCTCTACTGCTTCCCCAAGTTACAAACTGGGAACAGAATGGGAAGTTGAGCAGCTGGGACATGAACTGGTGTCCAAATGGCATGTCGGCCCCTTCTGGGCAAGGACCAAACAATTCAGCCATCAGACAGCCCCATTGTGGAGTCTTTCTTAAAATGTCTTTGAGTATGTAATTGTCTCACAGTATTTTGTCAATATTTTCTTGTGGTTATTTGATGTTGTAAAGTTGTAAATGAAATATTTAATCATTTATTCTGGAAGATACATGTGCCCAGAAGTTATATCAGATTCTTTTTGGTTTTTCAACTTGTTGGCATAATTTGCATTAATTCCTGATGGTTCATTTTTAGTGTGTGTGTGTGTGTGTGTGTGTGTGTCTTTGTTACATCTCCTTTCTCAGGTCTGATTTTATGCATTGGCTGTTTCTCCTTCTGTTTAATTGGGCCAGCGTCATACCAAGTTGTTCAATTTATTGACTAAGTGAACCCTCCTCCCACAGTGCCAGTATCCCATATGGGTGCCAGTTCAAGTCCAGTCTATTGCATTTCTGATCCTGCTCCTGCTAATGTGCCTGGGAAATCATGGAAGGTGGCCAAAGTGCTTGCTCTCAGCTTAGGAGCAGCCCAGCTTTGGCCATTTGGGAGAGTAAACCAGCAAATGGAAGATATCTCTCTTGCTCTACTCTCTCTATTTCTCAATTTCTCTCTCCTTCCCCCCTCCTCCTCTAATTCTACCTTTCAATTAAAAATTAAGCAAATTTCTTAACGAATATTAATACATTTAAAAATATTTTCTGATCATGTCTGCTAGAAACTTCAGTATACTTTCTGTGCTTGTATGTTTTTCTTCCTGCAAGTTAGGGACGTTTTCTGCTATTATTTCACTGATTAAGCCTTCTAACTCACTCTCTGTTTTCATACCTCCAGGATTTCCTAAGATACTATGTTTGGTCTCTTAATAGGATCGCATACAGCTCAAATAGTACTTTCACTTTTTCTAGCTTTTTTGTTTGACTGAGATGTTTCAAGGATTAGTCTTCTGTCTTGGATATTCTATAGCATCATCATGTTTGTTGTCATGGCTTTCCTCTATATTTTCTATTTCGCATATTGAATTATTTATTTCTAATTACTTGGTTTGATTTGTCTTCACTTTCTTGCTCTCTCAGAAAATGTTTTCATGCATATCCTGTATGGATATTTTTATCAATTTGTCTATGTCTTTGAATAAGTTTAATGTATGGTTTTTAATTCATTCACAGGTGTATCATCTAACTCATTTTCACATTCTATAATTGAAGTATTTTTGTACCTCTTTCTTGGACTCATATTGTCTTCCATGTTCCTGTTTCTTGTATTTCTATAGTTATTTAAAGATATTTTTAAAAGATTTATCTTATTTTTACTGGAAAGTCATATTTACAGAGAGGAGGAAAGACAAAAAGAAGGATTTTCCATCCACTAGTTCACTCCCCAAATGGCTGCAAAGCCTGGAGCTAAAGCCAGGAGCTGGGATATTCTTCCAGGACTTCCACATGAATTCAAGGTCCCAAGGATATGTGCCATCCTTAACTATTTTCCCAGGCCACAGGCAGGGAAGTGGACTGGAAGTGGGGCTGCCAGGACACATGCCAGCATCCAAATCAGATCCCAGTGTATGCAAAGCAAAGACTTTAGACACTATGTTACAGCAACAGGCCCTAAGCATTTGTTATAACACTTTTTAATTTTCTCTTTTGGTGACTTTTATTTTTGGTGACTTCTGCAGCTCAGTGGGATTCCTGCTCCTTCAGTGGATAGCCATAAATATGTGCTGAGTGAGGCCAAGGATTTGTGGTCATTGCTTAAGTTTCAGGTGAGATATATCAGGTTTGCATTGGTATAACTTTGTTATCAGTATGGAGGATGACATGATCATTTGTGCTAGCATAACCACTTCATTTCCTCCAATTAAACATGACCAATGTCTTGGATTCACAGAGAGAAAAAGAGACAAAGAGAAAGATCTGCCATCTGCTAATTCACTCCTTATGTAGACACAATGGCCAGAGCTGAGTCAATCTGAAGCCAGGAAACAAGAGCTTCTTCCACGTCTCCCATGCAGCTGAAGATGTCTGGGGTTTATCTGCAGTAGCTGTAGCTCCTGCCCATTTCAGGACATGAAACTCATAAATGTAGTTCATGTTTCTCAGTGGGAGCATGGAATCCTGCAAAATTCCACCACAGTTATCAGG
Source organism: Ochotona curzoniae (assembly GCF_017591425.1). Taxonomy (NCBI): domain Eukaryota; kingdom Metazoa; phylum Chordata; class Mammalia; order Lagomorpha; family Ochotonidae; genus Ochotona; species Ochotona curzoniae. The sequence goes on from NW_024465649.1 coordinate 17,305,113, forward strand.
GATCTCTGTCCCTCTCAAGCCACACACAGTGATTGCCCAGAGACCCAGGCACATGCTACACTTCACTGTGCAATTACACAATTCTCAGTCATATAGCAAGTATCTCCCCACTGACACGGAATGCAGAGGAGCCACTCATTCCCATGGGCTTTCCCCATCCACAGAGAGCAGAGGTGGACCCAGAGCAAGCTGACCATGGTAGCTCTACTTCATCAGTTTGAGCACAGGAGCCTATTACAAGGTCAGAGAATGTATGATGCACATCTCAGTCCTAAGTGGGTCCACATGACTGTGCCAGTCCTCCAGGCCAGATTCAAAGTCACTTTGATATGCAGATTTGTCCCTCTAGTAATATCTCCAAGATAAAAAAAAAAAAGCTGCTGCTATTTGTATTTGCATTAAAATGACAGTACCTCAGAAGCAGCACCATGGTTCAATGGCTTAATCCTCATCTTGTAAATACCAGGATCCTGCATATGTTCCAGTTCATGTTGTGGCTGCTCGATTCTCCTTCCGGATCCCTACTTATGTCCTGGGAAAGAAATGTAGGATGGTCCAAAGCCTTGGGACCCACCACACCCATTAGAGAGATTAGAAGAAGATCCTGGCTCCTGGCTTCAGATCAGCTCAGCTCTGGCTATTGCAGCCACTTGGAGAGTGAACCAGCAGGTAGATAATCTTTTACTTGGCTTCTCCTTCTCCCCATAGTTCAGATCTGCATTTCAAATAAAAATAAGCAACTTATTTGAAAAATAAACAATACAAAACAAAAAAACCAACCAGGTACTCAGAGCCGGAATGGTCAGCAGGGGCTCGAGGCACAGTCCCCTTTGTCCACCATGTGCTTGGACCCAGGAGGGTTGACCTGTCCTTGGAGCAGTGTCTCGGGTTGCAAGACTTGGGTCTGGAGCCTCAGGCCTATTGGCATGGTAGATATTCAGATCCAGGTGGGTTGGCTTGTCCTGGGGATGGGGTTCTGAGAAGTGGGGTCAGGTCAGGGATCCTGAGCTCCAATTGTGCTGGGTGAAGCCCTCAAGTCACCTGATGGTGTGATTTTGAGGGAGGCACACAATGATGTTTGAGGCTCAGAACTAAGCACTAGCCCATGTGGGAGATCCAAACTAGAGTACTTAGGATTGAACAATGCCAAATTCCACTCACTGATATACACTAAATTTAGGGTTGGGCACCTACCTGGCAATGCTAGGCATGGGACTCAGCAGTGAGAATCAGAACTGGGAATGGGAAATGGTAGGCTGGGCCATAGCACTGACAAGCTTACAAGAGTACTGGGTCTGGGAGCATATTCTGCATTGGGATGTGTGAGCCCACTCCTGTGGATCTGCAATGTCCACTGGTTGGCTTGAGGGGGTGTTAGGGGTGGTGACAGAATGAGCTAGTCAAGACCATGGAACCCACTGACACTTGTGGATACTAGAGTTGGATACAGGCTAAGCGATCTAAGTTGTAGCACCCACAGGCACATTCAAGAATACAATGTGAGGCAGGCTGAGCACAACATCCACCACTTATACACAGGCTGGGAAAGAGAGGGTATTCTATGTCCCGTAAGGCCCTAAGACCCACAGGCATGTGTGAGATTTTGGTTTGGTGATGGGTCTGGTGGAGTACCTCAGAAACTTCCTTGGTGGACCATAGCTCCCACTGGTGAGCATGTGATTCAGGCCTGGGATTTGCTCAGACTGGCCAGGGTAGCTCCAATTGTCAGCAAGTATGTGGGTTGGCTTTGGAAGGGTATGGATAGGGCAGAACCATGCCAACCTTAGCTCAATGGCAAGTGCCAGAGCCAGGCTGGAATCTGCCATGCCAATGCATAGGTTGTGTGCACCTCTCTGATGGACTCCAACTCCCAGTGGTGAACTTGAGAATCAAGACTGAGGGAGGACCTGATGGGACAGGTAGTGGCTCGTGCTGCTATGAGTATAGTTTGAAGGATGGAGTCAGTTAGGTGGAGTTAGCCTTCAACGCCCTGCTATGTTAATGATATCTGCATGGGATGTGGGGCAGACTGGACCAGTCCACAGTACCTACCGGCAGGCACAGGAACCAGAGCTGTTGATAAAGAAAGAGTAGTTTTTTTCTAGTGTTTTTTTTCTCCTTTTATCTCCCAACCCCCAATTGAGGAAGAAGTGAAAGAAAATGTGTAAACAGTAGTCCTGCCAAATCTCCCCTGATCCTTGACTCTTCCCACCCTAATCAACCATGTAACATCATCAAAAATGAAATTTAAAATATATATAATGCAAAATAATCACAAAATGTGTCATATTACTCGAGAATGCTCATAGGAAATTTGATCTAAAAACTAGTTCACTTGGCTAAAAAAAAATACGATTAAAGAAAATAAAAATATATATGCTACAATGGGCATAGGACGAAAAGGGACAAAACAGGTTTCCTGGGAAAGCTGTGACTAAAGTTGATGGTATGTGAAGTGAATGCTCCAAATGGAGTAAGGTTTGGCTCTGAAAGACTTGTGTCGCTCCTTTGGGACGATGCCATTCACCAACACACCTGGTTACCTAGGTATCACATACACTTTCAGGCGTATGTGGTGCCAGAGCAGTTGTTTTCAGTGGTAGCTGAAAATGGCTTGGGCGCTTAACTTCTCTGGGTGTTGAGTTCTTAGTGCCTTGACTGAGAATCTACATCCTTGTTTGGGTGCAGTGATCAACCTGCTTGATTTCATTATTGTAGCCACAAAGGGACAAAACAGGGATACCAGGATAGCTGCAACCTAAGGGGATGTTATGTGAAGTTAATGACACAAATGGAGTAGTTTTGGTTCTGGAAGACCTGTGCTGTTCCTTTGGGACGATGCAATTCACCAACACATTGAGATCCCTAGATTCACATACAGTATGTTGTGCCAGAAGAGTTGTTTTCAATAGTAGCTGAATATGGCTTGGCTGCTGAACTTCTCTCTGGGTGTGGGGTTCTTAGCACCTTGAGTGAGAATCTACATATATATGCATATATGTATAATATATGCATATACATATACTATAAATACACACACATATATGCACATATATGTATATATGTATGTGTATATATATATGTATATATGTATGTGTATAGATATGGCATTATCCCACTGCCACTTTGCAAGTAGGGAAGAATAAAATGTGCTTTCTCGCTGGAAATATGTAAATACCCTGTCTCCCATTGGGACTCCAGGCAAGACACAAAGTCAGTGTGGTTTGCAAATATCCACCTCAGGCATCATTGCCAGTGCCACTGGCTGCTGCCTTCCATTCCCAACTTGCACTCAATGCTGATATCTCTTCCAGCCTCCAAGCACAGTAGTTCCCAATGGTACCCTTAATCTCTGCTGCATTTTTCCACTGTCCATCCTAGTCCACATTGTCTCTCTGCTCTCCGCAACATTTTCACTACAAATTTCCAACAACCCTACCTGAGAATGTACTTCCTGTGCTTTTCTTCTGTCAACTTTCCCTAGTCAACATCAGCAGGTCTTTTCCCTACTCAGTTGGCTTGGAATCCTCTGTTCATTTCTTGTTCTTAACCACTGTTTTTTCTTAGATATTGGTTTCACTCTGATTTCTAGAGAGTATGTGCCTCTCAAAGCTCCCTTAAACACATACTACTGTTCCTTCTACTTAATGCCTGCTCATACTGAGGGAGATGGGAATAGGCAGAAGACCCTGAACATTCCCTGCTTTTTTGATTAAGCTCTAGTTTTATTCCTCCTTGTGTTTCAGGTATGGCCCTTCTTTTCCCCTTATACATGTTATGTTGGGATGACCAAACAGCCTCACTCTTCCATCAAAGCTTGAGTATGTTTCTGTTTTCCTCACACTGCTGCAGTGCTGCATCAGAACTGCTCAATGGCTAATGTTCTGCTGCTCCTTCCCTACATGTTAGGACATTACTTCTATAGGGAATGGAGAACAGATGAGTATTAAAATAGCTTCAACAGTGTCTCAATTTTTCTTCTTTAAGCAACAAGAGAAAAATTGTTCTAGAAAAAGGTTGTTCTCTTCCATCAGTCCTCTCGGGGCCTTTTGGGATTCTTACATGGAAATATAGCATCAGAATGCAAACATTCTGTATCTTACCAAGGCTTCTGCTTTTAAAAGATACTTGTTTATTTCAAAGAAATAGTGATAAGGACAGAGTAGGAGAAGGAGAGGCAGAGTCAAAGAGACCCAGAGATATCTTCCATCCCCTGATGTGTGGGTCAGGCTGAAGTCACAGCCAGAAACTCCATTCTGGACCCAAGTATCTAGGTCATCCTCATGGTTTTACTAAGCACATTAATAGGAAGCTCTATTAAAAGAGAATAGCTGGAACTGCAGGTGGCATTTTGGGGATATTTGCATTTATTATTATTATTTTCCATCATGCAGTTTTGTAGGTAAAGAGATTACCCTTTCCTCCCACCCCAATCTCCCCCAATATGATTCTTTCCAATGTTATTACAATAGTATAGCCCATCAGCAACAGTCACAATTGCAACATTCTGTGATTTAAGTGTATAATAGCAGTTTAAGTATGGACAATATTGGATAATACAGTATCATTTTGTCAGAGTATATGTAACAGTTTTATTGGGACTCTTCCTTTTATATGAGATTACAGATGCACACTGCACTGCGTCTTCACTTACCAGGATGCTCGTCTGCATTATACAGTTCATCTATGAGAACACATATTTATATAACATTAGCTATGTGCCTATTGCTCTTGTATTTTTCATGAAGTTTGTCTTATATCAGAGAAAACATATGATATTTATCCTTTTGGGATTGGCTTATTTCACTGAGCAGAATGATCTTCAATTGGGACTATTTTGTTTTAAATGTTAGATTTTTCATTTTTCATGGCTGAGTAGTATTACATGTTTGGAGCAGATGTATCACAGCTTCTTTACCCACTCCTCTTTGATGGGCATCTGGGTAGTGTCCATATCTTCAAGATTGTGGATTATACTGCTCTAAAACAGGGTTGCAAGCTGCTTTCTAAAGTGCAGATTTCACTTCCTTTGGCTGCATTCCCAGGAGTGGGATAGCTGGGTTGCACAATGGATCAATCTTCATTTGTCCTACTACTCTCCATACTGACTTCTCACTTACATGCCACTCAACAGTGGAGTGGGGGACCATTTCCCTTACATCTAAGGCAGCAAGTGTTGTTAGTAAGTTTCCGAATGTAAGTCAATTTCGGTGGAGTTTTTATTTTCGGTGGTGGTTTTTATTTGTATTTCTCTGATACTAGGTATTCTACATCTATTTTCATATGTCTCTAAGCTGTTAGAACTTGCTTTTTTGAAAAATGCTTGCTTATTTCCTTTACCCAAAGCATGCCACTCTATTGCAATGGGTGACCTAATGTGCTGTACCACAATGCTTGCTCTACCCAAGACAGTATTTACACACAATCCTCAGCAATTGGCTTAAAGATCCCAGGACAGTATTTTGATTAGCTTATGTGACATTCTTCAGGGTTTTTCTAAAGCTGGTAAATCTTAGGTTATGTCTATTCTGATCTCATGAATTTTTCTCAATTTCAAATTGCCCAACAGACTCCTAACTCTTCAAAAAAATTATTGATTTGAAATTCCTTCAGGTGTATTCTGATGTAGGTGTGTGCATGGCACTTTTCCAAATTTTATAATTTGACAGCAGAAATCTGTGTCACACTAAAAGGTGAAATGCTGATAATTAAAAATCACTAATTAAAATATTTGAGCAGTGTTTTATTTTTAAAAATAATGTTTTAAAGTAACAAGGCAGTTTAGTTATAGCAGAGCTTAGTGTAACTCATCTTGGTGTAACTCATCTTGGATGGTTAAGCACATGAATCCTGTAAAGGCTTTCTTTGTGCTGATTTGGGATTTCTGCTTTGTGCTTGCCAGTAGATGCCATCCTTCTATTTGTTTCCTTACAATGTGACCAGTTGGATAAACTGTTCTTTGAACAAATCACAAAGTGAAAGGAAGGAAACCTGGGTGTGAGAGAGTGGGATAGATGGATTGTGAATCTGGTCAAAACCATGTGAAATAATGTATACGTTTATTATGCACGAAAGGAAAGACTGTTGAAAGTTGTCTCTTAATAAATTTAATTTTGTGCGTCTACAATACACATTCTTGTCTCATGCTCCATATTGATTTTCTTGTCTCCTTTCTAGATATGCAGAGTATATCCTTTTCTTCACTTGCATGTTACATAAGCTTTCTTCTGCAGGTGATGTCATCAGCTTCAGGTAAGAACTTGCACCTACTGAGTCACAGCTTTGGACATCATGTATAGAGTAGTTTTCTAATCTTTGGGCCAGCATGTAGGATCTCAGTCACCTTCACTCCATCATAACATGAAGGGAAAAGCAGAAAAGCCAAAAAAGTGAACAACAAAAACTCCCCTTAGATCAATGAAAGAATTGAAGTTATAGGGAAACTGTTGTCCACAAAGTTGGAGTTAAGGGAGATGGATACAGAAGTGTCTATGATAAGAATCCTCTGAGGGAAACATTAATGAAGAATTTCCTCTGAGAAAATTCTAAAGTAATTACTGAATTACTGGATGCCCATCATGGACCGATCTGAAAGTCTAAAACTCCATATAATCCTAACCATTGACAGAACACTTTTGCTCTTTAAAAAAAGGTTTTTAAAAATTTATTTTATTGAAAATGCAGATTTACAGAGACAAAGAGAGCCAGAGAGACCTCTTCTGTCTGCTGGTTCACTCTCCACGTAGCCACAATGACCGATCTGAGTCGATCCAAAGCCAGGAGCTTCTTCTAGGTCTCCCAAGCATGTGGGGGTCCCAGGACATTGTGCCATCCTCAGCTGCTCTCCCAGGCCACAAGAAGGTAGCTGGATGGGAAGTGGAGCAACCGGGATATGAATTGTTGCCCATATGAAATCCCCCCCGCACACAGAAGGCAAGGATTTAGCTACTGAGCCACCATGCCAAGCACAATTTTGTGCTTTTTTCTTAGTATTTCTCTCTGATTATCACTGTGAATATTATAGAGAAGTATCTTTATGCTCACCATAGAAGGGAAAGTAACTAATTTGAAATGTATCTTCATAAAAAGCCCTGTTTTCAGAAGAAGCTGTTTACTAAAGCCTCAAATTCGGGTTTCCTCACATTTCAACTGGTGTCACAGAAGGAGAAACTTCTGTCCCAGCCTAGGGGAGCAGGTGCTGAACAGCACTGATAAGCTGGCAGCCCACACCACGCTGTCGCTGGCAGATTCAATACGGCATTACTGCAGGCTACCCCTCCATGTACCTTGTCACGACATCACTAACAGCTTTCATCAGGGTCTAAAATCACACAGCACATCATGGTCAGTTATCAACAATCACATCAAGACATTTTCAAGCAGAATCTGTCATTTTTCTTCTTTTCTGCATGCCTCATGGGTGTTGTCACACTTAATGCCATTCATTACCGCATGCTTCTTATAGTTTACTTTTTCCAGCAGGACACATAATTCATTCTTCATTTACTTTTCTGTGTATTTGGTTCCTCTTTTCTTGGAGACCAAAATAGGGAATATATGGTTTCTAAAGTTGTCCTATTTTAATTGGGATTTGAGCATCTTAACTTTTATAGCATACAAACCTCCATTCTTCATGACACTTTCCTCATCCCATCTTACAGCTGATGCATCAAACTGAATCATTATACATTACAGCTCCTCCACCATAAACTGATAAATCTTTGAAATTCACCAGACACTTAAAATTATGAAAAACAAAATGTAGTTATAACGCAAGATTTCACTGATGATAACATTTAAAATGACTCTTGGTATTTTAACCTAATTTTGAGTGATATAATAAAACCTGATTTACAAACTTTTATTACAACAGTAACATACACTGATGATGTTTTTGTTGTTTTAAATTCCAAGACTCTAAATTTGGAAATTCAAAATAGCCACTTGAAATGGGCAATAATTGGGGTGTTCTAGTCAAACGGGATGCTGTTCGCTTTGACATATCTTGATCTTCTGTCTTCTTCCACAGAGAAGCTGATGGTGACCATGCCCGCGCAACATGTGGTGGCAATAGCAGGAGGACAGGCTGAACTCACCTGTCAGCTGTCCCCACCACGCAGTGCAGAGCTCATGGAGATACACTGGTTCAGGGGTGATCATTCCAAACCTGTGTACCTCTACAGAGGTGGCCGAGAAGAAAACAGAGAAGCTGACCCAGAATATGTGGGCCGTGTAGAGTTTGTGAAAGAGACCATTGGAGAGGGCCAGGTGACCCTCAGAATTAATAATATCAGCATCTCTGATGAGGGATCATATCAATGTTCATTTGAAGATAATGGCTTCAGTGACATGGCCAGCCTGAACCTTAGTGTAGCAGGTGAGTGTGGAATACTGTACACCAGGGACCTGGTGACTCCATTAAATAGAATATGTACAAATCCATCTTCATGTTTCCACTATTTCTTCCTTCATTTTTTATATTTCTAATTCTTTAAATAATGAGTACAACTCATTTCTACTGTGAAAGACAATGCAGTTTGTCTAACTTGTAACTTAGAGAGGCACTTACTAATTACCTCTGTGTTGGTTTCAGAGTCCAAGATTGAGACGCTTTTCCTTTCAATTTCCCAACTCAACCAAAATGCAGTAACTAACTTAATCCTCTTTTCTGATTTCCACCAGCAATTGGCTTGGACACACAGATCCATGTTCATCCTCCTGACAATAAAGGACTCTTGCTTGAGTGTAAGTCTGAGGGGTGGTACCCACAGCCCAAAATGGAGTGGAGAGACAGCAGGGGAGAGGAAGTTCCACATTCTTCAATATCATACTCACAGGATGGAGCCAAACTATTTCACATGAAGATGACTCTTCTTCTCCAGAACAAATCACAGAACAGTATAACCTGCTGTATTTACCACTCATTAACGGCACACGAGAAAAAAATTAACATCATCCTAGCAAGTGAGTGCTTTGTTGTCTGAAGGGAACCATGGAAAAAAGTAATCAGTTAGTGTTAAAGTGCATAGTACGTAGCTAAGTGCCAAATGTGCCTCTTCATAATGATTGTGGGTTTTGTTACTGAAGACGATGTCAGGTGCTAAAAGGAGGACTGTAGAAGACAAACATATGTCAAGAAAAATATCAAGCCATAATTGAAGCATTAGAGCTTTTAAAATATTTAGTATTCATGATTTATTTTACCCTACAGATCTCTGTGTATAAGGATATTAAAGTACTAATTCAGTAACGTTAAGAAAGTTACTAGTCTTCCAAATTATAGCTTTTATATCTTTCTTTAAGGTTTATTGATTTTTACTGCAAAGTCAGATTTACAGAAAGAGTCAGGGAGAGAAGTATCTTCCATCTGTTTCACTCTCAAAGTAGCCACAATGGTCAGAGCTGAGCTGATCCAAAGTCAGGAGCCAGGAGCTTCTTCTGGGTCTCCCACACAGGTGCAGGGTGCCAAGGTTTGGGCCATCCTTTACTGCTTTCCCAGGCCACAAGCAGAAAGCATGATGGGAAGTGGAGCAGCCAGGAAACACAAACAGGCACCCATACGGGATTCTGGCATATTTAAGTCGAGGACCTCAGCCTTTAGGCTATAGCATCAGGCCCTAGATTTTGTATATTAAGCAAATATAATTACACTTCAAGAATTTTTGTGAAGCACAAATTCGTTAGTTGAAGGAAAAAGCTTTGCCTGATGTCTTACAATATCTGGAGCTAACACAGTCATTTAAAACTTTCTGAAAATTCTATGAAGCAGGATGTGGTATAATCATTTATGTAGACACATGATCAGTGAAGTCGGTCAAGCTTCTCTTGTCTCTCACTTGTATTTAAGCATTCATGCTTTCTTAAAAAAGAAAAAGACCCAAGATCTAGTTTCACTCCTTTTGTGTCCTGCTTGCTTTTTAAATTGTATGTAATATCCTGAGGTTAAAGGTTGTGTTTTAGCCTGTCTCCACGGGACTAAGACAGCCTCACTGCTAGTCAACAGCCTAACCTGGAAACCTCATGTTATATGGTCTGATTTACAACTTGAGCTCACTCCCAAAATTTATCCCTCCCCCGAGGAGATGAATCTTTTTCCATCCCATTTCAGCCTTCAGATAAATGCCACATCAAGACAAGATGATGCTGTTTTTGCCTTGTTTTGTCCACCCAATGACTAGCCTTGATGCAAACACACACACACACACATATGAAATATGCACAAGATTGGACAGAGTTCTGCCTTATTAACTTCAAATGCATAATCCAATGAGCTCATGCTTTCAGCTTAATGATCTCCAATTGTTTTGCATTTTCTTTCAGGGGCTCTATTTGATCTGAACCACATTTGGATGAAAGTTTTGATTTGTTTAGTATCTACAGTATCCGTTATTGCTGCTGTGTACATTTTCTCTCTGCGCATTGAATCAGGTAACTGATGGATTGAGGGTGGAGCCATTAGGACATCTGCTTCAGCCTGATGCTCACATCAGAAAGGGGGTTTAAGTGAAGCTGAGGGACCTTTGATTACATCATGTAACTAACAAAGGAGAATTGTGTGTTTGTCTCTCACTTCCAAGGTGTTGAACTTTATACTTACAGTTTATGAACTGCACAAGGCAATGAGGATTTTACAAAGGCAGTGAGATGCAGTCAGTACAATATTCTCTTGATGTCTTCAATGTCACAGCTATTCCTGAAAACAAAAACCAGTCAGCATCCATTAAAAAAAAATGAAGTGGTTCTAATTCATACTAAAGGAGAATGCTTTCTTGACAAATGGATTCTGTGAGTCTTGCTGTAGAATACCTTTACTTTGATCATAATGTTCCTGCTTACGCAGATTAACATTAGTGTTAGAGATTATGATTTGTTACATTCAGGTTCTCGAGTCAAAATATGAGAAGCAGATACATGTATAAACCAATAGTGTCATTTCAACAATACCATTCCTGCTCATTTTATAATTAAACTAAATAAACAAATCATTTTCCAAAACGGTGCAGTGTAGACATCATTTATTTTTAAGAACATCCTTTTCTGAAGCTATAGCCATGAAAACGTGTCATATATACTGAAATAGAGATTATATACTGAGAAGAATGTGAATTCAGAGGAGAGATTTAATATCAAAAAAGAGTAAGGTATACTAGCAGTAACAATCATAGTAACATGATAAATTTGAAATGATAGTGGAAGGATAAAATACATATTTCTAAAACAAACAGTCTGAATGAAGAAAGTTACAATCCATTGTGCATGTTATACCTCATGCATAAATCTTCATAGCATATTTTTGAGTGAAAAATCTTATGCTAGACAATACTATATTTATGAATATTTTCTACCATAAATCAATCACAAGAGTCAGTTTTATATTTTTCACCATTTTGCAGATGATGATGTATGAATCACATAGGATTTAAGTGGCAGATCCATATTTGGATAACAGAGCTGGACCTTAAATACCATGCCCTGGTCATTATGGCACTATTTTAAGTATTTGGTTTCTTGATTGTTCTTGTACATTTTCACAAATGAGGAGGTCATTTAATCATGTGATGGTCCTTTCCAAAGTGGTTATGATAACTTTCTTACATTTGAATATCAAACTATTTCACAAACTCTCTTTGATGATGATTTTGGAAGCACAGACAGTAAGTGTGCTTTCCTGTGAAGGTCTTCTAGATGTGAGGTCTGGACCACAGTCCAGAAGATTCACTAAAACTATCTCTAATTACCAAAATTTGTCAGTCATTTCCCTGTGGAGAAAAGGCATTTCAGGAATAGACAGTCCTGCTTTAGTAACAGCTGGGAAGACATCTTTAATGATGTCTGTCTGGTTGATGGGAAGAAAACGCTTAATATGGTAATCCAAGCTGAAGCATATAAAATGTATTACCCACACTATTTTATAAGGCAGACTGTTTTAACACTTGTTGCCTGTGTGTAAGGCAGCTGCTTTTCTTTCAACCAAAGCCATGTCACCAGAGCTGCCTCTCTCCAGATCACATATCCCCAGAATTCCCACACTTCTTTAGAGGTCTGGTATGGGCTCTCCCCAACTCCCTGGAAGTGTTAATTTTGCACTAGATTAGCTATGTGAATTAGGAAAGGAAACTCCTCAACCTCGTGAGTTCTATAAATCCTAGCTCACTAACCACTAACCTGCCATTACTCTCAAAGCAAATCACAGCCTGAGGCCTGCTAAGGTTGAGCGGGCATGGAGCAATGAGTCCCACTTTCTCACCTAGTCCTTGGGTGGTGATGCCCCACAGTCTAGTGTTCTTGTTGATTCTGAACCTTCTCTGTTTTAGGACAAACATGTCACTGTCTTCGCTTATTGAACTCATGGATTACCCATCTTTCATTTTTGGGGTTTAGTTCTGGAATAATAATAATGATCCTTGCTGTGTATCTGACATTTCGGAACAGAGGTAAATGGGGTTCATTGGGATGGGCTTTCCCATGGCTGTTCTCGTTTTCCTGTAAACATGCTTCCTAGCGGCTGTTTAGCCAAAGCTGTACGGCCTTTCCATCATTGCTGGAAGGATCAGTGGGTGGATGACGGGTTGGAGGATCAGGTTCTGGTATCAGCGTGGTTGTGGGTGTTGAGGATCGAAGCTGCTTGGATGACTGCCAGTGTTTCCAGCTGTGCTAAGGGCAGAGTCCTTCTGCTCCAGGAGAACTACAACACTGGCTTCAGAAATCGTGGTTCACTCAATCACTCATTTTCTGTAAACATTTTCTGAGTCCATTAAATGTTGGCACACATCTATGACTGTAGCTCAATGCCTATTGTATGTGTGGGACTTAGAATTTATGTTAAAAATATGATTTGAATATAAATTTTTCAAATGTATGTATAGTTTCATGAGTTTCATGAAGCATTGATATCCTTTCTTGGATCTATTATGTACTAAATGTGTTCAATTGGAGAGTGAAATTGATGAATTAACATGGTATTCAAAAATCCCATTTTGAGATTTAACAATTGCTCATAATTTAGAGATTTATAAGTGACATGTCTATACAGGACAATCATCACTAAGCAAGACAAAGAAATGTCTTATTTATCTGTTTCTAAGTCACAAAGAGAGTTTCAGAACACTTAGGTTGCTGTCATTAGATTTGACATACACTTCTTATTCCCTTCTAGAAAGGCCTTTAATCACAACACACATAGTCCTGTGTTATTATCTTTCTCACAGAAAAGTTCATAATCTAACAGACCAGTAATAAAAAGTCATATCCCAATATTATTTTAAGGAGTCAATCATCTGGATACAATGTTCAAACAATATAAAACAACTACATGGAAACATCCCTGGATATCTTCATTTCAATTATAAGCATTCAATTTTAAGAATTCCTTTGGGGTTAGCATGTACAGCCAAGGAGCTAGGACCAACTAGTTCAGTCATTGTAACACCTGCCAGATGCCAATAAAATCAGTCCCACTTGTATGGTGCTTTTCTGGTTCAGTGACCAGATCTACCTAGCTATGGTGAGCATTTAAATAAATTTCCCAGTTTAACCTGAAACTTATGTTAGTGGTTTGTTCGCTTCTATAATTAATTGCTATCATCAGCAATAAATGAGAGCACATGTGTATGCATTGTAATATTTGATTCTGTTAGTCTTTATAATTTCAACAAATCGTCTTGGTATTAATATGATTTTTCCTTGCTCTTTGTATCAGTGAAGTCAAACATTTTCTGTTTTAGCTAGTGCTTTTCACTTAGCAAAGTGTAGCAAATGTCTGTCCATATGGAGTGTGTGTCAATGTTTCTGCCATTTTTATTTATAAAAAAATAGTATTATTAATATAGAATATAATTTTCCTCTATTCTTTAGACAGCATACTTTGAGTAGTTTCTGACTTGGGCAATTATTAATAATTAATCTCTAAATATTATGAACCAGTTTTTGTGTATGTATTTATTTTTCCATTTCTCTTAGACATTTGCTTAGGAATTCAGTTGCTCAATCTAGCTCTGTATTCACATTTTTTAGGAATTATCAAAATATTTCCCAGATTGATTTTGCCAGAAATGTACAAATATATCAATTTCTATTTCTATCCAGAATTTTAAATGAATTTATTTTCTTTGCAATCTGGATATCTTTAAAAAACATTTTTTAAAAGGTGTAATTTACAGACAAAATGCTGCATGTATGGAATTTATACAATGTTCCTAGTTTAAAATAGGTTTGACTTGCCTTAAAAACATGAAGATTCCCTAATTGTGAAAGTTTGTAAAAATTTTTATAACAAATATTTTTACAATGTTTCAATGCGAGTTTACAAAGTACAGAGCTAATGATATGGAGGCCAGCGTGAATTTCAATTGATGTGTGTGTGTGTGTGTGTGTGTGTGTGTGTGTTTATAATTTTTTAGGTTGCATTTATTTGAGATTCTTTGCACCTCATGCATCTGGATTTCTGTTATCTCATCACTTCCATGTCAACATTTTCAAATTAATTTTCATGTATTTTAGAGGAAGAGAGAAACACAGGGATTGAGAATGAACTTTCTTTCAAGTCCCCAAATGCACAGTACAGCTGGGGCTGAGCCAGCCTTACGCAAGTAGCTGGGATCTCCATGTACGAGTCCCACAAGGGTGATAGGAACTCAGACACTTAAAATATCACTTGCTGCATCTTCCCATGATGTAAAAACCAGGAAGCTGGGTGCTCTAAATTGCTACTTTATTAAAATAGATTTCAGCTTCTTACTCATCTGTCCCCTTCTTGAATATTTATAATATGTTTATTGGTGCTGTGTCATCCCTAAATGGCCAATTTCAACTGACTTGTCTTTTGAACTTTGTATGTCATTCCATTGGTTAATCCAGTCTTCTGTGAAGCTCTCTATTGAATTTTCTATCTAGACATGGAATTCTTCATCTCTTGTGTTTTTTGGTTTTCTTTTGTAAGTCTTATTTTTGTCAAATTTCTTATTACTTTCAGGGTTTTTTTTGTAGTTTGTCTGTTTGAGTTCTGTAGTTTACCTTGCTTTAGATTATGATTTCAAATGCTTTGTCACATGAGCATATGTCTGTCTTCTGGGTTGGCCTTAATCTTCCTCCCACCCCCTTTGGTAATGTCATGAATATCTGCATACTTCATGGCCTTGTCTTAGTGTCCTCACATTTAAGTCGGTAATCATCTAGTCTTAATGGAGTGATTACAGGAGGAAAATATTTTCCCCAGTTCCTTTTACCAGAGAGTTTGGCCACATAGCTCAATGGTGTCTACATGCAGACCTACTTCCAGTGCTCTTGTGTGAGCTTCCCCAGTGCTTGACTCTGTAGGTGTGCACTTCAAATGCCAGTATAATAAGTGAATCCAAGGCAGGAGCATGCCATTCAGTGAGCCTGGGGTTGAGGTCCAACAGTGGACTTGGTACCACAGGTGGGAAACCACAGGCAGATGGGTCCATTGTCAGTGTGCACAGCCCAGGGATATGTTATTGGACGGAACATCTTGTTCTGAAAGATGCTGAGGTCCACCAGCTGACAAAGTAAGCAGTGTGTTTGAGCAAGCCTGCTGCCAGTGTCCATGGCTGGATCTATGCTTGTGGTTACGGGGCTTCAGGAGGCAGGTCTGTCACACACACCCAGGTTTCAGGGTCTTTGGAGCATGGCTAGTATGGGACTCCACAGCCAGGTCGAGGTTCAATCTGATCACTTTCCCTCAAGAGAGAACTCTTAGTGCTTCACTGCTTCATTGGGATCTGGGGCACATGGATAGATACCTTCTTGGGTGAATAGTTCTCAATGGGCCTTTGTGGGGGAGAGGAAAAGAGACTGGAAAATTCAACTCTGCTGTTCTGCTTGCATTGTCTTAGAATGCTTTATTTTACTCTTACTTAGTTGCTCTGGTTAGGAATTCTGGTGCAGCCTCCACAGCGCAGGTGTCAGGTGTCAGGAGAGCTCGGAGATTTGGGAAGTGTAGCGCTGTGTGTCCCTGACACGCAGATACCACTCCCATAGAGTGAACTGCTCACTTCTCGCCTCCCACCCTGCAGTTCTGAGCGTGGGCGACCCACCAGGAGAGCTCTGAAAACTCCTGCACCAAACTGACACGGTGCGAACCTGCCGTGAAGTCATTATAACAGGGCGCCTGGGCCACTCCTCTGCTAAGGGTCTGTGTGGGGGAGCCACACGGGAGCAGGGGCTCTGAACACCCACACACCACGAGTGGTGGATTCACTGCACAAGAGCCACGCCTGGAAAGTGCCTCACCCACAGTCCCGTGTGTGGGAGACGCACCAGGTGGGCTCTGAAAAACCCTGCAGTCCCTGACACGGAGAACGCAGGGAGAAAGCACATAAAACCTTCTACGCCCTGCGGATTCCTGTGAAGGGGGCACACCCAGAGAGCGCCTCCATCCCTCCACGCCCTGGGGTGTCACACCTGTAGAAGAGTGCCCAGAGTGTGCCTGGAATCCACTGGGCCCCCAAGGCGGTGCTCTACAGCCCCGGGCCCTGAGAACGCACCAACGGTGCCTTGAAAATTACCACGCCCGGCAACACCACGCCTGCAGGCTCCAATCTCTACAGGAAAGCACCTGACAGCCCCTCAACACACGGGTCCATTTGCCTCACCAGAATACACCAACGCAATGGGAAAAACCACCAGAAAGAGTTGTGCTCCAGATGAAAGAGCCAGCACCCCACCAAACAAGGGCCAAAAGCCATTATCAATATCGACGATACGAGATGAAGACATGGAAGTGTTACCAGCAAAGGAATTGATGAAAATAATGCTAAAATTTCTCAGAGTCGTGGACACAAAGCTGGAAGACCTCCAGAACCGCATAATCACCGAAATACAACAAATCAAAACCAAACTGGATGCCCAAGAGAATAAGATTGAAAGCCTCATCAACAGAATAAATGCGGCAGAGGAAAGGATCTCTGAAACAGAAGACACACAAAATGAAGGTGCCCCGTGAATTAAACAGCTGGAGACAAACATCAGCAAAACTAATAAAATGATGCAAGAGATGAAGGATTACCTTAGAAAATTGAATATTCGGATCATCGGCCTCCCCGAGGGAGTAGAAAGAGAATCTGGGATGCAAGCAGTGCTTGATGAAATTATACAGGAAAACTTCCAAAACACTTGGAACACGAATCCACCCTGCATACAGGATGGACAGAGAACTCCCAACAGACATGATCCAAAGAGATCTTCACCCAGACACACGGTGCTCAAGTTCTACTCCAATGAAGACAAAGAAGGAATCCTGAGACAAGTACGAAGTAGAGAAAAGATCACATACAGGGGAAAACCCATCAGAATCACTGCTGACTTCTCCGAAGAGACCCTACAAGCAAGGAGAGAATGGACAAAGATCTTCCAAGTCCTGAAACAAAACAACTGTCAACCAAAAATAATCTATCCAGCAAAGATCTCATTTGTATATGAGAACGAAATCAGATACTTCAATAGCAAAGAAAAACTAGAAGAATATGTCTACACAAAACCAGCTCTGCAAAGTCTCCTTAGAAATGCGCTAGTCCCGGACAAAAAGGAGGCAAATCACAAACAAAGTTGGCAAATAAGAAGGTCTCCAAACTAAAGGCCACACAAACAAGACAATTACATAGGCAACAACACACACACAACACAATCACATGGCAGGGCAAAATTGCAACCGCTCAATTTTAACTCTCAACACAAATGGTCTAAATTCACCAATCAAACGACAGAGATTAATAGAATGGATCATCAAACAAGACCCAACCATCTGTTGCCTACAAGAAACGCATCTAACCAGAAAGGATGCAAAGAAACTGAAAGTGAAGGGATGGAAAAAGATATTTCACGCCAATAGACGAGAAAAAAAAGCTGGGGTAGCTATCCTAATTTCAGACGAAATAGATTTCATTCTAACTAACATCAAAAGAGACAGGGAAGGCCATTTTATACTGGTGAAAGGAATGATCCATCAAGAAGCAATCACCATCATTAATGTTTATGCACCGAATCTTAATGCACCTACTTACGTAAAGCAATTACTTACAGACTTAAGGGAAGACATAGACACCCGCACAATTCTTGTAGGCGATCTCAACACACCTCTAACAACAATGGACCGGTCTACGAAACAAAAACTCAACAAAGAAACAACAGAGCTCACACAAACAATAGAACAACTGGACTTAGTAGACATATATAGAACTTTTTATCCTAAGGCCACAGACTATACATTCTTCTCAGCGGTGCATGGCACCTTCTCCAGAATCGACCACATGATAGGACATAAAGCGAATCTAAACAACTTCCAAAACATTAGTATCATACCATGTACCCTCTCAGACCACCATGGGATGAAACTGGAAATCAACAACTCAAAACTCCCCAGGAAGTATAGGCACTCTTGGAAATTGAACAATATGCTATTAAACGAACAATGGGTCAGAGAAGAAATTAAAGATGAGATCAAAAAATTTATGGAAACCAATGAAAACTCTGATACAACATTCCAAAACTTGTGGGACACCGCCAAAGCAGTGCTACGAGGTAGATTCATCGCAATCGGAGCACATGTCAAGGCCCAAGAAAGACGCCAAATACAGGAACTAACCTCACACCTCCAGGATCTGGAAAAACAGCAGCAGAAGAGTCCCACGCACAATAGGAAACAAGAAATCATCAAAACAAGGGAGGAGATAAACCAAATAGAAATCAAAAAAACTATACATAAAATCAACAAATCAAAAAGTTGGTTTTTTGAGAAAATAAACAAAATAGACACTCCACCGGCCCGATTGACCAAAAAAAAAAAAACAAGAGAAAGTGAGAATCAATAGCATTAAAGATGAAAAAGGCAACATAACAACAGACACTGCAATCATTAAGAAAATAATTAGAAATTACTACAAAGAACTGTACTCCCACAAATTTGAGGACCACAAAGAAATAGAAAAGTTCTTGGACTCCCACCACTTACCAAAACTCAGTCCGGAAGCAACTGCAGAATTAAATAAACCCATAACCGAGGTAGAGATTGAAACAGTCATCAAAGATCTCCCAACGAAAAAAAGCCCAGGCCCAGACGGCTTCACTCCAGAATTCTACAAAACATTCCGAACAGAACTAACCCCAATCCTCTACAAGCTCTTCAAAACAATAGAGGAGGAAGCAACCCTCCCAAACTCATTCTATGAAGCCAACATCACCTTAATCCCAAAACCGGACAGAGAACCATCAGAGAAGGAAAACTACAGACCTATTTCTCTGATGAACATTGATGCTAAAATTCTCAACAAAATCCTAGCCAATAGAATTCAAAAAATCATCAGACAGATCATTCATCCGGATCAAGTAGGATTCATCCCTGGAATGCAGGGATGGTTCAACATTCGGAAATCCATAAATGTTATAAACCACATCCAAAAACTGCAAAACAAGAACCACATAATAGTTTCAATAGATGCAGAAAAAGCTTTCGACAAAATCCAACACCTCTTCATGCTAAAAACTCTAGCCAAAGTAGGCATAGATGGGAAAATCCACAACATAATCAAAGCAATTTATGAAAAACCCAACGCCAGTATCATACTGAATGGAGAAAAGCTAGAACCCTTCCCACTGCGATCTGGAACAAGACAAGGGTGCCCGCTATCACCACTGCTATTCAACATAGTCCTAGAGGTACTTGCAGAGGCCATAAGACAAGAAAAAGAAATCAAAGGCATACGTATAGGAAACGAAGAAGTCAAGCTTTCACTATATGCAGATGACATAATCCTATACATAGAAAAACCAGGAGACTCAATACAGAAACTGCTAGAACTTATACGAGAGTTTGGCAGAGTGGCGGGGTACAAAATTAACGAACGAAAATCAACAGCCATAGTGTACGCAAATAACACCAAGATGGAAGAAGATCTAACCAACAGGATACCATTCAAAATAGCAGAGAGAAGTATGAAGTATTTGGGAATAAATCTAACCAAAAGCGTAGGAGACCTATTCGAAGAAAACTACAAACTATTTAAAAAGGAAATTGAACAAGACATCAAAAGATGGAATAACATCCCGTGCTCCTGGATAGGCAAAATCAATATCATTAAAATGTCTATACTACCACAAGCAATATACATTTTCAATGCAATTCCAATCAAATTGCCCAAAACATTCTTCACGGAACTGGATACAATGATTCAAGAGTTCATCTGGAAACACAAAAAACCACGAATAGCTAGAACCATCCTGAAAAATAAGAAGTTAGCAGGGGGAATCACAATCCCGGACCTCTGGACATACTATAGAGCAGTGGTTATCAAAACAGCCTGGTACTGGCACAAAGACAGAAAGGAAGATCAATGGAATAGAATAGAAGCACCAAAAGGGAACCCACACAAATACAGCCAATTAATCTTTGACAAAAAGACCAATGACAGTTCAAGCAAGTGGGAAGGCCTCTTTAATAAATGTTGTTGGGACAACTGGCTGATAGCCTGTAGAAACAAAAAGACCCACATCTATCACCATACACCAAGATCCAATCTACATGGATAAAAGACCTAAACCTACATCCAGAAACCTTCAAACTCTTGCAGGAAAATGTAGGAAATACCCTGCAAGACCTAGGAGTAGGTTCCGACTTTCTAAGAAGGACACCAAAAGCAATAGCAGTTGAGAACAGAATAAACAAATGGGACCTCATCAAACTAAGAAGCTTCTGTACAGCAAGGGAAACAATCAACAAAGTAAAAAAGCAACCCACAGAGTGGGAGAAGATCTTTGCACACGATATAGGTGATAGGGGGCTAATTTCCAGGATATACAAAGAACTTCAAAACAACCAAAAAACCAAAACGAACAAGCCACTCAAGAAATGGGCACGGGAAATGGGCAAACATTTCACAAAGGAACAAGTCCAAATGGCAAACAAACATATGAAAAAATGTTCCAGCTCCCTAGCAATAAGGGAAATCCAAATTAAAACATCGATGAGGTACCACCTAACACCAGCAAGATTGGCCCACATAAACAAGAACACCAACAACACTTGCTGGCGAGGATGCGGGGAAAAGGGAACCCTACTCCACTGCTGGTGGAGCTGCAAATTGGTACAGCCTCTATGGAAATCAGTCTGGAGAACACTCAAACAACTCAAAATCTGCATACCATATGACCCAGCAATAGCACTCCTAGGAATATATCCAAAACACCTGTTTTACGACAAACCAACATGCATCCCTATGTTCATTGCAGCACAATCAGTAATTGCAAAAACATGGAAGCAACCGAAATGCCCATCAGCAGAAGATTGGATAAGAAAGCTTTGGTTCATCTACACCATGGAATACTACTCAGCTATTAAAAAAAACAAAATGCAGTTCTTTGTGGCTAAATGGGCACAACTGGAAACTATAATGCTAAGGGAAATGAGTGAATCCCAAAAGGTTAGATACCACATGTTTGCCTTGATTTAACCTGTAATTTTTGTATGGTTGTTTGTTATTTTTTGAACCTGTCATTGATACTGTCTCAACCCAGATGTTTCGAAGAATGGAACTTGCATTATTTTTAACATATTGTTTACCCAATACTATGTCAATTAATTCCATAATGTTGTATATTGATACTGAGGCCTTGTTGGGGCTTTTAACTGACCGGATCTTTACTCTGTTAGCCCTATCTTCAGACCATAGAAGGTCTCCCCAAGAGGCCACTGAACTTATCTGGACAATAAGACGCTGAACTTTATGCTAGGCATGTGTTTGCAAGCAATGAATCTCAACTGAACTTGAACTATGTTTATGCAACAAGGTGGAGGAATCCACCATGGGGGGAGGGGTATGGGAGGGGTGGGGGGAATCCCCAGCGCCTATAAAACTGTACTACATAATACAATGTAAGCAACAATAAAAAAAAAAAAAAAAGGAATTCTGGTGCAACACTGAATATAAAGAAAAGATTGTGTTTGCCTCTCCCATGATCATGAAGGGATAGTCTTAATATTTTCGCAAGAGTTTGGCATTAAATTTGAGTTTTCCAGAAAGGGATTTCATCAAGTTGAAGAAATTTCACTCTATCTTTTTTTTTTTTTTTTTGGAATTCAAATGACTTCACTCTATCTTTATGTATTATTTACATTCTATTCCTAATTTGTTGAGATGTGATCATTAAATTGTGTTGTACTTTATCAAACACTTTTTTGTGCATCTATTGAAATAGCCAATTTTTTATGCTTTTCATGCTATTAATATGATATATTTACTTTCAGGAGAAAATCAATCTTGAGATCTTAAAATAAATGGTGAAAAATCATTTTTATATGGACTGGGTTTGGTTTGCACTTTTCTGCATTATGTAATTTGAGTTTCTGGTGTTAATAGCCTATATAGTCACAATTTTTATTTGTTCCTTTTAATTTGATCTTCATTACATCCTTCCTTTTTCTAGTAGCAACTTTTATTTTCAGCTTTGCTTTGTCTATTTGCAAGGTAGCCTGCCCATCTCACCCATTGTTGCTTTTTTTATAGTTCTTTTCCAGTGTTTTAAATTTGAATCTATTTGTGTCCTTGAACCCACAAAATGTCTTCATGGGTTTCTAATTCATTCAAAATGTATCTGACATTTCTTTCCAGTGCACATCCATTTTTACATCTAGGAGAACATTTACTATTTATTCCATGCTCTCATATATTTTCTATACATTGCATCTTTTGGTCCTCTCTTCCTTGTGTTCCACGGATTCTTCTTACTGTAGAGTATCATTTTAATTTTACTTCTGTCATTGTTTTAAGTGGGTGGTTCTGAGCAGTTTCTGTGAGTGCTTTTGCACATCTAGCACACTGACTCATGATCTCTAAAGATGTTCACATCCTGGGGGTTTAATACCTTAAATAGCATAAAGGAATGCACAGTGGTGATGTTACTGCATAGTGTGGGTTAGTCAACATAATTACAAATATCCTTATGAAAGCAGACAGGAGGATTGGAGCAGTCCAGAGAGAGAAGCTTAAGGACAGAACTGGGTGTAAGAGTACTGTATTTGAAAGAGTCATCAAATATAACTGATTCTTGCAAACTTAGAACAAGGAAGACAATGGATTCTTCCCAAGAACCTCTAGAAAGAGTGCGGGACTATCATTTCCTTGATTTTTAACTTGCTGCAATGGATTTCACATTCTACGTTGTTAAAACAGTCATAAAATAAATTCCTGTGGTTTTGTTTCCCTAATTTGTGTTAATTCAGTTCTGCAGTGGAAGATAACCAATACAGCTTTTGATACCTGAAATTATAGGACTGTTATAACAAACATTTGGATCGTCAGAAAGTATTATACAAAAAATGCACATTGCCTAAAACAGACTGTAAATACAGTTACGGACATAGGCGCACTGCCAGTGAGGGCCCAGAGAAAGTGAACAATGTATTGTGTTAGAAAGTGTCAGTGTAAACATGAACACACTGTTGGCATAAACATGCATGCCTACAGTGCTGGGGTGAGGTCCCAGATGCAAACAAGGAACATGCTGAGAACTGGGAAGAAAGGCTATTTTGCAGCAGTAAAAAACCAGGCTGAAATTTGTCGTGCAGTTATGTGCAAGGCAGAACTTGTAAAAGAATTGAAACCATGGCCTTATTTTTCTTGCTGTTCCAGTGAAATGTGAGGGAAAAGGTAAGAACAACAAGGTTGATACAACAACTCTAAAAGGAAAAGGAGTCAAAATTTGATGATGCGAAATGCTGTCATCAACCCACATTATAAAATTACTAAAATTAGGAGCTTTTCTGTCATTAACTTGTGTTCTAGAAGCAATCGCAGGGCTATGGTTGGTCAATCTTTCACTGATGAAAGCAGTTAGGCACAAAGAGAACTGCTTGAGTACATTATACATATTACTAACAATCAGTTCAGTGACATCAACAGAACTCGGGAATATTCAGAAAATAACTGTGGGAATCTCTCGAGTAAGAGATTGACTCCAAACACGAGGAGATTTTCCAAGCTCTTGAAAATGTTGTAAGAGCAGAAACACTGCCAGGTTGTACTACACGGAACTGAATCTTTGTCTTGGAAAATGTGTTGGGCTATCAACATGATTTGTAAAGATTTATTTCTTTATTTGAAAATCAGAGTTGCGAGAGAGAGAGCTAGCTTCCATTTACAGTTTACTTTCCAGATGGTTGCGATGGCTAGAGTTGCTGCTACAGACTGAAGTCAGGAGCTGGGAAGTTCTTCCAGGTCTCCCACATGGGTGCAGGGGCACAAGCACTTGGTCCATCTTCTGCTGCTTTCCCGCTGCATTAGCAGGCAGCTGGGTCATAAGCTGAGCATCTGGAACATTAACTGGTGCCTAAATGGGATGCCAGGGTTGCAGGCAATGGCTTAATCTGATACACCACAACACTGACCCCTAAATATATAATTTTATATGGCTGCTGCATGCATTACTTGATCTAGTCTACTTTAAGTGGCAATGAGTCTGAAAGATAAATTCTCAGTAATAGATACAGTAATATTAATGCTATTTCTGAATATCTCTTCTCTAACTCACATAAATCCTAATTTTCTGATGTTTCTGCCTTTCCCAGTCTCTATTGAAGATCCTTTATTTGACCTCTACAATTCCTGGATGTGGGACATGACAAAGGTGATGGGTATTATGATCGGTTTTATCATCATGCTAGCTGTTTTTTTTGTACTACACTATAAAAGGTAAGTAGCAAACAAAATCTGGCTCTAAAGCCATATTTATATAATCTGTTAAATGTTAAGACTGTTTTCTGGCTGATTATTAGCCCCTGATGCACCCAAGAGAGGACAAAAGTGTGTAGCACATCCTCTTATCTCACACTGGGCATTAATATTCTGTGGTTAACTTACCGTACAGGCCTCCATGAAGTAAGCTTACTCTCATCCCACCTCTGCAGTCAGAGCAGCTCAGGCTTATTCTTCCCCGTCCTTCAGCTAATGACACACAGAATAAGAACCACGTGTTCACATACATCACTCTCCTCTCACACCAATTGGGTCAGGTTTTTGCTGACATCTCCATCCCTAGGCCCTCCAGAAAACAGAGCAATGAAGCTCTCCAAGAACATGCTAGACATTGATGTCCTCAGGAATCACTCTGCTGCTTTGATTTACTCTCTTTGCTGTAGATGTAGTGTGCTTCCTCCACGAGGCCCTGGCTTCCCTATGCTCACCTTGCTCCCTGAGGAAGCTCCACTGCTGCTGCACTGCTGTTCAGCCAGCGAACAGGCACTAAGCTGCAGCTGCTTCTAACTTGAGTTTCAAAATCATATTTCTGAGACAGTTGAGGCCCAGCACATCTTTCCCTATAACTTCCAGAATTAGACTGCAGTTCATAAAGCTGTAATTCTCATTGCTTTCTTGATATACTTACCCAAAAGGAACACTGAACATCTTACATTTGTCACTTGATATTAGACATAAAAGTAACAGTGCACAGCGAGCTCTGAAGGGAAAAGTATTTGAGCTTACAATTTTACCTATCCCAAATGATTTCTCATAAAGGTGAATTGTTGAGGTCTAAGAGAATGGTATAAGAAATAATTTTCCAAGTGAGAATGATAATATATGGAAATGATATGAATAACTACCATAAGAAATAATAAAATAATGTGACCAGTGAAATGTTGATTGAGAATATTCAACATCATGTTACAAATATGATGAGTATTGTAGAAAGCATCCTGAAACTATACTCCTAACCTAGTCACTGAATAACAGTCTGCCAAGATCTCAGAGAGATAATGGAAAGCATTTTATGTGTATCTAAGAATGACCATTCACCTGTCTTACCTTCTTTTTAGGATAAAGAAAAAGTTTGGTATTTTTTTATATATTTGAGAGACAGAGACAAAGAGAGAAGTTGCTCTCATTTGCGAATTCCTCCCCAAATGCTCAAAATATCCAGGTCAGATCCATTCAAAGTTGGGACCCCAGAGCTCAGTCTAGCTCTCCTATGTGCATTGTAGGGACTCACTACATGGGTGAGCATCTGTTGTGCCCCTATGCCTGCTTTAGCAGGAAAACTGAATGTGGGAGTGGAGCAGAGATCCAAGCACATGCACTCCAACATAAGATAGAGAAGTTCCAGCACCATCATAACTATTATGTCAAATGTCTGCTTTTGTTATGTCTTCTTTGAAAGAAATAAGAATATGAACTTGAATCTGACTAAAACTCTGCCCATCTCTAATTGGCAGGACATATCAGCACAGATAATAAAAAAATGACAGATATAATCAGCAATATTTATTCATGGAAGCACTGCAGAACAAGTAAACCAAATTCTTCAATAAATGATCTACAATAAAGCACAGAGATGCAGAAGAGCCAACAGTTTTAAGAAATGCTTAAAAAACATTCTACTAATCAAGATTTGTTTATGTATTTGAATGTCTGTGTAAAACAAGGAGTTGTCAAACAAACTTCACAGTTTTAGATCATTGAAAATTAAATTAATTCTGCACTTCTGAGGATATTAATAATTTAACTTTTAGTTGTTATATTGGTGTTATAACTGTGGTGGTGACATTACTTTATGCTATACACTGAAACACTTATGGATAAAGTGATGTGAAAGGTAAGTATAATATGGGGATGGTATAAAGAAGTTGTGGATGTAACTAAACAAAGCCGATATAAGTTAATATGCATATATGTTTGTATTTTAGCAGATCTCCCATCTTCTGATTTATTCTCCAAATAGCTTCAATAGCTGCCAAATAGCTTCAATAGTTGTAGCTGAGCTGATCTGATGCCACCAGGCAGGAGCCAGAGGAATCTCCTGTGAGGATGTATGGTTCCAAGGACTTGGGCCATCCTGTGGTGTTTTCCAACAAACAGGCAAGGAAGTGGATGGAAAGTGTAGCAATTGGGACATTAATGGACACCCATATCGGATGCCAGTACTGCAAAGAAAAAATTACCCTGTTGTGCTACCACGATATACCCAATAAGTTGATATTTTTGAAGTTGAATATTGGGAATATAAATCATATGAAACTTGTTAAATTTCAATTATTGTTTCTGAAACAGAGCATGACACGATTTCTATCAACCTTGGCATTATTTTCCTTATGGGACTGGTGCAATGCACTGAGTGAGAAGTGAGTTTGCTCCCAATTTAATGCATGCACAGCTTGTTGTTGTCCTTCCAGTCCCGCAGCCTTTGCCTCACTGCGTAAAATGGTGCCCAATGCAATACTGGTGGGTCGTGTTTTCTGTAAAATCCACTGTGTTCCTGCACCTGCATGGTTTGCCCTGCCACTCTGTTTTTCCTGCTGGAAGTGAACTGGAGGATGAAGTTCTCTCTGTATCTCCTTCCCTCTGTATATCTGCCTTTCCAAATAAAAAAATCATTAATGCAGTTACCATGATTCTATAAGCAGAACCAAGGCACTCACTCAAGAGATTATTGGAACTCTTAAGATCAGTCCCATCCATACTAATTGCAATTATGTAAATATGCTGAAGTAAATTTAATCGAGAATGTGATGATTCTCTATGATAAAAATTATCACATACAAAAAGAAAGATAAAAGGAAGACACCAAAATTAGAAAAATTTGTTTTTGGGATTGGTAGAATTAATATTCTCCAAATCTTCATACTATACGATCGATTCACAGACTCAATGTGAACCCAATAAAAAGCAAATATTTACTCTAAAACGCTATTGAAATACAAGGGTCCTGAATAGTTAAAGTAATCCTACCAAAAAAAAAAAAAAAACCCAAGAGAAAAAATAGAGGAATCGTAACAAGTACTACCGGGCATTTGTAATCAAAATACTCTGGCTCTGGTACAAAAGCAGATGTGAAGCTCAATGAGAAAGAAAGGAAATCCCAGAAATGAACACATGCATCAACACTGAACTAATCTTTGAGAAGGAAGCAGAAATAAATCCAGGGAGAGTGCACAGTGGACACTCTGTTCAACAAATGGTGCTGGCAAATTGGATCTACATGTGCAGAAGTATAAACAAAAGCCCTCACTGACAGCATATACAAAAAAAAAAGAGATTTTTTTCTTTTTTTTTTTGCCATTTTTTCTTTTTGTTCCTGTAAATTCAAACAACATGTCTTCGAGTTCACTAATTCTGTTTTAAATAACTATTTTTTAAGATTTATGAATTTTTATTGGAAAGTCACATATATATAGAGGAGGAGGGACAGAGTGGAAGAGTTTCTGTCAGTCCATTCACTCCTCAAGCAGCTACGATGGCCAGAGCTGCACCAATCCAAAGTGGGGAGCCCAGAGCCTCTCCAAGTCTCCCACATGGGTGCAGAGTCCCAACAAATTTGGGCTGTCATCAACTGCTCTCTCAGGCCACAAAGCAAGGATCCAAATGGGAAACGGGGCTGCAGAGATTAGAACTGGCTCTCACATGGGATTACTGTGAATACAAGGCAAGGACTGTAGCCACTAGGCTACCATGTTTAGGCCTGAGTTCACTAATTCTTTTGCTTTATTTGATCAAGTTGGCTGTTAAGCCAGCCTAGTAAAAGTTGCATTGTATCATTCAGTTAAAAAATAATTTTTATTTATCTCTTTGATGAGAGAAAGCTGACACCCAATAGTTTGCTCTTCAACTTTCCAGAGCTGGCTAAGACAATTTATTGTTTGTTTTTTTTTCAATTGTAATTCACATATTTCTTTTTCTTTTTTTATTAATCTTATTTAGTTGATTAGGGTACAAAGGGTCAAGGGCTACAGGGTGAAAGTAGGTAATATCATTGTTTCCACACTAATATCATTTTTTCCCTGTATCTGGGTTCATGGGAGAAACAAAGGGAAAAGCCCCACCCAGCCTCCCACCCATCCCAGATCCCCAATGTGAGGCACACTCCGATGGTCCTGCTCAAGCAGTTTTGATAGTTCAACAGTCCTGAATTGCTGCCAATCTCACAGTTCCAATTGCAATGAAACCTATTCAGAGTCCACTGGCTGACATAGTCTCTTCATGGTTGGGGTCTGAGATCAGCGGTTCAGTTGGAGGGATGTCCAAAGAAACTTCATCGGAGATGTTCCCAGACCTGATTCTTGCGTGAGTTTGCTAGTACAGGGTCCTACACCGTCCGACACACCAATCAGCTTATGCACATGCGGGTTGTTGCTCTTGCTGGGTCTGTTCTGTTTCCAGCCCTGTCTTCCTCGTGAACCAACGGGTGTTGTACTCCAGCTCAATCCTACCCACTTCATACTCAGTCCTCACGCAAACCAGTGGGAGCCGAAGCCTAGTTGGGGCGACTCCCCATAACCCTCACCAAGTCTGACCCCTTACCCTGGTTCCCATGCTTGCCAGTATGAACTGCAGGCTTGTTCAGTCTGTCCCACATCCAATTTAGCTCTCATACATGTCAATAGGCCTTGAAGCCTAGTTCAACCCAACCAACCTACCATCCAGCCCACACACATACTGGCAGGTGCCTTTCTGTCTAGCCACCCCTGCTCCTACCCTGGTTTTCGTGCTGTCCAGTGAGAGTAGTAACCCCGAGGGAGGTGCCCACTCTGTCCCTACTAGGCCACTTCAACTTCTGGATTGTGCACTCTCCAGGTGGTTCTGGACTTAGACTTGACAGAATTAGTTCCCAGTGCCAGCCTCTGCCAGCTGATGCTGTGGCTAAGCCCAACCATCCTTCACCCACTCTAATTTTTGCTTGTACCAGTCAGAACAGTCAGCCCACCCTGACCCTTCCCTTGTCTAGCTCATATGAGGTCCACAGGTGCTATAGCCCTGCCTAGTCTGGTCTGCCCTCATCTCAACTCACGCTTTCCAATACAAGTAGTTGTCCAGGGTGGAGGAGACAGGAACTCATTCACTATGAGCAGCCTAGCTCCTTGTGAGAAGGGTGTGACAGGCAGCCCCCTCCTCTGAGTCTCTTTGTGACAATTCAAAGTGATGGGAATTGGTACTAATTTACAATGCTGCATGCAGTATTCCAAGAGCTGCTTCTTATTTCTTGGCCTTTGCAACAGAGACAAGATGTTACCTTATTGTAGTTTTGATGTTGATTTCCAACAGTGCTTAGTGATTTTGAGCAATTTTTCATTCATTTTCTTGACACTTGTATTTTTTGAGAAATACATATTCAGATGTTTTCTCCATTTACCTAGATTTTTTTGTCCTTGAGTTTTTAAAATGTAATATGTATTCTGAAGATTAATCCTAGGTCGGTCTGCAGGGAGTAACACACCCGGAGGCCCTCGGTAGTGACAGCCTTGATAGTGTTACTCATCGGCCCCACCCAGCTGTGCCCTCAGCCCTCACCACTCAGCAGAGTGGCCAGGCCTTGAGTGCCTGGCATTTGATGTTTGGGCTAAGATGTTTGGGCTCCCCCTCAGAGATGGGGAGGGGCTACAGAGACCTCACAGCCATCAATGTTGCAGGCTGCATGGAGGCCACAAACTGCTCCCCTATGCCACTGCCAGGTGACTCTGCTGGCCGTGAGGGATGTGGTGAGAAAGGAGGGGAAGGCAGGGGACATGAGGGGCAAACTGGGGACGAACAGAGCATCGGGACCAGTGAGTGGCTTTCTGCTGCTCAGAATACCAGGGCCACTCAGCTGCCCAGGGCCCACTGCCCAGCAATGCAGGAGCCCCAGTCCTAACAGACTTTGAAGACCTGGATGATGCTCATGGCAGGTGTTGTGAGAATTCCCGGGATGCAGCCTCTTCTAAGCCGACATGCAGTTGTTCTCAGCATTGGTAGAACAAGGAGCCTGAGGGTCATTTCCAGCCCCGGATATGGCAGCTGACTGACTCAGTTCCCTGTGGTATGTGGGGGCCGCAAAGGGGACTGCTTGTGGACCTCTGACACAGCAGGGAGGGAGACCCTGTTAGGGACAGCGGGGGAGGGTCTGACCTTGACTTGCAGCTGCACCTTATTTTGAGTGGACTTGGACTAGCCATACTACCTGCCTAGCTCTGGTGAGGTTAGCTCAATTGAGAAGACCAAAGTCTTTTGGTTTTGTTTTTGTTTTCCCATTCTAATTTTCTGGGTAATTCATGATTGTGAGTTTTTAAGCATAAAAAATTAGATTCACCTAACAAATGTTCATTATTGATCTCTGATTGCCCCACTGCTCAGGGCCAGCCATTATTGGAGGCATGCACAGATCAAGCCAAGCTTTCTCACTCTGACTGTGGCCTTCACCTTCCCCTCACCTGGATCCTCTGGCCTCCAAATCGCTTTGTCAAGTACTGTGGCATGGTGACCATGCTGGCTGCAATTTACAGGGACAAAGACCAGCCCAGGCCCAGGAGCAGCCAGGTTGCCTGGGGAGGGAGCAGAAGAAGGTCTCCAGGTGGAAGGGTGACATCCCATCCTGAGGCAGTGCCAGGCTGGGGTGAGCTCTGGCCAGGGAGGTGGCAGAGGTGGGACTTCATCGAAGTCCTTTTGTGTAATCAGATGTCATTCTGCTCCTCCCAGCCTTTATTTCCTTCTGTATAAAATGGGTTCTCCAATAACTGAGCAACCTCCCAAGCACCTCTAAGTTTCTGGGCACTAAGCCTGGGAGTTGAAGTGGGCTGGGACCTTCCCTTCCCATGCCAGGTCAGCCTCCTCATGCTGTCCTGGCCAAGCCAATGAAGAAACCACTGCCCACATAACTGGATATCAGAGATGCTCTGATTTGCAAGGCACAGGTGGGTCAAGAATCAGGATTAATCAAAGTCATTCAAGAACCAAGGTTAAGCAGCAAGGAGAGGCATAGAGGTGACGCTTGCTGAGTACAACCTGCTTGCTTGGCACTAAGTCAGGTGCTGTACATGGGATTACACTGTAGTACCTCCCCACACGTATCTTGAGTGAGGACTATTAGTGATCCTGATTCACAAGGGAAGTAGTGACCATGCAGAAAAGTGAAGATAAATGCAGCGGCTCCGTGTCACCTGGAGAGCAAGGAGCAAAACAATAAAGAAGGTGATGCTGAGAAGGAGGCCCTGGTAGGGAGGAGGGGGCTCTGCTTTGGTGCCAGGGATGGACTCAGGACCTAAGTGACAAGGACAGAGAAGGCGAGACCCTGCCCGGAGTGGCAGGAAAGGCTGCTCCCCAACCACCCTGCAGTCCCAGTTCCTGCAGGCTCCAGGGCAAGGACACAGGGAGGAGCCAGGACACCTCTGAGTGGAGTTTTCTCCAGGAGGCAGTCAACTCATCTGAGGCAGGGAAGGCAGTGATACCAAGAGCAGTGGCAGCGATCACAGCAGCCAGTGCTGGAGCAGTGTTGCACATTGGGCACTGTCCTCAACAGGTGAACGTGTTCAACCCCACACACTGCTCTTTGAGGAAGGTACTGTAGTTATCACTGATTTACTGATGGCTGAGCTGAGATGCAGACCTGAAAGTTCTTCAAGTATGGCATGAGCCAAATCTCTTCAGCCTGGCGCATCCAATTCAGGTTCCCAATAGCAGCTCCCCACATGCAGGGGTCTCTTGCCAGACCTCTGGCAGTTGCTCCTTCAGCTCAGACAGCACTGTGGGTGACTCCTGGTTCCACCTTCAGCTGAGGTGGCTGAAGAGGCCCTGGGATCTCAGCGCAGTCCACCAGGCCTCAGGCTCTGAGTGACAACCTCCGTCCTTATTCCCTGACCATGGGCCTGTTTGTACAGAAAAGAGAAGCCACTCTGAGCTGAGAGTTCACCAGATCACGAGGATCAGGTCAAGGAAGGTCACATTCAGAGACAGGTACCTGTGCCCCAGCTGCTGGCAGCCCAGCTCCCTCACACACTCCTGGACAAACAGGTTTCTCAGGATGGAGAGGATGCATGCTGAGTTCTGCAACACCGTGCGGTAGGCGTGACATTCCCAGAGAGTGTAAATCACGCGTGTTCTCACCACACTCACAACGGTGACTCCATGACCCATGTGCTAATTACATTCATTGTGTTCCTCATCATGTAATTATCATATGAGCATATCTGACACATATACAATGTTTACTTCTCAGCTATTCCTGCCATTCTAGAAACGAGATGGACCCCCTAGACCAGGCCTGTTGACATGATCCAGGTCACAACCCAGCTGGGAAGGCAGTGCCCCATGCTCTCCTGGTCACTGACGCTCAGGGAGGAACAATGCATTGACCCTGAAGACCCAGGCACACAGCTGTGGCTGGCAGCTCCTGTTCGCACAGGGTCTGCAGGTCAGTTGCTGGAGAGTCCTGGCTGCTGGGCACTGCCCTGGCTCTGCTGGGATGGTGGATCTGAGCTAGAACCTGATACTTGCCCCCTCTCCCTGCCTCCCCTCCTCTGTGTCCTCAGTGGCTGAACGCAGGTCTTTTAGCCTTTTTGCTCTTTCTGTTTGCAGGAGCAGCTTGGTCCCCATCAGCCCTGTCAAATGCCTGGCTTCTGGGCTCCCATTCCCTCTCACTGGCGGAGCTCCCCTGTGCACATGGAGGCCCCAGGAGGTGCCAGGATAGGCCTCCTGCACAGTCTGCTCCACCCTGCTTCATCACTTCCCCATCAAGGCTTCAGGTCTCTGAGGACCCTGTGACCCTCCCAGGGAGCAAATGGAACTGGTAGAGACCTGGTGCACATTATGCCATCAACCACATGAATAATGAATGAATAAATGAAGAATGAATGAATATGTGACACATTAGTTTCCTCCCTTTTCTGAGTTCCCTGTGTCTCATGAAGTTCCAAACACATGTCAATCAACATGTCAATCCTACCTATATCAGCCTAGATGAAGGGTAGTGTAACACACATGCAAGCCGTAAGTGGCTTAACCAAGATAGATTTGGTGAAGTCTGGAAATGGACAGATTGGTGCAGTGATTGAGCTTTTTTTTTTTTATAAGGATGTACTTGTTTATATTAGAAAGTCAGAAATACAGAAAGGAAAGACAGAGATTAAGGTTTTCCATCCTTTGATCACTCCCCAAGTAGCCAGAGTGGCCGAAGCTGAACTGGACAGAAGCAAGGAGCTTGGAGTTTCTTCTAGGCCTCTCACACACTTGCAGGATCCTAAGACTTTGGGCTATCCTCAACTGCTTTCACAGGCCACAAGCAGGGAGTTGGATGAGAATCGGTGCAACCCGTATTAGAATCAGTGCCATTATGAGATACTGGCACTTGCAAGTCAAAGATTTTACCCAATAAGCAACTGTGTTCAAACCATTGGTTGAAAGTTTTTAAAGGCTCCTCAGCTCCTTTTGCTCCTTTACCAGTGGATTTCACAGCCTGACACGGCTGCTCACACTAGCTGTGGCTTCTCTATCCCAATGCACATGCCTGATGTGGAAAGGAATGTTTCCACCAATATCATGCTGTTGTGCATTTCACAATGTGGTCCCTGTCCAGCTGCAAGGGAGGATGGTAAGCACTGTCATTATTTCAGTGTTCTGAGGCCCGGGCAGGAATAGGAAACATTTAATACAACAACAACAGAAGGATGGCTGCTGGAGAGTGCCATGGGTCCTGGACACACCACACTGTGTTGTGCAAAGTCAGGGTTCTTTCTTCATCATCCTGTACTAGGCTTCTCTGAAACGCTGGTGGTCAGGCTCCTTTCTCACAATACCCTCTGTGCACATTCAGTGGGCACCTGCTGTGTGTGGAGTAGGCACTGGGAAGCAGAAACACAGACCTAGCTTCTGCTGGCCCTCATGGTCTGACAGGGAGCTGACCAATCCCTAAGCAACCTTCTGGATGTCATGTGTCAGTGGTGTGCGGGTTGTAGGCACAGGTGGCTTTCAAACCGGTTGGCAGGTCATTAGGTATGATTCTGCCTGGAAGAGGAAGTGGAGCCAGAGAATGTGGGTGCTTTTAAGACCATATGAGAAGGGCATGACTCTCCTGTAATTGAAAGGTACCACTGTTAAAATAAAAATATGTTTTATATCAGAAATAGAACTTTCCTCAGGCTCAATGTCTCAGGAGACTTGGTATCGATACTGGAGAAAATGTGTGTAAAACTGTTCACTAAAGGTCTCCCTGGGAAGTGCTATTGATGGTGACTGTCAATGAAAAGTTGAGGACTCACAAGTACTGGACTTGTGAACTGTGGGTCTGAGGCCAGAGAGAACTGCCCTTTTCAGAATGTGCAGTACAAGACATGACCACGACGGGGAGAAAGAGTCCTCACTTCCCCAGCTTCTACCCCACTCCCTCTGGGGCCTAGGGGCACTCAGCAGCTGACTGTCCTTACTTCACTTCCTCCCACATGCACCAAATATGGAAAACTGTAGGTAACAGAGAGACTCCATGGAATTTCGACCTTCAAACAAGATGTAGAATATTCTCCGGATCCCTGTATGTGTCCAAAAGATTCTGATTCCTTCTGACTTGTTCTCTCAACCTTATGATATTTTTCCAAATGCTCTGTGTAATGTCCCAAACGCTCTCTCTGAAAATCTGCACATTTTCCATAGCTCTGAAACCTCCTCAGGAGTACTGTGACTATCTCAAACTCTGATGCTTCCCAAACCCTATGACAACGTGCTCTGAATATTTCAAGTTCTGAATCTCCACCTGGGTATCCTTGCCCATTCCCTGTGCTCTTAGACGCCCATATTCTCACCTGTTCTTGGAGACTGTAGACATCGGTGGCCCACAGACCCTTCTCCAATCCATTCCCCAGGTTGGTGCTCTAGGGAGGCCTTCCCATAAGCAGGTCTGGGTTTGTCAATCCCTACCTTTGTCCTCTTCTTCAAGCAGTTCAGTGAATTCCCATCCCAGTTGGCATGGTTTTCAAACATTGGAACACATTTTTCCGGTCTTCAGGGGTCTCTCAGCTACCTCCTGTTGCCTTGTCTTGGCTCTCACCGTGGCCTTTCATTTCCTGGCAGTGACATGCTCATCCGTCCATGCTGGTGCTCTGCACACACTGTGGTCTCTGTGCCCTGTGCCCTGCTTACCCAGGCTTCTGCTTTGTTTTCACATCAACTCCTATTCTTATAAGCTTCTGAGATCAGTTGGCGGCCAGGACTGCTCACCAGGTTATCCCAGAACAGCGCCACACACATACCTTGTTATCCAGAGAGTAGCTAAGTTTCTAGAGGGCCACACGCTCACATTGTCCATGATTTAGTATATAGGAAAGTATGCAGTGTTTTCCTTATCTCCTCTCTTTTGGTTTCTGGGTGGATTGAGTTGTGATCTTAACCAATGACTGGGAAGGCTTTGGTCATGACAAACCTCACAGAGTGGACAGGAAAGTGAGGAGCAGGCAGGGAAGTGGAGGCGTTGCAAATCAGGAGGGAGAATTTTTCCCATGCTCTTCTGAGGAGCCACCTATTCAGCCCACAACAGTCTCCAGGACTTTAACATGAATGAGGAAAAGATAAGCAGGGAGCATCTCCAGAGCAGAGCTACCAAAGAGCCAAGATTTTGCAGTTTGGGAAATGGGATGCTTCCCAGATCAGTCCCACACCTGTGCTGGTTGGCGAAGAAGTCACCTCCAGCCAGTCCTAGTTGGTCCCAAGCATGAAGGTGACATGGATGCACAGGAGGCCATCGTGCAAGTTTGACCCAACTTTGACATTTACATGGGAACCTTCACAAGAGAGTAAGATCCAGATAAATGATCAGAGAAGAGAGCTTTTATACCTTTTGGATGAAGCAGATGAAACATCTATGAAGAAATAACTCAGGAATTTGAACTGGGGGCAGTAAATTGTAGTGAAGTGACTGGGTGGGTGTGAAACTAGAGGCAGATATAGGCTATTTCTGTACACTTGTTTGTAACCATCCATTCTGGCATCAGGTCCAAGCCCCTGGTGATTAGAGTGTTCTTCATTTCATTGTGAAGTGTGGGTGCCCAGTTCATGGGAAGCTGTGTGGCTTATTCTTAGTACAAAAGGTGAGGTCAGAGCACTTATTATCCACCTGTTATTTCTCAATGGCTTCAGCCCAGAATGATCACTATGGAGGTGGCGCCTCGTTAGATGCTGCACCTGTTCTAGTCCTGTAACTTTAGAAGAGTGCTGTGGACTCCCATCACGGCGTTTGTCTCCTTGGCTTAACATAATCAAGAGTTATTCTTTCTCATTCTGCAGTACCTTGTGGTGATTCAGTGGTAGTGGGAATGCAAATGTCTGGATTCATTTGTGGAAGTTAATTGGATAGAATATATGAAAAGCTTTGAATCACCTGCCCAGTAATTCACACCTATAGGAACTACCCTCTCCTAAAGGAACAGAGACCCAGGTCCACTCATTGATGTGTATGGGTATTCAGTATAAACTATTTACAGCCAGGGATCACTAGAAATGATTTGAAACGTAACACTATTGGGTCTGATGGAGAGGAGGAGGGGGGAGTGCTGACGTGGAGGCTGTTGTTCCAGCTGCTGAGGTTTGCTTCTGGGCACAAAATCTTCACTACTTTAACATTCTGGGCCTCTCCCTGCCTCTTCGCTTGCTCCTCCTCTTACTCCCACAGCTCACATTTTAGAGTAGGAGGTGTTTTTCTGTATCACTGATACTCTCTCTCATCTAAGGGGCACAGACCCACAGAGGAAATGTGTTCTTAATTGCTTTCAGCATGGAAAAGTTTAGCAAGTAAGGCTGCTGTGTGGGAACAGGCTGCCTCCCTTGTGTTTAGGTCAATGCTTCATCCTAACTGTGGGGGCCTTGCCAGGCTGTGTACACCCACATCGTCTACATTCTCACCTTGTTTACTTCCTACATCTGACTACACCCAACCTCTGTCTACACCCCTCCTCTGCCTACTCCCCCATTCTGACTTATGAAAAATACCTTTTAGATATAAGGTGCCTTCATCTTTCCTATTACTTGTCATTTGGTTAAGAGCCTTGGCAATTGAATTTATTTATTGGTTACATGTTTAAGAGTAAAGAGTTACTGGATGGTGAGGGATTGCATGCTTTACTAGTTGTCCCAGGTGGATACTCAAACAGAGATCTCAATTTCATGGCTGTGAAATAGTCTTGTGAAAGTGGTGTGGGACTACTGTGGCAGAATGCTCCCTTCTATCTCTAATGGAGACGGACGTAGATTCCTCTCCCAAGAATCATGCAGCCCACAGGGAGCTGCACTCTCAATCATCTCCAACATATTCCTTGTAATGGTTGGGGGAGGCAGATAGTTGATGTGTAGAACTTCCAATGAAGGATGTGTTGGAGTGGCTGCTCCCTGGACTTACTGCTCTGAAACTCATTTTTTCATACATATCAGGTGTATTATCCTCTATTGAATGGAGAGAAAAAAAACCCCTCCTCTAAGAAACTGTTAGCCCACATAAGTGAGTTATCCAAAAAAAAAAAGTGACTACACAAAAGAGAAGGACTGGCATTGTGTCAAGCAGATTGAGCCATTGCATGCCATATCTGGTCCCATGTGGAATGCACTGTTACTGATGTAGCTTTCTGCTCATGTGCCTGGAACCCTGCTACCCATTTCAGAGGCCTGGATGGCATTGCTGGCTTCAGCCTGGCCCAGTCCTTCCGGGAGAGCCAGCACATGGGTGGCCTTTTCTGTCCTCCCTTTGGTCCTCTACCTTTCAAATAGATGTGCAGATAACTGCTAAAGAAAAAAAGTAGCAGCATTTTTTATATACCAACAATAATCTTAATGAGGAAGAACTTTGAAAGGCAAACCCTTTTACACTAGCTACAAAAATAATTAAATACTATGGAATAAATTTAACCAAGAAAATGAAAGACTTTTGCAATAAATGTATAAAGCTTTATTGAAGGAACATGAAGACACAAAAAAATGGAAATACTTCCTATGATAATGGATTGGTAGTTACATTACCAAAAATTCCCTAAGTAATTTAGAGCTTCAATGCAATTCCCATCAAAATATCAATGACATCACAATACAGATGTCAAGGCACAGCACAGGCTGTGGTCACCATGCAGCACACAGAAAGCCACTGGATGTCAACAGGTGTGCAGATCAGTGACACTCTGCAGAAACGCTAGAAATAAATCCACACTCTCAGCTATACTCTTCAATGTCACATTGGATTTCTTTTACATTTTAATTAATTTTCTTTATATTTTATTTATTAGTTTTGAGGCAATAATATTTTTAATGTTTTACTCATTTCTTTGAAAGTTAGTGTTGTAGAGAGAAGTGGGGAGACACAGAAAGTGAGACCTTCTACCCACTAGTTCACTCCCGAAATAACCACTATTCTCATGATCCCAGTTCCCATCCAGCTCCTTGCCTGTGGCCTGGGAAATAGTCGAGAACGGCCCAAAGCATTGGGTCCCTGCACCCACCTGGGAGATCCGGAATAAGCTCATGGCTCCTGGCTTCAAATTGGCTCGGCTCCGGCTGTTGCGATCGCTTGGGGAGTGAACCATCAGACGGAAGATCTTCCTCTCTATGTACCTTGCTCCCTGTGTATCAGCCTTTAAAGTAAAAAAATCTAAAACCAAAAAAAGGAAAGGGAAATATGTTGCACTGGAATGTTTCTAAAAGTGTTAGCCCTAGCAGTTGAACATTGCTTACAACCCACACTACTCTCAAGTGACAAATGCATAAAATATCATTTATTCTTAAAATGGATTATTCAGCCACAGAAAGAATGAAGTTCCAATACAGAACAAGTAACAAACGTACTATTCTGTCCTACTGCTCTTCCCTTGAATAACATAACCTGGAGACCGGCTCTATTAATAATAGATGGAAGTTTTTTTCATTGATTTCATTTACAGTGACAGATTACTCAATGATATATACTTGCTACTGGTAAATTAACATGTAAAATAGATTCACAGAGACAAGGTTGCTAGACTGAAATATTAATGAATGTATAAAATGTTATTGTACATCTCTCTAAAGGTTTACACACTGAAGCCACTTAAGCAGTCACTACCAGACAAAATATATATTATTTGAGTCACTAAAAATGTACTGTATTATTGATAATTTCTCTAACAGTGACTTTTTTATAGATTTTAAAAATTTTTTGAATAATTGAATTATATGTTACAATTTTATATAGACTGGGATTTCACCCCAAACTCCTACCCCCTGACTGATTTTCCCCATTTTACTACAGTGGTATAATCCTTAATAAGAAATTATAATTCCATCAGTCTCTTATTTAAGTATACCCCAACATTGCTGGTACAAAGTCGGACAGTCCAGCATCCCATTGTCTACACTTGTCTAACAGTTTCATTGGGAATCCATCTTTCTTCTGGAAGCAGGGATGCATGTTACATTATACTCCCTCATCTGGATATGGTCCCCAGTACTCCATCATTATACATTTCCATAATTGAGAAGCTATGAAACAAGGTCAATCACTGGTATGAGTTAAAACAACAGCCTTAACAACAACAATGACAACAACAACAAATTACAGCACCATGAAAAAACATACCATTGAGTAAACGACCCATGGGTGACAAAAGGAGATACAAAATCTCTTGGGAAAAATGATGCCACCATATAATCCATGAGACAGCAATGACTTTGACAAGAGAAGAGAGTATTTGGAATAAATAAAACTGAAATAAAAATGTCAAAACACATGGGATGCAGCCAAAACAAAACAAAACAAAACAAAAATAGTATGGAAAGGATTATTGAAGTTACACTTTCCATGCTAGTTTCCTTATATAAGAAAGAACATATGGTATTTGTTCTTTTGTGATTGACTCATTTCACTGAGCCTAATGATCTCTAATTGGGACCACCTAGTTGTAAATAGTATAATTTCATTCTTCTTAATAGCTGAGTAATATTCCATGGAGCAGATGTACCACAGTTTCTTTAGCCACTCTTTTTTGGACGCACATCTGGATTGTTTCCATGTCTTTGCTATTGTGGATTGTGCTGCTGCAAATATAGGATTACAGATCCCCTTCTCATATGCAGATTTCACTTCTATTGGGTATATTCCTAGCACCAGGATAGCTGGGTCATATGGCAGACTTATTTGCAATTCCCCAAGCATTCTCCATATTGATTTCCATAGTGGGTGTAATAACCTACACTCCCACCAGAAGTGAAGGAGGTGTCTTTCTCCCCACATCCACACCAGCAGTTATTGTTAGTTGAGTTCTTAATGTAGGCCAGTCTCATTGGAGTTAGGTGGTACCTCAATGTGGTTGTCATTTATCTCTCTGATGACCAGGGAGCCTGAGCATCTTTTCATATGTCTGTTAGCCATTTGAATCTGTTCTTTTGAAAAGTGTCTGTTCATTTTCTTTTTCCATTTTGCACACTCCCAGATATAGGAACAGGGAAATTTATCTTAGAAATATGCCAAAAGCAAAGGCAGTCAAAGCCAAAATGAACTAATGGGACTACATTAAACTAAGAAGCTTCGGTACAGCAAAGGAAACAATCAACAAAGTGAAGAAGCAACCAACAGAATGGGAGAAAATTTTTTCACACCACACGAGTGATAGGGGACTAATATCCAGGATTTACAAAGAGCTTCAGAAACCCACAGACTGTAGAAGTGACTTTTAATCTGACTTCTTGTCACCGCAGACAAATTTTGTGTTTTTAAGTTTCTGTAAATTGAAAACTTGGAACAAGCATTATTAATTTTTAAATTTCATTTAACATTTTTATTTGTGAGTTAATTCACTTGTTTCTGGAAGTTTTTTTTGAGGTGGGTATGCGTGGTGCTGGATCAGCTAAAAGCCAAAAACCAGGGACTCCTTTCTTTCTTTATTGCTTTTTTCTTTCTTTCACTGAGAATTCTTCTTTTATTCTGTATTGCAACACATTGTTTTATTCATTGTTATTATTGTATGACATTCATTTTTGCATGATTATGGTACAATTTATTATGCATTTTCTGTCATTGTACTTTATTTCTCAATTACAAAGGGTCTATTTTATTGAAAACATACTTGTCTACCATAAAATGCAACCATCTAGAGATAATCTGATGCATTTCAGAAGTGTATACCACTGCCCCATTCAAGATACAGAATGTTTCCACAATCCACAAGAGCTCTCTATTGTCCCATTGCCATGGTCCTTGCCGAATTTCAGCAAGATATTAGTAAACATAATATCTGTGCCTTGAGAAGTTCATGAATAGAGTCTCAGGCACTTCAGAGATGAAGGTTTAGGCTTGCAAATCAATTGGGTACATAGAGTCACAGAGCTGCAGTGAGAAAAGTCTAGAACGGCAGAAAAGGGACATGGCAGTTATTCATTGTGACCTCCTAATCTGTTGAGATACCTACAGAAAGATACAGCGTCTGTACTCCTAGAGAAATTCAATGATAATGTATATGGATGAAGCAGTACATAGGGTGAAAATATCAGATGAAGTATTCATTCTGTTAGTTATTAAACACATTGGTAAAAATTTATCAACTGTGAACTTTTTGGGAATTACCCTCAGTCAATGAAAATAGCTTCATTAAAGTGTAGATCTCCTGTTTAAATCCAAGGACAACTTATTTCAATCACTAGTGTAAGGTGGTGGTATAAAGCCTGCCTGTCTTGGCCTGTCACTGGGCAACCCTGAAGAGCCATCCCAGCTTCTTGTGGGATCTGCCGTTGTAGTAACTCCATGCAGTTCACGAATTCTTCCAACTAAGTCCTGCTTCTTTCACTCAACCATCAGTGTTGATTCCAAGTATATACCCCAACATCTTTTCTCACATAATCCTACTTTTACCTGGTGCTTTATCAAAGACCTAGTTCTATTATGTAATTGCAGAAACTCTCTAATGCTTATCAAAATGCTTAGCTTTGG
Source organism: Ochotona curzoniae (assembly GCF_017591425.1). Lineage (NCBI taxonomy): Eukaryota > Metazoa > Chordata > Mammalia > Lagomorpha > Ochotonidae > Ochotona > Ochotona curzoniae. Next base: position 17,347,776 of record NW_024465649.1, read on the forward strand.
TAGATAAATTAAAGATGGCCTGAATAAATTGAAAATACCCTTATTCATGTACAGTAAGTTGCAATATCCAACTTTCTGTCCAAAACCTTGTGAGATTTATTAGCTGGAAAGTTGCTAAGTCATTCTAAAGATTTTAAGATCAAATAATAATAACTTTGAATCTCTGCAATACTCATGAAACTGCTCCAAGAAGAGAAAATATTGTTTAAAAATATCTTTACTTTTTATTGTACTGGCAGATTTACTGAGAGAAGGAGAGGCATAGAGAAAGATCTTCCATTCGCTGGTTCATCCTCAGCAGCCAAAACTGAGGCAATTCGAACCCAGGATGCAGGAGCTTCTTCCAGGTCTCCCACATTGGTGTAGGGTTCCAAGGCTTTGTGCCACATTCCACTGCTCCCCTAGGCCACAAGTAGGCAGGTGGAAGGGAAATGGAGCAACCAGGGTACAAACCACACCCCTATGGGAGCCAGGTGACTGCAAGGCAAGGATTAGCCACTGAGCCCTCCCACCAGGCCCAGAACAGATAATCATAAATTCCATGGCGGGGCAGGTTACAGAACTTTATTAGTCAATCCTAAATGGTCTCATCCCACAATGTTGGTAAGATCTCAAGGTGTAAGATCACCAGCTCTCTTTTCATACCATGAATGCCATAATATGCTCTTTCATGTTTCCCCAAGCAATAACCTAGAATAGGAAGAAGGTTTTCCTGGTCTTCTAAGTGTCCAAGGAGTTCTGTAAGAAAAATCCATAGAATTTCTTTCTTCTTTTTTCCTAATATGTAAAAGAAAAGCATATTGTCATTTACATGGGATGAATTAGTGATACAATATTTATAACCACATACCAAGTGATATGACAGTTCATATATTCTCCCTATACAGCAACACAAGTAAAAGGAAAGTATGGTAATTTCTTCCTGAGACTGATTTATTTCACTTCATATGATTATTTCCAGTTACATCAATTTTGTTGTAAACATGATGATTTCATTCTTTTTATGTCTGAGAAATATTCCGTTGTGCAAATATATGACATTTGCTCTATACAGATATCAGTTTGATCCATTATTTAACATATTGTGAACTGAGCTGCTATAAACATGGGAGTGCCAGTAACTCTTTCAAATGCTGATTTCATCTTATTAGATATATTCTCAGCAGTAGAATAGCTGTGTAACATGATAGACTTAGTTTTACTTTTCTGAGAAATTTCTATACTATTTTCTTTAATGGTTGTACCAAATTGCCTCCCAACAGCAGTGTAGTAGAGTGATACCTCAATGGCCATTAAGTTTTATCTAAGTTGCCTGTTAACATTCTTTTCCTGTGTTTTTTAACTGGATTGTTTATTTTGTTACTGAGTTACTTGAGCTGCTTTTACATTCTGGATATTAACTTTATTGAGTTTGTGTCTGCAAATATCTTGTCCTTTTCTATCCATTGCCTCTTCACATTGTTTCCCTTATTATGCAGAAGCCTCTAAATTTGATGTTATCGCAGCTGTGTTTCTGGGGTTTGGTCTGAGTAGTCTTTGCCTAGACCAATGTGTTGCAGCATTTCCTCTGTGTTTCCCTTTAGTAATTTACATTGGTTTTGGTCTTAACTTTGTAGCCTTTATCCATCGTGAGTTATTTTTATGCAGATTGTTGAAGTCTTTTGATGTGGTGATCTAATTTTTCCGACATTATTTATTGAAAGGACTGTCCCTTCACCATGGAGTTATTTTGATTGAATATTTATCTCATTTTTATTTGACTTGATGAAAATAGGATATTGCTGTCCTCCACTGTTAATTTATTGCAGCTTGTGCCTCCCTTTAGATTAATGTACATTTGTTTTGTAAATCAGGGTGCTCTAGGGTACAGATAAATTCAGTGTGTCCAGTCCTTTTTAGCCAATCACTTAATCATTATATAATGATTTTTTGTGTCTCTTAACAGTTTTTATCCTAGAGGCTATTTTTCTGTTACGAGCATAGTTATTCCTCATGGCCTAGATTTCTGTTTGTGTGGAGTATCTTTTCTAATACTCTCACTTTCAGATTGTATCATTATTTGTGAAGTGTGTTTCTTGGAAGGAGCGTATAAATGCACTTTGTTTCCTAAAAATCTGTTCAGTTAGACTATCTTTTCATTGATGACTTTAGTCCATTTACATTCAAGTTTATTCATAAATACTTGGTTTTCTCATTTCCCCATGACTATTGTTTGTTTTGAATTCCCTTTGTTCTTTTTTATGTCTCTGTTTATAGTAAATTCGAAGTATCATTTGTAAACCTGGCCAGGTGCTAAGGATTTTTTCAATTTTTGCTTCTTTATTTAATCACTTTTAAATGAGAGTTTTGTTGGGTAAAGCATTCTCACCTGGCAGGTTTATTGTTCTTCTAAAATTTCAACTTATGTCTCCATTTTTTCTTTGTCAATAGAGTTCTTTTGAGAAATCTCCTGCCAGCTGATATGATTTCCTCTAGAAGTGACCTAGCATTCTCTTTTACCAGCTTTAGCATATTCCCTTTATGTTTTACTTTTGAAATTTTGACTATGATATATCATGATGAGCATCTTTTCTAATTATGCCTATTTGTATCTCTACATATTTCTAATTCTTGGGTGTCTTGCTCTCTGAATTTAAGAAATTTTCTACTAATAGTTCACTGAATAGATTTTCTAAACCGTTCTTTTTTTCCATGCTTTTAAAAATTCCTAAGACCAATATATTTGGTCTTTTAATGCTATCTCCTAGGTCCTTGATATCATTTTCCATCTTTATAAATTTTGCTTTATTTTTTCAATTTACTGAACTATATCAAAAAATCTTTCTTCTAGAGTGGACATTATTGCTTCTGTTTCATTTAGTCTTTTTAAAAAGGCACTCCACTATGTTTTAATTTTAAGATTAATTTATTTGAAAGACACATCTACAGAGACAGAGAGAGAGATTTTCCATATATCGGTTCACCTGCTAAATGGCTGCAATGGCTGGAGCCGGGCCAGGAGAAAGCCAGAAATCAGGACTTTCTTCCCCGTATCCCTTGTGGATGGATGCAGGTGCCCAAGCCTTCGGACATCAGTTACTGCCTTCTCAGACTTATCATCAAAAAGGGGCAGCCAAGACTTGAGTTGTCACAGCATCCCAGCATCACAGGTGGCAGCATAAACCACTAAACCACAGCTGCTGTCTCCCTGCATTTTTATTTGACTTACAGAGGACTTTATTTTGAATATTTCCTTTTGCTTTTCCTCAACATCTCTATATCTTTGCAGAACTTCTTCTTCATATCAAGTATTGATTTCCTTGTCTCATTTAACTGCTTCTCTGTTACTTATGCAAGCCCACAACCAATATTTTTAGTTCTTTCTTTTTCATTTCATCAGTCTTCCCTTTTTAACAGCACAATATTAATGTAATATTGTATACTGTTTGGAGAGTCATATCATATTACTTGTTCCAGTTTTGGTGCATCCATAGTGATTTTTCAGCATCTGCAGGATCTCTTGTTTCTAACTCTGAAGGAGGATGGATTTTGTTTATTTTGTATTTGTTATTGTACGCATGCCTCTGTTGCTTGATGGAGTGCTTAAGGCTTACACCTATGTTCCAAGGGTGTGCTGAGTGGGACCAGGGCTCTCAGGCCACAGGTTGGGTAAGGTACGTGTGACACCCAAGATAGGTAGGGTGGAGTACCTCAGGCTATGGTTGGAGCTGGCTGGTGTGTTCAGCATCATACCTCCTCTTTATGCCAGGTTGAACCAGCCAACTCACAGCTAAGAGTGACTTCAGTGCCATCACACCTCACCTCCACAGGCACATGGATCATTTCAAGCACTTGTCTACTATACGCTGTGTCCCCTGACCGCTAAACAAGATCAATCTCCATAATTCAGGTAAGTTTGACCTTGCAGTGAGACCTGGTGAGAGTATGGTACCCAAGCCCAATGCTGGTCCCTCTCAACTCTGTGATTTATGCTGAGAATTCCACTAGTCACTGAGCACACGGGCACCATTCGCTGCCCAGCAACTTACCCTGGTCCTGGCAACTTCTAGCAGCAATGGGACTGCTCCTGAGTCAGAACAAATTTTAGCTGTGACGCCGTCAAAACATATTTTGTCTTGCCCTTTGATGGGCGAGGCAATATGGCCTCTCTTCATAGCAGAGCAGTCTCACAGACTCCTATTTTCTTAGGCTGGGTTTAAAATCTATGAGGACTACACATTCTTCCTAAGTCAAACCCAGCAGTTTTAATGATCACAGAAGACTCCCCTTAGCTTATCCTGGCAAGAAGGTGTTTTGCATCCCATAGCTAATCCTGTAACCATGAGCAGCTGGCAGCACCCAGGCAGCAGCTTGTCTGCTCTCCCTGTTGCCCAAGGAGTCTCTATTCCTTTTTGTTCTTCACAGAATATTTCCCTCATTCAATCCCCTAGGAATGTGGTCATTGGTCTTTCTGGTCTCTTTCTGTGGCTGAATTCATTGTGGCTTCTCACTATTCAGCAATCTTTGACCTCCTCTCATTCTCATTTATAATCACTCCTTTCAGTAGCTGAATAGAGGAAGGGCTCAGTAGATGAGTTAGCTCAACAGAACATCATAAGAGCTAGCCACTTCCTTAACTTTGAAGTCACCTCTGTTTTAGAGTTACATAAAAGTTTCTTACTTCTGTTCCTTTACATAGGTCGAGCATTACAGCTATAGTGTTCCTCTCTGAGTTTTGGTCATGATGCAGTCTGATCCCACACAGCCTAAGCACATTATGTGTGAGATGATGGTAACTCAACTACATCTCAGCTTATGAATTATTCTCTTCATAAGTCTTAGTTTACTATCTATATTTGGTGCTAAGATTGACATATGTCTATGTCCTGTTTAGAACAAAATTGTTGAAATTTCCCTAGAGAACATTTACTTTTCTAACAAAGGTTGAATAATTTATTCTTAGTGAAAAAAAAATCTAGTGTTTGAAAATTATTTTCCAATTAACTATTCTGTGTCTGATACTGTTGTCTAAATTGCATGTAGTGTAAGATTCAGAAAGAAATTAGAACTGGGGAAATAGTAAAGATTGCATTCAGAAGGGCAGGATGAGTCAAAGGAAATTATAAATGCTGCTTGTAAGAGGAACTTGCAGGTCCTATAACTCTTCATTGAAAAAGAATTCCTTTAAGTTCTTGTCAGCATTCACACAAATATCAAAAAGAGATCCAGGGGAGAACACATGGAGAAAATACCTTGGCTCAGACAGCATGTTGGATAGTTATTTTGTGGCAGAACAGGCTTGATGCAAATATAGCACAAATACCTCTTGACTGATGCAAGGTGGACTGCCAATGTATTCCAGCAGTAGATAAATTAGACTAACACCTTGCTCTTTTTCTTTCAAATGGGTGCTGATTTTAGGTTGACAGCAAATCCATCTGTTCACAGATAAGAGCTGGGTACTCTAGTAAGCTGAGTAGCCACTTTAATCTTAGTGTAAGAGTTAGTAGCAATTGGTGTAAGCATACTGTTTAATCATCTACAGGCACCAAGACAACTTTTTGACGGACCTGGAAGGAAAATTTCTCTGGATCCTGGAGCTCAAGTAAGTGATTAGATTGTGGATGATGGATGGGAAAAACTCCACTCTGCTTCTTTCATAGAGCTAGAGCCTCCAGAGCTCCAGTTGTAATTCTGTCATGTCTTGATGGTCTTTTCCTTATAGAGTAAGGCTATCTGGGAGATTAGAAGACTAAAAGGCAATGATGTACTTCTAAAGAGAAGTTCTGTTTTTAAATTTTGTTTTTCATGTTGCTAATACCAGTCCAATCTGCTCTGAGTTTCAGAAGTTGTCCTACAACTTGAGTGTCTTTTTTAGAATATATGAAGAAATTTGTCTGATAAATACCCCCATTATCAAGACTCCTCTGCCAAAATGTAAATGAAGAACTGTTAATTATAAACTTCCAGTAAAAAGTCATTACTAGTACTTCTAGATTTAATTCTAAAAGTGTCGCTTATAATCACAGATTTGTTGATTTTATACATTGCATTGCAAGTATGTCAGTTGAACAATTTTTTAGGTTTTAAATATGTCCAATGAGCATATTCAATGAGCATATCCCTAACTCCAAAGGTGTCTTCACTGCTTTTGTAATTGCTCCTTTCTCTGCTTATTCTTGCCTCCAGGAGACCACCAATGTATTTTGATAAACATCAAGAACATTTTCTGGATTTTTACACAATAATTATATAACATTAATCATTTTGACCTGACATTTTAAACTCAGAGTAATCCCTTACAGATTCATAGTAGTGTGTATAAATTGTTCAGTCTTTTATATTTTTGTATACTTGCATATTATATCATATTGATATTATTACCTGTTTGCTCACTGATCTGTAGATTAGAATTTTGAATTATTTGTAGGCTTTGGCCATTAAAAATAAGGCTATTATAACTACCATGCACAAGTCTTTGTATGGATATATGCTTTAGTTTTTCTTCTCTTTTACTTTTAAAATCAGTATCTATCTTTCATAGCTTCAGGGTTTCTGTTAATGATTTGGGAATAGGATTGGTAAGTAACGGCAGGAGATACCAGTTTGTCTGTAAGTCAGTTAGAGATTGTAACCTGCTTCTTTTACCAATCTCCACCTTGTGGAACATGAATTGTCCTACAGGCCTGTGTTAACCATAATTAGTCAATTTGTTAGACGTGTAAAACACCAGAGTATAAAGCATTGTTTCTGTAAGTATTTTCACGTTGACTTTATAAATGCCAAATAGAAAATTTCATTTTTTTCCAAAATATTTGATCCCGGATGTTAAACCTCTATCCATTACATAATTTCCAGATATTTCCTCCCATTCTGTTGGTTGCCTGTTCACTTTGCTGAGTATTTTCTTTGCAGTGCAGAATCTTCTCAGCTTAGTGTGTCATCACATTTGTGTACTTTTTTTTTTCTTAGTCTTTCATTTTTTAATGTAATGGCAGATTTCAGGGAGAGAAAAAGAGACAGAAGGATTCTCCGTCTGCTGGCTCATTCAAAAATAAACTGACCTGATCCAGAAACCAGGAGCTTCTTCCAGGTCTCCCACATGTGTGCAGGTTCCCAAGTCTTTTGCCTATGCTCTACTGCTTTCTCAGGCCACAAGCAGGGAGTTGGATGGGAAGTGGAGCAGCTGGGACATGAACTTATGTCCAAAAGTCACATCAACCCTTCAGGGCAAGGACCAAACAATTGAGCCATCAGGTAGCCCCATTGTGGAGTCTTTCCCAAGAAGTCTTTGCCTATGTCATTGTCACACAGCATTTCCTTGGTATTTTCTTTTGGTTAGTTGATGGTTTTAAGTTGCAAATTAGAGACTTGATTCATTTTGAGTTGATTTTTGTATAAAGCATAAGGTGAGTGTTGTGATTCACATTTCCACAAATGTAGGTCCAATTTTCACAGAAGCAGTTATTGCCCTTTCTCCAGCATTTGCTTTGAACTCATTTATTGATTAGTTGATAGTAAATGCTTATATTAATTTCTGGAGTTTCTATTTCATTTCTTTGGTCTATATGTCTACTTTTGTGCCAGGCTCTTTTGTTTATAACCATCCTATTGTATATCCTAAATTTTGCTATGGTGGTGTCTCCGGCTTTGTTTTGTTGTGTAAGATTGCTTGAGCTATTTGGCATCTCTTGTGTTTCCATATAATCTTTTTCTCCTGGATTTGAAAAATAAGTGATGTTGGTATTTTGATTCTGGGGATCACATTGACTCTGTAAACTTCTTTCAGTAATGTGGAAATAATTGTATTAATTTTTCCAGCCTATGAATGTGGCAGATTTTCCCTTTTGGGGTATCTTATTCCTTTCTTTGATGTTCTATGATTTTCATTGTACAGATCTTTCACAAACTTGGTTTAATTCCAAGTTATTTACATTTTTTGCAACAATTCTGAATGGTTCTGAACTCACAAGGTGTCTTTCAGCCATGGTATTGCTTGTGTGTGCAAAGGTATTGATTTTTGTGTGTCTATTTTATGTTGTTCAACTTAACCAAATTCTTTCATGGTTATAATGGTCGGTTAGTAGAGTTTCTTGGTTCCCATATATAAGGAATCATGTCACCTGTTAGCATAGATACTTTGTCTTCCTCCTCTCCAACTTGTAGCCCTGTGATTTCTTTTTCATTCCTAATGACTTGTGCTAACACTTCCATGTCTGTTTTAAATAACAGGTGAAAGTGAACAGCCTTGCAAGTTTTCCCGATTCCATATGATGGTCCTTGTGCTTTCGTCAAATTGCCTAGATTGTGTTGAGAAATGTTCCTTCTATACTAAAATTGTTTAACATTTTTATCATGAAGTGTTCTGTATTTCATCAAATGCTTTTTCTGCATATATTGAGATAATTGTATGATTTGCATACTTAAACGTTTTCATGTGATGTGTCACATTTCTTGATTTGCTTATGTGGAACCATCCCTGCATGTTAGGAATACATCCTATTTGATCTAGATGAACATGTTTCTTTTAAAAAAAAAGGATTTATTTATTTTTACTGGAAGGCAGATATACAGAGAGGAGGGGAGACAGAGAGGAAGGTCTTCCATCTGATGATTCACTCCCCAAGTGACTGCAACAGCCGGTGCTGCGCTGATCCAAAGCCAGGACCAGGAACCTCTTTCAGATCTCCCACATGCATGCAGGGTCACAAGGCTTTGGGTCATCCTCGACTGCTTTCCCAGACTACAAGCAGGGAGCTGGATGGGAAGTGGAGGTGCCGGGATTAGAACCAGCGCCCATATGGGATCCCAGCTTGTTCAAGGCGAGGACTTTAGCCACTAGGCCACACCGCTGGGACCAGGTCTAGATGAATAGCTTTCTAATTTGTGGCTGAGGTTACATTAGGTTCAGAACATTTGCATTCATGCTCATCAGGGATGTTGGTGTTGGCATATAGTTTTCTTTCTTGTGTATTTTTTCTGGATTTGGAATTAAAGTGATGATGACTTCATAGAATGAGTTTGGGAAGCTTCTCTTCTTATGAATTGTCATGAATAGTTTGAGAAGAATTGGATTTAGTTATTGAAAAGTTTGGAAGAATTCAGCAGAGAAACCATCTAGCTGTATAAATTTTTTTTTCTTGGGAGAGTCTGTTTTATTGATTTAATCTCTATGTTCGTCATTGTCGTCATAATTTAATTTGGAAGAAGATATATGCATCCAGAAATTATATCAGATTCTTTTTTTTTCTTTTGTTAATGTTTTCTTTTTTTTTATTGTTGCTTACATTGTATTATGTAGTACAGTTTTATAGGCGCTGGGGATTCCCCCCACCCCTCCCATACCCCTCCCCCCATGGTGGATTCCTCCACCTTGTTGCATAACCATAGTTCAAGTTCAGTTGAGATTCATTGCTTGCAAACACATGCCTAGCATAAAGTTCAGCGTCTTATTGTCCAGATAAGTTCAGTGGCCTCTTGGGGAGACCTTCTATGTCTGAAGATAGGTCTAACAGAGTAAAGATCCGGTCAGTTAAAAGCCCCAACAAGGCCTCAGTATCAATATACAACATTATGGAATTAATTGACATAGTATTGGGTAAACAATATGTTAAAAATAATGCAAGTTCCATTCTTCGAAACATCTGGGTTGAGACAGTATCAATGACAGGTTCAAAAAATAATAAACAACCAAACAAAAAATTACAGGTTAAATCAAGGCAAACATGTGGTATCTAACCTTTTGGGATTCGCTCATTTCCCTTAGCATTATAGTTTCCAGTTGTGCCCATTTAGCCACAAAGAACTGCATTTTGTTTTCTTTTAAATAGCTGAGTAGTATTCCATGGAGTAGATGAACCAAAGCTTTCTTATCCAATCTTCTGCTGATGGGCATTTCGGTTGCTTCCATGTTTTTGCAATTACTGATTGTGCTGCAATGAACATAGGGATGCATGTTGGTTTATCATAAAACAGGTGTTTTGGATATATTCCTAGGAGTGCTATTGCTGGATCATATGGTATGCAGATTTTGAGTTGTTTGAGTGTTCTCCAGACTGATTTCCATAGAGGCTGTACCAATTTGCAGCTCCACCAGCAGTGGAGTAGGGTTCCCTTTTCCCCGCATCCTCGCCAGCAAGTGTTGTTGGTGTTCTTGTTTATGTGGGCCAATCTTACTGGTGTTAGGTGGTACCTCATTGATGTCTTAATTTGGATTTCCCTTATTGCTAGGGAGCTGGAACATTTTTTCATATGTTTGTTTGCCATTTGGACTTGTCCCTTTGTGAAATGTTTGCCCATTTCCCGTGCCCATTTCTTGAGTGGCTTGTTTGTTTTGGTTTTTTGGTTGTTTTGAAGTTCTTTGTATATCCTGGAAATTAGCCCCCTATCGCCTATATCGTGTGCAAAGATCTTCTCCCACTCTGTGGGTTGCTTTTTTACTTTGTTGATTGTTTCCCTTGCTGTACAGAAGCTTCTTAGTTTGATGAGGTCCCATTTGTTTATTCTGTTCTCAACTGCTATTGCTTTTGGTGTCCTTCTTAGAAAGTCGGGACCTACTCCTAGGTCTTGCAGGGTATTTCCTACATTTTCTTGCAAGAGTTTGAAGGTTTCTGGATGTAGGTTTAGGTCTTTTATCCATGTAGATTGGATCTTAGTGTATGGTGATAGATGTGGGTCGGATGACATAATCCTATACATAGAAAAACCAGGAGACTCAATACAGAAACTGCTAGAACTTATACGAGAGTTTGGCAGAGTGGCGGGGTACAAAATTAACGAACGAAAATCAACAGCCATAGTGTACACAAATAACACCAAGATGGAAGAAGATCTAACCAACAGGATACCATTCAAAATAGCAGAGAGAAGTATGAAGTATTTGGGAATCAATCTAACCAAAAGCGTAGGAGGCCTATTCGAAGAAAACTACAAACTATTTAAAAAGGAAATTGAACAAGACATCAAAAGATGGAATAACACCCCGTGCTCCTGGATAGGCAAAATCAATATCATTAAAATGTCTATACTACCACAAGCAATATACATTTTCAACACAATTCCAACCAAATTGCCCAAAACATTCTTCACGGAACTGGATACAATGATTCAAAAGTTCATCTGGAAACACAAAAAACCACGAATAGCTAGAACCATCCTGAAAAATAAGAAGTTAGCAGGGGGAATCACAATCCCGGACCTCTGGACATACTATAGAGCAGTGGTTATCAAAACAGCCTGGTACTGGCACAAAGACAGAAAGGAAGATCAATGGAATAGAATAGAAGCACCAAAAGGGAACCCACACAAATACAGCCAATTAATCTTTGACAAAAAGACCAATGACAGTTCAAGCAAATGGGAAGGCCTCTTTAGTAAATGTTGTTGGGACAACTGGCTGATAGCCTGTATATCAGATTCTTTTAGGTTTCTCTGCTTGTTGGTATACTTTGCATTAATTCCTGATGATTTTTCTTATTTTCTTGGTGTCCTTTGTTACATCTCCTTTCTTTACTCTGATTTTACTGCTTTGGTTTCTCTCTCTCTCTCTTTTTCTCTCTCTTTCTTAATTGGGTTAGTGTGGTAGTAATTTTTTTTTTTTTTTTACTTATTTACCTACTATGTGAACCCTCTGACTAGTATGCCAGTATCACATATGGGTGCCAGTTCAAGTCCAGGCTATTGCATTTCTGATACTGCTCCATGTTAATATGCCTGGAAAATCAATAGAAAGTGGCCAAGTAGGGCCCAGCGCGGTGGCCCAAGTGGTTAAGGTCCTTGCCTTGCACGCCCGGGATCCCATATTGGCGCCAGTTCTATCCCGGCAGCCCTGCTTCCCTTCCAGCTCCCTGCCTGTGGCCCAGGAAAGCAGTGGAGGACAGCCCAAAGTTTTGGGACCCTGCACCCATGTGGGAGACCCGGAAGAGGCTCCTGGCTTCGGATAGGCATAGCATCGGCCATTGCGCTCACTTGGGGAGTGAATCATCGAACGGAAGATCTTCCTCTCTGCCTCTCCTCTCTGTATATCCGCCTTTCCAACAAAATAATAATAATAAAAATAAATCTTTGGAAAAAAAGGGGGGGGGCTTTGTCCCACGGCCGCAGAGAACAATAAAGAAAGATAGGTCATCAAGGACTCACACATGTCCTGTTAGATGGAACACAAAGAACAAGTACCCATCAGCAAGGTATGAGAGATTTCTCTGCAACACCCCCCAAACTCGTTGTGCACCTCAATTGATGAGGTGTCATTGAAATCGTTGCAAGAAGTTGTCAAGAACTTACATGTAATTTTAACATATTGTCTACTCAATACTATGTCAATTAACTCCATAACGAAATATACTGTTGCTGCTGGGGCTCTTAAATGAGCGGGATCTTGCTCTTTGGGCCATACCCTCAGACCAGGGAAAGTCACCCCAAGAAGCAGATGGACCTGTCTGGATGATGGGATGCTGGACTCTGAGTCTGGTATATGCTTGCAGTGAAGGGGTATCAACTGATTTTGAACTGAGGTCCCACAACGGGGTGGAGGAATCCACCATGGGGGGATGGGAGGGAGGGAATCCCAGTACCTATGGAACTGTACCCCATACGACAATGTAACCACCAAGTTAAAAAAAAAAAAAAAAGAAAAGAAAGTGACCACGTCCTTGTTCTTAGCTTAGGACCAGCCCAGCATTGGACATTTGGGGAGTAAACCAGGAAATGGAATATTTTTCTCTTACTTGATCCCCCTTCTTTCTCTTCACCACTCCCTTTCTTTATCTTCCCTACCCTTCTTTAATTCTGCCTTTCAAATAAAAAGAAGTAAATCTCTTAAAGAACAATTAATGCATGTGTACTTTTTTATATTTTTAAAAATATTTCTTTCTGATCATGTCTATTAGGAGTTCAGTGTACTTCCTTTGCTTGTATGTCTCTATTTCTGCAAATTAGGGAAGTTTTCTGCTATTATTTCACTGATTAGGCCTTCTAACACATTCTATGTTTCCATAACTTCAGCAATTCCTGAGATACTATGTTTGGTCTCCTGATAGTCTCCCATATATCTATAAAATGTCTCCACTTTTTCTAACTCCTCTTTTTATTCTGTCTGAGATTTTTTTTCATGGATTAATCTTGGGTATTCTTTAACCTCATCATGTTTGTGGTCAAGGTTTCCCTCTGTATTTTCTATTTAGTATATTGAATTACTGATTTCTAATAATTCAGTTTAATATGTCCTCAGTATCCTGCTTTCTCAGCAAATGTTTTCATACGTGTTTTTATGGATATTTTTAGCCCATTTGTTCCTGTGTCCTCAAGTAATTTTATTATATATATTTTAGTTCATTTCTACGGTCATCATCCAACTATTTCACATTTTTAACTGAAGTGTTTTTGTATTTCTTTTGTGGACTCGTCTTCTTTGTTTTTATATATTGTATTTCTTCATTTATTTTTAGGAATTTTAAAAGATTTATTTATGTCTATTGGAACGTCAGATTTAGTGAGGGGAGGAGAGAGAGAGAGAAAGAGAGAGAGAGAGAGAGAGAAAGAGAGCGCTGAGCTAATCCAAAGCCAGGAGCCATTGGAGACTACTTACAGGTCTCCAGTGTGGGTTCAGGGTCCCCAAACATTAGGCCTTTTTCAACTACTTTCCCAGGCCACAAGCAGGGAGCTAGATGGGAGTGGGGCAGCTGGATCATAAGCTGGCATCCATTTGGGATCCCAGTGTGTGCAATGAGCATGCACTTGACCCTAGGAATTTGCTTTAGCACTTGTTAACTTTCTCTTTTGGTGCCTTTTATCTTTGAACTATGCATCTGTAGCTTAGCAAAGTGTCTGCTGCTTCAATGTATATCCATAAATATGTGCTGAGTGGGGCCAGGAAACTCTGGTCATTGCTTACATGAGGTGAAATGTATCAAGTTTGCCATGATACAACTCTATTGTCAACATGGGGGAGGACATGATCATATGTGCCAGCATAATTGCAGCTTCATTTCCTCTAATCCAAAGTAACCAATACCTGGGTTTGTCTGCATTGGCTATATCCCTCACCAACTCCCCACATGAACCACATAAAGGTGGTTCATGGTCCTCAGTGGGAGCATAGAATCCTGCAAAGATCCACTGCAGTTGTCAGGGATCTCTCTGCCTCGAAAGTCACACACAGTGATTGCCCAGGGACCCAACTACATGCTACACCTCATCGTACAGTCACCAAATTCTCAGTCATGGTGCATATGTCTCCCATTGACACAGGCAACAAGGACCCTCTCATTCAGGTGGACCTGCCACATCCACAGAGAACAGAGAAGGACCCAGAGCCAGTGGATCATGGAAGTTCCACTTCATCAGTTTGAGCACAGGAGCCTACAACAGAGTTGGAGGATGAAATATCTCACAGGCCTACATGAATGTCCATCCCCCTGCAAAGCCTCCAGGCGAGACTCAAAGTCAGTGGACATTGCAGATTTATCCTTTTGACCATATCTTTTAGATCTGAATGTATGTGCTAAAGCTGACTCTACTTTTGCTTGCATTAAAATGATGGTTCAATGGCAAAATACTCAACTTGCAACCACAGCATCCAAACTGGGTGCTGGTTCATGTCCTGGATTCTATGCTTCCCTTCCAGCTCCTTGCTTATTGCCTGGGAAAGCAAGAGAAAGGCCCCAAATCTTGGGCCCCTGTACTTATATAAGAGAGACCAAAAGAAGCTCCTGGCTCCTGGCTTCAGATCAGCTCAGTTCTGGCCATTGAGACCACTTGGGGGAATGAACCAGAGGGTGAAAGATTTTTATTGCTAGCTTTCCTTCTCTCCATAAATCTGATCTGCCTTTCCAATAAAAATAAATCAACGTTTTACAAAGAATTCCCCCCCAAAATTTAAAGATGTCACTATCTTACTGCTGCTAGCAAGATGGGGAGAATAAAATGCGCTTTTCTCCCTGGCAATATGTAGATACATTGTCCCCCCTCTGGCACTCCAGGCAAGACCCAAAGTCAGTGTGGTCTGAACAATCCCCCTCAGGCATTGTTGCCAGTGTCACGGCTGCTGCCATCTGCGTCCATTTTACACTCAATGTACTTTCTCTGCCTTTCTTCTGTCAACTTTCCCTAGTCAAAATCAGCAGGTCTTTTCCATATTCAGTTGGCTTGGAATTCTCTGTTCATTTCTTGTTCTTAACCACTGTTTATTCTTAGATACTGCTTTCACTCTGATTTCTAGAGAGTATGTTCCTCTCAAAGCTCCCTTAAATACCTACTACTCTTCCTTCTACTTAATACCTGCTCATACTGAGGGAGGTGGGAATAAGCAGAAGACCCTGAACATTCCCTGCTTTCTTGATTAAGCTCTAGCTTTATTCCTCCTTGTGTTTCAGCTATAGCCCTTCTTTTCCCCTGTAGATGTTATATTGTGAGGACCATATAACCTCACTCTTCCATCAAAGCTTGAGTATGTTTCTGTTTTCCTCACCCTGCTGCAGTGCTGCATCAGAACTGCTCAATGGCTAAGGTTCTGCTGCTCCTTCCCTACATGTAAGGACATTACTTCTATAGGGAATGGAGAACAGATGAATGTTAAAATAGCTTCAACAGTGTCTCAATTCTTCTTTTCTAAGCAACAAGAGAAAAGCTATTCTAGAAGAAAGGTTGTTCTCTTCATCAGTTTTCTCGGGGCCTTTTGGGATTCTTACATGGAAGTATAGCATCAGAATGCAAACATTCTGTATCTTACCAAGGCTACTGCTTGTAAAAGATACTTGTTTATTTCAAAGAAATGGTGATAAGGACAGAGAGTAGGAGAGGGAGAGGCGGAGTCAAAGAGACCCAGAGATATCTTCCATCCCCTGATGTGTGGGTCAGGCTGAAGTCACAGCCAGAAACTCCATTCTGGACCCAAGTGCTTACATCATCCTCCATGGGTATCATTAACAGGAAGCTAGATCAAAAGAAAATAGCTGGAACTGCAGGTGGCACTTAGGAGTTGTGTCCATTGTCATTATTACTTTGCATGATGCAGTTTTATAGGTATAGGCATTACCACTTTTTCCCACCCCATTCTCCCTCTATCAACTTCTGTCCTAATGTTATTACAATGGTTTAGCCCATCAGCAACAGTCACAAATGCAACCTTCTGTGATGTAAATGTTTATAATGGCATTGTAAGTATTGGCAATAGTGGAAAATCTAGTATCATATTGCAGGCTCTATCTACCAATCTTTATGAGTCTTCATTTTATTCAGGAATAGATATGCATACTGCAATATATCTTCACTTCTCAGTAAGCTAGTGTCCATTATACAGTTCAGCCATGTGAATACATGTTTACACATACGTATCTATGTATACATTGCTCTTGTGTTTTTCATGTAGTTTACCTTATATCAGAGAAAGCACACAATATTTGTCCTCTTGGGATTGGTTCATTTCATTGAGCATAATGATCTTAAATTGGGACTATTTTGTTATAAATGTTAGAATTTCATTCTTTTTTTTCAAAGATTTATTTTTATTATTTTTTTATTGGAAAGGCGGATATACAGAGAGGAGAGACAGAGAGGAAGATCTTCCGTCCCATGATTCACTCCCCAAGTGAGCGCAATGGCTGATACTATGCCAATCTGAAGCCTGGAGCCTCTTCCGGGTCTCCCACGCGGGTGCAGGGTCCCAAAGCTTTGGGCCATCCTTGACTGCTTTCCCGGGCCACAGGCAGGGAGCTGGAAGGGAAGCAGGGCTGCCGGGATAGAACCAGCGCCCATATGGGATCCCGGGCGTGCAAGGCGAGGACATTAACCACTGTGCCACCATGCCAGGCCCAGAATTTCATTCTTTTTAATGGCTGACCAGTATTTTATGAAGTAAATCTGCCAGTTTCTTTAACCATTCCTCTTGTGAGGGGCATCTGGTAGTGTCCATGTCTCCACTATTGTGGATTGTACTGCCGGCTGCTTTCTTCTTTTTTTAAAAAAAGATTTATTTATTTTTATTGGAAAGGCAGATATACAGAGAGGAGGGGAGACAGAGAGTAAGATATTCCATCGAATGGTTCACTCTCCAAGTGACTGCATTGGCTGTTGCTGCATCGATCCAAAGCCAGGAGTCAGGAGCTCTTCCAGGTCTCCCACACCAGTGCAGGGTTCCAAAGCTTTGGGCCATCCTCGACTGCTTTCTCAAGCCACAAGGAGGGAGCTGGATGGGAAGTGGAGCCGCTGGGATTAGTACCGGCACCCATATAGAATCCCGTTGGACATTAACCACTACACTATCTTGCCAGACCCTGTAGGCTGCTTTCTAAACTGTAGATTTTACTTCCTTTGGATGTGTGCACAGAGTGGAATAGCTGGGTCACACAGTAAATAAATTTTCAATTGTATTGCTATTCTACATACTGACTTCCATAGTGGCTGTTCTAGCCTGTATTCCCCTCAACAGTGGAGTGGTAGGACATTTTCCCATATCTAAGCCAGCAGGTGTTGTTAGTAGATTGCGAACTGTTGGCCGATTTCACTGGCATTATACGGAACTTCAATGTTGCTTTACTTGTATTTCCCTGATAGCTAGAGATCCTAAATATGTTTTTCATATGTCTCTGAGATGTTAGAATTTGCTTTTTTTTTAATGCCTTATTATTTTCTTACCCAAAACATGCCACTCTATTGCAATGGGTGACCTAATGTGCTGCAGCACAATGCTGACTCTACCCAAGACAGTATTAACACACAATCCTTAGCCATTTGTTTAAAATTCCCAAGTAAACCATTTTATCAGGTTATGTGGCATTCTTCAGGGTTTTATGAAGGATGAAAAACCTTAGATTATGTCTCTTTTGAAGTCATGAATATTTCTCAACTTCAAGTTTCCCATTTGCCCTTTATATCAGACTCCCAAGGGTTTAAAAAATCATTAATTTGAAATTCCTTCAGGTGTATTCTGATGTTGGTGCATGGAAGTTACTTTTTCCAGAGTTCTATAATTTGACAGAAAACAGAAAACCGCAGTCATATTTAGAGGTGAAATGCTGATCATTAAGATTCACTAATTAATTATGTGAGCACTCTTTTATTTTAGAAATAATGTTTTAAATTAACAAGGTAGTTTAGTTACAGCACAGCTTGGTCTCATCTTGATTATTCAAATACATGAATCCTGCAAAGGCTCTTTGCTTGTCTGCACAGATTTGGAATCTATGCTTTGTGTTTGCCAGTGCATTCCTTTCACCCATTCATTCCCTTGGATATGAACAGCTGGAGTCACTGTTCCTTAAACAAATCACAAAGTGAAAAAAAGGATACATGGGTGTGAGAGAGTGGGATAGATGGATTGTGATTCTGGTCAAAACCACGTGAAATAATGTATACATTTACTATGCATGAAAGGAAGACTGTTGAAGGTTGTCTCTTAATAAATTTAATTTTGTGCGTCTACAATACACATTCTTATCTAATGTTCCATATTGTTATTCTTGTCTCCTTTCTAGATATGAACAGTAAATCCTTTGCTTTACTTGAATGTTACATAAGCTTTATTCTACAAGTGATGTCATCAACTTCAGGTAAGAACAGCTAATTTTCCCTACTTAACCACAGCTTCTGACAGAAAGTAGAGTAGATTTCTAATATTTGGGCCAGCATGTAAAAATCACAGCCATCATCACTCCATCTTAATATCAAGGGAAAACCCCAAAAAACAAAAGCCTACAACTCCCCTTAGATCAATGAAAGAATTGAAGATATAGGGACTGTTGTCCACAAAGTTGGAGTTAAGGGAGGTGGATACAGAGGTATCTGTGGTAAGAGTCCTCTGAGGGAAACATCAATGAGGAATTTCCTCTGAGAAAATTCTAAAGTAATTACTGAATTACTGGATGCCCATCATGGACCGATCTGAAAGTTAAAAACTCCTTATAGTCCTAATCGTTGACAGGACACTTTTGTGCTTTAAAAAAAAAGGTTTTTTAAAACTTTTTTTTTATTGAAAATGCAGATTTACAGAAACAGAGAGCCAGAGAGAGCTCTTCTGTCTGCTGGTTCACTCTCCACGTAGCCACAATGACCAGATCAGAGTCAGTCCAAAGCCAGGAGCTTCTTCCAGGTCTCCCAAGCAGGTGGGGGTCCCAGGACATTGTGCCATCCTCAGCTGCTTTCCCAGGCCACAAGAAGGTAGCTGGATGGGAAGTGGAGCAACCGGGATATAAGTTGTTGCCCATATGGGACACCCCACACATGGAAGGCAAGGACCATGCCAAACCCACTTTTGTGCTTTTTTCCTAGTATTTCTCTCTGATTATCACTGTGAATATTATAGAGAAGTATATGCTCACCATAGAAAGGAAAGTAACTATTTTGAAATGTATCTTCACAAAAAGCCCTGTTTTCAGAAGAAGCTATGTCCTAAAGCCTGCATGCCTCATGGGTGTTGTCACACTTAATGCCATTCATTACCGTATTCTTCTTATACTTTGCTTTTTGAGGGTAGGACACATAATTCATTCTTCATTTACTTTTCTGTGTATTCAGTTCCTCCAAAATAGGGAATATATGGTTTCTAAAGTTGTCCTATTTTCATTGGGATTTAAGTATCGTAACTTTTATAGCATACAAACCTCTGTTCCTCATGACACTTTCCTCATCCCATCTTACAGCTGATGCCTGAAACTGCATCATTATGCATCACAGTTCCTCCACCATAAACAGATAAGTCTTTGAAATTCACCAGACGCTTAACATTATGAAAAACAAAATGTAGTTATAACTCAAGATTTCACTGATAACAACATTTAAAATAATACTGCTTTTTAAAATTTATTTTTAAGTGATGTGATAAAACCTAAGATTTATAAACCTTTATTACAATAGTAACATTCATTGATGATGTTTTTGTTGTTTTAAATTCCTATTTGGAAATTCAAAATAGCCACTTGAAATGGGCAATATTTGGTGTGTTCTAGTCAATGTATAGCAAACGGGATGCTGTTCGCTTTGACATATCTTGATCTTCTGTCTTCTTCCACAGAGAAGCTGACGGTGACCATGCCCGCGCAACATGTGGTGGCAATAGCAGGAGGACAGGCTGAACTCACCTGTCAGCTGTCCCCACCACGCAGTGCAGAGCTCATGGAGATACACTGGATCAGGGGTGATCATTCCAAACCTGTGTACCTCTACAGAGGTGGCCGAGAAGAAAACGGAGAAGCTGACCCGGAATATGTGGGCCGTGTAGAGTTTGTGAAAGAGACCATTGGAGAGGGCCAGGTGACCCTCAGAATTAATAATATCAGCATCTCTGATGAGGGATCATATCAATGTTCATTTGAAGATAATGGCTTCAGTGACATGGCCAGCCTGAACCTTAGTGTAGCAGGTGAGTGTGGAATATTGTACACCAGGGACCTAGTGATTCCACATGTTACAATATATACAAATCAATATTCATGTTTCCACTGTTTCTTGCTTCATTTTTTATATTTTAAATTCCATAATCAGTGAGTACAACTCATTTCTACTGTGAAAGACAATGCAGTTTGTCTGACTTGTAACTTAGACAGGCACTTACTAATTACCTCTGTGTTGGTTTCAGAGTCCAAGACTGAGACTCTTTTCCTTTCAATTTTCCAACTCAACCAAAATGCAATAACTAACTTAATGCTCTTTTCTGATTTCCACCAGCAATTGGCTTGGACACACAGATCCGTGTTCAGGCTGCTAACAATAAACGACTCTTGCTTGAGTGTGAATCTGAGGGGTGGTACCCACAGCCCAAAATGGAGTGGAGAGACAGCAGGGGAGAGGAAGTGCCACATTCTTCAATATCATACTCACAGGATGGAGCCAAACTATTTCACATGAAGATGACTCTTCTTCTCCAGAACAAATCACGGAACAGTATAACCTGCTGTATTTACAACTCATTAACGGCACATGAGAAAAAAATTAACATCATCCTAGCAAGTGAGTGCTTTGTCGTCTGAAGGGAAAGCAATTAGTGTTAAAGTGCATAGTACCTCGCTAATGTCAAATGTGCCTCTTCATAATGATTGTGGGTTTTGTTACTGAAGATGATGTCAGGTGCTATGAGGAGAACCTAATCCAAAACAAATATCTACAAAAATGGCAACCCATAAAACATTAGAGCTTTAAAAATGTTTAAATGTCATGATTTTATTATACCCTACTGATATTTGTGTATAAGGTTAACAAAGTATTAGCTCAGTAACTTAAAATAAATTACTAGTCTTCCAAATTATAATTTTTTGTATCCTTTTTTTAAAAGATTTATTTTTTACTGGAAAGGCGAATATACAGAGAGGAGAGACAGAGGGGAAGATCTTCCGTCCTATGATTCACTCCCCAAGTGAGCGCAACGGCCGATGCTATGCCAATCCGAAGCCTGGAGCCTCTTCCGGGTCTCCCACGAGGGTGCAGGGTCCCAGAGTTTTGGGCCATCCTGGACTGCTTTCCCGGGCCACAGGCAGGGAGCTGGAAGGGAAGCGGGGCTGCCGGGATAGAACCGGTGCCCATATGGGATCCCACCGTGCCTGCCCCTTTTTTGTATCTTTTTAAAAAAGGTTTATTGATTTTTACTGCAAAGTCTCATTTACAGAGAGAGACAGAGAGAAAGATCTTCCATCCACTTTTTACTCTCCAAGTAACCACAATGGCCAGTGCCCAACTAATCCTGAGACAAAAGCCAGGAGCTCCTTCTGGGTCTCCCAGGTACCCGGTCCGAGGTTTTGGACTATTCTCTTCAGCTTTCCCAGGCAACAAACAGGGAGCCAAATGGGAAGTGGAGCTGCCAGGATACAAACTGGCACCCATATGGGATCCTGGCATATTTAAGTTGAGGACCTCAGCCTTTAGGCTATCACACCAGGCCCTAGTTTTTGGATCTTAAACATATGTAATTATACTTCACAAATTTTGGTGAAACATGAATTAATTACTTGTAAGGAAAAGCTTTGCCTGATATCTTAACAATATCTGGAGCTAATACCATCATTCAAAGCTTTCTGAAAATTCCATAAAGTGGGATGTTATTATAACAATTTATGTAAACACATAATTAGTGAAGCCATTCAAGCTTCTTTTGTCTCTCACTAGTAGTTATGTATTTTGCTTTCTTCACAAAAGAAAAAGACCCAAGATCTAGTTTCACTTCTTCTGTATCTTGCATGCTTTTTTATTGTTGATAATCTCCTGAAGTTAAAGACAGTAGCATTGTGCTTTAGCCTGGTCTCCATGGGACTAAGTCTGCCTTACCATTAGTCAACAGCCTAACCGGGAAACCTCATGTTATATGGTCTGATTTACAAGTTGCGCTCACTCCCTAAATTTCCCCCTCCTCCCCCCAGGAGATGAACTTTTTGGACATCTCATTTCAGCCTTCAGATAAATGCTGCATCAAGACAAGTTGGTCTACTTCCAGTCTTTATCTAGGCTTCATACAAACACACACACACGCACACACACACACATGCACACACACAAGAAGTAAATACAAAACTTGACAGAGTTCTGCCTTATTAACTTCAAATGCATAATCCAATGAGCTCATGTTTTCACCTTAACGATTTCCAATTGTTCTGTGTTTTCTTCCAGGGGCTCTATTTGCTCAGGACCACATTTGGATGATAATTTTGACTTGTTTATTATGTACCATATTTGTTATAGCTGCTGGGCACATTGTCTCTCTGTGCATTGAATCAGGTAACTGATGGATTGAGGGTGGAGCCAGTAGGACATCTACTTCAGCCTGATGCTCACATCAGAAAGGGGCTTTAAGTGAAGCTAAGCAACTTTTGATTTCAAGATGTGACTAACAAACTTGAGTTATGGCTTGTCTCTCACTTTCAAGGTGTTGAACTTTAGACCTATAGTTTATAAACTGCACAAGGCAATGAGGATTTTAAAAAGGCACTGAGAGACAGTGCAATATTCTCTTGACGTCTTCAATGTCACAGCTATTCCTGAAAACAAAAACCAGTCAGCATCCATTCAATCAAAATGAAGTGGTTCTAATCTCTGCTAAATCAAAATGCTTTCTTGAAAAATGGATTCTGTGAGTCTTGCTGTATAATACCTTTAGTTTGATCATAATATTCCCATTTATGCAGATTAACATTAGTGTTTGAGATTATAACTGCATCCCTGAAAGATCCTGGGTAAAAATATGAGAAACACTTACATTAAACCAATAGGGTCATTTCAACAATACCATTTCTGCTCATTTTATAGCTAAACTAAATGAACAAATCATTTTTCCAAAACAGTGCAGTGTAGACATCATTTATTTTTAAGAACATCCTTTGTGAAAATATGGCGATGAAAACATGTCATGCATAGTGAAATAGAGATAATATACTAAAAATAATGTAAATGAAGAGAAGGAGTGATCTAATACCAGTAATAGAAGGTGTAATAGATGTAACAAATAGATAATAGTAACAAGATAATTTAGGAATGATAGGGAAGGGTAAAATTTACTTTTGAATCAAAGACTCTGAGTCAAGTAAGTTACAATCAGTTTTAAATTTTGTCATTTTTAAAATGTTTTACAGCATCATTTTGTTTTTCACAATTTTGCAGATGATGATATAATGAATCACATAGGTTTTAAGCGGCAGACCCACAATTGGACAACAGAGCTGGACCTTAAATATCATGCCCTAGTCATTAAGGCACTATTTCCAGTGTTTGGTTTCTTGATTGTGCTTATATACCTTCACAAGTGAGGAAGTCATTTAATCATGAGAAAATTCATTGCAAAGTGATTATGGGAACTTTATTCTCTGTAAATACCAAACTAATTCACAAATTCTTTGATGATGATTTTGGAAGCACAGACAATAAGTGTGCTTCCCATATGCACGTTTTCCAGACTTGAGTTCTGGACCACACTACAGAAGATTAACTGGAAGTATCTCTGGTTATTACTCTACAAATTTGTCAGTCATTTTCCTGTGGAGAAGAGGCATTTCAGGGATAGACAGTCCTGCTTTAGTAACAGCTGGGAAGACATCTTTAACGATGTCTGTCTGGTTGATGGGAACAAGCCGCTCAATATGGTAATCCAAGCTGAAGGATATAACATGTATTTCCCACACTATTTTATAAGGCAAAATGTTTAGCACTTGAAGTCTGTACGTATAAGACAGCTGCTTTTCTTTCAACCAAAGCCATGTCACCAGAGCTGCCTCTGTCCAGATCACATATCCCCAGAATTCCCACACTTTTTTGGGGGTCTGCTATGGGCTCTCCCCAAGTCCCCAGAAATATTAATTTTGCATTAGGCTAGCTATGTGAATTAGGAAAGGAAACTCCTCAACCTCATGAGTTCTTCAGATCCAACCTCACTAACCTGCCATCACTCTCAAAGCAAATCACAGCCTGAGGAGTGCTAAAGTTCATCGGGCATGGAGCAATGAGTCCCACTTTCTCACCTAGTTCTTGGGTGGTGATGCCCTACAGTCTAGTGTTCTTGTTCATTCTGAACCTTCTCTGTTTTAGGACAAACACATCGAGGCCTTCACTTTTTGAGCTCATGGATTATCCATCTTTTGTTTTTGGGGTTGTACTCTGGAACAATAGTAATAATCCTTGCTTTATATCTGAAATTCCGGAACAGAGGTAAATGGGGTTCATTGGGATGGGCTTTCCCATGGCTATTCTCTTTTTCCTGTAAACATGCTTCCTAGTGGCTGTTTAGCCAAAGCTGTATGGCCTTTCCATCATTGCTGGGAGGATCAGTGGGTGGATGACGGGTTGGAGGATCAGGTTCTGGTATCAGCGTGGTTGTGGGTGTCGAGGATCGAAGCTGCTTGGATGGCTGCCAGTGTTTCCAGGTGTGCTAAGGGCAGAGTCCTTCTGCTCCAGGAGAACCACGACACTGGCTTCAGAAATCATGGTTCACTCAGCTACTCATTTTCTGTAAATACTTTCTGAGTCCATTAAATGTTGGCACACATCTATGACTGTAGCTCAATGCCTATTGTCTATGTGAGACTTAGAATTTATGCTGAAAATCTGAGTTAAAATATGAATTTTTGCATCAAGTTATCACAATAACAATTTCAAATGTATGTATAGTTTCATGAGTTTCATGAAGCATTGATATCCTTTCTTGGATCTACTATGTACTAAATGTGTTCATTTGGAGAATGAAATTGATGAATTAACATGGTATTCCAAAATCCCATTTTGAGATTTAACAATTGCTCATAATTTAGAGATTTATAAGGGACATGTCTACACAGGACAATCATCACTAACCAAGACAAGGAAATGTCTTATTTATTATATTCTAAGTCACAAAGAGAGTTTCAGAACACTTAGGTTGCTTTCATTAGAGCTGACATACACTTCTTATCTCCTTCTAGAAAGGCCTTAAATCACAACAGACATAGTCCTGTATTATAATCTTCTCACAGAAAAGTTCATCATCTAACAGACCAGTAATAAAAAGTCATATCCCAATATTATTTTAAGAAGTCAATCATCTGGATACAATGTTCAAACAATATAAAGCATCTACATGGAAACATCCCTGGATATCTTCATTTCAATTATAAGCATTCAATTTTAAGAATTCCTTTGGCGTTAACATGTACAGCCAAGGAGCTAGGACCAACTAGTTCAGTCATTGTAACACCTGCCAGATGCCAAAAAATCAGTCCCACTTGTTCAGTGCTTTTCATGTTCAGTGACTAGATCTACCTAGCTATGGTGAGCAATTCCTTTTAAATGATTTTCCCAGAGTTAAGATTGAACTTATGTTAGTTGTTTGTCTGCTTCTATAATTAATTGCTATCATCAGCAATGAATGAGAGGAATTGTGTGCTCTATGCATTGCTATATTTGATTTTGTTAGTCTTTATAATTTCAACAAATCGTCTTAGCATTAATTTGATTATTCTGTGCTTTTTATATCTCTGTTTTAGCTAATGTTTTCACTCATACTGATTTCCATAAAGGCTGTACCAATTTGCAGCTCCACCAACAGTGGAGTAGGGTTCCCTTTTCCCCGCATCCTCGCCAACAAGTGTCATTGATGTTCTTGTTTATGTGGGCCAATCATACTGGTGTTAGGTGGTACCTCATCGATGTCTTAATTTGGATTTCCCTTATTGCCAGGGAACTGGAGCATTTTTTCATATGTTTGTTTGCCATTTGGGCTTGTTCCTTTGTGAAATGTTTGCCCATTTCCCCTGCCCATATCTTGAGTGGCTTGTTATGGTTTTTTGGTTGTTTTGGAGTTCTTTGTATATTCTGGAGATTAGCCCAATATCTCCTACATAGTACGCAAAGATCTTCTCCCATTCTGTGGGTTGCTTTTTTACTTTGTTGATTGTTTCCCTTGCTATACAGAAGCTTCTTAGTTTGATGACGTCCCATTTGTTCATTTTGTTCTTAACTGCTATTGCTTTTGGCGTCCTTCTTAGAAAGTCAGGACCTACTCCTAGGTCTTGCAGTGTATTTCCAACATTTTCTTGCAAGAATTTGAAGGTTTCTGGATGTAGGTTTAGGTCTTTTATCCATGTAGATTGGGTCTTAGTGTATGGTGACAGGTGTGGGTCTATCTTTTTGTGTCTGCAGGCTATCAGCCAGTTGTCCCAACAACATTTACTGAAGAGGCCTTCCCATTTGCTTGGACTGTTGTTGGTCTTTTTGTCAAAGATTAATTGGCTGTATCTGTGTGGGTTCCCTTTGGTGCTTCTATTCTATTCCATTGATCTTCTTTTCTATCTTTGTGCCAGTACCAGGCTGTTTTGATGACCACTGCTCTATAGTATGTCCAGAGGTCCAGAACTGTGATTCCCCCTGCTAACTTCTTATTCTTTCAGGATGGTTCTAGCTATTCGTGGTTTTTTGTGTTTCCAGATGAATTTTGAACCATTGTGTCTAGTTCTGTGAAGAATGTTTTGGGCAATTTAATTTTTAATTGCGTTGAAAGTGTATATTACTTGTGGTAGTATAGACATTTTAATGATGTTGGTTTTACCTATCCAGGAGCATGGAATGTTATTCCATCTTTTGAGGTCTTGTTCAATTTCTTTTTTGAGTAGTTTGTAGTTTTCTTCAAATAGGCCTCCTACTCTTTTAGTTAGATTTATTCCCAGATATTTCACACTTTTCTCTACTATTTTGAATGGTATCTTGCTGGTTAGGTCTTTTTCCATCTTGGGGCTGTTTGCATACAGAATGGCTGTTGATTTTTGTTCATTAATTTTGTACCCTGCCACTCTGCCAAACTCTTGTATAAGTTCTAGTAGTTTCTGTATTGAGTCTCCTGGCTTTTCTATGTACAGGATCATGTCATCTGCGTATAATGAAAGCTTGACTTCTTCGTTCCCCATTTGTATGCCTTTGGTTTCTTTTTCTTGTCTTATGGCCTCTGCAAGTACCTCTAGGACTATGTTGAATAGCAGTGGAGATAGTGGGCATCCTTGTCTTGTTCCAGATCTCAGCGGAAAGGGTTCTAACTTTTCTCCATTCAGTATGATGCTGGCGTTGGGTTTTTCATAGATTGCTTTGATTATGTTGTGGATTTTTCCATCTATGCCTATCTTGGTTAGAGTTTTTAGCATGAAGAAGTGTTGGATCTTGTCAAAAGCTTTTTCTGCGTCTATTGATACTATCATGTGGTTCTTGTTTTTTAGCTTTTGGATGTGATGTATCACACTAATGGATTTCCGAATGTTGAACCATCCTTGCTTTCCAGGGATGAATCCTACTTGATCCGGATGGATGATCTGTCTAATGATTTTTTGAATTCTATTGGCTGGGATTTTGTTGAGAATTTTAGCATCAATGTTCATCAGAGAGATAGGTCTGTAGTTTTTCTTCTCTGATGGTTCTCTATTTGGTTTTAGGATTAAGGTAATGTTGGCTTCATAGAATGAGTTTGGAAGTGTTGCTT
This sequence comes from Ochotona curzoniae, assembly GCF_017591425.1. Classification (NCBI taxonomy): domain Eukaryota; kingdom Metazoa; phylum Chordata; class Mammalia; order Lagomorpha; family Ochotonidae; genus Ochotona; species Ochotona curzoniae. The sequence goes on from NW_024465649.1 coordinate 17,375,659, forward strand.
CCTTTTCTATTGTTTTGAAGAGTTTGTAGAGGATTGGGGTTAGTTCTGTTCGGAATGTTTTGTACAATTCTGAAGTGAAACCGTCTGGGCCTGGGCTTTTCTTTGTTGGGAGATTCTTGATGACTGCTTCAATCTCTGTCTCAGTTATGGGTTTATTTAATTCTTCTGTGGCCTCCAGACTGAGTTTTGGTAAGTGGTGGAGGTCTAAGAAGTTTTCCATTTCTTGGTGGTCCTCAAATTTATTGGAGTACAGTTCTTTCTAGTAATTTCTGATTATTTTCTTAATGGTTGCAGTGTCTGTTGTTATGTTGCCTTTTTCATCTTTAATGCTGTTGATTCTCGCTTTCTCTTGTTGTTTTTTGGTCAGTCGGGCCAGTGGAGTGTCTATTTTGTTTATTTTCTCAAAAAACCAACTTTTTGATTTGTTGATTTTATGTATAGTTTTTTTCATTTCTATTTGGTTTATGTCCTCCCTTTTTTTGATGATTTCTTGTTTTCTACTCTGTGCATGGGACTCTTCTGCTGCTGTTTTTCCAGTTCCTGGAGGTGTGTGGTTAGTTCCTGTATTTGGCATCTTTCTTGGGCCTTGACATGGGTTCCGATTGTGATGAGTTTACCCCGTAGCACTGCTTTGGTGGTGTCCCACAAGTTTTGGAATGTGGTATCGGAGTTTTCACTGGTTTCCATAAATTTTTTGATCTCATCTTTAATTTCTTCCCTGACCCATTGTTAGTTTAATAGCATATTGTTCAACTTCCAAGAGTGTCTATATTTCCTGGGGAGTTTTGAGTTGTTGATTTCCAGTTTCATCCCATGGTGGTCTGAGAGGGTACATGGTATGATTCTAATGTTTTGGAAGTTATTTAGATTTGCTTTGTGTCCTATCATGTGGTCGATTCTGGAGAAGGTGCCATGCACCGCTGAGAAGAATGTATAGTCTGTGGCCTTAGGATAAAAAGTTCTATATATGTCTACTAAGTCCAGTTGTTCTGTTGTTTGTGTGAGCTCTGTTGTTTCTTTGTTGAGTTTTTGTTTCGTAGACCAGTCCATTGATGTTAAAGGTGTGTTGAGATCGCCTACAAGAATTGTGTGGATATCTATGTCTTCCCTTAAGTCTGTAAGTAATTGCTTTTGGTAACTAGGCGCATTGAGATTTGGTGCATAAACATTAATGATGGTGATTGCTTCTTGATGGATCATTCCTTTCACCAATATAAAATGGCCTTCCCTGTCCCTTTTGATGTTAGTTAGATGGAAGTCTATCTCTTCTGAAATTAGGACAGCTACCCCAGCTTTTTTTTCTCGTCTATTGGCATGAAATATCTTTTTCCATCCCTTCACTTTCAGTTTCTTTGCATCTTTTCTGGTTAGATGTGTTTCTTGTAGGCAACATATAGTTGGGTCTTGTTTGATGATCCATTCCATTAATCTTTGTCTTTTGATTGGTGAGTTTAGACCATTTGTGTTGAGAGTTAAGATTGAGAGGTTGCAATTTTGCCCTGCCATGCGAGTGTGTTTTGTGTGTGTTGTTATCTGTGTAATTGCCTTCTTTGTGTGGGCTTTAGTTTGGAGACCTTCCTGTTTGCCATCTTTGTTTATGGTTTATCTCCTTTTTTTTGGATTTAGCACATTTCTAAGGAGATTTTGTAGAACTGGTTTTGTGCTGACATATTCTTCTAGTTTTTCTTTGCTATGGAAGTATCTGATTTCATTCTCATACATAAATGAGATTTTTGCTGGGTATATTATTCTTGGTTGACAGTTGTTTTGCTTCACATTTGGAAAATCTTTGTCCATTCTCTCCTTGCTTGTAGGGTCTCTTCAGAGAAGTCAGCAGTGATTCTGATGGGTTTTCCCTTGTATGTGATCTTTTCTCTGCTTCGTACTTGTCTCAAGATTCTTTCTTTGACTTCATTGGAGTAGAACTTGAGCACCGTGTGTCTGGGTGAAGATCTCTTTGGGTCATGTCTGTTGGGAGTTCTCTGTCCATCTTGTATGTGGATTGGATTCATGTTCCCAGTGTTTTGGAAGTTTTCCTGTATAATTTTGTTGAGCACCCCTTGCATTCCTGACTCTCTTTCCACTCCTTCAGGAAGACCCATGATCCGAATATTCGATTTTCTGAGGTGATCTTTCATTTCTTGTATCATTTTATTAGCTTTGTTGAGGCTTGTCTCCAGCTGTTTAATGAGCTGGGTATCTGCATTACGTGTGTCTTCAGTTTCAGAGATCCTTTCTTCTGCTGTATTTATTCGGTTGGTTAAACTTTGCATTTTAAATTCCATGTTAGTCATTTTGGTTTTGACTTGTTGTATTTCTGAGACTATTTTGTTCTTGAAGTCTTCCCACTTCTTCTCATGGTCTCGGATGAATTTTAGCATTATTTGTTTAAATTCCTTGTCTGGTACATCTTCCTTGTCTTCATCTCGCATCTCCGATGTTGGTAATGGCTTTTGGCCTTCATTTGGTGGGGTGCTGGCTCTATCAACTGAGTCATTGCTTTTTCTGATGCTCTTTCTCATTGTGCTATTTTTTTTCCACACTCCAGGTAGGTTGTTGTGTTTCCTGATTACTTTCTCTGGATTCCTTCCAAGTTGCGTGATTCTTCTTGGTTGTTCCGTGTTCAGGGATGCTTCAAGCACTCTTCTCTGCACGTTTCTGGTCTGCTGCTCTTCCCTCAGCTATCTTTCGTCCCTCTTTTACCAAGTCCTCCTCTATGCCTGCCCTTCTCGGTCAGCCTCCTTCTGTTTCCTTGGTTAGGTATTGTCTTGTGTGAGCCAATAGGGATAGAGTGTGGATGAGGGACTTTGTAGGCTTGGGTTTCTTGTCTTTGCTCTGGGTGGGTATAGAGTGTGAGGTTCCACACCCTACTATACTCTCCCAAATGAACTCCCCTGTTGGGAGACATGCTTCTGTGGCCTGCTTGCCTGTGCCTCCGCCCAGGTCAGCAGACTCTATTGAACAGTGCCCCACCTCTGGAGTTAAAGCTGAGTATAGCACAGCAGGTTCCCTGGGCCCGGCCCTAGTGTGAGGCCGCCCCACCTGCTACCCTAGTCCAAAGGCGCTGTCCCACCATGAGGCACACAGTCCTCTCCCTCCAAACATGCCAGCCCGTAACCCCACCCGGCCCAGCTAGTGGCACGGAGCAGCACTGCCACGCCTCTGTAGAAGGGGCCGAGCATGGCAAGGGGTTCCACCGGAGCTTCCAGCAGCCCGTGGTTAGGAATTCGCAGCCCTGAGCTGGTCTGGGACAGCCCAGTGCGCCCCAGTCCAGCGAGTGCGAGTGCCCCTGCGGCGTTCTCTGAAAGGTGCCATAGCGCTGCGGAACACACCATCGTGGTGTGAATCAATGTGTGATTCACCATCACCTGTGAATCAATGCCCCGCCTCTGGGCTAAGAGCTGAGCTGGCAGGGGATTCTGCCTAAGCCTTCAGTTGCCAGCTTAAGGCTTGGAATTTGCCGCACCAAGCTGGGTTAGGAGAGCTGGTCTCCACTGGAGTTTCCAGTTGCCTGCAGCTTGAAATCCACAGCACGGAGCTGGGTCAGAAAAGCTTGGGGTGTCAAGGCCTAGTGAAGATTGCCGCTGAACTCGCTCAGACGTGTTCCCCAGCTGTAAGGTGCACAGCTGTGTTGCTTCTAGCCCTCACCTCCATCTGGGTTGGCTGACTCTGAGGTGTGGTGCTCCCCTTCTAGGGCTCAGGCCAAGCACAGCAGGAAACCCGGCAGCTAATCCACAGCTTGGAGCCGAGTTTCTATGACCCAGTCCCCTAGAGTGGCTCCAGCCGCCTCTGCACTCTCTCAATGGTGCTGAGCTGTTGGTGGGCGTTCTTCTGGGACCCGCTTCCCTGCTTGTCCTCAACCTCTGCAGGGGTTGATGGCCCCTATGTTCAAACTTGTAGCCACCCTTAGGGTTACCGGGGCTCCAGTAGTCTGTGGCTCCCGCTGCTGAGGGAGCTTGTTTTTGCAGTTACCCTTGTCTTCCCTGGGTCGGCCAAGACTGCGCAGCCTACCTTCCCCCTGTGTGGGACCGCAACTCACCAAGTCTTGTGCAGCGTGCTGTCTTTTCTTTCTTTTTCTTACTGTCCCTGCAGGCTGAGTTGATCTTCTTGCTTCAGTGTAGTGTAGTGTCTTTCCCACTCCTCTCCCTGCAATTCTGTGTCTTCTGCCTTGTTCCTCCGCTGGATCGCTCCTTCTCTTTTTGTTCTCCACCATATACCAGCTCCTCGAGGTCAGCCATCTTGGAGATTTCTCGGGGAACCAGGTTTGTGTATGTATTTTTTCATTTCTCTTAGGCATCTGCTTAGGAATTCAGTTGTTTAATCTATCTCTATACTTATTTTTTTAGGAATTATCAAAATATTTCCCAGATTGCTTTTGCCAGAAGTATACAAATAGATCAATTTAAATTTTCATCTAGATTTTAAAATAAATTTATTCTCTTTGTAATCTGGATGTTTTAGAAAGAAAACATTTAAAATATGTGATTTACATATGAAATGCTATATGCATTGAATATATATAGCATCTTTTGTTTGGGAGTATTTTCCTCTCCGATGCTCACCACAATCTATATTCTAAGCCTTTTCATCACACCCAAATTTTTCCCACTGTTGTATTGTTATTACCTTTGCAATTAAAAAGCACACTTAAATATCCTCTTAGTATATAATAGAATACCGTTAGCTGTGGGCCTTAAATTATAAAATATATCTGTAGGAATTATAATCCTAACACCACTGAAATTTGTACTTTTTGACTAATACCTGGCATTTGAAAAGTACAGTTTAAACAATTATAATATTGTTGTTTGGTAGCTTTTGCTCTCGTCATTTTTAAATTATCATTCTGTTCTTTGGGCCTGCAAGGGTCCTGCTGAGACATCCCTGGCTATTCCTCCAGGAAACCCATTATATCTGATCAGTCACTTCTCTCCTACTGCTTTTAAAGTTCGCTCTATACTTTACTTTTTTTTTCATTTTAGAAACTTCAACTCTTACCTATACTCACATATAAATCTGTGTTTATATATGTGGCTAACAGAACACAGATTCAATGTAGTTTATTCCACAATATTTCAGTCAAAAACTTGGTATGTTTCTTAGGATCTTCTGAAATAGGTTCAGCCAGGGCCCGAGTGATGGCATAATAGGCTATGTGTGGTTGGCATCATGGATGTCAGTTCAAGTCCCAACTACTTCACTTACAATCCACCTCTTGGCTAATGTTGGAAAATCAGCGGTGGGTGGTCCCAATGTCTATCCCCTGCACCCATATGGGAAACGTGGATAAGGCTTTTGGTTCCTGGTTCATGGTTTCAGCGCAGCCTGACTCTGGCTTTCTACCTCTCTCCTCTCTCTTGGAATGCCTTTTAAAGAAGCAGAAATAAGTCTTAAAAATTATTTGAGTCTGGCTTATTTTTAAACAGATACGTCTAATTAGATCCTCCACCAAATGCTGTAAGAGAAGGAAATAAGAACTTTGAGAATCTATGTTTGACTTGCCTTAAAAACATTAAGATTTCCTAGTTGTGAAAGTTTATGAAATTATTATAACAAACATTGTTACAATGTTTCAATGCCAGTTTACCAAGCACATAGCTAATGATATTCAGGCCGATGTGAATTTCAATTGATGTGTGTGTGTAACTTTTTAGGTTCCATTCATTAGAGATTCTTTGCACTTCATGCATCTGAATTTCTCTCTCCCCATCATTTCCATGTCAAGATTTTTCAACATTTTTAAACTAATTTCATGTATTTGTATGGAGGAAAGTGAGACAGGGATAGAGAGAGAGTGAACTTCCATCCCAAGTTCCCAGATGCACAGTACAGCTGGGGCTCAGCCAGCCTTACGCCAGTAGCTGGGATCTCCATGAACGAGTCCCACAAGGGTGATAGGAACTCAGACACTTAAAATATCACTTGCTGCCTCTTCCCATGGTGTAAAAACCAGGAAGCTGGATGCTCTAAATTGCTACTTCATTGAATTAGATGTTGTTCTCCTTAATTCTATACCACCCTGCTTGAATATTTGTAATGTGTGTATAGGGGCAGTTAGTGGTATCCCAGAAATCCCAAAGGATTCCTCACTTTTTTTCCTGTGTCTTCCCTAAGTGGCTAATTTCAAATCACTTGTCTTTTGAACTTAGTATGTCATTCCTTTGGTTAATCCAGTCTTCTGTGAAGCTCTCTATTGAATTTTCTATCTACGTATGGAATTCTTCATCTCTTGTGTATCTTTGGTTTTCTTTTGTAAGTCTTAGATCTGTCAAATTTCTTATTACTTTCATTTTTTTCAGTTTATTTGTTTATCTGACTGAGTTGGTTATTTAGCTTGCTTTAGATTATGATTTCAAATGCTTTTTTTCATCTTGTTCATATATCTTTTTGGGTTGGCCTTAATCTTCCTTCCTCCCCCTTTGGTAATGTCAAGAATATCTGCATTCTTCATGGCCTTGTCTTAGTGTCCTCACATTTAAGTCGGTAGTCATCCAATCTTTATGTTGCCATTTCAAGAAGAAAATACCTTCCCCAGTTCCTTTTACCAGAGAGTTTGGCCACGTAGCCCAATGGTGTCTACGTGCAGACCTACTTCCAGTGCTCTTGTGTGTACTTCCCCAGTGCTCGACTCTGAAGGTGTGCAGACCAGATGTCAGTATAATAAGTGAATCCATTTCAGGAGTGTGCCTTTCAGTGAGCCTGGTGTTGTGGTCCAACAGTGAACTTGATACAACAAATAGGAAACCACAGGCAGATGGGTCCATTGTCAGTGTCCATAGCCCAGGGATATGTTGATGGGCTGAACATCTTGTTCTGAAAGATGCTCAGGTCCACCAGCTGAAAAAGTAAGCAGTGTGTGTGAGCAAGCCTGGTGCCAGTGTCCATGGCTGGATCTATACAGGTAATTGCAGGTCTTCAGGAGGCAGGCCTGTCACACACACCCAGGTTTCAGGGTCTGTTGCATGGCTTGTGTGGGTTCCACAGCCAAGTCAATGTTCAATCTGATCACTTTTCCCCAAAGACAGAACTCTTAGTGCTTCACTGCCTCATTGGGATCTGGACCACATGGATAGATATCTTCTTCTGTGTATAACTCTCAATGGGCTTTTGTGGGGGAGAGGAAAAGAGACTGGAAAATTCAACTCTGTTGTTCTGCTTGCATTGTCTTAGAATGCTTTATTTTACTCTTACTTAGTTGCTCTGGTTAGGAATTCTGGTGCAACACTGAATATACAGAAAAGATTGTGTTTTCCTCGCTCATGATCATGAAGGGACAGTCTTAACGTTTTCTTAAGAGCTTGGCATTAAATTTGAGTTTTCCAGAAAGGGATTTCATCAAGTTGAACAAATTTCACTCTATGTATTATTTACATTCTATTCCAAATTTGTTGAGATGTGATCATTAAAATGTGTTTTGTTTTATCAAACTCTTCTTTGTGCAGCTATTGAAATAGCCACATTTGTTCTGTTTTTTTATTCTATTAACATGATATATTGACTTTCAGAATTTATCAATCTTGAGATCTTAAAATAAATGGTGAAAATCTTTTTCTATATATACTGGGTTGGTTTTCACATCTTTGCATTATGTAATTTGAGTTTCTGGTGTTAATGGCCTCAATGTTCAGAATTTTTATATGTTCCTTATAATTTGATCTTCATTATTACATGTCCTTCCTTTATTTCTCATAGCAACTTTTATTGTAAGCTTTGCTTTGTCTATTTATAAGGTAGCCTGTCCAACTCACCCGTTGTTGCTTTTTTAATAGTTCTTTTCCGTGTCTTTAATTGGAACCTATTTGTGTCTTTGTACCCACAAAATGTCTTATGTAGATAGCTTATGTTAGAGTCATGGTTTTCTAATCCATTCAAAAGATATCTGACAGTCCATTTCAGTACACATGCATTTGGCAGCAGTAGAAAACCAGACTGAATTGTATCTTGCAGTTATGTGCAAGGCAGAACTTGTGAATGTAAAGAAATTCAAGTGATGGCCTTATTCTTCTTGCTGTTACAGTGAAAAGTGAGGGAACAGATAAAAAAACAACAAGGTTGACAAAACAAATATAAAGAGAAGGGGTCAAACGTTGATGGTGTGAGATGCTGTCATCAACACACATTATAAAAATACTAAGATTAGGAACTACTCTGTCACAAACTTATGTGCTTTGGTCAATCACTATTTTACTGATGAAAGTAGTTATGCACAAAGAGAACTGCTTGAGTAGGTTATATATATTACTCTCCATCACTTCAGTGGTATCAACAGAAGCCAGGAATATCCAGAAAATATCTGTGTGGGAATCTCTTGAGTAACAGAAATTGTCTCAGAACACTAAGCAATTTTAAAGCTCTTGAAAATGGTGTAACAGCAGAAACACTGTCAAGTTGTACTAAATAGAACGGAGACATTTCATGGAAAAGGTGTTGGGCTATCAACATTATTTGTAAAGATGTATTTATTTGAAAATAGGAATTGAGAAAGAGAAAGAGAGAGAGAGAGAGAGAGAGAGAGAGAGAGAGAGCAAGCTAGCTTCCATTCAGTTTACTTTCCAGATGATTGCAATGGCCACGGCTGCAACAGACTGAAGTCAGGAGCTGGGAAGTTCTTCCAGGTCTCCCATGTGGGTGCAGGGGCCCAAGCACTTGGTTCATCTTCTGCTGCTTTCCCGCTGCATTAGCAGGCAGCTGCGTCATAAGCTGAGCATCTGGAACATTAACTGGTGCCTAAATGGGATGCCAGGGTTGCAGGCAATGGCTTAATCTGATACACCACAACAGTGACCCCTAAATATATCATCTTATATGGCTGCTGCATGCAATAATTGATCTAGTCTACTTTAAGTGGCAATGAGTCTGAAAGATAAATTCTCAGTATAGATATAGTAATATTAATGCTATTTCTGAATATCTCTTCTCTAACTCATAGTAATCTTAATTTTCTGATGTTTCTGCCTTTCTCAGTCTCTATTGAAGATCCTTTATTTGACCTCTACAATTCCTGGATGTGGGACATGACAAAGGTGATGGGTGTTGTGATCGGTTTTATCATCATCATGCTAGCTGGTTTTTTGTATTCTACAATAAAAGGTAAGTAGGAAATAAAAACTGACTCTAAAGCCATATTTATATAATGTGTTAAATGTTAAGACTGTTTTCTGGCTGATTATTAGCCCCTGATGCACCCGAGAGAGGACACAAAGTGTGTAGCACATCCTCTTATCTCACATTGGGCATTAATATTCTGTGGTTAACTTACCGTACAGGCCTCCATGAAGTAAGCTTACTTTCATCCCACCTCTGCAGTCAGAGCAGCTCAGGCTTATTCTTCCCCGTCCTTCAGACAATGACACACCGAATAAGAACCACGTGTTCACATACATCACTCTCCTCTCACACCAATCAGGGTCAGTTTTTTGCTGACATCTCCATCCCCAGGCCCTCCAGAAAACAGAGCAATGAAGCTCTCCAAGAACATGCTAGACATTGATGTTCTCAGGAAACACTCTGCTGCTTTGATCTACTCTCTTTGCTGTAGATGTAGTGTGCTTCCTCCACGAGGCCCTGGCTTCCCTGTGCTCACCTTGCTCCCTGAGGAAGCTCCACTGCTGCTGCACTGCTGTTCAGCCAGCGAACAGGCACTAAGCTGGAGCTGCTTCTAACTTGAGTTTCAAAATCATATTTCTGAGACAGTTGAGGCCCAGCACATCTTTCCCTAAAACTTCCACAATCAGACTGCAGTTCATAAAGCTGTAATTCTCATTGCTTTCTTGATATACTTACCAAAAAGGAACACTGAACATCTTACATTTGTCACTTGATATTAGATGTAAAAGTAACAGTGCACAGAGAACTATGAAGGGAAAAGTATTTGAGCTTACAATTTTACCTATCCCAAATGATTTCTCATAAAGGCAGAATTGTTGAGGACTTATTAAATGTATTATTTCTGTTGAGGTTTAAGCCAATGGTATAAGAAATAATTTTCCAAATGAGAATGATAATATATAAAAATGTTAGCTTTGCCTTCAGACCAGGGAAGGCCTCCTCAAGAAGCCATTAAAGTTATCAGGACAATAAGATGCTGGACTCAATGCTGGGTGTCTGCTTGCAATGAAGGAATCTCAACTGAACTGAACTGTGGTTATGCCCCATGGGGGGAGGGTTGTACGAGGAGTGGGGGAAATCCAAGCACCTATTAAATTTTATCACATAATACAATGTTATTAACAATAAAAAATGATATGAATAACTACCATAAGAAATAGTAAAACAATGTGACCAATGAAATGCTGACTGAAAATATCAACATCATGTTACAAATATAATGAGTATTGTAGTAAGCATCCCGAAACTATACTCCTAACCTAGTCACTGAATCACAGTCTGCCAAGATCTCAGAGAGATAATGGATTGCATTTTATGTGTATCTAAGAATAACCATTCACCTGTTTTACCTTCTTTTTAGGAAAAAAAAAAGTTTACTATTTTTTTAAACCTATTTGAGAGACAGAGACAAAGAAGTTACTCTCATTTGCTGATTCCTCCCCAAATGCTCAAAATATCCAGGTCAGATCCAGGTCAAAGTTGGGACCCCAGAGCTCAGTCTAGCTCTCCTATGTGCATTGTAGAGACTCACTACATTAGTGAACATCTGTTGTGCCCCTATGCCTGCTTTAGCAGGAAAACTGAATATGAGAGTGGAACAGAGATCCAAACACAAGCACTCCAACATGAGAAACAGAAGTTCCAGCACCTTCATAACTATTACGTCAAATGTCTGCTTTTGTTATGTCTTCTTTGAAAGAAATAAGAATATGAACTTCAATCTGACTAAAACTCTGCCCATCTCTAATTGGCAGGACATATCAGAGCACTGATAATAAACAAACGACAGATGCAATTAGCATAATTTATTCATGGAAGCACTACAGAACAAGTAAACCAAATTCTTCAACAAATGATCTACAATAAAGCAGAGAGATGCAGAAGAGCCAACAGTTTTAAGAAATGCTTAAAAAACATTCTACTAATCATGATCTGTTTATGTGTTTGAATGTCTGTGTAAAACAATGGGTTTTCAAATAAACTTCACAGTTTTAGATCATTGGAAATTGAATTAATTCTGCACGTTGGAATTTGGTGCATAAAGATTAACGATGGTGATTGCTTCTTAATGGATCATTCCTTTCACTAATATAAAATGGCCTTCCCTGTCTCTTTTGATCTTAGTTAGATGGAAGTCTATCTCGTCTGAAATTAGGACAGCTACCCCACCTTTTTTTTCTCGTCCATTAGCATGAAATATATTTTCCATCCCTTCACTTTCAGTTTCATTGCATCTTTTCTGGTTAGATGCGTTTCTTGTAGGCAACACATAGTTAGGTCTTGTTTGATGATCCATTCCATTAATTTCTGTCTTTTGATTGGTGAGTTTAGACCATGTGGGTTAAGAGTTAAAATTGAGACTTTGCGATTTTGCCCTGCCATGCGAGTGTGTTTTGTGTTTGTTGTTATCTGTGTAATTGCCTTCTTTGTGTGGGCTTTAGTTTGGAGACCTTCCTGTTTGCCATCTTTGTTTATGGTTTGCCTACTTTTTTTCTGGGATTAGCACATTTCTAAGGAGATTTTGTAGAGCTGCTTTTGTGTTGGCATATTCTTCTACTTTTTCTTTGCTATGGAAGTTTCTGATTTCATTTTCATACACAAATGAGATTTTTGCTGGGGTACATTATTCTTGGTTGACAGTTGTTTTGTTTCAGGACTTGGAAGATCTTTGTCCATTTTCTCCCTGCTTGTAGGGTCTCTTTGGAGATGTCAGCAGTGTTTCTGATTGGTTTTCCCCTGTATGTGATCATTTCTCTGCCAAAGAAAGATCTTTTTCTCTGTCCAAAGAAACTTCATCTGAGATGATCCCAGACCAGATTCTTGCATGAGTTTGCTACTACAGGATCTAACACCGTTGTTGTGCCAATCAGCTTATGCACATGCTGGTCATTGCTCTTGCTGGGTCAGTTCTGTTTCCAGCCCTGTCTTCCTCGTGAACCAATGGGTTTTGCAGTCCAGCTCGATCCTACCCACTTCATACTCGGTCCTCACGCAAACCAGTGGGAGCTGCAGCCTAGTTGGGGCGACTCCCCATAACCTCCAGCAGTTCTGCCACCTCCTCTGGTTCCCATGCTTGCCAGTATGTACCGCAGGATTGTTCAGTCGGTCCCACATCCCATTTAGCTCTCATACATGTCAATGGGCCTTGAAGCCTAGTTCAACCCAACCAACCTACTATCCAGCTCACACACATACTGGCAGGTGCCTTTCTGTCTAGCCACCCCTGCTCCTACCCTGGTTTTCGTGCTGTCCAGTGAGAGTAGTAAACCCGAGGGAGGTGCCCACTCTGTCCCTACTAGGCCACTTCAACTTCTGGATTGTGCACTCTCCAGGTGGTTCTGGACTTTGACTTGACAGAATTAGTTCCCAGTGCCAGCCTCTGCCAGCTGATGCTGTGGCTAAGACCAACCATCCCTCACCCACTCTAATTTTTGCTTGTACCAGTCAGAACAGTCAGCCCACCCTGACCCTTCCCTTGTCTAGCTCATATGAGGTCCACAGGTGTTATAGCCCTGCCTAGTCTAGTCTGCCCCCCAATTACTGACTCATGCTTTCCAATGCAAGTCGTTGTCCAGCATGGGAGCCCACATTCCCCTGTCAGTTTTACCTCATCCTCCCCAGGTTTCACATTTGCTGTTTGGGCACTGCAACCACATCTGGTATGGCTCATCTCACCTTGGCATTCCTTAATGTGTACTGGTAAGTGTCACGACCAAACATGGCCCAATCCACACTCTATTCTAGTGCTCAGATTCTCCAGAGGGCAATGTGTATGGTTCAGCCTGGTCTGCCCTCAACCTTTGCCAAATGTATGCCAGTGGGATAATTTTCATTGCTGGTTCTGGGCTGTTTCCTATTGTGCATCTTGCGCTAACTGTATGGACCTTGTCCTGCCAGAGGATTGTTTCCTGCCCAGGCTCCTCCATCAGAACCTCTCCCAGCACCAGATTCTGTGCATACCAGTGGGTCCATGGGTCAGCCCGACTCAGTTCACCTCCTATCCTAACAGAAACAGTGGCTTTTCCTGACTTGTCTTTAACCCAAACTGGTTCTTACTGTTGAATTTTTCAACCCAACCACGGCTTGTCCATACCCACATATGGCTCACACATGGTAAAGTAAGGGCTTAGACCTAGCCTAGTCTGTCACACATCTACCCTGGTCCTCCAGAGCACAAGATGGTGCTAAGGTCTAAGCTGGTGTGGTGCTTCCAGTCCCAGTCCACACTTGAGCTAAGTGAGATTACAATCATATCCTGATCAGAATGCAGCCCCCATTCCAGCCTTTATGCTCCTTGACAGGAAACAACCCAACTAGCATGTCCTCTTAGCTCCCCAACCAGGCCTATTCCCAGCCTCAGATCACACGCAGGCCAGTGGTTGCTCTGACTCAGCTTGGCAGAGCCCCTCACTTGTCCTGGCCTCTGCTTTAGATACTGTGGCTTAGCATCCCTTGCTCACACAGATCAGTAGGTGCAAGGGCCTACCTCGGCATGACCTGTGCTCCAAAATGGTTTCTTTTGTTTCTTGTGAGTTAAGGTTTGCTCAGCCCTGCCCATTCTGCCCCCCTTCCAGTGGCAGTTCCTCCCACCCCACATGCTGTTTTAGGATGCACATTCAGGTGCTGCTGCCTTGACCTGCCCAGACTGTTGTGAGTTCCTTTACCCTTGAGTGATTGCAGGTGCCATGGTCACACCTAGCTTAATCCATCACAACCCCAGCTCGCAAGCTAACTTGCGGGACTTGTATTACCACAGTGTTGGGCATACACAACCCCACAGAGTCTGCCCCCAGACCAAGTTCTCTCACGTGCTAGATAGTGTCTAGGCCTGCCAAATGTGACCACTCTAACACTATACCACCCAGTCTGTAATGGCACCTAACCCTGCCAAACAGGCCCCCACCCATAGCTTTGGTGTGGACTGGTGTGTGGCCTTCAGTTATATTCTATGCTAACAGCCCATCTCTGGATTCCTAATTGTGCTGGTGAATCAGTCTAACCCAAATTGTCTCATGGATACTTCCCTCCAAACCATCTGGTCTCAGTCCCCAAACATGCCTGAAACTTTCATGACCCTGCCACTGGGAATCACCCAAAATTCACCCATCACCTACATTAAAATTGGCCTTACTTATGGAGGTCCCCAGGCAATAACTACATATCTTAAAAACCCCAGAATTTGCCGTCAGGCAGCCAGCAGGCAAATTGGCAAACTTGGTGAACTGTCCACCCAAGGCACAGGTCTCATTCACTGCCTTCCATCAGTGTCTTTGGCTTAAGTCCCCAGCATTGGGTCTGACCTGGCAGGGGCACCCCCCCACAGCCGGCACACTGCAGGGAGCTGCAGTTGCCCCAACCCAAGGCCTGAACTCCTCCCAAACTCAGCCAGCCACAAGATCATAGCGGCAGGGCAGAGTTAGGATTTTAACCCAGTTCCCAAGTTCCCTCATGGCGTACTTACCCTGAGGGAAGAGCTTTCTTGGGTCCTGGGGGAAGCCTAGGACTCGTTCACTGCCTTCCAGCAATGTCTTTGGCTTGAGTCCCCAGCATTGGGTCTGATCCAGCAGGGGTATACCTGACAGCTGCCACACTGCAGGGAGCTGCAGTTGCTCCCAACACCAAGGCACAAGTGGAGCCAATTTAAAACAAGTGAGGAGCCTGTAACTCAATCCATATCTCCCATATGCCTGGCAGAAATCAGACCGTTTGCGCCATCACCTGGTGCATCTCTGGGCATACATTAGCAGGACACTAGAATCAGAAGTGGAGCTGACACTCAAGTTGAGGCACTCTCATACAGGATGTTGTGGTCCTATGCAGTGGATTCTTTGTTTTTAAAGAATTATTTCTTTGGAAGGCAAAATGACATAAAGAGTGACAAAAAGAGAAAAAAGATCTTTCATTCAATGATTCACTCCCCAAATGGCCAAGACGGCCTGAGCTGTCAGGCTGACGCCAGGAGTTTTATCAGAATTTTCCATGTTTGTGACAGGAGCCAAGCTATTGGCTCATTTTCCACTGTTTTCTCAGGCACATTAACACGGAGCCAGACTGAGATCAGTTCTACTGTTCCAATATGTATTGTAACTCCTTGTACCAAATGCAAGTCCCACCACATGATGTTAACTGAGGTACAAAATGATGATTTCAATGCTTATTTTCAGTTTTTTGGTTAATACCTTCTCCTGCAAATCTATTCCACTGTCATTAGTCGTAATTGCTTCTGCAGTCTTTACTCTTTGCTTGACAAATTTTTTATACATCAGCCTTATGTATAAAGGAAAATAAGAGTCTTCAATGGTGTTCATCCAAGTAAGTTTCACTTCCTAGTGTTGGGAACAGATGAATGTTAATGACACTGATCAAGTCAGTGGTACAAGAGGATAAGGCCAAGATTGCTGTTGAATGTTGGTTTTACCTCTGTTTGCTTTATCCCTTGAACATGGCATCCTTTAGATGATTACCTGAGGATTCCTGTTTTCTCTGATTTAAAAGCTTATGAGAGATCTGTAACTTGTCACTTAAAACTGAACAGTGAACTCCAGTTCTACACATCTTCAAATCTGTCAGTTATTCAGAGCATTAGCTAACACTGTATCAACTATAGTTCTCTGCAGCAGGAACTTGTTTCCAGTGTTCCCAAAGACTACATTTTAAAGATTTATTTTTATTATTTTTTTATTGGAAAGGCGGATATACAGAGAGGAGGAGAGACAGAGAGGAAGATCTTCCGTCCCATGATTCACTCCCCAAGTGAGCGCAACGGGCCGATACTATGCCGATCCGAAGCCGGAAGCCTCTTCCGGGTCTCCCACGCGGGTGCAGGTTCCCAAGGCTTTGGGCCATCCTCGACTGCTTTCCCAGGCCACAGGCAGGGAGCTGGAAGGGAAGCGGGGCTGCCGGGATTAGAACTGGCGCCCATATGGGATCCCGGGCGTGCAAGGCGAGGACCTTTAACCACTTGCGCCACCGCGCCGGGCCCCAAAGACTACATGGCCATAAAATAGCATCAGTAGGATCGGAGAAATAGTAAAAAGAGAACACATTTAATTTCTTAGCAAGATGTCAGTCAATTTAATTCTGTCAATTGCCAATTTCCTACAAATGATGCTGGGAAAACTCATTCACTGAGTGAAACAAAGTTTATCACATGAACCTGATGATTCAAGGAAACCCAGCACCACCTTAACAGACTCTGAGCAGGATGCCGAGAGGGAGATGTCAGAAGATGTTCTGCTTACGGGAGGTAAATGACTTTTTGGTCATGGGACTGGGATTGGGAAAGTTGGTGGCCTAAGTTTTGAAGATTGTTCGAGTTGTCCTGAAAAGAATCTTTATAAATAAACTGGCTTTTTGTAAGCAAGCTGCTTGCACAAATGAAGATCAGCCTGCAATGAGCTGTTGGTTCAAATAAATAAATGATTTTCTTTTTTTTCTTTTTAAAGGGCTTATTAATTTGTATTGAAAGAGCAGATCAGATTTATGGAGAGACAGAAAGAGAAAGAGAAGGATATTCCACCAACTGGTTCACTCCCCAAATGGTTGCAATAACTGGAACTGAGCCTATCCAATGTAAAGAACCAGGAGCTTCTTTCAGGTCTCCCACAAAGGTGCAGGGTCCCAAGATTTTGGGACGTCTTCTGTTGCTTTTCCAGGCCATAAGTAGGGAGTTGGGTGGGGAGTGGAGGACCTGGGACATGAATTGGCACTCATCTGGCATCATGGTCCTTGCAAGGTGATGATTCAGGTATTGAGCCATCGTTCCTGGCCCAGTGTTCCAATTTCTTTCTCCATGAGATTAGCAGAGTGGCATCCATCACTGTGGAGATACAGTTGTGAGTGTTAAGTTAGCTCCTGGGCGTAAAGCTTTTAATATGGCTGCTGGAATGCAGAGAAGTTCTTGACTGTTGGTCTCACTATTTGAATTAGTGTGGGAGTTGCAGGCAGAAGCCAGTCTCAAGAAATGTCTAGAAAAAAACCAGGCAGGAAGTGAGAAGGAAGGACACCTGCACAGGAATCTCATCACTTGATCTTGGACAATGAGGCAGATGGTAGACATTGGAGGGAAGCAATTTGGGATGAGAAAATGATGAGATGTATTGGGAAAATAATGAGACTGAAGAGTTTCAGGAAGATTCATCTAAAATTGGCCAGCTAGCATTGCACAAGAGAGTGTGAATTCTGGAGAGCTATCTGAGCAGGGCTCAAGAGCTGGAGTTTTCAGCAAGAAATTAAGCCATGGTTCTGAATGACCCACAGTGATTAGTGGGGAAAGAAGGGGAATGAAGGAGGGGACCTGGGGAAAATGGGCTGAAAGACAAAAGGATGATGGGAAGATTGAGAGGTGGTAGCTCAGAGCAAGAAGAATCAAGTTATGGTGTCCTGAGGCTGGGAGAGGATGCTCACAAAAACAAAATGCTACCTCGAGCTCTCTCAGAAAAGAAACACATTTTGTGTTTGAATAAATCACACAAATGCAGGGAAGCTGAGTTAGCAAAAGGGCAATGGGCAACGGACTTGACAAAGGGAGTCATTTGAACTGGATTCAAATTCTGCCCATATTTTTTCAATCATTTAATGAAATCATAGGCAGATACTTTTTCTCTCTGAGTCTTGGGTTTTTTGTGATGGAAATCTTTGTTTACAAACACTGCAGTCACATAATTTCTATATTCCTTCTTAAGACACATTAAACAACAACAAAAAGAGGTAAGCTCTCTAACCATGAGAACCCCTTTTGGGATCCAGCTATCAATACACTTCAAGGGATGGACGAAAGACATTGGATTGTGTGGTTCCTGATCAATTAGGCTGGAAAAGTCCTAGGCTATAGCGAACCCTTTACAATATTTGGTGTGCCAGAACTTAAAGCTCTCTGAGACTTTAAAAGGTGTATGATTGTGTTTCTTCCTTTATTGCTATAGCCTTTGAGTTTCTCCAACCTATTTGGTCAGAAACCACAGAATTTCTTTAGTTTTGCAGTATTGATATAAGTAGTTCCATTTTTTTCTTGGATACATAATCATAGGTTCATAATCATTTCTCTCTATGCATTGAAGCGTTATTCTACCTTTGTATTCTGGTCTCTGTTTCCTTGTCTTAATCACACAGGTTCTGCTCGTAACACTAAGTTTGCTTAAAGTGTCCTGCCTTATCCTTGGTAGTACTACTAAAGTGTCCATACACTTCTTCTTCTGTATATATGTATGCTATTTGTTCCTTTTCTTTTTAAGATTTATTTATTTTTATTGCAAAGTCTGATATACAGAGAGAGGAAGAGGTAAAGGAAGGAAGCTCTTCTGTCCACTGGCTCACTCCCCAAGTGCCCTCCTCATGCAGAGCTGAGCCTATCTGAAACTAAGAACCAAGAGCTTCCTCTGGGTCTCCCACAAGGGTTCAGGGTCAACACTTTGGGCCATCCTCAACTGCTTTCCCAGGACACATTAGGGAGCTGGATGAGAAGTGGGGCTGTTGGAATTAGAATTGGTACCCATATAGGATCCTGGTGCGTGCAAGGCAAGGACTAGGAAAGAGCTAGGCCACCACTTTGGGCCATGTTTTTGTTTTTAAATGAGTTTCATCTCTATCATTCACTCTATATTGTCCATTTCACTTTACATATTGTCACTTTGCATTTTGTAGTTACTTATTTCTTATAAATACAATGAAGTGTGCATTGCATTGTTACGGGGGAATTCAATGGGAAAGATGACAGCAACCTCATTTCTTGTCTCCATAAAGGAATTTTCATGCAAAAAATTTCAGTGTACAAGGTGAGAGTTATTTGAGAGAACTCTTCTGTCATAGTGATAGGAAGGGGCTCCAAGGGAGGAGAATCCCAAGAAAATGGTGGAAGTGGTATCTTTCATGCACTATTAAGACTATTATTTCCACATTATTTTTCCTGTATCTGGGATAAAGGGGGAGATAAAGGGAGAAGCCCCACCCAGTTTCCCACCCCTTGCAGGTCCCTGATCTGGAGCATGCTCTGAGGGTCTTGCTCAAGTGGTTTTGATAGTTCAACAGTTATGAATTGCTGGCAGTCTCGCCACTCCAAGCACGATGAAGTTGATTCAAAAATCCACTGATTGACATAATCCACCTTGGAGTCTCCATTTGCCCAGTTTTTCACTGCCAACATATGGCTGGAGTAGTTGAAGCATCTGTTATGCACCATCTCCAGGAGGGGGATAAATGAATTAAAGGGTGGAAGAGAGAGGAACGCATTTACTATGAGCAGTCTACTTCCTTGTTAGAAGGGTGTGACGGGCAGCCCCCTCCTCTGCTTCTCTCTGTAATGACAATAATTCAAAGTGATGGAAATTGGTATCCTGATTTTGTCCCTTTGTTGTGCCTCAAGGAGACTGAGGCACAAAGCTAGAAATCAGAGGTTGTTGGAAGGATAAAATGGAGGATGAGACAGTACGAGCCTGCTGAAATTTTGGCCATACTTACAAGTGGGTGGACAAGCATTGCTCGCCCAATCCCTAACTGGTTAAGAGAGCACCAGTGGGGAACATTTTACCTGTAGGTTCCCCATCCGACAAGGAGAGGTCAGGGGGCTTGAACTCCCAATGCCCTTCCTCAATCTTTTGGTGTCTCTCCCCCTCTCCTGTCAAAAGGGCAGCCCGACTCCTGGCTTTCTTTTGGGAGGTGTTGTCTCCTTCCCTCTTCTTTCCCTGCTCACATGGTCATTTTGCAAAGAAACTTCTCTGTGCAACTGGTTCCCAGCTTTTTATTTCTATATTAACCTGAAGAAAGAAGCCACTGAGCTTTTCTGGTAACAGCAGAAGCAAAATTTTATATTTTCAGAAAAGTAACTTTACAAGAGACCACAGACCCTAACTACCTATTACCTCATCTGATTTCTCACAGCATTGCTCATTCTGAAAATTTCTATTTCTTTAGAAATGTTTTGATATAGAAATGTTTTTTCTTTATTCATTTTTATTATTTGCTATCCCACATGCTCTCACAATTTGCTACTTGTTTATCCAATCTGACTGTATTGCGAATTGACCAAATCAATCCAGGAAATGAATCAGAGGCAGACTCTTAGCAGCTCAGGTGTCTTTGTTCATCGGCTGGTGGACTGACCTTATTCTACCACACATGGAAGAGGGAGCAGCCCCAACCAGCCACGTTCAGGGGTTTTTAAGTATCAATCATCCAATTCACTAAGAGAACACTGATGCTTGATATGCATCATTCAATCAGCTAGGCTTACTTCAATGCACAATACAAATTATTAAATCAACTGTAATGGCATGGGACGCGGTACCCAGTTTTAGATCTAGCTTTATTGTCACCATTTTTTTTTGGTCAGAGTGTCACACCTGATATAAGGTTTAATTTACCAACTGATTTTTTTTTAAGATTTATTTTACTTTTATTGGAAAGGCAGATATACGGAGAGGAGAAAAGAGAGAAAGGAAGATCTTCTGTCCGATGATTCACTCTCCAAGTGGCTGCAATGGCTGGAGCTGAGCCAATCCAAAGTCAGGAGCTAGGAGCTCTTCTGGGTCTCCCATGCAGGTGTAGGGTCCCCAGGATTTTGGGCCATCCTCGACTGCTTTCCCAGGCCACAAGCAGGAGCTGGATGGGAAGCGGGGCCTATGGGATTAGAACTGGCATCTGTATGGGATCCTGGCACGTGCAAGGCGAGGACTTTAACCACTACATTATCATACGGGGCACACCAACTGATTTTTCTTTTCTTCTAAACACTGTATGCCATTTTTATTCCTCTCCTAACAGAATTCTCATTGTGGCATGCTCTGTTTCATAACCGATAATTGAAATTTATTTTTAAAATTGCAGTGATCTAAAACAAAGTTTATACGATTTATATTCCCAACACTCAAATTTAATATATATCAACTTATCAGGTACATTGTGTTAATACAACAGCTAATCCTCTGCTTTGCAGCACTGTCATCTTATATGTGTGCCCATTAATGTCCCAATTGCTCCACTCCTTGCCTGTTTGTTGGGAAAACAGCATAGGATGGCCCAAGTCCTTGGAACAATTCATGCACTTGGGAGACCCCTGGGGTCCTGGCCGGTGGTGTCAGCTCAGCTTAGCTGCAGCTATTCAGGCCATTTGGGGAGTAAATGAGCTGATCTTCTAAGTACAAACAAACATACATATTAACTTAGTGTAGGCTTTGTTTAGGCACATCCAAAACTCCTTTTTATTATCCCCTATTATATTGATATTGCATATCATTTTGTCCGTAAATATTATTGTATAAAGCATAACAGGAATGTCACACCCATGATTATAATAACATTTTATACATAAATATAATGTTATTAATATAATCAGAGGTACAGAAATAATTCTATTTCCAATTATCTAAAACTGTGAAGTTTATTTAACAACTCATTGTGTTTTTTTGAGGTTTTTAAAAAATTTTTTTGCATTGTATTATTATTATTATCATTTTATGTTACAGTTCCATAATCCCTTATGCCCTCCCCAATTCCCTCAACAACTCATTGTTTTACACAGACATTCAAATACATAAACAGATCATGATTAGTAGATTGCTTTGTAAGCGTTTCTTAAACTATTGGCTGTTCTCCATTTCTTTGCTTTTCTTGTAGGTCATTTATCGAAGAAGTTGCATCACTTGTTCCATGAATAAATTCCATGAATAAATTATTCCATGAATAAATTTTGCTGATTGCACCTGTCGTTTATTATATTTTGTGATTTCTGATATGCTCTGTAAATTAAAGATGGGCAGAGGTTTAATCAGATTCAAGTTCATGTTTTTATTTCTTGGAAAACAGACATGATAAAAGTAGGCATTTGATATAATGGTTAAGACGGTGGTGGAACATCGGCATCTTATGTTGGAGTGCTTATGATTGGATTTGCGGTTCACTCCCACATTCAGTTTTCCTGCTAAAGCAGGCATAGGGGGACAACAGATAATCACTAATGTAGTGATTCCTTAAAATGCACATAGGAGAGCTAAACTGATCTGACCTGGATATTTTGAGCATTTGGGGTGGAATTAGCAAATAAGAATAACTTCCCCCTTTGTCGCTTTCAAATAGATTTTTAAAAATACATATTTTTTTTTCTAAATGGAAGAAACAACAGGTAAACTGTTGTTGTAAAATACACAAAAAATGCAATCTATTATTATCTCTCAGTGATCTTGACAGACTGTTATTCAGTGACTAGGTTAGGAGTATAGTTTCAGGATGCTTTCTACAATACTCATCATATTTGTAACATGATGTCGATATTTTCAATCAATATTTCATTGGTCACATTGTTTCACTATTTCTTATGAGAGTTATTCATATCATTTGTATATATTATCATTCTAACTTGGAAAATTATTTCTGAAACAATTGTCTAAAATCTCAACAGAAATAATACATTTGATAAGTCCTCAACAATTCTGCCTTTATGAGAAATCATTTGGGATAGGTAAAATTGTAAGCTCAAATACTTTTCCCTTCATAGTTCTCTGTGCACTGTTACTTTTACATCTAATATCAAGTGACAAATGTAAGATGTTCAGTGTTCCTTTTTGGTAAGTATATCAAGAAAGCAATGAGAATTACAGCTTTATGAACTGCAGTCTAATTGTGGAAGTTTTAGGGAAAGATGTGCTGGGCCTCAATTGTCTCAGAAATATGATTTTGAAACTCAAGTTAGAAGCAGCTCCAGCTTAGTGCCTGTTCGCTGGCTGAACAGCAGTGCAGCAGCAGTGGAGCTTCCTCAGGGAGCAAGGTGAGCACAGGGAAGCCAGGGCCTCGTGGAGGAAGCACACTACATCTACAGCAAAGAGAGTAAATCAAAGCAGCAGAGAGTGTTTCCTGAGGACATCAATGTCTAGCATGTCCTTGGAGAGCTTCATTGCTCTGTTTTCTGGAGGGCCTAGGGATGGAGATGTCAGCAAAAAACTGACCCTGATTGGTGTGAGAGGAGAGTGATGTATGTGAACACGTGGTTCTTATTCGGTGTGTCATTGTCTGAAGGACGGGGAAGAATAAGCCTGAGCTGCTCTGACTGCAGAGGTGGGATGAGAGTAAGCTTACTTCATGGAGGCCGGTACGGTAAGTTAACCACAGAATATTAATGCCCAATGTGAGAGAAGAGGATGTGCTACACACTTTGTGTCCTTTCTTGGGTGCATCAGGGGCTAATAACCCGCCAGAAAGCAGTCTTAACATTTAACAGATTATATAAATATGGCTTTAGAGTCGTTTTTTGTTTCCTACTTACCTATTATTGTATAGCACAAAAAACCAGCTAGCATGATGATGATAAAACCGATCATAACACCCATCGCCAGTGTCATGTCCCACATCCAGGAATTGTAGAGGTCAAATAAAGGATCTTCAATAGAGACTGGGAAAGGCATAAACATCAGAAAATTAAGACTACTGTGAGTTAGAGAAGAGATATTCAGTAATAGCATTAATATTACTATATCTATACTGAGAATTTATCTTTCAGACTCATTGCCACTTAAAGTAGACTAGATCAGTTATTGCATGTGGCAGCCATATAAAATTATATATTTAGGGGTCACTGTTGTGGTGTATCAAATTAAGCCATTGCCTGCAACCCTGGCATCCCATTTAGGCACCAGTTGATGTTCCAGACGCTCAGCTTATGACCCAGCTGCCTACTAATGCACTGGGAAAGCAGCAGAAGATGGACCAAGTGCCTGGGCCCCTGCACCCATGTGGGAGACCTGGAAGAACTTCCCAGCTCCTGATTTCAGTTTGTAGCAGCAACTCCAGCCATTGCAACCATCTGGGTAGTGAACTGTGAATTGAAGCTAGTTCACTCACTCAACTCCAGTTTTCAAATAAATAAATCTTACAAACACTGTTGATAACCCAACACATTTTCCCAGACAATGATCAGTTCTATTTAGTACAACTTGGCAGTGTTTCTGCTCTTACAACACTTTCAAGAGCTTGGAAAATCTCCTCGTGTTTGGAGACAATCCCTTACTCAAGAGATTGCCACACAGTTATTTTCTGAATATTCCCAAGTTCTGTTGATGTCACTGAACTGATAATGAGTAATATGTATAATGTACTCAAGCAGTTCTCTTTGTGCCTAACTGCTTTCATCAGTAAAAGATTGACCAACCACAGCCCTGCGATTGCTTCAAGAACACAGGTTAATGACAGAAAAGCTCCTAATTTTAGTAATTTTATAATGTGGGTTGATGACAGCATCTCACATCATCAAATTTTGACTCCTTCTCCTTTTACAGTTGTTGTATCAACCTTGTTGTTTTTACCTTTTCCCTCACATTTCACTGGAACAGCAAGAAAAATAAGGCCATGGTTTCAATTCTTTTACAAGTTCTGCCTTACACACAACTGCACGACACAATTCAGCCTGGTTTTTTTACTGCTGCAAAATAGCCTTTCTTCCCAGTTCTCAGCATGTTCCTTGTTTGCATCTGGGACCTCACCCCAGCACTGTAGGCATGCATGTTTATGCCAACAGTGTGTTTATATTTACACTGACACTTTCTAACACAATACATTGTTCACTTTCTCTGGGCCCTCACTGGCAGTGCGCCTATGTCCGTAACTGTATTTACAGTCTGTTTTAGGTAACGTGCATTTTTTCTATAATACTTTCTGACGATCCAAATGTTTGTCATAACAGATCTATAACGTCAGGTATCAAAAGCTGTATTGGTTATCTTCCACTGCAGAACTGAATTAACACAAATTAGGGGAACAAAAGCACAGGAATTTATTTTATGACTGTTTTAACAACTTAGAATGTGAAATCCATTTCAGCAGGTAAAAATCAAGGAGATGACAGTCCCGCACTCTTTCTAGAGGTTCTTGGGAAGAATCTATTGTCTTCCTTGTTCTAAGTTTGCAAGAATCAGTTATATTTGATGACTCTTTCAAATACATTACTCTTACATCCAGTTCTGTCCTTAAGCTTCTTTCTCTGGACTGCTCCAATCCTCCTGTCTGCTTTAATAAAGATATTTGTAATTATGTTGACTAACCCACACTATGCAGTGACATCACCACTGTGCATTCCTTTAAGCTATTTAAGGTATTAAACCCCCAGGATGTGAACATGAGTCAGTGTGCTAGATGTGCAAAAGCACTCACAGAAACTGCTCAGAACCACCTGCTTAAAACAATGACAGAAGTAAAATTAAAATGATACTCTATGGTAAGAAGAATCCGTGGAACACAAGGAAGAGAGGACCAAAAGATGCAATGTATAGAAAACATATAAGAGGGCCCGGCGCGGTGGCGCAAGTGGTTAAGGTCCTCGCCTTGCATGCCCGGGATCCTATATGGGCGCTGGTTCTAATCCCGGCAGCCCCGCTTCCCTTCCAGCTCCCTGCCTGTGGCCTGGGAAAGCAGTCGAGGATGGCCCAAAGCCTTGGGAACCTGCACCCGCGTGGGAGACCCGGAAGAGGCTTCCGGCTTCGGATCGGCATAGCATCAGCCCACTGCGCTCACTTGGGGAGTGAATCATCGCACGGAAGATCTTCCTCTCTGTCTCTCCTCTCTGTACATCTGCCTTTCCAATAAAAAAATAATAAAAATAAATCTTTAAAAATAAAAAGAAAAATAAAGAAAAAGAAAACATCTAAGAGCATGGAATAAATAGTAAATGTTCTTCTAGATGTAAAAATGGATGTGCACTGGAAAGAAATGTCAGATATATTTTGAATGAATTAGAAAACCATGATGACATGTTGTGGGTTCAAGGACACAAATAGATTCAAATTAAAGAAATGGAAAAGAACCATGAAAGAAGCAACAATGGGTGAGTTGGACAGTCTACCTTGCACATACACAAAGCAAAGCTGAAAATAAAAGTTGCTACTAGAAATAAAGAAAGGATGTAATGAAGATCAAATTAAAAGGAACAAATAAAAATTGTGAATATATAGGCCATTAAAACCAGAAACTCAAATTACAAAATGCAGAAAAGGGTAAACTCAGCCCAGTCACATATAAAAATGATTTTCACCATTCATTTTAAGATCTCAAGATGGATTTTTTCTCCTGAAAGTCAGGATATCATATTAATAGCATGAAAAGCAGAACAAATGTGACTATTTTAATAGCTGCACAAAGAAGAGTTTGATAAAGTACAACACAATTTAATGATCACATCTCAACGAATTTGGAATAGATTGTAAATAATACATAAAGATAGAGTGAAATTTGTTCAACTTGATGAAATCCCTTTCTGGAAAACTCAAATTTAATGCCAAACTCTTGCGAAAATGTTAACACTATCCCTTCATGATCATGAGCGAGGAAAACACAATATTTTCTTTATATTCACTGTTGCACCAGAATTCCTAACCAGAGCAGCTAAGCAAGAGTAAAATAAAGCATTCTCAGAAATGCAAGCAGAACAGCAGAGTTGAATTTTCCAGTCTCTTTTCTTCTCCCCCACAAAGGCCCATTGAGAACTATTCACAGAAGAAGATATCTATCCATGTGGTCCAGATCCCAATGAGGCAGTGAAGCACTAAGAGTTCTGTCTTTGGGGAAAAGTGATCAGATTGAACATCAACTTGGCTGTGGAACCCACACAAGCCATGCAACAGACCCTGAAACCTGGGTGTGTGTGACAGGCCTGCCTCCTGAAGCCCCGCAATTACATGCCTAGATCCAGCCATGGACACTGGCACCAGGCTTGCTCACACACACTGCTTACTTTTTCAGCTGGTGGACCTGAGCACCTTTCAGAGCAAAATGTTCAGCCCATCAACATATCCCTGGGCTATGGACACTGACAATGGACCCATCTACCTGTGGTTTCCCACCTATGGTACCATGTTCACTGTTGGACCACAACACCAGGCTCACTGAATGGAATGCTCCTGCCTTGGATTTACTTATTATACTGGCATCTGGTCTGCACACCTACAGAGTCAAGCACTGGGGAAGCTCACACAAGAACACTGTGAATAGGTCTGCATGTAGACACCATTGGGCTTCGTGGCCAAACTCTCTGGTAAAAGGAACTGGGGAAGATATTTACCTCCTGAAATGGCAACATAAAGATTGGATGACTACCGACTTAAATGTGAGGACACTAAGACAAGGCCATGAAGAATGCAGATATTCCTGACATTACCAAAGGGGTAGGAAGGAAGATTAAGGCCAACCCAAAAAGATATATGAGCAAGATGACAAAGCATTTGAAATCATAATCTAAAGCAAGCTAAATAACCAACTCAGTCAGATAAACAAATAAACTGAAAAAAATGAAAGTAATAAGAAATTTGACAGATCTAAGACTTACAAAAGAAAACCAAAGATACACAAGAGATGAAGAATTCCATGTCTAGATAGAAAATTCAATAGAGAGCTTCACAGAAGACTGGATTAACCAATGGAATGACATACTAAGTTCAAAAGACAAGTGATTTGAAATTAGCCACTTAGGGAAGACACAGGAAAAAAAGTGAGGAATCCTTTGGGATTTCTGGGATACCACTAACTGCCCCTATACACACATTACAAATACTCAAGCAGGGTGGTATAGAATTAAGGGGAACAACATCTAATTTAATGAAGTAGCAATTTAGAGCATCCAGCTTCCTGGTTTTTACACCATGGGAAGAGGCAGCAAGTGATATTTTAAGTGTCTGAGTTCCTATCACCCTTGTGGGACTCGTTCATGGAGATCCCAGCTACTGGCGTAAGGCTGGCTGAGCCCCAGCTGTACTGTGCATCTGGGGACTTGGGATGGAAGTTCACTCTCTCTCTATCCCTGTCTCGCTTTCCTCCATACAAATACATGAAATTAGTTTAAAAATGTTGAAAAATCTTGACATGGAAATGATGGGATAACAGAAATCCAAATGCATGAGGTGCAAAGAATCTCAAATAAATGGAACCTAAAAAGTTACACACACACATCAATTGAAATTCACATCAGCCTGAATATCATTAGCTATGTGCTTGGTAAACTGGCATTGAAACATTGTAACAATGTTTGTTATAATAATTTCATAAACTTTCACAACTAGGAAATCTTAATGTTTTTAAGGCAAGTCAAACATAGATTCTCAAAGTTCTTATTTTCTTCTCTTGCAGCATTTGGTAGAGGATCTAATTAGACGTATCTGTTTAAAAATAAGCCAGACTCAAATAATTTTTAAGACTTATTTCTGCTTCTTTAAAAGGCATCCAAGAGAGAGGAGAGAGGTAGAAAGCCAGAGACAGGCTGCGCTGAAACCATGAACCAGGAACCAAAAGCCTTATCCACGTTTCCCATATGGGTGCAGGGGATAGACATTGGGACCACCCACCGCTGATTTTCCAACATTAGCCAAGAGGTGGATTGTAAGTGAAGTAGTTGGGACTTGAACTGACATCCATGATGCCAACCACACATAGCCTATTATGCCATCACTCGGGCCCTGGCTAAACCTATTTCAGAAGATCCTAAGAAACATACCAAGTTTTTGACTGAAATATTGTGGAATAAACTACATTGAATCTGTGTTCTGTTAGCCACATATATAAGCACAGATTTATATGTGAGTATAGGTAAGAGTTGAAGTTTCTAAAATGAAAAAAAAAAAAGTAAAGTATAGAGCGAACTTTAAAAGCAGTAGGAGAGAAGTGACTGATCAGATATAATGGGTTTCCTGGAGGAATAGCCAGGGATGTCTCAGCAGGACCCTTGCAGGCCCAAAGAACAGAATGATAATTTAAAAATGATGAGAGCAAAAGCTACCAAACAACAATATTATAATTGTTTAAACTGTACTTTTCAAATGCCAGGTATTAGTCAAAAAGTACAAATTTCAGTGGTGTTAGGATTATAATTCCTACAGATATATTTTATAATTTAAGGCCCACAGCTAACGGTATTCTATTATATACTAAGAGGATATTTAAGTGTGCTTTTTAATTGCAAAGGTAATAACAATGCAACAGTGGGAAAAATTTGGGTGTGATGAAAAGGCTTAGAATATAGATTGTGGTGAGCATCGGAGAGGAAAATACTCCCAAACAAAAGATGCTATATATATTCAATGCATATAGCATTTCATATGTAAATAACATATTTTAAATGTTTTCTTTCTAAAACATCCAGATTACAAAGAGAATAAATTTATTTTAAAATCTAGATGAAAATTGAAATTGATCTATTTGTACACTTCTGGCAAAAGCAATCTGGGAAATATTTTGATAATTCCTAAAAAAATAAGTATAGAGATAGATTAAACAACTGAATTCCTAAGCAGATGCCTAAGAGAAATGAAAAAATACATACACAAACACTGGTTCACAATGTACAGAGATTAATTATTAATAATAGCCCAAGTCAGAAAACGATTCAAAGTATGCTGATTAAGGAATAGAGAATTATATTCTATATTCAGAATACCATATTTTATAAATAAAAATGGCGGAAACATTGACACACACTCCTTACAGACAGACATATGCAATATTTTGCTAAGTGAAAGCATTAGCTAAAACAGAGGTATAAAAAGCATGGAATAATCAAATTAATGCTAAGATGATTTGTTGAAATTATAAAGACTAACAAAATCAAATATAGCAATGCATAGAGCACACAATTCCTCTCATTCATTGCTGATGATAGCAATTAATTATAGAAGCAGACAAACAACTAACATAAGTTCAATCTTAACTCTGGGAAAATCATTTAAAAGGAATTGCTCACCATAGCTAGGTAGATCTAGTCACTGAATATGAAAAGCACTGAACAAGTGGGACTGATTTTTTGGCATCTGGCAGGTGTTACAATGACTGAACTAGTTGGTCCTGGCTTCTTGGCTGTACATGCTAACGCCAAAGGAATCCTTAAAAATGAATACTTATAATTGAAATGAAGATATCCAGGGATGTTTCCATGTAGATGCTTTATATTGTTTGAACATTGTATCCAGAAGATTGACTTCTTAAAATAATATTGGGATATGACTTTTTGCTCACTGATTTGACATACTCTGCATTTTCCTGTGAGAAAGATAATAATACAGGCCCATGTGTGTTGTGATTAAAGCCCTTTCTAGAAGGAGATAAGAAGGGCATGTCAACTTTAATGACAGCAACCTAAGTTTTCTGAAACTCTCTTTGTGACTTAGAATCAGATAAATAAAACATGTCCTTGTCTTGATCAGTGATGATTGTCCTGTATAGACATGTCGCTTATAAATCTGTAAACTATGAGCAATTGTTAAATCTCAAAATGGGATTTTGGAATACCATGTTAATTCATCAATTTCACTCTCCAAATGAACACATTTGGTACAAAATAGATCCAAGAAAGAATATCAATGCTTCATGAAACTCATGAAACTATACATACATTTGAAATTATTATCGTGATAACTTGATGCAAAAATTTATATTTCAAATCAGATTTTCCATGAAAATTATAAGTCTCACATAGACAATAGGCGTTGAGCTACAGTCATAGATATGTGCCAACATTTAATGGACTCAGAAAATGTTTACAGAAAATAAGTAGCTGAGTGAACCATGATTTCTGAAGCCAGTGTCGTGGTTCTCCTGGAGCAGAAGGACTCTGCCCTTAGCACACCTGGAAACACTGGCAGCCATCCAAGCAGCTTCAATCCTCGACACCCACAACCACGCTGATACCAGAACCTGATCCTCCAACCCGCCATCCACCCACTGATCCTCCCAGCAATGATGGAAAGGCCATACAGCTTTGGCTAAGCAGCCGCTAGGAAGCATGTTTACAGCAAAAAGAGAACAGCCGTGGGAAAGCCCATCCCAATTAACCCCATTTACCTCTGTTCTGGAATTTCTCATAAAAAACAAAGATTATTACTATTATTACAGAACACATCACCCAAAATGAAAGATGGATAATCGATGGCCTCAATATGCGAAGACCTCGATGTGTTTGTCCTAAAACAGAGAAGGTTCAGAATCAACTACAACACTAGACAATAGGGCATCACCACCCAAGGACTAGGTGAGAAAGTGGGACTCATTGCTCCATGCCCGCTCAACCTTAGCACTCCTCAGGCTGTGATTTGCTTTGAGAGTAATGGCAGGTTTTAGTGAGGTGGCTTTTTAGAACTCATGAGGTTGAGGAGTTTCCTTTCCTAATTCACATAGCTAATCTAGTGCAAAATTAATACTTTCAGGGAGTTGTGGAGAGCCCATAGCAGACCCCAAAAGGTGTGTGGGAATTCTGGGGATATGTGATCTGGACAAAGGCAGCTCTGGTGACATGGCATTGGTTGAAAGAAAAGCAGCTGTCTTATACACAGAGACTGCAAGTGCTAAACCAGTCTGCCTTATAAAATAGTGTGGGAAATACATTTTATATGCTTCAGCTTGGATTACCATATTAAGTGTCTTGTTCCCATCAACCAGACAGACATCGTTAAAGATGTCTTCCCAGCCGTTACTAAAGCAGGGCTGTCTATTCCTGAAATGCCACATCTCCACAGGAAAATGACTGACAAATTTTGGTAATCAGAGATAGTTTTAGTGAATCTTCTGGACTGTGATCCAGACCTCACATCTAGAAGACCTTCACAGGAAATCACACTTACTGTCTGTGCTTCCAAAATCATCATCAGAGAGTTTGTGAAATATTTTGATATTCAAATGTAAGAAAGTTATCATAACCACTTTGGAAAGGACCATCACATGATTAAATGACCTCCTTACTTTTGAAGACGTACAAGAGGGGTATGGGAGGGGTGGGGGGAATCCCCAGCGCCTATAAAACTGTACTACATAATACAATGTAAGCAACAATAAAAAAAAAAAAAGAAACCAAATACTGGAAATAGTGGCATAATGACTAGGGCATGGTATTTAAGGTCCAGCTTTGTTGTCCATTTGTGGATCTGCCACTTAAATCCTATGTGATTCATACATCATCATCTGCAAAATGGTGAAAAATATAAAACTGACTATGTGATTGATTTATAGTAGAAAATATTCATAAATATAGTATTGTCTAGCATAAGATTTTCACTCAAAAATATGCTATGAAGATTTATGCATGAGGTATAACATTCACAATGGATTGTAACTGCCTTCACTCAGACTGTTTGTCTTAGAAATAAATATTATTCTTCCTTTATCATTTCAAATTTATCATGTTACTTTGATTGTTACTGCTAGTACACCTTACTCTTTTTTGGTATTAAATCTCTCCTCTGAATTCACAATCTTTTCAGTATATAATCTCTATTTCAGTATGTATGACACGTATTCATAGCCATAGCTTCAGTAAAGGATATTTTTAAAAATAAATGATGTCTACACTGCACCGTTTTGGAAAATGATTTGTTTATTTATCTTAGCTATAAAATGAGCAGGAATGATATTATTGATATGACATATTGGTTTATACATGTATCTGCTTCTCATATTTTGACTCGTGATCCTGAATGTAAGAAATCATAATCTCGGGCCCAGCGCGTTGGCGCAAGTGGTTAAGGTCCTCGCCTTGCACGCCCGGGATCCCATGTGAGCACCGGTTCTAATCCTGGCAGCCCCTCTTTCCTTCCAGCTCCCTGCTTGTGGCCCGGGAAAGCAGTCGAGGACGGCCCGCAGCCTTGGGACCATGCACCCGCATGGGAGACCCAGAAGAGGCTCCTGGCTTCAGATCGGCATAGCATCGGCCATTGCGTTCACTTGGGGAGTGAGTCATCGGACAGAAGGTCTTCTTCTCTGTCTCTCCTCCTCTCTGTATATCCACCTTTCCAATAAAAATATAATAAAAATAAAAAATCTTTTAAAAAAAGAAATCATAATCTCAAACACTAATGTTAATCTGTGTAAGCAGGAATATTATGACCAAATTAAAGGTATTCTACACCAAGACTCACAGAATCCATTTGCCAAGAAAGCATTCTGCTTTAACATAAATTAGAACCACTTCATTTTGATTGAATGGATGCTGACTGGTTTTTGTTTTCAGGAATAGCTGTGACATTGAAGACATCAAGACAATATGGTACTGACTGCGTCTCAGTGCCTTTGTAAAATCCTCATTGCCTTGTGCAGTTCATAAACTGTAAGTATAAAGTTCAACACCTCGAAAGTGAGAATAAACCATAACTCTTCCTTTGTTAGTCACATGATAGGATCGAAGGTAGCTGAGCTTCACGTAAAGCCCCTTTCTGATGTGAGCATCAGGCTGAAGCAGATGTCCTAATGGCTCCACCCTCAATCCATCAGTTACCTGATTCAATGTACAGAAAGAAAATGTACACAGCAGCAATAAAGAATATTGTATTTAGTAAATACATCAAAATTTTTGGCCAAATGTGGTCCTGATCAAATAAAGCACCTGGAAGAAAACACAGAACAATTAGAGATCATTAAGCTGAAAACATGAGCTCATTGGATTATGCATTTGAAGTTAATAAGGCACAACTCTGTCCAATCTTGTGCATATTTCATGTAGGTCTGTGTGTGTGTTTGCATCAAGGCTAGTCATTGGGTGGACAAAACAAGGCAAAAACAGCATCATCTTGTCTTGATGTGGCATTTATCTGAAGGCTGAAATGGGATGGAAAAAGATTCATCTCCTCGGGGGAGGGATAAATTTTGGGAGTGAGCTCAAGTTGTAAATCAGACCATGTAACATGAGGTTTCCAGGTTAGGCTGTTGACTAGTGGTGAGGCTGTCTTAGTCCTGTGGAGACCCGGCTAAAACACAATGCTACTGTCTTTAACCTCAGGAGATTACATACAATTTAAAAAACAAGCAGGATACAGAAGGAGTGAAACTAGATCTTGGGTCTTTTTCTTTTTTAAGAAAGCATGAACACGTAAAACTGCCTGTGAGAGAAAAGAGAAGCTTGACCGGCTTCACACTGATCATGTGTCTACATAAATGATTATAATAACACATCCTGCTTCATAGAGTTTTCAGAAAGTTTTAAATGACTGTATTAGCTCCAGATATTGTAAGAAATCAGGAAAAGCTTTTTCCTTTGACTAAATAATTCGTGTTTCACAGAAATTCGTGAAGTGTAATTATATATGTTTAAGATACAAAAACTAGAGTCTAATGCTGTAGCCTAAAGGCTGAGGTCCTCGACCTAAATATGCCAGGATCCCATATGGTGCCGGTTTGTGTTTCCTGGCTGCTCCACTTCCCATCATGCTTTCTGCTTGTGGCCTGAGAAAGAAGTAGAGGATGGGCCAAAGCCTTGGACCCTGCACCTGTGTGAGAGACCCAGAAGAAGCTCCTGGCTCCTGACATTTGATCAGCTCAGCTCTGGCCATTGTGGCTACTTTGAGAGTGAAACAGATGGAAGATCCTACTCGCTGTGACTCCCTCCCTATCTGAATTTGCAGTAAAAATCAATAAACCTTAAAGAAAAATATACAAAAGCTATAATTTGAAAGAATATTAACCTTGTTAACGTTACTAAATTAGTACTTTAATTTGCACAGATATCAGTAGGGTAAAATAAAATCATGCACTTTAAAAATTTTGAAAGCTCTAATGCTTCAATTATGGGTTGATATTTTTCTGGACATATGTTTGTCTTCTACAGTCCTCTTAGCACCTGACATCGTCTTCAGTAACAAAACCCACAATCATTATGAAGAGGCACATTTGGCACTTAGCTACATACTATGCACTTTAACACTAACTAATTGCTTTTATTCCACGGTTTCCTTCAGACAACAAAGCACTCACTTGCTAGGATGATGTTAACTTTTTTCTCATGTGCCGTTAATGAGTTGTAAATACAGCAGGTTATACTGTTCCGTGATTTGTTCTGGAGAAGAAGAGTCATCTTCATGTGAAATAGTTTGGCTCCATCCTGTGAGTATGATATTGAAGAATGTGGAACTTCCTCTCCCCTGCTGTCTCTCCACTCCATTTTGGGCTGTGGGTACCACCCCTCGGACTTACATTCAATCAACAGTCGTTTATTGTTAGCAGCCTGAACACGGATCTGGGTGTCCAAGCCAATTGCTGGTGGAAATCAGAAAAGAGCATTAAGTTAGTTACTGCATTTTGGTTGAGTTGGAAAATTGAAAAAAGTCTCAATCTTGGACTCTGAAACCAACACAGAGGTTATTAGTAAGCGCCTTTCTAAGTTACAAGTCAGACAAACTGCATTGCCTTTCACCGTAGAAATGAGTTGTACTCATTATTTAAAATATTTGAAACATGAAAAATGAAGGAAGGGGCCAGTGCGGTGGCCCAAGTGGTTAAGGTCCTCGCCTTGCATGCCCGGAATCCCATATGGGCACCAGTTCTAATCCCGGCAGCCGCACTTCCCATCCAGCTCCCTGCCTTTGGCCCAGGAAAACAGTAGAGGATGGCTCAAAGCTTTGGGACCTTGCACCCATGCGGGAGACCCAGAAGAGGCTCCTGGCTTCGGATCGGCATAGCATCGGCCGTTGCGCTCACTTGGGGAGTGAATCATGGGACGGAAGATCTTCCTCTCTGTCTCTCCTCTCTTTATATCTGCCTTTCCAATAAAAATAAATCCTTAAAAAAATGAATGAAAAAATTGTTGAAACATGAAGATGGATTTGTACATATTCTATCTAATGGAGTCACTAGGTCCCTGGTGTACAGTATTCCACACTCACCTGCTACACTAAGGTTCAGGATGGCCATGTCACTGAAGCCATTATCTTCAAATGAACATTGATATGATCCCTCATCGGAGATGCTGATATTATTAATTCTGAGGGTCACCTGGCCCTCTCCAATGGTCTCTTTCACAAACTCTACACGACCCACATATTCCGGGTCAGCTTCTCTGTTTTCTTCTCGACCACCTCTGTAGAGGTACACAGGTTTGGAATGATCACCCCTGAACCAGTGTATCTCCATGAGCTCTGCACTGCGTGGTGGGGACAGCTGACAGGTGAGTTCAGCCTGTCCTCCTGCTATTGCCACCACATGTTGCGCGGGCATGGTCACCATCAGCTTCTCTGTGGAAGAAGACAGAAGATCAAGATATGTCAAAGCGAACAGCATCCCGTTTGCTTACATTGACTGGAACACACCAAATTTTGCCCATTTCAAATGGCTATTTTGAATTTCCAAAATTTAGAGTCTTGTCATTAAAAACAACAAAAACATCATCAATAAATGTTACTATTGTAATAAAGGTATGTAAATCAAGTTTTATTACATCACTCAAAATTAAGTTAAAATACCAAGTGTTATTTTAAATGTTATTATCAGTGAAATCTTATGTTATAACTTCATTTTGTTTTTCATAATTTTAAGAGTCTGGTGAATTTCAAAGATTTATCAGTTTGTGGTGGAGGAACTGTAATGCATAATGATGCAGTTTCATGCATCAGCTGTAAGATGGGATGAGGAAAGTGTCATGAGGAACAGAGGTTTGTACGCTATAAAAGTTAAGATGCATAAATCCCAATTAAAATAGGACAACTTTAGAAACCATATATTCCCTATTTTGGTCTCCAAGAAAAGAGGAACCGAATACACAGAAAAGTAAATGAGGAATGAATTTTGTGTCCTACCCTCAAAAAGCAAAGTATAAGAAGAATACGGTAATGAATGGCATTAAGTGTGACAACACCCATGAGGCATGCAGAAAGCAAGAAAAATGACAGATTCTGCTTGAAAATGTCTTGATGTGATTGTTGGTAACTGACCATGATGTGCTGTGTGATTTGAGACCCTGATGAAAGCTGTTAGTGATGGCGTGACAAGGTACATGGAGGGGTAGCCTGCAGTAATGCCGTATTGAATCTGCCAGCGACAGCGTGGTGTGGGCTGCCAGCTTATCAGTGCTGTTCAGCACCTGCTCCCCTAGGCTGGGACAGAAGTTTCTGCTTCTGTGACACCAGTTGAAATGTGAGGACCCCAAATTTGAGGCTTTAGGATATAGCTTCTTCTGAAAACAGGGCTTTTTCTGAATATACATTTCAAAATAGTTACTTTCCTTTCTATCGTGAGCATAAAGATACTTCTCTATAATATTCACAGTGATAATCAGAGCATGAAGATACTTCTCTGTAGGGAGCCATGTAGTTGGGTCAGATGTCATGGGTACGTCATGAGCACCGCTCCTCAGTTAGCAAGGCTGCGAGGAGTTTCTGGGTGCATGGCATGGCCCGGCAGAATGTCTCTGGTCACCTCATTGCTGCCTCACCCCATTGTATGGACACTCAACCACCTCTGTGATGTTTCATAGAATTCTTCTTAGGATGTTGTTGTTTTTCTGCTAATGTGAAGTGATTCCTGTAACTGGTATGACACCTCAAATTGATCAATCCTTTTATGATAAAAACACCTTTAGTAACGGTAAGGCCATGTCACACAGCTAAAAGTATACAATAGTATAATTGAGCCCAAAATGTTTCCAAACATCCTGTTATGTGTCCACTTTTGTGCTAAAGTTTGCCCTAGTGTAAGTAATGTTTTCCTTAAGAAATGGCTTGATAATATCTTGCAACAGATGGCAATCATGGAGGTACAAAGAGTTTGTTTACCATGCTCCTTAAACTGTTACAATACATGATATGATGCATTTTAGTTTCTTACCACAAGAAAGCAAAAGTATATGGGACATCTTTTATAAGGAAATAAATGTGGACACCCCTCAAAATGATTTAAAATCTTTATATTTTATTGGCACTTATATTTAGGGAAAGAAAATACTTTATACAGATGAAAGAAATTTTCTTGTAAAGGCCTTCTGTTTGTACATTGGCTGAGCTGCCTTGATCGCTTTCACTGCTCTTTAACAAAAGAATGAAAGACAATTGAATCAGCACTAGGTGAAGGTGACAGTAATTAATGCATGATTTGGTTATAAGACTTACCAAAAAATCTATGTTATATACTTTGATAAAATCCTTCATTTATGATCTTTTAATTCTGTACTCTTAATATTTTATGCAATATTGGTTTGATTGTGTTTAGTAAAAATTGATTTTGAGTATAAGTAAACTACTTGTCACTATGTAACTGCATTTGCTACCAACCGTGGAGTTCTTGGCTTCAGCCAGTTGATTGCAGGTTTCAAT
Source organism: Ochotona curzoniae (assembly GCF_017591425.1). NCBI lineage: Eukaryota > Metazoa > Chordata > Mammalia > Lagomorpha > Ochotonidae > Ochotona > Ochotona curzoniae. The sequence continues at coordinate 17,413,788 of NW_024465649.1, forward strand.
GAGTAATGGTTTGTTATAAATGTTTTCTTTGAAATAGAAAAATATTTTTAGGATTGCTTCTTGCATTTTCATAGCCATGATGTAATGAAAAATGAAACAATTGGATGTTGTGCAAAAGCATGTGATGATTTATGTATAAATAAAGAAGGCAACTATTCTGAGTTGTCCATTAGGGGCATCACGTCATAGTGGTCCGTGCCTTATCTTTTCCTATCATCTCGCCGATCAACACATCCTTTGCAAGCTCTCAGTCAGCTGGAGCTGGTCTCACTCACTTCTCTACAGTATTCACAGTGTGATAATCAAATAGAAATACTAGGAAAAAGCACAAAGGTGGGTTTGGCATGGTGGCTCAGTAGCTAAATCCTTGCCTTCCATGTGTGTGGGGGATTCCATATGGGCAATAATTTATATCCCGGTTGCTCCATTTCCCATCCAGCTACCTTCTTGTGGCCTGGGAAAGCAGCTGAGGATGGCACAATGTCCTGGGACCCCCACCCGCTTGGGAGACCTAGAAGAAGCTCCTGGCTTTGGACCGATGCAGATCCGGTCATTGTGGCTACGTGGGGAGTGAACCAGCAGACAGAAGAACTCTATCTGGCTCTCTTTGTCTCTGTAAATCTGCATTTTCAATAAAATAAAGTTTAAAAAAACCTTTTTTTAAAAGCACAAAAGTGTTCTGTCAATGATTAGGATTATAAGGAGTTTTTAACTTTCAGATTGGTCCATGATGGGCATCCAGTAATTCAGTAATTACTTTAGAATTTTCTCAGAGGAAATTCCTCATTAATGTTTCCCTCAGAGGACTCTTACCATAGATACCTCTGTATCCAGCTCCCTGAACTCCAACTTTGTGGACAACAGTCCCTATAACTTTAATTCTTTCATTGATCTAAGGTGAGTTTTTGATTTTCAGTTTTTCAGGCTTTTTTTGCTTTTCTGCTTTTCCCGTGATGTTATGATGGAGTGAAGGTGACTGAGATCCTACATGCTGGCCCAAAGATTAGAAGACTACTCTATACATGATGTCCAAAGCTGTGACTCAGTAGGTGCAAGTTCTTACCTGAAGCTGATGACATCACTTGCAGAAGAAAGCTTATGTAACATGCAAGTGAAGAAAAGGATTTACTCTTCATATCTAGAAAGGAGACAAGAATAACAATATGGAGCATGAGACAAGAATGTGGATTGTAGACACACAAAATTAAATATACAAAAGAGGCAACTTTAACAGTCTTTTCTTAAATAGTCCTTCCATAATAAACTTCCACATCCTTTCACGTGTTTTGACCAGATTCACAATTCATCTGTCCCACTCTCTCACACCCAGGTTTCCTTTCTTTCACTTTGTGATTTGTTCAAAGAACAGTTTATCCAACTGGTCACATTGTAAGGAAACAAATGGAAGGATGGCATCTACTGGCAAGCACAAAGCAGAAATCCCAAATCAGCACAAAGAAAGTCTTTGCAGGCTTCATGTGCTTGACCATCCAAGATGAGTTACACCAAGATGAGTTACACCAAGCTCTGCTGTAACTAAACTGCCTTGTTCCTTTAAAACATTATTTCTAAAAATAAAACACTGCTCAAATATTTTAATTAGTGATTTTTAATTATCAGCATTTCACCTCTTAATATGACAGGAGTTTTCTTCATTCTGTCAAATTATAAAATCTGGAAAAGTGACATGCACACACCTACATCAGAATACACCTGAAGGAATTTCAAATCAATAATTTTTTTGACTCTTTGCAGTCTGATATAAACAGCAAATGGGCAACTTGAAATTGAGAAGAATTCATGAAATCAGAAGAGACATAACCTAAGATTTACCAACTTTAGAAAAACCCTGAAGAATGCCACATAAGCCAATCAAAAGACTGTCCTTGGACCTTTAAGCCAATGGCTGAGGATTGTGTGTAAATACTGTCTTGGGTACAGCCAGCATTGTGCTGCAGCACATTAGGTCACCCATTGCAATAGAGTGGCATGCTTTGGGTAAGGAAATAAGCAGAAATTTTTCAAAAAAGCAAATTCTAACAGCTTAGAGACATATGAAAAAATTTTAGGATCCCTAGCTATCAGGGAAATAAGAATAAAAACAACATTGAAGGTCCATCGGCTCCAGTGAAATTGGTCTACATCTGGAAATTTACTAACAACACTTGCTGGATTACACGTGAATAAAATTTTCCTCCACTCCACTGTTGAGTGGAATGTAAATGAAACCATCCACTATAGAAGTCAGTATGGAGAGTAGTAAGACAAAGGAATATTGGTCTTCTGCATGACCCAGCTATCCCACTCCTGGGAATGCAGCCAAAGGAAGTGAAATCTGCACTTTAGAAAGCAGCCTGCAACCCTGTTTTAGAGCAGTATAATCCACAATCTTGAAGACATGGACAGTATCCAGATGCCCATCAAAGAGGAGTGGGTAAAGAAGCTGTGGTACATCTGCTCCAAACACGTAATACTACTCAGCCATCAAAAATGAAATTCTAACATTTAAAACAAAATAGTCCCAATTGAAGATCATTATACTCAGTGAAATAAAGTCAATCCCAAAAGGATAAATATCATGTTTTCTCTGATATAAGGCAAACTTCATGAAAAATACAAAAGCTATAGGTACATAGCTAATGTTATATAAATATGTGTTCTCAGAGATGAACTGTATAATGCAGACGAGCATCCTGGTAAATGAAGATGCATTGCAGTGTGCATCTGTAATCTCATATAAAAGGAAGAGTCCCAATAAAACTGTTACATATACTCTGACAAAATATATTGTGTTATCCAATATTGTCCATACTTAAACTGCTATTATACACTTAAATCATAGAATATTGCATTTATGACTGTTGCTGATGGGCTATACTATTGTAATAACAATGGGAAAGATCATATTGGGGAGATTGGGGTGGGAGAAAGGGTAATCTTTAACCTACAAAACTGCATCATGGGAAATAATAATAATAAATGCAAATATCCCCAAAATGCCACCTGCAGTTCCAGCTATTCTCTTTTGATAGAGCTTCCTATTAATGTGCTTAGTAAACCATGAGGATGACCTAGATACTTGAGTCCAGAATGGAGTTCCTGGCTGTGACTTCAGCCTGACCCACACATCAGGGGATGGAAGATATCTCTGGGTCTCTTTGACTCTGCCTCTCCCTCTCCTACTCTCTGTCCTTAACACCATTTCTTTGAAATAAACAAGTATCTTTTAAAAGCAGAAGCCTTGGTAAGATACAGAATGTTTGCATTCTGATGCTATATTTCCATCTAAGAATCCCAATAGGTCCCGACAGGACTGATGAAAAGAACAACCTTTCTTCTAGAATAACTTTTCTCTTATTGCTTAGAAAAGAAGAATTGACACACGGTTGAAGCTATTTTAACTTTCATCTGTTCTCCATTCCCTATAGAAGTAATGTCCTAAAATGTAGGGAAGGAGCAGCAGAACCTTAGCCATTGAGCAGTTCTGATGCAGCACTGCAGCAGTGTGAGCAAAACAGAAACATACTCAAGCTTTGATGGAAGAGTGAGGCTGTTTGGTCATCCCAACATAACATGTGTAAGGGGAAAAGAAGGGCTATACACGAAACACAAGGAGGAATAAAACTAGAGCTTAATCGAGAAAGCAGGGAATGTTCAGGGTCTTCTGCTTATTCCCACCTCCCTCAGTATGAGCAGGCATTAAGTAGAAGGAACAGTAATATGTGTTTAAGGGAGCTTTGAGAAGCACATACTCTCTAGAAATCAGAGTGAAAGCAATATCTAAGAATAAACAGTAGTTAACAACAAGAAATGAACAGAGAATTCCAAGCCAACTGAATAGGGGAAAGACCTGCTGATGTTGACTAGGGAAAGTTGACAGAAGAAAAGCACAGGAAGTACATTCTCAGGTAGGGTTGTTGGAAATTTGTAGTGAAAATGTTGCAGAGAACAGAGAGACAATGTGGACTAGGATGGACAGTGGAAAAATGCAGCAGAGATTAAGGGTACCATTGGGAACTACTGTGCTTGGAGGCTGGAAGAGATATCAGCATTGAGTGCAAGTTGGGAATGGAAGGCAGCAGCCAGTGGCAATGATGCCTGAGGTGGATTTTTGCAGACTACACTGACTTTGTGTCTTGCCTGGAATCCCAGTGGGAGACAGGGTATTTACATATTTCCAGAAAGAAAAGTACATTTTATTCTCCCCATCTTGCAAAGTGGCTGTGAGATAGTGCCATATCTATACATATACAAATATGTATATATGTATATATGCATGTGTATGTATAGCATATGTATATATATTAAAAATATATGTATATATACATATATATGCATATATATGTAGATTCTCACTCAAGGTGCTAAGAACTCCATACCCAGAGAGAAGTTCAGTGCCCAAGCCATTTTCAGCTACCATTGAAAACAACTGCTCTGGCACCACATACTGCATATGACTCCTAGGGAACTCAAAGTGTTGGTGAATGGCATCGTCCCAAAGGAACAGCACAGGCCTTCCAGAATCAAAACTACTCCATTTGGGTCATAAATGTTAGATAACATCAGCTTAGGTAACAGCTATCCTGGAATCCCTGTTTTGTCCCTTTTCTTCCTATGCCCATTGTGGCTACAATAAAGAAATCACGCCTGGTGATCATGGCACCCAAACAAGGATGTAGATTCTCAGTCAAGGCATTAAGAACTCCACACCCAGAGAGAAGTTCAGTGCCCAAGCCATTTTCAGCTACCATTCAAAATGACTGCTCAGGCACCACATCCTGCTGAATGTGCCTGTGACACCTAGGCAACCAGGTGTGTTGGTGAATGGCATCATTCTGAAGGAGCAACACAGGTCTTCCAGTGCCAAAACTATTCCATTTGGATATTTCACTTCACATTCCATCAGCTTTAGTCACAGCTTTCCCAGAAAACCTGTTTTGTCCTTTTTCGTCCTATGCCCATTGTGGAATATTTATATTTTTTCTTAATCTTAATTATTTAATCTTAATTTTTTGCTGACAATTGGAGCTACCCTGGCCAGTCTGAGCAAATTCCAGGCCTGAATCACATGCTCACCAGTTGGAGTTATGGTCCACCAAGGAAGTTTCTCAAGTTCTCCACCAAACCAAGATCTCACACATGCCTGTCGGTCCGAGGGCTTTACAGGACATAGACTACCCTCTCTTTCTCAGCCTGTGTATAAGTGGTGGATGTTGTGCTCGGCCTGCCTTACATTGTATTCTTGAATGTGCCTGTGGGTGCTACAACTTAGATCACTTAGCCTGTATCCAACTCTAGTATCCACGAGTGTCAGTGGGTTCCATGGTCATGACTAGCTCATTCTGTCACCACCCCTAGAGCCCCCCAAGCCAACCAGTGGATATTACAGATCCACAGGAGTGGGCTCACACATCCCAATGCAGAATATGCTCCCAGACCCAGTACTCTTGTAAGCTCGTCAGTGCTATGGCCCAGCTTACCACTTCCCATTCCCAGTTCTGATTCTCACTGGTGAGTCCCATGCCTAGCATTGCCAGGTAGGTGCCCAGTCCTAAATTTAGTGTATATCAATGAGTGGAATTTGGCATTGTTCAATCCTAAGTACTCTAGTTTGGATCTCCCACATGAGCTAGTGCTTAGTTCTGAGCCTCAAACATCATTGTGTGCCTCCCTCAAAATCACACCGTCAGCTGACCTGAGGGCTTCACCTAGCACAATTGGAGCCCAGGCCAACTAACCTGAACCCACTCCTCAGAACCCCATTCCCAGGACAAGCCAACCCACCTGGATCAGCGTACCTTGCATGCCAATAGGCCTGAGCCTCCAGGCCCGAGTCCTGCAACCCGAGACACTGCTCCAAGGACAAATCAACCCTCCTGGCTCCGAGCACATGGTGGACAAAGGGGACTAAGCCTCCAGACTTGAGCCACTGCTTACCACTCCGGCTCTGAGTACCTGGTTGCTTTTCTTTAAAATAAGTTATTTATTTTATTGGAAATGCAGATCTGAATTATGGGGAGAAGGAGAGGCAGAGTAACAGATTTTCTACCTGCTGTTTCACTCTCCAAGTGGCTTCAATAGCCAGAGCTGAGCTGATCTGAAGCCAGGAGCCAGGATCTTCTTCTGATCTCTCTAATGGGTGTGGTGGGTCCCAAGGCTTTGGACCATCTTACACTGCCTTCCCAGGACATAAGTGGGGACTCAGAAGGAGAATCGAGCAGCCACAACATGAACTGGAACATATACAGGATCCTGGTATTTACTAGATGAGGATTAAGCCATTAAACCATGGTGCTGCTTCTGAGGTACTGTCATTTTAATGCAAATACAAATAGCAGCAGCTTTAGCTCATAATTGCATATCTAGGAGATATTACTAGAGGGACAAATCTGCATATCACAGTGACTTTGAGTCTGGCCTGTAGGACTGACACAGTCATGTGGATCCACTTAGGACTAAGACGTGCATCACACATTCTCTGACCTTGTTATAGGCTCCTGTGCTCAAACTGATGAAGTATAGCTACCATAGTCAGCTGGCTCTGGGTCCACCTCTGCTCTCTGTGGATGGGGAAAGCCCATGAGAAAGAGTGGCTCCTCTGCATCCCATGTCAGTGGGGAGATACATGCTATATGACGGAGAATTGTGTAATTGCACAATGAGGTGTAGCATGTGCCTGGGTCTCTGGGCAATCACTGTGTGTGGCTTTAGAGGAACAGAGATCCCTGATAACTGTAGTGGATCTTTGCAGGATTCCATGCTCCCACTGAGAAACATGAACTACATTTATGAGTTTCATGTCCTGAAATGGGCAGGAGCTACAGCTACTGCAGATAAACTCCAGACATAAGTCACCTTTGAATCTTCAGCTGCAAGGGAGACCTGGGAGAAGCTCTTGCTTCCTGGCTTCAGATTGGCTCAGCTCTGGCCATTGTGGCTACATAAGGAATCAGCAGATGGCAGATCTTTCTCTTTGTCTCTTTTTCTCTCTGTGAATCCAAGGCATGGGTCATGTTTGATTGGAGGAAATGAAGTGGTTATGCTAGCACATATGATCATGTCATCCTCCATACTGACAACAAAGTTGTACAATTGCAAACCTGATATATCTCACCCAAAACTTAAGCAAAGACCAGATTTCCTTGGCTCCACTCAGCACATATTTATGGCTGTCCACTGAAGGAGCAGGAATCCCACTAAGCTGCAGAAGCATAGTTCAAAAATAAAAGTCACCAAAAGAGAAAATTAACAAGTATTATAACAAATGCTTAAGGCCTGGTGACATAACGTAGTGGCTAAAGTCCTTGCTTTGCATTCACTGGGATCTGATTTGGATGCTGGCATGTGTCCTGGCAGCCCCACTTCCCATCCAGCTCCCTTCTTGTGGCCTTGGAAAACAGTTAAGCATTGCACAAGTCCTTGGAACCTTGAATTCACATGGAATACCTTGAAGAAGTTCCTGGCTCCTGGCTTTAGATCCAGGCTTGGCAGCCATTGGGGGAGTGAACCAGTGGATGGAAGATCTTTGTCTTTCCTCCTCTCTGCAAATATGACTTTCTAATAAAAATAAATAAATTTTTTTAAATGCCATTTAAATACAAGAAACAGGAACATGGAAGACAATATGAGTCTCACAAAGAAGTACAAAAATACTTCAATAATAAAATGTGAAAAAGAGTTAGATGATGCACTTGGAGATGAATTTTAAAAATACATATTTCAGTTATTCAAAGACACAGACAAGTGGAATAAAAATATCCATACAGGATGTGGATGAAAACATTATCTAAGAGAGCAAGAAATTGAAGACAAATCAAACTCAGTAATTAAAAACAAATAATTCAATATGCCAAATAGAAAGTATAGAGGAAAGCCATGACAACAAACATGATGAGGTTAAAGAATATCCAAGACAGAAGACTAATCCTTGAAAAATCTCAGTCAGACAAACAAAAAAGAGAGTTAGAAAAAGTGAACATACTATTTGAGATGTATGCGATCTTGTTAAAAGACCAAACATAATATCTTAGAAATTCCTGGAGGTATGAAAACAGAGAGTGAGTTAGAAGGCTTAATCAGTGAAATAATAGCAGAAAACGTCCCTAACTTGCAGGAAGAAAGACATACAAGCACAGAAAGTATACTGAATTTCTAGCAGACATGATCAGAAGATATTTTTAAATGTATTAATGTTCTTTAAGAAAGTTACTTCATTTTTATTTGAAAGGCAGAATTGGGAGGGGGAAGAAAGAAAAATAGAGAGAGTAGAGCAAGAGAGAGATCTTCCATTTGCTGCTTTACTCTCCCAAATGGCCAAAGCTGGGCTGCTCCTAAGCTGAAATCAAGCACTTGGGCCACCTTCCATTGATTTCCCAGGCACATTAGCAGGAGCAGGATCAGAAATGCAATAGCCTGGACTTGAACTAGCGCCCGTATAGGCTACTGGCCATGTGAGAAGAGGGTTCACTTAGTCAATAAATGGAACAACTTGGTACGACGCTGGCCCAATTAAGCAGAAGAGAAAACAACCAATGCATTAAATTGAACCTGAGAAAGGAGATGTAACAAAGACGCACACACACACACAAAACAAAATGAACCATAATTAATGCAAATTATGCCAAAAATTTGAAAAACCAAAAAGAATCTGATATAATTTCTGGGCACATGCATCTTCCAGATTAAATTATGATGGCACAAGAAGACTTAACAATGATGAAGATGGGAGAATCAAGATGGTGGAATAGGGTAGGAACACATTTAAATGGACTCTGCTTCATCCTGATTAAAAAACAGGAGAGGACACATTCCAGGGAATAAGAGAGGACAGAACAACAGCAGAGGGGTGCCTGGAGACTGACAGACACAGGAAAGGAGCAGACTCAATGGTGTGATATTGCAGTGGTTGATACTCCAGGGGCATTCCGCTAATGGGTGACATGAATTCCACCAGAAGCCAGAATTCCACCAGCAACCAGGTGGGAAGTGACTTTCACTTGGAGCTGGGAAGTAAAACCAGACAAAGAACTGTCCAACTTACTGTTCCATTTGATTTGATCAGGAGCAGAGGCAAAGGAGCAGATCCCAGATGGACAATGCGAGAACAGGGTGGATTTCACAGCCCAGTCAGCCCCATAGTGCCGAATTGGTACATCAGGCGCCATTTTGTTCACTGTGGCAAATGCTTTAGGACTGGAGGAGACAACAGTGAACTGTGCATGTGCTGAGTTCACAAGAACTCACTGAGTTCAGTTGATTGCACTGGTGCCAAAGGAAAATAATACTGACTGTGGCATTGTACTGGTCATTATAGGTCAGTGTGGCACCCAGATCCAATGTTCAACATGTTCTGACAAGATCAGCGCAAACAACCTAACTACATAGGACACCTGGTGTCTCTCTGATCTTGGAACCTGCTACAACCAGAAGGTTGCAGAAACAAGGGTGCAGCCTCAGCATGGTATCACAGAAGGTGGTGAGTGGTGAGCCAAGAGCTATGGCTGTGGAGACCATGGTGAAAATCTAACATAAGAACCCAGACCTGGAACTCACTGGAGGTTGTGGCACAAGTGGCTGTAAGCAAAAACTTGTGTACCAACTGCAATAAGTAAAATCACATTGTAGACCTGTGGGTGACACAGCTTAGAAACCTGAACAAGAAGAAGACTCTGCTAACCAGAAGAACAATCATCAAAATCAAAAGAAGAGACAAAGACACAATGAATATTACTGAAAACTCCCCTGCAAAAGAGCAAACCCTATGCCAACATCAGAGTTAACTGAGGAAGACATCAAATTAAAAGTACAGTGGAGAATCTCCAAAATAGAATGAAGCATGCAGAATAAAGAATCTCAGAATTGGAAGATATTTCCTGTCACCAGGGAAAGCAAACAAAAGCTGGAAGCAGAGCTGGATCAGGCCCAAAAAATGTATGCAAGAATTGAAAGACACTATGAAGAGGCCAAATATAAGAGTTATGGGAGTCCCAGAAGGCGCAGAAAGAGAAGCTGAATTTGCAAATGTATTTAATGAAATAACAAAGGAAAATTTCCCTAATCTGGAGAAAAAATTGGGAAACAAGATGCAGGAGAAACACAGAATTCCCAACAGGCTTGATCAAAAGTGATCTTCACCAAGACACATGATCATCCAGCTCTCTGCAGTTGAATATAAGGAAAAGATCCTTAAATGTGCATTTGAAAAAAATCAACTGACATATAAAGGAATGCCAATTAAACTCACAGGAGATCTCTCACAGGAAACTCTACCCACCAAAAGAGAACTTAGTGACATATTCCAGATTCTGAAAGAGAAAAATTCTCAGTCTAGGATAACATATCCAGCAAAGCTTTCTTTTGTCTTTGAAATTGAAATAAAATTCTTCCAGAGTAAAGAAAAGCTAAAAGAATTTGCCTCTTCCAAACCTGCTCTACAAATGATACTTCAAGATGTTCTCTTGACAGAGAAGAGGAATAGCACCTACCAAAACCAAAGGCAAATGGGAAGAACATCCCAATAAAATAACAATAGAAAACCAAATCAATGAATAATCCATTCTTAAAATGACAGCACCAAAGTACCACCCATACATATTAAATTCTGAATGTAAATGGCTTAAGCTAAATCAAACATCATAGATTAGTAGACTGGATTAAAAAAAAACAAAGCACATCTATTTATTTTCTGGAGGAAACACACTCCAACAAAGATCAGCGGACACTACATCGCATGGTTTTGTTGTTTTCGGTTGGTTTCACCTCTTCAAAACACTTTTTTCTGACTAAAACATTCAATGACTTGTAGATCATGCAGAGCCATCATTTTCTTCAAGAAGGTTCTTGATTTTCATTTCTTCAGCTACACATTAGTCATTTAGTAGCATGTTATTTAACTTCATGGTGTTGTTAATTTCTTTTTTCTCCCTGGTGCTGATTTTGTTTTGTGGTTTTTCATTTAAAGGAAAGTATAGTAGCTGTGTAATGGAGACTCTCATAGCTAGTAACATGTTATTTAACTTCATGGCATTGTAAATTTCTAATTTTTTTCTAACATCCAGATATGAGGATACAATGCAGTATGCATTTCTACTTCCAGACAAAGATGGACTTACAGTGAAACTGTTCACTATATCTTGATAATAGGATTCTGGACTCTCTGCCATTGTCTATGCCTGCAATGATGGACACATGACTGTGTATGAAGAACTATATTTTAGTAATGATATAGAGGAACTAGGTGAGGGGTGGGATTTGGGGAGGGGATAAGGGATATGACAGGAGCCTCTGGAACTGTATCATAAAAATAATAATAAAATGTAAAAAATAAAACAATGACTCTGATTGAGACTAAATCAATAAAACAGATTTTCCCCAAAAAATAGTTGTACACAACTAGGATGTTTCACTGCTGAATTCTTCCAAACTTATCAATAACTAAATCCAATACATCTCAAAGCAATCATGACAATTGATAGAGAAGCTACAGAAAATCCTTCTATGAGGTCATCATCACCTTAATTCCAAAATGAAAAACTTTGCAACAAGAAAGAGAACTATAGGCCAACAACCTTGATGAGCATGGATGCAAATATTTTCAACAAAATTGTAACTAATCTAACCCAGCCACACATTAGAAAGTTGATCTCCCGGACCAAGGAGGATGTGTTCCTAGCATGAAGGGATGGTTCCACATAAGCAAATTAAGAAATGTGACATTTCACATGAAAGAATTTATGTATACAAATCATACAATTCTCTCAATATGTGCAGAGAAAGCATTTGATAAAATATAGAACCCTTTTCATGATAAAAACCTTAAACAATTTTGGAATAGAAGGAACATTTCTCAACACAATCTATACAATATAACAAAATCACAATGACCATCTTGTTGAATGGGGAAAATTAGAATGAGGAACCAAACAAGGCTGTTCACTTTCATCTGTTATTTAATACAGACCTGAAAGTGTTAGCACAAGTCATTAGGCACAAAAAAGAAATCACAGGGTTACAAGTGGGAGAGGAGGAAGACAAAGTATCTATGCTAACAGGTGACATGATTCCTTATATATGGGAACCAAGAAACTCTACTAACGGACCATTATAACCATGAGAGAATTTGGTTAAGTTGGACAAAATAAAATCGACACACAAAAATCAATACCTTTGTACACACAAGCAATATCATGGCTGAGACACCTTGTGAGTTCAGTACCATTCAGAATTGTTATGAAAAATGTAAGTAACTTGCAATTAAACCAAGATTGTGAATTATCTATACAACAAAAATAATAGAGCATTAAATAAATGAATGAAAATACACAAAAATGGAAAATCTGCCACATTCATAGGCTGGAAAATTTAATATCATAATTATTTACACATTACTGAAAGAAGTTTACAGATTCAATATTGTCCCAATAAAATACCAACATCATTTTTGTCAGATCCAGAAGAAAAGAATCACAAGAATCACAACTAATTCAAGTAATCATAAACAACAAAATAAAGCCAGAGACATGAAAATAACAAAGTTTAAGATATATAACAGGAGAGTAATCAAAACAGCCTGGTACAAAAACAGACACGTAGAACAAAGGAAACAAATAGAAACTCCAGAAAAAACTCAACAAAGGAGGTCAAATCAAATGCTGGAGAAAGGGCAATAACAGCTTCTCTAAAAATTGGGAATATTCTTTTAGAAGTATGAAATAACACTTACCTCAGACTTTATTAAAATTCAACTCAAAAAGAATCAAATCTCTAACTTACAACTTTACAACATCAAATAACCACAAGAAAATATTGACAAAATGCTGTGAGACAATTACATAGGCAAAGACTCCTTAAGAAAGACTCCACAATGGGGCTGTCTGATGGCTCAATTGTTTGGTCCTTGCCCGGAAGGGGCTGACATGCCATTTGGACATGAGTTCATGTCCCAGCGGCTCAATTTCCCATTCTACTCCCTGTTTGTAGCCTGGGGAAGCAGTAGAGGACAGCCCAAACCTTGGGACTCTGCACCCACATGGGAGACATGAAAGATGCTCCTGGACCCTAACTTTGGATCAGCAAACCCCATGCCTTACAGCCACTTGGGGAGAGAATCAGTAGAGGAAAATCTTTATTTCTGTAAAATGTGTCATTACATTAAAAAGAAAGAAAGAAAGAAAGAAAGAAAGAAAGAAAGAAAGAAAGAAAGAAAGAAAGAAAGAAAGAAAGAAAGAAAGAAAGAAAGAAGGAAGGAAGGAAGGAAGGAAGGAAGGAAGGAAGGAAGGAAGGAAGGAAGGAAGGAAGGAAGGAAGGAAGGAAGGAAGGAAGGAAGGAAGGAAGAAAGAAAGAAAGAAAGAAAGAAAGAAAGAAAGAAAGAAAGAAAGAAAGAAAGAAAGAAAGAAAGAAAGAAAGAAAGAAAGAAAGAAAGAAAGAAAGAAAGAAAGAAAGAAAGAAAGAAAGAAAGAAAGAACCCAGAAACATAGACATTAAAAGAAAAATAGACAGGGCCCAGCACAGTGGCCTAGTGGCTAAACTCCTGCCATATGGGTGCTGCTTCTAATCATTCTAATCCCAGCAGCTCTCCGTTTTCCATCCAGCTCCCTGCTTGCAGCCTGGGAAAGCAGTCAAGGACAGCCCAAAGCCTTGGGACCCTGGACCTGCATGGGAGACCAGGAAAGAAGTTCCTGGCTCCTGGGTTTGGATCAGCACAGCACCTACCATTGCAGTCACTTGGGGCGTGAATCACCAGATGGAAGATATTCCTTTCTATCTCTCCTCCTCTCTCTACATCTGCTTTTCCGATAAAAATAAATACATTTTTAAAAAGCAGAAGAAAAATTAAAGCATATATTCTTATAAAGACTTGAACATGGTAGTTATAATAGCCTTATTTTAATGGCGAAAATACACTAATAACTCAAAATTTTATCAACAGATCAACGAGCTAACAAGTTATAGTGTCATTATGATATAAAATACAAGTACACAGCAGTATGAAAGACTGAATGAACTATACACACACGCCTATGAATCTGTAAGGGATTACTCTAAATTTAAACCATCAGATCAATATGATTAATCTCAAAGACCACATACTGCTTGGAGTGGCAAGATTCGCAATGATTCATAACTGGTGAACTATCAAAACTACTTGAGCAAGAACCCTGGAGCATTCCCTATATCTGGGACATGGGGAGAGTGGGAAATTGGGTGGGCCTTCTCCCTTAATACCCCCTTTTAACATGAAGGAAACAATATGGAAATAGTACTCTTACCCACTTTCCTATAGCCTTTGAACCTTTTTACCCTAATTAGCTATGTAAAGATAGTCAAAAATATAAAAAAAGAGAGAGAGAAAAAATATGGTTAATGTTACATATTTTCACTGTGTGAAACTCCAGAAAATGCTCTTGATGATTATGAAAACAAATCGATTTCCTGGAGATGAGAGGAACAGAGAGAGCAATTACAAAAGTATATGAAGACACTTTTGGAGTCAGGAATATGTTCACAGAATCGGCTGCTGTGATTTTCAAGGATATACACATACATAAAACCTTACAAATTGTTCACCTTACATACCTGCAATTAGATGTATAAAGTCAACAAATCTTTGATTTCAAGAGACACTTTTAGAATTAAATTAGGAGCACTAATACTGTCTTTTTAGTTGATATTTATAATAAGTAGCTATTTTATTTTTATTTTGGCAGAAGAGTCTTGATAATAGGGATATTTATCAGACAAATTTCTTTAAATTCCCTAGAAAAGACACTCAAATTGTAGGACGACTTCTGAAACTCAGAGCAGATTGGACTGTTATTAGCAACATACAAAACCAAAATTTGAAAACAGAAGTTCTCTTTTGAAGTACATCCCTGCCTTTTAGTCTTCTAATCTCCCAGATAGCCTTACTCTATAAGGAAAAGACCATCAAGACATGACAGGATTAGAACTGGAGCTCTGTAGGCTCTAGCTCTAAGAAACAAGCAAAGTGGACTTTTCCCATCCATCATTCACAATCTAATCACTTACTTGAGCTCCAGGATCCAGATAAATTTTCTTTACAGGTCCGTCAAAAAGTTGTCTTGGTGCTTGCAGATGATTGAACAGTACTCTTCTACCAATACCTACTAATTCTTACATTACAATTAAAGTTAGCAGTCAGCTTACTAGAGTTTCCACCTATTATCTGGGAACCGATAGATATCTGTCAAATTAAAACTAGCAACCACTTAGAGAGAAAAGAACAAGGTGTGAGTTTCATTCATTGCAAAATTTCTACTGCTGGAATGCATTGGCAGCTCACCTTGCAAGACTCAAGACATCTTTGTTATATTTGCATCAAGCCTGTTCTGACATGAAATAATTGTCTGACATGCTACCTGAGCCAAGGTGTTTTACTCCATGTGTTTTCCCCTGGATCTTTTTTGATATCTTGTGATATCATGTGATATGTGGCAAGGATTTAGGGGAATTCTTTCTCTAGGAAGAATTATGAAAGTTACTCTTACAAACACTGTTTACAGTTTCCTTTGACTCATCCTATCCTGCTGAATGCTATCTTTTCCATTTCCTCAGTTCTGTTTTCTTTCTGAACCTTACACTACATGCAGTTTAGAGAACAGAATTAGACACAACATAGGTGCTTGGAAAATAATTCTCAAACTGTAGATTCTTTTTCCATTGAGAGGAAATTATTCAGCCTCTGATGGAAATGCAACATTTCCATAGGAAACTTCCATTAATTTTGTTCTAACAGGGACGTGGACATAGACCTATCATACCACCAAATGTAGATAGCAAAGTAGACTTATGAAGGACATGATTTATACCTGAGAAGTAGACCACAGACAACTGCATCATGACCAAAACTCCAGAGAGGAACCCTTAGATATTGTGCTCGAAATATGTAAAGGACTAGAAGTGAGAAGAAGCTTTAATGTAACTCTTAAACAGAAATGGTTTCAAAATTAAAACAGCATGGGTGTTGCCTTGTATACACCAGGATCCCATAGGGGCACTAGTTCTAATCCCAGCATCCTGGCTTCCCATCCAGCTTCCTGCTTGTGGCCTGGGAAAGCAGTTGAAAACATCCCAAAGCCATGGGACCTGCAGCTGTGTGAGAGATGCAGAGGAAGCTCCTTATTCCCAGCTTTGGATCAGTTCACTACGGCCATTCCAGCCACGTGGGCAGGGAATCACTGCATGGAATTAGTTCTTCTCTGTTCCTCCTCTCTGTATATGACTTTCCAATAAAAATAAATAAATCTGTTTTTTTTTAAATAGCATGATACTAGAATAGAATTCAAAGCTTAAAATAGAACAGAGAGGCAGGAAATCAAATCCAAATACATACAGCCAGCGGGTGTATACTGTTATATTTTTACCAACCGATTTTTGGCAAAAGTGCTCAAGCCATACATTGAAGTAAGGATAATAAATTCAACAACTGGCACTAACAGAAAACTGGATTTATTTATGTAGAAAAAGGATATTAGAGCCATGCCTCTCACAATATATAAAAATCAACTCCAAAACCAGCACATTAGCCTAGTGACTACATCCTTGGCTTCCTGGAATCCCATCTGGACACTGGTTTGTATCCCAGCTATTGCACTCTCCATCCAGCTCTCTTCTTGTGGCCTGGGAAAGTAGTAGAGGATGGCTTGGGTCTCTGCACCTGCATGAGAGACCTGGAAGAAGCTTCTGGCTCCTGGTTTCAAATTGGGGGCCACTTGGATCGTGAACCAGGAGGCAGACGAACTTTCTCTAATTGCTTCTCTCTCTATATATATGTGCTTTCCAATAAATACAAACAAATCTTTTTAAAAATCAACTCCAAATTCATCGAAGGGCTAAATTCAAGATCTGAGACTAAACCATTTCTGAAAGAACATAAGGGGAACACTTCAAGATGTTGGTATAGAAGATGACTTCTTGCATAAGAACCCCAAAGCACAGGCAGCAAAAGCAACATTAAGCAAAAGCAATGATATCAAACTCAGAAGCTTTTGCGTGAAAAATAAAATGTTAAACGGAGTAATGAAACATGTAATAAATTTGGATAAATGCTGTAAACCACCTCTCTCAGAAAGAATTAATATGCTGAATATATCAACAATTTAAATTTTCAACAACAAAACAACCAATCCAGTTGAGACACGTTTAAAGATTTCAATACACAATTCCTGAAAGAAGAAATACAAATGGCTAACATCTATGTGTAAATAATGCTCAGCCTGACTAGCCATCAGAGAAATGCAAATAAAAGCCATATGAGATGCCACCTCACCACTGTGAGAATGAATAAAATCTAAAATGCAGAGTAACCAATAATGAGAAGGCTGTGAAGGATGGGGAACATTTATACACTGTTGTTGGAAATGTAAATTAGTGTAACCACTTGAAAAACAGTGTGGAGATTTCTTTAAAAACTAGAAATAGGCTTGCCATATCAGCCAGCAATCCCAACACTGGTCTATATCCAAAGTCTTGAACACAGTGAATCGAGGAGATATCTGCTCCACCAGGTTGACAGCAGCACTGCCCATAACAGCCAAAGTTTGGAATGAACCAAAGCATCCAACATCAGAGGAATGGATGGTGTGGCATATAGCAAAGAAATACTACTCAGTCATAGAAAGAGTGAAATTCTACTGTTAGGAGCAAAACAAACACAACTATAGGACATAACGTTTAATGGAAAAAGCTGGACTCACAAGACAGTTATAACATGTTCTCCCTTAAATGTGGCAGCTAACACTTAAAAACACAAAGATTTGGGCCCGGCGCGGTGGCGCAATTGGTTGTCCTCACCTTGCACGCCCGGGATCCCATATGGGCGCCGGTTCTAATCCCGGCAGCCCCGCTTCCCTTCCAGCTCCCTGCCTGTGGCCCGGGAAAGCAGTCGAGGACGGCCCAAAGCTTTGGGACCCTGCACCCGCGTGGGAGACCCGGAAGAGGCTCCTGGCTTTGGATCGGCATAGCATCGGCCGTTGTGCTCACTTGGGGAGTGAATCATCGGACGGAAGATCTTCCTCTCTGTCTCTCCTCTCTGTATATCTGCCTTTCCAATAAAAAAAATAAAAATAAATCTTAAAAAAAAACCACACAAAGATTAATTACTCCTCACTAAGGTATTGAAGATTCCTCTGCACACCCCTCCTAAAACTGTTCTGTGCCTCAACCCTTGACAAATGCCTTGTTAGAGTGATAATCCAGTTTAGACTATCCTAAAATCTGCCAAGTTCAGCAAAATTATGGTTCAACACTATAAACTGCTGAATACTAAAATGAAAATAGATATGAGACAGCTGAATAGTACCCTACAGCCATATTAAGGTGTATACCAGCCATTTCTGTGTATAAACTAAAATTGAAATGTCAATGAAGTAGTCACAGGATGTGGTTAAGAACTTGGATTCTTTTTTATAACATATTGGTTACTTGATACCATGTCAATTAATTCCATAATGTTGTAAATTGTCATTGATGTTATGTTGTGGCTTTAAACTGATCAGGATGATATTCTGCCAGCTCTGCCTTCAGACCAGAGATGGTCTCTCCAAGAAACTGTTGAATTTACCCGAACAATAAGATGCTGGACTCTATGTTTGGTATACTCTTGCAATGAAAGAATTTTGACGGAATTTGAAATGTAATTGAAAAGCAACAAGGTGGAGGAATCCACCATGGGGGAGGGTGTGAGGAGGGGTTGGGGGATTCCCAGAGCCTATGAAACTGTATCACATAACACAGTGTAATTAATAGAAAAATATATATATATATGTGTAAAAAGAAAAAGGTATTCATGTATCAGTGTCAAGCAAATATATTTTCTAAGACTTTATTTCTATCTTTGTCAACTCAATGTTTAAGAATGTTGTACTACTATATTTTTAATGATCTATATATAATGGTCATTTGTCCTTTCTGTTACTATTGAATGTTATTTTTATTACCGTTAAATTAGGGTCTTTTTGCGATTTACTTATTAATGTTTTTACTTTGTAAAGTGTTAAGCCTTTTTATGGTAATTTAATATAAAATTAAAATATGTTTTTCAAAGAAATGGAAGCAACAAAGTAAATTGGAGGGTGGGAAAGATAGAAGGAGAGGAAGAAACATTACTGTAAAATTTTTTAATTATATCTACAAATCACACTTAATCAGTTTAATGCTAATTAAAATTAAAATTTAAGACTATTAAATCATATTTTTAAAAATTGTGACTTTTGTAAAATGTGAATTAGATCATCATCATAAAATTAGTTTAAAAATTAATGATAAATCATAGCCTTTTTCAAACTTAAAAGAGTAAGAATTTATCAGCAGACTTTCAATTTCTGTAATTTCTAGAAATTTCTTTTTGAAAAAGGTAAATTCATATCAGATGCAAACATGGGCAGGCAAAATAGAATCAAATCTACTGCAAATCGTAAATACAGAAGACTATAGAGTAGGCACTGCGATACAGCAGATTTACCTGCAGACTGAGAGGCCCTTTCCCATATCAGGTTATCAGGAATCTCTCTCTCTCTCACTTCTTTTTTTTTTAACTTTATTTTTATCATATTTTTGACAACCTTTACATAGTTAATTAGGGTAAAAAGGTTCAAGGGCTATAGGAAAGTGGGTGAGACTATTATTTCCATATTGTTTTCTTCATGTATCTGAGGTAAAAGGGGGATGTTAGGGAGAAGCACCACCCAGTTTCCCACTCCCCACCCAGGACACTGATGTGGGGCATGCTCTGAGATCCCTGCTCAACTGGTTTTGATAGTTCACCAGTAATGAATTGCTGCCAATCTCGCCCTCCAACCACGATGTAGTCACTGAAGAATCCACTAATTGATACAGTCCATCATAGAGTCTCCATTTGTCCAGTACTTTGCTGCGAACATATAGCTGAGGTAGTTGATTAACTTGTTCTGTCTTCTATCTTTTCTTGGTTAGGGTTCTGAGTCCGGCATTTCGATTGGGGAGATCCCCAAATAAACTTTGTCTGGGGTGTTCCCAGACCAGATTCTTGTAGCAGAAAGTGGGATTGTGCTTGCAGCTCTAGAACTACACTATTGTAAAATACAGGGAAGGGGAGGGAAGAAGGGAAAGAGAGGAAAGGCAGGGTTGGGGCAATCCCTATACCTACAAACAGCACAATGAAAAAAAAAAAGAATAATAAAAAAGACAAAAAGAAGAAAATAATAAAAATGTAAAGCATCCATTGATGTGCCCTTGCCCTGCCCAACACTCAAGATTGGGTACTGTGGCCTAACCCTGCTAAGTATGCCCTGCAGCCCCAGGTTTTGTATGCATTGATGGGCAGCAGGTGATGCTACTTAGCCCAGTCCAGATCTCCCATGTGGGCAGGTGCCTTGACCTGACTCAGACATGCCTTTTGGTTTCTCCTTTCTAAACCACCCTGTCTCAGCTCCCTCGCTTTCCAGTGAGTGCAGTGGATTGGTCTGTAGAAATCCCAGAGGTCATTCCTTACCTGTCAAACATGCCCCCACTTGGCCCTATCCCTTATGTCCCCAGAACCTCTTTGCCTGGACAATCTGTAGCCAGCCCCTCACCCCCCTGCTGTAAGGGGACATGCGGCAGGCTTGGAGTCCAAGGCAGTGTGTCCTGGCCCCTTTCACTCTGTTGCATGGTGATCCCTATGTATCTTTAAAAAAACAGAATAAGCACTAGGCTACACATTGATACAGTTAACACAGAATTCAAACTAATCAGAGATGGAATGCTTGCCAGCTATTGGATTCTTTTTTCCTGGCAGGGTACATTTGCTCAAGTTAAACGGAACCTACACAATCACCTACATCTGGGGAAGTAGGATCTTTGAAAGAATTCATTTTCTGTTAAACTACTTAATAAAATAATTGATAGGTGAAAGCCAAAAAACAGCCAACAGAATCATGGATATGTAACATACATATTCAAGTAAGAGATGCGATAAAAATAAAACAAAGAAAAGGACACCAACACAAACACATACACACACACACACAAACACAAACACACACACACAGAGATAACATAGTTTCTTCTAACATTGGAAACTATCCAGGGATGTCTCCTTTCATCCATGCTGGTCAACAGCACACTGGATGTTTTGGTTAGTGCAATACAATAAAAAAAGGGAAACAAGAGGTACAGAGATTAGAAAGGGAGAACTAAAACTGCCCCTGTTCATAAACTGCTACTGTGCATGGAAAACCCAAAGGAAACACACAAGAAATCTCGTGGACTCAGTAAGCAGTTACAGCAAGGTTGTAGCATGCCAAAGTCAGCTGGCTTTAAAGTTACTTTTAAGTTTTTTAAAGTTACTTTTTTAAGTTACTTGTTATCAGTAGCTTCAAATACCTGCATTCTTGCTTGGACTTAATAAATATATTCTGATGATTCACATAAAGAAATCAAGAATTTTTTATGTACTTGTTACTATTTATAATTGGACATAATCCAAAGAATTGATAAAAAATTTAAATGAAATAACACATATAATAGTTGTAGTCCCACTTGCTAAAAATTTACTGGTAAAATGTTGGCATAGTTCCATCTAGTTCTGTGTGTGCCAAAAATGGCACATTCTCCCTTATAAATGTGCCTTCCATCTGACAACATTGTGGCATAGTAGTCTAAATTTCCACCTGCAGCACCAGTTTCAGGTATAAGCTCTGGTTTATGCCCCAGCTGCATCACTTCCAATCCAGCTTCCTGTTTATGGCCTGAAAAGGCAGCAGAGGATGGCTCAAGTCCTTAGGACCCAAAATATGCATAGGAAATCTGGCTCCTGGCTTCAGACAGACCCAGCTCCAGCTGTTGCAGCCATTTGGCATGTGAAACAGTAAATGGAATCTCTCTTTCTCCCTCTATCTCTCTCTATCTCTACTTTTTGTAACTCTTTCCTTCTACTCTCTCAAAAAAAGCAAAAAACAAGCTTTTTTTAAATCAAAAGAAGAAATGAATGTATATCGGTTTAGTTGAAAATACAATGTTTTATCAAATTTAATTTTAAAATCTTTGCCAAACAAATTGATAGGAATTATAGATATGATAATTTTAGTTATTTTGTAACTGTGTCAAAGACAAATATAGCAGCTATGGGAGTTCCAAAATCTGCAAAAAGAGATGCTGGGTTTAAAGATGTGTTCAGTAAAATAACAAATTTTCTTCCCTAATCTGGAGAAAGAATTGAGAAATAAAATACAGGAGAGGCACAGAACTCTCAACAGAGTTGATTAAAAGCGATCTTCACCACGACACATGATAATCAAGCTTTCTTCAATTGAACATAAGGAAAAGATCCTTCCTGTGAAAAAAATCAATTGACATATAAAAAATGCCAACTAAACTCACAGGGGACCTCTCACAGGAAACTCTAAAGGCCAGAACAGAAGAAAATATCATATTCCAGATTCTAAAAGCAAAAAAGTGTCGGCCCAGGATAACATACACAGCAAAGTGTTCTTTTGTCTTTGCAAATAAAATAAACTTCTTCCACAATAAAGAAAACTCAAATAATTTGCCTGTTTCAGACCTGCCCTACAAATGATACTTAAAGATGTTCTACTAACAGAGAAAAGAATACCACCTGCCAAGGCCAAAGACAAATTTGAAGATCATCCTAGTACAAGGAAAACAGAAGACTAAATCAATGAACAACCCATTGCTAAACTGACAAGACCAAATTACCACCCATCCCTATTAACCCTGAAGGTAAAGGGTGTGAATTCATCATTCAAATGTCACAGATTAGTGGACTTGATGAAAAGACAAAATTCATCTATCTGTTGCCTACAAGAGACACATCTCTCCAACAGAGGTTGGAAGGATTACTGTAGATTTCTATGTTTTGTTTTTATTTTCATTTTTGAAACAGTGTTTTTCTGATAATAAATTTGTCACAGACTCACAGGTCATACAGTAGCATCCTTTTCTTCAAGAAAGTTCCTGATTTTCATTTCATTTATTCAGCAACACATCAATCATTCAGTAGCATATTGTTTAACTTCATGGCATTATAATTTTCTTTTAAAAAATATTTAGGGCCCGGCGCGGTGGCGCAGTGGTTAAAGGTCCTTGCCTTGCACGCCCGGGATCCCATATGGGCGCCGGTTCTAATCCTGGCAGCCCCGCTTCCCTTCCAGCTCCCTGCCTGTGGCCCGGGAAAGCAGTCGAGGACGGCCCAAAGCCTTGGGAACCTGCACCCACGTGGGAGACCCGGAAGAGGCTCCTGGCTTCGGATCGGCATAGTATCGGCCGGTTGCGCACACTTGGGGAGTGAATCATCGGACGGAAGATCTTCCTCTCTGTCTCTCCTCTCTGTATATCTGCCTTTCCAATGAAAAAATAATAAAAATAAATCTTTAAAAAAATATATATTTATTTATTTTTATTGCAAAGTCAGATATATAGAGAGGAGGAGAGACAGAGAAGATCTTCCGACCATTGATTCACTACCCAAGTGGCCTCAAGTTCCAGAGCTGTGCTGATCTGAAGCCAGGAAACTGACACCTGCTCCAGATCTTACATGCAGGTGCAGGGTGCCAACACTTTGGGTCGTCCTCAACTGCTCTTCCAAGCCACAAGCATGAAGCTGGAGGGAAGGTTGGCTGCCGGGATTAGAACTGGCGCCCTCTTGGGATCCCAGTGCATGTAAGACAACTAGGCTACTGAACTGGACCTGCATTGTAAAATTTCTGTCCTGTTGTTGATTTTGTTTTGTAACTTTTCATTTAAGGGCATGTATATTAACTATGTAACAAAGACTGTTATACCCAGATGTGAGGATATAATGTAATATGCATCTCTACTTAGAAATCAGAGATGGACTCACAATGAAACTGTTAAATATATCTTGACAATAAGATGCTGGGTTCTCTACCATTGTCCATACCCGCAATGTCTGTATATACTTAAATAGATGAGTGATGGACTTATGACTGTGTATGAAGAAATGGACTATTTAATACTGTAAAGGAAATCAGGCGAGGGGAGGGGATTTGAGGAAAAAGGTAAGGAAAATCCCAAAGCCTAAGGAACTTATTAGAAAATAATTTTTTAAAAGGGAACAAAATAGAAGTCACCAAGAGCACAGGCAATTAAAGCCAAAATAAGCAAATATGACTACATCAAAGTAAGTAACTACTGTATAGCAATGAAAATAATCAACAAAGAGAAGAAGCAACCAACAGAATGGGAGAAAATCTTTGCACACGACACAACAGATAAGGGATTTATAAAGAGCTTCAGAAACTCAACAGCAGTAGAGCAAACATCCCTGTGAAGAAAAGGTGAAGGAAATGAGCTGGCATTTTCTAATAAAAAAAAATTCAGATGGCTAATAGGCATATGAAAAATCATCAGGATCCATAGTTACTAGGGAAATACAAATAAAATTTCACTGAGATTCCACCTAACCCCAGTGAGACTGTTGCAGGAATTTTGACTCCGAGTATGGCAGCAACCTCAAATTCTTGTCTCGCAGGAAAGAAGAATTTTCATGCGGACACAGTTTAGTTTTAACGCAAGATTTATTAGGAAAGTTGAGAAGAGAAGACTCCCGTCCTAGTGACGGGAGGGGGCTTTGAGATAGAAAGAACCCGTGCATGGGGAGTGTTGGGATCTTTTAAAGGAATTTCCCTGTCCCCAGGTGGTCCCCAGGTGTTCGGTTTTGGGGCAAAAGATCAGGGAGGTGCAGGATATGGGACATTCCAGGCCTTGGGCAGATATGCATCACTTATCAGCCTGAGACCCTCCCACAATGGCCAAGGTAATGGCCGATAATACTTCAGGTGGGGCATTGATAAGCTAATAGCGTCCTTGTCGTCCTTGTCCCTTGGAAGAGACGTGTTCTGGTGCGTCCAAGACATGGTGTGGAAATTCTCTTTTACTCGGGGACCCAGAATGCCCTAACTGCCTACTACCCACTAACTCCTCTCTCAAGACTGGTCTACATTCAGAACTCTATGAACAAATCCTGCTGGTGCGGATATGGGGAAGAAAATATCCTACTTCACTGTTGGTGGGAATGCAGGCTAATATAACCACTTGGAAGTTAGCATGGAGAGTGCTAAGTGACCTAAAAACTAATATCCTGTATGACCCAGCTGTCCCACTCCTGGGAATATATCCAAGGGGAATGAAATCTGCATATGAGAAAGTGACTTGTAATGTTACATTTGTAGCAGCATAATCTAAAAGAGCAAAGACATGGATGCAGCCAAGATGCCCATCGAAAGCGGAATAGAAAAAGAAACTGGTGCATCTACTCTATGGAATGCTACTCAGCCATTAAAAAGAATAAAATTGTACTACTATTTAAAACAAAATAATTTAAACTAGAGAACACTATGCTTAGTAAAATAAGCCAATCCCCAAAGGACAAATACTTTATGTTCCCCCTAATGTAAGGCAACCTTCATACAAAATATAAGGTCAATAGATACATAAATGAATATATATATATGAATATATGTAACATTCATATATATATAATGTATATATTCATCTAGAGAACTGTATAAGGGAGATTATCATACTGAGAAGTGTTGATACAGTGCCTTATGCATCTCTACTCCTGAATAAAAGATGGACTCCCAACAAAGATATTAAATACAATTTTAGCAATGTAATGAAACACTTAAATAGAAGATTTCTGGACCTGTAACTGTTGCTGAAGGAATATTCAATTTTAATAGTATAAGGGAAAACAGTTGGGGGAGGGCAATTGGGGAGGGTAGAAAGCAAAATTCTTTAGTCTATGGAACCATATCATGAAAAATAAACATAAAAATAGGGTAGTCAACATTTCCCCATCCTTGACATTACTTGTGATTGGAGCCTTAATGCTTCTTTTGTTCACTCATAAACCATATTAACAGATGAATCACCACCACTATGTTGTGCAATCTAGGAATTCATTCCTTTGATTAACCCAACTCCTTCTGTCTCACCTAACCTCTCCCAGTCTCCAGGATCCTCTATTTTGTGTTCAGGTCAAATATTTTAGCTTCCACGTAGAGAAAGAGTATTAGTATTTTCTCTATATAGTATGTCTTATTTCATTTAATATGATGTCTTCCAGTTCCCTACATTTTGCTGTAAAGAACAGATTTTCACTCTTTTGATGGCTGAACAATGCCCTGTTTTGTGTGTCTATCACCTTGTCTTTACTCATCCATTGATGATGGCAAACTCCTTGGGTTGGCTATTGTGAATGGTGTTGCAGCAAGCATGTCAGAGCAGGTGTTTTTCTGCATAATCATTTCAAATGCCTTGGTATACAGCCCTAGAGGAGGGATTGCTGGATATATGGCAATTCTGCTTTAGCTTCTTTGTTTGGTGGTTCTGTTTTTGCCAAGGAGTACCCACCTGGTTTCCATTGCAGATGTGCTAATTTACAATGCCACATGCAGTATACGAAAGTTGTTAATTATTTCTTGGCCTTTCTAACAGAGGTCAGGTGTTACCTCCTTGTGGTTTTGATTTTTATTTCCAACAATGCTTAGTGATTTTGAAACCTGTTTCATACATCTTCTTCCACTTGTATTTTTGTGTGTTTGTGAAATATATATTCAGGTACTTAGCCCATTTTTGCCTGATTTTTTTGTCCTTGAGCTTTTATAATATCATATGCATTCTGAAGATTAATCCTTTGTCATAGTCAGTGCACACGGATAAGTTCTTCAGTTCTGTCAGATGTATCTTCTTCACTGTGTTGACCATTTCCTTTGCAGGTCAATTATGACCCCTGCCTAGTCTTACTCCACTTGCCTGTGATTTTTGTGGTCATGTCCAAACGACTGCTGTCTGCATCAATGTCTTAGTGGACTTCCCCTATATTTGTTTCAATTAATCGCATAGTTTTAGGTCTTGTTTAGGTTTTCGATCCATCAGAAGTGGATTTCCATATTTGGCAAGAGGTAAAGATCTAACTTCATATTTTACATTGTATGTATCTTGTTTTGCCAGCACTGTTTGTTGAAAAGAATGCTACCTTTCTAAAAACTATGATCTTTAAAAAAAAAAAAACTTTAGTTTTTATTTTTTGTGACACAGTTCCTTAGGCTCATGCATTTCTTATTCATTCCTTCTTGCTTCCCCTCCCCTCACTTATTTTCCCTATATTAATACAGAAGTAAGGTTCTGCAAAAACAATCATAAATCCATCATTTTGCTGCTTAAGTGCGAGACAGCGATCTGTAATCCTATATTTACAGTAGCATAATCTACAATAGTGAAGAAGCAAACTACGTTCTTAAAAGTTTTGTCAAAAATCAGTTCCCATAGCTGACATGATGGTTTTACAGGCTAAGACTTTGCCTGTAGTGCCAGATCCCATATGGATGCGAGTTCGTGTCAAGGCTGCTCCACTTCCTGTTCAGCTCTCTGCCTGTGGTCTTGGAAAGCAGTGAAGAATGGTCCAAAGCCTTAAGACCCTACACCCACATAGGAGACATGGAGAAGGCTCCTGGCTCCAGATCAGCTCAGTTCCAGTTATCAAAGGTAGCCATGTGGGGAACACACCAGAAAATGGAGAGTCTCTTTCTTTCTCCTTCTCTCTGTAATTCTGCCTTTCCAATAAAAATAATAAGTAAATATTTTTACAAAAATCAGTTCACACTGTATATTTGAACTATTTATGGATTATCTGTTCAGTTTCATTGACCTGGTGTTGTGTTGTATAACAATACATGCTGTTTGTAAGTCAGGTACTGTCATGCATCCCGGTTTCTGCTATTTGTTTTTGTTTTTATTTTTCTCAAGATCACTTTGGTTATTCCTGGATTTTTAGAACTTTTTTAAATTCTGTGAAGAATGCTATTGGTAGATTGATTAAATTGAATCTGTAGATCACATTAGTCAGTACAGACATTTAAACAGTATTAATCTTTCGAATCTGTGAACATGAAATATATACATTTTATGTTTCCTCCATAATCCATTTTATTCTTGTTTTATAATTTTATTGTCGATTTATTTGACTTTTCAAATAATTTTATACTTAACTTTTTGGAGTGGCATTATGAATAACATTGTTTTCTTGATTTTCCTTTTTCAAAACTAATACTGGTACATAAATAGAATATCATATATCCTTAGAACTAATTTCAATTTTAAAATTTCATAAATATTTCCAAAGAAGCAACTTTTTCATTATTGATATTTTTCTATTGCTCCTACTTTTTTCTTTCCTAATACTCAGTTTGTTTTTGTTTTTCTAGTGGGTTCAAATATAAAACTTGTTATCTTATTGATTCTGTTTTTGAATAATTTGTCCATTACTGCAAATGATATACTGTTGAACCATAGAATAAATCATTTTCTATTTATTTCTATATTCACATGTGTCAACTTGTCCATATATTTGTATGACTTGATGTCAGGTGCACGTATTAGCTGGCCTTAATTTTTCTTTTTTTAAAAATTTTGAATTGTATAGTAAAATTCCATAGGGTCTGGGATTTCCCTTCCCCTTCCACAAATTTCCAACCCCAACTGATTTTCCCCATATTGTTACGATAACAGCCCTTCGTAAGCAGTCGTGAGTCCATCAGTCTGTTATTAAGTGTACCCTGACATTGGTACAGACAATGTCAAAAGACCAGCATACCACTGTCTAGATATGTCCAATAGTTTCATTGGGAATCCATCTTTGATTTGGAAGCAGAGATGTATACCGATTTGTATCTTTGTACTTGAATATAATAGTCTCTATTATGCTGTCACTATGCACTCCCTTAAATGAGAAGACACGAAGCAAAGTCAACAACAGGCATGATGTTAAAACAAAACATTTATAGGACCATGGAGTTGAAAACGCACCACTGAAAAACCAATAATGGGTGAAGAAATGAAAAAGAAAACACAAAAGCATCTTGGGTAAAATGACGTCAAAGTGCGATCCAAGAACCAGTGATGAATATGTAAGAGAAAAGAAATGCTTTGGAAGAACTGAAATAAAAACAAAAACGTCAAAACCCATAAGATTCAGTGAAAACGTATAAAAAGGGTTATTGATCTCAGAATTTGCATGAAGCCTGCCTTATATCAGAGAGAACATATGGTATTTGTTGTTTTGGGATTTGCTTATTTCACTGAGCATAATGTTCTCTAGTTGTGAATGTCATAATTTCAATCTTTTTTAATGGCTGAGTAATATTCCCATGGAGTCTATGTACCACAGTTTCTTTAGCCACCCCTCTTTACACAGGAATCTGGGTTGTTTTCATGTGTTTGCTATTGTAGATTGTGCTGTTGTAAATATAGGATGATAGATCCCCTTCTCATATGCAGTTTTAATTTCCTTTGGCTATATTCCTAGGAGCAGGAGAGCTGGGTGATATGATAATTTTATTTACAAACCCCCAAGCACTCTCCATACTGATTTTCACAGGCTAGTTCATACTAGCCTGAACTCCCATCAGCAATGACGGGGGGTATCTTTCTTTCCACATCTGTTCCAGCAGGCGTTAGTACAAATCTGAATGTAGGCCAACCTCACTGGAGTTAAGTGGACCCTCAATGTGATTTTAATTTGTAACTCCCTGATAGCTAGGGAGGCTGAACATCTTTTCATACATATATTACCTATTTGAATCTGCTCTTTTGAAAAATGTCTGTTTCCTTTGCCCATTTTTTTCACAGAGCTTTTTTTTTTTTCCTTTTTACTGTCCCTGGATTTCTGAAGCTCTTTGTAAATCCTGGATATTAGTTCCCCGTCAAGTTTATTTTTTTAAAGATTTATTTTTTTTATTATTTTATTGGAAAGGCGGATATACAGAGAGGAGGATCTTCCGTCCCATGATTCACTCCCCAAGTCAGCGCAACACCCGATGCTATGCCTATCCGAAGCCAGGAGCCTCTTCCAGGTCTCCCACGTGGGTGCAGGGTCCCAAAGCTTTGGGCCATCCTTGACTGCTTTCCTGGGCCACAGGCAGGGAGCTGGAAGGGAAGTGGGGCTGCCGGGATAGAACCGGCGCCCATATGGGATCCCGGGCGTGCAAGGCGAGGACCTTAACTACTTGCGCCTTTGCGCCGGGCCCTAAGTCAAGTATTTTTTTTAATTTTACTCATTTTATTATTATCATTTTGTGATACAGTTCCATAGGCCCTGGAATTTTCCTTACCCCTTTCTCAACCCCATCCCTCCTCATAAACTTCATAAACTGTCATAATTTCATCATTGTAGTCATGGACAATGGCAGAGAGTCCAGCATCCTATTGTCAAGATAGAGTCGACAGTTTCATTAGGAGTCCACCTTTGGAATGGTGTATACCAAATATAATATATAATGCATATAATATGCATCATATCCTCACATCTAGATATAATAGTCTCCATTACACAGTTACTATACATCTTGTTAAATGAAAAGCCATAGTACAAAATCAGCAACAGGAAAAATTTACAACACCATGAAGTTAAATTACATGCTACTGAATGACTAATGTGTCACTGAAGAAAAAAAAAAATCAAGAACCTTCTTGAAGAAAATGATACTACTGCATGATCTATGATTCAGTGAAAAATTTAATGAGAAAGAGTTTTCCAGAGATGAAACAAAAAAAAAATCAACAAAATCCATGAGATAGTTTCTGCTGATCTTTGTTAGTGAGATATGTCTCTTGTAGGCAGCAAATATATGGGCTTTGTTATTTTAATCCAGTCTACTAATCTAAGACATTTTATTGATGAGTTTAAGCCATTTACATTCAGGTTTAATAGGAATGGGTAGTAATTTGGTCCTATCATTTTAGCAATGGTTGTTCATTGGTTTAGTCCCTGTTGTTTTTTTACTGGGATGTTCTTCACATTTGCCTTTGGTTTTGGTGCGTGCTATTCCTATTCTGTCAAGAGAACATCTTGAAGTATCATTTATAGGGCAGGTTTGGAAGAGGCATATTGTTTCAACTATTTTTTTTTAACTTTTTTTGTTGTGGAAGAATGTTATTTCCTTTTCAAAGGTGAAAGTATGTATGATGGCATTTCCTTATATGTCAATTGATTTATTTCACATGCACATTTAAGAATATTTTCTTTATGTTCAATTGAAGAGAGCTTGATTATCATATGCCGTGGTGAAGATTGCTTTTGGTCAAGCCTGTTGGGAGTTCTGTGCCCCTGATGTTGTTTCCTAACTCTTTCTCTAGATTAGGGAAATTTTCCTTTATTATTTCATTGAATACACCTTTAATCCCAGCTTCCCTTTCTGTACCTTCTGAAACTCACATAACTCTTAAATTTGTCCTTTTAATAGTGTCTTTCAATTCTTGAACACTTTTTTGGCCTGTACCAGCTCTGCTTCCAGCTTTTTGTTTGTTTTCCCTGGTGACAGAAAATATCTTCTAATTCTGAGATTCTTTCTTTCGCCTTCTTCATTCTATTTTGGAGACTCTCCACTGTACTTTTAATTTGTTCCACTGTATTCTTCATTTCTGATATATCAGCTTTCATTTGATTCATTTCCAGTATGACATATTCCTTAAATTCCTTAAACTCCTGCTTCTCATTGTTGATAAGAAGTTTTATAACAAGTGTTTTGAATTCTGTACTCCCTACTTTCTCAATGTCTTTCTCAGTTAACCCTGAGGTTGGCATAGGGTTTTGCTCCTTTATAGGGAGTCTTCAATAATATTCATTGTGTCTCTGCCTCTTCTTTTTTCTTCATCATTGTACTTCTGGTTAGCAGATTCTTATCATTGGGGCAGGTTTCTAAGCTGTGTTACCCACAGATCTACAGTCCAATTTTACTTATTGCAGTTGGCACATGGCTGTTCGTTTTCAGTCACTTGTGCTACTCTCTCCAGTGAGTTCCAGGTTTGGGTTCCTATGTTATATTTCCACCATGGTCTCTGTAGCTGTAGCTCCTGGCTCATCACTCTCCATCTCCTGTGATACCATGCTGAGGCTACACCATTTTCTGTACAAACTTTCTCCCACTTCTGGTTGGAGCAGGTACCACGATTAGGGAGACACCTGGTGTCCCTATACAGCTAGGTTGTTGGTGGTACTGATCTTTCCTGAACCTGTTGGTCTGAGGGCCACAGAGACCTATTTTGACCAATACAATGTCAAAGTTTGTATTATTTTCCCTGTAGAACTGGTGCAATGCGCTGAGCTCAGTTATTTTGCTCCCAGTTTAGCACATACACAGCTCACAGTTGTCCCTGCAGTCTTAAAACCTTTGCCACATCATACATAACGGTACCTGATGTGCCACTACTAGAGTGCTTGATCCACTGTCCGTCATGTCTAAGGACTACTCAAGACATATCTTGGGTGGAACCTGTAGGATGCCATATTTTTGCAGTTCACTGAGCCAGAAATGAGTTCACTCCCAGCTCAGTGGATGTGCAGTCTGTCCCATAGTCTTTGCCTACTTAAACAAAATGGCACCAGGTTTGGCTCTAGTGGGTGAACTGGGCTGTGAAATTCACCCTGTATCCACGGCACCCATCTGGGACCTACTACTCTCTCTCTGTTCCTGGTCAAATCAAACAGACCAGCAGGACAAGCAGTTCTTTGTATTCTCCTGAGCTTCCAGTGAACATCCCTTCTCACCTTGTTGCTGGTGGAGTTCCAGCTGCTGGTGCATTTCAGATTCCTGTTCGCTGATTATTGCTGGGGTATCAGCCATTTCAATGCCACACCATTGTGTCTGCTACTTCCATGTGTCTGTCAGTCTCCAGGTACCCCTCTGCTCTTGTTCTGTCATCTCCTATATCCAGAATGTACCCTCTGCTTCACATTGGCAAATGTTTCTCTGTCTGTTTAAACATGTCCTTACCCCTTTCCACCATTTTGATTCATCCCCCTATCAATTTTGTAGTGTGCAAAGATTTTCTCCCATTTCATTGGTTGTTTCTTCACTTGGTTAATTATTTCTTTTACAGTACAGAAGCTTTTTAGTTTGATGTAGTCCCATTTGTTTATTTTGTCTTTGTGCATTTGGCATCTTTTCTAAGAAGTCTTTTCCTATTCTTATAACTTGGAGAGAGCGGCCTACTTTTATTTTAATAGTCTGATGGTTTCTGGATATATATTAAAGTCCTTGAACTATTTAGAGCTGAGTTTTGTATAATGTGACAATTGTGGGTCTTTCTTCTTAATTCTGCAAGCTGCTATCCAGTTGTCCCAACAGCATTTGTTGAATAGACCAGGCCTTTTTTCAGTTTTCTTGTTAACGATTAACTGGTTATACATGTATGGGCTCCCTTCTGGTGTTTCTATTCAGTTCCATTGATCTTCTTCTCTGTTTCTGTACCAGTACTAGATTGTTTTGATGACCACTGCTCTGTAGTATGTGTTAAGGTCTAGAATTGTGATTTCTCAAGCTTGATTTTTATTCTTAAGTATAGCTTTTGTTATTAGTGGTCTCTTGTGTTTCCAGATGAACTTTTGTATCTTTGCTGTTTCAGAGAAGAAGATTGTTGAGATTCTGATTCAGGATATGTTGAATTTGTGTGTTGCTTTTGGTAATATAAACATTTTGATGATGTTGATTCTACCAATCCAGGAACATGGTAAGTTTCTCCATTTTCAATATCTTCTTCTGTTTCTTTTATTTTTTTAATCTTTCATGATTTTCCTCTTCCACATATTTAGTTAGCTTAATTCCTAGGTATTTAACATTCCTCTGCACTATTGATAAGGAGAATGCATTTACAATTTCCTTCTCAGCCATGGTACACTAGTGCCATCAATTTGTGTTCATTCATTCTGTATCCTGCTACCCTGCCAAAGTCTCTTAGGAGTTATAGTAGTCTCTTGAATGAGTCTTCCAGTTCTTCTAAGTAGAGAATCATGCCATCTGCATTAGTTGACATCTAAAGCACTGTATTTGATTTGTATATTATAAACTCTTGTTATGGTTAATAACTCAAAGTCTATATTGTCTAATATGTAGTTATCCATACACTTTTCAAATCACTTTTTGAGTAGAATAACTTTTCCCATTCATTTACTTTCAGCATATTCCTAAATCGAAAGTGTATCTCCTTCAAGTTAGAACCTATTTTTATGCATTCTGTCACTGTACTTATATTATTGACTTTGAACTTAATCCTTTTTAAGCTAAAATCAATCCTTGGTGTTTGAAGGCTTATTATTATCATTACGTTAATAATTTTACTCTATTGTTTGAATATTTGACTCCCAAACTTTTGCAGAGAATTAAAGTACAAGTTACAGGTTGATAATTCGAAGCTGATAGAAACTTCATGCAATGATGGCTTTTATATGAGATAGGCCTAGTGAAAAGTTCTGAGGTCTTATGTATTTAATATACTCAAAAATAGAAAGTTCCACGTTCACATGACACATAATTGTTAAAAATGTACTTTTAAGATCAAGAAAGAAACTTCCATTAATTGCACAAGATAGCTTTCAATCTGGGTGACATTCCCCATTGAAAAGTAGATCTGAAATACTTTCCAGATGAAACTCACTTGTGTATGCTATGGGAAATCTAATATAAAAATGTATTAAAAAATGCAAGATAAAACAGGTTAAACACAGACAGAGTTTTATAGCATATCTATTCCAAAGTAAAAGAAACTTATATTAAAGATTTAATAAGGGTTATTTATTCCAGAAATTACTCTGTATTCATTACTCATTTAATAACAAACTTCTAGATATTGTCTCAAGTCATATCACTACATACACATTTTAGTTACAAAACATGGGGCACTGGAGGCAGAAAATGCAGCACTTTAAGTCCCCTTTTGGCATGTACACCTTTGCTTCTGGCTCAGCTTATTGTTAATGAGTATCCAGAGAGGCAGAAAAAGGCTCAAATTCTTGGACTTATGTCTCCCACTTGGGACAGCTGAATGGAGCTGGAGGATCCTGGCTTTGGCCTGATCCAGGCATAGTCATTACAGGTATTCACGAGGGTAAACCAGCAGGTGGAATAGTTCTCTCTCTCTTTTTCTCTGCCTCTTTCTCTCCCCCTTTCTCTCTCTCTTTCTCTCTCTCTCTCTCTCTGGGTGTTGCTGCACTCTTCAAATAAGTAAAAATTGATAGATAATCTTGTTTTTGAAAGAAAATGGGGTAATGATGCTGTTTATGCATCACAACCTTAACCCTGCTGCGTCACACGTTCTGTGCCACAAATGCTTGGCTCTGTCACTTGGATTCCATCACATCAGCTTCAACCCATTCTTAGACTACAGGTTCAATGAAGGCTTTATTCAAAGAAGAGGATGCTAGATCCAGGAACTCCAGAAAAGAGGTTTAGGGTTTGGGATTCCTTTTGAAACTATCTTGGAGCCATGGTCAGCAGGAAAGTAGCAGGGGCAACCCTGGATTGCTCAAGTATGCCATTCCTCAGGTATTATCTGATTGTTTGTTTGTTTGTTTTCCTTGTGTCAGAGTCCAGATACTCAAACAAATTATTTAACTGGTGTCTGAAAAGCCTTAGTCCTGGTTCTAGTCACTTAAGTAGAAAATCCCCCCAAACAATTTCTGCTTTGTACATGAAGAACTATACAGGAAGCAATCAGTAAAGGGTACTTAATGGTGGTCTTTCTACATATTATCAATCACAAGAAATAGAAGATTTCTAATACAGATGCCAAAGCCACTTTTAAGAACAGGATATAAAATCTAGGAATCAGTTCTTTGATAATTTTAACTACAGAATTAGTCACATCCTTATCTAAGTTACTTCATTAGCCTACCTGTTTCTCCTTATTTTTAGAAATACTTATTTATTTTTACTGAAAATGTATATTTACAGGCAGAGACGCAGAGTTTCATTCCAGCTTCCTGCCAACGTGCATCCTGGAGGTCACAGTTGATGAATCAAGTGGTGGCTTCTTGACATGCACACAAAATCCTGGGTTGAGTTTGCAGCTCTAAGTTTCACCTAGCATGCATTTGGGAAGCGGATGGGATCATGTGTGCACACTCTCTCCCTCTCTCTGTTTCACTGTTTCTCAAAAAAAAAAAAAAGTTAATTTTTCCTCAAAAAGCTTTTGAAATTCATGAATTGTTTTTGCAGAATATGCATTTTCCATTAACTTTTTGAAATATAGATTGATATTATCTGTATCATATAAATATGCAATCTTATGTCTGTTTCGTAAGACTTAAGTTTGTGTAAACATTTCTCAAAATTGTATTCTTCATAATTTTCTTTTTCTCTCCATAACAAATTTCTCAGCATTCCCTCTTGTGTTCTCCCACTAAAGCCACAGCAAGCTGCTTGTAGTCGTCCGAGTTCATCATGTTGTCTTATGTCTTCTCAGATCGACTTTCTGCCTCTGCTTGGGAAGCCTGCTCTGCTCCTTCTGTGGGCTAGCTTTCAATTTTGTTTCAAGCCTCCTGTGAGCCATCACCAGCTTTCTGAAATCTTCCTTAACTGCTGAATCTGAATGTTTATTTATATTTCCAGGCCTTTCTTCTTTTTTTCCTAAGTAAAGCTACAGCATTCAAAATATTCTGACCTAGTTGCATATAATGCACAATTCAGGTTATGTTTGGCTGCTTCTCAGTGTGAGCTAATCATGCCAGCACTTGAGTAATACCAGGTGTGATCACTGAAGGTATTCGAAGACTCCTACCAGCAAGTTGAAGCAGCCTGTCTTCTGGGAATTTCCCTTGGTAACTACATAAGTTTCAACTGGCAGAATCAGATACCCAGAGTGTGGCAGCAGCAGAACGGTGTGTTATTTGCCTGTTCCTCATCTGATTCCAATACATTTTGCCTGATCTACAGGAAAGCTGCTGGAAATTCAAGTGACTGCCTGAAACTCAGGCTGCAGGAGACTTTGGCAAGCTGACTTGGAATCAGCAGGCTCAAGTAAGTGGGGGAATTTAGAAGATATGGGGACATGGTTCTCTCTTTATGGTTGTTTTTCACTTCCTCCAACCCTTTTCCCATCTGTGCCTCCTTGGAGGAGTCCCATCCCATATTTCTGATCTTATCAGATCTGTACTTGAAGATTGGTGGGATATGGGAGTTCAGAAAGATGGGATGAGATGAACTGAGATGTCTAAGCCATCTCCAAGGGAAACGTTCCTCACTTTTCTCTTACGAGTCTGTTGAAACTCACTCTGTAGCATTGTATCTTAACCAATGTCAGGCTCAATCTCTGAAGTAGAGTTTGATAACGAGTAAATGAAACGTTACTCCTACAAATGCTATTCTAGCCCCACGGTAATGAGGCTATTGCATAATATTTTTGTGAGCATGACTCATCTTCTGTAATAAAATTATTGAGTAAAACAAAAGCAAAGAGAAATATCTCATCGTGAGAAGTGTATGATCAACTTTAAAATACATTTGTGAAGTATTTGTTTTCTCAAGAAGCAAGGCACAGAAATGCAAATATCATGTTAGTCTGAAGAGCTGGATGATAGAATATTTTATGGAAAAGATAGTATCTATATGTATGGCTGGTTGCACAGGGAAAATGTTAACAGAGAGATGGCATATCTAATAATGGTGAAGCATCTATCCCTAAACACCTAGTACCACCTCTGTGACATATGTGAGCATCAACTCCAGAATATACTCTTCAGAGGTGACAGCCAAACTCTTCCCAAATACTGGGAAATCTAATTTTAGGAACACGCTTCAATGATCTCTTTCTAGGAGTCATTTTCAGCATCAGTTCATGCATCCCACTGGGATCTGGCAAACAACATAGTCATACTCATAAATGTATTCCATAAACAGATGGTTTACAAACATGTGGACAGGTGTATGCAGCATCCTGGCACTATAATAAAGGGGACTGAGTCTCGGAAGTGGCGAAAGCCTGAGGACCAAAGTACCTACAGAGAGAGACTTTTATGAAAATGAAGACTACGACTTTTGATTGGATTTACAGGTCATCACAGAAATACAGCAAGAAGAGAGCTATTTCATTCTTTCATTCATGTGATCTCTTGTTTATTGTGATTCTCTTCCTTATTGTTGTTATTCTGGTTAAACTTGTCCAGAAACCAGAAGGAAGGAGGTTGATTACTGTGGCCAGTAGGTTCCGCTTTCTGCAAAATAAAGCATGGTGGAGAGGAATGATCTAAAAGAGCAGGCAGTAAGTGTATTTAGCATATTGCGAGATCCCCATGAGTGTTTTAAGAGAACAGAGATTTAATTATTTTTAAAGATTTGTTGTTTTTATATTGGAAAGACACTTATACGATTTGGTTCACTCCAAA
This sequence comes from Ochotona curzoniae, assembly GCF_017591425.1. Taxonomy (NCBI): domain Eukaryota; kingdom Metazoa; phylum Chordata; class Mammalia; order Lagomorpha; family Ochotonidae; genus Ochotona; species Ochotona curzoniae. Next base: position 17,451,964 of record NW_024465649.1, read on the forward strand.
ATTAACTCAATGGACAGACTTTGGCCAGTAAGAAACCAGGCCATGAGCAGGGAGCCAGATTTGAAGTAGAGTAACTGGGACTTGAACCAGCACACATATGGTATAGCAACTCTGTGGGCCAAAGTTTAGTCTGCAGCACCACCAGGCCAACTCAAATTTAATCCTTAAACTCAAAACTCTAATGGTGATAATCCTTTTACCTGTGCTTTTCTGCTTCCCTTGGTAATCTCTTCATGTGCTTAACAATTGTAAAATAAGGTATGTGTGCAAAACACAACAGAGCAAATGAAGAAACCCAAAGCTTGACATATATAAAGCTCAGGTGCTTTTCCTTGGCTTTTTTATACTTTGTAATTGCTTTTTATTTTTCCTTTATTATTATTATTTTCCAAGAGAGTTCTGTAGGCATAGGGATTCCTCCAATCCCCTCTCCTTTCTCCCTCCTCCTTCTACCTTCCCACCATTTCCCCCCATATTATCACAGTGGTATAATCCTTTGGTAACAGTTGCAATTTGACATTCTGCAATTTCACCTTTGCCTATACCTACAATGCAGAGGCTAAACTGAGATGCAGAACTATTCCACGGGTCACATGACTGTTAAGCAGTAGTTCCAGGATGAGGATTTGGTGATCAAAACCTTTACTTTCTATCTCTTTTAAATTCTAGTAAATTTCAGCAAAACTGAAATGATGAGAGATAAATATTATATAGTTACTAAAATCTATAGAAGAGTTGTATTGTATAGTACCATACAGTATAGTACTTACAGTAGTACTATACTAAGCATTTAATATAGAACAGCTATTAAGTCTAAGAATACCCTGCAATGCTTTCTTTCATCTTGGAAAATGAAATAAAATTCTTCCAGAGTAAAGAAAAGCTAAAAGAATTTGCCTCTTCCAAACCTGCTCTACAAATGATACTTCAAGATGTTCTCTTGACAGAGAAGAGGAATAGCACCTACCAAAACCAAAGGCGAACGGGAAGAACATCCCAGTAAAATGACAACAGAAGACTAAATCAATGAACAACCCATTCCTAAAATGACAGGACCAAAGTACCACCTATGTATATTTAATTCTAAATGTAAATTGCTTAAGCTCAATCAAACATCATAGATTAGTAGGCTGGATTAAAAAACAAAACCCATCTATTTATTGTCTGGAGGAAACACACTCCAACAAAGATCAGCAGAAACTATATCACATGGGTTTTGTTGTTTTCTGTTGGTTTCATCTCCTCAAAACACTTTCTTCTGATTAAATCATTCAACGACTCGTAGATCATACAGTGGCATCATTTTCTTCAAGAAGGCTCTTGATTTTCACTTCTTCAGGTACACGTTGGACATTTAATAGCATGTTGTTTAACTTCTTGGTGTTGTTAATTTCTTTTTTCTCCCGGAAGTTGATTTTGTTTTGTGGCTCTTCATTTAAGGGAAGGTATAGTAGTTGTGTAATGGAGACTGTCATATCTAGTAACATGTCATTTAACTTCATGGCATTGTAAATTTCTATTTTTCTTTCTATTGTTGATTTTGTATCATGACTTTTCATTTAAGGGAATGTGCAGTAGTTATGTAATGGAGACTAACAACCAGATGTGACGATGCAGTGTGGTATGCATCTCTGTTTCCAGACAAAGATGGACTATATTATATTTTGACAATAGGATTCTGGACTCTCTGCCATTGTCCATGCCCACAATGATAAACATATGACTGAGTATGAAGAGCTATATGTTAGTAATGATATAAAGGAACTGGGGGGGGGGGAGGGAATTGGGGAGGGGATAGGGAATATGGAACTGTATCGTAAAATGATAGCAATAATAATAAAATGTGAAAAAAAAACAAACTATCCTAGAACAGACAAAAAGCCTCTCCACATTTTAGTTCATAAAGACAAGCTTGTTTTCACCTTCTGTCTTCGTGTGCAGTGTGCATCCACATCCCTATCTCTGAATATGACTTCTCTCATAGAAAACTGAGTCATATTTCTCTCTAAAACAACCACTTCTTTCATTCTACCAGTAGGCTGTCTCCCTCTTTAAACTTTTTTATATAACTTAATGTGACAGCTGCTTAAGTGGTCAAAGGTTCAGAGATGAACACCTGTTTGCTAGACCTGCCACCACCTTCTCTGAAGAAGCTGGTTACCTGATGAATTTCACAAAATTGAAAGATAAGCAGCAATCTCCCATTGCAGGAAGCAATCCTGTTACTGAAAAGCAGCCTCTGGATGGACTTGGTCGCTGTATTTAACATCCTTAAGGCAGGATGTCAAGACTCCGCAAATAAAACTTATAGGAGGCTGCATGCTACTGGGAAAATGCTTATATAAAGTAGCAGTCATTGTTTATCTGACATAAAATCTAACTTGGATTCTTACATTTTTTCTGACAACTCTGAGAATTTATTGTTGTAGAAAGATATGGAAATATTTTATTTCTAATAATACCACACTCCAATTTCCACTCTTTCTGAGCTTTCCCCTTTTCTTACCACAGGTAAAATGGGAACCACAGGACTATCTCTTTCCAGATACTTGTTTGTGATGTGCCTTCTTGAGATGGTAACACTAACTTCAGGTATGAATCTCTCACCAGCCTTATAAACCTTCACAATAACAACTGTGCAAAAAAAAAGGCAAGCTCTTTTGACCATTGTTCTTAAGGTTTGATGCACAGTCTATAATTAGGGTGAGTACTATAGGGTCCAACTTTCAAACAAAGAACTATTTCCAATTAGCAAGTTTTCTTTAACATGTAGCAGAGGAAAAACAAATGAAGGAGACCTAATGTTTGGCCTTGAAAGCTCATTATTTATCTGAGAAGACATGAATTACCAACCAAATCCATCTTGGAATCCAGGTTCTGCTATCAGTGTTGTAGAAGCTAAGAAAATGGAGCAGCTTCCAAATTGGTGGAGTCATGATTGTTGATGAAAATTTACATGTGTAAGTGGAGCTATGCAAAAAAATGTTTTAAAGTGGATATTTTGAAGATGCATGGAACATTCTCAACATTTTTTAAATCTCCAAAGTTTGAGCATAAATGGTAGAAATTACCGCTGAGCATATATAGATAGCATCAAATTTTCAATTATTCAAAGTAATATTACTTTGATTAATTACTTTGATTTACTACAAGTATGATTTAATCATACTTGTAGATATGGATGTAGGGAATATCACTGTAAATGCAATTGTTCGTAGGAGGTTTTATTATGTTATTGGAAACATTACCTGAATTGGTTAACAAGGTACACTTCTACAAACATTATATCTGAGTTTGTAGATTGGATTATAGAGGATTCAAAGTTTTTTCTCTTTTCCAAACATAACAGAAGAAAAACATAATTTTGTATCATTATATTTTACTTTTTTAATGAATGATTAAGGTCGAGTATCTTTTCAAAATTATGTTTTCTATGAACTACCAAGGTCCTAACTCTTTACATTCCTTGAATTGTTAGTCTTTCCTTTGCTGCTTTGTAAGAACTCTTTTTATAATAGTTATTTATATGTATTTTAACAGCTTGTAGTGTTCATTTCATGTAAAATTATCATATACACACATACATATTATTTTCCTTGAAAGTAGACATACTAGTATGACATAATATGGGATTCATGACCAGGATCATAAAATGAGGGAAAAAGGTATTTTATTATATCTAGGATATAATTCAATGAAGACAATTATAACTATACAAAAATAATGTTAAATTCAGTTTTATACTCTTGATATACACTCCAATATTAGGAATTCACTTTTTGATTTACCAATTTTATGAATATATTTTAATAGTTTAAAATATACATATTTATTTATTTGAGAAACACAAAGAAAGCAAGGGAGAAAAGGAGCTCTCATTGGCTAGTTCACTCCCCATATGCATGGGAAGGGCAGAGAAGAATCCGGGAGTGCAATCCTGGCCTTTCAATCACGTAAGCCATTTCTGCTGCTTCCATCACATACACTGGAGTTAAGTTAGTGTCACATCTAAAGTCAAGTATGGAACACAGGTACTTAAATGTGGGTTATCAAAATCTTAACTGTTAATCCCTATTCCACATAATTCTCACCAGCTTATAGTTCAATGATTTTGCTCATAATATATTTGATGTGTAGAATATTTTGAGCTTTGACTTTATATTTAATGGATTACAAAATTTCCCCCAAGCTCCATTTGTTTTGTTCTCCTTTTTCCCGAGTTACAAAATTGTAATGGACTTCATTTCCTAGAGGAGTTTTAAGTTTGCTAAAAATTATGTAGAAACTCTTCAGAGTTCCTATTTAACTTCACTCTTATTTTCCAATTTGCAACCCATACCTGCAGTTCCCTCTGTTAGTGCATTTTCCTATTCTGTCACACTTATTACAATTGATGGACCTAGATTCACAAATTAGTATTAAGCAGAATTAAAGTTTACACTAGGGTTCATTTGTTCAGCTATACAATTCTCTAAGTTTTATCAAATTGTTACATAAATGAATCACAGAAGGCCTCTTGTATGTTAGCCTAATACTGTTATAAAGTTGAGACACATTAATTCAAAAGCCCACCACATAAACCTCAAATTTTTAAATTCTAATTGTGGTAACCATTTCTCAAACAGGCAGTTTTAGCCATTGAATGCCTGTCTGCCTTGCAAACTCTGTAAAAGTGAACCTGATATCTGCCAGGTGTGGCTCTACAAAGCCCATCATGCTTGATGAGAGTTCTCTGAGCTCGTCTCCAGCTACAGGCTATGTTCGCTGGACGGAAGCCATCATCCACCTTCTCAAGCTTCCTAAGAAACATCAATTTAGCTTAGTTAACTCAAGCATCATGTAAATTGACTCTGAAAATTGATGTTTGTTTTTTTGATAAAAACCTTACACAACTGCTTCCCTGAATTACCTGTTCCACTGCTCTCCCACCTGGGGAGTTTCTCCATTCTCCTCCCCTTCTGGGTGATGGCCCCGCTCATCTCTGCCAGGTCTCCTGCAGTGGTGACTGCCTCCCTCAGCATCCCTCAGTGTGGTCCAACCAGAAGTGTGTGGTATGATACTGCCGCCTTGTGCTCCTCTTTTTCCTTGATCATCCACTGAAATCCATGATGAAAGGAATCCAGTATCAGTGATATACAGAGAATTTCATCATCCTAAAAAGATCTATGTGTATCATCTGTTCGTGTTCATGTTTCTCTCCCACTTAAACCCTGATGGACTCTAGGGCCAGCACAATGACGCTACTGGTTAATTCTCCACCTGAAAGTGCCAACATTCCATGTGGGCTCCAGTTGGTGTCCTGACTGCCCCACTCTGATCCACCTCTGTATATCCACCTTTTCAATAAAAGTAAATAAGTCGGGCTCGGTGCGGTGGCGCAAGTGGTTAAGGTCCTCGCCTTGCACGCCCGGGATCCCATATGGGCGCCGGTTCTAATCCCGGCAGCCCCGCTTCCCTTCCAGCTCCCTGCCTGTGGCCCGGGAGGGCAGTCGAGGACAGCCCAAAGCTTTGGGACCCTGCACCTGTGTGGGAGACCCGGAAGAGGCTCCTGGCTTCAGATCGGCATAGCATCGGCCATAGTGCGCACTTGGGGAGTGAATCATGGGACGGAAGATCTTCCTCTCTGTCTCTCCTCTCTGCTCCTCTCTGTATATCCACCTTTCCAATAAAAAAAAAGTAAATAAGTCTAAAACAAAATAAGTAAAATCCCAGATGAGCTCTACTCTTGTAATTGTATAGTCTTGCCTTTGCCTTTTGTCAAATCATTGGAATCAGTTTCCAAAACTGACTCAATTCACTTAGTAATAGGCACCAAAGTTTTTCCATATAATATATGTTAAGCACTAAGTAGTATGCGTTAGGCTTCCTTTCATAGCTTCACTAGCTCATTTCTTAATGATGAAATGGTACACTATATGTAGAGACCACAATTTTACCCACTGACTTTCTCTTAGAGAAATATAAAGATATTGTAAACATTTGGGGGCAAGATTTGTGTTTGTTTTAAAGACAGAGTGCACTGAAAGAGAGAGAGAGGGAGATTAAAATGAGATACAGAGTTCTTCCATTTACTGGTTCACTCCCAAACGGCCGCAACAGCCAGAGCTTGCCTGTCTGAAGCCCAGGTTAAGGAGTTTTTACAGGTCTCTCACGAGGATGCAGGGGCCCAACTACTTGGGCAGTCTTCTGCTGCTTTCCTCAGGCCATCCAACTCCTGGTGACAATAGGATCAGAAGTGAAATAGCTGAGACTGGCAATGATTCCAATATATTATACCATGATGCTGACACTCTGGGCAAGATTTTATGTAGCTGTAGTTTCCAAGTCATTTGCATTATACCTAGGAGTATAATCGCTGGACAAATGTAATAATTACACTACAGTTATTTTACTTGTGATTATTTTAACTTTTATATAAGAATTTAAAACATCTCCAAATAATTAGTGTTTTCAACTATGTAATTGCAGTAACACACATATATATATTAAAGATTTATTTATTTTTATTAGAAAGGCAAATGTACAGAGAGGAGGAAAGAGAGAGGAAGATCTTCCGTCCGATGATTCACTCCCCAACTGGATGCAATGACCGGTGCTGCACTGATCCAAAGCCAGGAGCCAGGAATCTCTTCCAGGTCTCCCAGGCAGGTGCAGGATCCCAAGGCTTTGGGCCGTCCTCGACTGCTTTCCCAGGCCACAGCAGGGAGCTGGATGGGAAGTGGAGCTGCCGGAGTTATAACAAGCGCCCATATGGGATCCCAGCACATTCAAGGCAAAGATCTTAACCGCTACACTATCACACCAGACCTGCAGCAATATATTTTAAGACAATAAAATTGAAAGCATCATTAATTCTCAAATATATGAAATTATTTTCAGGAATTAATTATATAGATTCACAATAAAATAGGAATAATTTATACACCAAGTGGTATTCCTTTCCATGTACAAAATAATATTTAATAGCATAAATCCAAAGTGCTTAATCACACCTTGTTACTTAAGTCTCCTTGGTTTGTAGGTGTGAGAAAATGTGAATTTAGTAGTCTTTCCCAAGTGACCTGTATCAGAAAGGGTTGGGGGTGATAAGGATCATCATCACATAAGTCAGTAGAGAATACTTGAGCATCAACCAATTTTTCATCTTCTTCTCAATGAGCAGAATCAGGGACAAAACTGAGAAAGCCTTAAATATCACCTAGTATCTTACTGTATCCCATTCAAGGACAAAATACCAACAGAGAGAGTTTCTGAATCTCTGATCTGAAAGAACATCTGTTACACCAAAAGGGGAAAACAAAACATACAACATCTTAATCTAATCTGGAGACATTTAAAGGACGATATAGTAATGCATGAAGAAGTCTTGGTAAGACTCAAGAGAATTGAGGGTCTATATGCTAAGCACAGGACTCCAGTAGTTAAAAATATATAAAATAAGATATATAAAATTAAGTGCTCAATGTCTGAGAATTTTTAGGAATTGAGAAATATATGAATTACCTGATTCAAGACACCCTATGAGACTCAGCCAGAAAAACGCATAAATTCCTACTCTCATTAAAGTTCAGCAAATCTCAAAAGCAATCTCTGAGAGTGATACCTATGAATTACAGTGAATCTATTAGAAGCTTAAAAATTAAACTGGAATTATGGAATTGTAAAAATTTTAAAAAGAAATAAAGAAGGATGAGAGTAGGTGTGGGATATGGACAGGAGGAGTAAGATGGGGAGTGTGTGCACATAAATCTGAACTGTGAACTATATGACATTACTCAATTTACATAAGTTCAATAAGTTAAAATAAAAGCAACTCATAACCACAAAATAATAAACTTAGAAAAAGCAAAAAGACAGTCTGAGTAAAACTGCTTATGCATGAATTAACAGAATAAAACAAGAAACAACTAGCAATCTGGTAGTTCTCTTAAGAGAAACAAATTATTTAGTGGTAAAAGAAATGTATTTTTAGTTTCTTAAGGGAAACAATTTGATGAATTACCATTCAAGCCAAAGGCAAAGTTAACATATCTCTAATGAAGACTCAAACGTTACCTTCAATAAGCTATGTGTGTGTGTGTGTGTGTGTGGTGTAATGGATGAAATCAAAGATGTGCCCTGAGTTGTATTCCTATCTTTTAATTACAATCTCCCTCTACAGAAGAGTTCACAGTAAATGGCTTGGAGAAGCCAGTCTTGGTTCAGTTGGGTGCAGAAGTTGAGCTCAGTTGTCAGTTGTCCCCACCACAGAATGCGCAACACATGGAGATCCGCTGGTTCCGGAACCGCTACAACCAACCTGTGTACCTATATAACAATGGTAGAGACCTACATGCAGAAACTGTCTCCAGGTATGTGGAGAGAACAGAGCTTGTGAAAGACGCCATTGGAGAAGGTAAAGTCACCCTCAGAATCTTTAATGTCAGTGCTGATGACGACGGCAAATACCACTGCTTCTTCAAAGATGGTGATTTCTATGAAGAAGCCATAATACAAGTAAATGTCATAGGTAAGGATGGAGCCTCTGAGGTCTGCACTTTTCTAATCTATCCGAGGATGGTGTCAGGAAAATTCCCATGTTTCTCCCTACTCTGATTCCATAGCTTAATCAGCAAGTTCAAATGAATCAATCTGGTGTTTTGAACTTTTAGTAGAGTACCAAGGATGAAAATTATATGTGTGCAAACGTCAACTTTATTTATAGACTGTTTTTCTTAAAAGATGGATTTGTTTTGTTTAAAAGACAGAACATGGAGGGAGGAAAGGAAAGAGATTGAGAAAGAAAGAGACCTCACTGGTTAATGCCCCAAATAGCTGCAACAACCAGTTCGGGGCCAGGCCAAAGTCAGGAACTCCATCCCAACCTCCCACCTTGGTGGGAGGAACCTGAGTTCTGGGGCCATCTTCAGCTGATTTTCCAGGTACATCAGAGTCAGGTGAATCACAAGCTAAGCAGCCAGGATTTAAACCATCATTGGGATACAGGATCTGGGTATCTCAAGAAGCGATTTAGCCTGCTACACCATAGCACCACTCCAATAGACTGTTTCATATGTCTACATGTGTTGTTAAATTTCTATAGGATCAGAATATTTCAAGAATTTGTTATTATCCTTTCAACTATTTCTGTCAGCATTGTAGCAAAATTTGGCTTGAAACTTAGCTGAATTTTTACAAAAGTCTCATTAATTAATGATAATTCTTGCTCTCATTTTGCTATGACTCAATGCATTGGCTACACATTCTAGATTAATTTTCTCAAGTCTTTTTTTCAAAAAGCTTTCATCTATAATAATGAGAGTCCAAATGTCCAGATTTGATGTGTGTGTGTGTGTGTGTGTGTGTGTGTGTGCACTATTATGGGGTATGAGTGAGATCACACCAGACATGTCTAAGGTTTTATTAAAGAGTCTTTATTAACCAAGCTTGGTGATAGCAGAACATACTAAAATAACAGATCACAAGTCCAATCAAAGCGGTATACAGGGACCATGCTCAGGGGATTACCTGTCCTGGATTAGCCAAGAGTTGCGGTGCCAGAGTAACAGAAACACCTGACCAGAAAGAGATAGTGAGCCCCCACTTCACGGGCCTTTTAAAGGGGCTTGTGAGGGGTGTGGTTACACAACAGTGCAATACCATCTCCTCTCAGTTGATAGGTGTCACAGGTGGGCAGGAGTGAATACCTGAATGCTGTGAGTTAAGGAGTTAATTCGTGCTCATTGGGATGGGCAGGAACAGAAACTGGACTTGCAGCTAAAGAGACTAGCTGCACTCATCTGCATCCAACATACTGGCCAAATTCAGACATGGGGGGAAGAGTAAACAAGGAGAGATGAAGGAGCAATCACTGGCTGCACTCCATAACATTCACATGCATTTAAGGAAATCACATCTTCTGTCAAATATTTAAAAAAACAAAGACATGGAAGACAGTGTACTTAATGCAGACTAATATACTTCTCAATTACAAAAACAAAGTGTAGAGTTCCAGGCCCAATAACAGTTAATATCTTTTTTGAATATTTTATGATATGCAACTCTATAATCTAGAGCTGAAGTATACAGCATGATATTTGCTAGCCACATTTGGTTATCTAGATTGTACGTACTTAAATTAATTGAAGTTAAACAAAATTAAACAGTTTTTAAGTCACATGTGAAGTAGTTCACAGTGGCAAGTAGTTACTGTATTAGGTAGTAAAATTATAGAAAACTTGCATCATTACAGGAAATTTTATTGGAAAAATCTGTTTTAGGGTTAGTCTTAAATCTCTTTTAATTTTTGTTTGATTCACACATTAGATAAGCATCAAGTTTGAAAAATATCCTGAAACTTATTTTTCTCTAAAGTTACATACACTCTATTTTGAACATGGTGACAAAATTATTATTTTGTATAAATGACACAAAATAAAAAATGATGTATGCAAAAATCATACAAATTAAATTTCAAATAAAGTTGTAACCTTGCATTTATAAGTCTTTCATGGTTGTTCAAAAGTGAAGAACAATGGCGATAGAAGAGATGAAATTATAAATTCCACAAGGACTGATGTCTTGGTTGTTTTTCTTTTGCTAGCTAGTAATGGTCATAGTGCCCCCACAGAACTTGGCTATCAATCCATGCAGATAATTGCAATTGAAATGCTAAAGGAAAGTTTTGATTTCTTTGTTCAGCTTACCTGCTTTCACCTGAAAATCCTGCTGTTTTTCTTTTCAACCAGCTACAAGCTTAGAAATACAGCTTCTCCTGTATCCACCCAATATCAAAGGCATTGTGGTAGAGTGTAATTCCAGGGGATGGTTCCCCGAGCCTCAGATGGAATGGAGAGACAGCAGAGAAGAGGTCATTGCATCTGCTTCCAAAACCGTCTCACAGGACGGAGACAAATTGTTCAACATGCACATGACCCTTCTCCTTAATAGCAGCTCCTCTGAGAACATCACTTGCTGCCTTAGAAATCCTGTGACTGGTCAGGAGGAAAGGACAAGCCTCGTTTTATCAGGTGAGATTTGTACTTCACATGCTAGCCATTGTCATATAATTTACAAACTAACAGAAAAAGTACTTTCTTCACTTCTGTTCTAAGACAACACTTTCTTAACCTTTCATTTCTTGTTTGCTTTTCTTCTTGTTCCCTTCCCCACATTTCATTTTTTCATTCTTCCTCCTTTATATTGGAGTCAAGTGCAAAGTTCTTGAATCATTTCTGTTTTGTGACTTTATTCTGTTTCATGGCTTTCGTACCATCCCTATGGTGATGCCTTCTCAAATTATATCTCCTGCCCAGAACTCTCTCCTCAGAAGTTACCTGGAAACCCAACATCTTAACATGCAAATCTAGTTAATAGCTCAAGTCAATACATCACAAACAAACAAATCTCCCAATTCTGCCTTGCCAATCATGCTTCATATTTTTAAGTTTATCAGAACAAAATCATTATAATCATTTTTTACCATTTTTAATCCTCTTTCTATAAAGCCACAATTCTAGCTCTACCTTGAAGACATACCCAGAGTCTCACCAACTTCCTACCACCTGGCTACTGCCATCCCACTCCGAGACCTCGTCATCCATGGTCTGAATTTTGCCAATACCGTCCTGGAAGTTCTGCTTCTTTTTTTAGTTTTGTCCATCACGGTATATTCTCAAAGTATAGGATGAAAGACTCATTTTAAATGCAAGGCATAAAGCATCACCTTCTATTCAAGATTCTATAGTTTTTCTCATTTGCAGAGGAAAATTTCCCCAAATATCCTTTTCCCTATTTCATAGATTTCCTCGCTGTTCCTTAATCATGTCAGTCAGACTCAGCTTGAAGATCTTTATTCCAGTTGGCTTTTCTTCCTGGAATGCTATAAAGTCTATGAACTTCCCCTTTCTCTTTCTGTTCATGCTCAACCTATCCCCTACCTCCTCAATCCCTTTGGCTTTTCTTTTAACATAGTATAATTAATTTTGAGCATCCTGCATAACTTGTTTGTGGTGTTTATTGTCTCTTACGCCACTATCTCCAAAAGATGAGGATAGAATCTTTGTTGGTTTTATATTCTGATATATCACAGCTGCTTCACATAGTGGGTAAATAATAAGCAATTGCTTTCTTAAATGATTATAATTAAATAAAAAAGTCTGGTAGACGTTGAAGAAAATATACATGTATCAGTGCTTTTGTCCATAAAATTAATGCAAGCATTCATTTTTAATAAAATATGTGTTTTTTTAAAAAATTGAATTTTGGGTAGTGAATTACAATTCTGGGAAGTAGCAGCATCTCAGACAGCTCTTGTGTTCCATTCACTGGAGGGCAGAAAACACAAGTAGGAACAAATACTCATTATAAAGCACAATCATCAAATTTAAACTCACTTGGGATATTGTCCTTGCTGGATTAATGAGTTGGCAAAGGTCTTTTTGAGTTGTTTTCAGCTGCAGTCCGGAGAAGCTTGCATGGGTATAGGATTGGTTCTAAAGCCACAAACTATTAATTATGTGCATCCACTCATTCCAAGTTTAGGCCATGACAAACATCTTTACAATGAGACAACAAAACTCTTGATTGTTTCTATAGTGGCTTCTTAGATTCATCTTCTTGTTCAGTAATATGGGACAAAGAGGAATATTCCTGGTAGGATTAGACTTTTTTTCTTTAGGAAGTAAGAATTAAGCTTCCCAGATGAAATGACAGGCATTCATTCTCAATATACACAGAGCAACATGCCAAGGAAGATACTTGTTCATATTAAAAGGAGGAAAGGTCATTTAAACTTATATTTCTCCAAATGTATTCAGGGAGTTTAATACCAAACACAATGAAGATATTGAAGAATTAAGGATTTCAGCAGTACAGAAAATTTAGAGAAAAAGCCAAAAGCTTACCTTGGAGCTGACTTTGTTACAGTTTCCCTGGAAACCTGTTCTGAGGCTTTGCTCCCCTGCTCACCTTTCTGCCAAGGAAAATGAGACAGAATTAATGGGAAGGAACAGAGGCTCTGCTCTGTGCCAGCCTCAAACAAACCACACCTATCCCACACTAGACACTACTCTACTCTCACCCACCCAATTACATCAGCCTCCCCACACTGACCCAAGTGCGAGTTTCAGATTGATGCAGTCTTGAATGTCAATATGCTTTGGATGCATTCTCATTCTGAGTGGTGTAATTTGTGATTCTCTATTTCAGCGGAGCTATCCCCATGGAGACGTATTTGGACATTGAGTCTGATTGCCATTTTTGTTGTGCTGCTGGTATTTGTAATGCTGCCTGGTATTGAACTGCAAATGAGACTCAGAGGTCAGAAAGTTTGAAGGGTGGGAGACACAAAGTGGGGGGCTGAACTGAGACTGTATGTTCCTTGCCTCTCAAGCATGTCTGGACCTGGGGCGTATGTTAAACACACGCTCCCCACCCATCCTGTGTTCCTACATGTTCTTTTACTGCTGGATCTGCTGATAAGACTGATTAGCTGAAAGCCAGAGCTTCTGTACCTCAATCAAATTTAGATCCTCCATGTCTATAATTTATAATTAAGCTGGAAAGGCTTTCTTAACACTCAACAAATAACACATTTCTCATTTGACTTCTGCAATTGTCTGACAATCCTATCAGGAACAGGAAATAGAATCCTGTCTTGTTTATGGCAGAAATAGCTGAGAAGAAGCTCCTCATTGCAGCATCAGGCAAAAAGAATACAGTCATACTAGGTTCAAGCCAGACCTTGAACAAACACACAAATTCACAATTTTCACCTCTATTAACTTCTGTTTTGCAAAATAAACTCAGTTTCTGTTTGCTTATTGACACTGTCCAAGTTAAGATTTGTTTTTCATAATGTCTCTGCTTAATTACATCTTTAATGCATTTCCTTTTTTGCATATGCACTTCCATGGATCATATTTTACTGAACCTACCAAGTCAGCATATGTAGCACCTGTTATCATTTCTCAAATAGCTGCTTGGGGATTTGTAATTAGAAACTTTTAAATTGACCTTTGACAAGAGATTGTCCTCAGTTATTTAGCTGTTCCTCGCCAACATAATATGAGCCTATTTAGAATTGATGCAAGGTTAATTTTTTAACAGGAATCATCACATAATCATTCAGGACTAAAATTTATTAAGTTTTAATATTAACAAACCCTATATTAAAGTCTTTACAGTTACTAATGCATGTATGCTCCCTAAAATACCTTATTATCACTAGCATATGATGAAACATAGACAATTGAAGGTAAGTGGTGTACCTTAAAGGACTAGCAAGTAAAGGCTTCAAGAGTGAACTTAAGGCACGTGAACCCCAACATCCCATAATTTAAACACCACATTAAACTGTGCCCATAATCTACAGAGGAGTGGAGCCATGTCTGGAAATAGATTCCTTATCACAAAATATTTTCATGCTACCATGACATCTCCTAGATAAAATTTTAAAAGCATGTTGTCTTTCATTCACAAGATTCTTGTATCTAATGCTCTAAGGATCTCTTCGTTCAGTTCTCTAGAACTGTCCTTCTCCAAGCCCTTTTCAAATGCAAGTAGAAGGATGGTGACAAGCCACAACTTTTCCTTGTCCTCTCTAATGAGGCCCTTTGATTGGTGGCAGATTTCCTGCAAACCTCAAGCTTCTCACGTCCAATAAATACCTCTGCTTTGTGTCCCTGCTCACACTGCTCTGATCCTTTAGATCTACATCTGAATTAGTGACCAGCTGGCATTGCTTTCTTGACACACTTTTCCAGAACCTGAAGTGTCTCCAAAGCAACAGTTGATGATTGTGTTATCTCTTTTTCCTCAGGTAGATGGCGCAGATTGTCATCTCCCCTTGCGGTGAGCATAATTATAGTCGTGTTATCAGTGTCAGCAACGGTCCCAGTTCTTGTATGGTTGAATTGGAAAGAAAGAGGTAAGTGGGATGAAAAGGATGGAAACCTTCTGAAAATATTTCCTTTCCTCAGCGTCCAATCTGCAGCAAGACATTTAGCTAAAGAGGAGTAATCTTACTTGAAATACAAAAACAACTAACACTTGGGACTGTATGTTATAGGATTCAGATTACAACCTCTTGAATTATATGGGCTTAACCATAAAAGGTTGATGCATCTACATGTATGAAAAAAGTATTTCATAAAACTTTATCCCCCTTCCCCAAGTCCAGGCACTACATCACCTAACACATTATACCACATTATATTGATCTTTCTGTACTTTAAGCTTATAGAAAATCATAATTTAGGATATGTGCAATTTAGGCATAATATGTTTTGTTCAAAGATTGATGCAAGGCAGATGTTCTCAGAATGACTCATATGTCTATGTAAGTTTCACTCAATTTTGTCATGTTTATGCATACCTGAATCTATTCACTATCATTTTGGGGGTCTTTGAGATTGAATTGGTAACAGTCAAAGTTTTGGGATACCTGAACAAACGTGTTTGAAATGTGCCCCATGTGTGAGTTCCCCATAAATGTTTTACATATAAGGCAGTGATCAGAAAAAATATAATAATTCTTTATGCATGTAAGTTGGAGCTATAATCAAATGACAAATGCAGGTGTCACAAGTAGAGCTGGATTCTTTGGGGGGAATATTGTTGTTAATTTTCTCCTGTGAAGTGAAGGCGCTGATGTCTTGAAATCAATCCAGGTTGAAAGTGCCTTTTTAAATCTTTTTCCAAGAAAATCTGTACAGGAGTCTTGCACATTAACTGTGGCAGTACTCAAAGCAGATATCACCCATCGGTACTGGAAGAAAGGGACACAACGATGGCTAATGTATCTTCAATGTTTATTATGTGTCCCATGTTGTCATAGGAATTTAAATACAAACACTACTGTTCCTCAGGAATATATAGTGGCTATAAACGGTAACCAAATATCAAGCTGGCAGTTTTGTTTATATCTATATGTACATATATACACATAAAATATGTAATCACATGTATGTAACTATATGTATATATGTATATATCTATAACTTTTATCCCATATATATTAGTTCAAACAAATCAGAGAAAACATGATATTTGTATTTTTGGTACTGACTTATTTTAATAAGCAAAAGGTTTCTGATTGCATCCATTTTGTTGTGGAAAGTAGGATTTCATTTTTTATGGCTGAGTAACATTCCAGGGTGTGTACATTAAAAATAATTCAATTATGTCGATTTTCAATATATATAATATGAAATATATTGCATTTATTTTATTAAAATATCAACTATTATATTTTATGTAATTATTTTATACATAATATAAAGTATTAAGTATAATATATAATTTATGTTATATAAAATTTATAATTAATATGTAAATACATTTATATTTTATATATAATTATAAAATATCATATATTATATTTTCTATATAATTTCCATTATATATGATATTCCAATATATAATATGTATTATGTGTGATATATAATAATTATTATTATGTCAGAATATATCATATATTATACATATGTAATAATACAATATATACCATATTCTGATATACATTCTGATATTCTAATATATTATATCAATTATAATAAAAGGTAATGATATTATTTATAATATTTATATTATTATTTATAACGTTTATTGAGACTTTCCACTACATTTTTAACTTGCTGTATTGTGTGCTTCATTTCTAATAACTCAATTTTGTTTCAGTAATGCTATTTCTTGTGTAACATATTCCTTAAATGTCTTGAACTTGTGTATGTATTTCTCATTGTTCTTAAGAAGCTTTATTACATTTAAAAAAAAAAACTTTATTTGGCAGTTCCTCAGTGTCTTCCTCAGTTAACTCTAAGGTTGACAGAGGATTTTGCTCAATTGCAGGGGAGATGTCAGTAACCATATTAATTGTGCCTATGTCTCTTCTTTTGCCCTTGGTCATTGCAACTCTGATTAGTGAATTATTCTCTTGATTTATTTACTTTTTTAGCTTAAAAAATTATTTATTTTTATTGGAAAGACAGATATACAGAGAGGAGGAGAGACAGAGAGGAAGATCTTCTGTCTACTGATTCAGTCCTTATGTAGCCACAACAGCCAGAGCTGAGATGATTTGAAGCTAGAAGCCAGGCACCTCCTCTGGGTCTCCCGCATGGGGGCAGGGTCCTAAGTCTTTGGGCCATCATTGACTGCTTTCCCAGGCCATAAGCTGGGAGTTGGATGGGAAATGAAGCAGCTGGGATTAGAACCGGCATCCATATAGGATCACATCACTTGCAAAGTGAGGACTTTAGCCATTAGGCCACTGCGCTGGACCTGAGTCACTTTCTAAAATGCAGATTTTGCGTCCTTTGTATATATTCCTGGGAGTGGAGTTGTTGAATCATATGGTAGATTATTTTTTAATTTTTTTTTTATTATCTAAATACAGATTTATAGGGAGAGAAGAAGAAGAGAGATTTTCCATCTGCTGGTACAATCCCACAAGTGACTGAGGTGTCGGTGAGCCAGTCCAAAACCAGGACCCTGGAACCTCTTCTGGTGCCCCACATGAGTGCAAGGGCCCACAGTCTTTCACTGTTCTCCAAGGTCATTAATAGTGAGACAGATTGAAAGTGGAGCAGCAGGATCTCAAACTGACCCCGAAGTAGAATATCAACACTACAGGCAGTGCTTAACCTACTGTACCATGATATTAGCCACATTTTGATCCATCTGCAGCCTGCTTTCCTTATGCATTTTTGCTGTATAGGCAAGGCGACACCTACTCTTCCTTTTCATTTCTAATCATCCTAATCTTCTAGACCTTGCTCACATATGTGCTGACTCACACACACATATTTTTTTTACATACACATAACTATGGGTACATGTAGATTCTTTCACTTTGATATTACCTTCACAACTAAAATTCCCACTCCTCTTATAAAACTTTCCACAACATATAAGAACAAAGTTGTCTCCTTTCTCAGAAAACCAGTATTTTCCTGAATTCCCTGATACCACTTGCCTATCCCAAGTTTATAATATTCATTTCTAATATTATTGTTATTAATATTATTTTAGACATCTCTGGCATGTTCAGAATGCTTTCAGGTCAGAAAGAGTATCGTTTCTACTCTCTCTCAGACTCACCTACATAGATCAACCTACTTTTTTCCTCCTCACCATTTAAGTCTAGAAATATGGAAGAATGAATACGTGGAAATTAAGCCTATCATAAAGCTGAAATCCAACCCTCTTTTCTTTGCTGCATGCATTCTAATTTTTGTTTCTCTCCCCAGTCCCTGTTTCAGACCCACAGTTCCAGTTGGATACCATGTGGTTGGAAGATATAAGTGTGATCCTGTGTGTGCTAATGACCTTCATTGTCATGCAGATTTCCTTTATTTACTTCAGATTGAGAGGTATGTGTTGTGGGAATGGTGACACCTCACAAGGCACCTTTCTCTGACTCCCCTCTAAGATGTCCTGAGCCATGATTTTCTCCTCCTTCTGTCTTCACCGGGAAAAGAAACAGATGGCCATGCATCCTTCTTGAGGCTCCTAGGGGTTCAAACATTGACCAATGTTAGTCTTTTGAATGCCAGTAACATACTTGGCTCTGATTGCATATTTGCAACCATTCTCTGAGATGAATGTGGGAGGCCCAGAGATTTCCTAAATATTTTTGTATGACAGGTCTTCGAAAAGTTCATGAAAAATGAACATAACAAAACTATGCATGGGTTTCAACAACTTTTGCACACAATTTCACTGATCTTTCAGTTGAAGTACACTTATATAATGAGCTCTTTGAAAAGTTGTTTTCTGATACCAGAGGCAGAACTGAACATTTCACATTGTAGTTGTCTCTATCAGAAATAAGATGTCCACAGGGCCGGGGAAGGAATATTTCTGAACCTGTTTCACAGTATAGCATGGATATTTGAAACATCTATAACTCTTTCCTAAATAGTAAGGGCCCTTGTTCACTGTCTGTGCACCAAATCCATCACTGCAGGAGCCAGTAATATCACACATGGACTACTGACTGATGGTCAATAGTCAAAGTTTATTAACAGCATCAGACTTTTTTAAAAAGGTTGTCATGTAGGCATCCAAGGACGGGGCTTGATCCCTTGCATCTCAACAGCAAGGGACAGTCTCCCAATACACAGCTTGTTCCTCTGGCAGGTCCTCTATCTAAACCCATGAACCTGGAGGTTTCTTGTATTCATCTCCTTCTCAGGTCTTTCAGAGGAGATTCAACTGGCTCTGTCTCCCTCAATAGCAGATTCTGAATGTCCTGCAGGCCCTGACTTGGTTTTCCAAATGTAATTCTTTTCTAAATGGAAAAGAATATAAAACTCTTAACATGCATCTATATGTATATGTATGTATATAATATATGCTATATATAATATATATGTAGATAATATATAATATACATACATATACATATGTATTCATTCAGCAAGCATAACATACAGTAAATTACTGTTCAAAAAGGAGTCAGAGAGCTAGAAAGAAAAAACGAATTCTCTCATCAAAATTTCACCAGTGCACATGCACTTTCTTAAGTAATTAGGAAATAGTATGTAAATTGAATCAAACTCTTTTCCAGAATGCCCTTTTTCTTGTAGATTTCCTCCTAGCATTTTTTCACTCATTGATTTGATAGACAGACGTTAAGTCAATTTATTTATAAATAAAAGGTGCATTTCATTTTGTTAAAAATAGATCTGGCATCACAGCGGATTTCGTTATATTCTCCAGTAGGTTTCCATTTCAACTACCTGTCTTAGTAGGGTATGAATTTTCAAACCTTGCATAACTTTTGTTTCCTAAACAGGTATCCTTCAAACTTAAAGCTTCTCATCTTATGCCCTGCAGAGAAGGACCATTACACCACATGGAGAGGAAAAATATAATTTGATATTCAAACTTGAGTATAATTTGTAGCTCCTGTATAAACTATAGTTACTAAAAAAAAGTGAAGATACAATCAGAAGATAAGTTAGGAAGAAAACCAATAGTCTAAGTGGTAAAGTGGAGAATGTCTTGGGTTGAAGAAATAAATCTATATCAGTAATTGTATCTTATATTTACAACTTATTTTTTAAAAATTAGAAAAAAACTACTCTCAAATTCATGATATTTTAAAGGCTTAACCAAAATATTGAGTATTGAAAATATACAAATATAAAGCCCAAACTATGAAATTCTATTAAATATGTGTGTAAAACATATTTAAGCTTATGCTAAAAGATAACTAAAAGGAAATTCTTATGCTAAGAAGAGAAAATAAATACAAAAACAGTCATGCATCCAATTTGTTTGAAATTATTACACAGTAAATATACACTAATAAATTATTCTGATATTTACAAAGAAAATATTTAAAGAAGTTAAAATGAAATATATAATTTTACACACATTAAAACATTTTTTGAATTCTTCCAAAAATGTTGATATTTTTATTTCTTTTATAGAATTATTTAGTTTGCTTGAAAGTTCCAGAGGGAGTGAGGGAGAAACAGAGAGGCAAATTCACTCACTGCCTGCAACAGCCAGAATTGGGCAGACCAAAAATGGGAGAGGGGAGCTTCTTCCAGGTTTCCCACCAGGGCGCATGATTGTCGAAGGCCCACTGCTCTCCCACCATCAGCAGGAGCTGGATTGGAAGTGGAGTAGTCAGGAAATGACGAAATGAGGTTCCAGTACTGCAGGTGGGAATCAGCCTATCTCTGTCGCAATTTTAACAATGATCTTCTAGATACTAGCAAATCAAATAATAACTTTTAACTGTATAAATTCTTCCTGCTGATTACTTTATTTTACATTTTGTATCATTTATCACAAGTAGTGAAACCAAAGCAGTTTTACTTTAAAAACAAAACATAGAGTCACAGGTCACTTTCTCAATGTAGAGTTTGCAGCACAATTCACAATAGTAAAGAAACGGAAACGGCTCAGATGCCCATTTCAAGAGGGATGGATAAAGAAATTGTGATACACCTACGCCATGGAATACTACACAACCATTAGCAATGAAACGCTACCTTTTGCAACAAAATGGTCCCAACTGGAGACCATTATGCTCAGTGAAATAAGCCAATCCCAAAAGGACAAATATCACATTTTCTCTCTGATATAAAATAACCTTCATACAGAATATAAAACAGATAAATATGTAGGTAAATTAATATATGCATGTGTTTTCATAGCTGAATTGTACAATGGAGTTTAGCATACTGCGGTAATATTTTGTGGGAAAATGGCAGGAGGGGAGGATGGGAGTGGGAAAGAATCGCTAAACCTACCAAACTGTATAACAGAAATTAATGGAAACAATAAAAAAATTATCAAAACCATTTTTCTCTCCTACTACAGTTCTGTGACTAAAGACTTATCTCAGTGTCATCTGTAGTGCAATCAGGTATTTTGAGGTTCAGGAAAAATGCTTGTATGCATACAATGAGAACAAATCTGTTCACATCCTCCTGCAGACAGAGGACATTTCAGATTCACTGACTTTGGTGAATGACCTCCTGTGATCAGCTGGGAAACGAGTTCCAAGAAAAAAAATCTAAGCAAGACTCAAATGCTCTAAGACAGGGTGTCTGCTTCAATTCATTCACTAGTGGATTAACTCACTAGCCAATATCAATATCCTGCTAATGTGTGCCCTGCAGGGCAGTAGTTGATGGGCCAAGTACTTGGATTCCCATCACCCATGTGGGGCTTCAAATCAGCAGATCAGCGTAGCACTGGCAGTTGCGGCCACTTGGGGAGTGAATCATCGGATGGAAGATCTTCCTCTCTGTCTCTCCTCCTCTCTGTACATCTGCCTTTCCAATAAAATAAAATAAATCTTAAAAGAATTCATCACACAAAGGCTTCACCTTTGCCCCACTCTAGCTTTGCAGGTATTTACAGAGTGAATCTACTGAATGAGATGTCTTATTTAAGAGAGAGATTCACTGGTGCAAATAAAGTGAATACATTTTGGAGCTAGTCTAGAATTTGATTCACATTGCAGGAAACATCAGAGCAGGCAAAATCACACAATCTCAGCAGTCCACAAAAGTGAGAGAGCTCCTGGAAAGAAGGTAGAGACCTACACTGTGCACACATGAGGTTAACTACAAGAAAGATACATCCCATACCCTCCAAAAAAATAAAAATTAAAAATAGCTTAAAAATATTAAACTAAGGTTAGCAATTACTATTCAGGTTAAATGTGATCTGAAACAAAAAGGTTTCATCCCGTTTCTATCAGAGTAGCAAATTTCAAAACACTAAGTTTTTAATGATTATTTGGAGAAATGGAAATATATGCACTCTTGATTTATACATAAATTAGAACAAATAACATGCTAGGAAAGTTGTCGGTGATTAATAAAACTTATGATACTATGAGAACTCGTTGGAAACATATTGTTCCCCTTAAAGTGGGTATTCACTGCATTTCTGAGAGAATTTTAAGAGTGCGAGAGAAAGTAAAACTGAAAACATTTCCAAAAGTAGAAATAATTCCATAAATACATGCTAATTTGTCTTTTACTGTCATGAATGTATATTACCAGATAATATTGAGTAAAAATAAGGGTCTCTTTTAAAAAACTACTTTGTCACAAAGATATAAATTGAAATCCTAGAATACAGGGCTTGTGACACCAACACCTCAATTCAGCATGCTAGCTCAATTACTGGCTGCTCTGCTGCTGATCCAGCTCCCAGACAACGTGCCTGGGAAAATGATTAAATATGGCCTGAATATGTAGGCCCCACCACCCATGTGGGAGAACCTGTCAGGATTAATCAAACAAACAAGAAAAAGAAGCTTAACGTAAAAATGATTTTATTATTCTGCATTGTGGCCATCATCCACACTTTCAGGACAATGCACTTTATGTGAGAATACAGAGACTTTTGTACCCCAAAAGAACACAAAGGCTTTCATTAATTCTTACCTTATGTGAAGCTAGCAATTCTTAAAATAATTGTTCTTATGTTAGTAAAACTAAATAAAGATAATAATAATAATATTAATAATAATAATAAGACATTAACGAGCATCTTGTTATGCTTTGGTCTGTTATTTACAAATGAAAGAAAACATAAGAAGAGATAGTATTGAGGTCAGGGACACTGTCTTCTGTTATTTTTAACTGGAGGGGGGCACAAAGGTGAGATAATACTGTGGATTTCAGTCTGCCACTTGGTGTTCCAAGGTTAGACACAAGCCCAGGTGTTCCTGGCTTGTGAATAGCTCCCTTGTGGTCTGATGCACTCAGCTCCTTCAGGAACCAGATGAGATTTCTGGCTCCTGAAGCGTGTTCCAGCCATGCATGTTATTGCCATTCACAGAGTGAACCAGTGAATAGAAGAGTTCACTGTCTCTCTTTCTCCATCTCTCACACAACCCTCTCTTTCTTTCTGTCATTCTGCCTTTCCGAAATGTATATTTAAAAAATCTTTTGGTAAAAAATTATCTGTGATATGAGCACTTCAGAAGTTCATAAATGGGAAAAAAAATGAGTCATTAAAGCCAAGATATAGGTCTACAAACGTTTGAGAGACAAGAAAGAATGAAAGGCATCACTGCTTTCATCAAAAGATTTATGAAACTATCACGTTGCTTCATTAGTACTATGACTGCTAAGGTGTGGTTTTGTCAAAAAACAAATTCTTGCTGTTAGTATTATGTGAGCTAGGATTCCTAAAATCCAATTTACTATGCTGTCTATTTGAAAAGTACAAACCTACAGAGGGATCTTCTATCAGCTGGTTTATTACCCAAATTACCATTACAATCAGGAGGAAGCCAACCAGATAAAAGTCAAGAGCCTCAAATTCAAGCTGGGTCTCCCACATGGATGACAGAGACCTGAGTCCTTGAGCCATCATTCACTGCATCTGGAGATGTGCATTAGAAGACAACTGGAAGTAGAAATGCAGCCAGGACTCAAACTCAGGCTCTCTGATATGGGATACAGGCATTGTCAACATCATATTAACTGATGCCCCAAATGTCTGCCCCAAAATCACTGAATTTATGTATTAATAATTTGTACAAATTGGGACCCCTTATTTACAATGTAACATACCACATAATGCAATGTTCCATTACAGAAATAATAACAAAATACCAGCCTTTTGGTAAAAACTATGTTGGCAGAACTCAGTGATATTCAAAGAGATCATGAGATGTAAGACAATTTCAATGTGCAATTACTTTACTACCCTGACACACACAATGTACATGCATCTGAAGTAAATAAAATCTACTCCAGAAGAGACACCATTCAAATAAAAACTATGTATGTTTTAAATTTTGGCCAGAGGGTGATAAACAGAGGTGTATTACTGAAGGCTTTTATCCTTACCTGGTTGAAGCATAGTTTATCAACAAAAATTCAAAATATTAGAATGTACAACACCAAATGTACTTAACACACACTTTAGATTGTGCCAATTTATTTTCTAATGCTAAATAGAAATCATACACACACAAAGATACATACATACAAAATGTGCTAAAATTCATGAAAGCACACATTATGAAAAATATGCATGCATTTCAATTTTTGCACTAAAATAAATTCTTTTAGTTCTGTGTTTCTACAAACTCTGCTGTGTGTGTGTAGGTGGTGTGCATGTTTGTGTGTATGTATTTTGCCCTGCCAATATAATTAGATTACTTCCATATATTGGCTGCAATAACCAGTGCAAAAATGAACAAGGTACAGCATTTAAATCTTTAAGGATTTATTTATCTTTATTGATAAGACATTTTCAGAGAGAAGGACAGAGAGAAAGATCTGCTGTCTTCTCGTTTACTCCCCAAGTGACCACAGTGGCCAGAGATAAGCTGATCCAAACCTATGATTCAGGAGCTTCTTTTGGGTCTTTCAGGCAGGTAGCAGGACCATTGTATCAGGCCAATAAATTATTGTTTTAAGATTCATATGCTGAGAATCAAAATGGTGAAATAGGGTAAGGACATGTTTAAATGGACTGAGAAACATTAACAAACATGATGCAGAGAGGGCACATTCCAGGAAATAGGAGAAGAGAGAGAAAGAGCAGAAGGGTACCTGGAGACTGACAGACACAGGAAAGCAGTGAAAACAATGGGGTGCTGGTGCAGTGACCAAAATCCCAGCAGCATCCACCAGCAGCCAGAACTCCACCAGCAACCAAGTGGGAAGGGACTTTCACTAGGAACTCAGGAAGTAAACCCAAAGAACTGCCCATCCTGCTGATCTCTTTGGTTGAAAAGAAGTAGAGACAGAGCAGCAGATCCCAGACAGGCAATGTGGGAACAGGGTGGATTTTACATCCCAGCCCACCCTCCACCCCCACCCCCCACCCTAGAGCCCAATCAGGCACCATTTTGTTTAATGAGGAAAAGGCAAGGGAAATGACTGAGCATATGCTGAGCTGGGAGTGAACTCATTTCTGACTCAGTGAACTGCAACAGAGTAGCATCCTACAGATTCCACCCAAGATGGGTCCAGGTAGCCCTCAGACCTGATAGCCAGCAGATCAAAGACTCTTGTAGTGGCACATCGGTGCCATTTTGTACAGTGTAACAAAAGTTTTAGGACTGCAAAGACAGCAAAGAGCTGTGCAGGTGCTGAGCTTACAAGAACTCACCGAGCTCTGTGGTTTGTTCTGGTCTCACAGGAAAATAATACTGACAATGGCATAATACTGGTCAAAATAGGTCCATGTAGCCCTCAGACCTAATGGCCAACAGGATCTGGCAAGATCACCACCAACAACAACCCAGCTATATAGGATTCCTGGTGTCTCCCTAAACCTGGGACCTGCCCCAATCAGAAGTGGGAGAAAGTTTGCACAGACAACGGTGCAGCCTCAGCACATTGTCACAGAAGGTGAAGAGTGATGAGCCAGGAGCTACGGCTACAGAGACTGTGGTGGAAATCTAACATAAGAACCCATGTCTGGAACTCACTGGAGAGAGTGGCACAATTGGCTGCAAACAAACAGCCATGTATCAACTGTAATAAGTAAAACTGAATTGTAGACTTGTGGGTAACACAGCTTAGAAACCTGCCCCAAGGGGCCCAGCATGGTGGCGCAGTGGTTAAGGTCCTCGCCTTGCACACCCGGGATCCCATATGGGCGCCACTTCCCATCCAGCTCCCTGCTTGTGGCCCGGGAAAGCAGTCGAGGACGGCCCAAAGCTTTGGGACCCTGCACCCATGTGGGAGACCCGAAAGAGGCTCCTGGCTTCGGATAGGCATAGCATCTGCCGTTGTGCTCACTTGGGGAGTGAATCATGGGACGGAAGATCTTCCTCTCTGTCTCTCCTCTCTGTATATTTGCCTTTCCAATAAAAATAAAATAAATCTTAAAAAAAAAAAAAAGAAACCTGTCCCAAGGAAAAGAATCTGCTAACCAGAAGTACAATGACCAAGAGTGAAATAAGAGACAGAGGCCAGTGAATGTTATTGAAGACTCCCCTGTAAAGGAGCAAAACTTTATGCCAACCTCAGAGTTAACTGAGAAAGGCATCAAGAAAGTGGAAACACAGAATTCAAAACACTTATTATAAACTTCTTATCAACAATGAGAAGCATGTAAAGCAGGAGCTCAAGAAATTTAAGGAATGTGTCACACTGGAAATGAATCAAATGAAAGCTGTTACATTAGAAATGAAGAATGCAGTGGAGAAAATTAGTTACGGTGAAGAGTCCCCAAAACAGAATGAAAAAAAGCAAAAGAAAGAATCTCAGAATTGGAAGATATTTCCTGTCACCAGGGAAAACAAACAAAAGCTGGAAGCAAAGTTGGATCAGGCCAAAAAAGCATTCAAGAATTGAAAGACACTATTAAGAGGCCAAATCTAAGAGTTATGGGAGTCCCGGAAGGTGCAGAAAGAGAAACTGGTTTTACAAATATATTTAAGAAAATAGTAAGGGAAAATTTCCCTAATCTGGAGAAGGAATCAAGAAATCACACCTAAGAGGGGCACAGAATTCCCACGGGGTTGATCAATAACCATCTTCACCAAGACATGTGATAATCAAGTTCTCTTCAATTGAACATAAGGAAAAGATCCTTAAATGTGCACATGGAAAACTCAGTTAACATATAAAGGAATGCCAATTAAATTCACAGGAGACCTCACACAGGAAACTACCCACCAGAAGAGAATGGAGTGACATATTCCAGATTCTAAAAGAAATTGTCAGCCCAGGATAACATATCCAGCAAAGCTTTCCTTTGTCTTTGAAAATGAAATAAGGTTCTTCCACAGTAAATATAAGTTAAAATAATTTGCCTCTTCCAAACCTGCCCTACAAAGGATACTTCAAGATGTTCTTCTTGACAGGGAAAAGAAATAGCACCCACCAAAACCAAAGGCAAATGTGAAGAACATCCCAGTAAATAACAACAGAAGACTAAATCAGTGAACAACCCATTTCTAAAGACAGGATCATACCACATATATATATGAACCCTGGATGTAAATGCCTTAAGCTCAATCAAATGTCATAGATTAGTAGACTTGATTAAAAAACAAAACCCATCTATCTGTTGCCTATCTGTTTCACCAACAAAATCAGCAGAAAATGTATCTCATGGATTTTTGGTTTTTGTTGTTGTTAGTTTCATCTCTTCAAAACAATTTCCCCACATTAAATTCTCCAATGAGTAATAGATCATACATAGCATCATTTTCTTCAAGAAGGTTCTTGATTTTCTTTTTCATTTCTTCAGCGACACATTAGTCATTCAGTAGCAAGTTAACTTCATGGTGTTGCTGATTTTTTTTTCTTCCTGTTGTCGATTTTGTTTTGTGGCTTTTCATTTAAGGGGATGTACAGTAACTGAAATGGAGATTAGCATATCCAGATGTGAGGATACAATGCAGTATGAATCGTTAATTTCAGTCAAAGATGAACTCCCAGTGAAACTGATTACTATATGATAATAAGATGCTGGACTTTCTGCCATTGTCCATGCCCACAATAATGGACATATGACTGTATGAAGAACTGTACTTTAGTAATGATACAGGAAAACTTGATGGCAGGGGGAGTGAGAATTGAAGAGGGGATAAGGGAAACTCCAGAAGCCTATGGAACTGTATTATAAAATAATGATGATGATGACAATAACAAATAAAAGGCTAAGCTAAAAGAAAAAAATATTTATATGCTGGTGGGAGAAGCACAGGTGAGTCTGAAGCTGGAGGCATAGGTTATCCACCCTCCCAGCTGTGTGGCTGCACTGGACCAATCTGGGCCAAGCTAGGCTCAATGAATGCATGGGATCCTCCCTCAGGCCACTGTTGCCAGGTGGTGTACACATCCTGAGCTTGTCCTGGGGCCCAAGAAATTTCTCCTCCATGGTAAAATCATACTATGGGTGGATCTTGGGTATATCTGGGCAGATGCAGGACCCTGGCTCTGCCCACCACCACCATGTTGGTGAGAGGAGCTCAGGTGACTCTGAAGATGGATTCATGAGTTCTCTACCCTCTCAGCTGCATGGCAACCACTGGGGGGACCTGGGCCAGGCAATGTGCTGTGGAATCTTGGACGTGTTGGCTTACAAGGAATGTGAGATTAGACAGGTGGGGGATTAGCAAGGGACTTAGTTCAGGTCCAGGTACAGAATGACTTCTCTGGAACTTCCATGGACAAAACCCATCTACTTGAAGGGCTACAATACGGAACCCACCCAAGAGTATCAGAAAAGGTTCTGTGAGGCTGAGCCATGAAATCAACAAATACTTGAGTGAATCAAGTCTAGGGGTAGAATCTGCTCACTCATATGAAAGAGCAATCTCTGTTGGCATCTGCAAGATTTGTGGCTGGGAATAGGCCTGGTTGGAGAGCTAAGGGAACACCCCGACTGGGCTGGAATTCTCATCAGTGAACATGAGTGCCAGAATCAGTGCACTGTCCTGGGCTGAACATAACTGCAATCTCCTTCAGCACAGGTGTAGCCAGGGTTTGGGGATGGCCAGGTGGGACTAGATTGCAGCACACACTGGTACTCGTGAAAGTCAGGGTAGGTGCAGAATGGGCTGGACTAAGTCTTGGCTTCCACTAAACCACATGAGAGCTATGTCTGGGTACTGACCAGGTGTGGATGGACTGCAATATCCAACAGTAAGAACCAGAATGGGTATGGGCCAATTGGGCAAGGACACCATTCATGCCAGGACAACTGATAGATAGTCAGCCTGGGCCAGGTACCTACCAGTATGTGCAAGATCTGCCACTGGGAGGAGACCAGATAGAGGAGTTTGGTAAACTCCCTTGTCAGATTGCAATCCATGCAGGTAGGTACAAGAACCAAGACAAGGAGCAGCCCAACTCAGATCAGGTTACAGTACCCACCACCAGAATACACATAGGTCAGTTCAGGGAGTTGGCCAGGCCAGGCAAGTTCATAACATCCACTGGCAGTTCCGAGAACCAGGATATGGTACAGGAGGGGTTGAGTCAGGCTGCATCACCAGCCAATTCACACTCGAACTGGAACTGGGGGCTGACTGGCAAAGACTGGGCTGCAGATCAGTCAGCTCAAGGTGGAACTGGGGGCAGGCTGGATCAAACTTGGCTGAAGTACCAACTGGTGGATGCTGAGGAAAAATGAGCCATGTCAATCTATGAGCCCTGGATGTTGGGGTCTGGAGGGTTCTAAGTCTTCTGGCCCAGGTTCTAGGGCCCACCTACATAGTGGGTGTTGGTGGGTCTAGTGGGCCCTGGGTCTCTTGGCCCAGATCCTAGGGCCCAACTACATAGTGGGAGTTGGGTCCATGAACCCGGGGTTGGGTGGGGGTGTCCAAGTAGGGCCTGGGTTTCCTGGTCCAGGTCACCAAGCCTGGCTACATCATGGTGGCTAGATCCTTGAATCTTGGGAGTGGAAGAGTCCAGCAGAACCCAGGTTGTCTGGTCCTGTTCCTAGGGCTCACTTACATAATGGGTGTCTGGTCTGTCAGCTTTGGGGGATGTGGGTCCAGTGAGGCCTGGGTCTTTTGGCCCAGGTCCTCAGGCCCACCAATGCAGTAGGCGCTGCATCCATGAGTCCCAAGGATGGGAGGATTGGAGGGGTCTGGGTCTCCTGGTCCAGATCACTGAGCCCACCTGTGTGGTAGGGGCCAGGTCCTCAAGCCCTAAGAATGGGGGTTCCAGTGGGTCCTGAGTCACATGACCCAGCGCCAAGGACCTGCCTGTGTGGTGGGTGCTGGATTCATGAGCCTCAGGGTTGGTGGGTCTGTCTTAACTTTGGGGCTCCTGGCCCAGGTCATAGGGCCCATCCACACAGTTAGCATCAGGTCCATGAACTTGAAGCTAAGTCCTCCATTGGGGTCTGGGTCTTCTCCAGGTCCTTGGGCTCACCTGTGCAGTGGGTGTTGGAGGGACCTGGGACTGCTGGTCCCATCACCAAGCCCACCTGTGTGATGGGGGTCTGGTGCATGAACCCCATGGGTTGGGGTCCGGCTGGTCCCAGGTCACATGGCCCAAAGCCATAGACCCTACCACAAGGTGGTCTCTGGATTGGTGAGCCCCAGGGGGTGGGGGGCTCAGAGGGGCTTGGGTCTCTTGGCCCAGGTCCATGAGCCCACCTAGGAGAAGTGGTCCTCCTCAGTGTAGAGGATGGAGTGCTGGATGGCAGACCATGGTGCACACGGAGGGCATGGTAGCTCATTGGGACCTGCAAAGAACATCTGGTATCATAGCAAAGAATGGAGAAAAGAACCTATGGACAACTACCCAGCCAATCAATGACAGCAAATATCTGGGAGAATGGAGACTATAAGGCCGATGGTGTCAGCCAATGGGCATTGGAAGGAATTCCTCACCCATAAAATGGCGGGATTGACAGTATTTCAAAACTATCAAGTCCACTTAAGAAGAACCTTCAGAACATGCACCATTGTGACTCTGGGCTGATATCGGGTGATCCTTCCCCATCTCAGGTACTGGGATGGTTGGGAGGCTGCGTGTGGCCTATTCCCTTATCTCCCCTCTCCCCCCACAAATGGTAAGAAGAAATAAAAAGATTAGAAACAATAATCACACCCAATTCTCCTAACTATAGGTCCTTCTCACCTTGATTAATTATGTAAACATCATCTATAATAAAATAAATAATAATAAAAAAGATTTGTATGCTGCAAGAGTTCAGTGCAATGGCTAAATTCTCACCTTGCAAGAATCATATGGGCATATGGACATGTCCTAACTGCTCCACTTCCCATCCAGTTCTCTGCTTGTGGCCTGGGAAAACAGTGGAGAATGACCTAAAGCCTTGAGACCTTACACCCATGTGGGAGACCTGGAAGAAGCTCCAGGATTCAAATTGGCTCAGCTCTGGCCACTGGGTCCATTTGGGGATTGAACCTGCAAATGGAAGATCTTTTTCTGTCTCTCCTCTCCATAAATTTGATCTGCCTTTTCAATAAAAATAAATAAATCTTTAAAAAGTAATAATAATGATTTACTTGCTTTGGAGATTCACACAAAAGTGGGATTGCTGGATTGCTTGATAATTCTGATTATGGCATTAGAAAAACTTCACTATTATTTTTCACGATGACTTTTTTTTCCAATTTACACCCCAATCAAAGACCAAGATTTTCTTTTCTATACCTCCTTGTTAGTCATGCTGTCTCATTGTGGATTTGTTTTTCATTTTAATTGCTTAAATTCTATACTTTAACTTGAAAAAGTAAGATTTAGTTTAATTTATGTATACTGGTAATTGTACGATCAGTATTTACAAGGTACAGTATGATCATTTAGTTCATGTAGAAGTAGATAGAGTACAATCAAATCAGGAAAAGCAGCATGTCCATCTCCTTAAACATTTATCATTTCATGTGTTTGAAGCTGACAGCATTTTCTCCATCACTTCTTTATAAAAAACATGCTAAGTTTTTATAAACAATAATTACCCTATTGTGCTCTACTCTGTGAAAATTATTCCTCCTTTCTAGCTGCATTTTGATACTTGTTATCCAGTATCCTTATACTGCTACCCCCTTACAATCTTTTTAACCTCTAGCTATCAACATGCTACTCTTTTTTTTTATCAGATCAACATTTTTTAGCTTCCACAAAAGAATGACAATGCATAGTATTTACCTTTCTATGTTTGAATTACTACAGTTAAGATCATTTTTTAAGCTCATCTATGTTGCCACAAACGACAAGA
Source organism: Ochotona curzoniae (assembly GCF_017591425.1). Taxonomy (NCBI): domain Eukaryota; kingdom Metazoa; phylum Chordata; class Mammalia; order Lagomorpha; family Ochotonidae; genus Ochotona; species Ochotona curzoniae. The sequence continues at coordinate 17,484,106 of NW_024465649.1, forward strand.
ATTCCTTTTTATTGCTGATCAGTACTTTCAGCTGCTTGTTTATCATGGTGTTTTCATCCATCCATTGATTGATTGTTTGAGCATTTAGGCTGATTGCAAGATTTGGCTATTGTGACTAGCACTGCAATAAGCATGTGAGTACAAATGTTGAGTACAGTGCTTACATCTCTTCCACATAGTGATTTCATGTTCTTTGTCTGTATGCCTGGTCATAAGATTGCTGTATCACATGGAAGTTCACTATATAGTTCTTCAGGGAAACTCTAAATAGTTTTACATAATGGCACTAGTAATTTACATTTCTTCTGACAGTGCTTAATATTTCCTTTCTTTGTATTCTTGACAATTTTGTCACATTTTGTCTTTCTGATGATAGCTGCTTGAGCTACCATGAAATAAGGTGTCTCATCAAGGTTTTCATATGCAGTTATCTAGTTATTAGCAATATTGAATATTTTTTCATATGTCTGTTGGTCATATATGGCTTCTAAAAGCAATTTAGATTCATTTTATTTTTCAAAGGAGAAATATATATATATACACATATATATTTATTACAGAGAGAGAGACTTTTTATTGAAAAGGCAGATTTACAAAGTGAGGAGAGACAGAGAAAAAGACCTTCTACCCATTGATTCACTCCCAGAATGACCACAATAGCCACCTCTGGGTCTCCCACATGGGTGCAAAATCTCAAGGTTTTGAGTCATCTTCAGCTGCTTTCCCAGGCCACAGAGAGCTGAATGGGAAGTGGAACATCTGGGATATGAACCAGTGCCCATATGGGGAGCTGCATGCGGAATTGGAGGATTAACCTGTTGAGCAATTGTGTCAGCACCTTAGGTCCATTTTTAAATTGGATCATTGCTTTGGAGGCTATTGAACTATATGAGCTTTCTTTATATTGTACTTATTATCACTACCTTGGATACATAATTTTTAAATACAATTATGTAGGTTGCTGTTAGGTATAAACAAATTCAGTATGTTGCAAATATATGAAATAAATAGCAAAACTCAATTGTATTTCAATAAACTAACAATAAGCTATCAAAAAGCACATCAAGAGAACTGTTTACAATAACATCATGAAGGTTGTTATTAACCAGGCAAACATGCATAAATTGAAGGCCATGAAATAGCAATGAAACAAATTAGAGAAAGCACAAAAAATGGAAATATTTTCATACATATTAATTAGAAGAATAGTATTATTAAAATGCTATTAATATTTAGGGATTTAGGGATTTAATGTAATCCATATAAAACTTGTTCTTTTATCTTTCACTAAAATTGAAGAATCATCCTGAAATTTATATGGAACCACCAAAGACCATAATTAACTAAAGGAATATTTTTTTCCCCTACATTCTACTAATTTTCTTTAAACTAGTTTTCAATACTCTTACTTAGTTGATTAGGGTACAAAGGGTCAAGGGCTACAGGGTGAAAGTGGGTAATACCATTGTTTCCACACTAATATTATCACTTTTTCCCTGTATCTGGGCTCATGGGAGAAACAAAGGGAAAAGCCCCACCCAGCCTCCCACCCATTCTAGATCCCCAATGTGAGGCATGCTCCGAGGGTCCTGCTCAAGCAGTTTTGATAGTTCAACAGTCCTGAATTGCTGCCAATCTCGCAGTTCCAATTGCAATGAAACCTATTCAGAGTCCACTGGCTGACATAGTCTCTTCATGGTTGGGGTTCTGAGATCAGCAGTTCAGTTTAAGGGATCTCCGAAGAAACTTCATCTGAGATGTTCCCAGATCTGATTCTTGCGTGGGTTTGCTAGTACAGGGTCCAACACCGTCTGTTGTGCCAATCAGCTTATGCACTTGCTGGTCATTGCTATTGCTGGGTCAGTTCTGTTTCCAGCCCTGTCTTCCACTTGAACCAATGGGTGTTGCAATCCAGCTCGAGCCTACCCACTTCATACTCAGTCCTCACGCAAACCAGTGGTAGCTGAAGCCTAGTTGGAGTGACTCCCAATAACCCCCCACCAAGCCTGACCCCTACTCTGGTTCCCATGCTTGCCAATATGTACCGCAGGCTAGTTCAGTCTGTCCCACATCCCATTTAGCTCTCATACATGTCAATGGACATTGAAGCCTAGTTCAACCCAACCACCTACCATCCAGCCCACACACTTGCTGGCAGGTGCCTTTCTGTCTAGCCATGCCTGCCCCTGTCCTGGTTTTTGAGCCCTCCAGTGGGAGTGGTAAACCCGAGGGAGGTGCCCACTATCTCCCTACTAGGCCACTTCAACTTCTGGATTGTGCACTCTCCAGGTGGTTCTGGCATTTGACTTGACAGAATTAGCTCCCAGTGCCAGCCTCTGCCATCTGATGCTGTGGCTAAGCCCAACCAACACTCACCCACTCTAATATTTGCTTGCACCAGTCAGGACAGTCAGCCCAATCTGTCCCTTCCCTTATCTACCTAGGCCCAAAGGTGTTATAGCCCTGCCTAGTCTGGTCTGCCCCCATTCCAACTCACGCTTTCCAATGGAAGTTGTTCATCACGGAAGCCCACATTCCCCTGTCGGCTTTGCCCCCCCCCCGCCCCGGTTTTCACACGTGCTGTTTGTGTGCTGCAACCACATCTGATATGGCTCATCTCACCTTGGCATACCTTAATGTGTACTGGTATTTATCACAACCAAACCTGGCCCAACCTACACTCTGTTCTGGTGCTCAGATTCACCAGCGAGTGATGTGAATGGGTTCAGCCTGGTCTGCCCCCAACAACCAATGCCAGGTGTATGCCAGTGGGATAATTTCCATAGCCTGTTCTGGGCTGTTTCCTATCGTGCCTCTTGTGCTTACCTGCAGGGACTGTGTCCTGCCAGAGAAGTTGTCCAGGCTCCTTCATCAGAACCTCTCCCAGTGCCAGATTGCATGCATACAACTGGATCCAGGGGCGAGCCCTACTCAGTTCACCTCCTGTCCTAGCAGAAACAGTGGCTTTTCCTGACTTGTCTTCAACCCAATCTGGTTCTTACTGTTGGATGTTTCAACCCTGCAATGGCTCATCCATACCCACATACAGCTCACAAATGGTAAAGTAAGAGCTGAGACTTAGTCTAGTCTGTCACACATCTACCCTGTCCTCCAGACCACAAGATGGTGTTGGAGTCTAGGTCAGCTTGGTGCTTCCCAAATGTAGTCCCAATCTACATTTGTGCCAGGGGAGACTACAACTGTATCCTGATCAGAACGCAGCCCCCATTCCAGCCCATGTGCTCCTTGACAGGAAACAATCTAGCTAGGATGTTCCCTTAGCTCCCCAACCAGGCCTATTCCCAGCCTTAGATCACATGCAGGCCAGTGGTTGCTCTGGCTCAGCTTGGCAGAGCCCCTCACCTGTCCTGGCCTCTGCCTTAGATACTGTGACTTAGCGTCCCTAGCTCACACAGATCAGTAGGTGCAAAGGCCTACTTGGCATGACCTGTGCTCCAACCTGATTTCTGTTGTTTCTTGTGAGTTAAGGTTTGATTGGCTCTGCCCATTCTGCTGCCTTCCAGTTGCAGCCCAGCCCACCCCACATCCTGTTTTAGGATGCACATTCAGGTGCTGCTGCCTTGTGCTGCCCAGAATGTTTTGGGTTCCTTTACCCGAGAGTGATGGCAGGTGGCATGGCCAATCCTAGCTTAGTCCATTGTAACCCCAGCTTGCGAGATAACCAGGGTTGGGCCCACACAACCCCACAGAGTCTACCTCCAGACCAAATTCTCTCACGTGCTGGACGGTGTCTTGACCCTGCCAAATGTGACCACTCCACCGCCCAGTCGGTCAATGGTACCTAACCCTGCCAAACAGGCCCCCATTCATAGCTTTGGTGTGGACTAGTGTGTGGCCATCAGTGATGTTCTATGCTACTAGCCCATCTCTGTACTCCTAATTGTGCTGGTGAATCAGTCTAACCCAAATTGTCTCATGGATACTTTCCTCCAAAGTATCTGCTCTCAGTCCCCACATATGCCTGAAACTTGCATGATCCTGTCACTGCGAATCTGCCAAAATTCAACTCTCATCTACCTTAAAACTGGCCTTATTCAAGGGTGTCCCCAGGCAGCAACTACATATCTTAAAAACCCCAGAGTTCACTGCTGGGTGGCCAGCAGGTAAAAACCTGGTACCACTTGGTGCACTGGCCACCCAAGGCACAGGACTCGTTCACTGCCTTCTGGCAGTGTCTTTGGCTTGAGACCCAGCAGAGGCAACCCCCACAGCTGCCACACTGCAGGGAGCAGCAGTTGCCCCCAAACCCAAGTCCTGATCCCCTCCCAAACTCTCCGGAAAGGAATCTTAAAGACACAGTTCCAATGTGATTTACTTTCCAATTCACACAAACATTTAAACTCTTACATCATAAACTGATAGTGCTGAGAGTGGAGACTTAATCCAATTGTGGCATTTTAGGAGTTGGTCCCAGAGAGATGGACTCACATTGGGCATTTGCCCTGGGCAGCAGTGCTTAACAGAAGGTTGGTTCTGCAATAAGATATTGTGATGTAATTAATGAGCCAAAAATCAATGGGAGACTGCTTACAATCTACATCAAAGAATGGTAAAACCTAATATATTTTTAAGAGCCTATGTTATTCCATAAAGGGGCGGGAGATCAGAGAAATCTTCCACCTCCTTAGAATGTGTGAGGAAGATGTTAATTATAACCTGTCAAAAATGTAACAGGTAACTTATAGACAACATACTCGAATCAGCACTAGACATTAGCAAAACCAGGAAGACATACAGGGGGAATCAACAGTGATCCTGACAACCTCTTAACAGAAGGTCAAATGTACAGAGGGAGGGGAGGCACCCCAAAATAAGGCAGACAGACAGGAGGAGGCTTTTATCCCAATCCTGGAGACTCCCAGATCCTCACCAAGGACTATCAGTATAGGCACCGAGAGCTATATCCCAACTGCCAAGGAGACCATTGAGAATCGGACTGCCCTTGTAGGTCAAGAACTCTGAGGTCATTCACTCCCTCTCAGATTTCCCACATGGGATGGAAGATGCCCAGATCCTTCCTCACAGGATCTAATGTCATCGGAACAATAGCCAGGAGCCCTGAGGGGACCTCAGACAGAAGAAGAGTAAACTCCTTTTGGGCCTCGGGAGGGGAGCTTTCTCTGATTCTTACTTAGTCCCAACTTTGGATCCCCACCCTCTCTTACAATGACCATCAGCGTCGCTCTGAATCCACCTCTCCCACCCCCCCCTCAAAAAAATGTAGACAGAGAGCAACAAAGAAAGCTCAGAACCAGACAAGAAACGGCCAGCATTACTCCTCACTAAGGCATTGAAGATTTCTCTGCACACCACTACTAAAACTGTTCTGCGCCTCAATTGTTGACATATGCCTCGTTAGGGTTATAAGCCAGTTTACACTATCCTAAAATCCACCAAGTTCAGTAAAAATTATGCTTCAACATTATAAACTGCCAAATACTAAAATGAAAAAGACACAAGACGACTGAATAGTATCCTATAGCCATTTTAAGGTGTATAGCAGCTGGTTGTATATAAACCAAAATAGAAATGTCAATGAAGTAGTCACAGGATGTGGTTAACAACTTGCATTTTCTAACATATTGGTCACTCAATACCATGTCAATTAACTCCAGAATATTGTAAATTGTTGTTGATATTATGTTGTGGCTTTTAATGGGTCGGGGTGATATTCTGCCAGCTCTGCTTTCAGATCAGAGATGGTCTCCCTAAGAAACTGTTGAATTTATCTGGACAATAATATGCTGGACTCTATGAATGGTACATGCATGCAATGAAAGAATCATGACTGGATTTGAACTGTAATACTGCAACAATATGGAGGAATCCACCATGGAGAGAGAGTGTAGGGAGGGATTGGGGGAATCCCAGAGCCTATGAAACTGTCATAAAATGAAGTGTAATTAATCTTAAAAAAAGAGAGAGAGAAGGTTTGTTCTGAAGTCTGAATCAGGACTAGCCACTCCCTCCTGCTTCCTGAGCCACCTGATATCCTTCCTCTGCCATCCTCTGGCCTCTCCAGATGGCACAGCTAATGGGCTACCCAGTCTTGGAGTGTCTTGGAGTGTGAATTTCTAAACTGTGAGTCCTTCCTAAGTAACTGTGTTCTGTATTATGCTATGCTGATGAACAGCTGAATAATACATTAAACAGCTAAATAAAGGCAGAGACATCATGCTTTCTGATTTCAAAGTTTATTGTAAGGCTCTAACAATCAAACTATGTAACTGGAATAAAAGCAAAAACATGAAACAATGGAACAGAATGGAAAGCTTATGCATTAACCTACACAAACTTTTTATACAGGCACCAAGAATATATGCTAGGGAAAAGACATGTTTCAACAAACAGTGTTGGAAGAACTGGATATTCACATGCAAAAAAAAATGTAATTCAGAGACCTCTATTAATGTTTCCCTCATGCTAATACAATAAAAGAGCTTTCAAAACACCAAGAATTCAGCAGAAAGGAGATTTTCTTAGAAACAGTTTATTCTGACAAAAGCATTATTTTTAAAGATCATTGAGTATTCCTCTCGGTTTATTAAGTTCCTGAATTTGAATCAGTAACTATTAAAAGCCAAACTGAATTCTTGCCTTTTGCAATCCTTCTCTGAGATGTAGTTTCACATCATTCTTGTGTTTATTGACTTTGAATAATTCACTCTCTTAAGTCTCGTATAGATAGCTACACTTTGTCTTGTGATGACTTTGCACATAAATGTGCATAATATGCAAGTGTGTTGCTTATCCTTACATTTTATACTAGGTTATACACATGGCAATCAAAAAATTGCCGTTTAAGAGCTAAGTAGAATAACACTGAATGCTAACAAGAATGGCTAGAATAAAATATACAAACATCTATTGCTACTATATAGAAATTCTCTTTGCAGGAATTAATCCTTTGTATAATTCATTGATGCAACTATTATTTTAAAGGTATTTATTTTTCACACCTTTGATAGTAAAGCTGCCTTTATCAATAAGATGCAAGCACAGGACCCCTGTTGTGGCACAGTGATCTGAGGTGAGACTTGAGATGTCAGAAATCTATATGAGCAACAGATAAAAACAGGCTGCTCCACTTTTGATCCAGCTCCCTGGTAATGTACTTGGGAAAGCAGTGAAAGATGGTCCACGTGGTTGGGTTTCTGTCACTCAGGTGGGAGACCTTCATGAAGTTCCACACTCCTGGTTTTGGCTCAACACAGGCCTAGCAACAGTAGCCACTGGGTATTGACCCAGAAGTGTCTCTGTCTGATCCTCTCCCTCTTTGTAACCTGGCTTTCAAAAAAATAAATAAACAGACATCTTTTTTTTTAATTAAGCAAAGGCAAAAAATCAAGCAAAGGTTCTAAAAAGCACAATCTTCTATTTTTTTTTTAATTTTCTCCAATCTGAACGTGTTGAAAATTGAAGATTTGGGCCTGCTTATTTTTCTGACTATGACAAATTTAGATTATTTCAGAGAAATATTTAGATTTCACAGTGCAATTATTACTTCTGAGATTATCACTCTTTTGTGTATGAGACATTCCCCTCACTTGAAATTTTAACTATGATGCAATATCATTTGGCTGCAGCATTTCTCATAGGTGATGGATTTTTGGCATCTTTGAATGAGCAAGAATCTTTCTATTTTGTGCTCACACATTGGCAATTTCTTGGTTTTACACAAATTTATAGTTCTTGGTCCAGAATGTTTTCTCCTGGATTTTCTGGGATGATTCTATTGTGCTCCTGTATTTCAGGTGACAACTCTGATGTCTGCAGCATTATCAAATCTGTCAAGAAAGAGGCATTAACAATTCGAACCTTACTAAATTTAAGGTATTAGGAAGAGTGCCCATCTGAGGCCACACCAGTACATACTCACATTCTTCAGACAACAAGATCAAAATCTAGACACAACACAATTGGAGAAAGAGAACAACCTCTTTAACTGCATAGTTGTGGGATCAGAATCTATAGCATAAGCAATTTTGAGCAATAATTTTCATATATATTGCTTATGTCTGTCAAGAGACTTGAAGTGGATGCTCAGCTAAACACCATCAAGCAAAAATATTAGCATTGGTATTATGAAAACTTTCGAATCTGAGAACGTCTGGTATTAACTTGTGCAGGTCATTTACAAAAGAGAGCAGTCTCTCCTCTATGAGACAAAGTCTTGGTTCCTTGTTGGGATATTTGGAAAATGCTTGCCGAGGATGACATTAGATTGTGTGATATTGAATCCTTCAGTGAATGCAGATCCAGCAGCGGAAACAGGACACAGCTGCCATTACTTTTCCTAAAAACAAGCACCCCTGGCAACTCTCAGAAAGGGAAACTTATATTCACAGGATTCCACACTATTAAGTTGGATAATCCCCATGTTGGAGTAATTTGAATTTTACCTGATTCCCTTTTAAAAGAGGATAAATCTTGAGCCCTGGCCAGAAGCTAGTACAATGAGCGTGTACTATGAGGAGCACGCCTGGCGTTGTCTGGCTGCAACTTCTGTCCTTTCGTCTTATTCACAGGCAATTGTTGCAATTGCTGTGTCCTAATTGTTCAAGACTTGGAAGTCAGGTGCCCAATCCACTCACTGCTGCACGTGACTTCCTTGGACATTACCTTTTCTACAGGAAGCAGAGCCTAAATCCAGATACACTTCATCATGTTTTTCTTTCCCTTGTCATGTTATTTTGTTTTGATTAACTACACTTTCTAGTGAAGTCAAGAGAACTAAATCCCTTTTGGAATTATGCACCTAAACTACTTGATGACACTTTAATTCATGATCTTGGACCTAAATACAAACTTAAATAGTAACTCAGTGACCACTTCCTGAACTTTATCCCTGACTTAAAATTACCAATGTTAAATATTTATTAGTTTCCTAGTATTGTCTATTTTCACTACATCTGTTGAGAGTATTTTTGGTATAATAAGTTGATATTAAATAATATAATTCAACATTTTGGAATGATAACTCTACCAAAATACTTTTATTTCTACTCCCATATCTATAACTGAAAGAAATGCTTATAATACAGACTAAATATATATGTGTGTGTGTGTATATAAAGTCACATCAATGTGAGGAAGGCCTGCAGAATTTACACATGAAACTTTAAACAAAATGTGTTAAGTTCCAGCAACTGGGATATCCTTGAAGTTTGTCACCCCCTAGCTCTGAAGTATACCTAGAATGAAGTGTAGTTGATCAGTTATGTGGCAAATTTCTAAGTTATCAAATGTATTTATCAATGCCAAAGAGCAAAACACAATGACTAAGTGATTAACAGGAATTTAAAGCACTGTCAAGAAAAGTGCTAAATAAACTTGCACTCTTGTGGGTAAAACTGGTTCTGGCACTCATGTAATAGCACTTGCTTTTTCTTTTGGCTGATACAAGTCTCTTACATGTGAGCTGCTCACGGTGTGAATAGCACACCAGCCTTCCTCTGTATACCTCCTTTATGGTCATGAGTTTCAGCCGAAGGAAGAGTTCAATGGAGATTTCCAGAAAGCCTTGTGTAAATATCCAATGGTCTTTCTTTGGGGCCATTGTCGTTAACATTATGAGTAAAACCACTTCTATCACACTATGGGTTCTTAGAGGGACTTTCCAATTTCATTGTATGAGCTCTTGGCAAAATATGGATACGTTCTAGCATACAACAGGCTGTTCGTTGAAATGGGGGAGATGTGAGTAACTGGAGGCACTGAGTGAGGGACTCAGGTGGCGATACAGGAGGTACATGCTAGGAGCTCCCACCCTTACCTTTATTCAAGGAACAAAGTAGAATATAAATGATTACGATGAAAAATGTCAACAGTACAAACAAGATAATCCATATTTCACTTGTCCATATAGCATAGAATGGGTACAGTTCTTGTAAAACGGAGACTGGAAAACAAAGACAAAAATATTTTTAAACAATTCACTTTAAGCAAAAGAGAGAGAGAGAGAGATTAGAAATTAAGTCACCAGATGGGTTGGAACCCAGCTACTGGAGAAAAGGAGGTGTTGGCTATCTCTTATTTATTTGGTTGTTCTGGGTTATGTTATGGACAGTTATTCCAGGCTTTAGAACTTGATAACAATGGTTTGGCTTTGCTATAAGGTTCTTGCAATTTAGGCTGAAGTATGAAAACAAATTGTGAGATGCTAGCTCTGTTCATCCATCCACAGGTAACTAAGACTATGCTAATGATATTTTTATTATTGTATCTGTGGTTTTCTACAGTAGTTTTGGAGGTAGAGGGGTTTGTCTCTGTCTTTGTGTTCAGGATTAAAATTGAAAGTTAGTGGCTTGTTCTTATATTTTAACATAGGTTTTTCATTGCTTGGTTCAGGCTTTTGTGTGTGGCCTTACTGGAATGTTCTCCACTTCTGTCTTCTTTGATTATTGTGGGAATCATTCTTAGCTTCTGTCTGTAGCGTTTCTGAACCTCATTTGTAGGGGTAGTTAAGCAGAGGTAAATTCCTTCTTTCAATTTCTGTTTGAATTGGAATTTTTTTACTGCATCTTCAAATAAGAGCAAAAGATTTGCATAGTATTCTGGTTTGGTCATTTTTTTTTCTTTTAAGATTTACTTACTCACTATTGGGTAGTCAGATTTACAGAAAGAAAGATCTTTATATTTGAACCACAGAAAGCTTGACTATGATATGTTGTGGTGAGGATCATTTCTGGCTGTATCTACCTGGGGTCCTCCCCTTCCTGTACTTGGATTGCCCTTTTATTCTCCCTGTTAGAGATTTCACTTATCTCACTGAAAACACCTCTTCTCCCAGTTTCTCTTTCCTCTCTTTTAAGAATTCCTGTGACACATATGTTTGATCATTTGGTGGTGTCATTTAATTCTTGGATGGTTTTCTTAACTTTACTCAATTCTTCTTCTAGTTTGTTTGTTTGTTTGCTTGCTTCTGCTTTTTATAGTCAGGGAATTTTTGCATGAATTGTCTTCCAGCTTTGAGACTCTTTATTTCACCTCAATTACTCTACTGTTGAAATGTTTCCATCAAGTTTTTAGATTTGTGCTAATGAGTTCTTCACTTCTAATAATTCAGTTCAATTTTGTTTTAATGTTTCTACCTCCTGTGTAACATATTCCTTAAATTCACTGAACGTTTGTTTCTGTTTCTCAATGTTTATGAACAGCTTAATAACAATTATTTTGAATTCTTTATCTGACACTTCCTCAATGTCTTCATTTTCCAATCTAAAATTAAAATTATCTTATGTTCCTTTGGGTGAGAGACATCAGTTTCTTCATTCTTGATGCTTTGGAGTCTTCTTTTACCCTTGGCTATAGCAATAGAAATCAGCAGGTTTTCTCCTCAGGAAGATTTCATCTTCAAACTGTGGTGTCCACAGGTCTACAGGCTGACTTCACTCTTCCTGTTCAGAATCCAGCAGCCTCCCTGTTCATTTTCCAATCTAGACTAGTTCAGTGCAAAATGCAGACTTATTTTCATACTGGAATCTACTAGAAGCTAAATCAGGGGGCAACCCAGATCTATTTTTGGACAGAATCCTCAAGATGCTAACTTGGTGATATTTCCCTGGTGGGACCAGCAAAATGCATTCATGGCATTAAATTGCATGGAAGCTTCCGGAAGAGCTGGATATGACTTCTTCCCAACCTTGGCACAAGCCTGCATCACTGATTCTTCAGGCATTTTGCAATCCCCATGTGGGATCTGTCTAAGATGGCACCCGTAGGTGTAGGGGCTGTTATAGTGTCCACTCCACTCTGCTCCCACACCTATCCATAGGGGTTTGGCTGCTCTGTCTTGGCTTGCATTTGAACAAAGGATCAGCCAAACTGATAATTCTACGAGTTAACCACCTCCTACCTCTTCAGCCATTTCCCTTCCTACTTGTCTCCTGGTGGATCTCTAGTAGTTGGTGGAAAATCTGGCCAGTGATGTGCCACTCAGCTCTCAGCTGCTTCCCAATGTCCTTGGGTTCGCAACAATTTCTCTGTCACTGACCTAACCATACTTGTCTGCCTTGTCCCCCACTAATTCTTCTCTGCCTAATTTGATATGTCTTTACCCTATTCTGCCATTTTGGATCCTTTCTCAGGTATATTTTTATGTCCTTATTTAGGAGCTATCAAAGCAAAATGATCTGAAACTGTAACACAGATAGTACATTTGGTCTTCGATAGTTGGGTCAATTTCTTTAAAAGTGTTTGTAATTACGACTCAGTGGTATGAAACAGAAATTTCAACATGCAATAGACATGATATAATGAAAATATTGAAGAAGTTCAAAATGAACAAAGTATGAGGAGGAATTGTTTGTAAGACAAACATTTAAAATATTTTTGGAGCACTGAATTAGAGAAGGATTAAGAGTAAAGTTACAGATAGTAACTTTGATTTCATTCATACAAAACATTGTTGCACTCATTATTGAATATTCAGGACTTGGAAATGTACCTGCCATGCCCAGATCCCTATCAAATAGCAGTTATATGAAGTGAAACTTCAAAAGAAGTTTCAACAGAAATCATAAACCAGACACAAAATGATTGTAGCTATTCCAGTTATGAAATCATTTGTAAAACATCCACATATGTACCATAATTTGAAAATCCAGTAAGATAGAAAGGAAGAAGAAATAAAAGATGACAAAATAGGGGGGTGTGGAAGAAAGTCAAATTATCCATGTTTTGCATATGACATGACATATATGGTAAAACCACACACTCCACCAAAAAATTTTGTTAGAATTAATAAACCCACTCAGTAAAACTACAGTCACAAACTATTCATATAAAAGTAGCTTTTCATATGCTAATGATGAACTCAAAGAGAAACCAAGGAAGAAATTCATACAAAATAACTACAAAGATATCAACTATTTAGCAATAAACAGTGGCACTACACATCACAATCTGAAAAACTGATTCAGGGTTCTTGGTAGTTCAAAATATTCCATATAGTTGGAAGTATACATTCCTACACACTCTTCATGTTTAGTTGACCTAAGTGGCATTGTTGTGCCTAAGTGGCTTATTTGTTAATATTCGTATTTATAAAGCAAACAGATAAAAAGGGTTTTGTTAGGGGCAATTCAGAAAGATGTGAGATTTTTAAAGATATCTCTTACAGCATCTGATCCATTTCTGCCTGTGGGATTCATGTAAAGCTCTAGGTAAAACCATTGTGCCAGGCCTGGCGGTGTGGCTTGGCGGCTAAAGGCCTCGCCTTGAAAGCACAGGGATCCCATATGGGCGCCGGTTCTAACCCCAGCAGCTCCACTTCCCATCCAGCTCCCTGCTTGTGGCCTGGGAAAGCAGTCAAAGATGGAGCAGAGCCTTGGGAATCTACCCACGCGGGAGACCCGGAAAGAAGTTCCTGGATCCTGGCTTCAGATTGGCATAGCACCGGCCATTGTGCTCACTTGGGGAGTGAATCATTGGATGGAAGATCTTCCTCTCTGTCTCTCCTCCTCTCTGTATATCTGACTTTGTAATAAAAATAAATAAATGTTAAAAAAAATTGTGCCACAAGCCATTTAAAGCCATCTTTCATTTATTGAAAGTCATTGTCTCATATAAATACCCTCAGTAGTCTCAAACAAATCAAAAACATTGTTAATTTCTACAATACTATGATAATAAAATTAAATGTAGTTGCTCTTCTAAATAGTGTGAAATCTTTATCAAGAGAATCAAATGATCAATATTTTAATAGTCTTAAAAGTATGTATTTGGGGCCCGGTGCGGTGGTGCAGTGGTTAATGTCCTTGCCTTGCACGCACGGGATCCCATATGGACGCAGGTTCTAATCCCGGCAGCCCCGCTTCCCATCCAGCTCCCTGCTTGTGGCCCGGGAAAGCAGGTGAGGACAGCCCAAAGCTTTGGGACCCTGCACCCGCGTGGGAGACCCGGAAGAGGCTCCTGGCTTCGGATCGGCATAGCATCGGCCGTTGCGCTCACTTAGGGAGTGAAACATCGGACGAAAGATCTTCCTCTCTGTCTCTCCTCTCTGTATATCCGCCTTTCCAATAAAAAAAATAATAAAAATAAATCTTTTTAAAAAAAGTATGTGTTTGATTTTTGTTTTTATTTTCAAAGGGGTCTTTAAACCAAAATGGTTATGAATATAAATGACATGAATATTACTGGATTTTAAGGAGTGTCTGGAGCTGATAATTTGAAAAAAATAGCTGATGTGCCAAAAGAAGTATATGTTTATCTTTGAAAATCATATAACTGTATCCATGAGCACTGGTGGAAACAAGTATAGGAGTCAAAGATACTAGCTCTTTCACAGTTCAGTGCACAGTACCCAAAGTCCTGTGCCGCTTTCAGTTATGGCTACAAGATCTACCTAGCTTCACAGAAATCTTACCATGTAGAGAATCTACCAGAAAAGATGAACTGAGAGATCCCAGATTTTTAGTCACACTTACCTTTCCTCCTGAATTCAAAGTAAACGAAAAGGAAGAAAATAAAAACTTCGAACAACAGGATATCAACAAGATCAGCGTAACGCCTTTTATTCCATATAACTGAAAAAAATCAAGGATAGGAGAATTAAGAAGTTAGAACTTTGGAGATGAGTTGGCATGATGACAAGCACGCTGGGCAGCAAATTGTTTAAAAAGTTTTACGGTTCTATTTAAGTCATTTCAATCTATGTCAGGCTCAGGCTTGAAAGACAGGACTTTGAGTGACACCAGAGCCAGGCTTTTGGGCTGAGGAAAAATAATCTGCTTTCCTGCAACACAGTACATTATGTGATCAGCTTGGAAACCACAGAGTCACCACTATAACGCTGCACATGATAAATATTTACATCAAGTGGCAGAGTTCTTCATGAATTGGGTTGACTTCTGGCCAAGTGGAACCTATGTCCTTTTTATCATCATTTTATGTTCTGAATCATCAGAAAGTCTCATTTCCATAACATTCTTGTTTATGTTGATGTAAATTAAATTATTTCCCAAAGTCAGTTCATCTCTTCTCCTTCCAGAGTAGCCTAGACTGAATAATAGCTTCTTTCTCTGAAGAAATTTGAAATACTTACTATTTGAAATACTTACTATTTGAAATAGTTACTCTAATCTGTCATCTTGTAACGTATCTTACATTGTCTGAAATTTTAAAGTCCAGGACTATAAAAGGCCATTCTCAAATGCTTATGATTCCCTTTTATGTTCTCCAGCTTTCTGAAATTAGAACTGCACTTTTTTACCCCAATTAGACAAACAGTGTATGTTCTAGTTCCTTTCAGAGGAAGAACAAGAGAAGTGGAAAAGAGATCTGAGAGAATCAAGAACACTCTCTTTCTTTCATTAAGGCAAAACTTTATGGACAATTTGAATAAAAAGCTTAATTATTTCAGAAAACACCCCAAGTAAGACAAAAAAAAGCAATGATGGCTCTGAAACGATCAAGAGGACCTTTGAGTAAAGCTACCAGAGCAGCAGTGGAGCTTGCCATCTAGAATCTCACAGGAGGAATGGCAGCTTCCCCTGGAACACGAACATGAAGACATGGTTTGGCAAATCCAGCAGTGCAGTGCTGTGAGATGCAGATGGCTATAGCTCTGTATGAATCTCTAACTTCCTGTTATCATATGAAGAAAGATGTCTTTAGATCCCTGTATCCTTTGTGATTTATTACCATGTTTTGTGAAACCCAGGAGACAAAATACACCAATCAAATATTTCAGAGGACGTGAAATCTTGTTTGTCATCAGCTGCGTATAGTCTGATGTGAAGAGGATATCTGAAAGAAAGAGCAGAAGGAGATGAGAAGAGCAGCAGGATCAGAAGATTTTACTGTAAACAGAAGAATTCTGCTTAGAAAACAGGTTATCCACTTAAGCCATGTTTATGCAGTGTTATGTGCTCTGGAGCCAAGGATCAATGAGGCTGGACAGGTGGAGAAGAATCGGAGAGTTATTGGTCCAAGGATGGATCAGGAGTTGATGGAGGAACAACTTCTACTTCTGTTCATAAAGTCTAGTGGGAGAGAATCCTCGGCATCACAATAAAGTGATGTTTGAACCCATGGAAGTATGACCAGACTAGAAATACCTCTGGTGAAATTTAGGATATTTATAGAATATGAAAGAGTTGCAAAATGATAAGAGCAAAACAGAAAGACTTTTAGTGATCGATGATTTAAAAAAAAAAAAAAGCCCTACAGGGATTTCCTGGAGGACTCTCATAATGGAAAGCTTTTTCAGAAGCAAAGTTCTAATATCCTGATCAAAATACTTCAGAGAGTTTGAAAGGCAGTTCGTTAACACAGTGACTTAGATCCTATTGGTATCTCACATCCTTTATTAGAGTGCCTGAGTTGGAAGCCAGTGCTCCTCTGCTTTCGTCCTGACAATGCATCTGAGTGGTAGCAGGTGATGACTCAACCACTTCTGTCCTCACCGCCATGTTGAAAACTTGGAATGAGTTCCATGCCCTGGGGTATGCTTTGCAAAGCCTCAGTTGTTGGGAACATTTTAGGAGTTAACCAGCAAAAGAAAGATTCTCTCTGGCACTCTGCCTGCCTGCATACCTGCTTCTCTCCCTCTCTCTCTCCCTTCCTCCCTCTCTTCCTCTCCCCCTCCCTCCCTCTCTCCCTTGCATGATTATGCAAATATATTGAAATTCCCTGACAGTAAGCTCCTTGAACTTAGTCTACTTAATAGCTTCTTTTTGTGTCACATGTGCCTTAACAGTAGAGCTAAAATTGATCTGAAATCATATCCAAACACTCTGGTAAAGATTGATGGTATTTCTTGGGAAAAAATTTCTCCTTTTCCTCTTTAGTAATAGTTTCTTTGAGAAATGAAGCCAACATATTTCCCTTTACCATTCTAAGCATTTCTGGAACCAGAAAGTTTTTTGTCCTTATAATAAGCCTGTGCCTATGCTTAAAAAAAATGAAAAATAGCAACAATAATGTAGCTGTTGGCTTTAGGAAATGGTTACTTCTCAGGGATGAAGACTCAGCAAGATCTAGGATGCTCAGATTACCTCACATAACATTTCCAAACTATGACATTCTAACAAGTTTCTCATTCTTCAAGACATATGAGTACTTTCAAATTACATAGCAGGTGCCTAAAGCTATATAAATCCTTCCCTAATTTCTGTATCTTAGGATATTCTGTCCTTATTATATTCTTTTTGCAGCAATAGGCCTAAGCAAATTAACTTTGATTAATCAATAGGTTTTTCCAAAAAATTTTTATGGAATCAATGGTTTAAATTCCTAAATATTATTAGAGCAAATGATCATCAATTTCAAGTCTATAAATTGATCTTCTTGGAAACTGACTCTACCAATCAAATTGGGTTGATAAAAAAAAGAAATGGAATGATATATGCAACTTCCAAATGTCCAAGGAAATAGATTCCTTTCTGTTTCTCTCTTGCTGTGTTCCTGAGAATTAGAATGAAACTGCAATAATGAGTGCCAACTGAATTATGCCAGGGAGGGCTAGAACCCTTGGGATGGTATAGTAATAAGGGTAGAACTTGAGTAGCTGAATCACACAGGAACAAAGCCACCCTCCATGAACTATCTGACCAGATTGTGTTTGAACCACTGCATAGTGAGTCTTTTTGTATGACAGTTGATCGACGTTCAGTCTTAACAAAAATGCGATTGTTTACTTCTCCCACCTCCTTTTCCTTCTAGCCACTTTGAGTTTTGTAGGAACTGTACCAAGACATCACTTAAAGCACAAAGAGCACCTGTTTTTACAATGTTTGCTTCTAATTTCTGATCGCACCCTCTCTTTCCTAAAGAAAAATAACTTGATCATGGGTGAGGAGCTGGGATTTTTTCTGGGTGTATCAATAAATGATTGTTTTGTAATTGATTTTTTATACATGTGCTTCTTCGTACAGTAGTGTAAAGTCTACTTGTAACATCCATAATTTTCAAGTCAGCCACAAACACCTATATCTTTATGTTTTGTAAAGCCATTTCACTTCAAACTCAAAATACCATATGTGTCAACACTTTCCAAGATGACAAGAAAAATTAATGATCTTTGGTGGTTGAGTGACACCCGAGATTACACAATGAGCTTTAATGGATCCAGCATTCAAATGCCATACATGCTTTGAAGCCTCAATATGCTATACTTAATATGTTTTTGTTCTAGTTATTTTAACAATTTCCCTTTGAAAATATATCTCCCTTCTTGTTTTCTTTTCAGTAATTAAACAATATAAATACTGGAAGCTTACAGCAATTTATAGATAATAAGGCAATTTTGCATTTCTGGTTTCACTTCATCTTCTCTGAAGTTGTCCATATTGATGAAAACAATTCCTCTCTGACAGAACTAACTCATGAACACTCACCTGGGATGACAATACTCGCCCTTTTCTCTTGACCAGTGACGGGGTTAGAAAAACAGCAAGTGACAGGACCGTGGGTGTTGTTCCTAAGAAGAACACTCATCTTCAAGTTGAAGAACCCAGTTCCATCCTGAAAGGAATGCTTTGAAGCCTGTGGAATTGCATTACCCTTGCTGTCTATCCATTTCATTTCGGTATGTGGCAGCCACCCTCCTGAGTTACACTCTATCAAGAACCCTCCAGTATCAGGAACCTGGACAGTCATCTGTATATCCATGCCCACAGCTGGAAAGAAGAGAGAGAAATGACACTGTCAATACTGGTATGGACTCCAGATTTAAGAAATAAATGGTCCTCTCATTTTTTTGTATGCTACTATGTTATAACATAAGTTCGATGGAGCTGGCCACAATTAGTGAAAGAAAAATACTCAAATCCAAATCTAAGACTTAGGACACCAAAATGTAGACAATTAAAAAAAAGACTTTAAGTTAGATTTTATGAAAGTTAATCATTTCTACTCATTAGAAGATAAGATCTTGGCACTGAACAAGCCAAGATGCAGACAGAAAAACATTCCTCAAAATAAACCTGAGAAAAGAGTTATATTCAGTATATATAATATTAAAGTGCATATATCACTAATACAAATACATTTAGATTTTTAAGTGGGTATAATATTTGAAGAATCATTTAAATTAAAAGATATTTAGATGATCAATAAGTGCAAGCAAGGAGGTTAATGAATAAATAAATAAACTTTTATTATTAAAAGAATGTTCATGGCATTCTTATTCATAATAGCTCTAAACTAAAAGAACTCCCATGTCCATTGGCTGCACAAAATACTAAAAGAAATGAAAGGAACAAGCACATTCTACTCACAAAACCTGAATGATAATGGGTCATGTGCATGTTTCCATGCATATCAAGTTCTGGAATTGGCAAGGCTAACTAAAAACGGTAGAAGTTAGCATAATGGTTACTTCAGGAGGAAGAAGTTGGTATTAAGGATTGACTAGGAATGGGCAAAGTGAAACATTTGGGGTACTGAAAACATCTGATATCGTGATAAGAGGAATACATTTACAAATGTGCTTACTTACAAAAATTCATTAATCTGTACACTACAATTATGCAGTCTGGTATATGCAAACATACTTCAATACAAAACATGGAAAAATTGTTATAAATGCAAACAAAAATCAGACTTAACAGAGTAATCCATCTCTACACTCACTATTTTGAAATTTTCATCATCTTTTTTTGTATGTAACAATTAAAACAAGTCCTGTTGGAAGACTACAATAGTATACAAGTATTAAATACAAGCAATATTTTAAAAATAGAAATTGTGCTTTTAGAACTTTGTCTTCCAGAAATTTAAACCAACCTTAATGCTGGAGACAACTTCAAAAGTGGATAAAACACAAAAATACTCCATAAATTAATAATCTAACATTAGTCATGACTGTGTTAGGACCTGAGTGGGGACACGACTGGACTTGAAGGAAATGTCAGCCATCGCTGCCCCTGTAGCATCTACTTGTCAGGGAGGGCAGCTGGTGAGCCTGAAATCCCCTTAGAAAAAATACCCTATCCTATCCAAGTAGGTATCAGCTTGACTATCCTCCTGCAAACCTTTGGTGACTTGATAGGCATATAAAGAAATAATGAGCAAATACTAGATCTGTAGGATGAATGAACATACAGCTTCAACGTGAGGATTGCATTTAGTAAAACCACTAAATCAGCGATTTCTGCCAAATGAGTAGATTTTTACTGTTCCAATCAAAACAAAATGAATAATCACATAAGAAGATGGATGCATTCTTTTGCTTAATTACATTAACCAATTTATTATCTATCTGTATCCTGTGTCATAGTGTTGTATAACTCAATTATACACAGCAAAATCTATTTACAAGAAAGAAAGGAAACAAGGAAGGAGGGAGGGAGGGAAGAGAGAGAGAAAGAAAGAAAAGAGACAGGGAAAGAGAAAAAAAGGAAGAAGGGGGAGGGAAGGAAGAAGCAAAGGATCATAGAGAAAAGGGAGGGAACTATAGGAAGGAAGGACAGGGAGACAGAAAGGAAGAAGTATAGGAATGTGAAAGGAAGGAAAAAAGGACAGACTAGACCAAGACCAGGCGCCTGGCAACAATCAGGGTCTACCGCATGGGTAGCGGGCATAGGAGTACCCAGGCCATCACCTAATACATCCCAAGTTACACATTGTCAGGTAGAGTAGAATCTGTGGATTGCATGGGACAAGATTGCTCATTTCCTTCAACTACTTTTTCTGCCATAGTCTTTATAGATGTGATCCCTATGTAAAACACGAATATTCCTACCTGAAGTCAATGCTGCTATCTGTAACAGAAGAATGGCAGTGAGATATCCAGAAAAAGAAGAAAAGCCTGGCTCCATCACACCTGCAAAAATAGAGTAATTATAGGATCAGGCAACAAAAAGCACAGTAATACAACACAAAACAAATATAGGAATTATGAAATTCTATATTTTAAGTGAAGACAACCAAATGACTGTCAAACCACAGATGTCAAGCTGACTGGAATTCTTTTGTATCCTTTCTCCTAAAATTGAAGTCTGGTTGCCTTCATCAGATAAACTACTGTGAAGGGCAGTTGTGATACATAAATGCATTAGGGTGTGTCATGACTGAGTGATGCACATCTCCGCATTTATTTGACTTATCTTCCCCTTGCCTAAGACACTTGCTCAGCAGAGAGCTCTGGCTACTGGATCCAAAGCTGTTTCATTTCCTAGTGCAGACAATTATTTCTTATCTGCTATGGGAGTAGGGACAGCTTTCTGCAAAATGTTCAGAATTTCACTGCAATAAGAGGAGGCACAGCCTGACCTGAGTAGGTCCATGAACTTCCTAACTCTCTCCACCAATTCCATATGCAAATGAAACAGGGCATCATGGAAGTGAGATATAGAAGTTCCAGGGGTTGACCAAAGCACCTGAGCAAAATTACCCACTTGCAAATAGGTGTTCAACGCCTTTGAAAACAGTAAATTTAGATTAGTCATAACAAATACGATTAAACAAATAACTGCTTCTTCCCTCTTGCTTTGTTTGTAATCTCCAGTCTTGCTCCTTACTTGTGCTGCTTGCAATTGCAACTCCTTTTCAATAAAGAGTAAGCCTGTTTGACTACAAGTCTTTTTTCCAGACATCCCAGGTAAGGGAAAAAAACAATGCTAGAATATCAACTACTGTGCTTGATTGAGGGAAATACATTTTGTTCATATACTCAACAGTAAAGCAAAGTATGTTTTGTAAAGGATATAAATTACATCAATAGATAAAATGTTTAGTTCTGCCCTCCAGAAAGAAGAATATATATACAAAAAATACAGTATAATTTCATAATAGGATTTATTTTACAACACAAGAGTATAAAATAATGCATGCAATGAGGAAAAGTTAAAGATTAGATGATTCTTGCAATGGCCTACTCATTGAAAAAATGTAAAAATTTGATGCAATCAATACTAAGGTTTAAAGAGTGTAAGATTAAGAAAGAGAGTCGTAGAACATGCTTGCAAACTTCAATTGATAAAGGACTCACTCTCCTTGTATACTTAAAATCTAAGTCATTTTAGTTCAAAAAACCAACAGAAAAATAAGCAATAGACCTAAGGAATCATATTACAATGAGGACCCAAACAACAGTAAGCAGAAGAAAAGGCAACAAATGAAATTCAAGATTAAAAGAAGTGAATAATAAAATGACAATGCCCAAACCCACCAGAATAAATTCAAGGCAGGTTTTGCTAAAGCTATGTGTTACGATAAGTATTTTGCCATGTTATGATTCTTGTGAGAGTAGATAAATCAACACTTTATGATTAACACAACTAGGATTTGAAAATACAAGGTGGCTGAATGGTAGTCAGTCCCCTGTGCAAATTTACTGATAAATTCTATTAGCAATTGTGAATCAATATTCAAAGGAAATAGTTTGGGTCCAGGATTTCTGTCTCTAAGGTTGACGTTGAAATTTAAAACATCACTCCTCTAAAGTGGCAAACACCAATGCCTCTAGACTGCCGTCAGAGACACCTCTCACTATGACTCTGCTCTGAGCTTTTGCTCTCAAGAACATTGGGTGCCAGATTCTGTATCAAGAGGAACAAGACTTACTTCATTGCCAGCAACCTGATGGCAGCCTAGATGTATTTCCGTGTTACCTTAGGGAGTTTGTCTCTCTGGCCAGTCAATATCCTTGAGTGTTTTCTTCTTACTTATTATTTTTTCCTATATTTGTATGTATTTATTTGTTGTTCTGTTTCTGCATGCATTGAAATACGTATTAATTTTTAATTGATTAATCTTTATTTTAAAAGGAATTATTTTATCCTATTGAAAAAGACTATAATTGTAAGGTCAATGTTGTGATCTTATAGAGGAGCCAGGCTCTTCTGGCTGGTCCAACATGACAATGGGATGTAATGTGTTATACGTTGTGTTCTTCATTCACACATCTGGTGATGATATAAGGAAACTAAGCAGGGAGTCAGGTGAGAATAAATAAAGTAGAAAGAATTTTTTTATGATTTCCGTATAGCAATGTATTTTGCTCTACCTTCCTTACCTGTCAATCAAGTATGCTCATTTTCCCATAACACACTTCTGTCTCATCAGGATCCAGAGAGAAGATGCACGTGGAAATGCTATAAAACTCCCTGAAAGCCTGTTCATACTAAAGCCCATCCCATTGGTGTAATCAATTCAGATACCATAAACTTGCTCATAAAATGAGCATTTTAAAATACTCTTTCTCTTGACTGATGGACCATGTTTTTGCAATTTTCTGTGGCTTTCCCCACTCTCTCTTCTCATTGTCAACTCTGGTGAACTTAGCATGAGAGCCTCTCCATATGGGTGTTCCCAGTTCTCCTTATTTATATCTCTGCCTTGAATGTTTGTCTCTGTGGGAACAAGAACTTCTACATAAATTTTTTGTCAGGAGCAATTGGAGCAGAACTGCAAACTCATTGCAAGCAGCAGCTGATTGGTGAGCCTCCTGCCCACAGGAACTTATCTGTGATCGCTTTAACTTTTTGATTCATGGCCCTCAGAATCTCTGAGCTGATCTTTGAAGTAGAGATTTGTACATCTTGGCTTCATAATGAGAGTCTCTGCTGAGCCGGAAGCTCTGTGGGAACAAGTGAGGGGAATGTAAACAAGAACACGGAGGGAGTACACAGGTATTTGATCAACACCCATTGCAGTTCAACATGCAGAAAATGCCTGGGCCTGGCTGTTTACAATCAGCCAGCCGCCCAAAAGATGCAAATGCTCATGTCTTGGATGCATTAGATTTTCAGAGGTATATATGCTGGAGATGTCTCCAGTGTGGAGCTGCCACAGTTAAATACTCCATGGTCAACTGGAGTCTTTTTATTTCAGTGTTCTTAGCACGTATGTTTCTTCTACTCATCCTCTTAGCCTCCCTCCCAGGTCACAGGAGGAGAGGACAAGGAAAGGTCTAGTTCCTGTTGCACAGCTTCCACATCTGCATGGTCACTAACCTTCCATGCTTTAAATGAGGGACAGTTGATCAGAAACAAGCATGTTTGAAGAACAGGATGCTGCCAACCTCTCTTGCTAGCCAGCAGGTTCGAGCCCTAATGGCATCCTTGCTGTCTGCATGGGCCAACAAGCCTAGAGTCTGGCTAGCCTTTGATACTATAGACACGCCAAGAACTGAAAAATAGAGGATTTATCTAGAAATTGCCTTGGGTTCTTCAGAAAGAGAATCTTGTGATTGCCTGGCAAACCTGAGCATCAATCAGCTGGGATCTTCTTATAACAGAAATCAAGGTTGTTGACATGTATGAGAGCTGAATGGGATGTGGGACAGACTGGACTAGTCTGCAGCACATAATGGCAAGCACGGGAACCAGGGTAGGGGGCAGGCCTGGTGGGAGTTATTATGGGTCGCTCCGACTAGGCTGCAGCTCCCACTGGTTTATGTGAGGGCGGAATGTGTGCTGGGCACAATCAGGCTGGACTGCAACACCCATTGGTTCCAGTGGAAGACAGAGCTGGAAACAGAAGCAATCCAACAATTGCTGATTGGGGCGATGGACTGTACCAGGCCCTGTACTTGCAAGTACACACAAGAACCTAGTCTGAGTTCACCTCAGACAAAGTTTCTTTAGGGATCCCCTCAATCGAACTCCCAGACTCAGAACCCTAACCATGAAAAGACAGAGGACAGAACTAATCAATCAACTATCCCAACCATATGTTGGCAGTGAAAAACAGGGCAAACAGACACTCCAAGATGGACTATGTCAATCAGAAGTTTTCTGTGCTTGGAATGGCGAGATGGCAGCAATTCGTAACTGTTGAACTATCAAAACCACTTGAGCAAGACCCTCGGAGCATCAGGGACCTGGGATGAGTGGGAGACTGGGTGGGGCTTCTCCCTTTACCTCCTCCTTTACCCCAGATATAGGAAAAAACAATGTGGAAACAACAGTCTTACCCACTTTCCTGTAGCCCTTGAACCTTGGTGCCCTAATTAACTATGTAAAGATTGCCAAAAATAAAAAAGTAGAATAAAAAAAAAAAAGAAAACAAGGTTGTGCTACCCTCCAAAAACCAGGATCAGATTACAATAGTCTTAGCCATCAACAGAACTTTCCATAAGAGCCCCAGTGAAGGCTCGCATGCAACAGCCTATTTCTCCATCCTAATGCCTGTGATTCTTCATAAGGGAAACCTGGAGGAGGGAACCTCACCCAGTGTGTAGGAGTGTTCTTTCAAGCTCATTTTAAATCCTGGGGTTCATTAATAATCTCAAGGATGCACACACTTGAACTTGACTTGCCTCTTCTTGACCAGAAACCATGAAGTAATGTTTGTATAATTTCAGTCACTTAAATTGGTTATGATGGAGAAATTACATAGCAGTCTTCTAAGAATATTGTATTAGGGAGCATCATTTCAATCAATACAAGGAACATTTTCTTATCTTGATAAGGACTATAGATAAAATTCCCTTATAATACCCCATTTTATGAGAAAAAGATTTTGGAATTTTTTCTGTACATCTAAATATACAAGCATTTTAGCCACCACATTAGAAAACAAAGGCCTTAGTGAAGTATGTATGTATTGAAACAGAGGGAGGAAGTGAATTATTCTAAATAATATGCTAATTTACATTGGAAGCAATAAGAATACAAATATCAATGGGCATAAAAAATAATATTCCTTCATATAATCAATTTAAGTAATCCATTTGATTTCTTTAACATTTTAGAAATACTGTCTGCCTGAAGTACTGAATAACTGTATTACATTTGTAACTAGAAAGATACTAGCTTAAAAGGTGCAAATAATTTTCATATTTATTTATAAAATGAATAAGATTCTAACATAATGTGAGTAGAATATTAGGAGTAATATTACTATTTAGCCTCAAAGAATAGTTGAAGTCTACTAAGAGCTAAAGTAACTGTCAAATACATGAGATTATTTTTAATTCACTCTTAATTCACAATAAAGCCACACTTTAAAAGGGGGAAAGAAAAGTAGTATTAATGCAAGAAAACTTAAAACAGAACATCCTAGAAAGCTAAGAAAAAAATGTAATATTTCTTTTTTTCTTATTTTTTTAATTGTTATTAACATAGTATTATGTGATACAGTTTTATAGGCACTGGGGATTCCCCCCACCCCTCCCATACCCCTCCCCCCATGGTGGATTCCTCCACCTTGCTGCATAACCTCAGTTCAAGTTCAGTTGAGATTCCTTCATTGCAAGCATATACCTAGCATAAAATCCAGCATCTTATTGTCCAGATAAGTTCAGTGGCCTCTTGGAGAGACCTTTTCTGGTCTGAAGGTAGAGCTAACAGAGTAAAGTTCCGGTCAGTTAAAAGCCCCAACAAAACATCAGCATCAATATGCAACGTTATGGAATTAATTGACATAGTGTTGAGTAAACAATATGTTCAAAATAATGCAAGTTCAATTCTTCAAAACATCTGGGTTGAAGCAGTATCAATGACAGGTTCAAAAAATAACAAACGACCAAACCAAAATTACAGGTTTCAAGGCTCTCTTCTTAATTTCTTCATCTGTACACTCAGATCCATCCTTTACTAATCCTGGCTTTATTTTGTACCTTACAGAGATGACCTCTACCAACTTAATATATGGAAGAAGTCCCTTACTTTCTGGCCTTTTGGAGACACTGGAAGGAGGATGCACACAGGGAAGAGAAATAACACAAGTTCCTTTATTCTGTTCCCTTTTTGGTATCACACAGCTTTTGGTCACTCATAATTCAATTTTCATTCCTGCCCATAATCTATTGTCCACAGCTCTGGATTTCTCAGGTCTGACAGCATTACTTTTGTTATTAAAAGTATTATTGTTGGTGTTGAGGAGGGATTTTTGTGTTAGTAACCAGACCAGACCTTAAGGATCGTGCTGGTTCACCTAATTACAGTCTTCTCCACCAGCATTCTCTTCATTTGATTATCTTCAGAATCTCCTCCTCTCACAAACCTGACTAAACAAGTGGGCAGCCATCCATCAGCTAATGAAGAACGAGTTGCTAAAGCCAAAAAATATATTTAAGATAAACTCAGTATAATGCCATGGAGACATTAGGGTAAACACGATTTCTAAACAGAACCCACAAAGCACAAATTATATGGAAATAACAATTAGACAATTTGAAATATCTGTGCTAATTTGATATTAGCATGTTTGACATGCTGGAATTATATTTTCAAAGTCTACATTATACTAAGAGATGACGCCTGGGAGGTGTAAGAAATGCCTGTAAATCAGAGAGAGGAAAGGAGCTGTGAAATCATGCGACTAGGAATCACCAAAGGGTAGAGTCAAATGCGGAAACTTCTATGAATCCCTTCAAATCTTGCCAGTGGTCCAATAAATGTAAATACAAGAAAGAGAAGATATAATCTATAGCTCACAAGATATGCAAAAAATAACCTGGATAATATTCTGTGCTTCATAAAAGTTGAAACAATGAAAATGAACATCTATTTGAAGTAAGGGTGAAAACGGACCTGCATATTCTGCAATGATATCTTAACTTGGAACCTAAATAGTGATACATTTGGTATTTATGCCAAAGACATGTCTTTTTTAATATTTATTTGTTTTTATTGCAAAGTCACATATATAGAGGGGAGGAGAGACAGAGAGGAAGATCTTCCATCCGATGATTCACTTTCCAAGCAGCCACAACAGCTAGAGCTGCTCTGATCCAAAACCAGGAGCCTGGAGATCTTCTGGGTCTCCCACACGGGTGCAGGAACCCAAGGCTTTGGGTCATCCTCAACTACTTCCCCAGGTCACAAGCAGGGAGCTGTATGGGAGGCGGGCCTCCTGGCACCTGCAAGGGGAGGACTTTAGCCACTAGGTTACCCTGCCTGGCCCCAAATTAAGATATTTTTAACTTACGATAGGTTTTCTGGTACATAACCAATCATAAGTCAAGAGCATCTGAATATGTTCACATCATTTCATTCCAAACTTGTTTAAGACAGAGAATAATAAGAAATAACTGAAAGAGAATGCTATCCTCATGTTGTTTCTTTGTACTGAAGCACATGACTAAAGGAAGATATTTTGGAAACACAAGAACAATTTCTGTGCCTCCACTGTCACCTGAAAATTTTCAGATTTTTTTGATGCTACTACTGGATCACTGTCTAGGCTTCAATTCCATGATTATCTCTCAGTTTTCTGTCTGTAACTGTACTATGCACTATTCCAAAGAAAGAGGCTCCTTCAGCAGAACCAAGCTGAAAAGCTCAGAAACAATCTCATGACTTCACAACTGTGAAACCAATGACAAGGACTTCACACTTCCAAAAGGAGAGACAGGACACCAAAAGAAAACCATGTGATGTTATCAAATGACTGTGTAGTAATCATTGAAGGGCACTAACATATATCCTCTCCCAGATTATAAATGAAGTCCATGTGGGAAAAAATAACTCTTGATTAGAATAAAAACAATTCAGAATATTTTTTCATAATAACTTCACTTTGCTTTTGATGATGTTTATGTAGTTGAGAGGGATGCATGCCCATGTGGACCACCAATTACAGTAGGGAAGGTCGAGCAATGGGGGAAAGTAGATGAACCAACGACCTCCAATCTCCTTTTTTCTTCCTGTAACTGAAGAAAGTAGGGAGAGAAGGGAAGAGGGCCACTCCCAGCAGCCCAACCACATCAGTCCTCAGGAAAAAGGAAGACCACCCAACATCAGCCCAGGGTCTTCAGTGTGAAGCATGTTCTGAGGATACTGCTTAAGTGGTTTGGTATTTCTGAGATACTGTTTATTTTGTTGCCCCAAGGTTGATGAAACACTTCTGAACCTTACAGCAATGAATCCAACAGTCTCAGAATTATCAAAAGCACTCAAGATTGTTTGGAGCATTCTTCTGTACATCCCAGTTTCTAAGATGACATCAAGTAGACATCCCCCCATATCTGGGTACTGATGTAGTTTGGCAGCTGGGAGCAGTCCTCCCTACTCCTCTATCCATGACACAGGAAGAAAGGGAAGAAATGGAAAACTGGAAGCATTTGTCCCACCCACCTTCCCATCTACCTCAACCCTCCACAACCTAATCAGTGGTCCTCATGTGCATGCATCTTTATGAACTATGAAGGCAACATCAAAAATAAAACAACTTTTAAAAAATAATAAAACATAAATTACAAAACTATTTTTTAAATCTCTGAATTTTCACATTTTAGTAAAGTATTTTAAAGGTTCTAAACCAACGGAATTCCAATCTAAGAATGATATAAATTCAAGTGTTAAAATTAATGCAGCTCTCTAAGAATTTAATTATACTTTTAATCAGAAATGTGAGTCAGATGATGGCACATAACTGCTCAGATATTATAGCTATGTCCTCACACATTCTTATTTAAAGAGTCAAACTATTCAATTATCTTTCTAAATCACTTTTCAGGGGCAAACTGGCAAGTCAATACGCCAAAAAAAATATTTGGAGCAGAAAATTAAAAATCTTTCCACATCTAATTTATATGTTAAGCAACATTATGGCAAGTAGGTTTTTTTCTCAATAGGACTTTTTCTTCTCATGTTTAGCATTAGAAATTCAGAAGCAAATCTCCAGCAGAAAAAAAAATATCCTTCAATGTATGAAGTTCATGTTCTCAAGGAAGTGTAAGAAACAGGATCCTGGGCCAGCGTGGTGACCTAGCAGCTGAAGTCCTCACCTTGAACACACAGGGATCCCATAAGGGCGCCGATTTTAATCCCAGAGGCCCCACTTCCCATCCAGCTCCCTGCTTGTGCCTTGGGAAAGCAGTTGAGGAAAGCCCAAAGCCTCCTACACCCGTGTGGGAGACCTGGAAGAAGTTCTTGGCTCCTGGTTTCAGAGCAGTGCAGCACTGGCCATTGTGGCCAGTTGGGGAGTGAATCATTGGACAGATCTTCCTCTCTGTCTCTCCTCTGTATATCTGACTTTGCAACAAAAATAAATAAATCTAAAAAAAAAAGAAGCAGGAGCCCACTCTGTAAAAAGGTTTTCTTCTCTTTATTCAATAGCCAGGGTACATACAGTGTCTATCTTGTGTTATCTCTATACAAGCTGCTAGCAGGTGCTTGGAGATAGCAGAATTGAATTTGGGCATGATGTGATTATGCTGAAATTTACACATTGATTAAGTTCAAAGCCCATTATCCAGATTCTTTTCTCCTCCTTTAACTGCATCTTTTATTTTGTGTTGAATTTCCTGAGTTCCTTACCTAGTCTGAATATTAACCCTTTATCAGCTGGTTAGTTTGTAGATACTTTTCCCATTCCAGCAGTTGCCCCCTCACTTCACTGGTATTTTTATTTGGCATCCAGAAGCCTCTTGGTTTGATATAATCCCATTTGTCTATTTCTGCTTTTATAGCTTGTGCTTTGGAACTCTTAGCCACAGTCATTGCTTATGCCAATGCTTTGAAGTGCAGGTGGTTGTGTAGGAAAGGAGAACCTAACGCATGGTTGGTAGGAGGAGAGACACCAAAGGTTTGAGGAAGGGTCTTGGGACTTTAAGCATTCCCTGGCTACTCCTTTTTGGGCAGGGAACCTACAGGTAAAATGTTCTCCATTGGTGGTCTCGAATTTTTTTCAAGAACCACAATGCAAATATCTAGGGATTTGGAGAAAATGAGAACTCTCTTCTGATAATGACAATTGTTCTTTGGACGATCCATGTCTGGGCTGCTACTGGATTCTGGTAGACAGAATGCCTGATGAGACATTAAGTGACTCCAAATGGCTATGCTGGCTCATAAACATCGACTGATAGGCTAGTCAGCTATTCACAATCTCGGACAAAGCGCATTGGAGAATTAGAGAGAGACAATCTGAAAAATATATGACTATACCTCTCAGAATAAAATCCCAACATTTCATGAATTATTTGAGTGGTCATCCAAGGCTGTCTCTTGCACAGGAGACTTTCAATAATCAAGTGAACAAAGTGGCCCATTGTAGATATCAATTAACCTCTTTTCTGAGCCATTCTGGTGCTTGTTTAATGGGCTCAGGAGCAAAGCATTCATGTAGTGAAATACAAAACCTTCATCTTTCCTTTCCTACCATTTCTTTGCTTACTAAAGCCATTCATTGTCCAACTATCAACAGTAGGAATTAAGCATGCAGCAATAGATCTGCAACTATTCTCCATGGATTCTATGGGACCTTCCCCACCATGGAGAGAACGATTTCTCACCACTGGATTAGGCAATTATCTTGTGTATGTGTTTTTCTTCAGGGCTACATCACTTCTGCCAGAATCATCAAGCATGAACTTCTAACGAAATACTGCTGCCATCATGATATTCCACACAAAATAGTTTCTGACAGGACAATTAATTTAATTACAAGTTCTGCAATGTGTTCTCATGGAATTGATCAATCTTTCCATGTACTGCTTTACACAGAAGCACCTGTTCTTACAGGCTGTTGGAGTGCCCTGATGAACATTCAATTGTTAACTGGAAAGTACCTTTGCTAGGATGCCATCAGTCAGTGAGAGCTCTCAGTGTCACTGATAAGCCAGTGAATAAAAGGGGATTGATTGATTAACAGCTGTCAAAAAGATTTTTTTTAAATGCTAGAACCGAAGAACTGTGCCTAGAATCCAGCAGACTGTCCTGGAAGAATCAAATTACTTCAATTTCTGGGAACGGTGCCATGATTTAAATGGCTGATCCTCTCCGCTGTGGCATCAGCATCCCCTACGGGCGCCAGTTAGTGTCTCAGCTGCTCTACTTCTGATCCAGCTCCTTTATTGTGGGCTGGGAAAGTAATGGAGGATGGTCCAAATCTTTGGGCACCTGTACCCCTGTGGGAGACCTGGAGGAAACTCCTGGCTCCTGATTTTGAATCAGCTCAGCTCTACTCATCTCTATCTCTTCTCCCTGTAAGTCTATCTCCCTCACCCCCAAAACAATTGCATCAACTTCAGTGGAATAACTGCTAAATTCCACACTAATGCAGTCAAAACTGGAATTACAGGCTGGCATTAAGCCTATAAAGACTGAGATTTTTCAAAAACTAAAATTTTAGGAATCTTCCACCTCTCATTCTTAGGTAAGGAATCTCACTAAGCTGAGTTTCTGGCTGAGGGAAAAGTTAATCTGCATTAGTAAAAAGCATTATTTCAACTATTATCTACAGATTTCATACTAGTTACTGAAAAGGGGACTATAGCAAGTTTGTCTATTTTCTGTTTTATTGAAGTTGTTATTACAAGAATATGCAAAATCTTTTTGTGATACAAGAAAAAACAAAAAGTATAATTTAAACACTGACAATCTGAGCTGATCAGAAAATTTGCTATTCTAGGAAAATTCTCCTGTTTATAATATAAATGTATGCACAGTGGCAGAATCAGAATTTATCCTTTCTAGCTTGCCTTGAATCATTACACTGTGGTCCTCTGAGCCCCAGTCTCAAGTTTCTGAAGAAAGCAGCACTTCAAATCTAAGGAAAAGTGACACTGATGCTGACCACCAGAAAAATGAGACTGTACCTTTGTATGAAAAAACAGTGAGTATCCATTGCCATTATTCCGAAGTTGAGACGCACTTTTGAATTTCCAGTGTTTATTAATGTACAACCAATCTAACTGAAAACAAGGCAAACCTGTTTTCTGTGTCTGCCTTTCCCACCATCTAATTTGTCACTGAACTAATCACAAGACAAAGAATTAATCTGTGCATTTTCCCAAATGAACCAGTAGTAAATCAACCTTCTTGAAATTCAGCAAAGTAGTACGAAAACTTATTGTCTAAACCAAACAACAAACCACCTTGCAGAATGGAGCCCGAGAATGCTCCCTGGCATAATGAAAAATAATGGAAGAGAATCATTAGCCTACTCACCTGTATATGATGACTTCATCAATCTGTTTGCATCTTCTCAGAAATACTGCCTTAGTAACCAACCAAGCTATGTGGTGAGAAAAGAGCAAGGCAGGACAGAGCTAACAGATCAGCTCACTCGCAGAGGTTGATTCAGATCAGAAGAAACAGGTTATACCCAGTCACTCCCAGCGTGGAAGGCTGCCTGAAGAGCCAAGTGTCAGCCAAACCCCTGCGTGAAGGAAATCCCCTCCCAAATGTCACCTTAGACAATCCTACAGGGTGTTTCTAAAACTTGATGCATTTGAAATACGCGACTTGATATTTTCATAGACATAATCATTGCAAAATGATCACTATAGTCAATATAACGAACATGTTCATCTCCCACATAATTATCTTTGTTTTTCTGTGAAAGAATATGTGACAACAATGGACTCAGCAAATTCCAAGCATGTGGTGTAGCACAAAAGTACTTCAGAAAGATTGCAGAGCCAGTCCCAGGGAAGTAGTGTATCTTAACAGATTGATCTCACCTCAAATAAATCATTCTAATTTTTGAATGGATAAAAAGGGTTTTTGAAATTTTTGAATACAAAAAAATTACAGAAAATTACAATTGAAAGATAAGTTTGGGCCCAGTGTGATGGCTCAATGAATAATCCCCACCTTGCCAGTACCAGGATCGCATATGGGCACTGTCTGTGTCTCGGTTGCTCCACTTTCCATCCAGCTCCCTGCTCATGGCCTGGGAAAGCAATAGAAGATGGCCCTAAGCTTTGGAACCTGCAATTGCATGAGAGACTAGGAAAAACCTTCCAGTTCCTGGCTCCTGGCTTCAGATTGATTCAGCTCCAAGTATTGTGGCTATTTGGGGAATGAACCAGTAGACAGAGATCTTTCTCTCTATTTATCCTTCTCCATGTAAATCTGATGGGCCTTTGCAATAAACAAATAAATCTTAACAAAATTTTAAAGGTAAGTTTAGGTAAGTATTTGTACTTATTTTTTGAATTCTATAAATTTAATAACATGATTGGTGAAAATCAAGAGATAATATTTTATATTGACCCAGAAATTATGTTATTATACTCTTTATTCTCCCATAAGAATTCAAGTTATTTGCTGTTCATTAGCGTGAAAATTTTCTTTTGTATTTGTTACTTGTAGTTCAACTAGCAATACATTTGTCTCTGTTTCACTATCTTAGAATGTCTTTATTATGTACTAATTTTTAAATTATTGTTTCTCTTGATGAAGATCCTTAATTGTCATATTTTTACCATATTACTTATTTACTTTAATTACTTATTTACTTTAATATGTTTGTAAAATACTTATTTACTCTATATGTTAATATCTGCATATTTGCCTTCAAGCGTCTGGCAAATTTGACTTGGCATAATGATTTCGAGTTCCATCCATTTTGTTGCAAATGTGAAGATTTCATTCTTTCTGTGGCTGAGTAATGTTCCATTGTGTAATTTTCCATTGTGCACATTTTCTTTATCCAGTCATCACTTGATGAACATCTAGGTGGAACCCATATTTTTGCTATAGTGAATTGGGCTGTAATAAACACAGGCGTATAAGACAATACTTTCACATGATGATTTCATTTGCTTTGGACTTGTTCCTAGAAATGGAACACCTGGGTGGTATGATAGATCTATATTTAGTTTTTGATAAATATCTGTACTGTTTTCCATAATAGTTATATTAATTTGCATTGCGTTACCATTAAAACAGTTTAAATTCATGACAAAATTTTTTCATAATATTAATTTTCAGTGAATCTTTTGAAGATCCCTCATGTTGCAGTCACTTCACCGTACTTCAGGGCTCTAAAACGTGATCATCTTCTGTAACTGCAATTTGGGACCTTTTGAAAAACGTTGTCCAATTCCCACCTCCTCCCAGCGCTGGGAAACTACGTTCCAGTGCTCTGTATGAGTGAGATCATGTAATATTTGTCTTTCTGTGTCTAGATCATTTCACTTTGCAAATGGCAAAGATTTCATATTTCATATTTCTTAAAGCTGAATACCACTTCATTGTGGAGATACACCAATTTTCCTTCAGTGATTCATTCTTTGTCAGATTTTTAGGTTGATTCCAAGACTTGGTTATTATAAATTGTGCCACAAGAAGCACACCAATGGGGCCAAGTATATGGGTGAATGGCTAAAGTCTTCGCCTTGTGAGTGCCGAGATTCCATATGGTGCCAGTTCATGTGCCAGTTTTTCTATTGTCGTGTGAGCTCTGTTGTTTCTTTGTTAAGTTTTCGTTTCATTAATCTGTCTATTGATGCTAATGGGGTGTTGAGGTCACCCACAATTATTGTATGTGTATCTATGTCTCCTCTTAAGTCTAAGTAATTGCTTCACGTAGCTAGGCGCATTTCAATTTGGTGCATAGATGTTTATGATGATAATTACTTCCTGATGGATTATTCCTTTCACCAATATTAAATGTCCTTCCCTGTCCTTTTTGATGTTTGTCACATTGAAGTCTATGTCATCTGAAATTAGGACAGCTACCCCAGCCTTTTTTCTTGTCCATTGGCATGAAATATCTTTTTCCATCCCTTCAGTTTCAGTTTCTTAGCGTCTTTTCTGGTTAGATGTGTCTCTTGCAGGCAACAGATAATTGGGTCCTGTTTGATGATCCATTCCACTAATCTATGCCTTTTGATTGGTAAGTTTAGGCCATTTGTGTTAAGAGTTAATATTAAGAGGTTGCGGTTTTGCCCTGACATGCATGTGTATTTTTGTGGGTGTTGGTATCTGTGTAATTGTCCCTCCTTGTGTGGCCTTTAGTGGAGAGAGCTTCCTGTTTGCCATCTTTGCTTATGGTTTACCTCCTTCTTTTCTGGATTTAGTACATTTCTTTTTTTTTTAAAGATTTATTTTTATTATTTTTTATTGGAAAGGCAGATATACAGAGAGGAGAGACAGAGAGGAAGATCTTCCGTCCAATGATTCACTCCCTAAGTGAGCCGCAACGGCCGATACTATGCCGATCCGAAGCCAGGAGCCTCTTCCGGGTCTCCCACGCGGGTGCAGGGTCCCAAAGCTTTGGGCTGTCCTCGACTGCTTTCCCAGGCCACAGGCAGGGAGCTGGATGGGAAGCGGGGCTGCCGGGATTAGAACCGGGGCCCATATGTGATCCCGGGCGTGCAAGGTGAGGACTTAACCACTTGCACCACCACGCCGGGCCCGATTTAGTACATTTCTAAGGAGGTTTTGTATAGCTGGTTTTGTGCTGGCATATTCTTCTAGTTTCTCTTTGCTATGAAAGTATCTGATTTCATTCTCAAATACAAATGAAATCTTTGCTGGGTACATTATTCTTGGTTGACAGCTATTCTGATTCAGGATTTGGAAGATCTTTGTCCAATCTCTTGTTGCTTGTAGGGTCTCTGCAGAGAAGTCAGCAGTGATTCTGATTGGTTTTCCCCTGTATGTGATCTTTTCTCTACTTCGTACTTGTCTCAGGATTCTTTGTCTTCATTGGAGTGGAACTTGAACACCATATGTCTGGGTGAGGATCTCTTTGAATCGTATCTGTTGGGTGTTATCTATCCGTCCTAGATTTGGGCTGGGTTCATGTTCCAAGTGTTTTGGAAGGTTTCCTGTATAATTTTGTCGAGCACCATGTGCAGTTCTGACTCTCTTTCTGCCCTTTCAGGAAGGCCTACAATCCTGACATTCGATTTTCTGAGGTTGTCTTTCATTTTCTGTATGGTCTTGTTGGCTTTGTTCAGATTTGTCTCCAGCTGTTTAATCAGCTGGGTACCTTCATTTTGTGTGTCTTCAGTTTCAGAGATCCTCTCTTCTGCTGTATGTATTCTGTTGGTTGTACTCTCAAATTTGTACTCTAAGTCAAGGATTTTGCTTTTGACTTGTATTTCTGTGACTATGTGGTTCTTGAATTCCTTGAAGTCTTCCCAGTTCTACTCATTGTCTGACAAATTTTATCATTATTTTTTGAATTCCTTGTCTGGTAAAACTTCCGTGTCTTCATCTCGCATCTGCAAAATAGATATTGGCTTTTGGTCTTTTTTTGGTGGGGTGCTAGCTCTCTCATCTGGATCATTGCTTTTTCTGATACTTCTTCCATTGCATTAATGTTTCTTGTTAATTTGGTGGATTTAAATTCTGATTGGTTTATCCACAGTTTCTGGTCTCAGTGCAGTAGTCTGGAGTAGGTGTGAGTCTGCTACTGCTTTATCATTTGCATATGGAAGACAATTTCTCTGAATTCTATTGGAGATGTTTGGTGAGGGTGGGGGGTAGGGTAGCTTTGTTAACCCCTGGATGCATATAATCCTCTGTAACTGGGTTTCTCTAAGGTCTGTTGGCTATGGCATTGTTCCGTGTGCATCTTCAGGGGTAGGGCATAGTAGCAGCACTTCGTAGCTTCAGGACTCCTTATCTCTGGTCTGAGCTGATTTGGGAGACCCCCAGCGTCCCACAGGCCTATGAGGGAGTATGCATCAGGCCGCCAGGGGCTCTAGCTATGGGCGTCAGGACTACTGTCCGTAAAGGCCTCCGGCCCCCCACTACTGTTTTTCTCTACAGTCTCTGCCGCAGATTCTTTTCCCTTGTGTCCCCACCATCATGATAAATTAAGGCACACTCCGCCTGGCTCCTATTCTCACTGGGGCCCTGGGTGCCCGCACATTGCTGATGCTAGAGCAGTTGCAATTTCAGGGCGTGCCCATCCTAACCCCTGTGATTGCCAGGACCTTGGGCACCTACACGTTGCTTATGCCAGTGTTGCCAAGGGGTTTCCTGGCATAGCCACCTGTCCCTATGCTGATGGGGATTTCAGGTGCCGGTACTACTTAGGAGCTTGCAGGTGTGGAACAGCACGGCCTTGTCCTGACGCAAGACCCAGGCACCAGTGAGCTGAGGGGTCTCCAAACACTGTCCTGCAGAGATCAGAGCCTGTAGGCATGGAGCAGCAGGACATGGGAGTATTCAAGGTTCTCTTGGTGCATCCCCAGCACACAGGACTGCAGGGCATGGAGGGCTCAAAGCGCTCTCTCAGAGTGTCTCCTGTGTGGGGGTCCGCATTGCACGGCAGTATTTAAGGCACTCCTGGTGTGTCCCCAGTGCACAGGACCACAGGGCGCCACCTCCAAGACCCAGCAGATTCAAGGCACACTTTCAGAGTGTCCCCTATATGCACACGACCACAGGGCATGGGGGAATCAAGGTGCTCTCTGGGTGTGCTACCTGTGTGTGGGTCCACAGGGTGCAGAGGTTTTTAAGTACTTTCTCAATGCATCCCCAGCGCAGGGGACCACAGGGCAAAGAAGATTCCAGGTGCTCTCACAGCGTCTCCTGCGCACAGGTCCACAAGGCACAGGAGTATTTAATGCACTCTTGGTGCGTCCCCAGCACACGGGACTGTAGGCCGTGGAGGGTTCAAGGTGCTCTTGGAGCTTCCCCTGAGTGCAGGTCCACAGGGCACAGACGATACAAGGTGCTCTTTCTGTGCCTCCTCAGTGCACAGGACCACTGTGTGCCACCTCTAAGGCACAGTTTTGGTAGTTTCAAGGAACTTGCCCTGTGGCCTAAGTCGCTGGAAACTCCAAGGGGAGGTTTGGGGAGAGGAGCACCAAGGAGGCTCAGGCTTTGTGCGTGTCCCTGGGGGGTGAGCTCCAGAAGCTGCTGAAGCACTGCCACCCCTACCTGGCTCACCCAATTCTTAGGCTCTCTTGCAGTCTGCCTCTGCCGCTGGTGAGGACCTTCACCAGTGATGATCCCTCCAACCTTCCCTATCCTCTGGGTTGGTTGCTTCTCCTGTTGGCTGCCCAGAAACATGACTCACCAACTCTGGAGTGGATCACTGTCTTCCCTGCCTTTTGTTTGGTTTGGTTTGGTTTGGTTTGGTTTGGTTTGGTTTGGTTTGGTTTTTTCTGATTGCTCTTCCGAGTTGTATGGATCTTTTTGTCTCTACACTGTCCAGGAAACTTCACGCACCTCTCCCTGCAGTTCTTTGCTGCTCCACTTACAGTTCTGTCATGTTATGTCCCTCTCTCGCTGCAATCTCCCTCACATCCATCCTCCTATGTCAGCCATCTTGGCTTTCTCAGGTTCAGTATTTTTAATAGCAACAAAAGATAGACAAGAAAACAGAAATGATCCAACAAGAGTTCAGTAAATGGGGAATTTTTCTTGTGGAAGTCACTGTAATACTTTCTTAAATAACCCTCCTCTTTTTTTTCTAGCTTAAGCATGGAGGCTGAGTTTGTAGCCTCATACATTTTTTTCTTGGTATGATTTGTATGGTGGCTGGTGGCTATCAATTTTACAGATTGTGCCTTTTCTTAAACTTAACAAGTTACAGGATACTGTTGTAGTTATGAGTATTCTGAAAGAATTCAATCCAAAGCTTCTGGAATGAGAATCAAATAACTTTGGAGATGAAGTCTTGGATGCTGTCCTCTGGCCATTAAAACCTCACATGGTTATATATGGATCTGCATTGCTTGTTAATAACTTACACACATTAAGTGTCTGCTAATGGCTTCATGGTATATTTTGTACACAGTGACTATAATCTTGATAACTGTACTCCCTGATAGATATCATAGTCCCAAATGAACAAATGAATAGGATGAGGCTGCACATTACTATGTTGAAAGAATGAGCAGACTTACGGAGAAGGTTGATAGGTGAAAGAAAAACAAAATAAGAATATAAGAATAAACTTGTTGGTTGGGTAGTATCAACATCCATTTGGATTTTGCCTGAAAAGTAAATAATAGGGGGATAAGTATTTGGTGAAGCAATGAAGATGCCACTTGGCAGACCAACATCACATACAGGAGTGCTGGGTTCAAGCCCAGGCTCCATTCCCAATTCAATTCCAATTTCCTGCTCATTATGCACCCTAGGAGACAACATGATGGGTCAAGTAGTTGGATTCCTCCTTACCATTCACGTGGAAGAAATGAATTGAGTTTCCAGCGCCTAGATTCACCAAGCAGATTCATTCATTCATTCTCTCTCTCTCTGCCTCTCTCTGTGTGTTTTTCTGTGTGTGTGTGTGTGTGTGTGTGTTTCTCCCTCCTTTTGAATAAATGAAAAGAAGATGAGGAAGGAAGGTAGGAAGGAAGGAATGAAGGAAGAAGGAGGAAGAAAGAAAGAAAGAAAGAAAGAAAGAAAGAAAGAAAGAAAGAAAGAAAGAAAGAGAGAGAGAGAGAGAGAGAAAGAAAGAAAGAAAGAAAGAAAGAAAGAAAGAAAGAAAGAAAGAAAGAAAGAAAGAGAGAGAGAGAAAGAAAGAAAGAAAGAAAGAAAGAAAGAAAGAAAGAAAGAAAGAAAGAAAGAAAGAAAGAAAGAAAGAAAGAAAGAAAGAAAGAAAGGAGGGAGGGAGGGAGGGAGGGAGGGAGGGAGGGAGGGAGGGAAGGAAGGAAGGAAGGAAGGAAGGAAGGAAGGAAGGAAGGAAGGAAGAAAGAAAGAAAGAAAGAAAGAAAGAAAGAAAGAAAGAAAGAAAGAAAGAAAGAAAGAAAGAAAGAAAGGAAGGAAGGAAGGAAGGAAGGAAGGAAGGAAGGAAGAAAGAGAGGGAAGGAGGGAAGAAAAAAAAGGAAGAGTATAATATGAGAAAGTATGTGGCAGCTTCAAATAACCAAAACTGCCTCCTGGCTCTTTGGTCTAGTGTGGGAGATGAAATACAGGAGTAATTAGTTACACCCACAAGGGAGGTAGTTTCCATGAGGCTGAGTCAAGTTTTCTTTAAGGAGGTGTATAAAGGTTTTACAGAAAAGAAAAACCAAGATGTGCGTGTGTGTGTGTGTGAAGTCTAAAACCCACAGGACAACCAGTATGTTGGAGACCCAGGAAGAGGCACAGCTGCTGGTCTCATGTGCAGAAGCAAACTCAGACAGAAATCATTCCTTCTCTGAGGGTCTCGGTCTTCTCTCTCGACATCTTCAGCTTACTGGATAAAGGTAATATTTCTATCCCAAAATGTACTGACTTAAATTTTAGTCACAATTTAATTCTCACAACAAACATCTACTGTGCTGTTCAAGCAACAACTGGATACAATTGACTAAACGAAACTGAAAACTAAAAATAAGCATTGTAACAAGAAAGAATTATATCATGGATAATATATTACATATAATGTATACTATAATATATATAAGTTATATAACAGATAACATAAACATATGGATATAATAATAATAATAATAAAATGGGGTAATTAATTTATATAGATTGAGTGTCTTGAGTAACAGCATGGATAGGAAAAAGCACCAAAATAAAGGCCTGGAAGCAACCCAGAGAAGAGCAGCAGGAATCTGCTTTGAAGTTCCCTGTGACTACAAAGCTAAGAAGCCAGTAGGACTGATTTTTCTCTTAGACAAGTCCTGAGTTGGTGGGGTCCCTGTGCTGTAGCAAAACTAAACAGGATAGTAGATGAGTCTTTCTCACTGTTAAAACACAAGGCTGCTAGGGTACCTTCTGATTTCTCAGTGAAGATTTGTAGGAGTAGAAAGGGATTGGCCACTTTAGCAGCAATGAGTCAATATTGACCTCTTCTTTGAGGCCAGAGCCCTTCACTTTGTGACTAGAATCACCCTGTGCTATTTGGATTAAACCTGCCAACCTTCGCAGCCTTTTCCCAACCCTCCTGTCCACACCTCTAATAGTTAAGAATCCAGCTTGACATGTCAATGAGATATAGAGTGTGTCTACACTTCTCCACTGCACATTTTTTAGTTCCCCCAGTCCACTTCTCCTGAATCAGACTCGACTGAGTTGAAAAGTCTTGCCTGGAACTGGTTGAAGAGGGCTGTTCTCTTGCTAGAATTTGCTCAGCTTGTTTGTGTACGCCTTCCTCACGTCCCATATGTGGCCACTGCTTCCACTAGGACCTCTGTCTCCGCACTACTGAGGTTGACTCTCCAGCACTTTCCCCTTGACTTGGCCCAATCCAGTGTTCTTCCAGAGAACAGGCTATGCACACCACAATAAATTCTCCTAAACTCTTCCTGAGAATACTCCAGGCAGTAAATAGTGTTAGGTATGGAGGCCTGGGGATCACAAAACAAAGGAAAAAGTTTTAGAATCTTCCAGTCCAGTATGTTCCCTGAGGCTGTTGGTGGCATGGGTTCCTGGGACCTGGGTCCTGACTTTGGTAGCCTACTGAGTCACAGTGACTGCCTGCCTACCTTGTCTCATCTGAGCTGCATCTGACACTCTTCTCTATGCGATTCCAGAATCTTTTACTAAGGAGTTCCAAATCCGATGACTTCAGTTCATGTGATAATCCCTATACACCTCGAGAAGGTGTTACAAAACAGATTGAGTCACACTAGCCTTACACAATCTCACATGTTATTTGCTTAACTAGATGATTGCACTGACACATCTTAAAAGAGAAAAACTAATTTGGAGCTCAGTGTGTTCTTACATGAAACTAGGTCTCCTGTTGGTGAAAGCAAACTGCAACAATGCTTGAAAGAGTCAATATTGTAGCTAAATGTAACATAAGTGAACTTAAATATAGTTTTGACCTCACACTTTCATATTTCTGGGACAAGAAAATGTTTAGGACCTTGATGCTGATCACCAACCAGTCAGAAACTTTTGGTTATCATGCCCTTTATTGTAGTCAAACATGGTAAATTTGAACATAACATACAAGAAATGGATCATTCATTTTTCATCAGCTATCTCTCATTCATTCTCACCACTCTAAAAACATGTTTCAATTCATGGGAAAATGGAATTAAAATGTTAGCTTATTTTGGAGAAACATTTGAAATCTTTTTTTACAGCCTTTGTTTTTTTACCAGCCATGCTTGGTTCCCTAAAAGGCATGGTATTAAGAGAAAAGCTATACTTCTGGTAGCAAGCAAACACAATCCAGGAACAACTATCCTGCATTCTAGGTCACAAAGGAATCTGCTCGTAACTACGGGTTTCAAAATTTTTTTGAACCAAAATAAAATATCTTTTGATTTTGCATTCCATGAAACCTGAAGCCAGCCATTTGTTTGCACTTTCTAAACTTCCATTACTTACTATCAATTTGCGTGAAAAATAAGATACTTCACAAACCACCCTATAATCATCATCATGGTCCATGAAACAGATCGTGAGAAAGCTTCGAAAACAATAAAACCACAGACACAGGGTGAATCATTTAACAGACAATGACATTCCTGCCCTTTAAAAAGAGTTATTTACTTATTTTGAAAGCAAAGTGACAGAGAGAAAGAGGAGGAACAAAGAGAGAGACACCCTTTGTCCAGTGGTTTGTTGCCCATATGCCAGCAATAACTGGAGTTCGTTCAAGCCTAAATCAGGAGCCTGAAACTCCATCTGGGTTTCCTACATTGAGAGCAGGAATACAAGTACCTGGGCCATCTTCCACTGCTCTCCCAGTCCCAGGATGGCAGATCAGAAGCAGGGAGCATCTGAGACACCCCAAGCAGTGCCTACACCTACTGCACCACAACACTGGCCCCAACACAGCTGCCTTGAACAACAAAATAATTCCAGAAAACTCCTCCATTCCAGATTTGCCTTTTTCTTCTCAGAATCAATCACAGTATCTGAGGTCTAATAACAAACAGCTGTTTTGTTGTGCTTTCTTACAAAAAAAAATAATAAAAATAAAAAACAAGAAACGAAACAAAACAAAACAAACAAAAAAAGACCTGCCCATTGAAATCTGAAATCATTTCTTTTTAAGATTGGAGAAATATCAAAACTACAAAAAGACTCGGTCCTTGGATAAGAGAACAAAGGGAAGACATCTCTTAGATATGCTTGATTCCTTAAAAGGTGTGAT
This sequence comes from Ochotona curzoniae, assembly GCF_017591425.1. NCBI lineage: Eukaryota > Metazoa > Chordata > Mammalia > Lagomorpha > Ochotonidae > Ochotona > Ochotona curzoniae. The sequence goes on from NW_024465649.1 coordinate 17,527,720, forward strand.
ATTAAGGCAGGAGCTGTACTCTTGGTAATAAGAGGACAGAATCTAGGAACGATTATCCTGAACTCTAGAAGGGAATCTGCTAAGTAGTGATGTGCCAGATAGACAGAGACCAACTCATGGGGAAATTGGCAGGGACAGTGGTTCCAGATCAGAAATGCCTTCAATCATGATTGATTAATCAGGCTGAGACTCCATTACAACAAAAGGAGATCCCAGGGAGGGCCAATGAGAGATTAGAACTGAAGAAATGAAGCAGGGAGTTTTTAAACAAGAACAGAGGCACAAGGCAAATGGCAAAATCTGCCTGACCTTTTCCTGACAATGTCTTATTCCTAAAATTATGAAGCAGTAAACAAGTAGGTTCATTTTAAACTCTGGGCAACCAAGGCCAAAAGAGAGACAGTAATACACACAGACACATGATAAGACTTCACAAGTCATGACAGACGTTGTGGAGCTTGTAAGAGTCTGCTGTGCCTGGGCCAAGGACACAGGGGACAGATTTCATACTCCTCAAAGCCCTCGGAAGTTTCTGCCATTCCCTTTTCAACACCTTGACCCACTTTGACAGATACAAGATTACAGAGGGAAGTACCGGTTCAGGTATCAGCAGGTACGGTGGGAAAAGCTTCACCTTTGAAGTTAAAATCTCAGAGATGACGGACACTCTGGTTCACTTATTGTTGAGACCAAATGTGACAACAACGCACATATCCTATTCCAATTCAAAACCAACCCCTTGGGCCAGCCTGGGGGTTCCTCAGAAGTCACAAGCCAGCACCTGGAGACATCAATCGGTAACTCTAGAGCAACTTGAGGGATGAGTCCATGACAGAATGGGACATCAAACTGACTGTTCATACAATCGCCACTGCTGGCATCCTTCATCTTCCTCGGTGTCCTACGTACAGTATTCTTGAACATCAGCTGCTTCTACACTCAGGGGTAAGTCTGACAACCTCTTAAAACTTTAGTAGAATCAAAATCTCCAGGTTCCCTCTGTCACTAAGCCCTTACATTGAAGTATTCTGTCTGTTTAGTTTCCACATCAACCCAAAAGCAGCTCAGCGACTTTCAAATTTCCATAAGTAAACTGTGATACTCTGCTTTACCAGTGACTTGAGGTTCACTGAAGCTTCACATGGCTTAAAATGCAGCATCGCACTACTGCAAGGTCTCACTTCTCTGGTGCACCTCTATGCCACACAGCAGCATGATCCACTCTGTTACATACCATTTTCCCACATTTCTCAGAAGCCTTGGCACTGGTGGACCCAAAGGATGTCACTATTAGCCTGTCTTCATTTGACTTAGCAAGAGAAATATGTATACTTTCTCACATGATAAAATTTAACCAGCAGCAGAAAAAAGAGAAACATTTTACCTCTCATTTAATTTTGTAAGCTATTGGAATATTCACATTTGCTTTGTATTGGTTCTTTTTCTGCACAAATTGACTTTATCCATCATTTTTTAATCCTTTCGTATTTTTACAATGAAAATATCTCCAATAGTTGCATTTCAAACTGGATTTTAATCAGCTTGACAATCTGATTCTTCTATTTGGGTTATCTAGCTCTTATTTTTAATGCAATTATTAGAATTGTTGGGTTACTACATGCCATAGTTCCGTTTGTTTATTTTCCATTTGACTCATTTGTTTTATGTCTCCCTCTTTCTCTTTTACTTTATTCACTTTTATTATTTTACTAGATATTATTTTTGTTACTAATTAGTTAAGGAATATTCCTTTTTTTCCTCTTATTTGACTTGTTTTCTATTCCATTTTAGTTTTGCATTAGTTGGTATCCTACGGAGTATGTCATTTATTCTTGACTTGCTATCATGTGGTAGGAAGGTCATTTTTACCATTTCCAACACTGTTTAAATTTTAGAACACTTACAATGGTATTTTTCATTATTGTTTTGACCCATATTAGTTACAGGTATATATCCTCCTCTATAATACTTCTAAATTACTGTTTTTAATCATTTAACCTTTTACTTACCATCCTGCCCTCTTCATTCTTTGCTGTTGTTTTTAATATTTCCAGCTGGCTTCCTTTCTCTTCCTGAAGGAATCCTTTAGAGTTGTTTACAGTTCAAGTCTGCTGACTATAAACTTTCTTAATTTTCATTTATATAAAAATATTTTCATTTTAGTTTTACTTTTTGAAAAACGCTTTTACTAATTGTAGCCTGGTACAGGTGGTGGAGAGCTGTGTTTAGCCCTGGGTAGAGCTCAACACACAGACTTAAGGATTTCACTGGTTTTGTTAAGAAGTCATCTGTAAATCTTCATGCATTTGAGGTAATTTGACTTTTTGGAGATGAAAAATGAGTAAACTCTCATTTGGGATTGATGAAACAGTTCTATAATTGACTGAAGTGATGGTTGTACAACTATGTGAATAAACTGAAACCACTGACTTATGATGGTGGATTGTGTGGTATTCATGTTAGATGTCAAGCAGCTATTACGTTTTTTTAAAAAAAAGAAAAAAATAACAAAAAATATAAGACATGTATAAAAAATAAATGGTCAACTGGCACATGTAAATTGTGTGTAAACTCAATTACTTTGAAAACCACATTAAATGTATGCTAATGTTTCCATTCAAAATAGAGATTATCAAACTGGGTAAAAAGTCATGATTCAACTCTATTTTAACTCCAGAAGACACATTTTATAGCAGTTGCCTGTCTGGCTTGCGTTCCTGTTGCTTCCTTGCAATGTGTTCAGTAAATCTGGTTCTGCTCATTCTAAAAAAGAAGAGGAGGAAAAGTTACAGGCACATTTTAAATGTAATGACAGAAGTAGATCGGTACTAAAACAATGAAAAAGCTACTTGATTAAAAAGCAGTAATCCCAATATAGATGGTACAAAGTGCAAAATACACATTAAAGCACATTATTTACATACAAAATTGTGTAAATGTCAATATATCCAATACATTAATACTAGAACACATAGCAATTATAAATATCATCATACTGTGTGCATACACAGGATCACAAACTATAAGAACGCAAACAGCAAAATTTAAAAGGAGAAATATAAAATTCAACAATTGTGGCTGGCCATGTTAATTATGGCGTCTCAATAATGATTAAATAAGAGAAAATCAAAAGCAATATAAAAAAATGAAATAAGTCTGTCATTTAAGTTGACCTCATGACGTTCACAGAGTTTTATTAAGGAACTAAGACCACCAGAGATGGGACAGCCACTTGTGGAAAGGAAAACCTTTATTTTACGTTAGAGAGCACAAAATTGGGTCTTTCCAAAATGGCTGGGCCCCAAGCTTCTCTTGTCATAAGCTGTCATAAGGTAACAGCACAAGTTTCTGCCAGCAAGCAGGAAGATGAAGAAGCAATGACTCAGCTGTCCAGCGCTGTCACAACGCAGTTCCCACCACTTTCTGTTTAGACAGCATCTTATCTTAGAGGCAGTACTGGCCTTGTCCCTCTGGATTCAGCTCCCCATGTCCGCCACACAAGCCATCCTCTACATGACCTACGTGTGAACCTGTTCTCCTGTGAGGAGAACATGCAAGCCTGCTTTTCTCCTTCACTTCACCACTCAAGTACAGAATATAAATTATTTTCAAGAAAATGGAAACATTCCCCATAAGAGTTACATCTCAAACCAAAAGTCAAATCTTAATAAATTTAAAGGAATTGACATACAAAATCTGCTCTCTAAACAAGAGAGTTAAATGAGGAATTAATAACAAAGAAATTCATGGAATCCCAAAATATTTGGAAATTAAACATTATTATTCTAAGGTGTAAAACCATAGACATTCCACTGCAATAGCAAGGAGGTTTGACAACAGTGATTCCAACAGCTTAGCTAAGAAATATCCTATACAACAGGGGGAGGTGGTGCAGCACGATGGGGCCGGAAGAACACAGACCCTGGAGGCCAGAAGTCCATCATCCTGCACTTCCTGGTGAGTTCTATTAAATGCTTAGAGAAATAATGCCAATCATATACAGGCTTTTTCAGAATATGGTAGCAATGTGTACACTTCCCAGTTCATTCTATGAGGTCAGTATTCTCAATAATATATAATCCAGAAAATAAAAATAAAGACTAATATTCCACTGAACTTGGAAAAATTGTTTCTTTAAATATCAATGGGTTTGGCGCAATAGCATAGTGGTTAAAGTCCTCACCTTGAATGCACCAGGATCCCATACAGAGACTGGTTCTAATCCCGGTCACCCCTCTTCTTATCCAGCTCCCTGCTTGTGGCCTGGAAAAGCAGCCCAAGGACAGCCCAAAAGCCTTGGGATCCTGCACCTGTGTGGAAGACCTGGAAGAGGCTCCTGGCTCCTGGCTTTGGATTGACTCAGCTCCAGCCATTACAGCCGCTTGGGGAGTAAACCATCAGAAAGAAGATATTCCTCTCCGTCTCTCCTCCTCTCTATGTATCTGACTTTCCAACAATAATAAATGAGCCTTTTTTAAAAAATAGATAAATATTAATGGGTTGAATATAACAACGTATGAAAGTCAAGATGCACCATTCCCAAATACTTTATCTCAAGAATTAAACAATAATATACCATATTAACACACTATACAACAAAACTGAATGATCTATTAAATATAGAGAGAAGGCATTTTATAGGGTATAATACAAGCCATGATTTTAAAACTCTCAATAAATTTAGAAATAAAATCTTAGGCCCAATCTAAAGCAAAAAATGAACTACAGATACTAGCATTATTTATCAGTGAAAAGACTGAAAGCTTTATCCCTGCTGTAAACTGAATGTTTGTGTCCTTCAAAGAGTCACATACTAAAGTCTCAATGTCAACTTGCTAGTGTTTAGACGTGGGGCTTTGCGAATTAGAATTAAATGTGAGCATTCAGACCAAAGGTATCATCTGAAAAACCAGGAAACAAACTCAACAGACAACAAAACTTCCAACACCCTAAGATTGGACTTCCAAATCTCCAAAACTATTGAAAATAAATGTTGTTTAAGATACCCCAAGTGTGGTATTTTGCTATAGCAGCTCCTTTGGTTTAAATGTATCATAAAAGTTAATGTTTGGGAAATGTAATCCCCAATGAAAAAAAAATTGTTGGGAGGTTAGCCCTAAAAAGAACTGAGGCTCTGCCTTCATGAATGTTGTTTTCACAGGAATAGAGTAGCAATCACAAAAGCAGGCTTGAATAAGAGCCCGGTGTCGTCTTACTTGCTTGCACTCCCTTGCCTTCTGTCACGGCATGATAGCTCAGGAAGACACTAACACTTGGATCTTTTACTTCCCAAGCTTCAAAAACTGTGACAAACATATTTCTTTTATGAATTACCTAATTTGTGCAATTTTTTCATGCAAAATGCATTGAGACACCTCCTGAACCCTCCTAAGACTGGAACCAAAAAAAACCCCTCCACTTTTTCCATTTTACTAGAGACTCTAGTCTATGCAAGAAGGCAAAAACTGTCATGCAGACGACAATGGGAGAAGTAAAATTCTCTTTTCTCATAGAGGACAGAAAATGTAAACCTGTAGTAGCTTTGTTTTCTGACTTGCCTCTCTTCCTTTGTGACCTTGGAACCATTGCTATCTGGGGCCAGGATTTATGGGTGGCCATCATAATGTGGTTCTGATTAAGAGAGTTATTTTCTGCAAATTAGGACCTTAGTTCTTAGGAATGATTTGGAGCTATATTTGTCTGCGGAATCAACTTGCTTAACTCTATTCCAAGTCAGATGGAGGGTAGACCCCCTTTGTTCTTGAGTTATTTCATTACAATGTTCTCCTAAAAATGTCACCACTTTCCGTAGGAATTGCTCACATTGTTATTAGTTGCTATCACTGAGTTTTGTTTTTTCTGGAAAGAAGTCTGTAATCCATGTAAACAGTCAGTCCTTCTCGTTGTCCATTTCCATCCCATCTCTCACCTGCTGCAGCTTCTTGGCATAGAGAAGGATCCCCTGAATAGCTACTGAGTAAGGAACTGGGAAAGTAGACAGTAAAAAATATTGATTCTATCTGAAAACTAGAAGAAACAAACTGATACACATGATAGAAGTCCATATGTAAGGAAAAATCAAAGCTCGGAATGGCAACAAACACTAATGGATACATCCTGATGAAAGTATAATATGAACTGAATGGCCTATGAAACCCAGGATTAGATTGATGGTGATAGAATTGTCTTACCTACGTATTGCATGCCCTAATTTTCTCAGCTAACTTCTTATTACTGGATAATTCCTTTGCTTCAGTTTTTCAGGATCTTAAACAGTACTATTAAATAAAATCTATGCACACATTATTTCACGCTTAAATTTTGCTAGCCACATGTAATTTTTAGTTGACATATTAAAAAATTGTACTTATTTTATCCTATCGAATTGAAAGTAACAAGTAATATCATTGAACAAAACTCCTGGAGTTTTAAATCTCTGGCAATTCTGACTGTGTTCCCGTAGGATAAGTGGACTCTGGGGTCAAGCAGGGAATCCAGAATAGTCCAGAGGTATGTGTGTGGAACAATAACATCATCTACTAAGTCACATGATGAATGTAGTAGCTTCAGTGAATATATTTGCAAGATTATATTTATTCTACCAGTTAAAGTTCATTTAAATGGGTTTTTTCACTTTCCTTTTGTTATTCTCCTTTCATTCCACATTTAAATTTCTAAAATTTTTGGCAAGCACAGCAATTTCTAATCACTCATCTCTCATAGAAAGCACATCATCATGAATTATAATTTCAGATTTTTCCGTGCCTGAAATTGCCAATTTCATATTTGCATCTATGCACTAGTATTAAGATTAGCATAGTAAATCACATTATTGACAGAAATGGGCCACATTATCAAAAATGTGTGTTGTTTTTGCTGCTGTTTGTATTTCAGTGTCTTTTCCAAGACACCATTTCAGGAAAATGAGGTAGTAAACAAAGCAACTGTGGATTCTGTGGTAACATGTTGAAATGTTTTCAATTCATTCAATTCTTTAGCACCTAATGTGAGTTGACATGTTAAATTATTTGCCATCATTTCCCTTGTTTTATGCCCGTGGCCTCCTGTAGGACCTGGAACACCCAAAAGAGCAAAAATCACCTTGTAATAAGTTATCTTTGTGAAATCAGGAAACTCCAGGACACAATAACTTAAAAATAGACTATCTCAAATTAGGCTATTTACATCAGAAAATCTTTCTCGATGAACAACAAGATAAAAATAGCACACCTTGACTATTCATAGTCTTTATGGTGGGACTTTCCCAGAGTGTAGTAGGTGGCCTTTGGTAAACCCAGTGATAATTACTCTTAACTTCTGTGGTTCCAGGTCAGGTGAGGGACCTGTACTCTGTGGGCCAATCTCATTTCATCATAAACTGATATGAGAGGATGGCCAGAACAGGAAGGTGACAAATGGTGACCTGCAGCTCCACAATCCACCTAGTAAGTCTACACCAAATGTTCTGTCATCTGCACTAGGACCATTTCCAAAGACAGATTCCAAAGCACTATATTTAAAAATTCCATATGTATCTCCCCAGGAGAAATCCATTGTTTAGTCATTGGGAGGAAGGGCGTTCAGGTTATGTAGGCTTCCTAGCAGTCTTGGTGTCATACAGAAACCTCGTCTCTGTCCTAATAAAACAAATATTTCAGCACAATTTGCACCTGACATTCTAAGAGGAAAGATTACCAGTAAATATACTGACATACACGGGATTATTAATTAAATAAATCTGTCAACTGTGCTTTTCTTCAATGCGGTGAGATGGAATCTATGGAGATCCCAGTGCTTAGTATTCACTCCCTTGTTTAATCCAATCCCTTGCATGAGCTAGTTTACCAACTTGCTTCTAACTAATGGACTACTTCAGTGTTGAAGAGATTTCAATTCTATAACTAGTTATAAAAGATTCTAGCATCCATCTATTTAATGCACTCCCCACTTTGCTCGCATGGAAAGCTTTTAAGGAGCTGACAGTGGCCTCTAACGAATAGCTCAGAACTGAGAGCCCCAATCAAACATCCCAAAAGGAGCTAAATGCTGTCAACAAGCATACAGGTGGTTTTGGAAGCAAATTTTTCTCTATCAACCCTTTAGATCAGACTCCACCCTGGTTGATATCTTGACTAAAGCCTTGCCAGAGAATCCAAAACACAGTACTCACACAAGCCACACCAGGGTAACTATCAAGTAATAAATACAACACCAGTCTTAAGTTTCTAAGCATGCAACCATTTGTTCCTGTAGCAAGAAAGTAATGCACACAGCATAAAGAAAACCCTTAAAAATCAGTAAGAAAAATGCCTGAATAGAAAAGAAAATAAATGGTAAAAGATAAGTGGCAATTTAACAAATAATATATAGCAAAGCTTCGAAATATTTAATTTTTTGACTCCTAATTTCCTTTCAGAATATGAATCATGTCTGAAGACAAGACCTAGGTTAATACTTCAGAAAATTTCTCTAGAGAAAAGATTTATTTTGACTTCAAACCTGGAGGTCCAGATTCCAAGACTAAGTGACTGCCTTAGTGTGTCATCTGGTGACAGAAGCTGGTGGACAGAGGATACCACAGTGAGTTAGAAAAGAGAGAGACATCTGAGCATGGTCATCCACAATCATCTGTGTGTCTTCATAAAGCCACCATGAAATCTTCAACAAATGGTGGGGGCAAAACCCTATGTATATGTAGAATATGAAAATAGATCCCTACCATTCACCACGTACAAAAAACAACTCGCAATGGATCAAAGACTTAAATGATTTGAACAGTGCTGAATCTTAGCAGTCTGATCCAATTCAATCACTTACCATGCTATGCAACAACCACCATGATCACTTATAGCCTACACCATAAACCATCAGATTGTCAGCATTCATCCAATAACTGTTAGAGTAAGATTTGAGGATTTAAGTATTTGTAGAAATTTGGGGAGCCAAAATCTGCTCAATCCTTAATAATTTATCTGATTAGAGAAATAACCCAAGATGCTTTCAAAGCATTCTTGTGTTACAAGTATCTCACTAATACAGGGGATTTCTTTTCTTATGAAAATGGCATTGAGAGTCGGATAATTCAGATGTTGTATGGGAGCTCCCATTAAGGCGACAGCAGTAAAGACCTTTTAATGTTTCTACTTTGCTATCCTGGAAGCATTTGGCTTTCATCCTCAAGGTCACCTCATGATCGTATGATGACTTCTGGAGCTTGAACCATTATTTTCTCTGTTCAGACATCAAAAGTAGAAGAGAGTTAAATGGCACTTGACAGCTTGAATCTCTCTAAAAGGCTTCTTCGAAGGCCACTCAATGTCCATTTACCACCAATTTTCTGCAAAAGATACTGTGGATGATAGTATTTTAGTTGAGTACATGGCCACTCTCAGTATGTTTGGGGATATCAAGCAGGGTCGGGTCAGAATGTAAAAAAACAGCCCAGATGTTCAGATAGGGAAGTCTTTACATAGAAGTATTATTTCTAAACAGAGGGTGATTGATTATCCAGGGCTCTGGAAGTAGTAGATGCAGACTAACAGCTTTTCATCTCAAGCTAAGAAATAATGGTAAAAAAAAAAAAATGAGGAACCAAGGAGTAAGAAATTGTCTTGTCCTAAGGCTGAGATTCATAGATCTCATAGAAAAGAGCGTGGCTGCCACAGGACACACATATTCTACCAGAAGCAACCGAGGCAGGGAACACCAGCCAGCCCTGATCTGTGTAAGTGGCCCAGGAGTTCTGAGAATACAGCACGCATGCAGATGTTCTGCACAAGTGTCCCACGGTTAAAAGATGCAGTGGACCATCAGAAATGCTTTGTAAAGTAGTGTGCTGTTGCCAGTTTCTCGGGCATAGCTAGGTGGAGGGGCAGATAAATGCCAGCCAGGCTGGATGAAGTCACAGTGTTGTCAAAATGTCTCCCTGATTTCCGGGTTTCTTATTCAACCAACTATTTCTTTAGTTGTATTAGTCCTGCCACATCCTAGTTTCTAATGTCATTCTGTAGAAAGAATTGATGGTCTGATCTTAACAGGACATATGCTACATGATTCCAAAGCATTTCGTAGTGCCTAGAAAAGTAAATGCTCAAAAATTAAGTGCTCTGCCTTGAGAAAGAGGGACAGAGAAAGAGAGAACCACTTTGACAGACTATAACAAAAATTAACTGTGTTCGCTTCGGCAGCACTGATATTAAAACTGGAACGATACAGGGGTTAGCATGGCCCTGCGCAAGGACGACACGCAAATTCATGAAGTGTTCCATATTAAAAGTAAAAAAAGGAATCAACTGAAAGAACTTCCACCAAGCAAAATGGATTAATTTGAGCAGAAAATGAAGTAAAATAGTATTGCACTGTAACCCAAGGTATAAAATAGATGCGTACAAGTCCATGAAGTGATAGATGGCAAAGGTCAACATCAACAGTGACAGGTCTGCATACCTTTGATATGATGATACACCTTAATGGTCATTACTCCAAGACCCATTATCCCAGAGCAATCATGAAATCACACTCAAGGGGCATTCTGTAAATCATCATACCATATTTCTCCTAACTGGTAAGATCATCAAAACCACAAAAGCTGTGACATCCTGTCCCCATGTAGAGAAGCCTCCACGAACATGATGCTAAATGCAGTGTACTCCCCTACACTGAATTCTCAAACATAAAAAATGCATTAAATAAAAGCAACAGATTTGAAAAACATATGGACTTAAGGCAGTGTAACAAGCTAATGTAAAAATGTTAATAATAAAAAAAATAGTGAGTATAAAGGATATGAGAACATTTAATGTATTTGAAATATTTCTGTAAATTAAGAATGGTTCTAAGAAAAAGAAACTGCTATAAAAATGGGTCTTCAGGCTGAGGCCCCCCCCCTGTGCGGCCAGCATCGCATTAAGGCCCCACTGCTCCACTTCTGATTCATCATTGCTAATGAATGACTGGGAAAGTAGTGGAGGTTACGTGTTTGGGTCCCTCCACCCGTGTGAGAGATGGGAAAGGGGATCCTGACTCCTGGCTTCAGATCTGCCCAGATTCAGCCATTGCTGCATTGAGGAAGTGACCCAGTGAACAAATAAAGTTCAATTCTCAAGGTAAACATATAGTCAAAGCCAGACTTCTTTCATGTTAAAATGGTGACACACAAATGACTTTCAACTCCAATAAAAACTTTAGAAAATAGACGAATTAAAAAATAACTACAGTTGTGTGTTTATGGGTCCAAAATATATAAAGATGTAAATTGTAAAATTAGTAACTTAAAATATGAAGTACTGGGAAATTACATCACAGTTTTTTGTATGTAATCAAAGTTAATGTCTACTTAAAATAATAACATTTAACTTCATCATATTTTCTATGAGCCTAACAGTAACCAAAAAGGAAAAATTTGTAGTAGATATACAAGATTAAGAGAAGTAAATAAAAATATACAACTGCACAAAGTCTTCGAATTATAAAGGTCAAAAAAGAGAGCAAAGGAATTGTAAAAACAGAATAACTAACAAAATGAAGATAGTGCATTCTCACCTGTCAACAATATACTAAATGAAATTAGGCTAAATTATTCAGTCAAAATGCATATAGTGGTTGTATAAACTTATGCAGCTATGTCAGAAACTACTATAATTAAATAACAAAAAGCAAATAATTTGATTTAAAAAGTGGGCAAAGAACTTGAATGAATATTTCCCCAAAAGAGTGTACACGACTAGCTGGCAGGTGTATGAAAAAATGTTCAACACCACCAGTAATCCGGAAATGGAAGTTAGCCACACTTGGATATTATCTCACTCCTGTTGCAATAACATTACCAAAAAGCAGTGAATAACAGTGTTCGGTAAAGGTGAAGGAAATCAGAATCCTTCCATTATTTTTTAAAGATTTACTTTTCTTTAAAAGATGAGTTACTGAAAAACAGAGAGAGGTCTTTGTTGGGTTGCTCCCCCAAATATTCTCAATGTCAGAGCTGGGCTGGTCTAATGCAAGAAGTGTGGCGCTTCTTCCAGGTCTCCCTCATGGTGTCAGAGGTCCAAGCACTCGGACCATGCTCCACTGCTTTCCAAGGCATGTCCATTAGCAAATAACTGGACTGGAAGTGGAGCAGCCAGGACTTAAACTGGCACCCATATGGTATGCCAATGCTGCAGGCAGTGGCTTTACCCACTGTGCCACAGTGCCAGCCCCAAGAATTGAAACTCTTTTATACTGTTGGTGAGAATGCCAGATGGCACAGCCATGGTAGAAAGTTGTAAGAAAGTTCCTCACAAAATTACACACTGAGGTACCATATTTTTGCACCAACAACTCTGCCCATGAATATTAACCTCGAGTTTGAGGAGATCTTTGTACATTCATGTTCACTGCAGCATTAAACAAAAGCCAAGATGAGAAAATGACCTAAATGTCCCTCAACAGATGAGCGGGCAGTGCCTATAGCAGGACATTACTCATCCTTAAAAAGGAAGGAAATCTGGGCCCTGTGCACTAGTTTAGTGGCCAAATCCTCACCTTGCATACTTCAGGATCCCATATGGATGCCTGTTCATGTCCCAGCTGCTCCACTTCTCATCCAGCTCCCTGCTTGTGGCCTGGAAAAGTGGGAGAGAATGGCCCAAAGCCTTGGGACCCTGCACTGGAATGGAAGACCTAGAGGAGCAGCTCAGCTCCAGGCTTTGCAGCCACTTGGGAAATGAACCAGCAATGGAAGGTCTTTCTCTCTGTCTTTCCTTCTCTCTGTCCATCTGCCTTTCCAACAAAAATAAAGTCTTTTTGAAAAAAATTTTTAAATGAAGGAGATCCTTTCATGTGTGACATATGGATGGATTTGAGGACAATACAGTCACTGAAAAAAGGCATCCAATCTAGTCAAACTCACAGGAGAAAGTAGAAGGGTGTTTCCAGGGCTGGAGGAGGGGAAATTGGGAAGTCTGTCTGATGGCTATAGAGTTTGAATTACACAAGACAGAAGGTCTAGGGGCAGGCACTGAGCCCCGTTAGACCTCAGCGGGACGCCCTCATCCCACACTGGAGTCCTAGGCTGACTTGCTCCATTTCGCCTGGGAGAGGCAGCAGGCCTAGCATGGTGATATAGCAAGTTAAGCCACTGCCTGTAACACCAGCACCCATACAGGGTTTGACTCAACTCCCAGCTGCTACAGTTCCACTCCAGCTCCTTGCTGCTGCACCTGGGAAGGCAACAAAAGATGGCCCAGATGCTTGGGCCCCTGCACCCAAATGGAGAAACCTAAAAAAGCACCCCTCGTCCCTCTCTCCATATATATGTGTGTTGGATATTTATATATATATATATGTATATATATATATATAGCATATATAATACACATATATATATCTCCACTTTTCAAGTAAATAAACCTTTTATTTTTAAAAACTGAGAATGTCTCTGCAAAAGATTGTTTAAGAAATGGAAAAGCAAATTGAGACTGGGAGAAATATTTGCAAACTACTAAACATGTAAGGAATTCTTGATACTCAGTAATAAAATCTAATTAAGATATATATGAAAGATTTAAACAGATATCTTACCAAATAAGCAATTTTTAAAAAAAAAACAGCAATTAAAATCACAGTGAAATATCACTAAAAATCTGCTGAAACTGTTAAAATTAAGAAGACTGATTAAATAAAGATTTAGTAAAAATGGGGGGATCCCCACACTGCTAATGAGAACGTAAAATGATACACCTTCCTTATAAATCAGAGTTTTAACCCTGGGAAAAGAAAGGGCAGATTTATACAAAGAGTTATGTGAATAACTGTGTGTCAATTACATTTGCAGACACTGTAAGGTGGAAATAACCCAAAATCCACCAGGTGAATGAATAAGCAGACTGCAGCATACAAATGTAACAGTATACTGATTGGCAACTAAAAGAACCGAACTATGGGTCCGCACAGCGTGGATGAATACCAGATTAACCGTGACAAGTGAAAGCGGCCAAGCCCAAAAGAAAAACAAGGCGCAGAGTGCAAGCAAGCTGTGCCATTTCATTCGCCTAACTTGGAAATTCCCTGACAATTTCTCTTGCACCCTGTCAGTCCTGCTCCCCTGGGATAGAAATGACACACACTGATTTTTAACCCCTTCCTGCAACACGTTCTGCATTCTTACAAGTTTGTGCTTCAGTTTGACAGTGCTCCATCCCCCCATCTTTCTGCACTTCCGATGCACTCAGCCAACTGCTAAGCTCACATATTGCTCCCCTGGTTAGCTCTTCTCACAAATTCTGCTTCTGGGCTGAATCGCACCCCTACTTTGCTGTCTTCACCCAGGCTGCCCACCGGGGCTTCACCCAGGTGTAACACCGTGGAGTCCGTGGCTCAGACACACAAAACCTCCTTCCCACAGCTGTCTGAGATCGGCATGCGGCCCTGGGGGCCTGCGACAGGCTCTCTCCCTGGTGTCCACAAAACTGCCTTCTTTCCATGTGCAGAAGCTTCTAGTCTATCTTCCTAATTTAAAACAAAACTCTTAAAATCCCAATCTACATAATCAGTCATTTGTTCTAATCCTTTAATAGTTACCATTGTATGGCCTGGTATTGGCAGGAGGGGAAGATTATTTTCTGCTTGTTTTTATCTGATTTTTTTTAAAGATTTATTTTTATTATTTTTTTATTGGAAAGGCGGATATACAGAGAGGAGAGAAAGAGAGGAATGTCTTCCATCCGATGATTCACTCCCCAAGTGAGCGCAACAGGCCGATACTATGCCCATCCGAAGCCAGGAGCCTCTTTCGGGTCTCCCACACGGGTGCAGGGTCCCAAAGCTTTGGGCCGTCCTTGACTGCTTTCCCGGGCCACAGGCAGGGAGCTGGAAGGGAAGCGGGGCTGCCAGGATAGAACCGGCGCCCATATGGGATCCCGGGCGTGCAAGGCGAGGTCCTTAACCACTGCGCCACCGCGCCGGGCCCGTTTTTATCTGATTTTAAACTCTTACTCTCAAATGTATATATTTGCTTTCTATTTATTTTAAATGTGTGTATATTTGTATATATACATATTTGTTTTTATTTACTTATTTATTTTTACTGATTCGCAAAGCATGCACACAGTTCCCACAGTCGTGGTCAGAGCTGTGCTAAACCCAATCCTGGTCTCCCACGTGCGTGGCAGGACCCCACTGGCTTGAGCCATCACCACTTCTCCCAGCATCTGCTCTAGCAGGGAAACTGGGGTCCTCAGCTGGAAGCAGAGATACAGTCTGGGCACTGTGCATGGGATGCAGTTGTCCTACACTCCCTCTTTTTGTTCTGGCCTGTTTTGCTCAAGGAAAACAGCGGCCCTAGCCTCACTTACGCCTGAGGGCATCTGTGTTGTTTGCCCAGAATTTGCATCTAGGATGCCAAGACTGCTTAGTGCAACCTCAAATCCCTTTTAGGCTAGATTATGTGAACGGGTTAATACTAAACAAAATAGTACTGCGTTTGCCCTGCAGTGTTCGCTTAACCGTGGATGGACACACAGCCTGGAGAAACACAATGAGGTTGAACAAAGGTTGGACAGGGCCACCAGCTGTGTTCATTTGAAAGCCAAGCATGAGAAACTATAAAGGTACACGGGTGCCACCTAGAGGTCAAACTGGCATTGCAACTTCTAAAAATTGCTCATTTAAGGGGAGAAATGTACTCCAAGAATCGAAAGTGATGGGACACCTGATTGGCGGTAAGCAAGTTTTCCCCATCCACGTCACAATCTGCCTCCGCCTTCTCCTGCCGCTGCCAAGCACAGTACCTCCCTCCTTCGACTGGACCCTAAAGCCAAGCATTTCAACACATCTTCCTCTTGCCATAGTCTGTGTGCCAGACTCAGTGAGATTCTGCGGACTGGTGAGTTTGTCCCTGGTCAGGAAGGGACATCACCCACCTCCTCCTTGTTCACTGCAGGAGCAGCCTGCACAGCATCTGAGATGTGTCCCCTGCCCTTGGCATGGTTGGACACTCTGGGTGAGCAAAGCCTAAGATGACATCTGCCAGCCATGACTCTGCGTAGTGGGAAGCGTAGATTCGAAGCCAGCCGCTGTGCTGTTGAGTCCCAGCTCTGTCATTCGTAAATGTGCGAGCCACTGGAAATGAGAGGCTTGAGTCCTCTGAGTTGGCTGATCCGAATGATATCTACTTCACAGTAAAGATTAGCAATGTGTTTGTCATCTGTGCAATTGCTATGGGGTGACTAGGACAGAACTTCCTGCCCCATAGAGGCATTGAATCCTAAAGTCACTTAGGTGAATCCTAAAGTCACTTAGTTAATGGCAGTAAGGAGGAAGCAATACCCTTAACTGGAGGTGAGGTGCGCTGGAGGTCCTGGGGTCACTGCACCTGCTCTCAGAAAGCAGCTGTGACAGAAGGGTGGCTGTGGAAACCGGAATCCAGCCCAGACATTCTCTCTGACTGTGCTCAGCACCTGACTCACCCTTCAGTAGGTCCTTTACCGTCCACCCCTACTGTAAGAGCTCACCCCAGTCTGCTCGGTCTTGTACTGTGGCCCTCCAGAACCATGAGCCAAAACAAGCCTTACCTCTTTATGAAGTTAGTTTTCTCAGACACTTCACAGTAAAATAAAATGCTGGCTGACACAACAACCGAGCGTAACTCCTTAAACAAACAGCATCCTAAGAAAGCATCAGCTTCCAGGGCCTGCATTATAGTGCAATGGGTTAAACCAGCACCGGTAGCATCAGCATCCCTTATGAGCACTGATTTGAATCCTGGATGCTCTGCTTCTAATCCAGCTCTCTGCCTGGGGAGACCACAGAATATGGCCCAAGCCTCTGTTCTGCATGAGGCAGACCCAGATAGAGCTCCAGGCTTCTGGCCTCAGTCTGGTCCAGCTTAGGACCATGGCAGCCAAGTGGGAATAAAGCAGAGAAATAAAGCTATCTCACTCCTATCTATCTGTCTATCATCTATCATCTCTTCTTCTCTCTGTCACTCTTTCAAATAAATTCATCATCTTAAACAAAGAAAATGTTGGCTTTTACTATCATTATGATAAGAACAGCAATTCTAACCATAGGTTTAACTCATCTATTTTTGCAAAATGGTGCAAGGAGTGAATTCTATACATATATGTAATATGCTGCCAGCCAAGACAGAATTTAAATTTCTTTTTTATTAAGAGCATGTACCGGTAGCTCCAACTGACAGTGTAAATCTTATCACCTTGAAATAGATCTTTGGTTTTTCACTGAACACTTAAGTTATGCTTCTGAGTTACTGCAAACACAATGCCACAAGGCAAATACCAAGACGTGGAAAATTTCTCAGGGATCTTTAATGCTTATGAAAACTGTTCTTTGCAAAGAATCCCAGGATTTTTCTGCTTCGGAGTAGGGGCTATTTTGCATAGAGTTGCACCAATTTCGTCCCTCTGACAATCATGAACACTGGCAGCTCTGATAGGCTGAGTCCATTTGAAAACACCACCACACCCTCTCTACCACACAGAGCCCCTGAAAAAGCCAAGAAAGATTGGCCACAACCATGAGATGGAAGTAAATGATGCAAGCCAGCCTTGTGCCTGGCACTGGTGGAGGGGGCACCTGAGCTGGGCATGCAGCATGGACACACGCAGCAGGGCATCAGCTGGGGGATGGCACTCCGTCAGCAGTGACTCCTTGTGCTTGTCTCATGGGTCCACCTGGATTCCAGATCCCATCCAGAGTCCAGGCCACCTGGCAGCGGATTCATCTGGGACCCGGGTAAGCAGCCTGTCTGTGAACTCAGTGGTCAGGCCAGAACTCCATCAGCGGGATGGAGAGGCTGCAGGGCGGGAGTGTTAGGAAAGAGGAAGAGAGAAGACAAACCCATAGCCAGAACGAGTTTGTTAAAGAGAAATAGATTCACAGAGGCGTGCATATGGAGCAGGCAAGAGACAGAGGCCCTGTCTTCCAGCAGGCCAGGTCTTCTCTGCTCCCTGGGCCATCCTCTCTGGGGAAAGGTATATGAGGGTGGAAAGGGAACAATTCAGGGCATAGCTTTGAGCTGGTTGTTGCAACACAGGAGCAAGAGTCCATGGGGGATCAGAGCTGCCTTCAGACAGGGTGTTACAATGGCTAAGAAGCTAAAAGGGCTGACGCCTATGTCCTTGTTCCACTGGAGAGCCCAGGCTGCCCCCAGAGACTTGACTCAAGAGTTCCAGCATGCTCTGTACCTGCCTCGCTGGCAGGAAGCCATTGAAGAAGGGTCTCCAAACCTAACACCTGCCATTTGGACCTGGACCAAGGTGCTCTATCTACACAGCACATCTGCAGGAGTGCTCCCCGAGCCACAGATAACTTCTCCTTTCCTTTCCCCACTCCCCACCCGACCAGTGCGCAACTTGTTACCTGGTATACAGGGAGAACAGAAAAGGACTGAAGTCATCGTCTTCGAGGCTGTGATGAAGTCCAGAGGCCGTGAGTCTTCTCTTGTGTGTGCTGCGCTCTGTCCCAGTGCACTTCCTGTGCTGGCCCAGAGAATAATGCACTCGTAAGGGCTGAAACAACACCAGCATGACCTTCACCAAATGGCCATGGAAAGGCAAAGTGTCATTGCTAATCTGCATCTCCATAGAGTAGCTTTCTCTATAATGCACACTTAATTACCTTGGAGGCAGGGAGAGTAAATCACACCTCCCCTGCATGTCACTGGGAGTCACCTTGCAGATGCAAACATCCAGTCCTATCTTTGGGTTGATTGGTGACAAACATCAGCCCATTGTCCTAAGGGTACAATCATGTCATCTACTGCCACAAGCTAGAAATTAAATTGATAGAAATACCTTAAAAATGAGCCCTGAGTTACAGGCAATGGGAGCAGCTAGGGGCCAGGAACATAGCCCAGGCCTGCGTTTCCCTCTGACACAAACCCCTGGGGGCTTTCAAACATGCGATACATAAGCCCCTCTTGAGTCAGGGTCCTGCTGGTCTAACTCAGACTCATGATTACCAGGCAGAGGCTGTGAGCCCCACCCCAGAGAACCCTGGAGCTGGAAGTGTTGGGCCCAGACCTAGGGCTGGACCACTGCTGGGCTCTTTCCTCCTGGCTGACACCCTTAGCAATTCTTCACCTCAATTCCTTCTCCGCCCAACAGCTCATCCCTGCCTCCTGATCCCCACTCTACTCACAGGTTTGTCATCCTGTGTGGAGCATCTGCTGCATGCATGGAAACACATTCCTGGGACATCTCATCTCTTCTGTCTGCCACGCCTTTTCCATCACGTTTGCTCAGCATTCCTAAAAGATATTGGGAGTAGATGGACGGACAAGCGCTCTGTGGCTGTCGGGAGGCAATGGTCAACAATACCACACTGCACCTTTCAGAACAACTGGAAGTGATCCCAGAACAAGGGTTGATCCGAGCACAAGAGGGTGTGTGTGTGTATCAAGTCATCGCTCTGTGACCGTAACTATGTCCAGTTGCCTTCTGCAAGCAACACCTTGAGGGTAATCTGACCACAAGAGGGAGCCCCAGACTCTTCAACATAAATCTGGGCCTTGGACAAACCATGGAGGTCCTATGGAGGGGTGGGGATCCATCAGCCTGAGCCTGGCTGCTTGCAGAAGGAAGGCCATGATGTCCATGGTATGCTGGCACATGTGGCCTTAAACCATCTCGAGGGAATGTGAGGTTCCGCTATGGCCGGGATAGAGACTCCCTTGTGTGGTAGACCCCCACCCCAGCTCTCTGGCATCCTTATCCTGTGCCCTTCCGTTGTCCTCAGAAGCCAAGTAATGCAGGGAGGCATGGCCTTATGGATTCCATCTGGATAGGGCTCACCACGTCGCCTGCCCTAACCCAGACCCACCCCAGCAACTAACTCTACCTGTGCTGAGCACTGCCCCAAATGGCCCTGTCGTCACCAGCCCTGCGCCAGATCCCTCCCCAGGCAGGGTTGCCCTGATTGCCCAGCCCATTCATGAGCCCTCTACCTGCCCCACAAGGCTGATCCTGTTTCGAGCTGAGCATGACTCTCCACAAAGCCTGCCTTGGACCCTTCTGGAATCTGAAGCCAGAGAGGGCCCCTAGCCCTGTTAACTACCCCTGCCTGATCCCCCTTGGGCATGTCTCCCCATTTCCTCTGGTTACATGTCTGAAAATGCCTGGCTTACAGTGGATCATGGTCTTTCATGGGCCATGGTCAGAATGCCCTATTCTTGCTGCTGGGGTCCAGCCTGCATGAGCATGTGAACGGCAGGTTGGCCTGCTCCTTCCTGTGCACCTGGTGCCACCACAGTTTCCAGTTGTTTTCTGTGAACAGTGCAGGAGACAGCTTCCTGAGGCAGAATGCTTCATGCTGGGGGTACGAGCCAGCTCGTCGCCACCTGCTCCCCCCTCCCCATGTCCTGCTCCCTCTGCCTCTTCCCTGTGCCTCTCCCACACGCACAGCTGGGTGCCTGTCTCAACTAGCAGCCACAGAGTTTGGCCCTCTCCATCATCAAAATCACCTGGGAAGATTCAACTCCTACATTCTTTCCCTGGGAAATAAAAATCGGTTCCAAAAGGAAAAGCCAGGTTCCCACATTAAGAGCCCAGCCACTAGTCAGTCTCCACCAGTAGGTGGCGAGCTTGCTCCCTCCAAGGCTGTGAGTGAGATTACTCATTCATGTTCCTGCCTCTGCCTCCCATTCCTTCTTCCTACACACACATAGGTACACACAGAGAACACATCCACAGGACCCACAGCTACACAGAGAGAAAGAGAGAGCGAGCGGGAGAGAGAGAGCGCACAGGCTGTCTTACCCTCTAGCTGCAGAAAACCAATAACCCCTGGGGCACAGGTATCATCCTTATTTCATCCCTGCACCCTCCGTGGAGCACCAGGCACCCAGCACCTGCTCAATAAATAAACGTGAGCCAACCAGAGCTCCAGGGAAGCCTGTCTGTGCATCCGCTCAGAATGGCAGCAAGAGAACCAAAGCCTGTCTGGGCTTCCTGCTCAGTACATTCTAACTGGAGGATCGTGCATCGTGAAAAACATCTCAGAGGACCTGCTCCCTTTTTCCCCACAAAGTTGAGACTCTGTCCCAAGCCTCAGTGGCTGCAGCCTCAGTCAGGCAACACTTCAACAGGTTTCCAGGCCTTCGTGTGCCTGGGGTTTGTGGGGAGGCTTTCAGCAGACAGCACCTGGCTCTCTGAGCAGGCTTCTATCCCAGGGCTCTCTGGGCAGTGGTGGACCCCTGTCTGCCTGTCTCTGGGTCTGTGCTCCCTGCCTTAGCACTGCCAGCAATGACAGGTGTCCCGAGTGGGTGGAAATCGTGCTCCCTAGTCAACATGGCAGGTGCACGTACTGCTGCAGGCAGAACCAAGGGGAAATAAGCCCAGTTTCCAGAAGGGTAATGAAGGCTGTAGACACATTGCAGAGGCTTGATGGGAAAAAAATAGTTCATGGAAACAAAAAAAAAACTAGGCATGGATTTCAAGACTTTGAAACCAAATAAACTTATCTTTTTATTTTACTTTATTTTCCACCAACTTTTTGAAATCGGGGCATTTATTTGCTCATCCCTAGACAAAAATTACTGTGTATGATCCAAGCAGGGGCTGCTAAGTCAACAGAACTGTGTCTTGACCTTAACTCCACCAAAAAGCTGGGAAAGGCTGGGAAAGCCACCTTTCTCCTGAAAGTAAATTTGAATAATATTTCTAACCCTTCATTTAAACAGTTTTGTGGAGACTAACTCGGGTGCTGCATATAGCATGGTTCTCTCTGAGCAGCTTACAGGCGGGTACCCGAATCCCCAGCTTACAGATGAGGAGCTGCTTGAGTCTGCACAACAGGACACCTCGGCTGCTGCCAGGTTGCATGGGGCTCCCTGCCATATGGGGACCCACTCTTACAGAAACTGGCATCACCATGGCCCACAAAGTCAGTGTCCTGGGAGGCTGTGTCAGTTCCCTTGGCTAACTCTGGCTCTGTTTCTAGGGAACAAAAGCCCTGCATCCAGTAACAAGTGCATCAGCAAAGACTGCTGGGCTCCTGTCTGCAGGGAGCACAGGTGCTGCCCCAGCCAGAAGCCTTCTCTCATTTTGAGAAATGACCTGGTCAACTCTCTCCTGCTGCAGAACCCTGTTCATATGGGTCTGTGTGCAGGACCTGCTTGCACTCCAAAGAACTGTTTCCTGCCTCTGGCAGCCACTGGCAAGCCCCAGCAGAGCTCTTCAGGCCATGCTAAGGGGCCCTGGCCCTCCTCAGCTCTCAGCTCAGGATAGGGGCACCGCGGGCTTCATGGTTTCCTTTGCCTTTTGTCTAGAGAACAAGCTCTACCTTCCCAGCCGAAGCATTAGTCCTGGCATAGCCGTCTCCATACCTCGGGCAGAAGGTCCATTCTTATGATTCTTGGGGTCTTGGGGTGGGACCCCAGCTACTACAGCTTATCCAGGACCCCTGAGGTGACGTGGATGAAGCACAGCCTTCCACGTCTGGTGACCCTGGTTCCCAGCTCAGCTATGCATTGGGGGTTCACCAGCTCACCATCCGTGAGCCTCAGGGATCCTGTCCCAGGTCCCCTCGTGTTCATGTTACTTCCCACAGGGGTTGAGCGAGTTCTTGCGTCTCGGTGGAATGACTCCAAGCATGGGAAGTTGAACTCCCTCTGTCCCTGCATGTGCCTCCTGCAGCGGCTCTCATGCCTGTTTGCGGGCTTAGCATTTGCTGCACCCCTGGAGGCTGCCTGGGGAGGTCTCTCTCCCATCACAGGCTGTTTTTTCTTCTAGAGCCGACAGTTGGACCAGCACTCATTGAGGCTCCCTAGATATACAAAAACAACAGGAGATCTTCAGTGCGTCCTGCCAGGGTCATGGTCAGCTCACAGGAGAAGAGTAAAACCTCCCAGCGTCGGCTGAACAACTGCACCAGGTCCTGCTTCTAACCCTGACTTCAACCCTATGGATACAGATTGGTAACCAGGCTTCTATGCCCTGATTTTTATTATAGCTGCTTTACTTCGATTCATTTTTCCATTTTTTTTAAATTAGGGGGTAAACTGATTCAGAAAGAGAAGGTGTCTTGTTAAAAATGTCAGGATCTGAACCCAAACTCCTGTCACCCAGGTCAGCCCTTCTCCGAGTGATAACAGCCTCTGTTCCATGAAGGAGAGCCAGCTCCTTTGCCTGGCTCCTCTCCCCGCTCACAGGGCTGCGTGAGCCTTGGTGACAGTCACCGCAGAAGCACCCCTGCGCCCCGAAGCCCTTCTGAGGCTGTGCACTCATCCGCACTGCTTGCAGACTGAAGCCATCCAACCACAGCCTTCCCGAGTGCCGCTCGGGGTCCAGCTGTGGGGCAACTCCACAACCCTTGGCTAGAAATATCATCTCCAATAACTCACGCAGACAGCTGTGTAACCAAGGGGGAGAGATAGATGGGTCCTGGAATCCCCCTTGCTGTAGATCACAACCCCCGCCCCCTCCACTCCTGTGCCCTCCCCCAAGCTGCACGGACAGAAAGAGGTCAATGATTAATTATGCTAAGATAAACAGAGTTAATTTTCTTCCTGGATAAAACTAATTACAACTGTGTTTGTTTTGGTAGGACACAGAATTACTGTCCCCGGTGACAAATCTTCCTAATTGAAAAGAGTGTTTATTTTACAGGGGTGGGGGGGTGGGGTCACTAAACAACAATTAGCCAGTGTTTTCCCCATTTTTCATGTAAGAGGGACAGTGATGAGGTGTCGGCCTCAAAGGAACATGCAAAACCGCTGCTCTGGTGGGCACCTCTCTCACACCGGCACCAGAACACGGGCAACAACAGCACAGGGCAGTCAGGACACAGTTTCCCTGAGGATTCTGTGCCTGTGGTGGAGTTGTTGCTGGGGCAATCAGGTTGCACGCTCTCTGGCAACCCAATTGTGTGGCGAGGAGTGTGGTCATTCTGTGCATTGGGGGTCTATGCATGCTATGCATTGGGGGTTCACCAGCTCACCATCCGTGAGCCCCGTGATCCTGTCCCGGGTCGCCTCGTGTTCGTGCTACTTCTCGTAGGGATTGAGTGAGTTCTTGTGTCTCAGTGGAATGACTCCAGGCATGGGAAGTTGAACTTGCCTCCTTCAGCAGCTCTCATGCCTGTTCATGGGCTTAGCATTTGCTGCACCACCAACATTGTAACCTGTGGGAAAGCGTGCAAGCAAACTCTATGCTAAGGCACTATGGATAGAGAAGAGGGAGGCAGAGTCCTTGCTCTCCAGGAGGCCTTGGACAAGTGGAGGAGACAGGTAATGGCCATTCCCACATGCCATGCTGCAGGAGGGGAGTACAGACGTCACAGAGAAGAGGTGGGCAAGTGGAGAACGAAGAGGAGTCCACAGGAACGAGGGTAAGAAGGTGTGTGCTGTGTCCTAAGGGCTGTACATTGCCCAGAGCAAAGATGAGTAGGTGTATGCTATGCCCTGAGAGCTGCACATGGCCAGAGCAAAGGTGAGCAGGTTTGTGCTTTGCCCTAAGGACCATATATGGCTTGGAGCAAAGGTGAACAGGTGTATGCTGTGCTGTCCCCTCAGGGCTGCACGAGGCCCATCATCCAGCTCAGGGGGCTGATCTGAGGAGTAGGATGAGTTGAAGGATGCGATGGCAGATGAGGCTGGAAAGGTAGATGGTATTTGGATCCAGACCAGTTGTATTGGTTTGCCATGACTGCCATTGTTCTGAACTACCATAAACTGGGTGCCTGAGGACATTGAAAATGTCTTGTCTGCAGTGGTGCTTCCTCCAGGGGCGCTTCTTCCACAGGGTTTCCTTCCTGGCCTCGTCCAGCCTCTGAGAGCTCCTGCAGGCCAACTCAACTGCCTTCTCTGCCTTCACTCGACACAGCCATCCTCCTTCTGGGGCCATGTTTGTGTCCACAGGTCCCTCTACCTATGTGGATACCAGTTGTATGGGATTAAAACTTGACCTACTCCAGGAGCCAGCGTGGCACCCTAGCAGGCCAATCCTCTGCCTACAGTGTCAGCATCTCATATGGGAGCCAGCTTGTGTCCCAGGTTTCCATTTCTGATCCAACACACTGCTTACAGTCTTGGGAAGGCCCCTGTTCTTACATGGCAGACCCAGAAGTTCCTGGCTCCTGGCTGTGGATCAGTTCAGCTCCAGCCACTGTGACCATTTGGGGAAGTGAATCAGTGGATGGAAGACCTTTCCATCTCTGCTTCTACTTCTCTCTGTAAATCTGATTTTCAAATAATAAGAAAGAAGACTTAATCGTACCCCAGGGTAACTTTGTCTTAACTATTACATTTCAACAGCTCAATTCCCAAATAGGATCACATCCTCCGGCATCTGTTCTAGGGACACACAGAGGTTTCAGGAACCACCTTCAGGAGAAGGAAGTTATCCTTGCAAACAGAGGGAAGCGCTGGAGAGCTGTCTACTAGGGGTCTCAGAATGCGAGCATAGCCCAGAGGAAGACCAGTGAGAAAAAAGTTGTTGTTAGAATCCAGGTGAGCCTTGATCCTACTTGAAACTTCAGAGCAGCAGACGCGGTCAGGGGAGAGAAAGGAATCTGTGGCAGGGATGCCTAAGAGTTGCCCAGTTCTATGATTTGAAGAGCACGGTGTTCCTGGGGTGTCGGAGCCATAGGGCAGAGGAACAAGGAGCCCAAGGCAAGACGCAGGTGTGAAGAATGAGCTCAGGGATGGATAAATAGCACTTGAACTCTCAGATCGAGATATGAAGGTCTAAAATTCACAGAAACATCTTTATGTTCAGATTCAGGTTTAGACGACAGCAAGAAGTAGATGGCAATTGAAGCAGGGAAATGGAACACACAGCAGGACGACCACACAGAGTAAGAGGACAGGGCAGAGACACCTGCCACACAGCAGCCAGGAGAGAAGAGGCTCTGAGCACACACGGTCGCGGGGTGCACAGAAACAGAAGCACCAGGCAAGGTCTGCTTTCTCAGCTTCCTCAGCCCAGACCATGACTGCCCTGCTCCCAGAGGGCACCCAGCAGCTTGCAGCATCTTCCCTCCCCAGCCGCCAAAGGCTGGCTGTCTGCTATGGACCACCTCCCACACACATATACACACTCTCTTCCAGTTCCCTGGGTGTACTCTGGACCACAGCACTGTTTGCTTTTCTTGGTTCCTCACAGTTTCTTGGAGATCAGTTTGGCGCAAAACACATGCTTATTGCTAAACCTGCGAATAAATGAATCACCATCAGACATCCATCTAACACCATTTAACAGACTAATAAAGCAAGGGCTTGCTGAAGAGCTAGGAGTCAAGCTTGGGCAGGACCGGCTAGCAGTGAGGAGGCCTCCATCCTCACCCTCCCTGGGGAAGTCACTGGGCTTTCTGGGCTCAGTTTCCCCTCTGCAGTGGTAGAGCTTGAAGCCCTGGGCCTCTGAAACCAGGATCCAGCTTCACAGCTTTGAAAGAATATGAAGAAAGTCTGAGAAGAATGGAGTTCACTGTAGATCAGACATGTGTGAATTGTCTTATCTTTACGTAGGCAGGTTACCTATGGCTCCATCTTCTCCTCTGTCAAATAGGGTGGATGGATCTGATACCATCTCCCAGGTGGTACAGAGCAGTTGAGCTCAAGTCTGTGCAGCGCTCACCACAGTGCCTGTACACAGGCCTCAGCACATGGCACACACCTGCTCACCTTCACTCTGGGTTGCTGCCAGCAGGTCACAGGTGAAGTTTCCTTTCCTAGTAGGACAGGTACAGTCCTACATCGCCTAGAAATAGAGATGCATGCTAAGAAATGGTGGTTAGGTGGCTGTGGCCTCATGCAACAATCGTGAAAAGTACTTACATACACCTAGATGGGAAGGAGATGTATGCTCCTTCGCATGGCTTCCTGATGCAATCAAACAGCACAGTGAATGTGAGGGGAATGAGGCTGCTGCCAGCATAACACAGCACACTGTTCTAGATCGCACTCTACAATAATGACAAAGCATGAGTAGAAAACACACAAGCTGGTAACATAGCTGTTTGTCTACCAGGTGTCAGGTGCTATACATGGCTGTTAGCACAGTGTATTTACACTCTCATCAGCACAAACACATGAACTATGGGCTATCATGTACCAACATCACTGGGCAATACGAACCTTCCAGTGTCACTCTAATGGGGCTACCATCCTACATGCAGTCTGACATTAAAAGTTGTGTGATGTCTGACCGTAGTCCAGTTCTTTTTTCCCAGCCGCTCTAATAGCTGTCCAATATCTCACTCCATCTCCTAAAATCTCCAAGGCAGATGCCATTGCCTTCCAATGAATAACAAACAGTAGAGGGCCTTGCCAGTTCACAACCCTAATCCCATATCAATTTCAATAGCATTTCCTCTCCTCTATTTAAAGTTTGTGAACTTGAACCTCGAGTTACAATAATAGGAAGGGAGTATGGCCTTGTCGTTTCTTCCTTTCCTAGGTCTGGTGCCTCTCCCGCTGAGGGAAGAAGGAAAATAAGGGGGATAGCAGAGGTCATCTTCAACAAGGGGCCGCTTGTCAGAGGCAGAAAGGAGTCTTTGCTGCACACTGGTGTGATCCATTCCCTTCAGCTGCTGGGGGCCTTCGCCAACAAGCTGGTCCCTCATTAGATATGACATACAGAATTACGAGGGAGTCTTCAAAGTTCTTTGAAATGTATATTATGAAAAATTCATGCATTTTAAAATTTTGCACCAACCTACTTGAATCTTTTGATTCCATTATCCCACCCTTGGAGATGGTGTTGGAGGCAGATATTCATCTTTATACCTGACCCTTCCATCAGTAAGGATACAGACAGGAGTAGCCATGCCTGGCTTTGTCCCATTGGCTAGCTATGCCTCCAGCTTGGTCTCTCGCTGGGTATCAAGGATCCCTGGGAATCAGAGCTTCTGCTTCCTTCCCCCTCTTCTCTTCTTGCCTTATAACTGAGTCCCAGCAAACACAGAGCCCTCCTTCATGTTCAGAGGGCTGACCCAAAGTTGGGGAGGTGGACACAGAAATGGAGCATCTTCTTCCTTAGAAAGCTTCCCTAGGACCCCACACTCCCTTGAGAAGTAGGCTGCTCCACTGAGCTGCCAAACAACAAAACCTACAGTAACAAGTCGGAAGATTGGCATCTTTGCCCACAGTAAAATTACAAGAGCTGGATTCACCATCTATCTGGCTTGAGACAAACAGTAGACAGACAAAGTGTTAGAAAGTAGCTTGCTAGATATAGGATAACATGAAACAGTTAACCATATCATTGTCTGAGCCTGCTGCACTCAGAGAGACTCCAGGCAGTAGGGCCAGGAAAGGAAAGCTGAGCAGAGTCCAGTGATCTCCTAGAGCCAAGGAGAGATGGGAGATCATTGGTCTAGAGTTCACAGGGCAAAGTAGTTAAGAGGGCAGAGATGTACAGAGAAAGATCCACAGAGGATTCCTCTCATATATTCAGCCAAGTACTAACCAGCACGTGCACAAACAGAAATACCCAAGAATGGGGGAAATGGTTGGAAAACAACAAGAGGACAGATGTGCACAGTGGCTGATACCATTGTGTCTTCCTCCCAGCCAGCCTGGAAGAAGTCATAATTCATGGGCATTGATAAAGTCCTCCAGTGGCTCTTGCTGGGCAGTGAGAAACAATTAACCCTAGCTAGGTCAGAAATGTCCCCCAGAAATTGTAAAAAAAAAAAATGCCCCACAGATAAGACTGCTTCCAAGTAATTCAATACATCCCAGGACAAAACATTTATAGGAATAAATATTATCCACCACCCAAGGTACAAGTCACAATGTCTAGCATCTAACCACACATCACCAAGTAGGCCAGGAAGCAAGAACACAGGGAAAATGACCAACCCACCAAAAAAGTCCAAGGCCTGAGGCAGGCTCACGAACATCAAGCCTGAAATCTCCAAATAACTGTTGCAACTCAATTCCTTATCATTGGTATTAAAGTTGAAACATGGAAGTGAATTAAAAAAAAAAAAAAAACAAGAAAAACGACTTCAAAAAAAGCCTAAAGATGAAAACCACGATTTCTTAGATAAAAAATATTCTGGGTATATTAAATATTCAGAAGAAAAGATTACATAACTTGAAGACATACTTTTTACTTTTTTAGTAAGATCTATTTACTTCACTTGAAAATCAGAATTACAAAGGCAGTGTGCAAGGAGAGAGATCTTCTTCTCCACTGGTTTACTCCTCAATGACCGCTACGACCAGAGGTAGGCCAGTCCAAAGCTGGAAGCCAGAAGCTTCCTCTGGTTCTCACACACGGGTACAGGGACTCAAGGACTTGAGCCATCTACTGCTGCTTGCCAGGTCATTGGCAGGAAGCTGGACCACATATGGAATCATAGCAACATGAGCTAGCACCCATGTGGGGTGCCAGCAGCACAGCAGGCAGAGAGTTAGCCTGATATGCCATTGTGCCAGCCCCCTGAAGATTTCATTTTAAAAACAGAAAATTAAACATAAGCTAAGAAAAATAAACTAATAAAGATTATGGCAGAAATCCAAAAAAGCAGAAAATGGTTTAACAATAGGAAAAAAAAATCAGTGAAATCAAGAACCAGTTCCTTAAGATCAATACCATTGACCAGTCTTTGAACAGATAAATCCAAAAAGAGGAAGAGAAACAGAGAGAGAGAGAAGTTAGTAGTAAAATTTGCATACCAGTGTAAAGGACCAAAACTAAGCACAACATTGAAAAGACACTTTATTTCCTGGATAATTTTACCTGATGTCAAGGCTGAGTAAACAGTGTTGCATCCAGAATCTATAAAGAACTCAATAAAAGACAAGTAATCCAATAAAAAAATAGATAAAACACGTAAGCAGACATTTCTCCTAAGAATACACATATATGACAGTTATACATAGCTATTAATAATTTTGAAGCCAATAGTAGGAAACCATGCACACCTATACAAATGACTATAACAAAAAAAAAAACTGTGCCAGGTGTTGGCAAACAGATGAATGAATTAAAATTCTGCACTCCGCTGATGGAATTATAAAATGGGGGGGGAGGGGCAGTCCCTGTAGCACTTCGGCAGTTTCTTAGAATGGAGAGCTACAGTACATCCTAACCATTCCATGGAAGAAGAACAAACACATATGTCTACGCAGATGCATGTGAAGGACCATAGCAGTTTTGTTTGTAATAATCCCGAACTAGGAAAAAGCCACAGGCCTATCAAGAAGAGAAACGTACAAAATGTGTGTGCTTACGCACTGTGAAATGCTACCCTGTAACAAAAAAATGAAAAATCATGGTGTACATGTTAGTTACAATTTTCAATTATGCTGTGGAAAAGGAGACTTACAGAAAGAGGAGAGACAGAAAATGAAAGGGATCTTCCATTCTCTGAATTGCTCCTTCCCTGACCACAATGGCTCCAGTTAGCCTGGAGCTCCACCTGGTTCTGCATGTGGGTACAGCAACCCAAGGATACAGGCCACCTTCCACTGCTCTCACAGCTTTATTAACAGGGAGATAAATTGGAATCAAAGCAGCCAGGACGAGAATCAGCACCTACGTGGACAGAACATCAGGCTTAACTTCCTGTGCACAGCGCTAGCCCCAAGTTATCTTTCTTTCTTTTCTTTTTTAGATTTATTTAGTTATTTCAAAAAGCAGAGTGACATAGAGAAAAGGGAGATAGAAAGAAACCTTGCATCACCAGTTCACTCATCAAACGGCCTTAGTGGGCAGAGAGGGGGCACAAGCCAAGAGCCCCGACTCCATCTTGGTCTCCCACATGGGGGGCAGGAGCCCAAGTATTTGGGCCACCTCCTGCTGCCTTCTCAGGCATGTCAGCAGGAAGCTGGATGAGAAGCAGAAGATCTGAGAAGCCAACCAGCATTCTGACATGGGATGCCAGTGTCACAGGTGGTATGCACTTTCAGCCAAGGCACCCCAAAGATGTCTGCAACAAAGTCATTTTCAAAGAAAGAATCAGTATCAAGTGCCAATCTGTCTTATATGTGCCCTCAAATCCCAGTGAACAGCAGCCCAGTTCTTAGACCATTCCCTTCAGATTCTGTTATGCTCCTTATATGTCTGGATCTACCAACAAATCCACTTCTCCCTGTCCCCTCTTGCTGTAGATGGTCCCAATCTGCAGGGCTGTCTGTCTCAGAACCCCCTCTCTCCTTTAGCCTAAGCTAGGGGAGAAAAATGGGGAGGGGCTTCCTTCTCTATAACCACCACATTCCCTTGGTAACTATGACGATTTCCCCTTCTTTCCTGAACTGTCTTCCTGTACAGGCTGGGCGTGCTTCAAAGCTGCAGTGACATTATCACCAGATGTTTACTTCCAGACCACGCATCTGCCCTCTGCCATTAGCAGCTGCAGGGTAGCGTCTTGCCCAATGGGAGGGTGCTCGTCCTTCTGATCAGCTGAGGCCATGCGACAGGCAGAGGCTTTGTCAGTGAGCAGTGGGTAGGGGCAGCTGCGGGCCCAGAAAGCTTCAAGCTGCACATCGAGCTAAGTCAACAAATCATTAATGACTTCTCTCTTGGGGGACTTAGAGTTGGGTCAGCCAGATCTTGAAGTCAGCAGAGTTTTGTCTCGGGCTCTTCCCCCACATTCTTCCGCCCTCCCCTGCTCCCCCTCTCAGGATTGCTGACCAGGGAGACACAGACAATCTTTTATGTATGATTTTTTTTTTCCACTGTGAATGCGACTTTCAATACACAGTTGCTTCACCTTAACCAAAAACAATTTAAATAGCCAAATTCTGTGCATAGTGTGCTCTTTAAAGTCAGTTTTGGTGACTGCTGTATACTGAATCTTGTTCTGGATGTTCCACGAGAGAAGGGAGAAAGAGAAAAAACGTTTTCCTAAGGATCCCATCAGATACTCTAGGGGTTCCCTCTCAGTCATCATCTACAGCCCATCCTGACTCTCCATCCCCAAAGGCCAACCTCTCAGTTGTCGCCCGGCATGGAACTCTGTGCCTCATCTTTGGGAGTTGAGCAAGCCATGCAAGAATATCCAAGACCCTGACTCCCAGACAGGCTAAGGTTACATGAATCTTAACAAGCAGATCTTCCAGAGAGAACTCCCCCAGGCTCCCAACTCTGCCCAAATGAACTACATCAGTTACCACTAAAGACAACCTCCTAAGGACTTCCCTGCTGACAGGCATGCCCACAGGGGAGATGATCATTAAACCACCTAGCCCTCTTGTGCTCTTTCTTCTATTATTATTTTTTTAAGATTTATTTTTATTGGAAAGTTAGATATACAGAGAGGAGGAAAGACAGAGAGGAAGATCTTCCATCTGATGGTTCACTCCCCAAGTGACTGCAACAGCCATTGCTGCACCGATCCAAAGCCAGGAGCCAGGAACTTCTTCCAGGTCTCCCACGTGGGTGCAGGGTCCCAAGGCTTTGGGCCGTTCTCGACTGACTGCTTTCCTAGGCCACAAGCAGGGAGCTGGATGGGAAGTGGGGCCACCGGGATTAGAACTGGTGCCCATATGGGATCCCGGCGTGTTCAAGGTGAGGACTTTAGCTGCTAGGCCACTACAGCAGACCCCCTTGCGCTCTTTGTTGACAAACAAGATCCCATTCTTTCAGGGGTTAGCTTAGTTGGGGGGAGGAGAACCAGGAGAAAGGAGCATAAGCAGTAGACAGCTGTACCTTGAATCTTAGAGTTCAAAGGAAGGCCATCTTGTCCACTGCATAACAATGGCCCTGCAGTCCAGACAGGGAATGTGTCCAGGGCGATATCAAGTGTCTGCCTCCCAGCCCAGGGTCTTTGCCTCCAGCCATTTTGTGTTGTCAGAGAAAATTTCTAAGGAATTGAGTGATTTCTCATTATTTTGCTTTTAATAAGCCTGGGTGTGGGAACATGTTTTTGAGAAGTTCTTCCCTGCCATCTTTGAAAGACCTGAGCCTTGTGTGCAGGATGAATGCTCTTTTCTGGAACAGGGCAAATCAGAATCTGATGCTGGTTGCAAGGAACCACTTGTCAGAGTGGGTGACAAAGAACAGGAGAAACCCTTCCAATAGCCCTGTGAGGTCAATTGTACTGCGTCTTTGCTGCACATTAAATTCACTTGGGCCAAACTGATAAGTTCTCAGGCCAGAGTTCAACAGCTTCCCCTAGCCAGTAACTGAATCCATGGCTGAGTAAAGCTGAATGATTTAATAAATGAAGGCGAATATAGATCGAGGCCAAAGCACTACATTAATAGGTTAGAACTGCAGACAAATAAATGCATCTTATCACAGAGACTGTTAGATGCTCCTCTTCTTTGTGGCCTCCATTTCCTCCTGTGGGCTGTGACTTGGTTCTAGATCTAGATATGAGCTCAAACATTGTGGCATACCATTTCTCAGAAATACCTGTAAATTCTTCCCATATATAATTGCCTCATCTTCTTTTTCTCCATCTCTTGATTGAAGGATCCCAAAACACCTTAGAACAAAATTTTTCCACATCAGAATTATCAGCATTAGAAGGCACCTAATGCTTCGTTGGAAGCTGCCCTTTACACGGTAGGATATTTGGCCAAATCTCTGGTGTCTATGTACTGGGTGCCAGTAGCATCCCCATTTCCTGTTTCTGACAACAAAAATGTCTCTGAACATTTCAATCACCTATAGAAAAAAAACAGAACTTTCTTGAGAATCACTGCTCCAGAAAACAGCAGGGCCCAGCAATGAAAGGATCTTGGGGCTGGAATGATTGCATGAGGTAGAACGTCCTTCCTCAACGATCAGTGATAGGAGAAGCATGTGAACTTGTGCTGCAGCTTGGTTTCAGCAGCCCGTTCTTTCCTCTCCATCTATGGCTCAATAGTGTGTCTAAATCATCCCCGGGAGCAGATGGGCATGCCCACCCAGGCAGAGCAGTCCTGAGCCAAGCTTGCCTACAAGGACAGACCTATGAGCTTCCTGTGGGCTGACAGTTCTTAAACTAAAAGCAGCAGAACTGAGCTTGGTGTTCAGAAATTCTACCAGTCAGTAAAGCCTGTCATTACCCACCGGGGCAAAAGAATGCCAAACATGTTTATTGGAAGAGCTTTCTTCTTAAAAGTGCCCTCCTCATGAAACTGGGGACTCCAGAGTCAACGCCAAGAGGTCTGGCTCTGTGCAGCAAAGGGACTCTGTTTTGCTCAGCAGAAAACACACCTTTTCTCATTAAATGCTTACTGAAGTCAAGGCTGAGGCTTTGGCCAAGGTCAAGGGTTGGAACTGAGCTACAGGAGGGTGAGACACAGCCTCACCCTAGATTAACTTGTAAATTGTGCTGAGAACTCCCATGACACAATCCACTTCTTTTCTTCATTGTCCTTTGTATTTCCATTTACCAAATAAGCCAGTGATATACGGACTGCTTCCCATAAAACTGTCAGGGGGATGAAACGAAAGAGTCCTCAGTGCAGGAGAGGCAGACTCAGAGTGGAAGGGAAATAACTGGCAGGAAGTCAAGCGGCATGGATCTGATCTGTCGCTGATTATTTCAAATTGGACAAATCGCTTTTCTTCTGCAGACTTCCATGGGCGCAGCACAAAGCAGTACTAAGGTTTGAATGGACCCTACCAAGTCCATGTGTTAGAAACAATCACCAGTGCAGCAGTGATGGAGCTAGGTCCCAAGCAGAAGTGAATGGTTCGTAAGAACTGTGTCCTAGAGAAAGGATCAGTGTCGTTATTGTGGGAGTGGGCTAGTTCCTACCAGGATGAGTTTGCTGTATAAGCCATTCAGAGCTCTCTTACTCCTTGTTTTCTTTCTATCTCTCTGCTTCTTTCTCTTGTCCTCTGTCCTCCTGCCAAAGGACAATGCAGCTGGGAGGGCACTGTCAAATGTCAGCACCATGTTCTTAGACTTCTCAGTCTCAAGAAACATGAGCCAAGTTAATTTCTGTTTCTGATAAATTACCCAGCGTTGAGTTTTCTGTTATTGCAGCAGAAAGCAGACCAAGACAAATACAGGCACTATATTAAACATCTCTTTTAATTTTATGTTAACTACACTGAGATGCATTAAGGCAAGACCCTGTTTACACAGCTCCTGGCGATGGTAACCAGGGGCTGCTGCTCCTCACTCCATCTCTTGGGGTGTCTGGCCCATCCTTTGCATGTGGTGAAACTTCATGAAAATTGCAACAGCTTCTATGTATCTTCTTAAGCCCAGACACTCCACAAACCCCAACCTGTCTCACCAGGAAAGAGTATGAAGTAATTACCATCTTGGGCCTCTTAAACTGAGATATCCTGGAATTTAAGGAATCTATGATTCTGGTAATATACATCTTTAACAGTTTCAATTCTG
The DNA here is from genome assembly GCF_017591425.1 of Ochotona curzoniae. Lineage (NCBI taxonomy): Eukaryota > Metazoa > Chordata > Mammalia > Lagomorpha > Ochotonidae > Ochotona > Ochotona curzoniae. Next base: position 17,562,961 of record NW_024465649.1, read on the forward strand.
GTCTAAATATCTAGTAGCCTGAATTTCTAGATGCCTCAATCTTAAATTCTAATGCCATGAAGTCCAAGATTCTAAGAATAACTGGAATTAAGACTGCTAAGAAGCAATAATGCAGTTTTCAACGGCTCCTGCCTCTAGGGTCCCTGTAGGTTTCTCTCACATCTTTGTGAACACAGTCAGCTAGATGGCATCATGTCTCTTCTCAGCACTGTAGCAGCCCACTCCTAACGCCCTTGTCAGGTTTTCCTTTCCACTGCAAGTATCACTCCACTGTTCCCCATTCTCTACTCCCCAGTTTCCAACACACACACACACACACACACACACACACACGTTAGGCAGGTATGTCCAGCCTTTTCTAACTTTTCTAAGCTCAAGGGTGGTAAAGCCCCAGACTCAAGCTGAGCTCCTCATTCTTACTATTCTTTTATTTCTAAGCTACAGATAGTTTAGATTTCCCAGTGTCTTGCAAGGTACCAACTAGATACTTTTAGGCATTAATAACCTAGGCTCAAAAGAGTGTTAGATTCTGAAATAGCTTTATGTTAATGCAGTGATGAATTTCATTATGTCTTCTGTCCTCTCATAGATGCTCTGAAATGAAGAAAGTCAGGGAGACTGCTCCTGAACAGGGCTGAAGAAGGGAGTGCTAGGCATCAGACGTGAGCACAACCGTATGGAAAGAGTGTGATAGACCCAGGATGGAAGGAGGAATGATCAAATCTCCCTGTAGAATGCCCAGAGCAGTCACACCAAGCAGGCTTCCCAAACCTTTGGCAAGTGTTGAGGACCAATTTAACAACCTCCAATCAAGGGTGTTATTTATTTTATAAGTGACTATAAATAGCAAAATAAAACTGAGGCTTTACATCTCCAAGGAGATTCCCAAATTATTAAAGCTGCTCCCAGGATTGAGGGTGGACCTCTTATGGGCCTGGTCCCAATGCCACACCTCCCAGCAGTTGCAGTCTTGATCCTTCCCAACTTGGCTACAAACCCCTCTGGCTCTGGTGGAAGGTGGAGTAGGCTTCAGAGCAGTGGAAGTGATTTAGGCATGTTTTGGGAAACTGGGGCCCAGCCCAGATCTCAGATTTCATACGGAGCCCAGGGGTGCTGGCAGAAATTCTTGGCCCAACACATCCAGGAGCCGGGGGCACCATCTGCAGCCAGAAGTAGCAGAGTTCTAGCATCAAGAAAATTTAAGGGCAGAAGGAATTTTTTTTTTTTTTTTTACTGTTACAGCAGGTCTGGGCCTTCAATAGAAATGATTACCAAAAGCTTGCAGGTGCCTTGGAAAAGTTTGTTGAATGCCTTTCTCGGCCCATCAGGTGGCCATGCTAAGCACTGTGCCATCAACATGGAAGATAACCTGGTTTTGTTGGTGAAAGTCATAACATAAAGCCAAACATCAGTTCGTCTTCAAATCTTTGACAATCTGATTCCAACAGCATTTTCCATCTCACATCTTGACCCTCTTCATTGGATTCTGGTGACTTCTCTAATATCCCAAATATCAGACCTGCGTATCTTACTCTGTGCTCTCTGTTCCTTCAGCAGCAATGATTCTCCCACTCTGGATCCCCTCACATTCAACTCCCTTTGGTTCAAGCTCTGCCTTATCCTTCTCCAGGAATCTTGCTCTATCTCCCAGGGACTAAGATCGGGTTGCACTTCCCTTTAGTTCTTAAAACATCATCTAATGCTGGTCTATTTAGATATCAGCCTCTCCAACTAGACTCCACCTAGCCCAGTATATGAGTGGTACTTTACTTAGTACAATTACAGACATGGACAAATGTCTGAATAAAGTGGAAGAATCTGCTCCAATCCAGTGAAAACAAGAAAACAGCAGAGGAAAGACTAAAATGAGTTGTAAGAATATACAATGCTGGATTCCAGCCTGGGAGAAGTGGCTCGGCTTTGCCCCACTAGTTCCTCCCTTTACTAGTGGGATGATCACAGACAAACTACTTAACCTCATTTTCTTCATCTGCAAAATGATTATGACAGTGCCAGGTATGCAATAAACATTCAAAAGACATTACTTTCTGTAGCAGTATGAGAAATATTAGATTGTGCCTGGCACAATAGTCTAGCAGCTAAAGTTCTCACCTTGACACACTAGGATCCCATACAGGCATCGGTTCCAATCCCAGCAGCCCCACTTCCCATCTAGCTCCCTGCTTGTGGCCTGGGAAAGTAGTCAAGGACAGCCCAAAGCTTTGGGACCCTAAACCCACATGGGAGACCTGGAAGAGGCTCCTGGCTCCTGGCTTAGGATCAGTGCAGCTCCAGCCATTGCAGCCACTTGGGGAGTGAACCAGTGGACAGAAAATCTTCCTCTCTGTCTCCTCCTCTCTGTATATCTGACTTTGCAATAAAAATAAATAAATCTTTTTTAAAAAGAAATATTAGATAATATAGTAGTGTTTGTAGCAGCATCATTGTATTTGTTATGAGGAAAACAAAGTCATGCTAATCACATTGAAGCAGTAATAGACAACAGAACTTCCAAAAAACTTGAGGAAATGGAGGTAAAAATTTAAAAGCTGATGCACATCATGCTCAATACACTTGTGTAAGTCATGATGCAGTCATTTAATCCATCCCTAAAGGACTGAAGTTCCTGAGAACTGAACCATGTCATTGCAGATGTTTTTTCTTTACATTGTTAACTCAAGTGTGCCTTTTAAATTTTTTTAAGGTTTTCAAAGAAAATTCAAATAAGACAAATCAGAACTACAAAGATATATACTTATTTTCCATGAAAATGCCCTTGCTTGGTGAGAGGAATGAGCAGGAATTTCCTGGGCATTCTTCTGCCTCGTCTTTGGCTAACATCCTCAAAACACTCTCCAGAAAGTCAATAAGTAATCTACTATTAAGTATTACACAGTGCCCTCATCAAGACTCTGCTCTTAACCTGTCTGTCCACTTTTGCTTTGGCAAGGCCACTGTCACCTCTTTGTAGCCACTATTTTGTTCATGCTTTGTCCTCAGGATCCTACTGGGAAAACCATGTTTTATTCCTGTGATACTTCTTCAAAGAAATCTGTCAGGATCTTGATCCCACTTGCTTCAAGTTTCCATTGAGAACTCTGCTGTTGCCTGTGACTCATCTGGGCATGGCAGTTTTGGCATCCATTGAGCAGAAAGTTTATCCAACTTTAATTTTTCGGAAAGCTTTGTGTAAGCTGAACCACCTGAGATGTCTATCATGTGGCCATTGTTTCTGTTGTCAATTATCATCCTCTTCAATTAGGGCATGAATAAGATTGATTATTCTCTCCAATGGATGTGGATGATCTGTAGCTTCAGGCTTGATCTGCATCATCTCATCCCTTCTCAAAATAAGACATCCATCTGTGAACTGCTGGCTTCCCAGTAGGATTTTCCTATACACTTTTGTACTCAACAATGATTTCACCAATCTTTCTATCCAGACTTCACCATCAATGGGATATTTGTTCTAGTTTTAAGTTTTAGTAGGATTTACATTGCTGTGACAGCAGCTCTTTTCAAACTGATGTCTCACCCTTGAAGCTTCAGATTATATCCCATTAAAATATATTGTTAATAGGAGTGTGTAAGTTAATAGGAGTATATTTGGATGATGAAAATTTGAAATTGATAATATGCATTTTCATGAACATTTTGAATAGCCCTTATCATTTGGCTGCTACTGGAATTATCGCTCTCCATTCTGTGGCCTACATGGACAAGATTCAAATGCATTGCTGACTCCAAATGAGAGTAGAGTTCTTGGTTTGCAAAAGTTGTCTTCCATATTACATGGTCTTTTGGATTTAATATTTTATGGGTCCCAGCCCTCAGTCTCTCGGTCTCTTCCTGTGTATGTCTGTCTATACTTTTCTCTCTCCTTCTCTCTCCCTCTGCACCCCCTCATTTCCTCCCTGGACTTGAGAAGAAAGGTTTAGTCCCTTAACTTTTCTTTCTTTACATTTGTCTTTATCTTAACTCTCACCTCTCTCTTATATCTTAAAGACATCTCATTCTAAAAAACATCAGGTGGTGAGTAAGAAGACCTGAGCCAAGCCCTAGCTCTTTCTGAAGTAACTTCTCAAGTGGTCCTGGCCAACTCCCTTCCCACCCCCGTCCCCCTGAATCCAGGTGTCTTCCCCTTGACAGTGAAGACATCCCTGTGGCAATGTTCTCTTATGTGAAGATCTCTCTGTACCTCGCAGAAATCACACAGAGAGGGAATCTGGTCTCATTCTTCATTCAGTCAATAGCTGTTAAGCACAGATCATTGGCAGGCATCATACCAGGTACTAGAGACAAACAAGCTAGACAAAGCCTCCATACTCAAATAACTCAAATTCAAGAGGGTCTTGAGAAAGTTCAGATGATAGATTCATCACTTCCCAATAACATAGCTTAAGAGAGTCAGAGTATGTACTGAAACCCTCACATGAACCAAACCATTGACCAGGGTCATGTCAGTTGATTTGTACGATCACTCAGGGAAGTAGTTATTACCATTCCTGTTAGAGAAGAGGAAAATGCAGCTGTGAGATAATCAGTAACTTGGCCAATGTAAATCAGTTATGGGTGATGGACATTATTCCAGTCCCACCCTGGGGTCCTCATCCCATGAGCACACTCTGTTATCCTTCATGATTCAGCCCAGAGGCTTGGGCACACCAGCAAAGCAAGTCCCAGAACCATACTTGCTGAGGACAAGCCTTCAACTCAACCACTCCAGCCTCGCTCAGGTTTCTAAGGGCACCAAAGCCTCAGGCCACTGCAGCTCATTCTCTCTGTCCCACTGTCTCAGCAAGGAGAGTGGTGAGATTTGTAGCTAGATTCTGCCCTCCTGGCCCACAGCCCTATAAAATAGCAAGCAGGAAAAAAGGGGTGGGGAAACAAAACCAAAAAATAAACACCAATGAAGATTAGAAATGACTGGGGAGGCTTGGGGATTTATGTCTCATGAAGTGAGATGGCCAAGGAGGCCAGACAGGGAGCAGACAGCCCTGACGCCTTCGCCTTGTGGATAATTTCTCCCAGAAAAGAGAGGCCTCTGTTTGCAATTCTCATGGGCCAGGGTAGTTCTCTGGGTCCTCCCAGAGAATATTCTGAGGAGCCCTGTGAGTTGATCAGAAGGCCTGCTTTCCCAATCCAAACTCACACATATGACTTCTTCATTCATCCCTACATCTATGATCATGTCGGAGGCGCACCTTCACCCCAGGTGAAGAGGAAAAGACGGGGACAGTGGGGAACTCATTCAGAATTTCCCAGTAGTTCTGGTACTACAGTTGCCACAGATGTATATTCCTTCCTTCTCTCTCCCCTTCCTCAATTCCTAACCTATCTTCAATTAACCTTGCTTGACCATCGGATTAACTCAATGAACCTCTATAGGGTAACCGTGTTTACTAAGAACCATTGCAAACAGAGAGATAAATAAAATAAAGATAGCTACTAGAAACAACACTTTCTAAGCATATGTTGTTGATGATAAAATCAGCCATGTTGACGTAGAGTCTCTCTCCAGTGTAATAATCAGCAGAACCAACACAGCAGGAGGGCAGGGGCAGTTAAAGCTTTGGAGGAAAATTGGAAAGAAGAATTAATGCTGGTATTAGGTGCAACAGCTTCATTCTTTCAAAGTGATTCACTAAGCATTAAAAAGGCTCTTGTCTTGGGTGATGTCCCACCACATGAGTTCACGGGTAAGAACCTGCTGTGATGATGGGTTTCTGACATTCACCCTGCATTTTGAAACTGGTCAAGAGATCTCTGTGTTAGGCCTTTAAAAATCATGCCATACGGGCCCGGCGTGGTGGCACAAGTGGTTAAGGTCCTCACCTTGCACGCCCGGAATCCCATATGGGTGCCGGTTCTATCCCGGCAGCCCCGCTTCCCATCCAGCTCCCTGCCTGTGACCCAGGAAAGCAGTCGAGGACAGCCCAAAGCTTTGGGACCCTGCACCCACGTGGGAGACCCGGAAGAGGCTCCTGGCTTCGGATCGGCATAGCATCGGCCATTGTACTCACTTAGGGAGTGAATCATTGGACGGAAGATCTTCCTCTCTGTCTCTCCTCTCTGTATATCCACCTTTCCAATAAAAAAATAATAAAAATAAATCTTTAAAAAAAGATCATGCCATCCTCCAACAGTTACATTGGTAATGTCTTCATCTTCTTAGATGAAAATAACTTGAATTTTCCAGAATGTTTAATCTGGTTTTAACCCCAGATAGCTGTATGCTTAGAGTTAGTTTTTTAGACTCTCTAAACATGTTTAGATTCAAGATAGAAATAGCTGCCTCAAAGTTTTGCCTTGGAAAAACACACAGGGAATCTTAAAATTTAACTGCATTAGTCTGGATTTCATGTGAGGTCCCAAGATAAGGGATAACACATCTCCAAGTGCATTGCGAGACCACCATGTAAAGACTGCAAAAGGTGGTGTTGAAAAGTGCTTTTGTAGTTCTTTGCTGACCACCCACCTCTGTGATATAAAAGAGGTGGGAGTAGAGGGGTTAGGTGGGGGTTTCTGGAAAGAGTTGTAAGCACATTGTGCATCTTTGTCCACTCCCTCCCTTGACTCAAGTGTGGGAAAAAATGTCTTTAATGGGAGTTGGAGAGCATGATGTTTTCCCATTATCAGGGGAATATGGTGGACTGGAATCTAACTCCCACTGCAAATATAAAGACTCAGGGAGGTTGCTGCACAGGGGACAACCTGCATTCTCAGAGTTCATCAAGGCAGCAAACACACAGGCAGTTTCTGAAAGCCAGCTCTGGTACACATGAGGGGAAGATGGTCTGAGTCATCCTAGAGCCATGAGGAGATTGACTGCTGGGACCAAACAGCTCAGCAGGAAGAGGCTGGCGGTGTGGTCAGATGCTGAGGCACTGGGGAAAGTCCAAAGCAGCCAGCTGGAATAGAAATGCATGTACCCACATCACAGGGTCACCTGGATGGGGATGTGGAGCTGTTCTCCAAAGAACTCACAAACTTTCTCTCAAACCACAAGGTCAAATGCCTGCCACTCACTGACCCTGCATCTTCCAGACTACACTGGTCAAGTAAGAACCTCCTGTTTCCTTTCCTTCTCTCTCTCTTCTCTCCTTCCTGACCATGGAGAGATCAAGAATCCAAATCAGTCAGCAAGAGATAGGAGAAGCAGATGCTCTCAGGAAACAAAGAAAGCAGAAACTGAGCCCTGCTTTACTGAAGGAGACTGGCCAACAGCAGTTTCAAACACAAGTGGAGAGTGAGGAAAAACATGGCCTTTAAATAGAGCCTGAAGCTGATTGCCACTATTATCGCTAATAGCAGTACTATGGTTTGGATGTGCCTGCCTAAAACCGGGTCTGGGAAACTTAATCTGCAATGCAGCAGCATTGGGAGGTGGGGCCTAATGAGAGGTGATTAGGCCGGCATGGAGGTGCAGGGTGGGGAATGAAGGCTTATTATCAAAGGGCATGACGCCCTCCCCTGCCCTCTCTTTGCCCTTCTATCATGAAATGACACAGAAAGAAAGTGCTCACCAAATGCTTCTTCCACAGATACACACACTGATCTTGAACTTACCAGCCTGTACAACCGTAAGAAATTAATTTGGGGGGCCCAAGGGGATGGCTCAATGGCTAAATCCTCATTGCTAAATGGCAAGCACCAGGATCCCATATGGATGCCAGTTCATGTCTCAGCTGCTTCACTTCCCACCCAGCTCCCTGCTTGTGGCCTGAGAAAGTCATGCAGAATGGCCCAAAGCCTTGGGACCTTGCATCTGCATGGGAGAGCTGGAAGAAGCTCCTGGCTCCTGGTTTCGGATCAACTCAGCTCTGGCTGTTGTAGCCATTTGTGGAGTAAAGTGGATGGAAGATCTTTCTCTCTGGGTCTCCTTTTCTCTGTAAATGATCTGCCTTTCCAATAAAAATAAATAAATCTTTTTTAAAAAAGAAATTAATTTTTGTTCTTTTTTTAATATTCCTTTTAGTTATTTGAAAGCAAAGTTATAGAGGGGGAGATTAGAGAGAGATCTATCATCCAAATCTTTCCTCCCCAAAATGGTATGATTGGCCAGGGCTGGACCAGGCTGAAGCCAGGAGCCAGGATCTTCTTCCAGGTCTTCCACATGTGTGCTAGGACCCAAGAACTTATGTCATCTGCTTCTGCTTTCCCAAGCACATTAGCTGGGAACTGTATCAGAAGTGGAGCAGCTAGGACTTGAACCAGTACTCATATTGCCTGCTGCCATTGCAGGTAGCAGCTTACACCACAATAGAGTCAATTCCCGTTCTTTATAAGTTGTATAATGATACAATGTCCTAGCAAGACATGTCAATTACTGAGGAGAAGCAATGTTTTGTTAAGACTTAGTCTGTGAACCTTCATATTAGCTAGGGTTTAGGAGAGGAGACAGAGGAATCATGAAGCAATTCCCAGTTTTCATTAATTGGGACTGAAGACACTCAACCCAGCAGAATGACTGATGAAAGTTGTGGCCCACATCTTCAGCATTAACAGGTATGTGGGATAACATGTGTCACACAGTTTATTTTTGCCCTTTCTCTGAATCTACTTGACCAGAAGTGAGCAAGGCCAGCCAGCTAAGACATCGTTGACAAGTTACTGCATGTCTGTGCTATGGTCCATTCCAGGGACAGAGGCTCAACTAAGAGACCCAGTCTTAACCCTTGACCAACACACAGTTCCCAGGATAGGAAAGCCCCTTAGAGACAACTGGATAAAAGAATAAGTTCTCAAGTCCACTGTAGGACCAGTTACGGTACCTGTCTCTTTTCTTCTCATCTTCCATTTCTGTCTCACCTCACACTGCCTCCTTCGTGAAATCTAATATTCAGTACAACTAGTGCCAGATGAGCTGGTCTGATGGCACCTGTTACTGATGGAGCCCCTGTGGTGTGCCAGATTCCTTAAAATTGATGTTCCTCTTTCTAACAATAGCCTGCCAATGTGGGTCATTCGGTAGCTTTTTCTCAAATGAAAAACCTAAGATCCATGTGGTTAAGTGACTTGTCCATAGTCAGATGGCCATTAAGGGCAAAGGTAGGATTCAAACTAGCCATTCTTAACTCCAAAGCAGTGATTCTATCACACCACTTTATCTTCTCTCCTGGCAGCTGCTGCAGTCAGAACAGACAGGAATCAGTGGGGCTGTGCTCAGACCTGGGCCAAAGCCCTGGAGGGAATCCTAGCCTTCTCACAGTGCCATCTTTGTGGAGAAAAAGCAGTGCAGACTGACCCCCAGGCACACTCGCCAGCCATTCCACAGCCAAAGCACTGGAATGTGCCTGCCCCTTACCAGTTCCTTCCAGGAAACAAAAAGTGACGCAACCTTTAAAAGTCACAAAACACTTTGAATAATGTTTTAATTACTTGGCAAATTATGTGGCCAGAGGGGCTGTTCTCTGAAGCAGATATTAACTTTATTAACTCTCCCCGCCATTGCAAGTTCTTTGTGAAGGTGGGTGTGCGTGCATGTAGCAAGTTCTCATTTCACTTGGCAGGAACCTTGGCTAGGGTGTACAAGGAAACCTGACTTTTAGACTTTTCTTCTGACGGTGAACTTGGCTTCCCTCACTCCCTGCTGAAACCCTATTCTTTGCAGGCGGAAACAGGGGATCAAAAAGTAAGATAAAGAGAGAAATAAATTAGGGGGAGAAAACAACGGAAGAATAAATAATCCTCTTAAAACAGTCACTGGGAGAGGCACTAGATGGTCCAGGACGGGGGCTGAGAGTGTTTTGGCGGGTGATTCACCGTCTGGCCGGCATCCTGACCTGGGGTAGATGGAGTGACCTTTCCGGAGCTCTGCCAGTGACATTGAGAGGGTGACTCCTACTCACGGCCCCCGCCCAGGCCTGCTGAGAGAAACCAGGGGGACAACATCTAATAAAGTGACTTCACTTCTACAAAGCCCTATCCAAACACCAGGCCTCGGGGGCTATCCCTGACATTTGGACCAAATGTGACTCCGAGGAACCTTTTGGGATGCCTCTGAACAAAGGATCTACCCTAACTCATTTTCTGAAAGGGACCAGAAAAGAGATCTAAAATGTAGGAATAAGAATGGGAGTGTGCTGCACGCATCTAGCAAACATGAGCAAGCACTTGGGCCTCACGTGTGTACAAGTGGGCAGCTACTTATTCATCCACTCAATAAATGAGGCATTTGTTCTATTCTCCAGATTCTGGGGACTCGGTGGTGAACAACACAGACTAGCACCAGCCTGTGTAAGAGCCTTGCAAAAGGCATGGGTTCTTCAGTGTGTAATGGAGTGTGTGTGTGTGTGTGTGTGGTGAAAAATGCATGAAGAGCTATGTGCTTGTGTAGCAGCTTACAGGTGAGTGTGCATCTGTGTGTCCATGTACATGTATGCTTGTATGGATGGGGACAGGCAAAAAGAGAAAAAATTCCTGATCTCCCTTGAGGACACCATGTTTTTGTTTTAAAGCTGAAGAATTCTGTCTTAATCCATTTATGTGGCTAAAATAAAACATCACAGACTAAATAATATATAAAGAATAGAAATGTATCTCTTTCAGATTTAGCGGCTGGACAGTTCAAGGTCAAGGCCGCAGCACCGACACCTGGTGAGGACTGCTCTCTGCATCCAGGATGCCCAGGTTGTGTCCTCATCTGGTGGAGGACACAAGCTCAGAGTGCTAACCCTGCTGACAGAGACTCATGACCCAATCACCATCCCCAAGGTAATACCTCTAAACACACTTGCATTGAGGATAAAGGTTCATCATAAATTAGAAATCAGAGACCATCGCTCCAAGCACAGTAGACCCTGAGGTATCATCTAGTACAATCCTTGACATCCTAGTCAGGTAACCTAAGGCCAGAGAAAGGAAACAGCATGTAGAGGGTGAGCCAACAGTCAAACCAGGACCAGAATACTGCATCATCAACAGTTGCTCCTGAGCCCAGGGATCTTTTCCTAATGATCATGTGTGAAAATGCAAATGTAAAGGAATGAATGGGCTGTAGGAAGGGGCGTGGGAGATGGAATAGGCAGGATGGCCTGGCAGGAGGATGGAAGTCTTGAACATTGTGACAGCAGGAGGAGCTCAGCAGAGAAATAGGGTGGTCAGGCATCTGCTTTGTGTGTATCCTTCTGCCATGCTGAGACACTCGAGAGGAGAGATCATCGGGATGGCAGGTGTAACAGTCCAGGTGAGAGGGGATGAGGTTTAAATTAGAGGGTGAGAAGCAAGGAAGGACTGGACATTCTGTCTGCTCCTAGCCTGGAATCAGAAACTCTCACACCCATCAGAAGGAAGTGCGAAAGCTCATCTTTTTTTTCTTTTCTTGAAAAATTGTTTCCATGATGATGCAAGTTTCCCCCAAACCTATAGGAACCTGGGAATTTTTACAAGCATCTCGTTAAGCCTCACAACAGCCCTGTGCATTGGGCATCATTTTCCTCACATTATTAACAAAACAATTGTGGCTCAGAGTGGGGTATCACTGCCCAAAGTCACACAGCAGGTCTGAAACCGATTCTTCCCTACGCTTCAATCTGGGTAAGTCCCTAGCCACTGAGGAGAGCATCGGCTCTGTGCCAGAGCCCATGCTCAGTGCTGGGCCCAGGGCTGCATTTCAGCCTTGCCATACCCATTCCTGCATTTTTCAGATGAGGAAAATGAGATTCACAGGTGTGGAGTAATTTGGTCAGAGGTGCACGTCTGGTTCCACCTGTACCTGAACTCAAGTTCCCGGATTCCAAGGTCCCTGGCCTTTCAGTAACTACACATTTCCTTCCAGAATCAGTGCAGATACATTTGCAGTGTAGCTTAGGATAAGAATTTAGGACATCATATCTCTAGAGAGGGTGGAGCTTAGGCTCCAAAAAGTGCTGTCAGAAGCCAGGGTGACAAGTCATGTTGGGAAATAAAGGGCTTAGCCTCTAGTCATCCAAAACACACACCAGAAAGTCAGACTAGGCCTCCTAAAACAGCGTGTGCTTCCTTCAGGGACAGAGCAACCATGCTCTCTACTTGGTTCTCAAGAACAACTACACAGGGCTGGAGAACAAGACACACAGGACCCGAGGTCCTAACAAAGTCATTGAGAGGCTCACCGAGACCCTGCCTTTCTGGGTCCTTCCGGCTCCTTCCAGCTCCCTGTTCCCTGTACCCATCAGAGACTCCCTGCACAACAGAGACTCCCTTTGGCAACAGAAGCCTGGGCCTTTGCCCCAGTTCCCACCTGGTTCCTGTCACCCCAAACACATGCAGTCATAGAAGTCCTTCCCACTACACATTCAGACCAATTCTATTGGCTCCTGAGCTTCTGGCATCTAACACCAAGGTCAGAAAGAGCTCTCCCACCAGAGGGCATGATGTAAAATGTTTCTTGCTTTTCAAGCCTCATAACAAGTTCAACTGCACTGACACTCTCCAGTCGTACTAATTTTTCTAGATGTTGCCTGCCCTCTGCTCCATTTCTGTTTCCTAGAATTGTTGGCGGAAGCCAGACTCTTAGCCAGACAGGACACCCAGAGCCTGACTTCTAGGACTGCCATATTCACCCAAGCTTCCCACCGCGAGCCCCATGCCTTGGGTGAAGATCAGAACAGATAGGTCTGAAGCACCCTACCCACATTCTGATCTTTGAACTCCAAGACCGGCCACTCATAGTCAGGTCCCAAACTCCTCTTACCCACCAGTTTACCTTCCAACAAACCAAATATCCTCCGGTAGAGCTTACTCAGCTTGCCACACTTGCCCTGGCTTCTCACTTTTTGTTGCCAGAACCTTTAACCTTACCCCACCCCAATCCCTGAAACTAATTCCTGCCCCTCCTTAAAAGGTCGCTCAGACTGAGTGCAAGCAATCTTCTGCCACTAGCGTATTGACATCGACCCCATGGATCCTTCCTTTCTGGCCAGATGCCACCATGAGAGTCCAGTGAGGGCGTGGCTTGCCGTCCTCATCAAGATCTCCCAACCCCAAAACCACAGCTGTCAGAACACACACCCAAGAAAGTGGTCAGGAAGCAACCAGTCGTCGGAATAATTTACTGTCCCTGGAATTTAGCCAACTGGATATTGGCTGTGCAGACGCTGGGAAAATATTTATGTGGGTTCTGATGGAGGTTTGGCCAGGAAAGACTGCCTGCTGTCATCTTTTCTTCCTGCTGATAAGGCAAAGCTACACATGTCAGACAGCTCTTAGAAGAGCCGGGCATCTGATAAGAGGGAGGTAAAAGCCTGCAGCCCTCAGTCCCGATGCTGTCTCTGCTACGAGCGAGTTGTCCCCTGCCCTGGGCCTCAGGGCCTCCATCTGGGACACCATGCAGTAGATCAGATGACCTCAAGGTCTCTGTGATCCTGGGAGATTGTGACTCAGAAAGAGGCAAATGAGTTTTCCAGATCTGCCATCATGATGCCACTGGTTCATCACAGAGCTATTTTTCTTGGCATCCTAGAAACGTTCCTGAGATTCCAGCAACCTAGAATTTCTCTTTCCACTGATCCCATTTCTGTAACCAGATGAGAGAACTCCATCTGGAGGAGGAAAACTTGAGCTCAAAATGAAAGGGTGAAATGGAAGAAGAGAAACGGGGTTCAAGCAGGGTTTATCCTGCACTCAAAGTTAGATGCTGAGTCCACAGGGGTAGTGCCAGGCTCCCAACTCCTAAGCCACACTGAGACCCAGTCTTGACCTCTTAGAGACCATAAGGAGGCGGTGGTGAGGGTGGTTCATCTTATTCCCAAATGGCTCTCTGTGTTTTCTTCTTACTGGAAACTCCTGGACCTCAGCCTGCTCCACCACTCGGCTCTGGAATTTTGTGCTTGTCCTCAATCATCCTGGACCCCTCTCTGGCACGACTTTTTCAGCACCCCTGTCTCTGTGGACAACTTGACTTCACAAGCCCTTGTCCTTCTTAGAGTCTAGAGCCAGTACCTCTGAAAGTCCATCTGCTCGGTAGTAAAAGGTAAAGGCAGAGACTCCAGCACTCATGGAGTTCTCCAAGCATCCATCTCTTCTCCAGGAGTCCCAGCACCTTCTCTAGGAAACTTGGTGTCAATTCAGGACCCCTGCATTCCTCAGTTTCCATGAGTTGGGTGCTCCCCCAGCCAAGAAGTTTCTCCATCTCAATCAGAAAGTGAGATTTGGTAGGTGCATTGACCACTGAGAAACATGGCTGCTGAATGAGAGTGTTCAGTGAGTATTTCCCCTAAGAGATCAGTCAGGAAGGCTGGGTCTGCACATCAACTTGATTTAGTTCTCCTGAAAAACTATTTGGTGAATGCTCTTTTTCTCCATTCAAACACTCCCTGAGCATCTACTCTTTGACAAATGCTGCACAAGGCATGAATGACTCCATAGGCAAAGGCAGAGACTCCATAGGCAAAGGCCTGCTCTATCTCCCCCTTGCTTGGGACCCTCAGTCCCTGGCTGAGGACATGGCCACACTTGGTTCCCAGCCTCTGGAACCTGGTTTCCATATCACCACTTTCATGTACTCACCTGCCTCTCCCAGAAAACCCTGGCATTATAGGTCATCCGAGGTGGACGGTCTAAGTGAATGAGGATGGAGCCACGTGATGCAGGTAGCCAGAGGCCTCCACCTGGAAGGCTGCACCCTGAATGAGAAACTCGGACCATGGAACTACACGATTTCATAGTGGAGGTAGGGACAGCCAGGGATGCAGAACTGGGGCCCAGTGAGAAACACTGGTAGTCCTCATGGCTTCGGGAAAGGCGTTTTACCACTGAACGTAGGCATCTCTCATAATCTCACAGAAACTCCCAAAGATAGGCTTTGCTAAACTCCCGTTGCTCAGAAAAGGAAACAGGCTGAGAAAGATGAAATAACATCCAGTTTCACACAGCTTTGAAGTGGTCGAGTGTAAATTCATACCCAGACCTGTCGGATTCCAGAGTCATTTTGTCTAGAATCCAGGTATTTGTCTATTTTTTTAAAAAACCGTGCCAAGGAACCCATGACCAATATCATGTTGCTATAATTAGCCATGATAGCAATGCCAGTCCTCCAAGAGAAGTTGCATTATAATCATCTTTATCCATTCAAGAAGAAAAATAGCTAAGCCCAGAGAATACACTTCAGCACCTTGGCAGTAAAAGTTACAACAAGCCAGGAGAAGCCAGGGAAAGCAGCAAGTAACTTCATCAGCCATCTGAGCAGGGCCTCGAAAGGTGAGCGCCACTCACCCAGAGAACAGAGAGGGAGCTCCAATGGTCCCAGCACTGGGGGTGGCAAAGGCCGGTTTGCCCTGTCGGGGAAAGTCAAGCTACGGGGCCTCAGTGCAAAGAAGAGGGTCTTCACCTTACATGGAGATCCCAGCTCTTGAATTTTCGGTTCTTATCTGAAAGGCAGAAAGACATGGCAGGCATTTGGCACAGTGATTAAGCTGCTCGCTGGGGACACCTGTGTCCCATGTCAGTGAGCCTGGGTTCCACTTCAAATGCTAGATGTCCACTAATCATGTGCACTCTGGGGGGCTGCAGGTGGTTCATCAAGCCATCTAGGAGGGAGACCTGGATTGAGTTCTACGCTGCTGCCTTTGGCCCAACCTTGGCTGCAGCGGATGTTTGGGGAGTGACCCAGCAAGATCTGTCTCTCTCAGTCTTTCTACAATTCAAACACATGGTAAATAAGAAAGTTGAGCCAGTGTTGTGGTGTAGCAGGTAAAGTCACTGCCTGTAACACCAGCAACCTCTATGGGCACCTTTTGGTATTTCAGCTGCTCCTCCTGCAGTCAACCTCCTTACCAATGGCCTGGGGAAAACGAACAGCCAGTGTTCCAAGTGTTTGGGACCGTGCCACCCACATGGGACATCCATACTCTGATTTTCGAAATAAATAAATCTTTGTATTTTCAAAACAGGCCTGGCGCCATAGCCTAGCTGCTAAAGTCCTCACCTTGCACAAGTGCTGGGATCCCACATGGGCACCGTTTATGTCCCAGCTGCTCCACTTCCCACCCAGCTTCCTGCTTGTGGCCTGGGAAGACAGTTAAGGATGACCCAAAGCCTTGGGACCCTGCACCCATGTGGGAGACCTGGAGGAAGCTCCTGGCTCCTGGCTGAACTCCAGCTATTGTGGCCACTTTGGGAGTGAACCAGCAGTCAGGAGATCTCCTCCTCTCTGTATATCTGACTTTCCAATAAAAATAAATAAATCTTTTTTTTAAATGAGAAAGCAAGTAAGTACAAAATAAGTAAACAAAAGCAGAGGGAGAAAGAGAGGCAGTGGAGAGACACAAAGAGGGAGCTCTTTCAGAATCAAAATCTTATCATGAGCCAAAGCTGACTTTGCAGGTACAGACTTAATACATCCCTAGGACGGGCGCCCATAATGTCAGGAATGAAAATAACAGCTCATGTGTGAATATCCTTTTTATAAATCTCCAAGTGAAAATCTTCCAAGCAAATCCATTTATCCCTAACATCGGTTCTTATCACACTGTCAGAGTCAGGAAAAGCAAGGTGCGAAGTCAGGCAGCTCTGACCACTCCAAGTTCAGGGCTGTCGGGTGGGCACACCACTCTGGGTAACACACCTCCTGCCAGCATCGAGTGTACACACAGAGCCTGGATCTCCACCCTGGGTGCGAGTCTGGCCCTGATGCTCCCTGGGGCTCATCGGACTCTGAGATTGTAAAACTTGGCGACTCAGCAGCAGGGTTGGCTGCCTCCTGGGGCTGAGGGTCTGGGCCGTGGGTGGTCAGGAATGTCTCAGGACTTCCTGGGCCCAGTGTTCCAGGCCAGAGTGTCTGGATTAATGATCCATCTCCAGGCAGAGTTGGTCAAGGCCCTGCCGGCAGGCACAGGCATCGATTAGACTTTACACTCAGAGCTTGCTTTCATCTGAGGCTCTGCAAGTGGGCGGGGTCCTAATAGTTAACAATCTCTGAGCCCCACCTGAGTGAGCTGGAGGAGGGAAGCGAATCCCCAGGTGGGACCCCACTGGTGCTGGGGGTGGAGTCCCACTCTGAGCCTGCAGTGGTAATGGTCTCTCTCACCTGTGACTTAACCCAACCTCCTGTGGGAAAGCGACACCAGAGTAGTTAAACAAACAGCATAGGAAACTCAGGTGAAGAGAAGGGCAGAGGATATGCCCCAAGGACAGAGGTGGGGATTAGAACTCAGGTCTCCTGTATGCCTGTTTGGTATCTGTCCAGTGCAGGAAGTTCTCATTTCCAGGAAGTTTTAGACTCTGCTGGTAACCTGTTGTAAGAGGTAGGAGTTTCTGTTACACAAGAGAAATCACCACAAAGATACATAGTTGTTCATGCCCGTGATAGTTTAGAAAATGGTGGCACGGCTGGCATTGTGTTATAGTGGGTTAAGCCACTGCCTGCAATGCCAACAACGTAGGGTCAGTTGGTTCAGCTCTGGCAGCTCCATTTCCAGTCCAGCTCCCTGCTAAGGCACCTGGAGAGACAACAGAGGACAGCCCAATTTCTTGGACACCTGCCACCACTGTGAAGACCCAGACAGATCTCCAGGCTCCTGACTTCACTGTGGACATCTGGGGAGAAAACTGGCAGATAAAATCTATCTCTCTCTACCTCATTCTCTCTTTGTGTCACTCTGCCTTTCAAATAAATAAGTAAATATTTTTTTAAAAGAGACTACTGTACGTAGCATACCCAACCTTGTGTTGGGTTAGAATTAGGGTTAGGGCTGGACTCAACACAGTGGGGCAGCAAGCTAATCCTCCACCTTGTGGTGCCAGCATCCCATGAGGGCTCTGGTTTGTGTTGACACTGGTCCACCTCCAAACCAGCTCTCTGCTCACTGCCTAAGGAGGCAGCAGAGGACAGCCAGGTCTTTGAAACACCGCATACATCTGAGAACCCAAAAAAGAAACCTTGACCTCATGAGAAGCCTCACGAGGACAGGGTCAGAAAAGGGTTTTGAGAAAAGGAAACCCAACAATGGAAACTTAAAGGAGGGATTGGAGTTCTGGGGAAAAGGGGAGACAGATTGTAAGGGGTGGGATTATTCCAAAGAGCAGGAAAGAGTTGACCTAGGCAGAGAGGAGAGATGAAAATCAGCAGGAAGCTGCTGAGCTGATGGGCAGCAAGCAAGTTGGCCGCAGAGCAGGATCTGTACAGGAGACTGTAGGGGAGGCAGCTGGGAAAATAAATGAGGAACAGAACAAAATGGCCTCCTGAGCGGCGGGGCCTGACTGGGCCTGACTGGAACTATGACTTGGGCAATCCTCTGCTCAGCAGAGTTGAAAATGCACTGTAGGAGGAAGAGACAAAGTGAACATCTTCGGGGAGGAGGACATGCTGATGCCCTGCCCTGCTTAGTTTTTTAGCGACCAAAAACACCCAAAACTCCTCTGGTCTTGACAAGTCCATGGCCTGGGAATTTTCCTTTTATAAAAACACACACCCCCTGGTTGTCAGTGTAGCCCAAGGCCCTCAAGTCTAGACCTGTCTACACTCCTCTGGCTTGAGAGGAGATGGGTGTTCTCCCCTTCACCTTCTAGGAGCCTCCATTCCACTTTCCCCACTTCTGCTCCCCAAGGCCACCCACACGTGGTAGCAGAGCCACACTGCCACACCCCCTGCTTCAGGTCTTGGAGGAGTCTTTGGTATGTGGCTGCCACTGAGCATCTACTGCATGCAAAGCGAGAATGCAGACATGGCCCCAGCCATGTTTCCATTAGCCCTGAGCTTAAAGTCCAAGCTCGCAGCCCAGCGTATCTGAACCTCCTAAGGCAGGTATCCTACCAACAACCTCCACAGTTTGTTGCAACCCTGTGTGCTGCTCATCACACTGAGGCATTTATTCTTCCCTAAATGTCCTATATTGAGAAGCATCTCTTTATTAAAATGTTAACATGTACCCATTATAATTCAAACAGTACCAAAGATGAGAAGAAGGAAGTTAAGCTTGTCCCACCACTCTTTCCTGCTATCCACCTGCAAATCCCATTCCCCAAAGATAAGCATCATTAATATTTTAGTAAAAAGGGTTTGCCATTGTGGCTCAGTGGATTAAGCTGCTGCCTGAGATATTAGTACCCCATATGAGTGCCAGTTTAAGTTCAAACTATTTGACTTCCAATGCAACTCCCGGTCAATATGCCTAGGACAGCAGTGAAAGATGACACAATTACTTGGCCTCTGTCACTGATGTGGGAGACCCAGATGGGGTCCCAAGCTCCTGGCTTTAGCTAGGCCCAGACTTGGCCATTGTATCTGTTTAGGCAGGGAACCAGCAGATGGACATTGCTCTTTCCAATAAATAAATGCAGCTTTACAAACACGGGTGATTATCCTCCAAGACTTTACCACTTCTTACCTGTGCTTTGATGCCTGTCACAGTGCTGCATTCTCCCCTCCTCCAAGTTTTCCGTCCTCCCACAGAGTCACAATACCAGCATCTAGCAAAGTACTGCCACTCAGTACTGAAAGCAACTGTTTACATGTTGTGTTTCCGTTTGATTGTCACAGAGCAATCTGAGATGGCAACGTCTGTAAGGACAGGCCTGCAAGAGTCTTAGTCCTTGCCATATTCATGATGGCTGGTATGCAGTAAGCTCTCAATAAGTGTCTGTGCTAAGGTGAATTAATGGATAGGGTGGAAAAACAGATGGATACAGAGATGCATGGATGGACAAATGAAAGGAAGGATGGATGGATGAGAGGCACTCCTATGGGATGCCCTGTGGACACACATAGGGGATAGGGTAAGTCATTGGAACGGCTTCAACTGGACACTAAGGACAAAATTCCTCCCTGGCTCTGTCTTCTCCTTTCTGGGTAGCCTTATGCCAGTTCCTCACGCTCTCCAGGATTCCATTTCCCTAGGTAGCTCCCCAGGACCCTCCCTAACGGATGCTTCAGAATGCTCAGCTGGCTCTGGCCCAGCACCCCTATTTCACACCTCTGTAATTACCCACCTGCATGCCTTTTATTATAAAGATCGGGGTGGAGGTAGGGGCTCGTTAAATAAAGGGTAAAAGGAAATTGCTGGCTTGCCAAAATGACATTATTGGCATTAACTAGATTAACTTCTGAAATGAAAAGCCCACAAAAGCAAAACCAAAATAGAGAGGGAGCCTTGGCTTCCGTTGGGAGCTTCACGGCCCTCTGCTTCAGCCTGCCTGACCCCCAATCCAGGCCTCCACATCTGTCAGCACAAGGGAGGTCACCCAGGCCACTCGCCTGCCCTTAGCCAACTTCACTTGGCAGGCCCAGACAGACAGCCCTGGGCACTCAACCCCAAGCCATGGGAACTCTGCAGGGAGCCCCCAGTGTGTGTGAAAGAGAAACACAGGTAAATGTACAATAGGCAGAGCAACAAGAGCTGGTGCAGGGCCCTCTGGGTGCAGGGATCCAGAAAAGCAGCCCCGAGAGGCACTTCCATGCAGAGCTTCTGAGAAGGGCATTCCAGCATGTGGAAGATGTGGAAACAAGAACGAGAGCTAAGGACGGTCCCATGCAGCCACTGCACAGAAGCTGTAGGGGCCTTCCTGGCCAAACCCTCAGCATGAGGTGACCGTGATGGACAGCAGCAGCCCAGACAGGGGCCTGAAAGGCCACAACACACAAGAGCATCCAGTAGGCAGCAGTGGCAGTAAGTGGCTGCCAGAGTCCTGGCTGGTGCCAGCTGGAGCTGAGACACTAAACAGAGGCAGGAGTTGGTGACAAGCTCAGACCGAGGCCCTTTCAGAGCTCATGGTGTTTGCCATGCTCGGAAGAGACAGCAAGTCTCCCAGGGAGGTGATTCCAGCCCTGCCCCAGGGGTCCAGCTGCCTCCCTGGGCAGGAGAATGGTTCCCTGATGCCAGGCTCGCCATCCAGTCTCACGGGCTGGAACTCGTCCTGGTAAGAATCCCAGAGTGCATGAGAAACATTTCCTCCCCCAGATAAAGCAGGCATCTTCTCTACCTTTTACAAGTACAAAGGTCAAAGAAGGCCAAGTTCAGAGAGAGAGCAAAGGGAGAAAGCCCCTCTAAGCCCCGCCCGGAAAAGATCAGATACTGTGCAGGCACACTTTCATTTCACCCTCCAGGGTCTCCAGAGAAATTTGTCTTGCTCCATGTGATAGACAAAGAGACTGAGGCCCATGGAATGTCAGTTCCATCCTCACAGAGATTGCCAGAGCTACCCCATGCTGGGATCTCTCCCCACGGGTCCCCGCCACACACACCTTTGTCTGCCCACATGAAGCTCACAGCCTGGGTGTGCTGTTGACTCAGTAGTACCATTTTAGTTTGCCAATCTGAGAACAAAAACCATGAATCCCATCATTCTCCTGGGTAGAAGACTCCACAACTGTCTAATCAAGAGCCAAAAGAATATTTTAAAACAGAACTGATGCTACCAGTTCCCTTGACCAGGGGCATTGCTGAGGTCCTGCTTGTAAAGAGTTTAATGACTAAATTCCAGGCTCAGGACAGAAGACTCTGGTAGGAGGCTACTGAAGCCTCATCCTGAGTCTGGAGCCCACCCCTGGGTCTAGAGGCCATCAGCACTCCCTTGGGTCAGTCCTGGTCAAAATCAGCAGGTGCCAGAGTAGGTCACCAGGTATTAATCATTGCCAAGGAAGCAGTTAAACTGAAAGCCAGTTCATTAAAGATTAAGCTCCATCTCCACGGCCCTCGGGGAACAGGAGCTATGGATGGGGAGCCAGCCAAAGGAGGTCAGCTATTGCCAACGTCTTTCCAAAAAGCCTGTGGAGAAAAGTTAGGAGGCCCAGGTGCTAGTCTGGCCTTCATGACCTTCTGTGAGACCCACAACAGGGCAAGTCCCCATTCCAGGTCCCCATTTCCTCCTTTTAGGAACAGAAAAGATGCCACTGGATTTGCTCTAATGCTCCAGCATTCCTTGCCCTAAGAACAGTCCATGCAGGCTGCCCTTTCTCCATCAACAGCAACTGACCGCCCCCGCCACAGATTGTCCAGAGCCTGGCTTCTTTACTGATGACAATCTTTGCAGCCAAGGAAGCTGGCTGTCAACCACACCTCTAATGAGACTGAGAATGTAACAACACATACCCTGACCCATGCTAGACAGGTGGCATCTTGACCACAGAACATGTCCTCCTTGTTCTCTGGGTACTGGCCTAAGACCCATCTGAAGGAGGTTCATCAGAGCTCATGAATCTACAAGAATAAAAATCCCCCAGCTGATCACTTTCTGGTACCTCCCTTTGGATCACTTCATCCCAATGGGACCCATTAAACCAAAATGTTGCAAACTCTATGAAGATACAGGACTAACACAAACCTTGATCCAGTGCCAAAGCAATGGCACAATAATGTAATGAGCCAATTAACAAAAGGAAACCAAATCATCTTGCTCCATATACTGTGACAGTGGCATGTCTCCAGTGGCACCCCAAATGGAAGTGACCCCATTTGCACCCTGGCTTCTAGTTAGCAATTTCACTTAAGGCTGGCGTCTAAATACAAAAGAGATGAATAATGATAGATTTTTTTAATAGTAAGATAATCAGATAAGGGAGGCATTTGGGATTTGCTGCTAAATTCTCTCCTGTTGTTCCTTACCCAGCCTCTGATGCAATAAATCAGATCGCCTTTCTGTCTGTAGGTGGCAGCACCAGCCCCAAGGGAGACCTTAATTTTCACTAGACAACAAGTGTGCCTGATAAATTAGCATCAGAAAAAAAATTCAAGATGTGACACATCCAGCAAATTCAAATGATTTCCATAGCCTCAGAACTCCAGAGGGATGCTTTTGGTATGGGGCCCATGGCACTCAAGGACTCCTCAGAAGTCCAGCAGGAGTCCCAGAACCCAGCTATGACACCTTTGAGCAGAACAACCATCTGATGGGAAGGCAGAAAACATCTCTAGCCCGTCCTGCAACCTCCTGCCTTGTCTCCCTGAGGGGAGAGTGTGTCTCCTGTCCTCAGACATGACCCAGGACTTGCATTTGTCGAGGGCTTGGTCTCTGTGGAGGTTACAAAGCTCATCAAGGCCTGTATCATGTGCTCCTCACAGCAGGCACTCCTGCCACCTCATTGCGCCAAGACAGAACAGTGGGCCAAGAGGTCCAGAAGAGGTGGCAGTCATCTTGCACTGGGCGAACAGAAGACTCCATATCAAGTGGCAAATCTCTGGAAGAGCAGGTGTCAGACCCTGTCCTCTGCTGTGTTCTGCGTGTGCTTAAGCATAAAGAGCTGACAGACAATAAGCTTTCCCAAGACTGGGGCCGTGGCAGTGCGGAGAGAACAGAGATGAGATTGTAGGCCACACGCAGCAGCTCCTTTGAACAGCATACTCCTCCCTGTAAGAAAGCCCCTTCTGAGAAGGTGGCCTCTGGATCCAGTGCCAGTGCTGCCCTGAGCAAGCTGTGTGGCCTCGGGGAGGTCCCTTCGCCTTTCTGAGCATCCACACCTCCCCCAGGTGAAGTGGTGATTGCCTAATGAGAGACTGGCTGGGAAGGGGTTTTTAAAAGTGTAAGAGCTCACTTGGAAGTATTAGTAATTATTATTATTGTTATTGTCATCATCTTTCATGGTTATTAATGACCTGTTACCTGCTAGGAATCTGTTATCTAGGAATTTCTTTAAGCCCTTCTTGAACCTGTTTATACTACCAGTCAGCAGCACCTCTCTAGTCTTTGATCCCCAGCCGCCAGCCCTGGGATCTTCGGGCAAATTCCTAGACCTGAAGGCCTGGGTCTGAATGGTCTTTATGAGTCTGCTTTGTGGGCTCCACCATGGCCAATTAAATTCACTGTGACACAGCCTCGCTCTCCCCTGGAAACCCCATTTGTGTTGGGGACTTCAGGAAAATGGAGAAGATATAGGCCTTGCCTACTAACTCATGCCTTAAGCCCCAAAAGAACCAGAGTGGGGTGGGATCATGAGAGCTCTCCTGACCAGCTGTACTAGAGCTGAGGCAAGGCAGTGCCCAGGCCGCACAGCCCCAGAGAGCACCAAGGGCCGGGGCACCCTCTGTTTGCAAAGCTTATTTTCTGCTTCACACCAGGAGCAAAGGAACAAGAGCCATTTCTCAAAGAGACAGCCCAAGTCAAAAACAAGCCTAGCTCAACCAGCTCTGACCTGCTTGGGCTAGGCTGCACAGACTCCAGGTTGAATCAGACATGGTATAGTATGGTCATAGTAGGATCACTATTTTGGAGAAGTCCACTATCTGATAGGTAAACTCGAAACAAACAAAAACAACAACAAAAACCTGTTGTCCTGGACACAGCTGGCTAAACCCTTGAGCAAAAGACTCATGAAGAGAGAAGTTTACCAAAGTGCTTAACTAGCCCTGCCTGGGATAATCTGTAAAGGTTGAATAATGAGGGGACATTTCAATCAGGTGCTGAAGAATGGATAGGAGTTTTCTACAAGGAAGGGTTAGTGAACAGCAGGGGCGGATTTCTTAAGCATCTGGAGCATGAGCAGATGCTGGTGGCCAGGGTGGTCAGGAACTGAGGACTGGCTAGAGGATGGATGGGCCCACCTGGGGGCCAAGCTGCCTGTCCACCAGTGGCCAGCACCAGCAGGCATGCACTACGGGGTGCACAGCTCTGTCTGTCATAGAGACAGGATTATGCCCTCATTCCTTGCTTCTTGGAAAAGAGCTCTGCTGCCAACAGAAGCCTTGGCCCCGTGAATGCAGCCTCTCAATTCCCCAGTCTGGCATTGATTTCTCCAGTTGTGTCAAAGGCCAAAGAGCTTGGGCCTCTGCAGATGCCACTCGCTGGTGAGTGTCAAGTCTCTCCAGCTCCCACCATGCTCCATCCCTTTGCCCTAACTACCCCCTTCATTGCAGGTGGGGATACTAAGAAGTGGGAAGCAGGAGGGAAGTGGAACCCGGGCCTCCTGTCCCCTACACTACCCCCACCCTCCCACACTGCCCACCCTATCCAGCTGGAAGAGAGCTCGGGACAAATTCAGGGTAATTATAACAGTAGCATTTGCAGACAAATTACCCTATGTGCTAATTAGGAAAGGATTGGGGCCCTCGGCCTTAATTAATATCGGGCCCCTAACAACTTAATCCTGGGTGAAATCATGGCAGGGATCTCACCCTGATGCTGAAATTCTTTCCTCCAACAAATCACCTATATAAATACATATATTTTAATAGCAGCAATTATAAAGTTCTCTGCCAGCTTATGGGGTTGTTTAACATTCCTGGAGTGAGGCCACGGTTTTTCCTCAGTCTTCTCCGCCCCACAGCCGAGACCTAATGAGAGGTAACTGTTGTGTGGCTCTGCGTTCCGTTTAACCAATATCTCCTACCCAACGGGTCTTCGCAGGGAGTTAATAAGCAGTCTGGGAGGACTGCCTGAGGAGGCCCACGAACCCGATGGTTAACTGCGAGGCCTAATCAGCATCCGCTTCCCACCCAAGTCCCCCACAGCTACACGGCCCTTGTCCCCCCACCATCCCAGTAATGGATGGAAAATCGGTGATTTCCTGACAGTTAGCAACCAATTTTCCACCAATTAGAAGAGAGATGGTGGTCTCTGGAAGAAACAGTGACCCAAATATGGGATCCCAGGAGCACCAGGGAGCCAAAGCAAAGCAGGTACTTCTCCGTCCCCCGACTCAGCCCTGTCTTCCATCAGTGACAGTGGAGTTCTGGGGACAGAGACTGCTCTGGGAATTCCATGGCAGCTCTGAGTGAGCCTCCCACCCTCCCACCCATCTCCAGTGCCAGCCAGACAAGCCTTCTCTTTCTGGGCCTCTCCTTGGCGCCCAGGATGGTAAGAACTTGTGCCCAGAAGTTAGCGTGGTTCTCTGATTAAAGTGCAGCCTTCCACTGTTTGTGCCTTGAAATTCTCTCTTCCTAGCTTGGCCATAACACTTTATTTTTCTGGGTGTCAGTGTCCTCATCTAGCAACAATATACACCTGGTGGAATAATGGTAGGGACTGAATGAAGCACTGTGGGAAAAGCACTTTTGCACCACAGTCATGTTGGTCTGTGAATGGGTATTATCATTGTATAATGAGTGGCATTAATAATCAGTAATAACAACAAGTGTGTGTCAGACCTAGTGCTAAACTACAAGAACCACTACCTGACACAAATCCTTGGTCAACTTTCATTGTCCCCCACTGTAGTCATTTCCCACCTGACCTCCTATCCCTCACCAATTCCACCTATACCATTGTCAAAAAGATCTCTTTTAAAAAATATTTGTTTGAAAGGTAGAGCAATAAAGATAGGGAGCTGCACAGAGAGAAAGAGCTCTTCCATCCACTAGTTTACTACCCAAGTGGTCCTAATGACTGGGTCAAGCCAAAGCCAAAAGGCTGGAACTCCATCCATGGGGATAGGCAGGGGTCCAGACACTTGGGCTGTCCTCTGTTGATTTCCCAGAAACATTATCAGGGAGCTGTTTGGGGAGAGGAGCAGCTGGCGCTCAAACCAGGGCTCCCAGATGGGATGCCTACATCACAAGCTGTGCCACAACACCAGCCCCTGGCAGAGAGAACTTCATAACAGATCTGTCCATGTGGCTGGGTTAAGATCATGTAGTGGCTTGGACCTTCAATTTACAGCAGAAACTCCTTTCTGTGGGTTTGTCAGTGTGAAGGGCCACACTCCCAATGACACCATTCTTAAGAACAGTGCTTCTGCCCTGGTACGGTAGCCTAGTGGCTGGAGTGAACATGCCAGGATCCCATACGGGTGCCGGTTCTAATCCCAGCAGCCTTGCTTCCTATCCAACTGCCTGCTTGTGGCCTGGGAAAGCAGTCAAGGATGGTACAAAGCCTTGGGACCCTGCACCCACATGGGAGACTTGGAGGAGGTTCTGGGCTCTTGGTTTCAGATTGCCTCAGCTCCGGCTGTTATGGCCACTTGGGGAGTGAATCAGCAGATGGAAGAGCTTCCTCTCTATCTCTCTTCCTCTCTCTCTCTCTCTAAATATATATATAGAGAGATATAGATATAGATATAGATATAGATATAGATATAGATATAGATATAGATATAGATATAGATATAGATATAGATATAGATATAGATATACATATAGAGATATATCTATATAGAGAGAGCAAGAGGACAGGGTTGCCAAGAGGCACAGGCACATGAGCTGGAGGAGCAGACAGGACAGGTAAGCAGGTAGAAGCAAGTGCAGAGGGGACTGCTTGGAGAAGAGCAAGGGGCCAGAGTCTAGGTGGAGGCGAGCAGGGGCGAGACAGCTCCAGCTCCAGCAGTAGCTATGGACATGGGTTTCCGCACACACACGGTAAGGACTCACATGGACTGCAAGGAATATGAGAACAGAACAGACAGATGCTCAGCTTCTGTTCCATGAGGCTCCCCTCCTCCCTCCTGGTGCACACCTACACTCCAGAAGCTTCAGACAATTATTTTCCAGTCAGACCTGAACTGCAAGCCACTCACCAGAACACTGTGCCCCCTTCTAGCATGGATGCTCTGAGATCTCCCAGTTTGGATGAGGTTGGGGTGGCAACCTGGCCATAGTCAGGTAGCAAGGCTTGATCTCATAGATCATTCTCTTCACCTGGACTGGGGCATTCCTCACTCCACCAGTGCCCACCAGCTCTGCTCTCGGCGGCCTCCAGAGTCACCTCCACCTCCCCTTCCAGAACAGAATCCAGGAGGTGTGATGTTCCTTTCCCAGAGGAAGTTCCCAGCGCAGGAGGTAGGGGTTGGGATCCACAACCACAGAGAGGTAACTTGGCTCCTGCATTCCAAGGTCATGTCCAGCCTGGCAGAGGCTCCAGCTGCTGCTTCAGCCTGGCAGAGGTGAAGGGGCCACACCCTTGCTGGGTGCCTCTGCCTACTGCAGGTCCCCAGCTGCTCCAGCAACTCTGCCTTCCTCAGCCCACAGAGGTCCCCACACTACACTCTTCCCAAGCTCCCTCACAGCTCAGAGCTGTGATGACAGCCTTGAACTTCCTTTTCAAGTGTGTGTGCGCACAGACATGCATAGACACACATACACACATAATATCCAGGTATGCTCACTCCCTCCTGGAACTGTTTGCAGCAATAGGCTTTGGGAGCTGAGCTGCCATCAAGAACAAGGTCCTGGGCCAAGGTGAAGACAGGGAGGGCAACAGCAATCCCTCTGAGCCGTGCTGAGGCATACAATCTGGGACGTTAGGGCACAGCCAGCTCAGGGAAGCCTTGTTCTGAGAACAGAGCCAGTTTGAAGATACAGTGCTATCCACACTACTCCCCGGCTCTTGCAGGAGGAGGAACCAGATGTGCTCTGGTGGCCAACAGGGGCTGACCAAGGGAGGCAGGTGTGGGCTCAAAGGCAGCAGACTCTTAGTCAAGGCAGTGTGGGAGTAGACACTGGCTAGCCAATATCATGCTGAGCTTTAAGGCCTGAAGGTGTGAATGTCATTTCGTTCCAAAGCCTTGAATTCTAGGACTGTCAGATTCTACACTGCTAATCATTTGGTTCCATTGCTCCATGACCTTTAGAAAAAAAAAATTTTAAGTATACAGAGAGGAGGAGAGAGAAGAAGATCTTCCATCCGATGATTCACTCCCCAAGTGACTGCGATGGCTGGAGTTGCACTGATCAGAAGCCAGGAGCCAGGAACCTCCTCCAGGTCTCCCACACAGGCACAGGGTCCCAAGGTTTTAGGCCGTCCTTGACCTTTTTCCCAGGCCACAAGCAGGGAGCTGGATGGGAAATGAGGTTGCCAGGATAGAACAGGCACCTGTATGGGATCCCGGAGTGTTCAAGGTGAGGACTTTAGCCACTAGGCCACTGCACCAGGCCTAGAAATTTTTAACATAGTAATTTAAAAAACTAACATTTTCTCATTTCCTTGACTAAAGAATCTGAGTTACATAGAATCATTTCACATCCAAGACCCTGTTGTCTATGTATTTCTTTAAAAGATGTGTTGAGTTGGGGTCTGATGTCCCACCGTCTGAGAAACTGGCATCCCATACATTTATCAGTATGAGATCTGGCTGCTCCATTTCCAATCCAGCTCCCGGATGATGTTCCTAGAAAGCAGCACAAGATGACCCAAGGCCTTGGCCCTTGAAGCACATGGGAGACCTGGAAGAAGATCCTGCCTCCCAGCTTTAGACTAGCCCGGTTCTGGCTATTGAGGCTATTTGGAGAGTCGAGCAGTGGATGCAAGAGTGAGCGCTCTCTCTCTCTCTCCCTCTCCAATTCTGACTTTCAAATAAATAATAAATAAATCTTTTTTAAAATATGCTCTCATCTAACCCTCACAGAGTCCCGTTATTGTCCCTACTTTTTAAATGAGGAAACCGAAGCCCAGAGAGATGAAGCAACTCACGTGGCTGAGATCACACAAGTAGCACCTGGTGCCTGATGGACCTGGGCTGCCTCCCTGGGGGAGATGGGCAGTGCCCTGACCTGGCCAGGGCTGCCTAAGGACCCCCAAAGGGCCTTGCTCAGCCAGCCTCCATGGCCTGAGTCCCAGCCCTCTCAGGCTGTGAGATCTGGGACTCTCCTTTTCCCTACCTGCCTTTCCAAGGGTGTTGCCTCCAGTCTCAGGTCCAGAATTCTCCAGGCAAAGCCAGCCACGTGCTTCTGGCTGCAGTCCAAGATTATTTAAAGAGGAAAATGTTATTATGGAAATTACAAGAGCTTCACAAAGAAGAGTGATGCTGTATCAATCCAGGACCGCAAGAATGCTCATCAACTTAATAGCTTCCTGTTGGGAGCTTTTCAAACTACTTCTGAAGCTGGCAGGCTCGGGGTGCAAGAGGCAGGCCAAGCAGCTGGTGGCAGCACCCCCGCCTTGGCCCCAGGTCCTCGGAGTGTGGCCCACAAAAGGGACTGGATGGGATCCTTCCCTGCCTCCTCATGCAAGCCCACTGGACCCTCGTCAAATTGGATTGGTGGGTAGCTGGTGCTGTGGATGCGTGCCTGTACGCGCAAGCATGTACACCTGTGCCCAGCACAGGGAGCCGATTAGGGGTGGAGGCTACTCCTCCTGCTCACCTCCACCCATTCCACACCCTCAGTCTGACTCAGAGACAGTGGAGTCTACCCCCTTCACACTCCCTCCCTAAACTGATCTGGAGCCAGGACTCTCGTAAGAGACAGCAGTAAAGGGGGTCGGGAAGAGGTTGCTCTTTCTACCTCCTAAGGGCTAAGGAGAGGGAAGGCCACCAGCTTTAACTCTTTATCTTTTAACAAAGAGGAAAGTGGGGAGGAAGAAAAAAAAAATTGAAGTGAAATTCCTGGGGCTGGGAGCAGCCAGGAATCTGGCACGTGTCTCCCCCTGGGTAATTACCTGGCATTTAGCACCCCTCTTCCCAGCACTTGTAATTAGCAGGGAAATTAAGATGCTGTCATCCTACCTCCCAGCTTCTCTCAACTCTGCCCAGGGGCCAGGGAGGGGCCCAGGGATAGGGGGGTGGGGCATAAAGTGGGGTATCCTACAGCAAGAAGAAAGGAAAGGGCTCTGAGCTCATGGAGCCATTTGACTATGGAAGAGCAGCAGGGACTCCGGGGGAAGCACTTCCCGCAGCCAGGACCCTCTCTCCTCCCCACATTCCTAGAGCCTGTGCGGGCTGAGCCAAGCTCCATCACGCAGGACGCTCTCCTGGCTGTGGCTCAAAAGCTGCAGTCATCAGCTGCCTTCATCAGCATCATCACAGTCATCTCCCTGATGTCCTCTCTGTGCTGGACCCTCATGAGATGAGGCAGTACTCCCTGGAACTGTAGGTAGCACCCCCAAGGAGAGAAGATATGTGTGCCACTGAAGTCAAGGTTAAAAGTGACAAAGGCTGAGGGAGGTACCACCAGTTATCTCACTGGGAGGAGCCTAGTGAAAAATGAAAAAAGGGGAGGGCTGTTTGAAAATAACCAAGTCAAAGACAGCAACAACCAAGGATAGGACGCTGCACACCTGCAGGAGCTGCACACCTATGACGCTGGCCCTGGAGACAGGGCAGTAAGAGTCATGCCAGAATTCTTGAGGAAAGTTACCTTCAAATTGGAATGGTAGAGATCAACACTGGTTAACAGTGAAATCTCTGTGTCGACCGGGCTGGTGTTCTTATATTTGGAAATTCGTCCCTACCAAGCCCAGGAACCCTGAGACTGAGCTGGGACCCTCTGAGTTCTCACAGCCTACTCTCCAACCTTCCCAGCTCCCTATTTCTCTAAATACCTTCTTGACTGCTGGTGACTGTGCCTCCCTGGGGTCAAGGTCAGGCATGATCCCTGAATGCATTCTCTGTGCCCCACAGAGGGCCAGACAAGGTAGGGCCTCAACAAATGAGCACATGCCAGGGAGTGGCTTGGGCTGCAGCCTCCTTTGGTGCTTAGGGAAACATGAAAGTCTATCTTTATTACAAGACTTGGAAATTAAGTTGGAGTTTGATGGGACAGGCCAGAGGAAAGGATTGCTCCCTGGGAAGGATAGAGCTTCTAAAGGTCAGTTTAGCTGCTGTGTGGAAGACAGGGAGTTGCACTGCATGGCAGGGGCAGTGGGGAAGGGGCAAGTATGTCCAGGAGGGTCACAGTTGCTGTAACCCTGACCCAGGAAGAAGATTCCAGGGGTCTGGACCAAACAAGAGCCATGGGAACAGGGAGAGGAGCTAGATGTGAGCTTGGAAACTCCAGCCCCTCGGGTGGCAGTGATACTGGGTCCCCAGCCAGCTAGCTATTCCAATTATTCATAGACACCGACTTCACCCCAGTGAGGCTCAGATAAAATCCCGTTGCCAGCCATGGTAATGGATGGGGAGCTTAGAGCGAGGAGATAAGAGGGGTCCCAGAGTGTGGGGTGATCAGGTGGAGCTTTGCAGGCTGGGGGAGGAGCAGAGAGGGGTTATCAAAACATCCCTGCAACCAGCCAAGGCCCAGAGCTTGCTCCCAGGAGGGAGGGACGCCAGGCTTATCCCCAGACCTGGTGGTCTGTGGGCCTTATCCCCAGCCCAGGGGAAACGTGCCCTAGCCTGGGTGCCCTAAAGCTTCCATTAAGGTCTGGTGCTTTCTACTGGGGTGTGGAGTAACAAGGAGCCAGGGAATGGCACAGGCAGGATGCCCCCAGATCCTGACGGCATGAATCACTCTTGCTGCATTCTGTCTGTAGGATCAGAAAAAACCATCCATGGGCCAGCACTGAGCAGACGGTGTGGGAGGCAGAGGAAATGTCGCCTGTGTAGTGGCATCTGTGCTAGGCCAGAATCCCTGCATCCCAGTCATGCACCCTCCACCCCACCCCTGCAGGTGGAGGCAGCCCATGGGTGGCCAGAGAGGCCCCATCTGCTGACACTCATGGCTAGGAGGAGATCACACATTTTATCTCTGCAAAGAGTTCAAGAGTTTATTCCCACCCAGAGCTGCAGAGGTCCTGGTGCCCATTCTTGGAGAGTACAGTGACAGGACAGATGAGGGACACTTCCTCTCCTTCCCCTCCAACACATGCTCCTCTCCACACCCCACCATCACCAGAGGCCCCAGGAAACAGATGAAATCCTGGGACACGGTCACTGGGTCCAAGTAGAAAATGTGCTGAGGGTGGGCGCTGAATGGTCAGAGTAGATGTGGGCAAGGTCACGGCTAAGGAGTTGGGCGATGGGATGGGAGGAGGGTAGCTATTCTGTTTGCACCACCTTTTAACCATGGGAGCTCAGACATGGAGACTCACCCCCCTCAGCCTCAGTTCCCTCCAGGGGAAGCACAATTTTTCCCACCTTGGAGAGTTGCACCTGGGTTAGACAAGAACGATCAGGTGTTTTGACACCCAGCTCAGCCTGGCCTATAACTGAGGCTCTGAAAGGACCTCTATTATCCTGTAGGTATCACACAACTCCACCCCAGAGGATGAGACAACTCCCCTCCAGTCTCCCCAGGACAGTCAAAGAGCCCCAGCCCACACTACTGTGTGTCCCACATCCTGAGCAATCGGGGCCGCTGGGGGCATGTGGCCATGCTTCCTGCTTCAGCCTCAACAGGTGACTCACTCCCTTAGAACCAAGTGAGCCCTATCCTGAACCCCCAGTGCAGTCTTCAAGGCCCAGATCACCCCTACCTCCCTTCTGCAGTCACCCCCAGGCATCTGAAGGAGAATGAGTCACTGACTCCACTGTACTCTCCACAACATCCCCTCCACCCGGCCTTGAGCAGTGGGTGTGGCTCTGTTAGCTGCCTCCACACCACACTGTGCATTCCTCAGGGGCAGGAATCTTATAAAACACCTGGCACAGGATTGGTAAACAATGTTTCACCAGTTAATTAATCAAACAGAGTCTCCTAGAATTGGGGCATCTCAAAGCCTTCAAAAGATCCTTAAGGAGCAGGCTGGGACTTGGGGTGCAGATGTAGAAGACAGGCCAAGGTCACTTAATGAGATGGTAGCTGTGGAGGCACCAGGATGGGGCTGGGATCCATGTAGCCACCACCGTCCTCTGGGTGAAGTTCCACTTGGTTTTCCCAGTTTCTCCAAGTCCATTTTTGATGCAGCCCCAGCCCACCTGCAGGCCCTCAACTCCTAGTGCTGCCTCCTCCCGGTTCACACTAACTAGGGTCCAGGAGTATGGAACATTCCATCGCCTGTGCTTGCAGACCTTCCTTGCTGCCCTCTGCCTGGAGCCCCCAGCCCTTCACATGGGACTTTCACTGTGATCCCATTGGCCCTCCTACATCGAGGTCACTATGTCAGAGACTGTTAGCCCTGTATTCCTAATGTCCACCCCAGGACCTGAAATGATGACTGAATGAATGAGTGAATGAAGTGTTGGACTGGGACTCCAGATCGCAGGCAGAGACTCTGCTGCTCCTAGATGGGAGGGTAGAGGAAGTCAAAGTAAGGGCATGAGTTAGAGCCCAGACCGGGCAAAGCTGAGGAATCAGCAGTCAAAGAAAGTGGTGGCCCCACAACCTGCTGTGTACACCCCGGACTGCTGTCTCCTTTCTGTTTGGGGCCCCTGACCATTCAAACTTCTAGAAAACATTTGAATCACAAAGGATGCATTTGGGAGAAAGGAACCCCCAGAAAAAGTCAGCACTTCAGCCCCCATGGGCCTGTATAATAGCCCTGGCATTGCCTCCCTCCCGCCAACCCAAGGATGCCCGTTCCTCACTCTGGGTTGGGAGGGCAGCCTGGAGTTTATCAGATGGATAAGTGTGAAGGACCTCCAAGGCAGGAGGAAGGAGACCAACAGCCTACCCAGTAGGGGTTGTGAAGGTGTCTGCAGGTGACAGGGAGGAGGCAGGAAGGGGGAGAGGGGAGCTCTTGGGTGAAGGCTAGTGATAAAAGACTGGGGCTATCAGACACACACACACACACACACACACACACACACACACTACAAAATCTGCTAGACAGTCACTCATCCACTGCCCTCCTGCTAGGAGCCAGGCTCAGTCTGTATCTCTGAGAGCTTCAGTCCAGCTGAGGGAAGAGGGAAGTGAGAGACACTCGATCTGGCATGAGAAGTTGTACCACAGCAGAGTGGAGAATCAGGGCTGAACCCTGCTTCCGCCTCCAGGGCAGGGCTGTGGAGAGGGCCTCCCCTCCCTCTCTCCTTTCTTTCCTTCCTCTTTCTTGATTTTATCCTTTCTTTTCTCCTTTCCTTTTCTTCCCCTTTTCCTTTTATGTGCCTTCTTTCTCTCATTCAATGATTAAATAAATCATGGCTAAAGAACTTACAGGAGTTTGGCACCCTCCCAGGCAGGGTGCTAGGAACTGCTGAGCAAATCAGATATGGTCCCCACCCGGGAAGAGTTTACCATTAGACCCACTGGCACACACACTGCACATGCTTGTGAAGTCTCCCAAAGACTCAGACCAGAGAGTACCACGAGAAAACAGCTCTGCCACAGCCAGGAGGTGCACTGCCAACCTGACGCAAAACACACAGAATGGTCTTCCAGGAGAAGCATTCAGGAGGCTTCATGCATACAAGAAAACCAACCCACAAACACATGGAAGGCCCAGGCAGCCAGCACGTGATGAGCCCCCAACACAAAAAGAAGATTCCAAGGAAGCAAGCAAGCAACAACAGGGCAGGGCTCCAGCAGAGAAGCGGGACAGCTAGGTTGTATCACCAGGCTGTGGCTGTTGTCCCCAGGTCTGCTGTGTGGTCCTAAGTCAACAGGCACAGCAGGCAGAGAGGAAAGGGGACCATGAAGATCAGCTTCCTGAACCAAAGTACCAAGCTAGTCATAGAGCTAACACACCTGGGCCGGGAGGAGAGGAGTCCAAAGGCGAATGTGGCAGAGGGTAGGCACCTGCAGGCCCGCCGCTTGCCCTGTGACAGCCTGTGTGACTGTATCCGTGCCTGCTGGGAGCCCTCGCCCTACCCTTGTGCATATGGAAGAATGCACCGCCATTCCACCTGCTCCTTCCTGATCTCTTGCAGGTTGGCTCCTGTGCCCCCTGTGAGCCTGGAACCATGCAGAGAAGGGCCCTCTAGGAAATAGCGCCAACAGAGCTATTCATCCCACTGCAAATCCACCCTGGACAGGCACGGGCTGGACCACACTGGTCCTTGTAAAGTGTGGATGTTATTTTAAGAGCTGTGGAAAGGCTTCTTGATTTTAAGCAGGCTTAGGGGATGACAGCATTCACTTTATATTCTAAAGGCCCCCGTGGCTGCTGTGTGGAAATGGTTTAGACAGGAGTGGAAACAGAGGCTCCTGAAGAGTTCCCACCCCCACCCAATGAGAGCCAGCAGTTTAGGGTGGCAAGGACTGGCAGTAGAGTTGCCAAGGAGCAAGGAAGTTGGGGGGATTGGGTAATGAGGGCAAGGAGCCACAATAAGTGGCAGCGGCTAGAAGACTGGATGGAACACCGGGAGATAGACAGGTTGAGTCTTTAGCACCAGCGAGACATCCAACTGTGCTGTCGAGAAGGTCAGGATGGCATGGACATCATGAGATACCTTCGAGATACCGTAACACAGCAGTAAGCCTGTGGGGACGGGTGCTAAGAGAGGAGATTATGGAATCCTGGCATTGCCAAGTGATGTAAGGCATGCTGGGATTGTCATCTTAGAAACGGCTTTCTAACTTCTGTATGGACAGGGTGAGACGGGAGATACCAGTGAGGTAGGCCTTGCCAGTGACTACAGCCTTCAGATAGCTCAAACATCAAGTTTTTCTGCTTTAGGCTGTTGATTACACTGACAAAGTAGCTTGTGAGGACTCATGTTCTGACAGCTGCGATGACAGGATGGGGCAGCAGGCGGATGGAGCCCATTTTCAAAGCCAGTCATGAGTGGGCCCATCCTATTCCACACTAGTCCCTTTATGGGCAATATTTTAGTGATCACTTCAAAGATGCAACAGATTAGAGAAAGCAAAACCATTTAGAATCCAGTGTTCACAAAGATTCCATAGGGCTGACTTCCTCAGAATCCCACAAATCCATCTATTTCTTGCAATAGGCCGCTTTCACCACCCCAGACCTTCCAGCTGCTTTGCCCATCCCCAGGCTCTCTCCCCACCCCATCGTCCACGAGTGCATGGCTATCTGCTCCGAGTACCAGTAGGCCCTGTCACTGATACTGAAACCCGTGGCTGGCTCCTGCGGCCTTTAACGCAGTGCTCAGCCTCCTTCCCAGGCTCAGGGTCCTGGTGCTGCTCTCCAGGCCTTCGCCCACCTCCCTGCCCCCTGCTCTCCATCAGCCTTCCATGCTCATTAAAGCACATCTGAGACCCCAAAATGAGCACTGCTCTCCCTTCCCCAAAAACCTTGCTCCTTCTCCCTAGGGTGGTCCAGTCCTTGCCCCCAACCCCAACTCCTTGGTAATGCCCATCTGTTCCCTTGGGTAGGACCCCTGCAGTCCTCTGTGGGTCCCTGCTATTGACGGTTTTGCTTCCATGAAGTCTGTGTGGCAGGAGTGTGGTTCCACTTACACCCAGTCCCACCCCAACAGCATGGGTTCTCCCTGACCCGCAGCAGCACAGAGATGCACCACACTATGTGCCACCATCCTCTCTCCAGCATATTTCCCTCCCTCTGCACATGAGCTTCTCCCATCCTAACACCCCCTCCCCAGCTGCTGCGGGCAGACAAAGCCCCAGCCAGGCCTGGAGCCAGAGAGATAAGAAGATCCAGCACTCACTTTCAATTCCCCATGCTCTTGACACCCAGTTCCTGTGGCAACAAAAACAAATTACCTTCCACTCTTCAGATACCAGGAAATCTCAGTGTGTCAGAGAGACCCGGACAGACCTGCCTAGCCCATGCTCCTACCCACTTGCCAGGGGAAACTGAGTCGCAGAGACAATTAGGAATTGACAAGGCCAGAGAGCTGCAGTCCAAAGCTCAGATCTCCTATTCCTGGCTGCATATGCTTTGCTGAAGGATTCCCCAAGAA
Organism: Ochotona curzoniae; assembly: GCF_017591425.1. Taxonomy (NCBI): domain Eukaryota; kingdom Metazoa; phylum Chordata; class Mammalia; order Lagomorpha; family Ochotonidae; genus Ochotona; species Ochotona curzoniae. The sequence goes on from NW_024465649.1 coordinate 17,600,222, forward strand.
TCCCGCCTGTACCCCTGCTCTGCTTGCACACCTCCAATGACAGGCAGCCCAGGACCTGCAGGTGGGCTGCAGAGTTCTCACAGTGCTGGCAACAGCTTCCCTGCTTCAAGTAGCCTGCAACTTGGCCCAGGAGCTCACCACGCTGAGGACCCCGGCTGCAAAGATTTATGTGGAAGAAAAGCTCAGAGAATATCACACTCCTTGGTGCGCTCTGGCCTGGGAAAGGCAGGGCAGCTGCTTCCCCACTAGAGGAACTGTGGGATGGGGCACCCTGGATGAGGTCCTTTAGAAGGCAGTGAAGAAGCCAGTGGTCAGGGAAGCAGAGTGCTGGGGAAGTGGGGCAGCCTTGGAGGCAGGCAGTGCTGGTGATCCTGTCCCATCACACCTCCCCTATTGCCCGTCCCACAATCTCCAGGAAAGTGACGAAGCTCGACCAAGCTCCAAGTACAACTGCGTATTTGTGGAGAAAGGAGAACAAAGTTTTGTGTCTAAATCTGGTGAGCGACATGAAATGGAAGAGATGTGGACCTCCAAGTAGGGAGAGAGGCAGAACAAAGCACTGTGGAGGATAATTACAACCCCATCTTTGTCATTGCCCTCCCTGCCTTGGAGCCGACCAGGGTTTACCCAGGAGATGCAGGGGTTTAACTACCAAGATGGATCCGGCCTCTCGCTCATCTCACTGCCTCCTGTACCACCACCCAGTGAGCACTAGCCAGTCTTACTGTCTCCTGTAACACTACCCAGTGAGCACTGGCCACATTCATTAGGCACTGTGGGCACTGTCATGAACAGACCACACTGGACATCTGAACAGCTATTTTTAGTTCATCTCTCTTAAATGGCAACCCACTGGCCCAGGAGTTCACAGATGCCTTGAGAACTGGACCTTTTATCTGTCTCCTCCTCTGTCTCCCACCCAGGTCCCTTCCGGAGCAGCAGCCAGCAGTGCATTGCCTCTTTCACTCCCTGGGACCTCTCAGCAAGCCATAACTTCAGGAGGCAGCTTTTTTTTTATCTCCTTTTGACGGGGAGGCCAGTGTGGCTCAGAGAAGTCAGAAGGCTCGCCGAGCACCATGGAGCCAGGGTGTGGCGGCGCCAGGATCCGAGCACAGGTCTGTCTGGTCCCGGCAGCCTCCCCTGGCCCTCCACATGCCCTTGCCCCCTGGGTACAGGCTCCAGGTGTCATGTGTTGTATCTGACTGACAGGAATGCCAGAACTGAGCTGATGGATGAGCTGACAGCACAGGCTTCCTTGCACCCCTGCCTGATGAATTGGCTGGCTCTTTCACTCCCTGCACCACTGACCAGGGACCAAAGAGAAGATGAGAAGCTGGGATAGAAGCAGAGACAGATGATATGGTTCAGACCGTCTATCACCAGGGCCAGTTCAGCCTGGGGGTCTCAGAGCTGCCGACTGAGCTGCCCAGAATCTGAGTTCCCATCCAAAGTCCATTCCACCTGACAACCTGCCACTCGCTCCCCAGGGAGGGCTGCTTCCCAGCTCCCCCTGCCTTGAGGTCTGCTGCACCCAGCCCCCAGGCCAGTGCTGAGCCAGGCTCTGACCAACAGAGAGACTAGCAGGAGTCCCTGAGAGGCACCCCACTTCTGAGCCAGAGGAAGTGGCCAAGTCTGCCTCTTGCATTTTAAGTCGATTTAGGTCGACTGCTTCCCTTTGCACTTTGTCCCAACCCTAAATTCCTTAAGCTCCTTTGTAAAGCCTTACTGGGCTTTTCTGGCCTTATAAGATGTGACTTCTGGGCAGGCATTTCTCCCTCTCTTGGCCTTCATCCTCACCTCCGTGTTGAGTCAGGAGCTCATGGCCTTGCCTGCTGGCCTGCTTGGCCACCACATATCCTGCCCTGTCACATCCTGTTGGCCCGAGAGCATGGAGACCCGGAAGAAGGGAGGCAGGGAGGAACCTGGGCCAACAGGAGAGGGGTCGGGCTGCTGAGGTCAAGTCCAGAGAGAATGTACAGGTCCAGAGAAGGTTGACTGCCTGTGGGGCCCCTGTCGCAGACAAGAATCAGACTCTCCATACCAGGTCTGGAACGGGGTTTCGGGGCAGCACAGACAGAGACTCAGTCAACAGATAATCACAAGCCAAAACAGCAGGAAGGCCAGGAAGGAAGGCAAGCTGAGGAAAGAGGTCTGTCAGCCCTGTGGAGAACACAGCTAGGACAACCTGCCACTCACTCTCCAGAGAGAGCTGCCTCCCAGCTCTCCTTGCCGTGTTTCGCCAAACCCTCCTTCTCTATTACCCCGCCCACAGCCCGGCGCCAAGCGCTGCAGCACGGTGTTTAGTGCGATGACCTCTGGGGAGGGAGATGGATTCCTAAATGGCTTCCCCACAGAAGGTAGGTTAGGAGTCGAGGCCGGAATATTAGCAGAGAAGACTCTGGCATCTGCCAGGCAGGATGCCATTATCTGCCTGTCTCTCCCCACAGACCTGGGCCCATGTCATGTGCCCACTGCCTGCTGCCAATGGCACTCTATGAATATACACAGGAAAGATGAGCTCATGGTTCTGCAGGGTGTGAACTGGCTGAAACGGATAAACAGAAGAAACAGAAGGAAGCTCGTGTGGAGAGCCCCCCATGTGCACAGGCTGTTGCATATGGTCCAGGATCGGGTTTAGCTACCCCAACTCCAATCTTGCTCTGGCTGTTCTTCTCTCCATTTTACAGATAAGAACACAGAGGCTCCAGCACATGTCAGCGACTGGCAGCCAACAAACAACAGCCCTAGCACTCCATGTCCTGCTTGTGGATCTACAAGGCCCTTCTCATCATTCTGGGCCCCTTCCAGTTGGCTAAGGCCTCAGGACCCAGAGGGCAGCCCTCCCCACCCACTCCACTACCCCCGCCCAGCTGTGCAAACACGCTGCAGCTGGGTGGCTCCACGGGGGTCGGCCAGGTCATAGCGAGCCAGGCTGTCCCGAGAGCAGCTCCCACCCCAAGGTGGCCTGGGATTCATCCTCCCGCGGGCCCGGGAGAGGGACTGGATGTGAATGTAGGCCACAGTCTGGCTGTAGTAGTAGCTCCACCCACTCCATTCCCATCTTCTCCCCAGGTTCTCAGTGACACAGAGAGCCCCTGCCTGGCCAGCTCAGCAGCAGCCAGACTCCACACACATCCACAGGTCTGGCTGCAAGCCTCCCCCCGGAGTCCATTTGCCCCAATGTCCACCATCACGCCCCAGGTGCCACCAGCTGCTGCCTCTGCCTGACTCTCCGAGTCAGTCTCCTTCAGCATCTGCTCCAGTGCCCCCTTTTCTGCCCCACAAGGCCTACACAAGGGCAAAGCCTCTGTAGACCAAGTTGTTCCCAGGGCCTGTTATCAGCTTTGCAGAAATCCCAGGCAGGCAATGCAGCAAAGCTCTTGCGCAGGATACTCACAGGCTGGTTGCAAGGTTAGAGTGTCCCCACATTCTCTCTCTGTCACTCTGTCTTTATGATACATACATAAATCTTTTAAGGAGATGGGGTGCAAGTATTATGTCACAGCATGTTAAGCCTCTGCCTGTGGCACTAGTATCCTTTATCAGAGTGCCAACTTGCACCCCAGTCACTATATTTCCAATCCATCGTTCTACTTCTGTATCAGGAAAAGCACTGGGAAACAGCCCAAGTATTCGGGTCTCTTCCACCCCTGTGGGAGACTAGAATGGAGTCCTGGTTCCAGGCTTGGGCCTGTCTCAGACCTGGCTGTTGCAGCCATTTGGAGAATGAACCAGTGAATCTCTGTCTTGTTTTCTCTCTGTTCCTCTCTGTCACTTTGCCTTTCAAATAAATACAACTTAAGAAAGAAATTCCCCGGCCTGGGTGTCCTAAAATGGAGGTTTTTTGGTTTATTTGCTTGTTTTCCTGAAGGACCAGATAATCTCCGTCCAGAAGATGAACATGAAATCCTATTGATTCACACAAGCACAAGCACAGGTTAGCTGGCCGTCAGAGGCACACACGAACCTCACGAGCAGGTGGCTCTGAGACAAGCTGGCACCGTTCTGCACATACCACCCAGAGAGCCAAGGATGCCCTCTTCCCAAGGGCTGATGTCAAGAAGAAAGGAAAGCATAACTGCGCCAGAGTGCCTGCTGTCCCTCCCCAGAGGCCACCTACAAACTTCCCACATGTGAGTCATTCTGTCTGCAGGATGGGACTTCCCAGTGCAGACGAGCCCACCCCATGCCTCCGGTGCATAGAATGCAGGGAGGCAATCAGGCCCAAACGCACCCTAGAAGTCACAATTTCACCCAGCACTTATGCATTGCCCCCCACCCTTACAATGTGTAAGACCCTAGGGACCGGGGAAGGGTTTGGCCAAGGAACCGAAATTGGTAATCAAGACTGCCTATTGGCCTTGGCACGTTGTTACTCACGTCAGACTAGCAGTCAGCAAGCATTTCTTACACACTAACGGCAGGTTAGCCCTTTCACATGTTTCAGTTCTCTATGTTACACATGAAAAACTGGGAGCCAGTATGTCATTTGTCCAAGATGCACAATCACCACCTCCACTTGCTTATATGTAAAATGGGCTCACAGCAGTCCCTGCCTCACGAGGTTATTCTGAGGATGAGCTAATGCTTACACAGTTAGTAAAAAGGAGCTTGGTATGAAGCCCTCATCATAAATTTTGTTCATACAGAAAGCAGAAGCTGAGCTCAAGTAACTAAATTGCCACTTTTCCCTCCTAAAACCAAGCTTTTTTTTTTTTTTGCATTTTGTTGGCTTAGTAATATTAAAAAAAAAGATTAAAAAAAGAAAAGAGGTACGGCTGCCAGCTTCATCAGCAAAGGCTCTTTTAAACAGGCCTGCTCTCCCTCCCTGGTGTCAAAATCACAACAAATTGAAAAGGTCTCCATTGGTTTTGATTTGTGATTCTAGAACCAAGCATTCCCACATTCTATCAAATAGTGTGACTATTTTCATGAGTCAAGAAAGGGGACTGATTTTATAGAAAAGCACTGAGTAAAGCCAAAAGAGCACAAAAAGCGACTGGTCCATTCAGTTACTTTCCCCATAAAGGTTAAAGCAGAGGGGATTTCCCTCTGTGCTTTTGCTGGATTTTCCAGCTAAAACTGGTTTGTGTGGGAATTCGGCTATTATCGCCCACTCTCCTGATTTCTCAGAAGCCCAGATAAACAACTTCGTTTCAGCCTAGTGATGTGGAACTTCAGCTTGGGTGGCTCCATTTTGGTTTGGTCTGTTAAGTCCAGCTCACTCCATGTCTTTTATTACACAATCATTCTGTCTTCCTCTCCTCCCTTAAGCAAATTTCTCTGGAGTTGTGATGAGCTGTAACTACCTCTCCATCCGGCTCTTTGTTCAGACGCCAGGCTCTCCATGTCTGTCTCTGGGGGCCCTGGAATTCCAGGCCTTGTACCCAGGGCTCTTTCTGCTGAGGTACATCTCGAGATCCGTATGATATAATAAGGATCAGCTGGTTTTCAAAGAGCTCTGGCACCAAATCCTGGCTCTGCCACTTTAGCCGTGTGACCCTGGAGGAATTCTTTAACCTCCTTGAACCCAAGCATTCTTGTATGAAAAGTGTGTATAGCAATCCTCACATGGATTGCATTAAATCAAAGACTACACAGAGAATACACTCCCCGTGCCCCCTCCCATAGCTCAGCTGGTAGAGCAGAGGACTGTGTGCTGGGCAGACTGCTAAGCACACACTACCACTTCACGATTCCAATGCGCCCAGACAAGTCACACTTAACAGATATGGATTGTTTGCTTGTTGCTCTTTTCTTTTTTATCCTTTTTCTTTTTTAAAAAATATTTATTTATTTTTATTGCAAAGTCAGACATTCAGAGAGGAGGAGAAACAGAGAGGAAGATCTTCCATCTGATGTTTCACTCCCCAAATGGCCCCAATGACTAGAGTTGAGCTGATCCGAAACCAGGAACTAGGAGCCAGGAGCTTCTTCCAGGTCTCCCACATGGGTGCAGGGTTCCAAGGCTTTGGGCCGTTCTCAACTGACTGCTTTCCCAGGCCACAAGCTGGCAGGGAGCCGGGTGGGAAGCGGGGCTGCTGGGATTAGAACCAGTGACCATACCGGATCCTGGTGCATGAAAGGCGAGGACTTTAACCACTATGCTATTGTGCCAGAGCCTATTCTTTTTCCATAAGCTTTTCACATGGAGTTTTATGTCTAATGTATGTTAGTCATACTGAAATGCAATTTAAGACACAAGCTTAATACTAGCCCTGGTACTTGGTCATCTTAGTCTCATTTCAAAGCAGTCCATAAAATCTTCAGAACATCTTGAAGCCCAGAGAAGTGACTCTGAACCCTTTTTGAGGATTCAGCTCAATCTTATCTTCTGCCTGTAGCACCTCCTCTCTGATTTTCAAAATCCTCTCCCAAGCTGAATGACAGCTGTGATGTCCTCATCTGTTTACTGTGAGAACAGAAGTTGCATCTGGGATTGCAGTGTCAGGAGGCACCAAATAAGTCCTTGAATGGGCACCCATCCTTCCTTCCATCCAGCTACTCATCCACTCCTCAAGTTTGAGTTAAGGGCTCTGTGTCCATGATGCACAGTTCTCCGAGGTGGGAACTTCTCCCTTATTTGTCAGTTTGCCTTCTTTTCCTGGGATGCTTGCAGCCAAGTCTACCAGTCTAGGATTCCCAGTGTTCCCTGTTTCTGGGCAACCTCTTGAATTCCCATCCAAGCAGAACCTCACACCTTCCACACAGGTTGGGGCTGGGACCTCAGCAGGAACGGGGTCCTGTGGCCCACAGTTGGGGGTCTTTAAGAACATCTGTATGCACCATCAGTTCCCTTTCTCAGTCTTTCAAGTCCCAGGGTGCCAAGTCTGAGCCCAAGCAGATAAGGAAGCTAGATTTACTTGTGCACATTTGGTGAGGTGGGGGAAGGATCTCACTTAGCCCTGAAAGCCCTCCTTATCTACAGGTCCTTTGAAGTGGGAGAGCTTTCAGAGATTGGCAGCCACAGGGGAGTCTTTTCTCCACACCCAGCTCACCACCAGCTTTAGCTGGCGATACCAGGCCCAGTCCAGGAGCAATTCTGCAGTATCAGAAGCTCAAGAGTCATTCATTCTCTCAGTAAGCACCTACTGAACCTGGCAAGTGCTGGGCTCTGGAGAGAATTCAGATGTATGTGCACACTGGCCATTACAGAAGCTCCCAAATTGCTCCCTACCCAAGAAGCGATGGGGATGGTACAATGCCAAGGTTATCGTCTTAGATTCTGACTTGAAGTCAAATGCCTGAATCTGACGTCTAAACACCCTCTACCGTACCCAAGCAAGCAAAGGGGTCTCTAGCATCTGCTCACACATCACCCAAAAAGTGAGAAACCACACCATCTCCCAACTATGCCCCCACAATAGTCTGTTGCAACCCTGAGATTCCAGCCAGCAGACTGGGCTGCCTCCCTCAAGGCTGGGGCCTGCTCCCTGTGCTCTTTCACTGGCCCCAAGACTTACCTCTGGGGTGCAAATTGACTCTCAGGCTCCACCTGTCTCCAGAGTGTCCAGGACTAGAATTGGATTCAATGCCAGGTTTCTTTAACACTTGGTACTTGAAAGAATGCTTTGCTTCACAAAGGCCTCATTTGCAGTCATGACCAGGAGATAAGAAACAGGTGTGGGTTGCAGACAAGGAGCCAAGTAAGGAGAGACAATGTGGCTTGATCAGGGCAGGAGCTGGACAAGAGCAAGCCGGAGAACCCTTCAATGAGACATGATGCAGGAGATTCAAAGAGAGATCACATTCAATGCTGAGACCCACTGGGAGAAGATGACCCTGAAGGCCAGCAGTGGGAGCGCTGGGAGGTGGTGAAGTGTTTCCAAGCTAATGAGGGTGTCTTAATCCCTCTTGGGCTAAGACCAAGGCAAAACAGAAAATAGCAAACAAGATCAACTTTCCAACTCCCAGCATTCTTTCCTCTTCCCCTCCTCTGACCCTCCTCATTAAAGCATCTATTCTCAAACTGTTCAAGAACCTGACAGTCAAGCATGGGGCCTAGCCCTCACTGGCCTGAACCCATGCCTCCCTGTCCTTGCACATGACCTGCATACAGAAAAGGCTTGGTAAGTGAGCACTGAACCCACGTTAGCACAGTTTGTGACTGCAGCAGAAGCTGTGTCTAAAGAGCTTGGGTCAGACAACTTGAGGGTTAGGACACTCAGGTCTTCTCCTTGGTCCCATCATTGACTTGCTTTGCTCCAAAGAGACCTTGATTCAGTCTTTTTAACCTCCATGGGACTAAGTTTCTCCTTCTAAAAGGACCTCACAGGACAACTCTGCTTCCTGCTAAACTCATGATGTTCAAGCAGGCCTCCTCCACGGGACACCCTCTGCGACACCTACAGAAACCTCGGCTGCCTCCTCCCTCCTGACTACAACCAGACTTTCTGAACCCTAGGAACCAAAAGAGAAATGACTCCAATTACAAGCCTGGAGTCAAATCAATCCAAGTCACCTTTGCTATTTAAAACCTCTGCCCCCTGCCGAAGCAGTCTCCCCAGGCTGCGGGGGAAGCAAATCCCTACCCAGGAGTCACTTCGCAGGGCTCCAAATCCCACCCCACCCCACCCCAGATTAAGATACCTCCATCACCAGCTTTCCACCATCCTTTTCTCTAAATTCTCCCCTGTGGCTGCTCCTGGCTATGTGGAATACTCCATCCAGCTCCTAGGTGGCCAGGCTGAGTCAGCAGCTTTCTGGGACACAGCTGGCCCTTTGGTTTCCCACTCCGAGCCCCTGTCCCAGTCATCTCCAGGGCCAGAGCTCCGCAGTGCACTAACTCCAGGTCATCAAAACTGTGGGACCCTGCCTCAGAGGGTAGATGGGCATGGCCTCAGCCAAGACTAGAGTTATCAGCATGGGGGATGAATCGAGGGCCACAAACCTGCAAGTCCTAACAGGGTCACACCAGGAGAGAGCTGCATGTCTCTGCCGTACCAGTGAGAAAGTGAGACTCAGACAGACAGCAGATGTACCCAAACATCGCACATGTGAGGTGAGGGGTGAGGTGAGGACTCAGATGAAAATTTTCATGATCCATGCATCCTACAACTTTTCAAAATCATCTAAGGCTGACATATTCCACAGGCATACTAATCTGTGTTCTCTCTAAAAGCATAACATTTATTATGTGTCTGGAACTATTCTAAACACTACATAAATATCACCTGACTTAATCCTTCTATGAGCTCTCAAGGTAGGTTCCACCTCTATTCACAAACGAGGAGGTTGAAACTTCAAGCAATGAAGTAACTTTTCCAGGGCCAGCAGCAAAGTAGCATCTCGGTTAGGTTTGCACCCAGAACTGGCCTCCCTGTATCTACTGAGCATTGTTCAGTTGGAGGCCAGAGAATAGTTAACAGGCTGTGGAGACAGTGAGAAACTTAAGGCATTTCACAAAGAATTGGTCCTGGTAAGACACTGGGCTCCAAAGGTGTCATGTTGATACCCAACTAGGAAACAGTCTCCATGGCAGTCTTAGCTCTGCCACAACATGGCAACCAGCCAAGGTCAACTCCAGGGAACTGGGTTCACTTTGCCCCAACCCTGCCCCGGGGTTAGTCATTGCAGCAGCCACCCAATCCTCAACTGTGAAAGTGACTGCCAGGCAGGTGTGTGTCTCAGCCATTTAGGTAGGGCTGCTATTTTCCAGGAAGAGGACTGCAACTCCAAAGCCTTGCCAGCCCCAGAGGTAATGCACCCCAGCTGCTACTGCAGCCCCCACCAGTTCTGCACGAGATCACGCCAAGGGCAGCCCGTGGGTCATGTGTCTAGACAGTCAGACTGAAAATGGGGCTCAGCATCTTGGGAGACGTTTCCTGAATTCCTCCCACCTTCGGGAATGGAAACTGAACTAGCAGGGAATTCACTCTAATTACTGGAAAGTAAGAGGAATTGAACAAGAGCTCCTCAAGGCTGAGCTCTTTCATAGGGTTTTTAGAACACGCCCCCTCTCATTCAACTCTTCAATGAGCAATCCTGAAGCAGCAACCAAGTGCCAGTGCCCAGCCGGGCACTGTGCACAGACAGGCATAGACTTGAGCCCTACCCTGCAGCAGTGCCTATCTAATTGAGAAGTGAATGGGCACGCTCAGGGCATGACATCATAGGGGTCAGTGATTGGGTAGCTTTGGCCCCAGGCTACCCAGAGCCCTTCATGGACATAGACAAGGCTCTGGACAAAGCACAGGGTAAATTCCTCTGCCTTCTCTATATGGCAGGGCCCAGGTAAAAGGCTACCTCCTTCAGGAAACAGGACTCCCTCAGGACACAGGATGGCCGTCATCCCCTATCAGTGGAGGTAGAAACAGCAAACCAGAGAGAGAAGCAGCTCCTGGCTTTTTCTCCTATAAGACTCTGCACTTGTTTCACTCATAAAATAACACGCAAGGGATGTGTGTGTGTGTGTGTGTGTGTGTCTGTGTGTGTGTATGTGTCTGTGTGTGTAAGAATGCACATGGGTACTTCAAAAATTTATGGAAAACAGAAATAAAAGATAAGCTTATTTCAGCGCAAAAAACATTTGAAAGCTGTGCACAATTTTTTTCATAATATGCTTTTTCCATGATGGCTTCTCATGTGTGTGTATGTGCGTGTGTGTGTGTTCCCTTGCTCTTTATTTCCCACATTTCTTTTAAGAAATAGCCAGGGATAATGAATAAGAAGTCTCTGGACTCGGACATTCACATGTGAGCCCTGTATAATCTTGATCCAGTTCCATTTAGCTCACTGGCACAACAACAGTTACTCAAGGAGGCTGCATGGGTTCAATCAACTGATCCACACTGATCACTTGGCCCAGCTTTGGACTGTTAGCGTTACCATGAATGAAGGCAACGTCTACCACTGCTTGCTATGGTCCACTGTGGGTAAGAATCCCTGCATGAAGTATACACTTCAGAAATGCCTGATGCTCCAGTGACATTTTGACAAGGGGTAGAGGGTAGGTATGTGTCATTGTTTGTAGATCCTTTTTATTTTTATTGGTGAGGTTATATACATATGTGTGTGTGTGCCTCATAAAATTTATCATTTTAATTGTATTAAAATGCATGTAGCATAACTTTTCATTTGGCTCAGCTAACATTTGGGGTGGCAGTTAACACCGCTTGGGATGCTCTCATCCCCAGCAAACACCCCTGACTCTTCCACTTCAGATCCAGCTTTTCACTAAGCTGCACCCCAGGGACAATCAATAACTGTGCAAGCACTTGGGTCCCTGACATGCACATGGGGGACCTGGATGCAATTCCATTCTCTTGGCATCATCTTGACCCACCGTGGCCTTTGTGCTTGAAGAGTGAACCAGTGGGTGGAACATCCTTATGTCTATCTGCCTTTCAAAATAAATCATTTCTTTTAGTTTATCATTTGACCTAGTTCTAAGTGTACCAGCCAGTGGCAGTGAGCATCCTCACAATGTGGTACAGTCACCTCCATGCATCGCCAGACCCTTTCCATCAACCCAGACAGAAACCCTACTCATGAACTCCCTGCTCATCCTGCTCCTCTCCTAGCCAGTCCCTAGTAACCACTCTTCTATTTTTGAAATCTCTACATATTTGTCTATTGTAGTCTCTAGTATGAGGGGACGTCTGATATTCTTTTGCAACTGGTTTACTTCCATTAGTACACTGTTTTCAAACTTCATACACACTGTAGCAAGCATCTGAATTATCTTCTTTTTCTAAAAAAAAGAGATTTATTTGTTTTTATTACAAAGTCAGGTTTTTTAAAAAAAGAAATAAAAATAGCAAAAGCTAAAAAAAACAAAAAAAAAGAAAGAAAGAAAGGCAGATTTACAGACAGAAGGAGAGACAGGGAAAAAAAAAATCTTCCATCAGCTGGTTTATTCCCAAAATGGCCACAAAAATGGCCAGAACTGAGCCTGTTTGAAGCCAGAAGCCAGGAACTTCTCTCTGGTCTTCCACGTGGGTATAGGGTTTCAAGACTTTGGACCATTCTCTGTTGCTTTGGCCGGCCATAAGCAGGGAGCTGGATGGTAAGCAGAGTAGCCAGGACAAGAATCAGCAATCCATATAGGATGTTGGTGCTTGCAAGGGGGAGTTACAGCCAATTTGGCACTGGCTAAACAAATAAATAAGGAAGAGCACAAGGCCCTCTTTTGAAAAGTCTGGATAATACTCTGCTACATGTGTTTAGCACATTTTACTTATCCATTTACCTACTCATGGCTTTTGGACCTACTGCTTTTGACTATTGCAATGGCTGTTGCTTTGAGCATTACTGTGGCACTGTTCATGTCACTACTTTCAGTCCTTTGGAGTGTATCTGGAAAAGTGGCATGGCTGGATCAACATCTCATTTTTTGAGTAGGCTCCATAGTGTCTTCTCTGGCAGCTGCACTATGTTCCATTCATACTGGGGGAAATGTGTTCTTGAGACCTTAAAGTGGGACTGGAAGAAGAGTGTGCAGTGTACTCTGACAGTCCCTAGCCCCTTACTGGGGAGACATTCCCTAAAACAATAGAAGCAGAGTGGAGATGACCTGGGGCAAGCCTCCCACCTTTTGAGATACTCGGTGTGGTAGGGGCCCAAAAGTCTCACCGGAAGGAAGGTGTGCATACAGAAAGGCATGCAGGAGGCCCCAGGGAAGGTAACAAGGATGTGACAGGGCGCTCTGGTGGATGTGATTGTTGCTTTTCCATGTGCTGGGGCAGTAGGGCAGGTGGGGAATCCCCAAAATCAGATGCAAGTCCAGGGAAGAAGACTGGGTTCACTCCGCATGCACAGTCAGAAGACTTTCGCTGGAGTTGTGCAAAGAAGGACTGGATGGGAAGTTCCAGCGTATAGGAAAGCAGGCTCAATGGCCCCTGTGATCCCATAGAGCAAAACCTATGACACACAGACCGGTGGTTGGATCCCCCTCATACACATTTGAAGGCAGAGATCCTACAGCTTGCTCAACAGGAATGCCCACATCCAGGCACATTCTGTCCCTGCTTCTTTGAAACCCGAACTGGCACAGACACTGCCATTTACTGACAAAGGGTCTGTGTGATTCTAAGCTCACATGGCTCCTGTCTACCTTTTCCATTGGAAATGAAACCCTGTGTGTGCAAAGGAGAGCTGCAGAGAATGCATTTGAGAAACAGTGCAAAGGTGGGGGAAGGAACTCTCCAGTTTGAACTTGAAGGGCTCTCAGAGGAGTCTCACAGCCCACCCCTGCCCCTGCCCCAGTCCTAGCTGCTAGGCCACAGAGCAAACCTTAACTCCAAGCCTTGCCTTTTGAAATTCAGCCCCCTGCTGAGTCCATTCTCTCTCCTGAGCTCTTCTCTCTTTCCAACCACTGAACTCTGCTCCTGGTCCTGCACATTTCCTGGGATACCTGCTCTGATTCACCCCACCTACACAGATATAAACCCTACCTACCTACCTCTTTATAGAGCATCCAGAAATTCCACAAAGATCTCCTTCTTCCATAAACCTCATACCCTGAGATCCTGCTTAATGCAGTCATTCATAGATATTTATTTACCAAGGACACAGTCAGCCCTGGGACTGTTCTAGGCACTGGGGATACATCAATAAACACCGGCAACATCTCAGCTACCATTGAGCTCATATTGTAGCCAGAGACATCAAAATACACAGAGAAACAAATAAATACATAAAAGCACTTGCTATGGGGATGATTGCTGTGAAAATAATCAAGCAGGATACAACAGTGGCCTCTCTGTAGAATGGCCAGGGAGGCCCTCACTGAGAAGCAATATTTGATCCAAGACCTAAATTATGAGAGGATCTGGGAGACATTTCCAGGCAACTGTAAAGGCAAATGTCCCTGGGCACATTTGTTCAGTTAAACAAGCAAGAAGGTGGCTCTTGCGGCTGGACATGGAGTACAGGGGAACGTGGATGATGGGGAGACAGGCAGGGGACCATGGCTGGGGACTAATTTGGGAAGTCATTTCAGGGTGTTCCTCATGGAAGGATCTGACTTATGATGTCCAAAATCATTGGTCAGGCTGCTTCAAATGGAACGGCCTTCGGAGGGAAAAGGTGGGGATATGGACATTCATCAGGAGTCAAACATAACTGAGCAGGAAAGAGAAGAGAGAAGTGGGCCTGCAAAGAAGTGAGTCCCATCTAGAATTGACTTTGAAGAAATGGCATCCTGAGGATTAGAAAAAACCTGGTGGAGCAAAGAGCACCCCTTTGGGTTACTGAGTTGTGGAGAAGGAGTCCTCTCCCAAACACAGGAAAAGGATTTTCCAGGCCATGTTTCATAAAGACTCAGAAGCAAGAAAGTCAAGGGTGCTTTGGGGGGGGCATGGCAGCTATGAACATCTGTGAGTTTTGAGGAATGACCAGTGAGAGGTAGGACAGTGAGTACTTAGGGCATGCAAGGGAAGAGCTTGCTTTCTAATTCTTAGGGTGATAGGGAGCTAGGGAAGATGCTAGCATGACCAAGTTTCTCAGTATGTTTACATTAGGACCACTCCCAGGAGCCCCAATATTGAGGTGTGAAGATACTACCACAAGTATTCGGTGGTGTTTCTGTAGAAGTTTCCTGATATTTGGCAATTATAGATTCTCCTCTTCCTGTGCCAAAGGCAGCTGGATTTCCCGGTTGAGTTCTTTTCTGGAATGTGTTCTACCTGCAAGTTCCTTGGACATCCAGATACCTGGGGATAAGTGTCTAATCATGAGTCCCAGTCCAGCCTTCACTGCCTAGTATACCTCACCAACCCATGCTCAGCCATGTTCACAGATAAGCTCAAGCCACGTGCCTGTGGCACTTTTCCCAGTCACTATGGGGAGTGGTTTCTGGCACAACTGCACACGGACATCAGTTGCTCAGACTTTTCTGGCCCTTTTGTGTTCACTTCTGCCATGGCCCCATCTCCCAGACTTTTGACTCAAGGCAAAAAGCTTGCACTGGGCCTCAGTTTCCTTTTCTAAAAAGGAAAACAAGTGGACTTGGGAATTTGAGATGTTTTCCAGGTCTGGAGCTGCTGACCTGCTTGCTTTGCACATCCACCCGTGGTGCGGGAGACCATAGGCACTGTGTCTGCATGGAGCCCACTCACCCAGTGGGCCTAGTCCCATCAGCTGACACCCCGTTGGATCCACGGAAGGGAGAAGCAGAAACCTGCCAGGATCTGCTGTGCCCTGGGTGATCTGGAAAATACCTGCAGTACCTGAATGCCCAACCCACATGCTCTGAACATTGCAGGAACCACCATGCACCTGTCACCTGGCTGCAAGGTGACTCTAGGAGTCTTTGTCTCATCATCAGCAAGATGGGACACACAATGCTATTTTTAGGGGTATTATAGAGGGTAAGTAACCCAAGGACAAAGTGTGCCTGGCTCAAAGAAGAACCTCCTGAAATAGTTGGCTGGGGTAGGAGTTGGGAGGAGAGATAGAATCAGCAGCTCTGCCTCCTCCCTCAGCCCTCAGAGCCATGGTTGGGTAGGTGGGGCCCAGACCTGCACCCAAGATTAGTTGGCTCTTGGTGGCCAGTCGGCCCAGGGCTTCCTAAGGGCATCTGTATAGCATGCTTCCAAGGCAGCCTGAGCAGCCAGACCAGTGAATTTCCACGAGCCAGGCGACCTGACTCTGGTGCTCACACCTCAGGAATCTGAGGCACTGGCCAAGCTTAGGCTGCAGGAAGGGGAGGTGAGTGCTGGTCAGCTGCATGTCCTGGAGCAACGGCCCTCCAGAGGGGAAAGGTAAATACGGAGAGTCTTGCTGGGGCTTGCTCATAAGGAGACACCTCCCCGGGGATATCCTGGGATCCCATGCTGGAGTGTCTTGTTCAAGTCTCAGCTCTGCTTCCAATTCAAGCTTCCTGCTATGGCACACCTTGGGAGGCAGCAGGGGATGGCTCATACCTAAGCCTCTGTCCCCTAGACAGGACACACTGATCAAGTTCCAGGCTGTAGGCTTCAGAAGGCTGTTGAAGGCATTTAGAAAGTGAACAAATTAATGGAAGGTCTCTCTCTCTCTCTCTCTCCTCCAAGGTCTTCGCTGGACAACTGAGCTTGAGCATCTGGCCCAGCAGAGATACCTCCTCCAGGAAGCCTACAGGAATGACACCAATGCCTCATGAGTTCTCCCCCAACTCTGCGTGCTCAGGCATGACTTTGCCCTCATGCCAAGTACTTATAATGCACCCTGGTTTGTACACGCTTGCTTTTATTCAGATTATATGTCTCCATCAGTAAAAGCACAAAGAAGGAGGAGAGGAGTATACATTTATTGAGTCCCTCCTGTGTACTTGGCCTCCAATTTTCTAGCAGCGCTCCAAGGCAAGGACCACTCATAAGCCCTTGAGACAGGCTCAAAGAGGTAAACGTTTTGTTACTGGAACCCAAATCCACTGTGTTTTCCTTTCTTTTAAAAATATTTATTTATTCAACAGGTGAAGTATGCATATGAGAGAGAGAAAGAGAGATTCTATCCACTGATTGATTCCCCAAACGATCCCCAAAACAAAATCCAGGCACTCCATCCTGGTCTCCCAGGTGGATGGTAGTGGCCAAGCACTTCTGCTAACACATTATCTGCTGCCTTCCCAGGCACATTAGCAGGAAGCTGCACCAGAAACAGAACAGCCTGGCATTCTGGAATGGATGCATGCATCACAAGGTTTGCTCTACCGGATGAGCCACAGTGCCAGCTCCTGCTCTAAGCTTTTCTAAAAGTCACCTTTCCTTCCAGGCCCAGCTTCTCTGCAGCATACAAGGTCCTCCATGGGGAAGAAAATTGCCTTCTGTGCCTGCAGTGTGGTAAGTATGGGAAATGCTGCTTATCACACATCCCTCTCGCCTCCATGTCCATTGTAGCATATTCAGGGCTCTGAGAAGTTTTGTAGAGAAGACACCTGAGTCACCTGACTTGGCCCAGGCACCCTGAGACATACCTTAATCACATGATCATTTCTGACATCCCTCAAGGTCCCTGGGTATGAACTCTGAGACATGATATCTACAAGTGACAGATTACCCAAAAGGCAGGATTCAGGAACAAGCCATCTGCGAAACGTATACAGCAGGACATGAAGGTTGAATTAGACATGAGCAAGAGGGTGTCTGAGGAAGGATGTACCAGGTGGTGGAACAGATCAAGGAAAGACAGGGGGTGGGCAAGCAGGATGCCAGATCAGAGCAAGGTGACCACAACCCCAGGTGAAACCTAGCATCCCCAGGGCACGAAGTGTTCCCACCATCTTTGACCACAAAAGGTCATCATGAAAGCCCCAGCACAGTGATGGTGAGTCATGCCGTCTGGAGTTGCTGGCAGGAAGCAGTAGCTGAAATGACTCTGTGTGTCCTCATCGCCCAAGGGGACAGACAGCAAGTGGGGTAAGGGAGGTTAGTTAGCCCTGGGTTAGGCCACCAGGGGAGGAGTAGCTAGCCCTTTAGGCTGGCCATACATGTATCCTGCCACCTTCTCTCTGCCAACAGAAACATTGTCCATTCTGCACAGCCCCATCCTCCCACCCTCCACTGTACAGCTCATGTGTCAGGAAGTCCTCTTAAGACTCCATTCACTGCTATCCTGGGAATTAGGGAGTCCCAATGCAGCTTCCCTCCATGGAAAAGAGTCTGGAGACCTGATGCTGCTGCTGACATCAGGACTCAGAATTTTTGTATAAAGATGGGCAAGGACGTGGTCCTGACATATTCTGCTCAGGTGTGCGTGCACCAGAAGAGTTCGTGCCGTTGGGGCCCCACACTGCATAGCCCCGTCAGAAAGCTGCTGGAGGCGAAGGAGCCCAGCAGAGGACTCCCACAGATAAGAACCCGTCCATAGTTCTCAGGCTCATCCCTTAGGTTAGCCTGGAGCTCTGCTTCTCAAAGCAGCAGCAGCAGCACCACTTGGGAACAAGTTCAGAATTCAAACTCTTCCATATCACGTTTCTCAGTCCAGTCACTCAGCATGCAAACCCAGTCAAGACCTGAATTCAGCCTTGTGGTGATTCTTTTCCACATATTTGTATTTTTTTTTTCTTATCACTTTACTTGAAAGGTAAAGAGATAGAGCTATCCACTGGTTCACTCCCCATCTTCCCGCGGCAGCCAGACCAAGCTAGGCCAAGCCAAAGGCAATAGCTTAGTCTGGGTCTCCCACTTGGGTAGCAGGGGCCTACGTACTTGAGCCACCACCTGCTGTTTCCCAGGGTGTGCATAAGCAAGAAGCTGGATTGAAAGTGGAGCAGCTGGGATCAGAACCAGGCCATCCAACAGCATCCCAATTGTCTTAAATGCTGCATGGCAAGCCCATTTCCCTGCGGTGATGCTGGAGCACACTATAGTTTGAGAATCACCAACCCATCAGTCTGTGCTAATACTTGCTTCTCCGGAGAAAGAAATGTTCTTACCCGAGGCAGTGGCAAGTATCTCAGCCAGGACAAGTGTTCAGTCCCAGGACTCTCAGCCCACAAGCTCCAAAGCTGGGCCTCCACCGACCCAGTAAACCGCTCCCCTAGGACTCCAGGATTCCTGCTCTTTAGGGGGAATAGCTTCCCCACAGCAAGACAGGGCTGTCTGCTCTGGGGACTGAGAAAGCTGCCTGCTTAGCCCCAAGATGGTCTTAATTGGCTCATTAATAGCTGTGATTAGCGAGAATGGAGAAGCCTTGATCTTTGAAGTCCCTGGGCTGTGCTAGAAGCTCCTGCAGGGGGGCTTGCTGTGGCTAATTAGAGCTGAGCTGTGTTTCCTGTCAAGGACCCAGAGTGTTAATGGCTCAAGCAAGAAAAATTAAGCTTCAATTTCCATTCTGGGGTAATGGATAGAGCCTAAGGAATGAAGAGGAGAAGAAAAGGCTTTTTAAAGGCACAGAATCCCCAAGCTGGAAGCAGAGCTCCAGGTCAGTTCTGAATCAGGTAGCCAAAGAGGTGCTTCTGGCCTGGGAGGCGGTGCGGGGGGGAGGGGAAGAGGGGAACACGGGATGAGGAGGGCAGGCTGGGATGCCCACAGTGGCAGTCCCAGGCAGGCCATCACCTTCATTTGTGCTGTGACTGTGATTTCTGAACATTTTGCCTTCCAGCCCCTGTTTGAACCTACTCAGGTGGGCGTGAACCATTAATGGTGAAGGAGCGATAAGTCAGTCCTGGTGTTAATAGGATCTCAGGGACTGTCAGGGCTCTGGTCCCAAAGGTCAAACCCACTGTGGCTCCCCTTCAGTGCTCTAACTACCCCTGCTAATTGATCAATCATCTTCCCTGAAGTACTCACAGTAGCCTGGATGCCACACCCTCTCCCTGACTCCTGGCTCACCCTGTGATCTTTCTCGTGCATGCGCTATGATATCTGTTGTGGAACCTTCACCGGAGCATACATCAGGCATTTGGACT
This sequence comes from Ochotona curzoniae, assembly GCF_017591425.1. Lineage (NCBI taxonomy): Eukaryota > Metazoa > Chordata > Mammalia > Lagomorpha > Ochotonidae > Ochotona > Ochotona curzoniae. The sequence goes on from NW_024465649.1 coordinate 17,619,555, forward strand.
TACAGCCGCTGAACTTGTGGGCCAAACAAACCTCTCTTGCCACAATTCGGAGCTTGTCTTGGATATTGTGTTGTAAAAAAAGTTGATTAACACACATTCATATGCAAGCTCCGCAGGTGTGCCAGTAGTGAGTCTGAAAGTTTGATGTCACCTCTGCCTCCCCAGAGCCAAGTGCTGCAGGGCCCAGCAATAATCGGTGAGTGTTGGCTGAGTGAATGAATGCATGGAGGGGCATTCTGATCCAGAAAATTGCTCTCTGTACTCTCCAAAGCAAAGCCAGTGCCTGTGGTTCTCTACTCCTCCTTCCCAGGAGTGGTGAGCAGGGGATGGGTGGAACAGTGTCAAAGGAACTCATGGAAGGGCTTCCCAATGCAAGTAATACTCACAAGAGGCAGGAACTTGCACCCAGTCTCAGGAATATACCTTCCTCGGCAGAGAAAGAGTTAACCTACTTGCTTTGGCCTTCCCTAGCCCGCTCAGCCCCTTCCCCTCCAGAACTTAAACCAAATTAGAAGGGAGTCACTGATGATTGGTTCTTTCAGGCCAGGCAGAGCAAACAAGGCCATGGGTAGGGCTGGGTCTAACCCAGCTGAGAGCCCTGTAAGGCAGAGCAGAAAGGGCCAAATGACCACTGCCACCTAAGTGCCCTCCACATAGTTTGGGTTGAGGGAGATTGGCCAGTGCAAGGGCCTACTCAGATGCTTATAGCTGCCCTGGGTTTTATATGTTCCTCAGGAGACTATGTATCCTTGGCGGCCTAGCAATGAAGGTCAACATGATGAAAAGGAGAATGAACCAAGAGGCCTTGGCTCTTTCATTGACCTTGCTGCTTCCTCAAAATACATGCAATCCATGGAATGGGACAGTAACACCACCAGGGTTATTGGGACATGCAATGAGAAGGTCCAAGGTTTGACGTTCTGAATTACTCCAGGACACTGTTGTGTAGCACACTACCATAAAGACTGGAAGTGGTGACACCTGTGGAAAGAAAAACTGCATCACCTACGGGGATGCGAAACTCACTTCCCCAGCACACACTCGGTGGCAGGTCCTGTCTATAGCACAGTACCATGTGTGACTTCACCAATGTTCACAGTCCAAATTCAGAGCAGGGAGTAACCCCATGAAAGAGATGGGGAAACTGAGGCCAAGAAGACTCGAAGAGCACCAGGTGCTCCCTGGTGGTCTCAATGGCCAAGGCTGAGCCAGGTTTGAAACCCTCGGCTCCCAGACCCTTCCCATTCATGCTACCTCCCCAAGTTACAGACACCCCAGCTCCATCTCAGCTGTAAATATGTGCCCTCTCTTTGCCACATCCTTGCTGCTGTGCCTGCCGGTATCCTACCCACCCTTCCAAGAGCTACTCAGCAAGCACATGCCCATCCCTCCCCAGGACCACCTCATCCAAGAGCCGCTGCTTCTGTTATGGTTGCAATTAGCAGAGCAGCACGGACTGCAGCCTGCCTTCTATTGGAAAGAATTACACGAACCTGTCCTTCTCCTTCCAAACTGGGAACCCTGGGAAGACTCAACCTTGTTGTACTCATCTCTGAGCTCCTATACACCACCCAGACACACAGCTCAGGTCAGAGCCATGCGCACAAGAGAGACACAGAAAAGATGCAACGTCCATCTGTCCCTTCTTCAGGCTGTTGCCTACCTGGGTGGGAAAAGTAGACTTGATCAGTGCTTCCAAATGGCTGGGCTTAAGTCTTAGCCAGCCAGCTGCCCTTGCTACTCTTCTGACCTTTTTCCAGCAACACTGGCCTCTCTTGTTCTTCCTTCAGGACACTGACCAGCCCTGCACAGGACCTTTGCAGCTGCTGCTTTCTCCACCTGAAATGATCTTTCCCCAGATCTTCTCATGGCTCCTTGCTTCACCTTTCCTGACCACAAACAAACAAAAACTTCTCCCTCTCTCATCCAGCATTCTCCATTCCCTTCTTCTGCTTTATTTCTTTCTGTGGCATTTATCAACATCTGAGGTTACATCAGAATTATCTGAGGAGTTTATTATAAAATACAGAATCCTGGCCCTCACTGCTCCACATAAATCCAGATCCCAGCAGTGGACATGGGACACTGGCCATTTGTATTTGATAAACACCCTCTTGGCAATTCTACAGCACAAACAAGACTGGAAATGAAAGAAACCAAGATACTTCCATCAACCAATCCTGGCCTCAACCCTCCCCCACCTGCCAATGTTTTCTGGCACTGAATGGAACTGTCCACTGCACTCCCCAAACAGAATCCATTTTGGATTACTGCCCAGCTTTGGCTTACTCTGTCAGTGTGTCTCAGTGGCCTCCCCAGGATCTCAACTCACTCTCCAGGGCTCTGTGGTGACATCACCATCTTAAGGAGGCCTATCTGTTCCTTTTTTGTGCCCTGCCTGTGTCTGAGTCCCTAGCTCCCTCCTCCTGGCAGGATCTTGCACAGTCCTTCGGTACAGGACTCACTACCCTTTTGTTAGAATCAGTCCTCCAGAGACTTGTCCTCTGCAGCCAACCACAACTCTGCCTGAGATACCAACAGAACAGAATGAATGGGCACTCCCAGTGCCCAGGTCCAGGCAGTACCTGGCTCATGGCCATTGCTTCCTTAACCTGAGTGTGCAAGTGGACACCCTGACGAATATGTGAGTAGTGAGGTGGATGCATGCTCAGCAAAGCCACAAGTTGGAAGACTGGTAGACTTGATTTTCAAACTAAACTCCCATGGTGTGGTTTTACCTAAGTGCAGCCTATCTTCATTACCACCTCATACCTGCTCTTAGGATGCACGAGACCATGAAACTCCCTTCTATCCATCCATCATTGGATGTGACCCTGCCTAGCTGGGGAGCCCTGTTCTTCCCAAAGGCCTTCCCTTGTTTGAATGGGACCCCAAATCTCCTGCCATGCAGGTTCCTGATATACCAGTGATCCTTGAATAGTATTTTTGTTCATGGAAAGGACATTCTCTCATGTTCCTTACACTGGGTGACACAGCCTCTACACCAGTGTAGCTACTACACCGTGGAATGCAAGGCAACCTGCCCCTGATGGTGCTTGAGCAGAAAGGAAAAGCCCCCCTACACACACACACACACACACACTCATAGAGAAGTGACTGGACAGCACTCATATTTGGCACGGACCATCAGAGGCTGCTGGGTGTGGCCTCCTCCCTCTGCAGATGACCAGAGAAGTCTGCAACCATCAATACACTCGCATAAAGTCTCCTGGCCTTTGTGGGGTCAGCTCCGTTCAGTGCGAGGCTGCCCCTTCCCCACCTCTCACCCCTCGCCTGCCAGGGAACGGCTGCACTTCCTCTGAACAAGGGCCGTGGTTTATGTTGGCTGGGCCCCCTCAGCGCCAAGCTCTCCAGGGCCGCCAAGTGCCCTGTCGGCCAGCAGCTGAGGCCTGTCTGGCAGGACATATTTGGATGATGAAGCCATGCTGTGTGTTAAACTAGGCCCAAGAAAGAGCAGCTTGACTTGGATGTCCACCAAAGGCTGCCAGGCTTGGCTCCTATCCATGAGTTGGGCAACAAGGCTGTCTGGCAGTGGATGGGGCAGTGCTTCCTTGGCAAGCGGGGTGAGGCTGGTCCGGTAGAGCATAACCCTGGGGCAAGCTGTCCTCTCCAAGCTTGGCTGGCCCAGCCAGTATGAGCAGGGAGAGAACCCAGCACCAGGAACCAGCAGATGGGAACTTAGACACAGCTCCAGCACTGACTCCTTTTGGGTGACCCTGGGCCAGTTGCTTGTCTTCCTACTTGCATTGTAACTTCTCATCTGTAAAGTGGGAAGGGTTTCCTTGCCTGCCTAAGGGAATGCATGAGAGATCTGAAAGGGACCTACTCTCTTAAAGCCTCAGCTTCCTCATCCATAAAATGGCCAACCATGGCATTTTCCTCCTAGAGCTGTGAGTGCCTGGGCCAGAGCAGGGCTACCTCAGGCATTGCTGTCAATAGGACCACAGTTACATGTGCGCAGCCTTCCCACCTCCCTGAGTCTCCATAGGGGTTGGTCTGAAAATCAAATATTTTTTAAAATTGATTAATTAGTTAATTTAAATGATCTTACTTAGTTGATTAGGGTACAAAGGGTCAAGGGCTACAGGGTGGAAGTGGGTAATACCATTGTTTCCACACTAATATATTTTTTCTCCATGTATCTGGGTTCAGGGGAGAAACAAAGGGAAAAGTCCCACCCAGCCTCCCACCCATCCCAAGTCCCCAATGTAAGGCACACTCCGAGGGTCCTGCTCAAGCAGTTTTGATAGTTCAACATTTCTGAATTGTTGCCAATTGCACCATTCCAATTGCAGTGAAATCTATTCATAATCCACTGGCTGACATAGTCTCTTCATGGTTGGGGTTCTGAGTGGGATCTCCAAAGAAACTTTATCTGAAATGATCCCAAACCTGATGCTTGGGTGAATTTGCTAGTACAGGGTTCAGGACAGTTCATCACCCCAATCACCTTTTGCACATGCTGGTCATTGCTGGGTCAGTTCTGTTTCCAGCCCTGTCATCCACTTGAACCAATGGGTGTTGTAGTCCAGCTCGATCCTACCCACTTCATACTTGGTCCTCACGTAAACCAGTGGGAGCTGAAGCCTGGTTGGGGCGACTCCCCATAACCCCCACCAGGCCTGCTCCCTACCCTGGTTCCCATGCATGCCAGTATGTACCGCAGACTTGTTCAGTCTGTCCCACATCCCTTCTAGCTCTGGTACTTGTCAATGGGCATTAAAGCTTAGTTCAACCCAACCAACCTACCATCCAGCCCCCACACACATACTGGCAGGTGCCTTTCTGTCTAACCACCCCTGCCCCGTCCTGGTTTTCGTGCTTCCCAGTGGGAGTGGCAACCCCGAAGGAGGTGCCCACTATCTCCCTACTAGGCCACTTCAACTTCTGGATTGTGCACTCTCCAGGTGGTTCTGGCATTTAACTTAACAGAATTAATCCCCAGTGCCAGTCTCTTCCATCTGATGATGTAGCAAAGCCCAACCAACCCTCACCCACTCTAATTTTTGCTTGCACCAATCGGAACAGTCAGCCCAATCTGGCCCTTCCCCATTCTAGCTCACATGAGACCCTCAGGTGTTGTAGCCCTACCTGGTCTGGTCTGTCCCCATTCCAACTCATGCTCTCCAGTGGGAGTGGGTGTCCAGCAGGGGAGCCCACATTCCCCTTCTGGCTTTGCCTGCCTCCCCCCACCCCCACGTGTGCTGTTTTGGGCGCTGCAACCACATCTGGTACGGCTCACCTCAACTTGGCATTCCTTAATGTGCATTGGTATGTGATGTGACTAAAACTGGCCTGACCCACACTCTATGGTGGTGCTTGGATTCGCCAGCAGTTGATGTGACCAAGTTCAGCCTGGTCTACCCCCCACCTATGCCATATGTATGATAGCGGATATCTTCCTCTCGCCTGGTCTGGGTTGCTCCATATCATGGTTCTTGTGCTCACCTGAAGGGGCTGTGTTCTGATAGAGGAATTTCCCAAGCTCCTCCTTCAGAACCTCTCCCTATGCCAGATCTTGCACTTACTGGTGGTTCCATGGGCCAGCCCTCATTGCTGGCCTTCAATCTATACCAGTTCTTGGTGTTGGCTGTTTCATCCCAGCCAAGGCTTGTCCATACCCAGACACTGCTCACACATGGCTCAGTAGGGGCAGAGCCCCAGCCTAGTCCGTCCTACATCTACCCAGGTTCTCCAGAGTGCCAGAAGGTGAAGCCTTCTACCCTAGCTTGCTGTGCTCAGCCCCAGTCCACAATTGTGCCTAGGGAGATTGCAGCCAAATCCGGACCAGAACGCAGCCCCCACTCCAGCCCCTGCACCAACCAGTGGGAATCCCAACCCAACAAGGGTGCTCTTTTACAGCTCCCCAACCGAGTCTATTCCCAGCCATAGGTTGCACGTGTGCCAGTGTGTGCTCTGACCCAGTTAGCTTAGCCCCTCACCTGTTTCAACCTTTGCCTTCGATGCTGTGGCATAGTATCCCTGCCTCATGCAGACCAGTTGGTGTAAGAGCCTAGATCAGAATGACATGTGCTCCATCCTGATTTCTATTCTTTTTTTGTGAGTTGAAGTTTGCTCGGTCCTGCCCGGTCCGGCCCCTTCCAGTTGCAGCTTGGCCCAACCCACATCCTATTTTAGGATGCACCTTTCGGTGCTGCTGCCTTGACCTGCCCAGACTGCCATCAGTTCCTTTACCCCTAAGTGATTGCAGGGACCATGGTCACTCCTAGCTTAGCCCATCACCACCCCAGCTCGAGAGCTAACTTGCGGGACTTGTATTTCCACAGAGTTGGGCCCACACTTTCTCCACAGAGTTTAACCCCGGACCAAGTTCTCTCACATGCTAGTTAGTGTCTTGACCCCGCCAAATGTGACCAGTCCACTATTCCACCACCCAGTCAAGTAATGGTACCTAGCCCTGCCAAACAGGCCCCTATCCATAGCTTTGGTATGGACCGCGGTGTGGTAGTCTGTGATGCTCTATGCTAACAGCCCATGTCAGGATTCCTAATTTGACTGTGAATCAGTCTGGCCCAAATAAATCTTATGGACACTCCCCTCCAAACCTTCAGGTCTCAGTCCCCACATTTGCCTGAAAGTTACATGACCCTGCTACTGGGAATCACCCAGATTTCATCTCTCACCTACACTAAAGCTGGTCTTATTCATGGGTATCCCTAAACATCAATTTTATATCCTAAAAACCTCAGAGCTCGCTGTTGGTCAGCCAGCAGGCAGAGCCTGGCACCATTCAGTGCACTGGCCGCCCAAAGCCAAGGACTCAGTTACTGCCTTTCGGCAGTGGCTTTGACCTGAGTCCCCAGCCTTGGATCCAGCCTGGCAGGGGCACCCCTCACAGCCGCCACACTGTGGGGAGCTGCAAGCCTCCCCCTACCCCAAGGCCTGGCCCCTCCCTCCAAAACCTGGCGGCAGGGCGGAGCTAGGACTTTAAAACCAAATTTTGAAACTGAGGCTCAGTAAGTAATTTATGTACACAGGAACAAATACAAGTTGGTGGATTTTACTTTAGAACATCTGAGCTTAAAGTACAGGCACTATTATAAAAAAACCCACCTACTGCCCACTTTCAGACCTTGCTTTGGATGGTGGGTGTGCCACCCAGAACGATCCCAGTGAGGCCAGATAGAGCTACAATTGCCTCTCCAAATAAATTGGAGATGTTGTTATAGAATCCCCAAACCTGGTTTTGCTTGTTCATTGCATAGAAAGCCAATCATTGACTTCAGGGTGATGGAAGAAATTAGGCAAATTATTGCAAAATCCGGAGCAAGGAGCTGGGCAGTTGTTGCTTAATTCTGGATCCCCGAGGAATACAGGGTGAAGGTCCTTATAGATTGAAATTGGGGCTGAGAGGTGCATTTTCAACTTGTGTCCAAGTTCCTAGCTGGCCAGTTGGTGCTTGTGCCAACCAGGTGGATTTCAGTTGATCTGGCAAAGCTACATGTAAGAAATGACTACCTTCTGCGCAGATTGGAATTCCCTAAACAAAACCCTCTGGACAGTATTGGTTAGTGAGATTTTATCCATCAGAAAAACAAATGACAATTCTTGAGTCCAGAGAGAAGAACCTAGTAGGTCCAGCTGTAAAACTGTCTCAACTTAGTGAGTTTCTTTTGACAAAGGACAGACAAGGGCACCTTGGGATAAGAGAAACACACAAGAGGTTGAGTCCTGCCTTTACATTCAGTGTCCTGTCTCATTACGTTGAATGTAGCACTTCTGGGGGGGAAAAAAAACCAAACTTTTAGGAGAAGAGATAAAACACAAAGTGAGAAAGGACTGTCCTGAGCCCCCCAGGAAGCCATGTGCAGGCCCTGAAAAAATGGCCATAGGTTTCCAGTGTGGGCCAGACCTATCTCAGGTGCATGGCAACCCCTTCCAGGCCTCACAGCTTTCTTGCTCATCTGTTCCTACTTCCCCTAGCTGTGCCAGGTGAGGCTCAGACCGGGAGAAGCAACACAAGTTATTTCAGTCCCAGTGCTGTCACTGACTTTCTACAACACTTTGGGAAGCACTTTCAGCTCCCTGGGCCTGACTGTATCTGCTGGAAAATGGAAGTGCCATGGGCATCCTTCTCACACAAGTTTTGGCTCCTATAAACTTTTGGGCTATGGGATGACTGATGCCTATTGGCTGCGTGTTTTCTTCTATTTCTGCAGCGCTCCTAAACCAAAGAAAAAGCAAAAACAAACAATCCCCATCTTCATCTTCTGATGACTGTGGAACACCCAGGGGAGAGGGAATGCACGGAGGATGGCTCCGGAGCCCACATGAAGCCACAGCTCTGAGTCTGCCTGGGGAGGAGGGCAAACCCAGGCCTGCACCGAGCCCTGTGAACATGAGAGCCTGTAAGTCCCAGAGAAATAAACAAGCTTCAGAGTGAGAGGGGAGCCAGCGGAAGTCAGCAAGCTCAGAGGAACTTGAGAGATGGTGTTTGGATCTTTAACGCACCATGTTAATTCATCTGGGCTATCAGAGCCCAAATCTAAAGATTCAAATATCTGCCTTAGCATTTTTTTTTTTAATCTGGAATCTTCCACTACCCCCATTACTGTCCTTCCTTCTGAGGATGTGGGAGCCTATCTGTAATTTACTTTGCTCTCACTTTGACCTCTTCTCCAAAATCCTGAGCCTGGAAGGGTACTGCATGGAGCGCCTCTCTGACATCATTAGCATGCCCTGGACAGGGCCCCCAGGCAGACTCTGCCACGCTCAGGAGCTAGGCCTGTGGGAGCAGATGGCAGGTGTCCATTTCAGTTAAACTCATGCACGCACATGTAACTTACGGGCTGCAGAGAAGACAGATCAGAGGCAATCCATCCAGCTCCAGCCCAGCTGGCTGTGACCTTAGAGGAGAGAGGCTGCACAGAACATTGGAGCACTCAGATAAGGACACCCACGCAATCAGCTGATAAGGGAAGCCATATCTGCTCACTAATCAGCAGATGAGATCTCGCTAATGTCCCAGCTGCTGGGTGTGGGGAACCCTGAGGAAGCAGGACAGAAAGATGTGAGAATGGAACGAACACTAGCTTACACAAATTTAGTCACTGAAGGATGGGGTGGTGTCATGTCAAAGACATAAATTAAATTTAACTCTTGGTGTTATATGAAGAAAAACACCAGGATTTTCTGATTCTATACAAATTTCTTCTCGGGCCTGGCGTCATGGCCTAGCAGCTAAAGTGCTTACCTTGAACGCTCCAGGATCCCATATGGGCACTGGTGCTAATCCCAGCAGCTCCACTTCCCATCCAGCTCCCTGCTTGTGGCCTGGGAAAGCAGTCGAGGACGGCCTAAGGCCTTGGGACCCTGCATCCGCATGGGAGACCTGGAAGAGGTTCCTGGCTCCTGGCTTCGGATCAGCATAGCACTGGCCGTTGCGGTCACTTGGGGAGTGAATCATGAGACGAAAGATCTTCCTGTCTATCTCTCCTCCTCTCTGTATATCTGACTTTGTAATAAAAATAAATCAATCTTACAAAGAAAGAAATTTCTGTGTACACAGCTGAAACCAACCAAGCCAGGCAAGCTGTCTTCCTACCTCCTTTTTGTCCCCTTAGGTTTGCGGGCCAGTTCCTTCTACTATCTGTGATACGCTATGGGGAACAGTCACCCCTCTGCACTGTGCAAGCGTTACTACTTCCGACTGATTGTGTGCCAGTTCCTGTTCTCCAGCCCCTCCCTGTCTCGCCCACCTCCAGCTCCCATTCAGCAGTTACCACTACTCTAAGATTAGATGAAACTTTTTTTTTTTAACTTCCACACGTGAGAGAGGATGCTCTTTGTCTTTGTTTGGCTTCTTTCCAAAGTTCCATCAACGTAGCTGCAAAGATCAAGAATCCATTATTTTTTATGGCTGAATAATATTCTGTGGTATCTAGCTACCTACACATCTTATCCACTTTTTATCCCTTCATCTGTCAACAGACACTTAAGTTGATTTTCTATCTTGACTATTGTGAGTATTGCTGTGATAAATGTGCAGTGTGTGTTTCTCCTTCCTATGCTTATTCAGTTTCCTTTGTGGTTTCTATTTAAACCTTCCTAATGGCGGATGATACTGGGTATTTTCTGCATTCATTTGTTAGCCATTTGTAATTATTCGTTTGAGAATTGCTCAGATCCTTTGTCCACTTCATAACTTGATTGTTTCATTGTTGCTGAGTTTTTTTAGTACCATATGTATTCCTAATATTAATCCTCTGTCAAATGAAATATTTGCAAGCATTTTCTCCATTGTGTCAAATATCCAGTCACTCTGATGTTTCCTTTGCTGTCTGGAAAGCTCTTACTTTGATACAATCCCGTATTTCAGTTTTGTTAACTTTGCTTTTGGGGTTCTATCAAAAAAACCTATGGCCTAAAGTGATGTCTTCAAAGTATTTTCCCCATTTTCTGCTAATAATTTTAGTTTAGGGTCTTCCTTTGGAGCTCAATCCATTTTGAATTGATTTTATAGAGACACAGGGGCTCCTGATTCAATCTTCTGCATATACTATCCAGTTTTCTCAGTGTAAATTAGACTGTTCTTTCTCCAGTATAGAATGTTGATGCCTTCAACAAATATCCGTTGGCTTTCCAAGTGCGGATTCATTTCTGGAATCTCTATTCTGTTCCATTGTTCTGTGTGTCTTTGTCAGTGCCATGTTACTTGGCCACAATAGCTTGGTAGTAAGTTCTGAAACCAGCTATTATAGAGGCTGCAGCTTTGATCTTTTTGTTTGGGGTTGCTTTGGCCCCTTTGAGGATATTTGTGCTTAGTGCTATGCTTTTAAAACCACAGAAGGTCATCAGTTTGGCCAGTTTTTTTCCAGAATGAGGATGCATGAGGATGAAAAGCATTCTAAAAGGTTGACTATGAGTCATTAATTAAACCCCCAAAGTGCCTTCAGAGAAGACTGAAAGCCTTTACCCTGAAACACTGTGTCCAGGGCAGGTTTCCTCTGAAAGACTTCTCACACTTTGTCATTTTACTCTGAATGACTTAATTCCTCAGGTCCTAGGCTTGGTCTTTGTCTTTTCTTGTTCTATGGCCTCCTTGTAAGTGGTCTTACTCACACAATGACTTCAAGTGGTTATCTCCAGTGGGGATTTTTCTCCAAAGGGCTGCATCCACATGTTCTACTGTGAGCATTTCGGCTTGAGAATCCTAGAGGCCCTTACAACTAAACACAGTGGATTCCCTTTCCTATTCAATACTTTTATTTCAGACTAGTCATGAAAGAAGGGAGGGACGGAGAGAAAGAGAGGTGAAAACAGAAAGAAGAAAGGAAGGGGTGAGGATGGGGGAAGAGGGAAAAGGAAACAGAGAGAGGAAGGAAGACTTGAAGGAAGCTGGGATGCCCTCAACGGATGTCTCCTCTCAGCCTTCTTTCTAAAGTGCTTTCTAACTGGCTGGACCCAGTTCTGGGACCGAGAAGGCCTCCTGACATCTGGTTGGGATCTCCGAAGAGCAGCAACACTGATCACTGGGGAATGACACAGGGCAGGCGGAGGGCCTGGATGGGAAGCTGACCTTCACTGCAGAGCACTCATCCCAGTGTGTGGGTGTGTGTTTGTCATGTGTGATGTCCAGCTTTGCAGCATCAGCTCCATGAGACAGGGACAATTTCATGTTCATGCAACACAAAGGCACCCACAGAGAAGGCAGTCAGTAACATTTGCACCATAGTAGCCACAACACAGAAAGGATCTAGAAATTAATGGAGCCAAGAATACAATGGACCTCTGTACAGAAGAATATAACACTACTGCAGCACACAGAAGATGATGTGATTAAGTAGACAGACATTCCTGCTTGCGAAAAGGCCGATTTAATATTAAAAACACATCCCTTCTTTGAAATCAATATAAATATTTAAGACAAAGTCAATCAAAATTCCAGTGATTTTTTTTTAAGAACTCAATACACTTCACTAAAACATACATGGAGGAATGCAAATATAACCAAAACAAAAATTTTTAACTTTAGAAAAGAATGGGAGAACTCGTCCTTCCAGACATTGTCGTGTCACAAAACCATGGTAACATAGTAACTCTGGCACGAGAACAGACAGATGCCACTGTTACAAAACAGATGGGGAAAGGCACACGCCTTCACATTCTCATATGGGTTGGACACTTTCTATTTGCTCCTCCAGCTCAGGGCTCAACCCTTCTCTGCTCTTTCTCGCAGATTGGCCGCCTTGCTTGCACTGACCACACACTCACTTGCCTCGTGATATCACACTGAGTTGGCCAGTGAGTCAGTGGAGGGATGTCAGAGGGCAAGGGAGACAGGGGGTAATGACGCCTCAGATTTCCCACTGCAAGACTGCAGCAAGACCCAGTTTGTGGATCAAAAGAGCAACCACAGCTTCTCCAGGTCCTGAGAGCTCCATGCCTCCCCTCCCCTTGCTTGGCTGACCAGGGGGGAAAGGAGAGCAGAATTTCTACAGATGACACCACCTTTCCTTGTTAATTTTCTAACATCACCGGCTTTCCTCAATTACTCCATTTTGGCTGCGTTCTGGTTCCTGAAGGACCCCCACACAGATGCACTAGAATCATAATCTAGCATACAACAGAAGGGATGTGACAATTCACAACAGACTGACTGCCAATATGTAACAATGGGAAAACCAGCTTCTTAAGGGTAGAGGGGAAATGGATCCTTACTTGATATCACATACAAAGATGATAACACAAATCTGCAGAAAGTAGGGATGGCAGTGAGCCTCGAGGCACAGTGAGCTGCTTGGGGTGCCCAGATCCCATATCAAAATGCTTGGGGTTCAGTCCTGACTCTGCTTCTCACCCAACTTCCTGCTCAATTGCCTGGGAGGTAACAGGTGATGGCCAATGGTTGGGTTCCTGCCATCTGGGAACTCCATCTGAATCAGACCCTGATTTCAATCCAGCCTAGTCCCAGCTGTTGCAGGCATTTAGGGAGTGAACCAGTGGATTGAAGCTCTCCTTCTGCCTGCATCCATCTCTTTCTAGCCACTCTGTCTTTCAAATGAATAAATAAAGTAGGAATGGACTTATTACTATCAGACTAAATAAATTTCAGAGCAAGAAATATTATCATAAATTGAAAAAGATTTTTTCATAATGATAAATTTGATCAACTAATCAGAAAAATCACAACCAAACTGTATGTGCCTTAAAATAGAGCTACTAAATACAGGCAGAAAAAATGACAGGAGGAAAAGAAAAAGCTGACAATCAAAATTATACCTGAAGACTTCAACAGTCCTCTTTCAATTGCTGATAGAAATAATGGAGAAAAGGAAATCAGTAAAAGTGAAAAGGACAGAGGAACACTATGTTAAAATATCCAACAGATTATTTATTAAGATAATCTTAGTTTGTAACACAAGGTTTAATCAATTTGAAAGGAATGAAATCACACAACATATGTTCTCTGGCTGCAAGAGACTTAAATTAGAAAGCAGTAACAGAAAGATATCTGGAAAATACCCAATAGTTTGGAATCAAATAGCATAGTTCTCAGGAACCCATGGGTCAACAAAGACATCACAACTGAAACGAAAATAAACTTTGAAGTAAATGAAGATGAAAACACAGCATACCAAAATTTTTGCAATGCAGATAAAATAAAAATATACAGAATTCCCAGCATATATCAGACATAAAGAAGGGTTTAAAATGAATGGCCTAAGTTTTTATCTTAAGAAATGAGAATAAGAAAAGAGAAAACCAAAACCAGTGTCAGCAGGAAATTTTCCAGGAAATGGAAAATAGGGAAATAATGGAGAATAACAAAACTGGAAGCTGAATTTTCCGACAAAATTAGATAAATTGATAAATCCCTAAGTGGAAAGGCTCCAATTATTGGTAACAAGACCAAGGGCAAGAAGGGAACCACAGAGCCATCTGGTCATCTCCGGACACGGAGAAAAGGCAAGGTTGTAGGAAACAAGAACAATATACAACCATCAATTCTATTCCACGTACTCATTAGCAATGGCCATACACTGAATATTTTTTAGAGATACTTTTGAACATGGGAAGGAGGGGAGGAGAGAGAAAAAGAGAGGGAGGGTGAGAACAAGAATGGGAGTGAGAGCAAGAGAGACAGAAGAGCAAGAGACTAACAGAGACCATGAGCTCCTACTACCGCTGGTTCCTGCCAGGTCTGGGGTGTGCCTGGAACCAGGAACTGAGAGTTCAAGCCAAGTCTTCCACATGGGTAGCAAGACCCATGTTGTTTGAGCCATCACTGTTACCTTCCATGGTCTGCATTAGCAAGACACTGGAGGCAGGAGCCAGAGCTGGGAATCAAACACGTGCATTCTAATGTGGGACACGGCTTCTCCTGCTCCGAAAGATATTTACACTAATATGAAAAATCATGACATATTTCAGGACGTCTTTTATAGGGGATGTACAGATATGTACATGGCAATATGTTGGAGAAGTAAAAGACACTCTTAGGAGAGAGAAATCATGCCAGTGGATTGTAAGACTCAATATCACTAAGACATAAATTCTCCACGTTTGACTCAGGGATTTATTATAACTTCAATCAAATTTGAAATTTTTGCAGATTTCCTGCAGAAATCGCCAAGTTGGTTCTATAATCTGGAGAAGCAGCAGTGGCACCGTCTGCCAATCTTTGGTCTTCTTCTCTTCTTTCACACAAAATTTAACTGAAACCAGGTCATTGCGCTGAGTATAAAATCTGAAACTGTAAAAGAATAAAACAAGGGACAGATATCTTAGTGAACTTGTAAGCCAGGATTGCTTAAATAGGACACAAATTATAAAAGAAACACTGTTGATAAATTGGGTTTCTTCAAAATTAAGATATTTGCTACTGAAAAGACACGGGTGAGAAATGAAAATACAAACCATATATTGGGGGAAAGTACTTATAAAACTATATTTGAAAAGCATTCAAATATAAAATACATATTAAAAACTACCACAACTCAATAGCAGAAACCAAACAACTCAATGTAAATGAGCCAAAAATGTTAACAAAGGCTTGATTGACAAAAACCATGAAAATGACAAATAAGCATATTAAAATATGTTCAGCCTCATTAGTCATTCCAGAAATGCAAATTAAAACGAAATGAGATAGCACTTCACACTCAAGATGACTAACAGCAAAAAGTGGTCAGATCGAGTGTGGGTAAGGTATGAAGAGCTGCAAATCTCACATACTATTAGATGTCTGATACAAATTAAATGCTCCGATAGTCATTGATTAGTCATAACAGATAGCAGTAGTAACTATTATGAATATGAACTGTGCACACTACAGAATGGAGAACCCCGAAGCTTCTCTGTACCCACACTCTCTGTGTATAAGGTACTCCTTGGGCCCACTCTCTTAGGGCGTCACATTCCCTTTTCTCTGAGCTCAGGCTGTGTGGTGAAATTAGAAATAGTTATTCCAGCTACATAGAGCATTACTGGGAAGTCTTAGAAACAGCTGCAGGAGGGCAAAGAAAGGTAAAGAAATGTGAAGACCTGGGATGATTCAACTCATCTTTGCCTCAGATCCTTGGGTTTATAGATGTTGGCTGAATGAATTAGTAAATCAATGGAAACAAAATTATGAAATGTTGGCACCACTTCCAGACACAAGGGATTAAAAAAAGAATCAAAACCTTTTAGGTAAGAAATGGGGGAGAGGGCCCGGCGCCATGGCCTAATGACTAAAGTCCTTGCCTTAAATGCACCAGGATCCCATATGGGCACTGGTGCTAATCCCAGCAGCTCCACTTCCCATCCAGCTCCCTGCTTGTGGCCTGGGAAAGCAGTCAAGGATGGCCCAAAGCTTTGGGCCCCTGTACCCACATGAGAGATCTGGAAGAGGATCTGGGCTCCTGGCTTTGGATCGGCGTAGCACCAGCCATTGCAGTCACTTGGGGAGTGAATCATCTTCCTCTCTGTCTCTCTCCTCTCTCTATACATATCTGACTTTGCAATAAAAATAAGTAAATCTTTTTAAAAGAAAAAGAAAGAAAGAAAGAAAAAAGAAATGGGGGAGAAATAAGATGAGGTACTGGGCTACCATATTCAAATTTATGCATATCCATCATGAAGAAAATCAAGATTTGCTGCAGGTGGTCCCAAGGGTGTTTGAGCTACCTTGGCCAACACAGAGAACCAGCACGAACGTTTCTGAATGTTGAATGTTGCTTACAAGTGAAACTGGCTAAGCCAGCGCAGCATATGGACAGCTACTTAGTATGACTGACAGAAAGGGACTTCAAGCACCAAATGAGAGGAAGAGAATGCAGCCCAAATTCTAAATTGAGAAAACAGTGATGTATATGATGAGTTTAAAGGGGAAAAAAAAAAAAGAATATTCAAACAGAGGAGAGGCCAGACTGGAAATAGGGATGGAAAGTCACCAGGAAAATACCTAAAGGAGAGAGCCAGCCAATTTCCCTTTCCTGAACTAAGAGTCCAAGAAGCCTAAACATGTAAAGAAGTACAGTGCTGGATGCCATTAGAGCCACCTTAACTAGCATGTACGGAACCTGGGGCAGTCAGATGTAGACCCATTCACCTTCCAGGCAGCCAGCAGACCATACTATACAAGGCCCAAGCTACCTACCATTCCATGTAGGAATCCAGGAGACCTCCATGGCATAGAAACCCCATGGCATCTTCCTTAAGGCACCCAGCAGCAGGTGACACATGCCTCTTGTGACCCTTTGGAATAGTATGGGCCTGTTCACCCTTGGAAAGGAGGCATACTTGAGGATCGCAGAGACAGTACTCACAGCCCCCTTACAGGCCATCGAGTGCTTCTCCCTCCATCATTCTCCTAGAGCCTCATGAGCTGACCAGTACTGCTGTTTTACCTTCATGGAGGTATAAATTGTGATCAAGTTAGGAAGCTGTGAGACCTTTTCTCATAGCACATCTATTTTCCAGCTACAAGTGCTGATTTGCCATGTACATGCGTGTCTATGATGCTGCAAGTGTCCATGAAGGAGGAAAATACCGAGACACAGCCACCCTGCTTGGTCCCATTCAACCCACTTCCCCCTGCCATTCAGCTCTGCCTGCGTGTGTCGCTGCTGGTCTCAACAACTTCCCCAATCTTACCTCTGCCTGGGTCTTTCATTCTAATGAGTCTCATCTTTAGAGCCTTCTCTGAGCCTCCTGTTCTTGACTCTCTCCCTTCATGACCCTCATTACAAATGGTTCTGCCACACCCTCCCTTGACAAGTCCAGGGAACTCCCCTTCCTGACCTTGTCCCAAGGCAGCCATCAGCTGTGGATCCAACCAGTTGTGAAGAGTCCAGAACGCATATGCTGAGTCATTCATTCGCTTTCCCAGGGTCTCCCTTGCTGACAGAGCCAGTCGGCTCACAGGGCAGAGCTCAAGCTCATGCCAGGGCTGGGACTTCAGGCTCAGTCGGGGTCAGTAGTCAGGGCTGATGGCCAACCAGTGGCCCAGCTCAGGGCTTAGAGCTCTCCATGAGAAAGCAAGAAGATTCCACTGAGTCGTTTCAGAGCAGCTTTATCTGCCTGTGTGATTCCCAGCACCACCCCTTAGCCTGTTGCCCCTCCTTGGGGAAGGACGGATGAAGTCCGCCAACAAGGAGTGCCACCTCTGTTGCCTCTAGGTGTCGAGACTTGTTCTGTTTCTCTGACCTCACCTCTGTCTGGGGACAGAAGGTCCTCACTCTCGACGAGATCCTTGTGTCTGCGGATCCATGTTCTTACATCATTCCATTTCTTTACCCTTACCACAAAACTTCCAGAGGAGTTGAAACTGTCTCCACTTTCTCACTTCTCTGCTTATTCTCAACCCACTTCCCTGGAGCTTCCAACCCCAGCAGTGCACTGGAGTGTCTTGAACCAGCTTCTTTGTGGTTAAATCCAGTGGTTACTTGGCTATTTTATTTTACTGGACATCTTGGCATCTCCCTCTCCTGATCTTTCTCCCCTGCCTGCCTGCCTCTCTGGATGGGTGCATCTTTTCTAAACTCAAGCAAGTGGTCTTGTCTGTATGTCTGCCTCATGCTTGGTAGCCTTTGGCTTTACATACCATCCCTGTGTTTGCTCCCTGGAGCCCCAAGTTCACTTCTAAGCTGCTTACTAACACTTCTGCCTAGATCCCAGGGGACTTTCACACTTCACATCGCTGATAGCTGGACTCTGGATGCCTCCCTGCCACTCCCTCCAACGTCTGCCCCTTCCTCAGCAGTTACCATCTCAGTTAATGGAACCAGTTGCTCAAGACCAAAACCTCTTCCTCACTGCTGCCTTTGCCCCCCGCACCTCACATCATGAATTTCCCATGACATTAACTGCTGGTTCTGACTTTGCATGAACCAAATCTGCTCACGCACTTCCTCCTTGTCCCCCAAACTCACTCTAGTTGCACCACAGCTATGCTGGGCTCAGACGCCACCATCCTCACCTGTCTATTGCCACACTGTCCTCCCTGGCCCCACTTGCCACCCCATCTCCCATACGAAAGCCTGAAGGGCCTTGAAAAGTGGGGATAAAGTCACATTAATCTTGACATCACTCTGTAGCTTCCAGTAAGGTGGGAATTCAAACTCCTGGCTTGAACCTGCACAGTCCCACTTCACCAGCTCTTCCTGCCTCTCTAGTGTTACCTCCTGGAATTTGCTCCCTAGAACCCAGGATGGATTCACTGGACTGCTCTCTGATTCCTGAGCGCACCACACTGACTCCAGGCTTTGCCCTCTAGGATGTGACTTGAGGGAACTTTTCTCCCTCTGCCTCAGTTTCTTCAACTACAGAGTGAGGATAACGTTGGAACTCCCTCATAGGTTTAACTATGAGCAAGCAAGAGTCAGTGCATTCCAATGCAATGATAAAGGAGTACCTCATTCATAGTAAATGCTCACTAAAAACCAGTATCAGGATGGGCATTTAGTGCAGCATTGAATCACACTGCTTGGAAGGCCTTGTACCATGTGGACATGACTGCTCCGAGTCCCTGCTACTCCACTACTAATTTGGCTTTCTGCTGGTGTACACCCTGGGAGGTGGTAGGTTTCGGGTATTTGAAGAGTGGAGCAGTGGACAGAGGTCTTTCTGTACTTCGAATAGAATGAGGAAGAAAGAGTCATGATCACATAACATCAGTTAGCAAGCCTATAAAGTAGTTCTCAACCTTGACCCAGCTGGCATTTGGGGCGGGACAGTTCCTGGTAGGCAGGGAGGCTGTCCCTGTAAGTTCTTTCACAATGCCCTAACTTTCAGCTACTAGATGCCAGCAGCACAGCCCCAATTATGACAATCAAAAATGCCATTAGACATTTTGCCAAAATGCCCTGGGAACAAGGAGGGGAGCAAAACCACTGCCACAGGCCCAGCATAACAGCCTAGCTGCTAAAGTACTCACCTTGCACGTGCCAGGATCCCATGTGGGCACTGGTTCTAACCCCAGCAGCTCCACTTCCCTTCCAGCTCCCTGCTTGTGGCCTGAGAAAGCAGTCAAGGATGACCCTGCACCTGTGTGGGAGACCTGCAAGAAGCTCCTGGCTCCTGGCTTCATATCGGCTTGGTTCCAGCCATTCCAGCCACTTGGGAAGTGAACCAAATGACAGAAGATCTTTCTCTATACATCTCCTTCTCTCTGGTAAATCTTGCCTGTCCAATAAAAATAAATAAATCTAAAAAAAAAAAAACCCTGCCACAAGATGTGTACCATTCCCCCCATTTGGCAGATAGGATATTGCAAGTTTATAGAGTCTCAATGCCTCGCTCAAGGTCACAGTGGTGAGCAGGGTGCCAGCCTCTGTCTTCTGGGCTCCACAGGGTATGCCCTTTCCCTCCTCCCCAGCTGGCTGCACTCAAGGCCCTAGCCCCCCTGCCCTCACCCTGCTTGCCTGGTACACTCACAGATCCGTGCTAATTACACAGCAACGTAAAACTTTATATGTGGTTTGTTATTTTATCCCCAGGAACATGGGCCACAGCCTTCATTACCTAAAGCAGCTGTGTGTGTACTTGGGGTCTAAGTGCTAGTTAGCGGTCAGCTCAGTGGGGGATTCTGTTTCAAGCAGCACATTTCTTTTTTTCCCTTCCCATAGTTGTACCGCGTCCTACACAGAGGAATGGAGCTTCTCACAGCCAGGGCCAAAGCAAAAGGCAAGAGTCTCTTCCGTGACAATCATTCCACCTGCCTAATTAGACAGGCGACACAGCTGCCATCTGAGGCATGGAGGTGCTCCCCACGACTGTGTGTGTGTGTATATGTGTGTACACGTGTGCGAGCTCTCAGCTGCACACTCAGTCTGGCCCATGCTCCCTGCCCATTCATGCTTTCATGGAGAGAACTGGAAGGTGCAGATGTTTTACACATCAACTTTGTGATTTCCCCATGTCTTACTTCCACACTGAGCCTCAATTTCCTCATCTGTATAATGGGCATAAAGTTCCCTATCTCATCGTGTCACCAAGTCCCTTTGGGCAAAGGCCCTGGCACCAGACTGCTCTGTAGTAGCCCCCACTGCTACTACACTGTCCCCTACACCCCCCCAAACGCTCTCGGTGCCATCCCTTCTTCCTGAGTTCCCATCACATCCTTGGCTCTCATGGTTCTCCTGACTTTGGATGCCAGCAAGGCCCTCTCCGTTAATCCAAGTTCTTCTCTGTGCTCATGGCCTCATGCAGAGCCTCCCTTCTGGGGGCTAGCGCTCCTGCCCCTTTGCCTCCTGGGAACTGTACTCGCCTTCTGCAGTAGCACCACATCTCCCACCCAGGCCTCACATGCCAATGGACAGGTTGTATGTGATGAAATAACACAGCGGGAAAAGTGTTGGGTTGCAACAGGTTACATGTTGTGTGGGATGCTGCTTGCCATAGCAAAGCACCAGCTCAAGTTCTGGCCTCTCCACTCCAGATCCAGCTCCCTGCTGTGCAACACCAGAGGCAGCAGATGAGGTACTTGGCCCCCTGTCAACCAAGCAGAGGGCCCAGATGGAGAACCAGGTTCCTGCTTCAGTCTGGTGCAGACCCGGGTCATTTAGGGAGTGAACTAGCAGATGGAAGAGCTCTCTCTCTCTCTCCCTCTCCTTCTCCTCTGTTGCTCTGCATTGAAAGTGAAGGCAAAGAAATAAATACAAAATGAGTTAACATGCACACATGAGGGTACTACAGAATAACGCTCATGGAAAACACAATTAAAGACTGGTTTAGGGGTTCAGCACAATAGCTCAGTTGGTTAATCCTAGCCATGCAGGCATCAGGATCCTATATGGACACTGGTTCATGTCCTGGCTGCTCAACTTCCCTTCCAGCTCCCTGCTTATGGCCTGGTAAAGCAGTCAAGGACGGCCCAAAGCTTCTGGCTTTGGATCAGCTCAGCTTCTGCTGCTGAGGCCACTTAGAGAATGAACCAGCACATGGAAAATCTTTCTGTCTCTCCTCCTCTCTGTTAACCTGCTTTTCCAAGAATAATAAATAAATTCTTTTTTTAAAAATGGTTTATTCTGGGCCCGGTGCAGCTAAAGTCCTTGCCTTGTACGCTCCAGGATCCCATATGGGTGCCAGTTCTAATCCTAGCAGCCCCGCTTCCCATTCAGCTCCCCTGACTGTGGCCTGGAAAAGCAGTCAAGGATGGCCCAAAGCCTTGGGACCCTGTACTCTCATGAGAGACCTAGAAGAAACTCTTGGCTTCAGATTAGTGTAGCTCTGGCCATTGCAGCCACTTTGGGAGTGAATCAACGGATGGAAGATCTTCCTCTCTGTCTCTCCTCCTCTCTGTATATCTGACTTTCCAGTAAACATTTTAAAAAATGTTCTATTTTGGGGCCTGGCGGCGTGGCCTAGTGGCTAAAGTCCTCGCCTTGAACGCACCGGGATCCCATATGGGCACAGGTTCCAATCCCGGCAGCTCCACTTCCCATCCAGCTCCCTGCTTGTGGTCTGGGAAAGCAGTCGAGGACGGCCCAAAGCCTTGGGACCCTGCACCCATGTGGGAGACCCAGAGGAGGCTCCTGGCTTCGGATCAGCATAGCATCGGCCGTTGCGGTCACTTAGGGAGTGAATCATCAGACGGAAGATCTTCCTCTCTGTCTCTCCTCCTCCTTTGTATATCTGACTTTCCTATAAATAAATAAATCTTAAAAAAAAGTTCTATTTTGATACAAAAATAATTTGGAAATCCTGGCACATAAGAGGTTTTCAAAACATTCACAGAGAAAGTTATGCATATATTTCAACTTTTTTGCACCAGGATAAGCTTATCTTTTCAAACCCTTTTTCTATGAATTTTTTGAAATAACCTCATAGATTGTGTAACGATTATTACAATCAAACTAATTAACAGAGTCATCCCAAATTGTGCATCAGGTCCTCAGAACTTTTTCACATAATGGCTGAGCTTTTATGCTTTGGAATTTTTCTAGCCTGCTACTGATGCAAACATGAATTAGTGCAGTCACTGTGATAACCAGTACGGAAGTTCCTAAACAAAAATATGAATAGAACCAGCAGCCCCACTTATGGAAATATCCAAAAGAAATGGAACCAGGATCTCAACAAGTCGCCTGTACACCGCTGCTCGGGGCAGCCCTAACTTCATGCGCTTGAATCTACCATGTCCATGTTTTCGTCCTGTGGAAAAGTTACAAGTATACAAGTAACCGGAGAGCGGGACTAGTAGCTCTTCCTGCCCGACACGCTGCAGTGCATCTAGGAACGCGAGCAAAGCCGGACTGGAAGGAGTCACCAGTGCTGTTCTGTCCCTGTGGTTCCCCCTGCTTGTCTGGACACCGCAGCCACCCTCCGCCGGCACCCACGATGCAGAGTGACCATCTCTGGAGAGGAGAATGATGGGCTTCCCAGGTCAGGCGTGACCTTTCCCAGGGAAGTCCTGTTCCGGCTCCTCCGCAGGTGTTCTGCCGCAGTCTAGTTGTGCAGCATCATTGGTCTCAGTTCCCTGAAAGGGCCAGGCGCTTGGCAGTCTCGGCAGGTGGCCCATGATGTCCTTCCCTCCTGAACTTCTTCTCTTCATCGTCCTTCTCCAACATCTGCTCACCTGTAACGGTCAGCTCACCCCTCACCTTCTTGGCTAAGACCTTTGCTCACCTCCTTTGGTTGGGCCCTTGCCTCCTCTGCTTCCCAAAGTCGCCTGCCTACATCCCTGTAACTCCTCACCAGACTGAAAGTCCCCTGAGGTCAAAACCCTGGGTGTGCTCCCTCGGGTTCTGCGTTCCGTCTCCCCACACATGCCCTGATGGCGCACCTTCCTTTTAGTCTCTGTTTCTGTATTTGAATGAATGCCACACAGCCACTCCAACCTTTCACTGCACTGGAGGGGCCTGTACCTCTTTCCCCAACCCTGCCCTGGGGTCAGGGGCAGGGCCCTTTTCTGAGCACCTCCACATCTGCATCTTGGCCCAGCACCATCAGTCCTCGTGAGATATGGTCCAGGAGTCTGCTCTTCTTTTCCTGCACCCCAGTCGCAGTCACAGCCTTCAATCACCTACAATGGACTGCTAATCTAGTCTGGGGGCAGAGAAGATGGGGCCGAGGGGCCAGGCCAGGTACACTGACTTCGGCCCATGGCCAGGTGATAACCTGCCCTGAGGACAGCCCTGAGCAGAGCTGGTTCTGTTGGTAGGCCTGAGCTGGAGAGCCCCTCATCACCCCATGACAGATGCCCTTCGGCAGCGCCCCAGCTCCGGCACTGCTCAGGAGGCAGACTTTGTTGGTTTAGTTCCGCTACAAGGCTTCTGCTCCTGCCCCAGCCGTTCCAGCCTAGAGATTCCTGGTACCAATCTGATTGAACAACTTCATTAAAGTGCACTAAAAGGCAAGTGGGCAGGATGTGCCCTGGGGGGAGAGGAGGACTCCATCGCCTCTTCTGGGAGCCCCCTGCACACCATCTTGCATCCTGTGGGATTTGGAGACAGAAAGAATCCCCCAGTGAAGCAGAGCTCAGCTCACACCCAGAGAGGACCACGCATGCCCCCCAGATACCTAGGAGGAGGTGGGGAGCAGCTTCCTGTCTAAGGCTCAGGACTTGCCTCTCTACACCAGGGGGGAGACAGACATGCCTGCAGTGCCGAGGCTCTCCTCCACATCTTGATTCTTTCTCCTTCTTCCCGTTCTGTAGAAACATCTTCCTGCAGATAGAATTTGCATGTCACACAATTCACCCACTCACAGTGCTTTATACTGCATCCACAGAGTTGAACAATCATCCACATTTTAGAATATGTTCATCACTCCTTCAGCTCTGCCACCCCCAGTGACTCATGATGCAACCTGCTCGTTTCTGCAGTCCTCCTTGCCTTCCTTCTGTCCCTCAAGTGGCCCAGACCCCGTGCCCTGGTGCCTTCCTGCCTCCCCTGTGCTCAGCGGGTCCTCCTTGCTCACCTCCCAGTGGGGCCGTGACCCATGCTCCGGTGCTGGGAGTCAGGGATGTAGGCTGGGTTTTGGCTCCCCTGCCCCACCACCACTAGACTCGAGCCTTTCCATCATCTCCATCCCCTGGGATACACAAGGGACCCGAGTCCTCTGCCCAGCCAGACGCAGCCCCAGCTTCTGGCACTCTTGCAGGCACCTGTGCTCTCTGAGCCTCCGCACCTGCACTTCCCGTGAGCACTCGTCTCTTTCTGCCCACACAGGGATCCCTGACTTGACTGTGAAGCCTGCCTCACAGGAGTCCGTCCTGTCTGTTGCCCTCTGCTCCTGCCGACCACTTTGGGTCACTGCAGCCTCTTTGGGTCCCTAGCTCTAACAGACTCCATCTCCAGGCTAGGGGCTCCTGACAATATCACCTAATCTGTCTACTGGCCTCTGCTGCCAGGTTAGGGAGATTCAGAAAATTCCCAT
Source organism: Ochotona curzoniae (assembly GCF_017591425.1). NCBI lineage: Eukaryota > Metazoa > Chordata > Mammalia > Lagomorpha > Ochotonidae > Ochotona > Ochotona curzoniae. Next base: position 17,644,401 of record NW_024465649.1, read on the forward strand.
GCTGGTGCCCGTGACTCAGTTTCCCTATTAGCCGGAGAAGGCCCAGAGACTTGCGACCAGCCCCTAGGCCCTCTCCAGGTCTCATCCTCCAATTAGGAACAAATGGAGGAGGCTGCTTTAAGCTAAGCTCAGTCTCTGTGGTCTAAGACACAGCACAGGAACCCCTTGCCCTGCAGTCTCGATCCTGCGTGGATTGAGGGAAACCGCCAGAGTGGGATGCGTACTGATTAGGATGCTGTGTTTCTCTGATGCAGCAGGTGTTTGCAAAGGTGGCTGAGAGCATGCCCACTGGGATGCGAGAAACTAAGTCACCGACTTCCCTGCGACCACTGCCTCTCCTGCTAACCTAGGAACATCTGCCCATTGCCACCTCATTCTTAGCGCCCATCGCCAGGCCGGGTAGACGCGCGGGGCGACGTTAGCCCGTGTCCCCCGCACGTGTCGCCGCCTTCCCGTGGACGCTGGACTGGGGGGGGGGGGGCCTCTGCCTGGGCGCCCTCTGGCGGCCGCGCGCGGAAGCGACGGCCCGGCGGCAGCGGGCGAGGGAAAGGGGGAGGGAGGCAAGCAGGAGGAGGAGGAGGAGGCGCGGGCAGGGGAGGAGAGGAAAAAGTTGCGCTGGGAAGTTTGGAAAGTTGGGAAGTGGCTGCTGCGGGCTTCGCCTCCCTCCGCGCGTGTGTGAGGGAGCGAGCCAGGGAGCGAGCGAGGAGCGAGCGAGCGCCTGCCATGCCCATCAGACCCCGCCTCGCCGCGCCCGGGCACGGAGCTCGCCCCGACTCCCTGCGGCCCCCGGCCCGGCCCGGCGCGGCCCCCCGCCCTCCGCGCCGGGTCTTCCCCTCCCCCCGCCCCGGCGGCCCCAGCCCCCCGCCCGGCCCGGCTCCTCGCCGCTCTCCCGCCCTCTTCTCTCCCTCCCTCCCGGCCGCGGAGCAGCATGGCGGAGCCCGGGCAGCGGCCGCGCGGCCGCCCGCCGCCCCTCTGAGCCGGGCTCGGGGGCAACCGGGCGCCCTGGACCCGACCCCCGCCCCGCCGAGCCCTCCGCCGCACTTGTCCCGCTGCGCGCCCCCTGGAGCGCCGCGCACCCCTGGGACCCTTGCGCGCCCCGGGTACCCTGCATAACCCCGGGACCTCGGTACTGCCTGGGGAAGCCGGCGTGCCCCTGGACCCCGACGTGGCTTGGGGACCCCTGCGTGCCCCAGAACTCCCGTGCACTCTCAGAGCCCCGGGGCTTGGCCAACGGGGCCGCCGCGCGCCTTGGTGAGGGGCCCCGCCCCAGAGAGACCCCCAGGTCGGGCAGGGACAGCCAGCCACGCCCCAAAGGGCTCCCAGCATCCCGCGGCTGGGGCCCCGCGCTCTAGAGGAAGCTCCGTGCCCAACTGGGGTGTTGGGGGGGCTCCCCGCCCTACTGAGGGGGCACCGCTCGGGAGGGTCCCCGCGCCCGGCCGGCCCCGGCAGGATGCACGCCGCCGTGGCGGGGCCGCTGCTCGCCGCGCTCCTCGCCACAGCCCGCGCCCGCCCGCAGCCCCCCGACGGAGGACAGTGCCGGCCGCCAGGATCGGTGAGCGAGCGCCTGCCCCGCCAGTCTCCCGCCCGCCCGCCCGGGCGCTCCAGCCCGTGGGGACGGGCGGTGTGGGTCCAGCCTTCCGCACGCACCTCTGGCCGGCGCTGGGGGCCCTTCACCCGCTCCTGCCTGTCCGCTCCACCTCCCTGGTTTGGGGACTCTGGCCCCATTGCCGGAGCCAGAGCTGAGACGGGGCGCTCCCTCGCTCGGGCTTGGTCGTGCGCAGACGGACGCTCTGGCTCCTGCTTGGGCTTGCTTTCGGGTGTCCCTTTTGGACTCTTCTTGCTGACTCTGCCCTGCTCTGCCCGCCGGCTCCTCGCTGCCCACTTCGAGCGCTGTATCTGTCCACTGCTCTTGCCCCGACTCCCACCCAGCCCTTCACCCTCCTTCATCTCTGCTCCGCGGGACTTCGCTCTGTCTCCCGGGCCTCGGTCTTTCCACCCTGACCTGGGCAAACGTTGACTCCGGTGCGGCTTCCCTTTGCCCTCTCTCCCACTGCAGCCCGGACGTAGCACCAACTGCCCAGGTGTCTGTCTTTTGCGAAAAGGAGGCAGGGTCGAGAGGCTGTGGGAAGGAAACCTGGACGGCTGACCAGCTGTTTTTGGGGGCCACCTGGGCGTATCCTCATGTTCCTCCCCAAACTAGGAACCGGTTACCTCCTTCCCTCGTGTCCGTGTCCTTCCCTCCCTGTGTGAGTGAGTGTGCTGACAGGACCCCTGAGCCCATGGCCGTGCACACAGGGGCCTGACCTCTGCCCCGTACCAGGGAGGTGGTTGACCTTGGGTAAGGTGCAACCTGCCCCTGCAGTAGCATGGTGGGGGGAGGGGGCGGTGGGCAGCTCTGGCAGGGTCCAGGAAGCTGGGATTCCTGGGTGTTTAGTATTCAGTAAAGTCAAGTCAGGTCCCCCTACACGTATCCACTCTGACCCACACTTTTCAGAGAAGCCAGAATTAGACAGAAGAACTAAATTAGTTGAGCAGAATCTTCCCAGGAGCCAGTGGACATTCTAGGGATTTTTCTGGATGGAAAGTGGTAGAGAGAGAGGAATTGCCAGTGAGAAATGACAGTGCCTCTTTCTTGCATCTTCCCTGTGGGTCTTAGTCGGGATCTGGAGAAATGACTTGGGAGCCCTTCCTGTAACCCTGTGTGTACGCACACACACACACACACACAATGGTCAGCAACAGGAAGTGACAGGGAATTGGGGTTGCAGCCCAGGTGTCCCTTCTGGGAGCAGCTCAGAAAGCATGCAGAATGTATACCCTGCGTGGGCCTTGGACCCCGGAACCCTCTCCTCCCAGCCTGGAGGCTGAGACCTGACCCTGCAGGGTCCGAAAGTGCTTCTCCTTGCTGGCTCTCAGTTGCTGGAGCAAGGCAGCCAACACTCAGACTGCGCTTCGAAACGAGCTCTGTCCACCCTGAGGAACAGCAAGTGGCTGTTTAAGTAGGTGTGCTACTTCCAGTAGGTGCTCTGCCTTCAGAGGGCTCTTAGCGTGTATTTTCTAATGTTGGAGTTAAAAGTTATATGACTTCCTCTGTCCTTGCCAGAGCACGACGCGCAGCCCGCCTCTTCCCTCCTGCCCAGGAAACACCCTGGTGTAGGTTTGGCTTGGCCAAGCATGTATCTTCTCTGGTGGTGTGGCAGTCCTTGGCACTGTGCAAGGGCTGAACCCAGCCAGGCAGGCCTTTCTCGGCCTGCTTCCGTTGTGCCTGGCACTGCCCAGAAGGTCTGGCGTCTCCCCGACATGGACCCCCAGGTGGCTGCTGTCACCCCAGGCTCTCAGGGAGGAAGGAGACGGAATGATGCTTGTGTGATGGGACAGTCTAGACACAGCAAGGCCAAGATTTAACCCTGAATCAGTGTCGTTGTCCACCCTGCGTCCCCCCTGCCATCGCCACTGTGCCGCAGCCCTGGCTCCGTGCCCCAGCCCTCAGTCTCACGGCTGTGCTTCTCCTCTTGTCTCGCAGCAGAGGGACCTGAACTCCTTCCTGTGGACAATCCGGCGGGACCCCCCGGCCTACCTGTTTGGTACCATCCATGTCCCCTACACCAGGGTCTGGGATTTCATTCCCGACAACTCCAAGGCTGCCTTCCAGGCCAGTGCCCACGTCTACTTCGAGCTGGACCTGACTGACCCTTATACCATCTCAGCACTGGCCAGCTGCCAGCTGCTGCCGCACGGGGAAAACCTGCAGGACGTGCTGCCACGTGAGCTCTACTGGCGCCTGAAGCGCCACCTGGACTACGTGAAGCTCATGATGCCCTCCTGGATGACACCTGCGCAGCGGGGCAAGGGCCTCTACGCTGACTACCTGTTCAACGCCATCGCGGGCAACTGGGAGCGCAAGAGGCCGGTGTGGGTGATGCTTATGGTGAACTCGCTCACGGAGACGGACGTGCGCTCCCGTGGGGTGCCTGTGCTCGACCTCTACCTGGCGCAGCAGGCGGAGAAGATGAAGAAGAGCACCGGTGCAGTGGAGAGGGTGGAGGAGCAGTGCCATCCGCTCAACGGGCTCAACTTCTCCCAGGTAGGCAGGCGTGAGCTGCCTGGGCCCAGTGCAGGTAGCCCCTGACTGCTGATAGTCCCTGGGGCTGTGGGGGCAGCGTTCTAGCTCCTGCGGTGCTGTGAGGGTGTGCTTGGAGTTGGAGTTGGAGCAGTTTGCGTGGTACACACCTATCTGTTGGGAATGTGCTCTGTGCACCTGCTGTGCTAACCTAGGCAGAATCTCCCTGGGAGCATCTGAGCGATCGCAAGCACAAAGAGAGAGATGCTGGTCGGCGTCAAGCTTTTGCAAGGCCTGGTGTCTTCGGGGCAGGAGTTGGTCCTAAGGCTGTTGTTGCTTGGGTGCCATCGGCGGCCTATGTGTCTGTGGGTGAGAAGTGTGAGGAAGGTGTGGACTTGCTGGCGCCCAGCTGCTGTAGGTGGTTGAGAGCACGGCTACAAGCCAGCAGGTGCAGTTTGGGGATTCACGGATTTGGAGATGTGAGTTTGCTTAAGGTTCTGGATTCTGAGTTCTGAACCCCAAGAGTAAGGACCAAGGAAAGGGCGGATCTTAAAAGGGTTAAAGTCTTTGCATGCTGCAGACCAGAGCCAACCGAATGTCCCTGTGGACGGAGGTCACTCACAGCTCACCAGCCCCCAGATTCAGCTCAGAGGCTCTGAGAAAAGTGTATTCACCCCTGTACCTTGAGAACAGGCCTGTTGGTCCCCGCTGCTCCCTCACACAGAGGCTCCCAAACCCGTGCTGGTGCCAGCACTGCCCATGGAGGAGGCAGCCCCGTGGGCTGGCCCAGCTCACGGCTGCCCCCCTGGAGTGAGAGCTGCCCACTGCTCCCGAAATGTTGCAAGCTGTTCACCAGGGAAACAGCGGCAGAAAGCGATCCCCCTTCTGAGGTCTGTGGCCTTTGTTTTTCTAGGGGAAATGCAATATGGTCCCCGGGGAGGTAAGAAGGCAGATTGATTTGCGGGCCAAATGAAAGGCGTGCTTGTCGGTTCTCCTGCTGGCGCTCCCATAATTGTAGAGTCCTTACCCAGAGGGCCCTGGTGGCGGGGATATTGGGGCAGTTAGTCACGCCCCGCAGGGTTCTGACTGCGCCCGACTCCTTCTCCACGGGGGAGAATCCTGTGCATTCTCTGGCCCAGTGCGGATTCCTCTGAACACAGCGGCGCCTCCCTCTGAAGTGACTTCTCTCTTGCCAGCCTCAAGCTCTGATATCATCTGTGTCAACCTCCCCCGCGTGCCCCCGCCCTGGTCCATGCTCACCGCCCATCTCATTTCAGAGGCAGGTGTGTGAGCAGCCCTGCTCCAGAGCCCTGCTGTCTGGGCTTCAAGACCTTGTTTAGTTGGGGGAGCTGGGGGAGACGCACCATCACTCTGAGGACTTCCCCAAGGCCAAAAGGCAGCTGGGGGACCTGTGTGCTTTAGCAGCAGCCCCTGGCTCTCATCGGCCTCTCTCAGGACAAGTCTCTTTCCCTGGGATCTGGAGACTTGGCTGGTGGACCCAGTGGCAGCTCTGGGGACTAGAGAGCATTTGTGGGGAAGTGAGGGAATCTGCGTTTCAGGACAAGTTTCCATGAGCTGCTGTTGTTGTTGCTTGGGTGGCCAGAGGCCCTCCAGCGGATCAGACAGATGCTCATCTTGGTGTGAGAAATGCGCCCACCTCCTCAGCAGCTCGGACCCACTTCCCAGGCTGCCCCTGAGTCCGGCTTTTGGAAAGGCCCGTGGAGGGCTAGCCTGGAGCAAAAGCGAGCAGGAATCTTGTGGGTTCCCTTAATCTGCACACGCTTCACCACCTGCCAGAGCATCCAGCGGCATCAATTTGTCCTGTTATCATTGTGGAGGGAGGTGATGAAATCTCTTCTCTCTTGCTCTGGGCAGCCTTGAATGACCCGGGAGGGCTGGAATTCTGGAGGCCTGGGAGATGGGGTGTTCAGGATCTCCCAATCCACAGTCAGAAATGCAACAGCCTCCCCCTCAGTAAGATTGCATGTGTGCGTGCACGGCTTGATATGAACATCTGTGACGCATTATTGTACCAAAATATCTGTTAAGTGCATCAGATTTTTATTTTTTCTTCCCTTGTAGCATTACTGTTATTGCAAAATATTTGTGGGGAAATGGCACCGTGAGAGAGGAAGGTGAGCAAAAGAAGGCTAAAGGGAATGCCTTTTGGTGTTAATTTTGGTGTTTTCAAAATTTATAGACATTTTGCCTCCTTGAATGGAAATTCTGCAGTTTTTTTTTTCTTTTTTGCTTGCTAAGTGACGAAAGAAAACTGAAGTCTGAGGACTCTGTGGGTTGGAAAAGTCGTGGAAAAAAGCTGGCCTTACCCTTTGTGTGTCTGGGAAGATCAGGTTTACTGATAGGTTTGGGTCTTTGGTTTCAGAGGAAAGCAGAGATGCAAGCCAAAAGCGGTGGACCTGAAGGTGCACGACTCTGCTATGTGACCTTGGACAAGTCCGTTCTTTTACCAGCATCCTGTTTTCTCTGTGAAATGAGACTCTGCGATGAGGTCATCTTTCCAGCCCCTTCCAGCCCTGACATTCCATAGGATGATTCTAATCAGTTCCACGTGCCCGGCTCCCTCCAGGAGGCTCCGCGTGCTTTTCCTTTTCGGTGAATTCTCACAGTAACCCCTCTGGCTTTCTAGGCTGGGCACCCAGAAAGGCTGCACGACTTAGCCAAGGTCACGTGGCTCCGAAGGCGGGAGCCCCTCGCCTGACTGGAAGGAAAGCTGCACGTGTTCTTGCTGTAGCTCTGCACCACCTCTCATCTGTCTAGACAGTTGCTGTCCGCCTGGTCGTTCTTCCTGTACTCCTTTCTTGCATTTCTGTGTCCCATTTAGGACTTGCGAATTTACATGTTGCTTCTTAGAGATGTGATATTTGCAGAGAACCACTGCCAAAGGGAATGGGAGGTCCATCCTGGCAGTTTTCCTGACGTGTTGTAGACACCACAGCTCCATTGACCAGAGGTGGGAGAATGGCAGGAGAATTTCAGTTCTGGCCCCAGCACCAAAACCACAGACTCGCATACAAGCTTGGGCAAGACTCAGTGTTCACATCTGTCCAGTGGGGCAGTAGTCAGCCACCTGTCCAAGCTGAGCTGGATGTTTGAGACTGTGAGAGGATAATACCAGAAGCAGGTGGTTGGGGTGGTGGGATGTGAAAGGATACCTGGATGTTGTCTCTGGGCTAGCTGCAGGGCAGACGGAGTGGAGGGCTGTAGGAAAAGTAGCCGCCCTGAGGCTGCCTGAGCCCAGAGACTAGATCTTGGGGCCCTCCTGGCACCGGCAGATCTCCATCAGCTCCACCTGCTGCCCCCTGATACTGGTCCCAGCTGCCTCTACTTCTCTCTCTAGGCTCCTTGAATCCTCTGCCTTTTGCCCCTGTGTGGCCAGGGCCATGGTAGGGAAGAGTTGCAAGTCCTATGGATATCCAGGGTCTGATCAGACCACAAGGAACCTGTCATTCTGTGTTGGCCGTGCTTGACAGACCAGCTGCGTGGACACATCAAGGGTGTGGAGCTGAACACTGGACTGCCTGCTAGAAGTGTCTAATGGCCGGTAAACTCTGAAAGCCCCTCCCTAGGGACAGGAAGCCGTATAACCTTTCCTGGTGCTGCTCTAGAGCTTGGGAGTAGCTGCTCTGTCGTGATCCCAGGGGTGCTAAGAGGCTGACCATCCTACCCATTTTAGAGACCATTCCCTGAGACTTCAGCCACTGTGTTGGGATGACACAGATAGACCAAGTAGACTCAGGATGCAAACTCAAGAGTGTTCCTTGCTAAAGCCCAAGGATGTCTGAGATGTACCTTGGCTTTTGCTATTACCAGCCAGATGGCATTATTGGGTGAAGTGTGTCCAAAGGGAGCCTTTCTTGGCATTAAGATGTAAGACACAGATATGAAAAGAGCCATCATGGGAAAGTGTTGATATTGGTGTTCTTCCTGGCTTCCAAATCAGATCTGAAGGTAATTCTAAAACAGGAGAGACTGCAATGGGTTCTGGAAACAGCTCCCTGCTGTGATGGTGGGCCCCTCCCCACAGAGTCAGACTGCACAGCTGAGTCAAGAAGAGTCTGCTTGGCTTACCGAAGGATCTCTTGTATCCACACCCCGAGGGCCCTGCGGGTGTGAGAACGGCCTGAATGGGTGGATGAATGCAGGAATGGCTGAGTGGTCAGAAACCATGGAATGTCCCGTTTCCCTCTGGAGCACTAGTCAGTGAATGTGTGAGTGCATGGAACCACAGAGGGAGCCCCCTTGTTGAACACAAACTGCTCTGAGGGTGCGCAGTGTCGGAATCATCCTGGGGGATGTCTGAGTCCATTCCCAACTATCCCCTGGCACCTCACAGTAGGTGACTTGTAAGCAACAGATGTGTGCTGCTCACAGTCCTGAAGACTGGGGAGTTCAGGGTCAGGGCGTCAGCGGTATGAAGACCGGTGAAGGCCTGTTGCTTCTGTGTGACCACATGTGGCAGGCAAGGAACAAGGCCAACAAACTCCCTCCCAACCCTCCTGTGAGGGCGCCACCAAGTCACCTCCCAGGAGCCCTGTGTTCCTGCAACAGCTTGGGTAGGTCAATTTCAAAGCAAGTGTCATCCTCACCCCTTCACTACCTTGCCTGTGACTTTGGCCCAGCCTTACCCCTCCTGGGCCAGTGTTGTTGGGCTGGGCGATGGCCAGTGTCAGGCAGGTCCTAGCATCTGTGATGCTCCTCTTTGGTCCCCACATCTTGGGTGGAGCTTGAGCTATTCATGGCTGTGAGGGCTCACCTCGTCCGGAAGCCTGTTGGCGCCCATGGAAGATCGTGCTGCAGTGCCAGGCTGCACAGTATCAGCCTGGGATGATGCTGTCTCCTGGACACCTGCCTAGCTGGGATCCTCCCCTTCCTGATGAGCCCTCTCCTGCACTTTCTTTCTTGCTGCTTCCACCAAAACACCTTCTTGAGCCATTCCCTGCGCAGGGCCTGCAGGATTCACTACCTGAGCATGTACAACTGTGGCCTCTGTACCCCTGGCAGGGTGGTATAGTGGTGGGTGCTGGGCACAGAGCTTCTGCATCCTGGTTCTCCACCCTCTCTCCTTTCCGGTCCACCTGCACCTTCCTGTGCTCTCAGCATCATGCTCTGATTTCCTGTCCTCCAAAATCCTTGCTGGCTGCCCTTGTACCCACAGCATCAGCCCCTAGCCTGTTGCCTCCTGCCAGATCTGTATGCCCCTGCTTAGAGGACAGGGAGCCAGCAGTCCGCCCTGGAGGGCCTCAGACCGTGCCAGGGCTGCTTCCACCTGGAAGTTACTCATGGTGAGGATACTTTCCTGCCCCTCCTTTACCTTGTGCTTCTCCCATTCCCTCCCCCCACCCCTGCCAGTGCCCCAGAACCTTTGGCTGTGGAAGTCCCTCAGGTGACACCTTCTAGGGCCAGAATAACATTTGCAAGGAGACCCGGCTTCCCGGCAGGCTCCGTTCACTGCCTTCTGTCACCTGCTCAGTGCACACATGAACACAGAGCATGCTTTCTCAGTGCAGGAGGCAGACACACAGAAACAGACATACAGGTGACCCAAGACCTTGGTCCGACAAAGGGTCCCTAAAGGTGGAAGTGACCAAGAAGCCATGTCCTCTTCCAGTCTCCCATGGAAAGACTTGGGGCTCAGGGACACTCCCTCCAGGACCCACCTCTGGTCTAGAGAAGAGGTTGAGCCTTAGGTCCAGAGACATTTCTAATGCCAAGAATTTCACGTCGTAAACCCTAGCTCCTGAGCTTTGAAGAATTTTCAACTCCTAGGCAGGGAGTAGTGCACTGCCCTTTCTCAGGAATCCAGTCCACTCTCTTGGCCTGGCCAAGGGCAGCAAGCCTGACTGGATGGAGATAAGAATGGGAGCGTGCCTTTGTGATTTCCCATGTGGACATTTCTCCAAGCCAAGAGGAGGTTGTTGGTAACGTAGGCTTTCCAGGGGAAGAAACGCAAGATGACCGTGGCTCTGCTGCCCTCCCCGCCCCGCCACTGAGGCTCGTTCCCCTTCCACATGGTATCCACTCTGTTGCCTGTTATCTTCCCCACCTAATCCATAGGCAGTCGATGGCCTAGCCCTGAGCTTGTCTCAGTGGCTGCCAAGCTGTCTCGCTGAGCCACTCACGCCACTTGCTCCTCCAGGATCCGCAGAATTTTGAACCTGTGCAGTGTATCTGGAACACCACGCTGTTGCCCCAAGCTTGGAAATGCCACTGGTGGTGCTGGGCCTTTCCCTCTCCAGGAATTTCCTCCTTTCCTACTTCTGAATTCTGGAGTCCTTAGGGAATTGTCTCAAAAGCCTTACCTTCCTCCAGGAAGTCTTCTTAGAATGCTCCCAGGTCTGATCTGCTCGAGAAGACATGGTTCGGCTTTGCCACACAATTTTCCCCTCTGTGGAATTCTTTATGGCATTTTATGGCATTCTTTCAGCACTTAGATGTTTTGCTTTATAATCATTACTTAGGCAGCTTTTCGTTCTTGGTTCTAACCCAGCTTCGGAATGTACTCACAATTGATTACAAAATTAGCCTGAGTGTGCTGAAGCCCTGAAGTTGGGGTTTGTGGTGTAGCCTGTGGTTGGGGTGCTGGCAGCTCTGGATGCTCAAAGGGAACATGTCGGAGCCTCAGACTTTCCACCCAAGGTTGCCATGGGCCCATTGGCCAGGGCTTCGTAACACTCAGAGACCTGTTGGATGTGTCCCTCTCTGTCCCTGGGCTCCTGCCACCCACTGTGTATTTTCATTGTGAACTGTTTGAGCCTTCACTTGCTCTCTGGGCCTCCTGTCTAGTGGTGCTGGGCTGCAGGATTCCCCTCCTTCCTCTCCCAGCCACTCCCTGGTAGCGCCTCTGAGCATCGGCTCATGCTGTTCCTTGTGCCTGAGAGCCCTGTTGGTTCTTCACTGTTGGGCTGTCTCATTGCTCAGAACTGGTAATGGCCTTAGAGAGCCTCTTCCCACAAAGGCCACTTGATGTCCACAGTCACAGATTGCATTGTTCCCCATGGGTTGCCGCTGCCAGATCATCACTTCCTGCTGGGAGTGCAGGAACAGCCATGGCTGTTAGCACTGCGTTTGGAAAGGACTGAGGGGGACCACCGGGAGACAGCATACACCTGTGTCCCTGGTGTGAACTGGCCACCGTCCATGCAAAACCTTGTTTCCTGCAGAAGCAGTGCAGGTTGTGACCAAAGAGGGTCCTACAAGGAGCGGGCACTTCAGAGTGAGCCGTGAGGGAACAGCCACTGGGATCCCTGCCAGCCCCGTCCCGGGAAGTAGGGGCACAAAGATAAAAGGCCCCAGGCAGCTTTTTTGCCCTCCACTATCCTCTGTTTAAAGGATTTACCTCCTTCCGTCTTTAGATGATTTCAAGTTTCCTGGCCAGTTTTATCTCCAAGGGGCTTAATGCGCCTCCAAGGCTGCTGATAATTTAAGCCCTGGGTCCCATTTGAGAGTCCCATTTTAAAAAGCAAGATACTGAGGGAGAAAGCCTTTTGACACATCTCTGCTGCTCATCTGTGCAGCCTCGTTCACAGGGTCTCCCTTTCCGGAGCTGCTTGGCCTTGAGTCTGAGCAGACAGCAAAGTGTATTTGGCAACAGTCATTCCAAACATTTGCATTCTCATTGATAATTTCCAAAGGCCCATGGCTCGTGGCTTGGGCCAGCAGGTTGCCTCCTTGAAGGCACCTTGAAGGCTGACCTGTTTTCTGGCCCCTCTTGTTCTTGCCAGAGTGATCACTGAGTTCAGAAAGGGCTTGGTTTGTTCTGGCCACTCAGAGTGCCAGGGGATGTGACTCTCAGTGGCCCTGCATACAGGTGACCATGGCATCCACTCAATTCTGGGCGTTGTTAAGCTCCAGGCCTCCTGTTTCTGTGTTCCACACTTCAGAACTTTTGCTGCACACTCAGTCACGCTGTGGTCATACAGAGACATCCATTGGTCACCTAGCACCATGCACTTGGTCACACTGGATCATCCATTGCTCAGATGGATCACTTATTGATCAGTGTCACTCATTGGTCACATGGGAACACTACACCCGGAATCACCTAGATGCTCTCAAGGCCTTGCACTTGGGAAAGGAGCTACCCCTCCGAGGATCCTGTCCCTCATCCATCAGTTTCAGGGTGCTGCGGGGGGGACAACTTCCCAGATCCTGCATGGGGCAGCTGGAGAGGTTTGCTCATAGGAAGCCACACAGCGGTCCAGGGGCCACAGGAGAGCAGCCATGGTCAGATGTTTCAATGGAGGGAGGGAGCCTGAGCCCTGGGCAACATTTCTGTCGCAGCTGCTGTGGGTTCTGGTAACATTAGCTCATGTAAGGGGCTGCAGCATTGCCCCTATTCAGAGTGAGGCTGCTCCCGAGCAGGTGGAAGCACTGGCTTGGGTCCATTCTCCCACTCTGGGGTAGGGATTCCCTTAGGAGCCACGCCTGCACAACCTGACCAGGACGTTGAGGGTAGAAACTCTGAGTTTCTGTTCTGATTGTCGCATCGTTTGGTTCCAGGATGGGTCTGCCTTGAGTCCCCCTATCCTGCCTATCCCCCGTAACACCCAGGGTAACGGTCCTGGGAAGCTGTGACCACGGCTGCCCTTCTCATCCCTGTGCTCTGGTCACTCATGGCAGGGCTGTGGCATTCAGTGATGGTTCCTTCTCGAAGGGCCTCTGTAAAGCTTTTGCTGGGTCCCCGAGTGGGTGGGAGCTTCCACTGTTGAGATCACAGCGGTCTTCCCTGGCCTCCCTGTAGCCTCCTTCCTTGTGCTTCTGTGTTTTTCCAGGGCATGGATCAGAGCTTCTGTTTGCTGGTCATTCCCTGATCCTAACACAATATCAATGAAAGCTGCTAAAACCAATAAATTCAAACCATGTGTGGGGCACCGGGGAGGAGCCTGGACGGGCGAGGGCCGCCGCGTGAGGTGGCGTCAGCTCTGACGGTGCCCAAGCTGACTTGGATACGAGCAAAGTCAATCTCCAAAGCCATAAACAGCCCTGGGTCTCTCATCAGCGCCAGAATTCAAAGGCGTTTAATAGGAACACACACTCTCTGTCTCATGTAAACAAAGCCAGAGGCTCTGGGTGTGCTGACCTCAATTCTGCATTTTCGTCTCTGGGAAAGCCAGCCAGCCATTCTTGGGGGACGACCGCAGGCCGGCTGCCTGTTGGGTTGCCTTGTATCTGGGTTTGGCAGTGCACATAGCACTTTTGTTTTGTGAAGAAGCTGCCTCTCCATCCCTCCTCAGCCTTACTGCAATCCTGGATGGTTATCCTAGGGTAAGCAAGCCTCTGCAACAAAACACCATAAGCCAAGTGGCTTATAAACTACAGAAACCAACTTTTTACAGTTCAGCATCCTGGGAAGCCAAGACGAGGCCCTGATCGACTCCATGTTGATGAGCACCTGCCTCTGTTCCCGGGCTGGCCCCTGTTCACTGTAACCTCTGGTCTTGTCTGTCCCTTACCAGGACACCAATCTCATTCATTAGGGCTCTTGTGTCCTGAACCGAGGCCCATCTCCTGGCAGTATCGAGGATTAGGTTTTGACATAGGGGTTTTGGGAGATACAGCAGTAGCATAGGGGGAAGGGGTAGCTATGCCTACCAGCATGAAAGCCAGAGGTGGGAGTGGCTGCTGTGATGACATCTGATGTCAGAGCTGGGCCAGGACGTCTCCTTTCCCATGTTTCCTTCTTCCAGGTCTGATATACCTAGAGAGCAGCCCCAGAGGCATTCTCATTAACTCCTTTCTCATCTCCTGGGGTCTTTCCTGCCTCTGGGTCTCTGATTCTTCTGCTTTGCTCTCCAGGTCATTCTTATTTAGGGGGAAGGAGCTAGACTATTGAAGTTCTGGTTTCTCTGGTGACCATGCATGTTGCCCCATGCTTCTCTCTGCACTGCTTAGTTTTCACGGGTGTAGAATGGGGATAGGCAGCCCTGCCTCATGGGGCTAGTGGTCAGCATGTGTGCGGTTCACGCATGGGAATGTGTGAGCAGGCAACATACCTAGCCTGCTCCTTGGCCTGGGTTCACTCACCATTTCTCCTTCAGTCCTGGGCTCAAGGGGTCTCCACTCCTGCCTGCATGCACACACATGCATGCATGAGAATATGTACAGCTGCAGAAACTGGAATCCCAGGGGAGCACTATGTCCCCCAGGGTGTCCTGGTTTTGATAGTGTGCTGTCATTATGTAAGATGTTATCACAGGGGTTGGGGGAAGCAGGAAAGGACTGAGTGAAGAATATGTGATATTTCTTATAACTGCACGTAGGTGAATCTACAGTGGTCTCCAGATGAGACGTGTCGTAAAAACCGCAGACACCCACTCAGTTGTACATTGTGCTGCGTCTGCTGCATGCCTTGTGCTGCTCCAGGTCCTAGGCATGAATTGCAATGACAAAAGACAGACATTCCTGGGGCAGTGTTTGGCAGAGTGGGGGATGCTTGCCTGCAGCTCGTATCAGTGCCTGGATTTGAGTTCTGGACTCAGCTTCCTGCGAGAGCACTTCCGGCATACAGCAGGCCATGGCCCAATACGTGGGTCCCTGACATCCATGGATGAGATCATGGTTGCATTCTGAGCTCCTGTCAGTTCTTGGCAACAGCTCTGGTTGTTGTGGGCACTTGGGGCTGTGCACCGGTAGATGGGAAGTCTCTCTTTTTATCTCTCTGCATTTGAAATAAACAAAATAAAAATTTCAGAAAGAAAAAATGTCCTGTCCTCTCCCCCGAAAAAATGTTCTCCTTCCCCCCAAATGAGATGTTCTGAAGTGGTCCTCCTGCCCACCTTGTTTAAAATCACAAGCCCTGGGCTTGGCACGATGGCCCAATAGCTAAATCCTCACCTTGTGTATGCCAGGATCCCATATGGGTGCAGGATCCCATCTACCTCCCTGTTTGTGCCCTGGGAATGCAGCAGAGGATAGCCCAAAGCCTTGGGACCCTGCACCTGCACAGGAGACCTGGAAGAAGTGCCAGGCTCCTGGCTTTGGATTTACTCAGCTCCAGCTATTGTGGTCATTTAACGGGTGAACCAGCAAACAGAAAATCTTTGTCTCTCTTTCTCTCTTTAAATCCGTTTTTACAATAAAAATAAGTAAACCTTCAAAAAACAGTCGCCAGTCCTCCCTCCTCCCTTTGACTTTCCCAGCACCTGCCACCATGGACATTCTGTATAATTCACTAACTTGGTGCCTGCATCACCAGGAGCAGGGATGTTTGTGTGAGTTCTCAACACCTGTGACTTGCAGATCTGTTTGTGGCATCACCAGGAGGTGACAGACGGAGCAACAGGTTCACAAATGATTCTCAAGGAGTTGGGGAAGGGCAAATGGGGGAGGAAAACAAAACAGAGGCAGGGGCTGGGAGAGAGTGGGAGGGTTTTTGACTGAGTTTCTCTGCAACCTTGCTCCTCCCCCGTGTCTAACGGATGAAGTCCCAACCTCGGGTTCCTTGAGTGTAAGTGACACTTTCCCTCCCTTTTTCATTCACTCCCCACGTGCTTCCTGGAGCTGTGACTCTGCGGGACCTAGAGAGCAGGCAGAGACAGGGTCACAGGAGGCTTCCCACTGGGAGGACAGGAGGGCTCAGAGCCCAGGGGTCTGTGTGAAATCAGAGTGCATGGGAGGGGCTCGGAGGAGGAGCTAAGGTGCCTAAGGAAGGCTTCCCAGAGGAGGTGTTTATTCAAGTCTTTAAAAGTCATGGCTTTAATAGGTGGCCCTGTCTCTCTAATCAGACCACTTCCTATCCGTGGTGCCAGACACCTGGGTGTCATTTGCACTTCCTCCTGCCTCTCCCAAATCTTGTGCTCCATTCAGAATCCAGCTGGCCCTGCCTGCGGGAAGGCTTCCCTGCCTGCCTCAACTCCCACCACTGGGCTTCTCTGGACATCTCTGCTGTGGGTGCATTTTGTGTTGGAACAGTTCATGTTGGCTGTTTGTGGACAGACCCCAGGCTCGGCGCACAGGACATTCTTGACACTGCTTGTGGCTGGTGGGTCCTGAGAGTAGCGAACAGCCGTGATCCAGCCACGGTGTGATTTGGTAGAAGTTGTTGTCACTGGTGCTGCAGTAGGCGAGGGCTGGCCTCTGGCCTTGTGGTGTTTCAGGTGTGCCACCAACAGAGTGATGAGGCCATGTATGTAACCATCAGTGCTTAGCAGATTGTTCCCAGCATCTTTGTCCTTCTGGAGTCTGGATTCAGGGAACCCTAGAATGATGTGGCACTATCTGCGTAGCATTTATTGGTGATATCCATCCACCTCACGTGTTGTGTTTAAAATAAAGCCCGTTTAGGATGGGATTTTCACAAATATTTTAAGCTAATTTTATGAGCAGGGTAGGATGGATGAAGAGCAGCAAGACAAGAAGAGGAGGTTAGATAGCTCCCACCTGCTGGTTCATTCCCCAGATGCCCACAACAGCCGAGGCTAGGCCAAGCAGACGTTAGGGACCAGGTGTGCCCTTTGGCCTCCCACAGATATAACATGGACTCAAGCACTCCAGCCATCCCCTGCTGCCTTGCTGACTGTACACTAGCAGGAAGCTGGAGGCAGAAGCAGAGTGGGAACTCCAATCGACATACTGTACTGTGGGATGTGGGGATGCCCAGGTGGCATCCCATCTGCTGGACTATGCTCTTGGCTGGTGAGTTTTAGAATTATTGAGACACACTCCTCCCTAGTGTTAACATCTTATGTTAATATGATATACTTGCCACCATTATGGAGCCCACATTGATACATGAACTCAAGTCCATGCTTTATTCAGGTTTCCTTGTTGTTTTCCTAATACTCTTTCTGTTACATCTGCAAGGATTCTGGTCACGTCTAATGGCCACCTCTCTAAGCCTCCTCCTGGCTACAGCAGTTTCTCAGACCTCGTTTGAACATGTGAGATGGCCTTGATGGTTTTGAGGAGTACTAGTACGATCCTTCTTCCTTCATTGGAATTAACTGGGTGTTTTTAATATCATCAGACCATAATTACTATTATTTTAGGGATGGAGACCCCAGAGGTCAAATGCTGTTCCCGTCACATGCTGTTGTGTCCATGCTGTTGGTCAACACGGCTATTGGTGTTGACATTAACTTTGCTCCTGGCTCAGGCAGTGTTTGTCAGGCTCTCCACTGGGAAGTTACGCTTTTCCTTCCCTGGCTTTGCACAATGTCCACTTGGGAAACAAGTAACTGCGGGTGGCCCACCTACACATTGGGCAGCTGCGCTGTGAACACTGACCATATGCCAGGTGTCGAAGTAAAGTAGTGAACAGAACAAGAAAAAATTGTTTCCTGCATGGAATTTTCATTCTCATGTGGGCTTAACAATGCAGGATGAATGTTTGAGGGTGTGAAGATGGGGTATACAGAGAAATGGAAGCAGAGAACGGAGAGCAGTTGGGGAACCAGGGGAAACATTAGAGGGGAGCAGCTGCTTTATTTCCTTATGCTTCTGGAAGCCGTTTGGCCTTCAAAGGGGCGAGGAGGAGCTGGCCATGCTCACCTTGGGGAAGGCACCAAGTAGGCAGGAAGAACCACCAGTACCAAGGCCCTGAGGCCCATTCATGTAAGAGGAAGAATGTGCCTGGAGCCGTGTGTGCACAGGCCCCTGTGGGGATGGAGCATGAGGGAGGTACCAGTGTACCACTGGGTCTGCAGGTAGGTGCTGGGTCTCATTTCCTCTGGCTGTTGGCTTTGAAGAAGAGGGAGCACTAAAGTCCTTGTGTTACATGTGAACCGTTGCTTGGGTCCTGGGGGCCAGATTGGAGGAAGCTGAGAAACCCTTGTGCAAAGGTTGGAACAGTCCAGGAAGGGGCTGGTGGTGCTCAAGTCCAGGGGGCAGATGAGGTAAGCTTGTTCCTATTTTGGGAGTGGGGCGGACATGGCATCTGATGGGTTGCACGTAAAGAAACCGGGAAACTAGAGTGATGCTTGCATGTTTTGGCCCACTGTGGCGCCGTTGACTGAAACTAGAGGAGGCTGAGGGAGGGGCAAATGCAGAAGGGGAAAACACCAATCCCGCATACCTGGCAGACAAGCTTCCCCAGAACCCTGTTTGTGGGCAGCACCCCTGGGAGCACCTGTGAGTTACAACCCACAGCTGGAGGGATCCGGAAAGCGCTCTGTTGCTGACTCAAATGCTGTCTTTCTGGAGCACGAGATGAAGACAGGACTTTGACTGCCCGGTGTCAAGAGCCTGCCAGCCACCAGGGGGCCTGCCCCCTCTGGACTCAGATCCCACGGCTGGGATCCCAGCAGGAGGCCTTCCCAGCAGGGGTCCAGCCCCCAGGAATGGATTACATCCTGTCCCAGTGACATCTGTAGGCAGGTGTTTGCTGAACATCAGCTCTTGCACAATGCTGTCTCCGGTAAGGCAGGAGCAAGGTGAAAGGAGGAGTAGAACAAGAGTCAGCCCCAGGAGGGAGGACACAGGCAGAGGCGGGGGGAGGGCATCTCTGATGGAAACGGAACTGCAGATGTGATGGGCATGAAGAAGACTGAGCCATGTGGCCAGACTTTCTGCTGAGCACTAGAGAAAGAACGTGCTGGAGAGGTAGGATTGTGGTTCACAGAGCCTCCTGTGGTCAGAAAAGGTGTGCCAGTGTAGGCTGCTACAGCAAAGCACCGTGACCGGGAGCTGTATACACAGCAAACCTGCATTTCTCAGCTCACAAGGCTCAAAGTCTGAGATGTCAGATGTCAGTCTACAAGGGTCTAAGACATTAAGTGTGCCGGCACAATGGGGTTCTGGTGAGGGCCTACTTCCAGGCGGCAGACGACTGTCTCCTCACCATGTGTCCACGTGCCAAAAGAGGATTGGTCATCTCTCTGAGGACTGTGATTCCCCGTGGGAGGACTCCACTGTTATCCCCACCCTCACTCACCTGCTAACGCCATTGCACTGGGTGTTATCACACATGCAACTTGGAGGGGCTCCCAGCAGTTGGTCTGTAGCCGTGTTGCTGAGCTGGGCAGTGACTGCAGAGCAGTTTTGCCCTCTGCCTGGAAGCTTCCCAGCACCACGATCGGAGTGCAATGGCTCTCATGGGTACAGGAGCCACGGCAACCACGAGGGAACTAGAGGAAACCAGACCCCTAAGAAAGGCTTTTGAATTTCTGGCCAGAATTTAATTTATAATAATAATAATAGTACTGCTAATAATAGCAATAATTTTTATAACTACTTAATTAGCGTTCTTTTTGCCGGAAAGGACTGTGAGTAGTGTGCTTGGCTCTGTGTGTGATTAGAGCTTATTGACTGATCTTGAGGTTTTTGTTTATTTTTTCCCTCATTGGTCCATCTCACTGTTGGCTCTTTAATTTGGTTGTGCTCTACGAGATACCACGAAAGCACAATCTCTGGCAAGGTAAATATGCCAAATCCTTATTATAACATTGAATCACTTAGGGAGGTTTTGCTCAGGGGTGGGGGGTGGGAGGGTGGTGGGAATGGAAAGAGAAGTCCAGATTGCTTTGATTAACTGCATTTTTCTTTCTGGGTGAATGGGAAGGCTTTGGTAGAAACCTCAGCATTTGAGGCTGTTTCCAGGAAAGAGTGAGAAAAGCCACTTGAGGAGGTTCTAGAGTCCTGCCCAGTCCCTGCACAGGGCACCCATTGTGGGCACGAGGCTGAGCACGTCTGGAAGAGCATACCTGTCTGCCTGCTGTGCTGGGGGTTTGGGCTGGGCAGGCCTACCTGGCAGAAGGTAGACACACCCAAGAATTCCCAGTGATTGAACGAACCCTTAGCTGCATAGCCATGGATTGTTTTCAGGATCCGGGTTAGTGAGAGATCACTTCTGAGGAGACACCAGAACTGCACCCAGGGACAATTTCCTGGGTTCTTCATGGATTCCCAGGTTATCTCTCCACTCAGCAGGCGAGAGAGCTGACCTCTCGAGGGCTGGAAGCTTCATTCACTCCGTCAGGGCAGCAGGCTGACACAGGGTCTGGCATGGTGTTCCTACACGCTGTGGATTGTTAGTACGTGTGTCTTGAATGAATGAGGTGTTGGGCAGGGGTGTGTGCTATTCCTGGGCCTCTCAGAGAGTAGGCTGTATGGCTTTGATTCAAACCCAGACCTTTCATCTCCAAGCCTGACTTCTTTTACCATCATACTCAGTTTCATTAGGCAGAGATTGGGCTGTTATTCATGGTTAAGTAGTGTTTGACCACATGGCTTGCTGTGGCTTCATGTTGGGCAGTCTATTTTCTTCTCCTTGACTCTGCCCTCTGTCATGAGACTTGCTTTGGCTAATGAGACAACAGTAGGTGGGAAGCACCTGAGCTTTAGGTGTGCTTGTCTATGGGGGCTCCTCCCCTTGTACTTCTGCCATCACCCTGAGACACCCCTATGTGGCTGCTGTCTCAGAGAGAATGCAGGCAGAGTGGAGCCCAGTCCACAGCAAAGAGCCACGCCCAGACGGACACGCGGCTGACCCAGACCGGTGTAAGCAAGAAGGCTCCATGCTAGCTTTAAGTCACACCATCGTGGAGTGCTTTGTTACACAATGACAGCTGGCCAGCTTGCATGAGAAGGGCACCTCAGGCAGGGGCTAGAGCATAAACTATGGAGTGGAAGGGAGGCTGGCACGAGACTGAGCAGGTGAAGCTGGGGTTGGGATTTTCATTAGACCATGGGAAGTTTTACTGAGCATTTTGCAGTTTGGGTGTTTTCCAACAGCCAGTGGGAGGCATTGCAAGTTGTTGAATATGGGATGAATTCTAAGTCCAGATATTGAATGGTTACACTGGACATGTGACTAAGGATAAGTGTCTGTTGGGAAGCTCCCAGCACCAAGATCTAGCATCCAACCCCTGGTAGAGTGCATATTTATAAATGTTGGGACAACTGGATACAAATATGTATATTAAAATTATCTGTGTGCTTGTTAATGAGGACATTGGAAATCGAGGTCTTGAATACCTTGCCTGTTTGCCTACTCATTTGTTTGCCAGTCTCTGCTGAGCCCTGAAAAGTGAGTCGATGGCCTGGAGTTGGGGCTGGCAGGACCTAGGGGAACTCCATGGGTTCCTGGGGTCCTTGCTTGTGGTATTGGCACAGGGACGAGGCTAATGAGGAGTAAGGCTGGAGTATGAGAGAAGGGCAGAGAAGACATGAGGTCCCACACTGGGTGGCCTCGAAGATGGGTTTGGTCCCCTCCCTTGCTAATAAGGCCTGGGAGGATGGGGTATCTCCATCTTCCTGGCCTGAGCTGGGGCCAGGTCTGGTTGTTTGTCCACACCACTGGCCCCGCAATTGCTTCTGCAGAGCCCGTAGGACTGCACATACTGATTTTGTTGACCCTTCCCCTTAGATTCCTGGTGTCAGCCTTTCCATCATTTTCAGGCTCTGCCACCATGCATTTGCTCATTCCTGCTCAGCTTGCCTTGGGCTGGCTGTGGGAACGTGGAGGGCTGGAGCAGCCCCTTGCTAAGAGGAGCCCTCAGACCAGCTCCTGGCACCTGAAGGGAGAGGCAGTTCACTCAGTGGAAGGTGTGGGTTCAGATCCCAGCATCCCCTCTTTAGCTGTGTGAGCTTAAGCACAACCCATCCCCATGCAGTCCCTGTGAAAGGTGCCCGAAGGTTCCTGCTGCAGGATGTGAAGATCGGGTGGGAGGCCTTTAGGGGGAGAAGCCGAGTGTGAACTCCAGGAGAGCAGCAGCTTTGTAACAAGCATGCAGCCTGGCAGGGATGAAGATAGGGCTCTGGTGTGGGCTGTAGCCTAGAGTACTGCTCCTGTGAGTGGGTGTCCAGGTCAGGAGGCGTCATTCTTCACGCGTAGCTGTGCTTGGGAAAGTCAAGGCAACAAGGAAGCATGCACACCCTGCGGGTCTTAGTGAGAACAGCCTGGGCCAAGATCACCTGGCCCAGTGAGGAGCTGCCGGCAGTGCCTGTGTGAAATCCGGGTTCAGAACAGTGCCGAGGGCTGTCAAGGTATCCCCAGGCCACATGTCTTTTTGTATGATTTTTATTTCTATTTTATTTGAAAGGCAGATTTACAGAGAGAGGAAAGACACATACACATTCACGCCATCGGGAAAGCAGGTTGCCACAGGGCCTGGCATGGTGTTCCTAGGCATACATACAAGTGATTGTCCCACTGCCTCAGTTTCTACTTTTTTTTTTTCAACTTTACTGAAGTAGAATTAAATGACCCTAAAGCATATGTATTTAAAGGTTAACTTGGCTTTTTAAACAGAGAGAGAGAGAGATTGATTCCATCTGCTGGTTCACTCTCCAAATGACCGCAACAGCCAGGCTGAAGCCAGGAGCCAGGAACTTCCTCCAGGTGTCCCATGTGGGCATAGGGGGCCAAACACTTGGAATATCTTCTGTTGCTTTTTGCAGGCCAATATCTGGGAACTGGATGGGAAGTAGAGCAGCCTGGACAGGAACTGGCAATCGTGTGAGACGCCTTTGTCCCTGGTGGTAGCTTTACCTGCCTGGCTTAGTGTGTCAACTCTGACCTAATTTTCCAAATTGCCCTGGAGCTGAGATGAGGCAGTGCAATGCCAATGGAAATGTGCACTCACGCCAGGCTGTGTACCACTCAGATCAGACACCCTCTTTTAGGGGGATTTGAAAGGCCAGGTCGTGTGGACAGTCACCAGGAGGGCTGGGTAGTGCCAGCTCTGGTCCAGCTCATTGAAGACTTGGAAGGAGCATCCTTCCTTGCCAGCCAAGGTGAGACTTGTCTCCCCGAGTCTGGCGCCGTCAGCGAGGTCTTACACACTGGCCAGCTGCTCTCCAGCAAGAGCAGTGAGGTCTCTGGACTGTGAGGTTCAAGGCTGGGTAGCAGCCACTGCATTGCCCTGGCCCGGATGGGGCCCCTCTATCCTGCTGTTTCCAGATGTGCTGATTTGCGGCCCTGCTACCTCGTCCCTCTTTCATACTGGAGTCATGACAGGACTCACACCCTTGGCCCTGTGCTGACATTCAAAAGAATTAATAGGGTTCTCTATAAACAGCCCCAAACAATTCATCCAGTGGCACGTGGGGCTTCGCGTGGCCACACCACCGTGCTTGCTCGGCTGGGGCTCTTTGTTTGTTTGGGTTTTTATAAACCCTGAGAGAAGCGTCTGCTGCTCCCTGGCCTTCTGGATGGGGGATGGGGCACAGCAAGAGAGGGGTTTCCTCCTTTCTTGGCCAGAGGCAGCCTCTCAAGTTTCCAGAAACCTTTCAGGAGTTCCCTTGTCTTTCATGACCTTGACCCTTTGACCGCTGGAGGTGAGAGGGAGAAGCCCAGATCCCTGTGGTCGGGAGAGGAGATGTAGCCCCATTTCCCCACGTGCTAAAGCAGGGAACGAGGTTTGATGCACGTTCAAATATGGGCATCTTGTCCAAGCATCCACAGAGACAGATGACCCAGATTTGGTTGGGGAAGAGGCCCCAGTCAGTGGGGGGGCAGCCACCTTCAGGACAAGAGGAAGCAGGGCAGGCAGGTGCTGCCCTTTCTCTACGCCCACTTCCCCTATGGGTCTCCATCAGTGCATGTGGCCCCGAAGGTGACTTTTGCAGAATGGAAGATGCTTAATCACCAGCTCAGGACAGCAACACAGACCTGGACCTTGCCAGAGACCCCATTGCCGGAAAGTCGGCCTTCGACTGTGGTCGCGGTCCCTCTTGCCCTCTCATCGGCTGAGTGCTTTGGTTTTCTCCAGGGACTTGGGATTGAAAACACAACCTGCTCTTAATGCTTGAGTTGAACCTACTTGATCAAATCCTGGAAAAAAAAGCAAAGGCTATTGAGGAAGAATCATGTGCAGTGCCTAAAATCCCCAAATACACTTCGAAACCAAAACCAAAAAGTCCCTACTCTTTGAAGAAGGAGTCAGATGGCTCCATGCCCTAACGAGAGGAGAGGGGCGCTTGTCCGGGCTGAGGGCAGCAACCTCCCCAGGCAGGGCTTCCCAGAGCCGGCTGACGGGAGGGGGCCCCAGTGGCCGCCTTTCTGCCCTCCCTGGCTTCCGCTGGCCCAGCTGAAACATGAGAGACGCTGGATGAGGCGGCTGATCCCAGCCTGGGCCCCACAGCTCCCTAGCCATGGAGGAAGGTAATAGCTGAATTCCCAAGGCTGTTCAGTGTTGTTTTGCCGTTTTGGTTTTTTAAATCAACAGCAACTGTTAAAATCAAAATGTAAAATTACTTGCATTTCCTTCCTCATCCCCCAAATGTGTCAATATCCAGGGCCTAAACTCTGTTATCTTCTACCTGCTCGGAAGCTTCGACTGGCTTTGTGACAGAGCTGTTCAGGCTAGGGACGCAGTTTATGTAGCAGCAGGGAAAGTATTTCAAGACGCGGCATGCAATAGACTTAGGGTAGGGAGGTCTGTTTTTCAGTTGAAAGCTTAAAAACGGTGCTTTCAGCATTTCTTGGTGAAGATCGTGTCCCTTCCTCAATAAGTTTATGGGTGGTTTTGGGGATCCTTTCTCCCTTAAACGTGCAGACTGGCCAAGGTTTGGGGTCTTCAGCCTGCTAAACCCACTCTGGGACCTTCCCCAGAGTCCCCAACTCAGGTAGTGATTCTGTGTGTAATATGACCAGAAATGCTTTCTTTTCATCTCTGTTAATTTCCAAATTGTCTCGTTAAATCTATACATTCCAGAGACTCCGGCCAACATTCCAGGGAACCCTTCCATGGACAATCAGAGCAGAACTTTTCACCGGTGTTTGTTTAAGCAGAGGGAATGTTGAATTCACAACGAAAAATCCCCAGACCAAATGATCTTGAGTTTTGCAGAGGGGACCTCAGATTGCAACCTCCTGCTTACCAAAACCCACTCCTCTCTCTGGCTTGGCCATGTATCTTCGTGAGCCCAGCCTTTGGGCCAGCCCCAAGTTCACTTCCTTGCGTGTCTGTGGACTCCCAGAGCAGACCAGATGCTGTGGACTCGCGGTCCTGCCAGAGAGGGGCAGTCTGCTCTGGGGGCTGCTTCCACTGTTTCCTTTATGTGCTGCTGTTGTTGGGAGACAACATGGAAGTGTGCTGGGAGCTTCCAGGGCACTTGCCAGGGGAGGTGTCAGCCTTGCTGCCAGATGGGTACGTGATGTGCCACACATGTGAGCAAGGCCCTGGGGAACTCTAGCTGGAATCCATCTCGGCAAGAGCAGGAAGCAAACAAACAGCCACGTGTTCCTGGGCTGTACCTCAGCCCTGTCTGTCTTCCCTGTTAGCTGCTGGCAAGCACTCGTCCTGCCTTACCTTTCCTAATCCACAGTCAGCCCCGATCGAACTAGGAAGAAGTCCCAGGCAGTGGAACTGTGAGGCAGAAGAGATGGGTTCTGATCTCCTTCCTTCTCGATCTTTCTGTGATCTCCCTGGACTCCAGGGTGGGAGCTGGGATGGTGGGGAATACTTGAGCTTCGTGCAGTGTCACCTACCACCTGTCAGTCTTCACTAAGCCGCTGAGCACCCAGTGCATGCATTTCGCAGGACTCCTGTTGTGAAGTGATCTCTGCTCTCAGGAACCTGTTGATTCCTGTACCGCGGGTAGCCCTTTGGGTAAACACACCTGTGTGCTCAGGTCGTGCCCTGGGACAAGCACAGTTCACATCACCAGAGGCAAGCTAGCACTCCGTCCCTGGTGAACGGATGTCAGAATGATTTAGGTTCTGTTCCAACATGAACCCTGTGCACCTACAAGCTGTCATGGTCAGCCTTGGGAGGAGATCCAGGTCAGTAGATGTGAGGCTTGTTCTTACCTGGAGTACGTGGACAGGACTCTGGCCCACGTATGATCCCTCTGGGTGGGATGGGGTCTGAGGACAACCATAGAGGCCAAAAGTGCGGCACTGGGCTACTTTTGTTCTCGTGCTAGTCATTATCACGTTGTTCCAGTGCTTCAGTTTTCTCATCTGTGAAATGGGTGCGCAATTGTACCTACATTGAGGGTTTCTATGGTACCTTAATGAGTCCATTGATCTGTGTTAGAGCATTCCTGGGGAAGAGTAACTGTTCATTCTTATTCAGGAAGGGAAGGGACAAAGCAACTGTCAGGCAGCTGGCAAATTGGGTGGGTAAACAGTGTTGGGTAAGGGGAGCTGTACCCGATAGGAGATGGGCATCTGAGGCAACAGTTCTCTATAGGCCTTAGTTCTTATCTGCTGACTGGGTTTCTACAATGATAGAGGCCGTGGGTGGAACTGGGTGGCCAGAAGCTTCCTTCTGCTGCTGAGTGTGAACACCAGCACCTGTGACACACACACACACACACACACACACACACACACACTCTGTCGGGATGTTAGGAAACAGTATCTAGGAAACCAGCAGGATCAGACAGGGCAATCAGAGCTAACTGGGCAGGCAGGGTTTGGGGCCTCATTGAAGTGCCTACCAGGAAAACTGGCCCTGTAGCTACATATCACCCACAGTGCCTTGCAGGGATAGCTAAAATGAGGGGTTTTAGGGAGCCAGACCACCAGTCCCGGCTGCTGCGATTGCTGTCCACTGGATGCTCAGCTGGGGGGCTTGACTTCAGGACTATGTGTGTACAGTCTGCAGTGACTACATCTGGAAGGAAGGTGGGGGCCTGGAGACACTGGAGTCTGTGAGTTGGAGAGAGAAGGACTCCGTGAAGACCTTAGAGTTCCATGAGGCCTGGGGAGGGGATGGAGTTAGGCCTTGGGTGACCAGAGAGGAGGGAACCCAATGCAGTCTCAGGTGGGCTTGGGCACAGCAAGATGAACTATGACTAAAGCTGTGGGTGTGGGCTAAGGCAATGGCTAGGGCCTGGCAAGGAAGAGACCAGAACAGGCAGTGGGGCCTTGTAGGTGGGGGCCAGGTGTGCAGAGCGTCAGGCAGGCAGCTCTTGGGGGTGCATGTAGGGGCTGAAGGAGTGTGCACTGCTCTCTGTGTTAGCACTGTAGGGAGCGGTGGGACTCCTATGTAGAGGTAGAAGGGCAGAAAGTGACTGGGAAAGGAGCTGAGAGCACTTGGAGTGGTTTGCTCACCATTGGGCCCCATAGCCTGGAGGTGCAGGGGCCTAGGCAGAAGAAGGATAAGAGAGCTAGAAGGAATATTGGGCAGGAAGAACCCTGGGAGCTAGTGAGTGGCAGCAGACCAGGGCTTTGGGTGGTGCTGCTGAGGAGGCAAGGGTAACTGCAGGTGGATGTGAATTCCCCTGCCACCCTACCTGATTGGAGGTGGATGTGACAGCTCCACCCAGACAGGCTGCCAGATGGCTGGTAGGCCCTAAGGAGTGGAGTCTGGACTAGGGATAAAGACAGGAGAAGCCTCTGGGCAGAACTGAAGCCATGAGCATGCAGGGTGGGAAAGTGCGAGAGGAGACTAATGCCAGGAGCTGGGACAACAGCCACCCTTGGCTTTGAAGGATGGAGAACAGGTGCAGCAGCTTCAGCAAGTGGGAGTGAGGGTGGCCGTAGGAATAGGACGCGCACACGGAGGTAGCTTCCTGCCATGCCAGGCCTCCAAGAGCGGCACCTGCTTAGCCCAGGCTGGCCCCTGGGTCGACTAAAGCTGCATCCTCTCTGGGAAGTTCTCAGCTGCTCCCTGCCCCAAAGACATTGTTGTTTATTATTCCCTGTTCTGGGTGCCTGCAACCCTGCTGTACCTACTCTGCTACGCCTGCCTGCTTTGCCAAAGGTCTTAGCAGCAGACCATGAGCTCTGCAGATAGCGCTGGCGAGGGCTGGTGTGCAGGTGTCAGCTAATTGAGGAGAGAGTTCACAGAAGGAGGGAGCCTGGAAAATAGCCCTGGACAATGAGTGCTGTGGCCTTGGGGACTGCAGCAAGAGTGGAAGGTGGTAGAAGTTTGATCAGAGAATGCATCCCATGCAAGGTTCTAGTCTCCAGGAATCCCTCCCTTGCCTTCAAGTCGCTGCCACCTCCTTCCAGCTCCACCATGATTTGATCCTCATCCCCTTCTCGTGGTCTTCGGCCTGTCTTTTCTCTGTGATTCTTTGGAGCTGTGACTTGAAAGCATCTTTTCTAATTGGCACTTAGAGGGCTCTTGGAAAATGCCTGTTTGCATGAATTTGTGTCCATTTGTAAAATGAGAACTATTGAAAAAGGAAAAACTGCCCGCCTCACATATTGTCCTGGAAGTCATTTGAATGTGAAAGAGGGAGGCCAAGCCATGTACTGGCAGGAGCCCTGGAGTGAGGCAGGAGCCTGGGTGGATCCACTGCCACTCTGCCACTCACAGCTCCCAGCTTGACACTCGCTTCATTTGGTTAATCCACTTGCCAGCCTTGATGCTGGTCCTTCATTGTCCTTAAGAACACTGGCAAGGGGTAAGTGTTTGGTGTAGCAATTAAAACACTGCTTGGGATGCCTGCTTCCACTGTGCAAGTGCCTGGCTTGGATTCCTGTTTTTGCTCCTAGTTCCAGCTTCTCTCACTCAAGAGGCATGGGTGATAGTTCACATCCTTGAGCCCTTGCTCCCCATGCAGGAGGTCTGGATTGAGTTCTTGGCTCCTGGCTTCATCAGCCTCCGGCCCTGAGCCATTTGCATGTAAGGTTTGGGGACATGAACCCGTTGATGAGAACTTGCTGTGTCTGCCTGCCTGTCTCTATCTCTCTGTATATCAGATTTGAAAATAAAATAAAATAGAATAAAACAGCCTGGGAGAGGTGACATGATGAACCGACAGCCCAAGACCAGAAGTTGCTGATTGCCAGACTGTGTCTGTCCTGTGTCACCCAGATTGCCTCTCGTGGAAGTCCAGAGCCTCTCTGCCCCTCTGTGCCCACTCATCCCCACCACCCTGGACACCTCTGCATAGGAGAGGTTTGCTTCTTCCTCCAAAGGGTTGGGGATGAGCCTTGGGGACAGAATAGCCAGGGGAGCTGCTGGTGCCAGCTGAGGTCTGTGATTCTAGAAACAGAGGCCAATGTGACTTGAATACACAGTGTGTAGGGCCAAACTCCGTCTTGGATGCCTGGAAGTATTTGACATGATGTCATGAAAAGCTATGAAAGTGTCTTCACAGCTCCAAGGAGGGAATTAAGCTTTTGCACGTACGTATGTGTTCAATTTTCATCTGTCCTGATTTCCTCCAAAAAAGTTGCGTGTTCTTCCTCGGAGTCGCTCCAGGTCCCTTGGAGCCTCATCCGGGCCAGGACATGTCCTGCTGGCCTGGCCCCTTCTGCTCTTCTTGCTGGCAGAGCAGTGCTTCATGGCATTTTCCAGTCGGGTACTGCTGGGAGCTAAGCAAAGGAGTGCAAAGTAGATGTTCCTCTAACCCTGGGTTGCAGCTGGATCCTAGGGACATAGGTACTGGCCACTCAAACCCCACCTCTGTGACCCAGACTGACTGTCGAGAACTTCTTGTGGTTGGGGTAGCTAGCAGTTGAGAAGACTCAGAAGAGAAAGGGAATGGACCTGACCTTGACAAGGTTGTAGGAGCCAGGTTCAGTGGGAGAGGCTTTGCATGAATGTGGGGCTATGTCCTAAACATTTGGTGCTCAGCAAGCATCAATTTTGCAGTGGGAGGCAGGGGTTGCCCAAGCTCTACCCTGCGTCTGCTGTGTGCCTGGAACATGCTGCCCTGTGAGTGCCAGGGCAGGTCATGAGGATTAAGATGGGTACACTCAATGCCCTGGGGTGTCAGGAAGGATCCTTGAGGGGGAGGAGAGGAGGAGAATCTTAGGTGCAGGGATTGCAACAGTGGCCATTACAGGCCTAAGATGTGGAGCAGCCAGCAGCTCCTGGGCCTGAGTGGGCTTGGTCAGAGTGTGGCTGCCCTCTGTACCCTGTTGCTGCCCTACTATCAGTTTTTCTGGGATCTCAGGGGAGCCTAGCTATGTAGACTGGCAACAGTGGCCTTAAGGAGGGACAGATAAGGTGAGGCAGAACAGAGCAGGGAGGCTTCCAGAAGGAAGAACTGTAGCTGGGCCTCGGGAAGAGGCTTGGATAGTCAGGCAAGACAGCAGAGTAGGAGCTGCCAGCCCAACTCCATGCCCTGTCACCTGGCTGCTGCTGTCCTCTGGGCTCCACCACTGGCATCCTAGGATTTGAGGACAGTCCTGCCCTGCATCCAGATGGACCCCCTCAGGCTGTTGGCCACAGATCCTACCCTCTGTACACTCAGCCAGCCCACCTGGCGCATGAGCTCCCTCACCCTGGGAGGGTAACGTCTGGGCTGACCCACCCTGAGGTCTTGGCTTCAGGGCTCTGGGCTCACCAAGGTTTGTTTATTCATCATTTGTTTAGAGTGGAATGGGAGAGAATCAAATATGACGAGCTGTTGTGGCAGCAGTGGGTATAAAGAAAGGCTTGTCTGTTTCTCCCGCAAAATCCCCCTGCATCGTGGCCCTGGCCCCTTGGTTGGGTTTCAACAGACAGTGCTCTCCTTTCTCCCTGTGCGCACCACCCGTGCCCACCTAGCCGCCTGACTGCCCTCGGTCCAGTGGCCTTGCTGTTCCCACTTGGTTTGAGTTGGCTGCTGCAAAGGAAGGGAGAAGATGCCTGTGGCCCTGGGCCACTCGTCCTGCTTGGCCTCGTCCTGCTTGGCCTCCTAGCCCCCATAGGACCTGGGGAACACCACATATCTGGGACGCCCAGACCTCTGTGATTGGAGCCCAGCAGCATGAAAGAACACATGAGGGCCTGCTATGTGCTGGGCACCATGGAGCAGGCACCAAGGGGTAAGGGCTCAGGTGAGCCCCAGCCACTTCCCACCACTGCCAGTTGAGCTGCTGTGGTCATTTTGCAGGTGGACATCCCCTGCTCACTTGTCTACAGCTATCCCTTCTCCCTTACCTCATCACACACAGAACAGAATGCAAAGCCATTGCCTGGCCCCTGTGAGAGCTGCCCTGCACTCGCCTTCCCAGCTCCAGCAAGCGCTTCTTCCTGTACCTTCCCTTCTCTGACCGCATTCCATCTTGGCTATTTCTTGAGCTCATCAGACTCCCACTGCCCCTGGGTCTTTGCATGTGAGCTCATCTTTCCAGGGCTCTCTTCTTCCTATGTCTACACAGTACACCAAGAGATTCTTCTGACTTGAATGGTCTCCCAATACCCGTAGTCCTTAAGTCCTTACTTCTCTCCCCTTTCTTTCATGGTTCCTTTCTGAAGTCCTGGTACTTATTTGCTTGCTTTTTACATTTCTGTCTTCCCCACTAGATGGTAGGCTTCATACCTGGCTCATTCTAGGACCTTGGTAAATATAGGTGATAAATGAATGGATAGGTGAATAAAATGGTGTGTCTTGGGTCCCAGGGAAGTTTTCTTTGACATTTTCAAGAAAGTTGTATGTCCTTAGGGACAGAGGATAGATGACCTAGAAGACACCGCTGTAGAAGAGGTTGGTGGGGAGAGGCCAGTAGAGTTGGACAGGCCTGGGAGGCAACTGAATCGGGCAGGCCGACGGGTGCTTGATTTAGCTCCCTGGGCTGTAGTGTCCTCATCCAGAGAGGGAACTAATGACACACAGCACCACCTCCAGGGATGGTTTTAGAGGTTCCATAGTCATGGACCACAGAAAGCACTTAGATCCCAAGCATATGCTTGCATAATTTATCGTCACTCTTATGACCATGGGTTTGTCATTTTTGCTCTTAGCTGTGTTCACACCCAGCTCTGACAGTGGTCATTGTGTGTCCTAACGTCCATCATGGAAATGCCTGAGCCTTGGCTGTCTCACTTATTTTTTTTTAAAGATTTATTTTTATTATTTTTTTATTGGAAATGTGAATATACAGAGAGGAGAGACAGAGAGGAAGATCTTCCATCCGATGATTCACTCCACAAGTGAGCGCAGCGGCCAGTGCTGGGCCGATCTGAAGCCAGGAGCCTCTTCCAGGTCTCCCACGCGGGTGCAGGGTCCCAAAGCTTTGGGCCATCCTCAACTGCTTTCCCGGGCCACAGGCAGGGAGCTGGAAGGGAAGCGGGGCTGCTGGGATAGAACCGGTGCCCATATGGGATCCCGGGCATGCAAGGCGAGGACCTTAACCACTTGTGCCACCGCGCCGGGCCCGGCTGTCTCACTTATAAAGCAAAGTTGAAAGTAGCACCTTGTCTCCTAGATGTGTCTTGAGGTGTAATGTGAAAACAGACACTGGTGCTAGGCAAAGTGCCAGGGACAGGTGACACGGGGAGGGGGATTCCGGGGCCAAGGAGGTGTCCGGGAAGCAGAACAGGGGCAGTGGAAGTCTCCTGGAAGAGGGGAGACTTCTTGGAATTTTGAGGGAGGAAAGCAGAGATCATCTGTCCCTGGGGAGGGTCTTAGAAGTTTGCATTCCATCTTCCAAGCATAAAGAAGAGAATTTCAGATGAGGTCTCAGAGCAGGGGTTTTCTTGCCCTCGTTCTCTGGCTAAATGAAAAGCCGATTTTGATTTTTAGCTTCAAGGGGTGGAGAGAGGCAGGAATGGAAATCTGAAGACTGTTTTCCCACCCTGCACTCATGCAGCTTTTGGCCAGCAGCATTGGGAGGCATGAAATTAATGGCCCAAGAGGTGTTTTTAGCATCAGGTACACCAGGTACCCAGGCTAGCTGGGGTGAGCTCTCCAGCCTTGCCTGGAAAGTTTAATGTTTCACCTGACGCTGTTAGCCCTTACAGATCCTTTTAGCATACTTGCCATTAGTTATTCCATCTGCTGCCCCTAAAGGATGTCCCAGGACATGGCAAATTGAAGCCAGGAGCCAGAGTTTTATTCAGGTCTCTTCTTGTGGATACAGAGACCCAAGCACTTGAGCCAATCTCTGCTACTTTTCCAGGCACATTAGCAGGGAGCTGGATCAGAAATGGAACAGCCTAGATATGAACTGGCACCCAAATGGGATGCTGGCACTGTGGATAGGAGCCTCACCCTCTATGCCGCAATGCTGGCCACAACCCCAGAGATTTTTGGGCTGTCTGACTTCACACCCATGCTAGCTGATCTGTGATGCTACCAGCCTGTCTGGCCAAGAACTACTTCTGGCAAATTGTACATAATCATCAGCAGCAGGTGGTTCACTCAGCTGAGCCTCAGCTTCCTCACCTGTCCAGTGAAGACAGGGTTGGGCAAGGTGAAAGAAAGCATGCGTCAGGCAGAAGTGCTCTCTGCAAGCGCAGGCTGTTCCCCGTCAGAACGCCTGCCAGCCCTGCTCGGCATCTGCGTCATGACGCTGGAAAATCCAGCTCTGTGCCCTGCTTGCTCCATGAGCCGTGTCCGCCCTTTGCTGTTTACCAAGATTTTTGGCTCAGCCGACTTCCATGTCCCCTGGCCCTCTCTGGTCTCGCTGTTTCTTCCTTCTCTGGGTGCCTTCTCGGAGTGCCCGGATGGCAGTGACTCCCTCCTGCCTGCCACCCTTGTTTGCATCTCAGTTCCAGTGCTGTTCAAAGCTGCTCTGCCTACAAGCTCCAGCCTCATATGTGTTAATTATGTTGTTATGCTAGTTACCGCCTGCCTCATCATTCTTGGATGTTTCTTTGGTGTCTAATAGCATTGACTGACCTTGGCTAAGGCCCTTGGCCTTTGCAAATCTTACTTCCCTCACTGTTAGCATGGGGAAAGTGAAGTGCCTCCTAACATCACAGACAAGGGACAAAGTATGTAAAACAGCTGTAATGTATGCAGAAGGTGCTCATACGTATCAGAAGAAATGACACAATGGTAGGAAGCGCTCAAATGTTGACGCTAGCTTCAGGACACAGGCCGTACCTTGAGAGCTGCATGAGCATGGAAAGGATACTGAGCTCTCAGCAGTGTCTGACATCTCCTGAAAATCCTCATCTCAGTCCCTCTCATGTTGCTGTTTTCAACACCCGAGACCAGGCAGTTCAGAACAGTTTGGCCTTTGTTGGGTCTTGGTTCTGGAGTCAGGGTCCAAGCATGGCGCTAGCACCTGCTCAGGATCTGGTGGGAGTCTCCTTGGTGCCATTCCTGCTGCGGGGAGGGACACAGGGCCAGGATGCCACCTCAGGTGTGCCTTCTTGTCACGGTGCCACCTGTGCTGTCACGGGGCTCCTTACCATCTCATCCCCAGTTACTTTCCTGCCCAAGGCCAGATCTCCAGACACCACTACTGTGTGCACCTGGGCAATATACTGCCAACATGTGAACTTTGGGGGAACATGTTCAGTCCACAGCTGTCCTTCAGACCGGTCCACCTGGGAGTCAGTGAGGATTGGAGTGGATGTTGGGAAAATGCAGGTGAGGGACCAGGCACTTGATAGACGGTTCCTGTTGTGGTTGCTTCTCTTGACCTCCCTGTGGGGAGGATCAACTGCCATCTTTTTGCACCCGTCTGGCCGCAGTCTCTTAAGTGGACTGTATTTGCAAACCTGCTGACCCAGCTGTGAGGGCCTGCAAAAAGTGGGGAAAGGAGAAAACAAAGAACTTTGTGGGAGGAGAGAATGGAGCACTTCCCAGCTTACCTCCCAGCCTGGTAAGGACAGCATTGCCCTGATACTGAAACAAGATACACATTCCAGGGGACAGAGACTAGAGACCCATAATCCTTGGGTTACAAGCATGGATGCAGAGATTCTCAATAAAAGATTATTCAGTCAAATCCAGCGAAATATAAGGAGGGCACCACATTTTCACTAAGCAGCTCTCCTGTGGGTACATGGCGGGTCTAGAGTCACTGTGGCTCACTGGATCAACAGGGTGAAGAAGAAAAATGTGTGATCATCTCCATGCATGCTTAAAAGCCTTTGACACCTTCAACACTGAATCTTGATTTAAAAAAGAAAATCCTCTCCTAAACTAGGAGAAACTTGTTGATTTCATAAGAGACATTTGCAAAACACCTACAATTCACATCCTCCGTAACTACTTCTCCCTAGACAAGGGACAGAACAAATTAGATATCTGATAAAGAGCTGATATGCAGAATACATAATGAACATTTTGAACTAAATACAAAGAAAAACAGTTAAAAATCCAGGAAAATGTGAACTCGTCTCAGAAGGAGAAATGTAGGTAGCTAATGCTTATAAAAGCAGCTGCCTGCCTTGAGTCATTAGAAAAACATAAGTGAAAGTGGTGCTCAGACGCTACTGCCCCCTTAGAGAATGGCAACAGTTAAAACTGGCAGCTGCACGTGTTAACGAGATCCGGAGCAGCCATATGCCCCATGCACTGCCGCTGGGATATGTGAAGACACAGCTGGTCTTCCAGTTTCCAAGAGCATGAGCCATTCACTTACCTGCCCAGAAGTCCCACTTCCCCACTGTGCCCCCACGTGAAGTCAAAGCCTGTTTTCTTACAGAAGTGTGTGCACACGTGGGAAAAGCCCGAATGTCATTCCACTGAGCAAAGACTGACTTGTGGCACATCTGAGTCCCAGGATGCACAACAAGATAAAAGCAAATCCCCCTGAGGCAGGAACAGCATGCCCGCGGAGTCTGCATGTGTGATGCTCCAGGAAAAGGCTACATCCTGTATGATTCATTTGTATGACATTCTGGGACAAGCTAGACTAGAGAGAGAGAGAAAACACTGGTGGCTGCCAAGGGGTGTGATGGGGGTAGGGGTTGCTACAAAGGGACACAGGCGGATTCTTTGGGTGTTGGAACTGTTTCATATCTCAACGTGGGTGGTTACATGGGTATATGCTTTTGTCAAAACTTGCAAAACTCTACTCCAAAAAGGGTGCATTTGCCGTTAGTGATTCATCTCTTAATAACGTAAAAAAAAAAAAAAAAGCAGTGGAAGCACTCAGTATGGCGTCAAGGTCTGTACCACAGGCGTAGGGTGTGCAGTTGTTTGTTGAACCTCATGGAACCCTTCCAGAAACTTCTTTCTCTCATACCAGGGCCAGAGCTACCGCTGAGTCCCCATGCAACCCAGGATGCACCCTGGCAGCTCCTTTTTCTGCCAGGAATGTGGCCACTACCATCTCCCTGCTCTGTCTGCCCTCCTGCTCACCTCAGTAAGCTGCCACAGGGAGCAACACAGAGAGGCACACACAGTCCCTCCATCCCAAGGCTCCTGGCTGCCTGCACTCTGAAGTCTGAGTCCATCCCAAAGCCCACACGGCTCTGGGAGACCTACCCCTACTTCCAGAAACACTGGGCCACTTTGGGCTGCTGCACCCTTCAGCTCCAACCCCACAGCAGGGACAGACCTTGGGGTAGGAGCATGCCTTAGGCCAGGCATTCTAGTGCCATTTGCTAGCTGCCAGGGTACTTCTCTGCCTGCTAGGCACCCTCTTGGGTGTCCCTGAATCAACTAATGCATCAACATCTTCCACACCAATACATCTGTGATCGCCTGCTGCTTTCTACTCCCTTGGGACAAACCCGCTGCTTCCAAGCCAAGGCCGCACACAGTGGGCAGTTCCCAGGCACGTGGGAACTGTGCAGCCAGCTCTGCTTGGGGCTTCTCCAGAGACCACCTGAGGCTGCCTGTGGCTCTTGCTAATGGCCCTTCTTGCCTGTGCCACTTAGTCTGAAGGTGTTTCTCACCTTCCTCGCCTTTTACCTCCACTAACCCCCGCTTCACCTCCCATCACTTCTCCCTCCTTTCTCTCCTCGCTCTTCTTGCATTCATTGATTCACTCATTCAACAAATGGAAGAAGCACCAGCCAGATCTATTGTTCACAATGTAGTACCAGGGAACCCTGCTGGTTTTAACTGATCTGTCTCCTTCCCCAACACACTTGGGAGTTCTATCCTGGGCTCCTCCATACCTGTGACCTCTACAACCAGTGTTTCTGCTATGAAGACCCTCTCTGGTTTCGGGGTGCAGAAGCTGCCTCAGCAGGCATCACTGCTTCTGGCAGTGCGGCACTGTCTCCAGACTATGGAAGTTCCACTTTGACTGTTGTCTGGTCCAGTGAGAAAACATCATGTGTGCAGGGCCACGGGCAGGGTGCCTGGCTGGCGGTGTGTGCAGGTGCTCACGGCTTGATTCTGGTGAGTGATGTTTGCTGGCACAGCTCCTCAGCAGGAACTACTCCTGGATGAGTCTCCTGTGGAGGTGGAGACAGAGAGGCGAGGAAGCCTTCCACCCCAGGCTTGCTTTCTTGAGCTGGAGGATATTACATGCTTGCTGGCTGGGCCACAGCTCACCAGCCTGGAGGCAGGGAGCCTCAGTAGTGCCAGCAGCTTGATGTGTGACTTTGTCCTATGGGCCTTACTTCCCCTCTCAGCAATAATGACAAAAACACTGATTTTGTTTTTATTTTCTCTTCTTTTCTTCTTTCTTTTTAAATAATAGGACTGCTGATTAGGATGGGAAGGGTCAAAGAGTGGGGGAAAGTGGATGAGACAATTGTTTCCAATTTTATTTTCTTCTCAAATCTAGGGGAAGGTGGGAGAGAAGGGGAGAGAGCTGCTCCCAGCAGCCCAATCACATCGGTACCTGGGGCTGGGGAATGGCTACCTGATGTCATCCCAGGTTCCCCGATGTGGAGCATGTTCTGAGAGTACTGCTTTTGATAATTCTCAGATGCTGTTGATTTTGCTGCTCCATGATTGAAGAAATCCTTCCAAGTTCCATTGGCTGACTTGGTCCACTTTAGAGTCTCCACTTGCCCAGATACTTGCTGTCAAAGCTTGGCCAGAGAGTTGTCCAATTTGTTCTGTCTTCCATTCTCTGCCATGGTACTAGACATAGAACTCTAGCCATGGAGCAGGAATCATAGATCTGTGGTCTGACTGTGCAGTGCATGTGTCAGGCTGGGCCTCCTCAGCTGCTGAAGCCTGTGCAGTGGACAGCATGCCCAGATACACGTGGGGACATGACAGCTGACTTCTACTATCAAGGAGTAGCAGCTCATTGAACTTGATACCTATTACATTTTATAATATGGTAGGGAAACAGAAATGTGTTACCTACCTGTGACATTTCTTGCCAGAGTTGGGGAAGGAACTAGCATCCGTCAGCTGTGAGTCATGGACCACGTCTCAGTGTGGGATTGTGCATGTCTCCTCTCCACGTGGTGAATTGTGTAGGGCAGCGTGTACCTTGTCTCACTAAATCTTCAGATTGAGAAACCAAGGCTGACAGAGAGGAAGAGTTTCCTAAAGGCAACAAGCAACCACATGTTTGGATTTTTTTTAAAGATTTATTTTATTTTATTTTTAGGGCCTGGCATAATAGCATAATGGTTAAGGTCCTCACCTTGAACATGCCGAGATCCCAGGTGGGCACCGGTTCTAATCCCAGCACCTCCACTTCCCATCCAGCTTCCTGCTTGTGGCCTGGGAAGGCAGTTGAGGACGACCCAAAGCCTTGGGACCCTGCACCCGTGTGAGAGACCTGGAGGAGGTTCCTGGCTCCTGGCTTCAGATCGGCCCAGCACCGGCCATTGCAGTCACTTTGGGAGTGAATCATCGGACAGAAGATATCTCTCTGTCTCTCCTCCTCTCTGTATAATTCTGACTTTGCAATAAAATAATCTTTTAAAATTTTTTTATTTGATTTTTAATTGGAAAGACAGATAGACAGAGAGGAGAGACAAAGACGAAGATCTTCCATCTACTGATTCACTCCCAAAGTGACCACAGTGACTGGAGCTGAGCTGATCCAAAGCCAGGAGCCAGGAGCTTCTGCTGAGTCTTTGTCATGGGTACAGGGTCCCAACGTTTTGGGCTTTCCCAATTGCTTTCCCAGGCCACAGGATGGGGGCTGCAAGGAGAAAAGGAGCAGCTGGGATGCAAACCAGCACCCACATGGGAACCCAGGTGCTTGCTAGGCAAGGCTATCACACCAGGCCCTATGTTTGGATTTTGAACCTGTTTGTCTGTGGCTCCAAATACCGTGATCTTCATTTAGGGTCAAATGCTTTTGGATTCGGGCTTTCAAAAGAGAAAACAAAACTCCGGTAACAACTCTAAAATATTTGACAGTGCCAAGTGAGAACTCTTGGATTTAGGAGCCTCACTCAAATCCCAGCTCATCCTACTGCTTGCTTTGTGGTATTGAGCTAGTTCCTCCACCTCTTCTTTTATTTTTCCATCTGCGAAATAGGTATAAGAGCCAGTCTTGCAGAGTAGTGGTTTAAGCGGCTCCTTGCCACAGTGTAATCCTGTATTGCAGTGTTGTCCTAATTCTGGATACTCTGCTTCCAAGCCGGCTTTCTACTAAAGACTGGAAAAGCAGTGGAAGATGGACTAAGTATTTGGGCTCCTGTCATCCATGTGAGAGATGGAATGCTCATCTCCTGGCTTCCGCCTGGCCTAGACCTGGCTCTTGTCGCCATTTGAGGAATGAACCACAAAATGGATAATTCCTCTCCACCTCCCCCAACTGCCTTTAAAAGATAAGTTCATTTTCATGTGTAAAGTATTTTGAAACCCATAAATCATTTTTTCATACAATATACATTTTCTGTGAACTTTTTGAAGACTCCTGGGCTTGGTGCCTGCCTCCTGGATGGTTAGAAGCACCCAGTAAGATAGCCTACAAACAGACCTTAAAGCAATAGCTGCCTGGTACTAGGAACACATAGCTCACATTAACAGTCATGCCCGCGAACATGAGTATTGTTGCCTTGCTGTTATTCCCATCCAAGCCTAGGATATGGGGCACGAAGTGGGTGTCTGGGGCTGACCTTCTAAGGAGCCATCACAGCTGCTGGGCTGCAGCCCCCAGCCTGCTGGATCCACTTGGAAGATAGCACAGAGCCCGAGTCTCACTTGCCTGGTAAGGCAATGGTTTCCTACAATAGGGTTTGCTGATTGTAGTAGCAGGACACTGCAGCTCGGGAGATGCCTCCCCAGTCCACTCCACCACCACCCAGTCCTGGCCCTGCTCAAGTGCTTTAGGCTGATGAGCAAGGAACCACCCTGGCCAGTCTCTAGGGAGAATGAGACTTTGGCTCATCTGTAGGTGGATGTCGTGACAACCTCAGTGACATGCCAGGAGTTCTTGGCATCCCTAGTCAAGTGAGGAGT
This sequence comes from Ochotona curzoniae, assembly GCF_017591425.1. Taxonomy (NCBI): domain Eukaryota; kingdom Metazoa; phylum Chordata; class Mammalia; order Lagomorpha; family Ochotonidae; genus Ochotona; species Ochotona curzoniae. The sequence continues at coordinate 17,684,275 of NW_024465649.1, forward strand.
CTGAGAACGATAAGGGACACTGTCATTTCAGAGCAGTTCTCTAGAAGCAGAATGTGAGTCCATTGGATAGCATAGTATTTGTTGACTGACTGGACCCTTACTGAGTCCCCAAGCTGCACCACCTCTCTGGTCAGCCCAGCTCCTCAGCTCCTCCTCCTTTCTTCTCTTCCTGAGCCTCCTCACAATGTCCAGGAGAGAGAGAGAGAGGCAAGACTTATTAGCTGGATTGTAACTGAGAGAAGTGGAGTTGGAAATCGAGATGGCCACGTTCACCCAATGAAGCTCCTGGTGTACTTTGATTTTCCCTGTTAGGCTGCATTTATATGTGTGCACACCTGTTTGTATATGTGCATATAAATATTTACACATGCATGTATGAGTGGCTGTGTGTGTTTCATGTGTTTTATGTGCACATGTGTCTTGGCATGTCTGTGAGTATGTCATTTGCTTTGTGTTCACATGTGTACATGTGTTTGTGTGTATTTGCACATGTATGTCCACAGATGTGTGTTTCACCCAGTACAGTGAAGAAGCCTTGAGAGATGTCTAACCAAGGACCTAGGCTTTGGATCTGGCCACCATGCCACCGAGGTATAGGTATAGGTCCCTCTCCTCTGAGTTGGGGTGAGCAGTGGGCAGAGCGTTGGGCATCCTCCATGCAGAGGAGGTGTGTGAGCACACGAGGGTTGGGGCAGAGCCAGCCAGCAAACCCGTGTGGGTGAGTGTGGGCAGAGCATGTCATTCATCCGCCCCGACTGCTCCTCTGGGCGAGGGTCCAGGAATAGCTGTGGTGAGAACCACATTTTTAAAGTGGGTCTTAATGTTTTTCACTGCTGGAAAATATGCCATTATGGGCATTTTTCCCCTCCAGATTCCTGGACTGCCATACCCCCCTCCCACCAGCTCCCCCTCCCACACTGCTCACTTTATTCTCTCCCCACTGAAGCCTATTTTTATCCCTGCACCCCTCCTCTGCTGCTGAAATGTGCACAAAACAACCAGTCCCCAGTCTCACTGTCTGGGTTGGGCCCTGGCAAATGGGACTCCTTCTGTGGCTGGGTGGCAAGGTCCTGTGTGAGGGACCAGCCTGGCAGATGGCACAGGCATCTGTGCCTCTGTACCAGCCCCAGCATGAAATCTTCCTGAGGTGTGGGAACCTGGGCCAACTCCTCCATCTCTGTGTGCCACAGTTTCCTCAAGTATAAAATGAGCTAGCATCAGCCCCTGTTTGCCCTGTGCTTCCCACTCATGACATCTTCCTTTTGGTCCTCATCTTCACAGGGCGCAGGTGCTTGTTGTGATGCTCACCATCGCAGGTATCACCCTGCCTTTCCACTGGACAGGAGAGTGTGGTCCTGCAGCTGCAGAATCCCACAGGGGCTTTACTCCTGAAGGGAGGGAAGGGTGATAGGGCAGAGAGGAGGCTGACAGGTGTGTGAGCAGAGGAACAGGCAATGTAGACAGCAGGGCGCACGGCGAAGCCTCCTGTTGCATCACAGCAAGTGAGACAAGAGACTAGAGGATAGGGTTGGAGCCATTTTGTGGTGGGCCTGTGAGAACAGTCTTCCAGACCATCAGGAGTCCTATAAGGTGTTGGCCTTTACTTGGGACTCACAAGGGCCTCTGTGAGTACCGTGTGGGGGGTGAACTAGAGAGGCGAGAGGCCAATGGAGAGACTGTGGGGTAGTCCAGAAGGCAGGACCAGGGTCATGAGCTGGGGCAAGGCATGGTGCTGGAAAAGCTCTGAGTAGGGGTTCCAGTGAGTGCCTTGAACAGACTGTGTGTGACCTAGAGTAAGTCCCTCGTTAGTCTGCAGCAATGGCCCTACTGTGTTATCTTGGCTGATGTCACTGTGAGACTCCCCGCCAAGCTTCTCGCTGATGGGTGGCTCCGAGAAGGGGCTGGCAGTGGCACAGGAATGCCAAGAGGATCACAGGAGAGGATATATACAAACACAGCCCATTTCAAGGGAGCAGTGGCTCCCTGGGTCTTCTTGTGCCTGCCATATGCTGTTCCCTGGTGTTGCCCACACCTGCTCTCATCATTCCCATGCTCATGGTATTTCTAAGGGGGAGACCTCAGAATCTAAGACCACACTGGTTCTGTCCACTTCCTCATGTGCCAGGCTGCACTTCAAGTGTCTTCCATTGTCAGGTTGCCTTTTATTGAACTCCGCAAGACTCTGAAAACTCAGTCCTCACAATTCTGTCTTCTGATGCCAGTGCAACCTATGGTAGAACTGACGAGTAAGTGGTGAGAGGACAGTGCTGGGGCGTTCGGATGTGGTGCTCCCCTGAACCCAGGCTCTTGTGATCAAGGCCTTTTTCTGCCATCATCTCTTTCTAAGCTACTGCCTCCCCCAAGTGCATGGTGCATGCACACACACACACACACATACACACACTGCTGTCGGCAGAATCAGAACCACTACAGCCTTCCTCTCCTTTCACCTCCTCCAAGAGCCATCTCAGAACCCTGCTTTCATACACTCTCAGCCGGGACTTTCTTTTGGGCGATGCACATCAGCTCTGCCCCACAGCTTCTCAAATGCTTCCTGCTGGAGATGAGTAAGGTCCAGTCTGTCTGCATTGTTGTACAACTAGCAGTACCAAGTTCCAGTGAAAGGCAGGTGGGCTGGGATACTGCTTTTCATCCCTAGCCATGGTGGCACAGAGCAGAATACCTAGTCATTGGCTGACCTCACAGATTACATCCTCTTCTCAAGGTAGGAGAGACAGGAGTCTCTTGTCAGTGTCCCAACCACACTCCCATGCCCACCATTACACTTAGCCCAGGGTTGCAGAGAAAAGAAATGGGCAGGTGGAGAAGTTTGTGATAGGCCTCATTCTATGGCCCCTTTGCTCCCTTGTCCACCTGCCCTGCTCTGTCCATAGCTGCATCCTTGTATCTCACACATGTATACGTACATGGAGAAGAGGGCCCTGTGTACACCCCAAGGAGAAGAGGGCCCTGTGAATGGGGTGTCCATCCTTCTCTGCCTGTTTGCTGGTGTTGCCCAGGCCTGGAATCCCTTTGGCCTCCTCTAATTTCCCTCCAGCCTTGTTCTGTGGGCCTGTGCCTGAGGTCTGGTGGCTGCGATCTATAATTTAGGCCCCATTTGTGGCTGGCAAAACACAGAAGAGCAGAAGAACTGGAGAATGATAATAGTGTTGAAGGCCACTGTGGGATCCGGCTGGGGAGATGGGGTTTTCCTGTTTCCTCTTGGAAGAAGGAAATCACGCTGGATGGCACACTGCCCCTCCCCCCGCCCCAGCAACCCCTCACCCTTCCACCAGGCTCGCAGCATTGATCCCTCTGTCCTGCCTGTCTTCGCTGGGTTTGGAGTCTTGCCCTCTGTCGTCAGCCACAGAAGATGAGCGCCTAGGGGGACCCTGACATAAGGCACCTTGGTGTGTATACTGGGTGGGCATGTCTGTGACACCTGTTTTCTTACTATGGATATCTGGGCCCCCACTTTTGACAAGAAGCAGGTGTTGGACTCTGCCTCTGACTCTCCATGTTATGCTGAATAAGTGCCTTCCCTCTTCTCTCATCTGTGTGTTGAGGTTGGTCGTGATGGTGACATGATAACAACCTTTTTTTTCAGATTTATTTTATTTTTATTATAAAGTCAGCTATACAGAGAGGAAGACAGAGAGGAAGATCTTCTGTCCAATAATTCACTCCCCAAGTGGCTGCAACAGCTGGAGCCTGGACCTCTTCCGGGTCTCCCATGCAGGTACAAGTTCCAAGGCTTTGAGCCATCCTTGACTGCTTTCCCAGGTCGCAAGCAGGGAGCTGGAAGGGAAGCAGGGCTGCTGGGATTAGAACCAGTGCCCATGTGGGATCCTGGCATGTTCAAGGCGAGGACTTTAGCCACTGGGCTACCACACAGGGCCCCAGCAATAACGATCGCTCTTTGTTGATCAGGATGTTATCAGTGATTTCTAAGTACTTATTCCTTCCAGCTAGGGAGTGTGGTAGAGCTTGTGGTCACTCATTCTACAGATGAGAAAACCGAAGCATAGAATGATGGCCTCGGCCTGCGTTGTAACTAGGGCAAGCCCCATATCTTCCAAGAATCTTGAGCTCTCTCCCAAGTCTAAGATATGATGGAAATCTAATTTTGAAAACTTCTTGCTATCTTCATGCCTTCTGCTTTCCCCATGAGGTGCCCCTGGGTAGCCTTCTGCACAGGCTGTCCCTGGACTCTAAGGCCTTCTGCCAGGCCACCCCTGCCTTTTCCAGTTCTGGGAGGGCTCTCCCACTGTCTGTCTTTCACCCTCCTTCCTGCTGGATTTCCATGCTCCTGCCATTGCTCTTCCACCGCAGTGTACCAGCTGGTGGAGGAGCTCTCTTTCACACATTCTCTCTCTTTTTCTCCTTTCCTCCATCCCTCTCTCTGTCCTCCCTCTTCTCTCTTTCTGCCCCCATAAGGACTGCTTCTCATGTCTCCCGTTATTTCACCCACACTCTTTATGAGTCTATAAGTGCTGAACACCCAAGCCCCGATCTCAGCCAGCCTTATCTATTCTCACTGGCCTGCGAAGTGCTCATCCTCTGGGTGACACTGAGTAGGTTGCTAAGCATGACCCTCCCTGACGTTGCCCAAGAGGGAGGGAGGCCTCGGGGCTCCTGAGCCCCTCTGTGTGCAGGTGCCATTCCCAGACCTTTCCCTTGAGTCCTTCTGTTGGTCACTCAACAGCCCTGCCAGGTGGCAGCTCTTATCCTCACTTTTATGTTTAAGCTCAGAGAAGGGAAACAATTCATCCAGGATTGCTCATGGGTGGCAAAAATGGAATTTGAACGTGTGTCTTCCTGTCTCTAAAGCCGATGCTCTTTCCTGCCATGGCTTTGTTTCCTGGATTCCAACTCAGGAAGCACAGTGGAATTTTTGGGATGCCTCTTATCCGTGTGAAGTATCATTTAGGAGATAGTGTTTAGACATCTAAACATTGGGATTTCTAGGTCACTCCTGTGACATGAAAGGCTAATAAGGTGTGATATTTAAAATTAGTACTAACCCAGAAAACTCAGGTCTCTCAGTCCCTATACGGATGTGGCATTTGTCTCGGCAGTCCTGTATGGCTTCCTCATTAAAGAATTTGACCCCTGCTTTTTTGAGTTCGTTTAAATATCAGGCTGCTCGTAAGAGGCTGCCCTGGTTTCATTGCTTACTTGGATAGTGGATTTTGTTCAGCATTCATTTCTGGAGCACCCAGTTTGTTGGAGTCTGCCCTGCCCGGCTCCTGCCCTCTGAAGCTGTGCTCTGGTCAATCTAGAAACAAAGCTGGCCCATTGCCATCCGGTGATGACAGGTGCACACCCGTGTGCTGTGAGGCTTCAGGTTGCTTTGGTCACTTCTCCATTGTCCAGCTCTATCATTCCACAACTGTTTGACCTTGGGCAAATGTCTTAACCTGTCTGAGCTTTTGCTATCTTACCTGTGAAATGTGAGATTGTGTTAGTGCCTCCCACCCAGGTTAGGGGCAAAGGTGAGATGAGGTAAGGTCTTTGGTGCCAGGTGAAGATAGACCCCGATGAGACCCTCCAGAGGAATGGTTCTGGTGCTGTGTGTTGGGCAGGCAGCCCCTAGCCGTCTGCAGGGTGTATGAGCAGTCTTCTTGCTGCCTCTCCCAATCATGAAGCTGCCCATGGATGAAGAGAAGCGGTGGCAGTGCTCGGCTGCGTTCTTGGTGGCCCCTTCACAAAGAGCTGTAGCTCCCACAGTTGCTGAGCCCGAATCGGCCCAGTACCTTGAGAGCTGGGAGTAGGCTCGTGCCAAGGGCCCTTGCAGGTACTGGGGATCTAGGAGGCCCTGACTGGAATCCCAGGCCGCCAAATTCCTTGCTGACGTCTGCTTCTGCGCCCGGCCCCTCCTCTCTTGGAAGTGTGGCCGATGACGACACAGAGACAAGAGTCCCGTGTGTGGCTCCATCCCCTTTGGAAGCAGATCATGGGAATTTTCAGAGTCTGGGCCCCTAGCCAGAAGGCATTTATAATCAGACATGGAGCAATCATTAGAGCAGAAACAATAAATTACAACAGCACTAAGAACTCCCCAGCGCTGCTCACGCGAGGGGAGATCCGAGGAGCAGGATGCTCACAGCCCTGGGCCCCACCCCTCTGTGGGCCCCACCACACTCGGGCTGTGCCCCAGACGTCTGTAGATGAACAAGTAAGCCAGCCAGCCAGCCAAGGGACGTGTCTTCCCAGTTGGGCCGGCCCTACAGGCCCAAGCCAAGTGAGCTAGAGGGGCATGCTGTAGGGATGCGTCCTCCACAAGGGCACCCCCAGGGTCAGGTGTGATGTGTGCTAGGCAGAGGGTGGTGGGAAGAACCAGAGGTCTGTCATGGCATCTTCAAGTTGAGGGGCCACGATGTGTCAGGACCTCCCTACAAGACTCCATTTTCTTCTCTATAAAATGGGAGAGTAACCTCTCCTGTCTCACAGAGCCATTGTTAGCAGGGTTGAAAGCTTGGCACATACCGAGAGATTCCTAGCATTTGTCCTTCCCCGACCTTTTCTTTCTGCCCTCTACCTGTACCGCCCAATGATATAGCAAGTGTCAACCACTCGTGACCTTTGAAAATTAATTTAAACCAACTTAAATTTCACTTTTCAATTGTACCAGCACACTTTCAGAGCTTAGTCACCACATGCCTGTACTGAGTGTCACCATCCAGGATGGCACAGGCCCAGACATTTTGTCCTCACAAAGACCCATGAAGGGGTGCTGTCTTGCCGCTGGCCTCCCTCTGACTCATGGGCTGCCCTGGGATCATCTGGGCTGGCAGACGGCCACTGAGGCCGCCCTGGGCTGGCTGCAATGCTTGGAACCCCGCTTCATCCCTCCAGGGACCTGCCATGCACAGAGAGAGGGCTTGTGGGGGAGCCAGCTGGGGCTGGATGGAGCCTGTGTGAGTCCTGTGGTATTTCAAGGCAGAGGATGGGAGTGACATTCCTGGGACAGCAGCAGCATGGAGGCCCCACACTTCTGAAGCTGGAGGCCTGGATGCTGCTGTGTGTGTGTGTGCACACGCGTGGGAGCCTGTCAGCAGCTCCCCTCTCTTAAAGCATGATGTATCCAATGCGGGGGTGGTGACAGGAGGCAGGGCATGACCTGCTAATTGCCGTCCCTCCCACTCCCACCCCGTCTGCCCCTGGTGTTGGATGGAGACACACCACAGGCAGATCCTGTGACCCACGATGGCATTCTGGGGTGAGGGACCCCAGTGTTCATGGCTGCCAGAGTCTCCTGCCCCTGAGCATACCACCTGACAGCTGGGGGCTCGTGCCGTCCTGCCAGCAGCCCTGAGACAGGGACATTGGGGTCTCCCTGGATCTCAGCACACCCCTCCCGCTCTTCACTTTCCTACAGATGTTCTCTTTGCCTGCGTCTGTGCTTTCTGCCATGAACAGCACGCTCATCCCAGGGTCACCCCCTGGCTGGCCCCTTGCCATCATTAGGGCCCCTCATCTAAGATCCCATTCCCAGAAGGGAACTCCCCATCAATCCATGTTCCTTTACTGCGCTTCCTCTCCTCTCGTGGAACTTGCTGCCATTTGACCATTGGAGTTATCTGTCACCCCATTACAAGCTGTCCAGACCTGCAGGTTCAGCAGCCTGCTTATTATGGGCCTAGGGTTCAGGCAGACAGCAGCTGGACCTTTCTGCTCTGTGTAGCATCCTTTGCAATCACCAGGCAGCATGACTGGCATAGAAAATTCTAGAAGCCCTCGCTGTAAGCCCAGGGACAGCTGGGACACGACCCTCTCTGTGTAGTCTCTGGGGCTCTCCACATGGTGTCCCCAGAAGCCTGGTCAGCTGTTCCCTGAGGCTGCCTGGAACCCAACAGGGAGGAGTGCTCTGAGGGACAGGAAATGGGAGCTGCCGGTGTTCTTGAGTGAGGCTGACCCAGCGTCCCTTCTACCTCCCATCTCAGCATGGTCAGAGCCCATCATTCAAGAGCAGAGACTCACAGCCTGCTTTTCAGCAGGAGACTTGCTCCAGGAACACAGCCACCTTTGCTCTGCTTCTGTGGCATGCAAGCAAGTAGCCACTTGCTCATTTGTGTCTCCTGACACTCACCAGAGTGCCTGCTTGTGTCTTACTCATTGCTCCATCCTTAGCGTCTAACACAGAGCCAGGCATACAGACTGACTGAGAGCAAATTGGTGGGTGGATGAGTGGCTGCCTGCAGAAGAGCCAGCTGTCTTGTGCAGCCTTTTTCTCTCTTAGTTGAAAGAAAATGGAGAAGCTATTCTGGCTTTGCCTTCTGTGGTGGACTTACAGAATGTTCCAGTCCAGGAAGAACTCTGCAGAGCCTTAACCTGACCCCAAGAAGGTTTTCTCTTTTGCCCTCCCTTCTGTTTCTTCTACCTGGACAGGTGAGCTGAGAAGACTGTGGGAGCAGCCTGTGGAGTCAACAGGTGTGGGTCTGATCCCAGCCCTGCCCATCAACAGCTGCTGGTGGACCCGGACAGATGCCTTTACCTCTCTGGGCCTCAGTTTTCCTGTGTGTACAGTGAGAACATGATTGCCTTCTGTCTGCTGGGACTCTGAAGGTGACTCACAGAAGTGATGTGTTTGTTCATTCTCAGGCTAGAGGATGCTTGGGGAGTGGGGGGCAAGGTCAGGGGAGGAGTGGGGAATTGGCCTTTGTTGCCAACCGTTGTGTTTTATTTATTTATTTATTTATTTATTTATTTATTTATTTATTTTAAGAATTATTTGAGAGGCAAGGAGAGAGAGAGAAGGGAGAGAGGGGGAAAGAAAGATGGCTTTCTATCTACTGTTCGCTCCTTCAAATGGCCACAGTAGCTGGGCTGGGCCAGACCAAGAGTCAGGAACTCCATCCACATCTCCCATGTGAGTGGTGGGAACCCACAAAATTGTGTCATCCTATGCTGCCCTCCCAGGCACATTAGCAGGAAACTGGATCCAAGATGGAATAACTGAACTGCAACCAGTGCTCTGATATGGAATGCCAGCATCACAAGAGGAAGCTTTCTTAATTCCCTGGGCCTCAGTATGGGTGGACCGTGTCAACTGCTCTGGTTTGAATAAAGGAGGACTGTGGCAGTTACACAGATGGTTAAACTCCAGTCATGGGTTGATGGTCCTGAGAGGGCAGACACTGAATCAGATTATGGCTAGAGGATGACTTCAGGTGGCTGAGGGTGTGCTGTAAACGCTGAGTAGGCCCGTCTTCCTCCCCCTCTCTCTATCCTGGCTTTTGACTGAACCATGCTTCCCCACCAGGTGGCCCAGCTGATGGGATCCCTGAGCCTGGTCTCTGAGCCATGGCGATCTTCTTTCCTTCCTAAGTGGCTCCTCTCCAGTGCTTTGTTGTAGTGAAGAAGAGCAGACTGACCAACTCTGCGGCTGTGCGGATCTCCTGTCACACAGCCGCTTCCCAGTCTCCCATGTCCCAAACCCTTCCTTGCTGAGGCCCTGGCTCCTCTCCCCACCTCCCACGCTGCCAGTGGCCTTGCGCCGGCCTGGACTGCAGAGCTGGCAGTTGCTGGAGCCAGCCAGGAGCTAAGCACTGATCCGAAGGGATCAAGGTGCAGATGCTCGGCAAAGTCCAATCCCCCCCGCCCCAGGATGGAGCTGCGCTCTTTGCTCCTGCACGCTCTAATCTCTGGGGATAAGACTTTGTCAGAGCCAAGACTTCCCTCATAAATCACCTGGCCTCCTGGTCTTTCTCTTCTTCGGCGTCTTCTGTCAGACACTAAAAGGCATTCAGGAAATTAGACCCTAAACCTTGGCTGACTGTGGCTTGGGATCCACCTTTGAGGAGGGAGGAGGGGACAGTCATGTTGGGAGTTCCAGGACACCAGGAAGATGTTTGGTTCATCCCTGTCTCCACTGTGCACCTGAGTGCCTGCCTGGCTAGGTGCTGGGGACCTAGAGTGAGGGAGGGTCTGTCTGCGGTGTGTCACAGAATAAGAGAGTCAGGGCTGGAAGGTCTGGGTCTGTACAGTCAGCAGCTGCTTTCACATTGGAGCAGTGCAGTGGGATCCTGGGAGAGGGCATTTGACTCAGGGCAGCCAAAGGACGAGAAGCAATTAGACAGAGAGTGTTGGGAGGAGTGTACAACTAGAAAGAACAGCATGCACATACCCCAGAAATAAAAAAAAAGAAGAGCCTGGGTGAAAAGGTACCTCCAAGGAGGCTCAGAAGGAGGTGTGGGGAGAGGATACCCATGCCAGAGGGGTTTGTACAGTTGTACGTATGTGTGTGAGAGAGGGGGTCTACAGGAAGCAGAAAAAGCAAGTAGCTGAGAGTTGGCAAACGTGATACCAGCTGGCAGGAGGAAGCAGAGCTGAGTCTGGACAGGTGTGGATCTCCCGGAGCCTTGGACACGTCGCCTGAGGACTAGGACTTGAGTGATGGAACACCCAGCTCACCGAAGGCAGTTCTTCCTTGCTGATAGGCTCCTGAGGCTGGGGCAGAGGACATTTCTGGGATTGTCTTAACCAAGCCCAGTCTTTACTGTTTGTGGTGCCTGGAAGACCACCTCCAGTCCAGCATCCTTCTGATGACCTAAGCCTGTCCAGCAAACATGTGTGATGCCTGCTGTTTACCAGACCCTATTGTAGGTGCTGGGTGTATGGAGGTGAAGCTGGTTCCCAGGAACTATAGACGTGTAAGGTGAGCACACCTCTGTGGAGAGGCAGAGGAGGCAGGTGCCAGGTGCTGCTGTGGCAGACGGGTCATCTCTGTGCATGCAGTGTCTGCCCTCTGCCAGGTTCCAGGAATGAGATGAGGACAAGACGGAAGTGGGCTTGGCCACAGAGTTGACAGTCTGGAAGTAGGGACTGACAGTCATCCAGGCAATCACAGCTCCTCCAGCAAGGGCGTGATGAGGGGCAGCACAGAGCAGGTGCTCCAAGGCAAGGGACCAAGATGAGGCAAAGGAAGTGCTCAAGACTCAAACTTTAAGGATACTCCAGGTTATGCAAATTCAGGGCCTGGCAACTGAGAGCCAGGGCTGCCTAAAGTTTGGGAGTCTGGGTGTGTCCTTTGCTTAACCCCCTCAGAAAAAGGCAAAGAGTGAGATAAAGGCTGAGCGAAAATCAGATGAAGAGGAGTCTTTGTGGAAAGAACGTTCCAGGCAAAGGGAAAAGCATGTGCAAAGGCCTTGAGCCTGGAGACATCTGTGCCCAGAGACCAGCAAGTCATGTGGTGTAGACAGAGGGTCAAGATGGGACACTGGGAGGTAGACAGCCTTGTAAGTTCTGATAGAACCCTGGGGTTTGACCTGGGAGGTCAGCTCCAACAGGAGCATCAGTGATGGACTTTCTGGAGGAGTCAGAGTTTGGGTTTGGCTTTGAAGGGTGACCAGAAGCCAGAGAGAGGAAAAAGGGAAGGGGCCATAAGACAGCAGGGACTCAGTGTGAGGGCCTGAGCTGGCTCGATTGGGCTGTGTGCTGTACAGAGGCCCTGGACATTTCGCACACAGGCTTTTTGGTGGAAGATTTGATAGGGAATGCTTCAGAGTTCAGGAGAGAGGAGAACCTGGACTTCCAGGGCTTTCTGTCCTTTCCCCTCAACACAGCAACTATGTCTGTATGATTGCAAACAGCAAAGTAGTCTTAGGCCCATTACTTGTGGGGTGTGGAACTTAGATGCTGTGGGTGCTGTGGGAGGCAGAACTGGTGAACACAAAGAAGGCAGGATGGGCCATGCACACAGTGGCATGTCCTCTCCCTTCCATCCTTGTCATCATTCTAAAAGGCAGATGGAAAAGCACAGCAGCCTTGGCCAGCCTTCTCGCCAGATCCCTGAACACGTTAAGGCAGAGGCAGGATTTGAACCCAAGATGTGCCTGTGTCAAGGCCTGTGATCCTTCCTTTGCACTGCATTGCTACACTTGTCTGCTACCCAGTGAGTGTGTGCCCTCCTGCTATGACAGGTTCCTGCAGGGCCCTCCCTAGGAGCTGGGAGGAGTGGACGCAATGAACTAGAATAATCCTTCCCATGAGTCACCAAGGGATCCTGTTCAAATACAGATTCCAATTCAGAGGGTCCAGGTGGGGCATTTCTCTCAAGCTCCCAGGTGATGCTCCTGCGTCTGGTCCCCAGAGCACACTTTAAGTGCTGAGAGCTGGGCCTCCTCCAAGCGTGCATCCATGCATGAAGCCTGACTCCTGCTGGGGAGAGGAGTGGAGACTTGCTCAGAACAGGACCCTCCTTGCTTTTCCTTCCCATGCTGGTCACCCCCTATGCAGAGTTGGGGCAAGGACGACATCGCCCCCACTTTGTAGATGAAGGGTCAGCAATAGTTCAGGGAGGGAGCTGGCTTGCCAAGTCCTGGAGGTCCCCGGTGCACTGTTCTCCCCATCCCTGCCACTGCCCTGTCCTCCCTGGCACCATTCTTACTTTGGCACCTTAGGGAGTGATACCTCCCATCACAGACAGTGCCCACCTTTCTCCTCCTGATGAAGACCACACATCGTACCATGGCCTTGATGATTTCCAACACAGGTGGCAACTGGGGCATCTGACCCATCTACCGCAGCCTGCTTAGACCCAGCGGGGGTGGGTTCCTTCACAGAGGTGCTCAGGAGGACCAGCCAGCATCCTCCCCCCAGGAAGGCCTGCCTGCAGCCAGCTCCATGGCACCTGGCACTGTCATCCTGACGCTCCATAGAATGGCTTGGGGCTTATTGGGTTGAAAGAGAGAAGGTGCCAGAAGAGTTGATGTTTGCAGATGGATTTACAAGGCCTCGTGTTTACCATATTGTCAGGGCAACAGGACTGGGGGACTGAGTCACTCAGACTGCAAGGCTGCACCTGGCGCCTCTGGTGGTCTCACCCCACCAGCCCTTGGGGACACCATTCATGTGTGCCCAACCTTCTCCAGAAGCCAATCCAGCGTCTGTTCTCCTCTTTATCCAATAGTCATTCCTACCCCTGTCTGCTGAGAATGTCCCCTATCTCGCTACTGTCCATTTTAGTCCTTACAGACCCTTCAAGGGAGCTCCCCATGTCCCACTCCCTGAGTCCTTTCTGTGAACTCCACCCAAGTCACACAGGACAGCACTTGCCGACCACCAGGCTTGTAAGCTGTGTGTACACTGTACAGACTTGTTTGTGCATGGAGCTTGTTTTCCATCCACTTCTAGAACCTTGACAGAGGATGTGCACAATGTTTGCCTCCCACGGCCAAACACACAGCCGGTACTCAGTAAAGGTTGATGGGTGAGCTCTCTGGAGCAACCTGGAGCTGAGGCTGAGCTTGGCACCAGCTCCGGTATTGCCTGCCCGAGGCCTCCTTCCTCTATAAAAATGTTTGCAGGCTGTGCCTCACCCTTCCTCCTTTACCCTCCCCATCCCCTCCACACTTCCAGCTGGCTACACCTCCCATTGAAAGGGAACTGGCGCCTTCACCTTGCCTGCCGCTAACAGGCAGAATCGGGGACAGTATGGTTGGTTTGCCAGGACAAGGGTTATAGAAGGACAGGCCTGGCCTGGGGCTGCCAGGACCAACAGTCCTGCTAAGCATGGGCTCTGGCAGAGCAAGGAGGATTGAGGCCCAATCACTCCTTGCTGGAAGTCCGAGCCTTCAGGCGGCAGCCTCACCCCTTCAGATATTGGGAAGCCCTCCTCTGGCTCCCAGGAACCCCAGGGAGCTGTGACATGGCCCAGGGACTCTGTTGCAGAGAGGAAGGGCAGGTGCACCTTGAGGCTATCCTGTGGTGCAGTGCCTATGGGGCCTGGGGCCCTTCTTTCTGTAATCATGCCTTTCAGCTTCATTATGCACAGATATGAATCCCTGAAAGACCCAAAACAGTATAGAGGCAAATAATAAAATTACCTTAGCAAAAACACACATATAAGCCAGTAAGTTAGGTTTCTTTGGACCAGCAACCAAAGGAATTTAAGTGATCATAGCATTTACAATATTGCACTATATAGGAACAGGAGTGCACTTGCAGCCTAAAACTATCAAACGCATGGAAAGGAAGTAATGATGTAGATAAAAAGAAGGCATGGGGACCCTGTCCTCCGGCGCCATGGTGAGCTCGGATTCCAGAAAGGTTTCTGCTGCTCATCCTAACTAATGTGATTGTCTTGGGACATGGTCTAGCACATGCCATCAGCACTCAGAGATGAGCTCTGTCTCTGGAACCTGCAGAAAAGACAGCAACACTGATGGTGCCTGATGATGCTGTGACCCTGTGAAAGCTTCTCAGTCAAACCTAGGGAGCAGGCTGAGTGGAGAGACCGGGAGTGGCCTCCTGGGGGCTGTGCAGCAAAGGAAGAAAAACATGCTTGCAGCAGAGCCCCAGGTTGCTGGCTCTGTGAGGGGCGTTTGCTGCTGCTCTGTGGTCCAGGTCTTTTCCCCACGCAATGTAATCTCCTGAAGGGAATGTCACTAGAGTGATTCACAATGTGAAATACAAAAATCCCTCGTGCAAATCCTGGCCCTTCCCCTTCTGGGTTTCTGGGTAACTCATCTCTGTTTGTAAAGGATAAATGGTTCTGATAAACCATTTCCAACCTCTTCCTCGGGAGACAGTGTTCTAAGACCGAAAATGGCCAGCGGTGCTTAGAGGGAGAGCCACCAGCAGGAGCCAGACATGGGACTGAAAGCACTGCAGCCATCTGCAGAGACAGGTCTCAGGGGTTCATTTCCACCATGCTAAGCTCTTTCTGGGCCAGAGTTAAGGCCCCTTGAGCACAAAGCCGTACCCATGTGCCACCCTCCCTGTGTTGAACCAGAGATATGGCCTGTGGGGTGGCCAATCTACTCTACTCAATGTATTACTTCCTACTGGAGAGAGGGAGTGACTTTGTCTCTCCCCTTTGTTGTGGTTGCCCTGTGTTGCTCCTAGGGTATCTTTGGAGCTTGGGAAGTGCTGGGTAGGCCAGGCAGGACTAGCGATGCTTCTGCTTGACCCACCAGCCCCATGGTGAATCTTGTCCCTTTAAGCTTCCGGCCCAGCTGACAGAGGAACACATGTATTTGGGCTGCTGTAGAGCCCCAACCTCCAGCCTGGAAGTGTCCTGGCCCCACTTCCAAGAGTTTATAGGCAGTCCCAATGTTAACAGTTGGGCCACCCTGACATGTCTTCCCTGGCGAGTCTGGAAGAGGGGATACAGATCACTAAAGGACAGGACAGCCATGGTGGAGCAAGGCTCCGGTGAATTCCTAGCCCAGGTGAGGGACTGTGGTCTAGTTCCCCCAGACACTCAGCAAATGTGAACCTGGGTCAGATGTGGGGCTGTGTGCTAGGAGTGCAGCCCTCCAAAGGGCAAGCTGCATGTTCGGTGTGTGCTATCCAGGGCAGGGAGCACTGAATGTGGAGTCCATCTAGGTAGAGTGCAGCCTGGCTGCACCACTGACACTGTGGCCTTGGGAAAGCCCTTGTTGAGCCATCCATAAACACCAGCAGCTGGCTTAGTGCTGTCCACAGGACCATCCAGATCACCTGGGGTCATTGGTTTATTCCTAAGCATCTGTTATATGTAACAGTGTACTGGGTACTGCAGAAGCATAAGGAAGGAGGAGAGGAAGTGACAGCCCTGGCAAGGGGACGGATACTGCCAGAGTCCACTGAGTTCTGTTTTTCCCTAAGCTTTGCTTGCAAGAGTCCTGGCTGCTTCCAGGAACCATACTAAGAACACTGTTTGCCTATTTCAGAGCATCAGGGAGAATGCCTCTCAACTCTGCGTGGCTCCTGAGGAGCCCATAGCTGCCAGAGCAGAGCCCATGGGGAGGGCCCAGGGACCCAACCAGCTTCCCCAGGCACTGCCCTGAATAAGGACCCAGGCCTATGAATGAAAGACCCAGGTGCTCCAGGTCCTAAGTTACTGTGAAGACAAAGAAGGCCAGTGCCTTAAACCTGTAGCATCCTTGGCCTCGAATCTGCTGGGGATTCGGCCAGGAGGCAGGAAATCCAGGAACCTGGCCTTGGGCTTGCTCTGAGGCCTTGGGCATCCCATACCCCCTTCCTGCCTTTCATGTTGTCCCAGAGGATTGGTGACACATGTTCCTCAACTCCTGGGGACATTGAACTTCACCTCTGTGCCAGGCAACAAGTACCATTCCAGGCTTTCATGCCCAGTTACCACGAGAAATTCCATCTGATTGCACAAATGCCAGGTCTCTCCCATGTACCTAGACAGCCATAAACCTGTGTCCTCAGAGCTTGCTGTGGAAAGGTTGTGGAGGAAGCTGAGACCTGTGTGCATCAAGATTTCTTCCATTCCTTGGACTGTGCCCCCCTAGGGTGGCATCACTGCCCCTTGGTGCCAAAGCCAGAAGCCCTCCCAACCCAGCAGCATCTCTTCCCATCCTTCTAATGGAGCACCTGTACACCCTGCCTCTGGGAAACACGCCTGGATCCTCCTTCTGGGCACTTGGTGCATAGCCCTGGGCACTGGGCTAGGGTGAGCTGATTGGAGGGGTATGGAGAGCCCCTGGGTGCTGAACGCCTTGGGACCCCCTTGTGTGTCGTTCCGTGGGAAGGTCCTTAACAGCAGTCTGGGTCAGCCTCACCCTCCTGTTTTACAGGTGTGACACTGAGACAGGTAATGCAGAGCCCAGCCAGTGGCAGACTTGGTTTCCCCAACTTCCCTGGAGGGACCTAAGGGTGAAACACTCCCGCCGCCTGCTGCTATGCCCACTGTCTGGGCTGCAGCCTCTGCTGCTTGGCTAACTCTGGAATCTGGAGCTCCTTGCATGGGTTTTCGTTTCTGCTCATGTAGCTGCCTGCAAGAAGGGCTCGGTGCATGCTGTTCCTTCCTCACCTTGCCAGCCTGCTAGCCCTTAACTCCCTTCAGCCACTCTTTCACCCTCCCATTCACCTATTTACTGTCCATTTATTCCTTCACATGTTCACTCACCGACATATTCACTAATATACCCATTCCTTAGACAAGCAAATGCAGAGCATGGTCCCAAGACTTGGGAGAGAGCAGATGACTGCAGTGTGGAACTGCAACACGGTGGCATCCTGAAGGAACCCCGGGGCGTGACAGACTAGGGCAGAATGGGCTCCAGGAAGACTCCCCGTACGAGTGGCCTCCCAACAGAGCCACCAGGGATGAGCATGGCAGCCCCTTAGACCTGGGCTCCCCACATCCCCTTGTCCTTTGTCAGCCTGGATGGAGGAGACCCTGGCTCCATGGGAATGGCCCCAAACCTGTCACCTTAGGCATTGCTTTTCCCCAGTCTGCAAGGGATACCTGAGGGGGCAAGTCCAGCTGGGAGTGCAGAGCCACCCCACACCCCTGAGATCCTTCCATGGGTGCCTCTATATGGCTCAGAGGGCAGGCAGGCAGGAGGAGGTGGAGGAGTGAAGGCATATCAGCTAAGGTCTCTGTGCTTGGCCTTGGGACTGACCTTGACATTGACTGCTCAGTGGTTTTGAACAGGGACCCCTGAGTCTGTTTCCATTCAGGCAGTCATGGTAGATGAAGTACTTGCAGCTCAGCCACAGACACAGGTGGCCTATGCCTCCCATGAGTGGCCTGCAGCCTGGGGCACTCTGAGGAGCCACAGAAGGTTCTAGACAGAAATTAGCCTTCTGAATCAGCCCTGGGAACTGAGTAAAACAAAGGTGATTTTTGAGCCCATGCAGCACTTGTGACTGTTAAGTTGCTTTGTTCTAAGTCTCACTGCTTCCTCCTGAAACCCGCAAATATGTAGGCAGTGTTCTTAATTGAGAAGCCTGAAATCTGAAACACTCCCAAATCCAAAACTTTCCTTACACAGACATGAGGCTGCAAGTGGAAAAGTCTCCTCCGCCTTGTGTAGTGGGTCATGGACAAAACTCAGGTGCACCGAAGACATTGTATAGGAAACATGGATATGGTACATGTTTAGATCAGGGTCCCTTTACCAAGATACCCCTTTAAGTCTGTTCAGATCTTTCCCTTATCTGAAAACACTCTGAAATCCTAAGCATCCCTGGTCCTGAGCATTTCCAATACAGGATGTTCCTCCATGGAATAGCTGTTGCAAGAATGAGGCAGCTCGGGACATGTTAACAGGCTTTGTATTGGGAAAGAGGAATTCGTTACGGAACTGTGCGCAGGCGTGCCGACCCTGTAGCACTTCCTGCCGTGGCACATGCCTGTAGGTCAATATGTATGTCAGAGGTCATCACAGGCATTAAGTGGGGGGCTGCCCAGGAGCAGGTAGGAGGGCAGCAGCACTGGTGCTTTGACCCCTTCAAGCCTGGGGAGCTGGCTGAGGGCCAGCAGCCCCTCTCTGGGCTGCACGGTGCCCACCTGCCTGTGTCCTAGGCCTTCGAAGACTCCCTGGGGCTGATCCTTGTTGTGACATCTGAGCACCGTCTCTTGCTCTTGGGTGCATCTGCAGAACAAGGCTCACTGTGAGACGGAGAGGAAGGCCGACCTCACAGAGGCCATCCAACTGCATGAGGTGCTCTGCCTAGCACCAGAGATGTAACTCAATTGTGCTTCTGGGGAGAAGGTGACAGTGGAGTATGTTGAACAGGAAGAGTGGGAGGAAAAGAAGACATGAGAAGAAAAAAGAGACAGGTTTGACTAGGGAACAGGAAGCGGTCACGTTGGAGGACATTAATGTGGAGAAGGACTGCTGGCCTAATCCCATCCCCTGCCAGCCCCTTGCCCTGCTGTCTGCTTCTGCAATCCGCATGCACTTTCCTCCTGCTTCCATGTCGTTGTCACCCTGTGCCAAGTGTTATTTCTTCCTTTCTCACCTGTACTTGACCTCCAAGACTCCACCAAATGCCCCTTCTTCCTGAAAACGGGTAAGTTCTCATCCTGTGCATCCCACTCTACTGATGGTCTGCAGCTGAGCTTGAGCTCAGCACCCTACCTGCCCTGGTCTCTAAGCTTCCTCTCCTCCCACCAGCCCCAGGCTCCTTTGGCACTGGGGCCTGTTTGATTGCGTTTATGATTCCAGGGCTCCCAACAGTAGCAGTTTCCTTATAAAAGTTATCCGGGAATGAATGAATGGGTGTCAGGGGAAAACAGTAAGGCAGGGGAAGGTTTCTTGAAGGGTCAGTCAGTCCTCAGGGGTCTTTGTCTCCCTCTGCTGTCTGTGCACTTTTAGGGGAAATGAACCCAGCCAATGGCAGCTGCCCCACTCTCATCCTCCAGGGTGGCTTCCAGCCTGGCCAGCAACCCTGGGACCATGCCGCCCTGCAGAAAGCGCTCCCCATCCCCTCCTTGCCCCTCCCCCCCCAAAGCATTCACAGCTGCTGCCAGGGAGCCACAGAGCCTGCAATGAGAAACAGGTGTCTCACCGAGACCTGTCATCCACAGCTGTGTGGCAGTTTGGGGTTACCGTTCAGGACAGGAAGGGGCAGGTTGAGGCCTTGACAAGTCACCCTGCGTGGTTAGCTCCCAAGGTGTGCATCAGCAGAGCCTGACAGCACCTGCCCCCTCACCCAAACCAACCCTGGTTCTGTCTGTGGAGCTGCACAGACCAAGATCTGGTCCGTGTTGGCTCAGCCCCGCACCCTAAGGTCCCAAACTCCTTCCCTGCCCTAGGATGTGAAAGCACACCTGTGCATGCCCTGACTACTTAGCTTCTTAGGAATGAGGCATGTCTGGACACCTCAGTTTCCCTTTGGGAATCTTAGGAGTCCATGAAGATGTCCTCCACCTGCTGTAGGCTGAGGGGACCTGAGGGAACAGCTTGATGTACTCAAGTGGGCATGACCCTGTGCAAGGCCTGGTCCCTGTGTGCTCAAAGCATGCCTGCTGGCCTTGACTGCAAAAGCCAGCACCAACAGTGTATTTACAGCTTTTGGGGCCTGAAAAAGGATTTATGGTCTCCACCCCCATCCCTGACCTTCCAAGGCCAAGTTATCTAGAGTTGCATCTGGCTTCCTACACAGGTCATGCACTTTTTTGCAGCCCCCAGTTTTTGTGCCTTGTGCCCTGCTTGTCTGCCTGAATTGCTTTGCCCCAGTCTTCTCACTCACTGCAGTAACAAGGTGTGCTGATGAAGCACCTACCGTGTGCCTGCAGCTGTTCTCCCACATACCTTGCTACATCCATCTGCTGGCAATGTTTATCTCACTGACCTGGAACAAGCTGTCTTTCCCATGGTTGAGATCCAGGAAGACAGGCACCATGCCCAGAGCAGTGACCTCAGAGCATCGTACCTGCTGCCATTCCCCCACCCCAGTTTCCAACCTGCAACCTGGTAAGGTCAGACTTAGACATCCATGCTCCCATTGAGGTCTGGCCCAGACTCTGCGAACAAAGGCCTCCTTCTCAGTACCAGTGAGTGAATTCTTCCTCTCGTGGAGGGGTGGAGTGCTGTCACCTGCAGGGTCTGGAGATGGAGATGGAGGCCCCATGGGTGCTGCTGGAGCAGGCGTCTCTGCGAATAGAAGCTTGTTCCAGCACTCATCCCTGATTCCAATTACCCCTTGCACACACTTGTCCGGACTCAGTTTCATACACACGGCTCTCATGTCATACTCAGTTCTCTCACTGCTCTCCCCACGGAGCTCCCCTCTCCTCTTTCAGCAAGTTCAACAGAGTCCCTGCTGATCAGTAGGAACCAAAAGGAAAGGAAAGTGCTGCTGCCGTCCTGGGGTCTATCTCATGCTCTCATTGCTGGGGCTGGTTCTGGCCCTGGGAGCACCGAGCTAGGGATCATTTAATCAAGACCACAATCTGGAAAACCCTCACAGTCAGAAGCGGTGGCTCAGGGTCTAAGCACTCACCTGCTAGGTGCTGGCATTTGTTTCAAGTCATTTGCCTCTAATTCCCAGCCATGTGAGTGTTTGAACAGCAGCTGTCTACAGAGTCAGAGGCCATGGAAGACCCTGCAGTCAAGGTCTGTCACCCAGCAGGGCCCTCGGGGGTGGGAGACAGAGGGCAGGAGGCAGGTAGAGCTGGGCCCCATGGCCACCTCTGCTGTTTACTCAGTTGTTGAACTTAAGCAAATGAATGGATGCTGCCTCAGTTCCCTCATGTCAGAAGCAATAGCAGTGCATACATGGTGGGGTTGATGTGAGCATGAGGAGCATGGGCACCCAGAGGCTTTCTCTCCTCCACAAGGTCCTCTGATTTCCTCTTAAATCCCCTTTCCTGATGTTTTCAGTTGGAAGGGCATGGCTGCTTTCCTGCTGGGGTCCGATGGCCAGGCAGGAGAGGTAGTGGGGGAACCAAAATTGCTTGGAAAAGAGTTCAACCTCATGCAATACCAACCTGGTGTGCTCCTGTCCTGGGTCTGGCCTGGAACCTTACAGGACAATGAGACAGGCGTGTGGAGTGCCATCTGTAACCATCAGGAGGGAAGGCGAGACAGGAACCTAAGGATCAAGGGCAGAAGCTCCCAGCTTGAGAAGCTCCCAGCTGGATTTTCCAGAACCAGCTGCGTGTAGATAGCTACCATAAGACCTAGGATCATTTACAAAGTTATTAATTTATTTATATTTATATGAGAGGCAGAAAGCGAGATCAAGAGCTCTTCTGTATGCTGGTTCATTCCCCCAAATGCTTATAACAGCCAGGCCTGAACCAAGCCAATCGGAAACTCAAGCTGGGTCTCCCATGCAAGTGGCAGGAACCTAAGAACTTGAGCTGTCACCTGCTGCCTCCTTAGTTGCATGTTAGCAGGAAGCAAGCCTTGAGACCAGAGCCAGGATTTAAACCTAGACACTTTGATGTGGAATGGGGAATCCCAAGCAGCATCCAAGCCACTGTACCAAACACCTGTCCCAGAAACTGTGTGATTTTTCTAGTGACTACAAAACACATCGAAGTCATTCTTAACTATCCCCCTTCCCTAGGGAACCACCCTGGCTCACTGCAGCTGAATTCCTTAGCCCAGGGCTCCTGTGTGCTCAGTGAGAATGGGTCCCTTCCAGGGCAAGTTACTGGGCAGGAAGAAAGGGAAGTAGAAGAATCATAAGGCCTGGAGCTGGACCTGGAACTGAAAAACCTGGAGAGGACAAAGCCAGTGCCCTAAATACCCATGGGGATGTCCCTCGGGGCCTCAAAAGTCACAGCTGGGCCTGGCATGCCAGCAGCTGCTGAAAGGAAAAAGAGCTTTCTCACGGTCAATGGCTTTCCAGACACTCAGGGACTGGCCCGTCACCTGCAACAGAAGCTGTGCACATAGGCCTGGTATCTGCCGGGAAGACATGCAGATACTTGAGTTTGGGTTGCTATGGGAGCGGGAGGAGGTGGGAGGCAGGACCTGTGCTCAGTCATGGTCATGGACGAGGCACTTATTCCCCTGAGCTCCAGCCTTCCCTAAGCCTTCTGTGGGATGGTCATGGCCAAAGGGGAGTCGAGTGTTTCTATGTCAGCCCCTGGATGTGAGAAGAACTTCCCTGGTGGTGAAAGGTTGGGCACTCTAAGGGTGGCCCCAGGCTCCCACCCCCAAGCCTGAAGTCACTGAGACGGACTCAGGCTCCCCCGAGAGCCCTGGGTTGCCCTCTCAAAGCCCTCCCAGTGAGTTGGAACTCCCCTGCTCCAGGAAATGTTGTTACAAGTTGTTTTTCCACTGGAGCACACGCTGCATTTTCCATGCCACCTCCAGCACATTTTCGGGAAATCCCAGGTGGTGCTTATGGAGGCTGGGACCCTCCAGAAAGGCCAAGGCCCCGGTAAAGCCGAAGTCGGCTGGGTTTTATTTAATCATAAGTTCATATACATCTCAATCCTCGAGTATGGGAAGGGGAGGGGCACAGCCCAGCAAACCAAAAACACACACACATCGCTTTGCTTTGGAGGGTAATTACTCTGAATTTGGTTAAACCAACTTACTCTAGCTAACTAGATTAGTTTACATCTTGTGGTAGAAAGAGAAATACAAATTACTTAGATTGCAATAAACCATGTTTTTCTAACTAAATAGATTAGTTTATATCTTGTGGCGAGGAACAAGGAGAACGGCTCAGAGCCGCCTGTTGCTTGCTCTGCCCACTCATTCGAGGAAGTTTGCTTTCTGTGTGACCTCTAGCCTCTGACCCTAGTGCCTGCCTCGACCCCCTCCTCTAGGAGAGGTAAGGGATTGGGCCTGGGAAAAAGAAAAGCAAAACCACATCCATCCCCAGGGCTTTGAAGATGTAGCCAAAAGTCCCAAACCTTGGCTTGGTCACTGCCCTACTGTTCCAGTACATAGCTACGGATGCAGAGTAGGGCAGGGCATGAGACCTACAGGCACTGGGTCCCCATGCTTGGCTGTCACTGTCTTCAGATTCTCTGTCATTTCTGAACAAGGGCTTGCTCATTTTCAGTGTGCAAGTGGTTATAGCTGATCCTGGTAGACAGACCAGAACCCAGAGACAGAGATGGAGACACGTGAAAGCTGTGACTTTTCTGGGGACTCAGGGCGCTCCTGAGAGCCTGTGAGCACCCATCCGATCAGGCCCTGTCTGCAATCCATGTCCAGGGCCTTGTCTGTGTGCAGGAGTGTTTGCAGAATCCATGTTTGCCCAGGGAATAGACTGGGAAGCATCCCGAGTGAATCCAGAGGCTTCTGTGACTCTATGACTCTTTGGCCTGAGCTTTCCCCAAGAAGACACTTGCCACTTCATGTCTGCACCTTTATCTCTCATGTCTTACTGTTTCTATCACAAGAAAGACCTGGGGAAAAGTAAATTGGACCTAAGGTAAGAAGGGCCCTGGATTGGACGTGCACGGCTTCCCTCCAGCAAGACCTGGGGGGAGTTGGTGTCCTGCTCCTGGGAGCTGCAGAGGACTCGGGTTCTTCTCACTTCTCTGCCATCGCCAGATGTTGCCTGTGATTTGGGTTGGCCCAGCACTCCTGCATTTTCTTGGGAAAGAAAAGAAATGTAGAAAATTCAGGAGAAATGAGGCAAAGACTCTTAATGTGTCCTTTCCCTGCCCCCTTCCCCACCCCTCCCTACACACACACAGGGTGGGAGCTGGGAGCCAAGGCCTGCGTTGTCCGTTTGGGCGCTCAGGGGACCCTTCAAGCTTAGTTCTTGCATCAGTTGTTACACAGACAGAAGCAGGTCAGATGAAATATTACAAGCCTCCTCTCCCCCCGGACTTGGTTTCTAGAACAAGGCCTTCTTTCTCTGCTGTTCTCGTGGTCTCCAGGGGACTGGACGTGGTCCTGTAAGTGGATAAAGCATGAGAACAGACGTGAGAGGGCTGGTGTTACAGCGTATCAGATACAGCCACTACCTGTGCTGCCAACATCCCACATGGGCCCTAGGGCTTATATGGCGGCTGGTCCACTTCTGCTCCAATTCCCTGCTGATGGCCTGGGACAAGCAGCAGAGGATGGCCAAGTACCTGAACTGCTGCTACTCATGTGGAAAACCAGCATGAATTTCCAGCTTCTGGCAAAATCTGTCAGCCCAGGTGGTTGCTGTTATCTGGGCAGTGAATCAGCAAATAGAGTATCTCTCTCTCTCGTTATAATTCTAACTTTCAAATAAATAGGTACATCTTTTTAATAAAATGGAGAACAGAGGTGAGAACGCGGGAGGTGGGTTCTACAGCTCCAAACGTGAGAGTCACTGGCACCAGGCTTGAGTCCTGGTACCAGGTTCGAGTCCTGGCACCCTACCCCAAACGCTCTGGATTTTGCTTTTTTCGGGATCACCTCAGCTGCCCTATGGAAGCAAGTGCAGAAAAGTGAAAGGCGCCCCCTGGAGGTATGACACAGATTTGGTACCTGGCAGCAAGATTTTTTAAAATTTTAATTTTTAATATTTTCTACATAGTTGAAAAGGATGCCTGCCCTGTGGGCCTGAGATTAGGGTGCGGAAGACTGAGGTATGGAGAAAGGTAGGTGAGACAAATGTTTTAATTTTTTACAGATTTATTTATTTATTTAGAAAGGCAGATTTACCGAGAGTGGGAAGACAGAAAGATCTTTCATCTGGTTTACTCCCCAAATGGCGACAATGGTCAGAGCTGAGTCAATCTGAAGCCTGGAGCCAGGAGCTTCCTCTAGTTCTCTCACGTGGATACAGGGTCTCAAGGCTTTGGGCCATCCTCTACTGCTTTCCCAGGCCACAGGCAGATAGCTGGATGGGTAGTGGAGCAATCAGGACACAAACAGGCCACTCATATGGGATGCTGGCACTTGCACGTGGAGGATTAGCCAATTTTTTTTCCTCCTGTATCTGCAGGGGTGGGGGAGAGGGGCTGGAAAGGAGAGAATAATACTTCATGCAATCAAAGTACATCAACACCCAGAAGTGGGGAAGATGGGGGATGGTCACTTGATGATGCTCCGAGGGTGTGACTTGAGTGGATTTGATAGTTCTGAGACATTGTCGATTCAGTTGCTCCAGCGCTGAGAGATTCTTTTCAAGGTCTGTTGGTTGACAAAGTCCACCTTAGTACCTCCACAAACTGATACTCTCAACAAGACATTTTTGTACTGTGCGTTTCTGTTGTCAGAAAAGTTTCCTTGACGGAGCTGGGCCCCAACTGTCTGGGTATTGTATCCGTCTTACTCAGTGGCTTAGGGAGATATACAAAGTCAAGTCTGGCCATCACTGACTCCCTGTCAACAGCCATGTCAGCAGCTGAGCCCAGAAAAAGAACAGATGCCATTCAAGAAGTGTTTGTCATATGCAGGACTGGGTGTGTGCCTAGGTCGCCCCGGCCCCAGCCCCATGGCCCCAACTGCCGGGCGTGTGTGTGTCTCAGAACACACGTGCCCTGAGAGCCGGGCTCCTTCCTGCCAGAGACCTGCTGGTACTCCAACTGGCCACCCCTCACCAGCCTCTCCTGGGGGCAGGAGCTGGCTGCAGTTGTCTGTGGAAGGGGTTAGCAGGCGCAGGCATGGGGTTTTCCTGTAGCCCCCGGTTCCTGTTACCAGGGGCTACAAAATAAGTGGCTGAGGGGGTCTTCCCAGTCTGCCCTTTAGGGTCAAGGTACTCCTGTGTTCTTGGCTGCGTTATGGAGCTGTCTTTCGCTCCTAAGGTTCCTGGAACAGCCACATCATCCTAGCCAAGTGTCTGGGGCCCCCACCCCTTGAATGGCAGCACAGCCATGTGGAAGACCAGCTTTTCCTGCAGTTGGCTGACAGTGACTGACTGCTCCCAACTACACAGCCAGGGTGAGCTGGGCAGAGGAAGCTGTGCCACATTCAAACGTGCTGCTAAGCAGGCCTAGCATTAATGCAAGGGCAAGCTGAGGATCCAGAGCCTGTGCTGATCTCACTGAAGCTGAGAGCACATGACATGGCGCTGCAGAGCCTGGGCTGAACCTGGTTCTGGCTTACACTCCCTGTTGACCTCCCGTAAGTTCCTGAGTTAGGCACACTGAGCCTGGGTTCCCTCATTTGCTCAATGTCAAGGGGGAATGAACCCCACTAAGAAGCAGCGAGGGGGTGTTTGCCACATAGTATGTACCATGTGACATGGCTCTCCTGTCTCCTCTCACGGGATCTTAGTCCAAGCTGCAGATGGGACTCCGGGAGCACTCAGCACTGGGGGGCAGAATGCCTGGTGTCTGATGGCAGCTCTGCCACAGGTCTGTGACATGAGCCAGGGGCAAAGCCAAGACCCTCGAGGAGGTTTCTGTCTCTGGGTCCAGAAAGCTGAGGGATGTAGCAGTGCGAGAGGATCTCTACCCCAGCAAATGCGACACTCCGGCCTGAGTAGTAGGGGCAGCAGGTGGGAACTGATAGGAATTTAGGTCGGACTGGACATCCCTCCTGTGCTGCTCCTCAGAATGAAAGCCTTGCTCATACTCTTCGTTCTCGTCTCTCTGCAGCTGGTTCTGTGTTAGCGACCCATGGGATGCCATCTCCCAGACATACATATCTGTCTGTCGCAGTGTCTTACCCGGGGGAGACCAAGGGCTAGGAGTCAAGGGGAAGAGGGCTGGAGAAGGAGGGAATGAGAATAAGCGAGCTGTAGGGTTCTGGTCTGATGGGGAGGTACAGCCTTAGGAGGCTGGGGCAGGGGACTAACAAATGCAGGTACTCCTGTATGACTGCTGCCTGAAGGAAGGCTTCCTGCCTAAGAACTCTAGCCAGAAACAGCTCCAAAGGCAGAGGGGATATTGGGTGTCTCTTCAGAATCCTCCCTGTTGTCCCTTCCCTATCCCCAGTGGAAAGTGATTTGCCCTCCCTGTCCCCCTACCACTCTGCACTCCAGCCAATGCTCTGGGAACTTGCCTCTCAGAGCATCTAACACCGGAGACTTGCCCAAGTCGCAACCCCTTTGAGAGGATCCATCCACCAGGAAGCTGCTGCTCTCCAGGCACAGCCAGACACTTAAGCACCTGCCACTGCACTAAGTGGTCTGGCCAAGCACCCGGCCTCTTGTGTCGCAGTTCCTTCATGCTTTCTTCCTGGTGCCAGTTCTTGGTGTCCCTGCTCCCCATGTCCCTTCTGCAAGTTCAGTGGGCAACAACTCACCCACATGGCTACACATGTGTACTGGATAGCTTTTGACTCTGGGTTGCCACATGTTGAATGACTTCTATTGAAGTAGTTATTCCTTTGACTTGCAGCATTGGAAATACCTGTTTTCCCGATACAGGGTGACTCTAAAAGTGTGGGAATTGGAGTTACAAGATAAGCCTATTTCGGTACAAAAAAGTTTTGTTTTTAAGATTCTTATTATTCTTATTCTTCTTATTATTATTATTAGAAAGGCAGATATACAGAGAGAGAGACAAAGAACTTCTGTCCGCTGATTCACTCCCAAAGTGGCAGCAGCAGCCAGAGCTGAGCCAATTCAAAGCCAGGAGCCAGGAGCCTCCTCCTTCAGGTCTCCAATGCTGGTGCAGGGTCCCAAAACTTTGGGTTGTCCTCTACAGCTTTCCCAGGCCACAAGCAGGGAGTTGCAAGGTAAGTGGAGCAGTCAGGACACAAACCAGCACCCATATGGGATCCCAGTGAATGCAAGGTGAGGATTTAGCCACTAGGCTACTGTGCTAAGCCTCTTCAGGAAAATTTCTAAAACTGCATTGTTCATAATACACACTGTGTACGAACTTTTTGAGGTACCCTGGTATTTTGTTTTAAAATTTTTAAAATTTATTTTAAAGGGAGATTGAGAGAAAGAGAGAAAGAACGAAACATCTTTCGTCTGCTGGTTTATTCCCAAGTGACTGCAATAGTCAGGGTTGAGCCAGACTGAAGCTAAGACCCAAGAGCTTCAGTCAGGTCACACATGCTGATGGCAGGAGTTCAAGCACTTGGGCTTTTCTGTGCTGCTTTCCCAGGCATATTAGAAGGAATCCGGATCAGAAGTAGAACAACCAAGGACCCACCACCGTGGCCTAGCGGCTAAAGTCCTCTCCTTGAACGTGCTGGGATCCAATATGGGTGCAGGTCACTTGGGGAGTGAATTATCTGATGAAAGATCTTCCTCTCTGTCTCTCCTCCTCTCTGTATATCTGACTTTGTAATAAAAAAATAAGTAAATCTTAAAAAAGAAAGAAGTAGATCAACCAAGACTCATATTGGTGCCTATTTGGGATACCAGCCTCTTGGGACTCAACTTTACCCACTACACACCATAATGCTGACCCCAGCATCCTGGTATTTTAAATCAAAGAATATGGAAGGCAAGGCTGCCACAAGTGGAAGAACGGCACTGATAGTGGGATTTCAGCATGGAGGCAGATATGATGGGAGGAATTTGGGGACCACCGGGGCCAAGGGAGGGACAGGAGTGTAGAAAGGGAGTCCTCACCTGGTCGAGGGTCAGCATGGCCTTTGGGGACCTGCTCCCCTCTCTCCTGAGCCAAGGTGTGCTGGAGGGACAGAGGAGATACGTCGGCTCTCTCCTGGGAGTCCGCAGCCCTCTTAGGGCAGTGGCACCCTCTCATGGGAGCCTTGGCATTGCTTAGAGGACTCGGTGTGCCGTGGTGTTTCAGGTGTCTCTGAAACGGGGCTTCTGGCAGGGTTGGGGATTTGGCCCATGAGAAGTGACCTTGAATGGAAAAGGACTTATCACAGCAGAAAGGAAAAAGGGTCTGTGGAAAATGTGCTGGGGAGGTACCTGTTAAACAGTTGTTTGCTTGGCCAGGCACAAAGCAGGGTCGTAGAAACAGTGGTACAGGAAGTGATGGAAAGGGGTAGAGCCCACCCACTCTTTGCAATAGCTGGGGTTGGGTTGAGGTCAAAGCCAGGGCCCAATTCGGAGCTGGGGGGACAACCCAGGACTCCCCAGGAAGGCGGGAACCCAATTACTCAGACCATCACTGCTGCCTCCCAGGGTCTACACTAGCAGGAGATTGGAGTCAGGAGCCGGAACTGGGAATCAAACACAGGTACTTGGGTGTGGAACACCTGCATCTTAATTGCTAGGTTGAACACTTAGTCTGGAAATATGAACTCTGAAAGAAGTATGAATGAATTCCAAAATCGTTTATACCAAAATGTATTTCATTTTTAATTTCTTTTCCATGAAGTCTTTGCTGTACCCTGTACACGTGTCTTCACACGCAGAATAGAATCCAAACTCCTCATAGCCCTGTCCTTGTTGCCCAGCTCTGTGTGCCAGGTCTCCCAAACCCTGACTCATTGCCACATCCTTCCTGCCCACTCTTCAAGGTCAGGTTCAGATCCCTCCTCCTCTGTGCAGTCTTCCTCATTTCCTCACTGTGAGCATCACCCTTTAAGTACCCTGTTACCTCTTGCTG
Organism: Ochotona curzoniae; assembly: GCF_017591425.1. NCBI lineage: Eukaryota > Metazoa > Chordata > Mammalia > Lagomorpha > Ochotonidae > Ochotona > Ochotona curzoniae. Next base: position 17,713,850 of record NW_024465649.1, read on the forward strand.
TTTTTATGCTGAAGTTGAATTTGGGGCTTGGAGGAAACTGCCTCTTTCTCCTCTCCAGAATGGAGGAGTTATGGGCTCATCACACAGGGCTTCCCACAGAGGGTGTTCAATGAATGTGGGCAGAGCAAGAGACCCCCCCCAGAGCAGGGAGGCAGAGGCAGGAGGGCGGTCTGACCAGAGGAGGAAGGTGATCCATAGTCCACCCTGGCGGAGCCTCTGGTACTCTAGGGGTTAATCAGAGTTCCGTGCGATCCATAAATGTTTACTGGGTGTTAGGTTTTTAGCCCAGTGCAGGAGTTAGCAGCCACTCCCATTTAAGGGAATAAGTGGCATGTGCAACCTGAGGGATTCAGAGTGGGAACTATGTCCACCTGCCTGCGTGCTGGCCCTGGAGCCCTGTCCCCACTGGGCTCTCTCTGCCCTTGAGGGATGCCCCTGAGGTCCTGTGGAGGTGGGACTTCAGCTTTGGCCTTCCTGCTAAGTTCCTCCAACTCTGGAGTCCATGCAGACAGCTCCCAGTGCTCCCACGTCCTTCCCCCACAGGCTTTCTACTCCATCTCTGTGCCTGGCTCTGGGCGGGGCTGGGGCCACAAACATGGTAATAGTCACAGCTCCAGGCTCTTAGGAACCCAAGATTGAGAAATGTCACCAAGACCCCGAGGCTTAGACAGGAAGGAGGAAAGGGACAATTAGGCCTCTGGAGAAGCAGAACTAGGGGATGTACTAGAGTGTCCGGGCATAAGGGCAGTGTGCAGAAGGGCCACCCACCCTGCACTGCGAGGGGCACCCTTTCATAGACATGGAGGGTGCATCTCCACACTGGATTGTGCACACAGTGAGTGCTTTGACCAATGGATAGCCTAGGGCGGTGGGAGATGGGAGGCAGCACCCCATCAGCCTGGGGCATCCAACCAGCAGAGGGGCCAAGGGAGTGGCATGGGACAGAGCCCCAGCAGTTTGACCTCTGAGGGCTAGAGGAACCCAGATGGGTGTGTGAGTAGACCTGTGCTAGTGAGTGTCAGCAACACTGGGCTTCTCTTCCATGGCCTGGCTAGCACCCAGCTGCTCAACAGCCACAGGGCACCCATGTCCCACAAAAGTACCCTTGTCACAGGGCGTGGGGTTGGTGAGCCCTGGGTTAGACTGTGGGGCAGTGGGGTGACAGCAGCCTGCAAGGCCCTCTGGTGTCCCTCCCTGGAAGGCAGGAAGAGGGTCCTCCGTGTGCCTTGAAGTCAGCCACAGGCAGGCTGCTGCTTCTGGTCACTCCTCTCTCTCGTGCTGCATGGTCCCATTTGAGCAGAGAGACCCCTCCTGAGAGCCTGGGAAAGGAGTACAAGAGACACTCAGGCTCTGGGAGGAAGCAGCGAGTACAGCACTGTCCTCTGTTGGGGTCAAGGTGGGAGATGAAAGCTGCTTCAGATTGCCTCACAGTTCACTAACAGCCACTGCCAGGGCAATTGTGGGCAACTGGGCAGGAGAAGGTGGTGCTGCAGGAGTGGACAGGATCCAGAATGTACTAAGTGGGACAGTTTCTATGTCTTCCTAACTGGTGCTTCCTCCTCTCTGTGGCCTTCTCTGATTGGTCAGGGAGCCTTCAACGGCCCTCTTTTTGGACCTCGACGTGGCACTGGTCCCACCCACTGGATCTTTGTGAGTGCAATCCTGCCTGCTGAATCGGGCTCTTCCATTACCCTGGGCCCTGGCTCCACTCCCTTCCCAGGGCGTGTGCCACACAGTTGCTCCGAGTTTGCAGGCCTTAGCCATGGTGTGCCTCTGCCATCAGACTCTGCACCCTGTGAGACGGGGGCTGAGTCTAGAGCATCAGAGTGTGTGTGTGTGATATGTCAGGAGGGGGTGTGCTGGGGTGGTCCTGCCCAGTCTAGGGGTAGCCAGAATCAGGATAGGACCCGGGGGATCTGCTGCCAAGTCCTTCTGGTCCAGTAAGATGTCTCCCCTGGGGGTCATTTCTGAGCCAAGTCCTCCAGGAGGGAGATCCTGACTGCCCCTCCTAGGCACGCCTTGCTCCCAATTGCAGCAAAAACATTAATGGCAGATCCCTTTATTTCTGGGGCTGGCCTCCAGGCCAAAGGACTTGTTCAAAGTGCCACTTGGTGACTCGCAGATTGCTGCTGACAGCCCTGCAGAAGGCCACGCCGTGTGCCTTGCCCCTTCTCAGGGCGGAAGGGGCTGTGAGGAGGGGTATTAGGTTTCCACTTCAGTCAATACTTTGATGTTCAAAGCTGTTTAATATTCATTAAGCCGGCTCTTCAGTTGTAATTGCAGTCATTACCCTCCCTTGCATGATTGTCTGTAAATGTTTCGGGACAGACAGGCACAGCTCTCCTAATAACGGAGGGTTTTGATGATGGATAAAAAGGTTGAATAGGACCCCTTCAAATTTGTGTCCTCACTCCTGCTGCCTGCCCCCACCACTTATTCATTCTCTCTCCCTGAAAAGCTGGGGTTGGGGTGGAGAGAGCAGCAGGCCCAGTAGGGTCACCAATAAGTAATTTTACTGAATCTGGTGGTCTCAGACTAAACCTAACCTCTGGTTCACACCTGGGTTCCCATCCTGGGGCGTGTGCTGGCCCTGATGCCGGCCAGGGTCTGAACTAGCACCAAGAGAAGAAAACTGGTATTCTAGCCCTTCCTTTAGACACATGGTGTCTGCACAGGTCAAGCCCTCCGGGATCACAGGCTTTTGTTCTCTGGAGGGATGGAGGCTGCCTGGGGAGAAATAATTGAGGCTTATGAATTTTGATCCAACTCACATTCGGTTCCAGGCATTGCCACATTCCAGCTGCAAGACATAGGCAGGTACTGAGCCTATCCTGGATTCAATGGACACTCAGGAAGAAGAGGAAATTCCCTCCCTCGGGGTGAGCTCCTGGGCAGTTCCTGCTAAGCTGCAGGTGCACCTGCTGTGCCCGGCCCCTGACACAGGTCTGAGTCACATGATTCATAGCATCATCACCCTGCCTTGCCTGGCAGTGAGAGCAGCTGGCCACAGGTTAGGACATTGGTACCTGCATGCAGACTGGGTCAGAGTGGGCTGGCAGGCCTTTCAGGGAGGCTGCGCCCGCCTCTCCAGCCCTGGCCTCCAGCAGGCCCTCATGCAACCACTTCCAAGTTTCCCCAGTGCCACGGGAGTTCCTGGGGAATTATCCCTCCAAGGCAACTTCCCAGGAAGGCCACTGAGGGGTGGAAGACAAAAGCAGATGAATAAATAAATCTTTTTTTTAAAGAATATTTTATTTATTTTTATTGGAAGGGTAGATATACAGAGAGGAGGAGAGACAGAGAGGAAGATCTTCCATCCATTGATTCACACCCCAAGCAGCCGGAATGGCCGAAGCCAGGAGCCTGGAGCCTCTTCCAGGTGTCCCACACAGGTACAGGGTCCCAAGTCTTTAGGCCATCCTCGTCTGCTTTCCCAGGCCACAAGCAGGAATCTGGATGGGAAGCAGGGCCGCCAGGATTAGGACTGGCACCCATATGGGATCTCAGCACATTCAGGGTGAGGTCTTTGGCTGCTATGCTCTCGCACCAGGCCCAACAAATCTTTTCTTTATAACAGTAAGAGGGCCTGGCACCTTAGCCTAGTGGCTAAATCCTTGCCTTGCAAGCCCAGAATCCCATATGGGCACCTCTTTGTGTCCCAGCTGCTCCATTTCCCTTCCAACTCCCTGCTTGTGGCCTGGGAAGCAGTAGAGGATAACCCAAAGCTTTGGGACTCTGCACCCACTTGAGAGACCGAGAGGAGGCTCCTGGCTCCTAGCTTCAGATCGGCTAAACTCCTGCCATCATGGCCACTTGAGGAGTGAACCAGAGGATGAAAGATCTTTTCTCTGCATCTTCTTCTCTCTGTATATCTGCCTTTACAATGAAAAGAAATAAATCTTAAAAAAAAAAAAAAAGTGGGTCCAGCACAGTAGCTTAGAGGCTTAAGTCCTCACCTTGAATATGCCCGGGATCCCATATGGACACCGGTTCTTATCCTGGCGGCCCTGCTTCCCATCCAGTTCCCTGCCTGTGGCCTGTGAAAGCAGTCGAGGATGACCCAAAGCCTTGAGACCCTGCACCCGCGGGGGAGACCTGGAGGAAGTTCCTGGCTCCTGGCTTTGGATCGGCTCAGCTCTGGCCATTGCAGCCGCTTGGGGAGTGAATCATCAAACCAAAGTTCGTCCTCTCTGCCTCTGCTCTTCTCTATATATATCTGACTTTGCAATAAACATAAATAAATATATTTTTTTTAAAAAAGTAAGAAAACAGATCAGACTAAGGAGATGCAGCTCCCTGCTAGCACATCCCACAGGGAAGCTTGGGTCTGAGATGGCCAGCAGGGCTGGCACACCTGCCCTGCTCTGTCCCTGCCCGTGGGTCCCACTGGGTGTGGGCCGTGAAGATAGAGTAGGAGGGCCCCTTGATCAGGCCACCCTGAAGCCAAGGCCATTGTGGAAGGGTCTAAATAGAGTAACAAATCCTTCATCAACCCTGGATCTGGGTGCTTCCTCACCCTGCCTGTCAAAACCACAACACTGGTGCAACAGAGTGCTTCTCCTGTTGTATATACACACACTCACACACACACATCATCACCACCAGCACAGACACAGTATCACACACCACACACATGAACACCACCACCAGAGATACCATCATATACCACACTCACACCCTCCACAACCGCAACACACATGCACACACACAACTACATACACACACTACACACCATTACCACCAGACACCATCACACACTGCACACACACACACACAACCATCACATACCACCACATACCATGTATACATACTACCACATGCAACATACACATACCACCACACACCGTCACACATGCACCACCACACAATCACCCACACACATCATCACCACCACTCACCACCATACACACCACCGCCACACTCATACCATCACAGACACCACCATGCAAATGCACTTGTCCTGCCCTGGATCCTCTTCCTCATTTAAAATGCTCTAACATGCCCTCCTCTAGAAACCCTGCCTTGCTCTGCCCCCATTAGAGCAAACCATGTCTCTCCCTGCCCCAAGGATTCACAGGTAGAGTTCCAGAAGGAGCTACCTGTCAGGCAGCAGGTTGCCATGATGGCCTGTGTGTAAAGCATGGGCCTTGGCAGCATGCAGCTCGCCTTGGCAACATCCAGCTCGCCTTGGCAGGGCCTTGGTCGAGAGCAAACAAATGGCTGAGTGAAGGAAGCTAAAAGCAATTTAAAGAAGTGTTTTTCAGAATTCAGATGCTCTGGGTGCTGGAGGGTGGAATATGGAGCCTGCTCATATGTCACCTCATAGCCCCCTGGGCCCTGGAGCAGTGTCCCCAGCCCAGTACATGAGGACTGGGGCAGCAAGGCGGGCGTCACTGGCCCACGTGTCACCTCACAGTCCCCTGGGCCCTGGAGCAGTGTCCCCAGTCCAGCACTTGTAGACAGGGGCAGCAAGGCAGGTATTGCCTACCCACTTAACCAGATCGGGCTACGCATAGCCAGGTGCGGCTTTGAGTCCAGCTCCAAGGGCCCGTGGTCTTTAGGAGCTGCTTGGATTACTGATAAGGGAGTAAGGGCTGCATGGCGAGCCAGGCTTTTTCTGCTTCAGGAAGGTCCCCTTGAAGATGCCGGTGCCTGACCCACCTCCCAGAGGTGCGACCCCTGCCTTGCTGGCTCCCTTGCAGACTCCAGCTGCACCTCCACCTCACGGAGCTCTCTTTTCTGCTTGACTTTCTTCCTCTGCCTTCAGGGCAAGCTCTGCTGTCAACTGGTAGTTTCAGATCCATCCCATCACACAGCATCCGTGTCCTAGTGGCAGCTCAGGGAATGGATAGTGGCAGTGACTGCCAGGAGGGCCAAAGCAGCCTGGGCTCAAGGAGGGAGGCAGGGCTGTGCAGGGCTGTCCCTTGAGGGGCTCTAGTTGGTCCTGCAGGTGAGGCATCACTTGGGTGCCAGTCTCCACCTCTGTCCTAGCCCTGTGACCCACCAGTGGACACTCCCCATTTCCGAGCAGTACCCCCACAGATTTACACGTGAGTTCTTCATTTGCATTGATGGCACAACCATTTCCTCATTCCATAAAAGTGTGCTGAGAGTGGGTCATGCGCCTGTCCTCCTGTGTTCTGGAGCCATTGGTTCTGTGCACAGGGCAGCCCAGGTCCTAGAGCAGAGCTCTCTGGAAGGAAGTGAGCAGAGGTGGGTTTGCTTTGTGTCCCCCCAAGTATGTGACCCCGCTGCCCTCCTGTTTGTATTAGAGGCTACAGCGTGCAAGATGCTTCTTCCTGTGAGATTTTAATCCTTGCCAGCAGGCAGCACAGTGGAAAAAGATACAGCTGGTCCCATTTCAAAGGCGTTGGGAGTGCCAGGGAGGAGGAAACTGGCTGCAGCAGGTGACCTGTGATGTTTCTATTCTGGTTGTATGAGCGAAGCCCAAAGTCTGTATGTATGCATATGTGTGAGTGTGTGCATGTCTGTGTTTGTGCATATGTTGGGTGCATGTGCGTGTGTGTGTGTGTATGTACTGCGAGTGAAGGACACTCATGGGGAAGGCAGATGTCACATTTCCTGTGAACTTTCTGAAGACTGTGTGTGTATACGCATCTGTGTGTCTTCAAACTGCCCCTCAGTCTGCTGACTGGACTGGGATCCCGCAGTGCCGGCACCTGCGGCCATGCAGACAGGAGGATGCTCTTGCCCCTTCCATGCACAGCTGCCTTGACCAGGGCTCATTCCTCTCATTGTTTTGTCTGCATGACGAAGCTTTGCGGCTGAGGCAGCTGTCACCCACTCAGCGACAGCACCTTCCCTGGGTCCTGGGAAGTGGACTCTGCCAAGCTGCCAGGGGCAAATTCCCCATGCCTGTGCGATTCCCATGCACCCTCAAGCTGGGCTTCTGTGCCCACACTTGCTGCAACATCCATAAGAAGCAGCTCCTGGCATCCTAAATCCCTGTCCAGTGCCAGCTCCCGGCCAGGGTGTCCCTGTTTGCATTCCAGAGGTGGGGGTGGGGTGAGGCAGGCCACTGGCACCAGAGACTGGGCTGCAGACCACCATGCCCAGGGTCACAGCCACAGGGAGCCCTGGCCTGCCCCATCAGCCCTCAGGGGCCACACAGCAGCCTGGAACCAGACTCTCTTTGTTAGCCTGGAGACTCCACAGCCCTTGGTGCTGGCTGCCTGAACCCACCCTCCTCTCTACACCCCCAGAGTGCTGAGTTGTCTTCCCTCTGGGCCCCAAGCCAAGCCCCTACTGGCTTCCCCCTGCCAACCTCTGAATGTCCCTTTGTGCAATGGCCCTGATGTGAAGTCCTTCCTGGGGAGGTGTTATTTTAATATATGAAGGGCAGTCATTGGGTTTCATAAAGATAGCCTGTTTGGAGGGACCCGGGAGAGATTGGGCCTGGATGGACACAGGGACAGTCTGCGGTTTCGGGCCTGTAGATCAATCACAATGTGCCCCTGTGCAGCCGTCGCCACAGTGAGGTCTGCCATCGGGGGGCGGGGGGCCTGGGCACACAAGAGCTCTGCAGCCTTCCCTGCTGGGCACGTGCATTGGCACAAGGCAGGCCCGAACACTCTAGGGCCAGGATCCGCATCCTCATCCATCCCCTCCCAGCAGCGGGGTCCCAAGGACATCTCTGTTGTGGAATCCCTAGGCTGCCCAGAGCATTGCCCCAGGGCTGCCTAGCACTGCCACTCCCAGAGGTTTTTCATGCAACCTCCCCAGAGAGACAAGCCGAAAATAAATGAGGAGTGAACTCTGTCTCCTGCCACCATGGGCCCTGCAGCTGAGCTGGGGTGATGGACGGGGTGACAGAGTCTGAGGAGGGTTGGCTAGGGGACAGTTCTGGTTTGCTGCCGAGCAAAACACCTGGTCCTCAGGGCAGCGAGACGTGGGGGCGGCCTCGCCAGCTCCTCTCCTCAACAAGGAGCCTTTCTCTGTTGCAGCAGGAGGGAGATGTGGGGGCCAGGGCCAGGCAGTCCCACAGCACCCACTGCCCGGCATCAAGGTTGTTGAACTTGGAACTGTGTGTGCTTTCCTGTGCTTAACAGAGCAGCCCACAGCTTGCTCAGTGCTCACCCAAGAGAGCAGGTACAGGCTGTACTTCATCGTGGACTCCTGTGAGAAGCCAGTAGGACACTGGACTTTGGGGGACAGGAGCGAGCAGGCCTGCAATAGCACCCACTGGGCTTTTCCTCTGGGAGGAGGCACGGTTGTGAGATTCAAGTCTGTTCCCACAGCCATCTCCTGGGACGTCTCTGGACAAATGTCGAGTCTCTGGTGTGTGTCGGGGGCTGCAGGAGCTGACTGTGCCTGGGGGGTCTTTGAGGGTCTCCTGGCATTTTGGAGGAACACCTTTGAGATTCCTTTGTCATGCCAGAGCCCCAAGCTGCAACAGGGGTGATGGGTGGGCATGTGGGTAGGCAGGCAGGTAGAAGGCTGAGTCTTTCTCTTGTGCTCTGCCCGCTTGAGCTGAGGCTATTTCTGTGGTCGTATCCAGCCATTTCTGAGAAAGCATGTGGGTCCTTGGAGCTACATCTGTGTCCTTAGCACATGTGGTGGGGCACGCACACATCAGTGAGGTGTCCAGATTGTTGGTGGATTAAGGGGTGTGCTGTGCCCACTTCCACAGTCCCAGCTGCATCGTTGCCTAATACCCGCTCCCATCAAAACCAGAACCCTCACATATTGCTGCTGGGATGCAGGTTGAAATGACAGATCCACAGAAACCAAGCCTTAACTAAGCCAGAGCTCCACTCCTGGGTGGGGGAAAAAAAAACTTGCTTATATTGTCACCAAAAAAGAAGAGATGAGAATGGGCTTAACACTGCTGTTTGTGATAGCTAGGACTGAGCACTGCCCTCATGCCCGCCCACAGGAGAAGGAATAAGTAAGCCATAGCTTAGTCTCATCTTGCAGTGCAATATAGGAACAAAGATGCGTGAACCACAGCTCCATGCAGTAATATAAGTGAACTGCTCATGGACTATCAAGGTTTGAACTTTTTTTTTTTTTCAAAAAAAAGCCAAATACAGGGTCCGGTGGTGTGGCCTAGTAGCTAAAGTCCTTGCCTTGACCATGTCCGGGATCCCTTATGGGCACCGGTTCTAATCCCAGAACCTCCACTTCCCATCCAGCTCCCTGCTCGTAGCCTGGGAAAGCAGTCGAGGACAGCCCAAAGCCTTGGGACCCTGCATCTACGAAGGAGACCTGGAGGAGGTTCCTGGCTCCAGGCTCTGGATCGGCACAGCACTGGCCTTTGTGCTCACTTGGGGAGTGAATTATCTGACGAAAGATCTTCCTCTCTGTCTCTCCTCCTCTCTGTATATCTGACTTTGCAAAAAATAAATAAATCTTTAAAAAAAAAAAAAAAAAGAAAGGGTTACAGAGAGAAAGATGGAGAGACAGAGAGAGAGAGCTCTTCGTCTGCTGATTCACTCTCCACATGGCCGCAAGGCCAAAGCCAGGAGCAAGGGGCTTCTTCTGGGTGTCCCACTCGGGCACAGGGGCCCAAACATTTGTGCAATCCTTTGCTGCTTTTCCAAGGCACATTAGCAGGGAGCAGGATTTGGAAGTGGAGCAGCTAGGACATGAAACATTGCCCGTATGGGATGCCAGCCCTGCAGGCAGTGGATTTATCTTATATACCACAACACTGGCCCTTTGGGCACATTCTTGATGTCACTGTCCAACTGGGACTTAGGGCTTCTGTCTGTTTCTCATATGTATTCATCATTGATAACTGACAGATTTAAGAGAGAAACCATAGAGAATCAAAGAAACGGAATCTGTGTGTGCCGGCCTCGCAGGATAAGCCGACATCTGAGCTGTAGTGATGTGAGTGGTGGCAGCTCAGCAGTTCCCCAGCACGGGCTTGGCTTCTGCAATTTAACAGCAAGGAGGAACCATGGCTTCCCACAGGCCCAGGGTGCCCGTGTGGGCGCACTGCCCCGCTCTTCCAACCAGAAGCCAGGCAGTTCAGCTGTGTTTCTTTGAAGCCTGGCCTCTGCAGGCTGGACTGGGCAGGCCGGGGCGGTTGGGCTCCACAGGGGCAGTGATAGAGGGACTGCAAGACTCAGCTGCTCTGTGTGTTCCCAGGAGGACTAAGCTGCTGCCCACCTGGGGAACTGGCTTCACAGTGACTGCTGATCAGTTCCTCCTTGCTGTCTCAGTTCCTCTCTCATGTTCCTGTCATTAACTCCCACATTAGCTCCTAGAGCTTGAATCCTTATCTCAGTGTTTGAATCCTTGTCCGAGATGACCAGCCTGTCCTCTGTTGTCCCCCTCTGAGTGCATACCAAGAACAGCTCGGTTATCAGAGGAAACAGGTCCCCTTTCCCAGGCCTTCCCTCCCTTCCAGAGCTGCTTATCTACAGTGGCAACTCGCGTACCCCATGTTCACCTATGCGCACACGGCGCCCCCCATCTGCGAGGCATACATCCTCTGGAAAGCCAACCTGACGTGGAACATCACCCACTGCCATTTCCTGATTCCTAAATAAGGAGAGCAGCTGCATACTGTGTTGATAGAGCCTTGGAATCCCAGCATCCCACGAAAGAACCCCTTTAGCCTTGGTGTTGTCAATTACCATTACATGCTCCTACATAATAATATTAATGATGATGATGATGATAATGCCACCACTACTACAATAACAGCCAGCCACAGGAAGCCCAGTCCCACGTGTGCTGTTCCTCAATGTAGCAGCCCCAAAGACCACATTACACTTGTAAATGCTGAGCTTTAGCTTCAGAGATAAGCAAGCACAGCCTGCAATGACAGGGCTGGATCTATAGCTGGGGTCTCTGCACCCAGAATTTGATGCAGTGGTGGGTGGCCTCTGCAGCTGGCCCGCCAAGTTGGCATGAGGTGTCATACATGAGGCAGATGTGGGCAGGCATTACCTCTCGTATTATTACTAATCAGTTGGCCAGTGCTTGAGGCAGAAAGAACAGGGATGATCATCCAACCCATCTCTCCTATGGGAATACTGAGGCCCAAAGAGCAGAGGTATCAGTCCTGTCACTCACCCCAAGTGACTTTGGAGTCCTGCCTTCTGCCCCGGAGACTTGACAGAGACCCCTGATGTGGACGGTGAGGGGGCTTTGCCTTCCACTGCTTCCTGTTTTGCAGAAGGCAAGGTGCAAGCAGAGCCCATAACACAGCTGGCGACTTACTCAGTGCTTTCAGGACCAACCAGGGAGTCATAACCAAGGGGTCCTCATGCTGCCAGGCCACAAGCCCTTCGCCTGACAGTGAGGGGAACCAGGGCTGAGCAGGGGTCCCAGGGCCCCCACTCCTCCCCACCTCCTTCTCTGCCCTGTCCCAAGCAAGGGCCCCATGGATTTGAAGAATAAAGGCAGGGTTAGGGGGCCAGAGAAACATGGGAGGAACAAGGTATGCTGGGAATAGCACACCCTGGTCACATTCCACTCACTTTCCCTGCTCTGCTGTTCAGAGCACTTCATGTGAGTCCATCATCCAGCTCTCCCCCACAGGGTGACCAAGCATCATCACCTCCTCCTTCTAAAGACAGAGACAACCGAGGCCCAGGAAGGGTCAGGAGCTCCTCAGAGCTGAGCCTCTGCCAGAAAGCAGCCAGCTCCATCACAGCGGCCTGAGCACTCTTTTTTATTTTCCTTAACACTAATTTATGTATTTGAAATTCAGAGTTAAGAGAGAGGAGACACAGAGAGAAAAAGAGATCTATCCTGGGCCAGACAGAAGCCAGGAGCCAGGAACTCTATTCAGATGCTCCACATGGGTGCAGGGGCCCAAGCACTTGGGCCATCTTTTGCTGCTTTCCCATGTGCATTGTCAGAGAGCTGCATCAGAAGTAGAACAGCCAAGACTCAAACTGGCCCTCCTATGGGATGCAGACGGAGGCTTAACTGGCTGCACCACAACGTCAGTCCTAGCCTGAGTATTCTCCATCCCCTACGCCCCATCCTGCTCATCACTGTATTGCCAGCATATGGACCAATGCCACTTACTACATTCCACAGCCAAGGATACAATTTGAACTATCGAAGAAAAGCCAGGAAACGAATGGGTGAACAAACACAGGCAGAGTATCAGCAGGTTCAAGGAGGAATTCCGTTTTTCCCTGGAGGGAGATCCACAGCAGGTGATTTGGGAAGGGTCAATTTTGAAAGACCTGCTCTAGGTTATAAAGAAGGTCTGGAAAACCATGGTCTTATAAAGTCCCATTGCAGAGACCCACCCTATCCCAGAAGCCCAGACACTGGGCAGACCTTGGCCCTCAGAGCCTGGATGTCATAGTGTCTGTCCCTGCAACGGTCCTTCGCAGTCCACAGATAACGACTGAATCCCTGTGCCCCAGCTCCAGGTGGGGAGTCTTCTCAACCCTGTCCTGCCTTAGTCCCTGGGCCGTCCCTCGGAGGGCAGCTGCATTGTCCATCACTCCCCTCAAGCCATGCACAGTGCATTGAAGTGAAGGACAGAGCCTGTCAACAGACCTGAGCCATCTGGGTGTCAGGTGGACAGCAGGAAAGAAAGTCCAATCTGGCCAAAGGCTGGGCCTTGTCCTTCCTCCTTGTCACACTTGCCCTGCCCTCCTGCTGGTCACAGCCTTGGGTCTGCCTCCCAGGAGCCATGGGAGGATGAGGTCATCAGCTCCTACAAAGTGAAGTCAGTTTTTCAGAAACAATGATGTATATGGAACTGAATCCAAACATGAAGCAGAACACGAGGAAGTCTGTCCACTGATCTGGGGCAGCCTCTGAAAGCCTCTGTGTAGCCTGTTCCAGCTGCTTTGCTGGCTTCACCTCTTGACTCCTGACCCCGAACTTGACTCACCTCAGTCCTGCCTCTGCCTGGAAACCCTTCCTGTTCAGGCACTCAGGTGGCTTACTCAGCATGCCTCAGGCTCCAAGAGGCTCACCCGGCCTGCCTCGGGGCCCCCATTGCTCTGTCTCTGCCCCCTGACGGGGTGCTACTTGTCCCTGAGCACTTCTCCTGTAAGCATCCTCTGCTGCATCCTCGTGGCAAATCTGAGCAGTCGGTGCTATGATTGTCTGCTTTTTGCCCTTAGGAAGCCGAGATGGAAGTGGAGCAGCTGTGGTCCCCTGGAGCCGAGATTGGACTCGGCAGTTCTTTCCGTATGCACTCCAACCCTCTCTGCGGCTGGTTGCTTCCGAAATGTGCACTGGGTGATAGGATCCAGACACTGGGTCTTGTTGTGCATCACTACTTTCCCATCTGGACGAGAGGTTGAGCAAACCAGCCCTTGTGCCCAGGAGCACAGCCTTCCTCCTGTAGAGGAGATGCCCACAGAATTACTCTCTAGGCCTTGAACTTTGACCTTTCCAGGGTTGGGCATCATGTTGTTCTTGAACTTCCGTGGGGGGCATCGGGGACTACTGACTGAGTGACTGTTACAGACCCATGAGGGTGCTTAGGGCACCCTCAAGGGCTCCCCACGGCTCCCCCTAGGAAGACCCCTCTGTGCAGTCACATCACAGTTGTTGCTCAGGCCCATTGATCCTTTGTGGTTTCTCACAGATTTAACTTATTATTTGAGAAGCAGAGGTACAGAGAGAGGGGTTATAGCAGCCAGGGCTCCATCAGGCTGAAGCCATATGGGAGACCTGCCATCCAGGCTTTTAAGCTCTTGGATCATCTTTGTAGTTGCAGGTGCATTAGCAGGCAGCAGGACAGGAAGTGGAACAGCTGGCACTGGGATTGGCACTCATGTAGGATGCTGGCATCCTAGGTCATGGCTGAACCCACTGCACCACAATGCCTGTTTGCTCACCAATCCTTTGTCCCACAGTCAGTGCCTGGTCACCTGTGAGCAGCAGCTCCCGGCTCCCCTCCTCCCTGAGCAGTGGGATGCTGAAGGAATGTCCACCTGTGGAGCACGCATGATCAGCAATGGCTGCAGCAATATCATCATCCCCTAACAAGGGGAGGCCATTGTGGCTTGTGCTTCCTCTGCTGCCAGCCTGTCACTGCTGCCACCCCTGCAGTAACTGCCCACTCATCCCCCCCACTGCTATTATGTCTATCACAGCCCCTCCCGCTGTTGTCACTTGACTCTGACCCTGTGACCCAACAGTGTAACATTTGCCTCTGCATTTCCAACCACAGCTACTGACTTTATTATGATACTAACAGCTCATTAGTAACAGCTGCACACAGTGCACCCAGGCTTGCTGTGACTGTCCCAGCAGGCTGCTGAGGCAGGGAGTATGCCTCAGCCAGACAACCAAAAGGAGACTCAGCCAGAGGCGTTCAGTGACTGAGTGTTGTCTAGGTAACAAAAGGCCTGGGGAGCAGAGGGAGCTAATCATTGAGCTAATGGGGAACCCCTCTGCTAGTTACAAATTTAGACCCGTGTGACATATTTTCTCCCACGTTTATTACTGGGGAAGCCAAGGCTCAGAGCGAGGGGAAAGTCTTGCCCGGGGTGCCCAGCCGGTCAGTGACTGGGTACTGCCTGGCCGCAGAGCCAATGCCTCAAGGCTAAGGAGAGGCGTGTTGAGGCCCAAGAACCCTCGTCCAGGATCCCAGAGACCTTGGCCGTCGAGTCTCAGCAGCTAAGGTTTATATAGTTGGTTGCTAGACCCCTCTGAGCCTTATTTTGACCTCCTTCTGATTCCAACGGCCTTACCTTCTTCACAGCTTATCACAGAGAACCAGCACTGGACAGGGCCAGCTCTGAGGTCGCATCTGCCTCTGGCATTTTCAGGTCAGGTACCTGCTAGCATGGACGCCTATCCTATGTCTGCCAAACCCTGAGAGGTGAGCAGATGCTGGCCCAGCTGACAAAAGGACGACTTTGGCTTAGAGAAGTGATGTGAAGTGTCCGAGGGTTCTGGGCCCTGCATGGTGTGGCCAACTTGGGGTCTAGGCTGGGCTCCTGACTCAACGTTCTGGACAACTGCCTCGAACCTAAGGAGAACTGTGGCCTTTTTGGAAGGAATCATGGCCACGTGGCCAGCCTGTCCAGCCATGACTAGAGCTGGGAGTCTTCCTGTGTGCGGCAGGTGCTCTGTTCAGCCACATGGCCGGGGTCAGTAACAGAGATGATCTCAGCTTGGGCAGGTCGCTATCTAGTGAGACTGGCCTCACCCTACTCCAGAGAGCAGAGTGATATCTGAAGGAGGGGGCTGGGCATGGGCAGGAAGTGCAGCCCTAGGAAGCCAAGCCCAGGATGATACTAACCATGAGGACAGCAGGCTCCCCTCTTCCAGTAGCTTCACAGCTCCCCCTGGGGGCTTTCCCACTGGACCAGGGAAGACTCAGGATCCAGTGGGCAGTTGCTTTGCAATGGGCAGCATCTGTGGAAGAAGGTGGAGGGTCATGTAATAGAGGCTTTAGGGGCCAGACCCCCAGCCAGTCAGGCCAATATCAATCCTGCCTGCCTGCAAGGAAGACTAGGAAAGGTTGCCATGCCCAGAGAAGGATACGGGTTTCGAGAGCAGGTGGCAGTCACTGTTACACGTGTTTTGGAGTTTGTTAAGGATGATTCCCTAAAGAAGTGATATTTCACACCTGAAGAAGGAACAGGAGGGAGGAATGGCCAATGAGTTGTTTGACCATGGGGCCACAGGCTCAGCCTCTGTCCAGGCATACCTCTATGGGATGAACGGCCAAAGTTCCCACTGTGCACACCAGGGGCACTGCACCTGCAAGGGAGAGCCCACTGCCTGGTCCCCTCCCCGCCCCCCCTCCCACCACCAAGGCTCACATCTGGATGCAGAGACTGCTCTGCTCACAGCTCTCCCAGGGCATCCCGGCAGCGGCCCCTGAAAGGGCCCCGTGACCCCAGGCGAGGGTTTTAACACCGCTTTGCTGCTGGAAGCTGCCTTTCAGGCCCGTCAGGCTCGAGATTTTAACCCAAGATTTAAAAGGCCCAGAGATCAAAAGCAGATGCTCCGGGAAGACACTTCAGCTCCCCCAGCCGTCTGGGGACACGGCCGCGGAGGAGGAGGCGATTCATCACAGGACCGTGCAGCTCCCGCTCAATCACAAACAGATGTATTGTGGGGGGAAGAAAGGGATGGGTGTCAGCCTCGTGATTCATTTGTCTCCTCACGAAGTCACCTTCATCCCGGGCTCCGGAGGGCAGGCGCGGGCGCTTTGAAGCAGAGACATCATGTCAGGGAAATGGAAACATTTCACGTTGTAAATCCTCGGCTTGTCAGAGAGGTCCTAATGAGAGAGGAAGCCGTTGGGGGTGAGTGGTGGGAGCAGCCACCGCTGGTGGGGGCAGAGGGAGCCCAGACAAGGAGCCCAAGGGTGCTGTTGGCCCTGGCCGCCCCCAATGGACACCCTCACCTCACCACTCACCGGGCTGATGGGCAGCAGTCCCCGCGCCTCCCCAGGAGCCCCTGACTGCAGTAATGCTGCTTAGCTCTTGGGTCCCTGGCCACAAGCCACCTTATGCTTTGTGCGGGTGAAGGCTGTGGACTTCCAGCTTTATCCTGCTGCCACACCCCACAGGGGCTTTCACGCCCTCTGCCTAGAGTACTGATGCTAAGGCAGAGAGAGAGGCAAGGTCGTGTCTCCTGCTTCTCTTGTTCCCTCCTTAGGGAAAACTGAATCACAGTTCCCAGGCCCCACTCCCTGCAGTGTCACAGGTAACAGCCTTTAGCTGGAGTTAAGTGGAGCCCTGCAGGCTGAGGAAGTGAGCAGGAAGTCAGGTGTGCAAGTCCGGTTCTACACTTCAGCTGTGCTGCTGACCCAGGTGGGAGGAGGAGGAGCTGTGATGCTGTGAAGGTGAAGGAGGAAAGCAATCAGCACAACTGTTAAGAAAGACGGTTTCTGGCAAGTTCTCCGCTGTTTGCCCTCAGCCTCTAGAACAGGGCCTGGCCATGGGTTAAGTACCTCGTGCATTTTGTTGTTTCTGTGAGTGTTGAGTGAATGAGCACATGAGCAAGCAGTTCAAGGGGCAGCAGAGGGCATCGTCTGTGGCAGCTTGCGGGTGTCTTGCTTGGCACACTCATTGAGGCCCAGAGCACAGGGACAAGCACCATGTTCAATTTATAATAGAATCAGGTGACTTTCGTGCATCTTTTGTTCAGAAGCTACAAGCTCAGTTCTGTCCAGGCAAATGGACTTTGGCTCACAATCGCAAGGTGCAGAGACAGGGGGAAAGAACTAAGAGGCAAACCCTGCTCACCCCAGAGAAGCCAACATGGCCAGGTCTTCTGAGGTCAAGTCCAACTCCGGTGGGCTCCGGTGGTAGCAGGGTTCACTTAGAGGAGAAGAGATCCTGGGTTGGTCATGGAGGGTTCCTTGGAGGAGGTGGGTTAGGGTGAAGTCACCTGAGAACAGGTTCTGCCTGGAGTCCATCCTGGTATCTCCGATGCCTGGAAGAGGACCTGGCATTGTGCTGGTCACAGTGATGCTTCTCTCCCTTGCTTCCTACAAACTGGTCCTGTAGCCACAAACCAAAGCCTTCCTCCAGCCATGTGCCTGAAGGCTGAAGGCATTCCAGACCCATAAATATTATTTTCAAAAGCAACCGAGGCGTAAAACTAGACTTTGATGAAGTATTACAAGCGGCATTTGGTAATGGAGCATGAGGCTGTCATGTATCAGCGAGAAATGCGGACATCAGAATGCATGGTGCTCTTTGAGCCCCATCTAGGCTGAGCGCTCAGGACGCGGGGCCCCGGGTGGTCATGTTTGGTTTGGGCTGTGTCTGGGACTCCATTCCAAACTGCTTCTGAAAACCATTAGCTCCCCAAGTGGCCCCAGGCCTCTGCCCTCTGAGTGTCCCTGAGTGCCACTCAAAAGGCCATTTATCCCGTGGACTCCTGCCTCCTTCACAAGGTACACGCAGAAACTGCCACGTTCACCATCAGAAGGCCTGTGCATGGAGGGACTCAGCATCCACTTATGGAGTGGTGCTTGGCAGGTACCACGTGACAAACACTGAGACAGGCAGTAGACCACGGGGGACAGAACACAGTCCCTGCCTCTAAGGAACCCTCAGCCCAAGGGCTGGAGGGCACTATCAGGAAAGGAGTAGATGTGGATTGTAAGAGAGAAGGCAACCAAGTGGCTTCTTTCCTGGCCTGGGAGGCAGGGAGGGCTTCCTGGAGGAGGGAGCTAGACTAAGGTCCAAAAACTATGTCAAAGGTGGTTAGATGAGGAGGACAGGGAGATTTTGTTTTGTTTTTGTACATTTATTTGAAAGACAGAGAGAGGAAGAGACACATAGAAATCTTTCTTTTACTGGTTCACTCTCCAAGTGGCCACAATGGCCAGGGCTGAGTCAGCTCAAAGCCAGGAGCCTCGAGCCTCTTCTGAGCCTCCCGTGTGGGGCCATCTTCCTCTGCTTTCCCAGGAGCACTAGCAGGGAGCTGGATAGGAAGTGGAATACCCACTTCACAGGCAGAGGCTTTGCCCACTATTCCACAGTGCCAGCCCCAGAATTCTTTCCTTTGGATATGTGTATTTATTTACAAGACAAACAGAAAGAGCAAGAACACACACACACAAACAGAGAGAGAGAAATCTTATACCCATTGGTTCAGTAAGGCCTCACTCCAGCACTCGCATGGGATGCCAGCAACGCCCATAGCAGCCTGTCTTGCAACACTACAATGCTGGTCCCAAGAGAAGAATATTTTAGATGTAAGGACAGCATGTGCACAGTTCGAGAGGGTAAAGAAAGCTGATATCCTTCAATGACTGAAGTCATTTTTGTTCAAGTGAGAACCAAAAGATGCTGAGAACTGAGACTAGAGAGAGGAGCCAGGCTGGGTCCACTCAGTCCTTGACCCTTATTTTTCCTGGTCTTGAACGGCAGAGAGGGAAGGGCTGCCACGATTGGGTTTGTGCCCTTATAGAATGGACTGCTGGGGCCCAGGCTGGACACCACAGGAGGACTGGGCAGCCTCAGAGGCCTCCCCACCTTGCCCGAGCCCCTGGGGCTGTCAGCAGGAAGTGGGCTATGTGTGGGGTTGCCCTCCAAGAGCCCAGATGTGCTGGGCAGTGAGCAGCCCAGCACTTTTACCATTTTTTCAGATAACAGAAGTTGATCTCTCCCCTCTAGCACCTGAATGGCACAAAGCAGCTAGGGCCTCAGGGCAGGCATTCACCAGCACATGGAGGAGAGAATGACACTGCTTCTCCAGAAGTGATGGGAGCCTTTTCACTCATGTGTCATTGATTAAAGCAAATCACTAGGCCACTTGCATTCCCCAAGAGGGTGGGAAGAAGCCACTTACAGGGCTCCGGGGAGATTGGGGAACCCCACCTCTTTAGGGACCACCCCTAAAGCCAGCTCTGGGAGGCAGGTGACCATGCAGCTTTAATGTTTTGCAACCAACACCAACTTTAGTCCTGGGATTTGGCGGTCCCTTTGCCTGTATCTGGTCCATTTCATCCTCCCCTTGTCCCTGGGGGCCAGGTACAGTCCTTCTTTGCAAGCCACCTTGCTCAGCTTCTGGAAGTCACAGGGAAAGAGAATGAATGGTTCAAGAGCTTCAGCATTTCTGGGGATGCAGGGTGGGAACGGACCTCCCACGCACTCTGTGCATGCTTTTTACTTTCACTAAAGGGAGCCAGCAGAGCAACTTGCTAAATAAAGATGCAGCCAGTGGCATTGCCACATCTGAGTGAGACATCATGGAGACGGCACAGGGCAGGGGGTGGGACTTGGCATTTACCAGCCCGCTGAGCGTCTGCCCCCCACCCTCTCCGCCCCGGAGCTGGCAGAAGATGGCAAATGTGCTTCGCTGTGGTGTTGCTGCTGAGGATGCCACGGGGCATGTGTTCTGGGACTGGTTAGCATCCAGATGTCCCACTTTGTGAGACAAAAAGGGTGTCAGGCTCTGGGGCCTCCAGCATCTCAGGGAAGCTGCTCGCAGACACAGACCCTGGGCCATGGCGTGTCTCCCACCTCCTCCCCTCTCTACCCTCCCATGCTACTCCTCATCACTTGTAATGCTCCATCTTGGTATTGCCAAGGCTGTGGATTTTCAGTGGGACTAGAATCCTCAAGATGACTGGAACTAAACTTGAACATCCATCCTAGAATACCACTATTTTGAGCTAGAGAACTGAGACAAGGCCAAGAGCAAGGACTGTGGAAGAAGGCCAGCTAGGGATCTGATCCCAGCTCAGCTGCTTTGCCCCATTCCCCTGCAAACAAGGGACTTGCCTTCTTGGAACCTCTGCTTCTCTGACCGCAGTCCATGGGTGTGGAGGCTGTGGGGATGCCACCATGAGCAGCTGGGAGAGACAAGACACACCCATCTGTAAGCATTATGTCCAGAGATGCCAACTACTAGAGCAATGCCTAATGACATAAATTACCACGCTACTAGAGCAATGCCTAATAACCGTAATTACCATAATTACCTGCACACGTTTTTTAAGGGTGAGCTGGGCTTGGAAAAAGATTGCTGTGCTATTATGTGACTTGCCCAAGGCTGTCTTCTGAGCAAGTGGTACAGCAGGACAGAGGCACCTGCCAGACTCCTCCCTGCAGCCTTCAGTTGCTACCTGCTCCCAGGGAGTCTTGCTGGCCTCCTCCTGATAGGTGCCCTGCATGGGCTTCTTCTTCACACCTACCATCCTCATACCTCAGAAGAACATCTCCCCCTTCCAAACAGCCAACCCATAGTTGTCTACGCAAGCCAGATTGGGAAGCTAGTGTGAAGTCTGTGCAGTGTTGTGCTCAGCACAGACCTCATCAGTGGAGGCAGCTGAGAATGGAGACCCCAGACGGGTGCATGCCAGAGCTGTCCCCACAGAGGGAGCTGATGGGGTGAGGGGACAGCATGGGAAGTGGGCCCCCAGGGAATGAACAAGAACATCGTGGCAGGCGCTTAGGCACACATGTGTGGTTGCCACGTGGTGGCAGCGTGGGGGGCACAGGCAGACATGCTTCTGCCTTCAGAGCCCTGCATTTGCTGGTGTTTACATGGGAGTGGAATTAATTAAGTGCCTCAGGGCGTCCTCGGTTGCTGAAAATAAACCCAGCCAGGCCCCCAGCAGTGCGGCCTGCCTGCTAGCTGGCTGAGGGGCAAGGCATCTGTCGGATTTCTCTTGATTCGGAGGGCAGGAGGCACACACGGCACAGCTCCCACAGCAGGGTGTGCGGCAGCCACCCGCTCCGCAGAGGCAGCGTGTCGGAGCCAGATGTGACCCTTCGCAGGTGTGAGTGCAGGCAGACACAGTGATTCCTACACGTGGCAGGCACCAGCAGGATGTACAGCTGTGTGCAAACGTGCAGCTACTAGGATGCCACAAGCATCACAGGCCCAGGGGCTATCCTGAGCACAGAGTGAACTGGGGACAGTCAAGTGAGAGCAACAGCGCAGTTGCTTGATGTCACAAGGCTAAAGACAGATGAAGATGAGCCTCTCAGTGGAGCCCACAGTGTATTCAGCACCTGCCTCAAGTTGATGGTTTTCTCTCTGAACACCCTCCGTGGCTATGGGCTTCTGTGGAAACCTGAGACACGCAGGTAGGCAAGGACTCGCATGGGTCTCCAAGCACACAGGGACCTCTAGAGACCACAGAGCCCACCCACAGGCTGCCAGGCAGACCTGTGCCTGTGTAGCCTGTGTTTGTCCACAGGCTCCCTGCTCCAGGGTGGGTACCACTATCAGCCACAGGTGTAGGACTGAAAAATCCTACAGGGAGCAAGAGGCCAAAGGCCTTCTTGGTTAGCAAGGCTGAGTGGCCTCTGGAGCCTGACTTCATAGTAGAGCCAGTGCTCTCCACTCCCTGCCTGACTCTATGGACCCCCAAGGCAATGCTCCCCGCTCCCTGCTTGGTTCTATGGACCACCCCCCCAAGGAGATGCTCCCCACTCCCTGCCTGACTTCATGGACCTCAAAGGCAGTGCTGCCCACTCCATACCCTATTTCATGGACTCCCAAAGCAATTTTCCCTACCCTCGCCTGACTTCATGGACCTCCAAGGCAGTGCTTCCTGCTCCCTGCCTGACTCCATGGACCCCCAGAGCGGTGCTTCCTGCTCCCTGCCTGACTCCATGGACCCCCAGGGCAGTGCTCCCTGCTCCCGGCCAGCCCTCAGCCACTCCCCTGCTGCTCCCAGGGGTGCTCCACACATAGCACTTCTCAGGTCCTGAACAGTTGAGAAATAGAAGGAAATGATGGCCAGTGGGACCACATGGAAGCTGAGGTTTGCACTCAGAGCTTCCTGTGAGAGGCGAAGCGGCCTCTAACTTCATGCAGAGATTATCTGAACTGGACAGCCTGATCCCAGGCTCCAGGCAGCACCGGAAGCGGCAGGTTTTCCACATGTTGTTCCTCCCCAGACAGGACTTAGGCCAGCATGCAGGGGCAAGGGAGAACTGGTGGGTGTACCTGCTGGGCTTCCACATCCCTTCCGCAGGATGCCTCCATCTGAAAGCCCTCCTGGAGGTCCAAAAACCAGCTGCTCCCTTAGTCTTGTACAGCCCCTAGCTTGACCTGGAGTGGGTGTCCTGTGCCATGTAGCAGTGACCACAAAGCTAGTGGCTTCAAGCCACAATCAGCAAACCATCCCATGTTGTTATGTTTGCTGGTGTAAGACACAGAAATAAAAGCCTCCACCAAATGGCTCCATCCAATGAACACATCAGGCCCTTCCGTTCCTTACTTGATCTCCTACCTTGTAGGGTGGGAAAGGGGCGCCACAGGAGTCGCTCTGAACAAGGGGTTCACAGGGATGCCTGAAGCAGGTGCTGTGGATGAGCTCCAGGTGCAGCAGGTGGCCTCCTGGGTCCTAGTGCTCATGTCACCCATCAACACCAGCTCCATCCTGTAGCAACCTGCCAGCCATTCCTTTCTGACCCCTAGGGAACAATGTATACATGGCATTTGCGTTCACCATCTCTGTAAGACAATTAAGTAATAAGCTTAAGTTTATTCTGGACACAGGAAAGCATAAAAAATACGAGTTTTTCTACAATAAAGAAACCATCTCAGTGTTTCTTTATTGATTTCCAGTGGATACCTATTTTCTGTGAATGTACATTTTATCAATGTACATTTTTTGATGGCCCAGAGAGGTTTACTGCCTGGGCGGGGTGGGGGAAGGATAGGGTGTTCAGCCTTTCTAGGCTGCCACCTTCCTTCCTGGCAGGCAGGATGCTCCTCAGCTCCTCGTGCTTCCTCTTGGCCCAGATGTGTATGCCCACTGTCTTCTTGATGAACTTGAGGGCCTGCTTGTCCTGGGCAACCTCCATGGAGCAGACCTCCAAGGAGCAGTGGTCACAGGGGGCGAAGCCGCACTCCTCCCAGGTCATGTCCTGCAGGAACTGATGCGCTTGATGGGTGCCTGCAGCGGTGGCTGTACCTTGGCTGACTCACGGTCCTGGTCACCTGTGGCCCTTGTGGAAGCCCATGGCCTTGGGGTAGCACAAAGCCCTGGCTGCAGCTTTCCAGTGGCTGTGGATGCGGAAGGGCTACATTATTACTAAGTAAAATTGAGACTAAGCTACATATGAGCATACTCTTAAAAGTTAGTGGCCCCCACGAAAAAATGTTTATGGAAAAATGGAAAGAAATAATATATTTGTTCCAGTGCAAAAAAAAAAAACCTTGAAAATCCATGCATGCATAGTATTTCTTATAACACAGATTTTTCCTAAAGCTGAATATGGCTATACTGTTAAATTTTATATAATGCTTCTTGCTATGCCATCATCACTGGCCTACCCATAGTCTTATTCTATTTCTTCATTTGCTTATTTTATTTGTAAATAACAACTATAGACCCACTGCTCAATTCAGTCTTCCTGTTAACTCCCATCCACCTAGTGCTTCCTTTTCTGCTGCCCCCGTTTCCCCAAAGAGGATTCAACGCTCATTTTTGTGTCTGCTATTTCTTCATCTTTGGAAAGGAAACAGCTGTCTACTGTTGGATGTTGCATGTATCTTAAAAACCCTAACCCTAACCTGGAAAAGAAGCGTGTCTTCCACACACTCCTGGGACTCTGATTTTACTCAACTTCTCACCTCAGAAAACCTTTTCTGGTGTGGCCGTGTGGACCACGGTCACAGGATCGCACTCCGTGCGGTTCCTGCTGTCTGTGCAGGCTATGTGTTCAGCATGACCTCCTTGCTGAAGGCATCTCTTGATGCATCTTCAGTGGCTGCATGGTGTACACATGGGGCACTGCATCTGCATTCATTCACCATCTCCAACACTTTGCAGTGGCCTCCTTCTAACTCAGTCCTTCTGAATCAGGCCAGGCCAAGCATCACTCCTCAGCCCCAACCAGGTACCTTGGGGACTCTCACTACACCTTGAAATGTGACTTCCTTGTTGCTCCTTTGCAATGGGCCATAAGCTTTATGTAACAGGGGCCGTGCCTGTGACCATCCACAGCTGCACCTGCAGGGTCTGGCCCACAGGAGGAATTTTGCAACTACTTGTTATTGAATAAATGAGGAGTCACAAGCAAATGAGTAATGGCCAGTGCTTGTAGCCCAGTGCCTGCACATAGCTGGTGCTTAGTCTGCCTCTGTGTGAATGATAAGTAAGCAGGAAAATGGATAGGGAGATATCCTGAGGCCTTCCTAGCTCGTCTGGACACCAGGAGCCTGTGCTTCCAGAAGTGTTTCTGGCTGGGGACCACATCTGTGGCTCTCCTGCCTGCAGCTGTGACTCCTGCTACACACAGCTCTGACACCCAGGATCCATGCCCTCTCCAGCCTTTCCCATGACCACATACGCTGTCTTGCTGTTTTTGTGCTTGTCCCAAAGACCTCTTGACACTGTGACCTAGTGACTAATCTGGAGCATCTAGCAGCAGGCTGAACCAGAGTCAGAGCCCCAGGCCAGCATGCAGAAAGTGGCAGCTCCAGGGTTGCCAGGGTTCAGCTGTCCCCTCCCTGGACCTTGACCCTGGCCTGTCCTAATCATGGCAACCATGACATCATGGTGTTCCATGTTGAGGTTTCCATGACTCCTGTGAGTTAGTCTGTTTGAGTTGTCCCAGCTGCCCTGTGGGCCCAAGGCTATTCTCCCCGCTGAGATGTGGGGGCGGGGGGGCGGATGGAGTGTGGGGGAGTGAGCAGGACTTGTCTGCCTGGAGACGACTCATTCCCACTGACACAGCCGGGACTGAGCAGGCCTCTGGGGGAGCTGGGGAGGCCCACATCTCCTTTCTGTTTCCTAGCTGTCGTAGCTTTGATAAGGAAAACACACCCTCTGCTCGGATGTGTTTGTGACACCTTCCTTTCACAGATCCGTTTGTACAAACACTGAGTGTTAGGGTGCCACAAGAGTCTATGGAGGGCACTGTGGGCACCTCAAGGATAAATAGATGTGAGGGTACACAGAGGCCAGGGCTGTGGTCAGAGGCGGGCCCTAATCTGCTGCCAGGTCCCAGCAGGAGTCAAGATTCCACAGCCTAGGGAGAGCCTGAGATGACTCCCAGGGAAGGCGTGAATGAGTTTGTCCTTCTTAGATGGGGTAGAAGCTAGTTGGTGACTAGGGCCTTTGAGGGTGTGTGTGTGTGTGTGTGTGTGTGTTACAGGAGGGACTAGCAGAAAAGCCCCAGGACTCACTCAGTCTGCTGCATGAATGCCAACCTGCTCTGAGCACCATGAAGCAGAAACAGTTTCCCCAGGGGAGGGGCTCCTCTCCTTTCAACAGTGAAAGTGTGGCCTGCCCTGGAGACACGCTTGAGGGAGCCCACAGTACTGCTGTTTCTCAGTGTCCAGCACCAAGTCTGTCAGCAAAACCCTAACCGTCCCGGTGGCCACAATGAGCAAATGTCTAAGAGAAGGTCCTAGTTCTTAAGTATCAGGGAGGAGGAAAGACTAATCGGTCCTTTTCTCATTTCTGCACCTCAGTTTTCTCAACTGTGAAATGGGAGAACAAGAGGGAAGGTTAGCAACTCCCATTGGCTTCTAGAATCCAGGTCCAAAGTTCACTTCCTCTGACATTTGGTCTGATGAGCTACTGGACTATTTGGTCATTAGCTCAAATGACCTGCTTATCCCCTGCCCGCCACTACACCAAGGTTCTCCCAGCAAACCCCAGGCTTACAAGCTGTGTACCTGTTTTCTGACAAGGCTGTTTCTCCCGGTCTGGCCAGGGTGACATCTGATGTCAGCTTCGATCACACCTGTCACTGCTCAGCATCAGCATCCTTTCATAGTACAGGATCATTATTTTTTTTTTCTTGAACATTATTTATTTGAAAGGCAAAGTAACAAAGAGTCAGAGAGGGTACGGGGAGAGAATCTTTCGTACGCTAGTTCACTCCCCAAAGGGCTGCAGCAGCCAGGACTGGGCCAGGCTGAAGCACAAGCCAGGTCTCCCGTGTGGGTGACAGGGGTCCAAGTACTTGAGCCATCAAGTGCTGCTTTCCCTGCATTAGCAAGGAGCTGGAAATTACGCAGAGCATCTGGGATTCGAACCATTGTGCCATTATGTGGTACTGGCACCGCAGGCAACAGCTTAACTCTCTAGCCACCATGCTGACCTCTCCGTGTTCTGTCATAGCAGCAAAGACCTTCTTTCCTTAGTGTTCTGCCATCTGTCCGCCTCACTGTGGTGTCCACCCAACCCTTTGCATGAATTCATCCGTGTGTTAGGGCCTGGACAGCAGAAACTGCTGGGTCTGGCACCCTCTCAGGCTCACTGGGGCCATGGAGGCCCTGCAGTGTTTGAAGTGTATTCAGGCCTTTTCCGTAAGGAGTTGAGAAGTCAGTCTTGCGGTGTGGACACACTTGGTAGATGATCTGCCCAGAGGTCCACACCCTATTGCTCTGACCCCATAGGCCTGCTGCAGGAGGTACAGCTTCCTCACCCAGCCACAAACTCATGGCTCTGCTCCTTATGGTTGGGAAGAGTGTGCGTTTGCAGCTGCTTCAGACACTGAGCCTGAAACAGACCCATCCACCTGCTAACTCTGGTAACCAGTGGCAGATATCAATGTGTATCCAGCACCCATGTGTGGGCACATCGGTAGCCTCCATGTACCAGCCTCAGCCTGTCCCAGGACCTGAGATCTAAGCAGGGGGCTGTGATCTGAAAGTGTGCCCACACCAAATATAAATGTTGAAATCCTAGTCCCCAAAATGGTGATATTAGCACTTGGGCCTTTGGGAGCTGCTGCATGATAAGATTGGAGCCCTCATGACTGGGATTAATGCCCTGGGGAGCCAGTCAGACCCACCCATGTGGGAGAATGAAGCAGGAAGGTGCTTCCAGGGAACCAGGAAATAGGTCCTCCCCAAACACCAAATCAGCCAGTGCCTGAATCTTGGACTACCCACCTTGAGAAAGAAGTGTCTCTTGTTTCTGTGCTCCCAGGCCTGTTTTGTCCTCACAGCCCAAGGGGACTGGAATTGGAGGCATCCTTGCTTAGCCTCCTTGGACAACCCCCACAGCCCCTCACAGCGGCAACCACTCTCAGATCAGACCTGGGGGCCCCAGCCTCCACCCCTACAGGATTTCTTCCACCAGTCTTCAAACTCCTTAGAGCTTTCTCTCTCCCCCATGGGGACCAGATTCACCCCAAATAGCCTGTTCCTTTTAGATGAAGTAAATGGTAAATGATACCAAAGGCTCCATTTACCTTGGACAACATCTATGAGGCTGATCTGGCCCCTTAAACCCTAAGGAGGCTTCACCACCCGCCAAGCTCTGAGGCTCTGCTGGTGGCCCAGGACCTTTGGGTCTGCCTATCAGAGCCTCAATTCCTCCTTGCAGGAGGTATCTTCAAGTCCAGCCCATCTTGCAGTCACCAGGAAGTGAGTAGAGTGCTGCATGTAAATGCAACTACATTATGGGATGAGCCCAGGATCTCGGGCACCTCAGGGCCCTCTGGAGAGATGCACAGCAAGCCAGTAGGTACTCCCTGAGAAAGAGCAGGGCCGAATTTGGGAGTAACCCCCGCCCAACACAGAGGATGCAGGCTTGGGCCAAGAGTACACGGGGCATGCCCACTGGATGGCAAGGCAGAGGCACTGTTTGGTGCTCAGCTTTGTGTTACTCAAAGAGAGAGCACTACTGTGTCTATGGCCCCATGTGCCAGGCTATCTTAGGCATCTGAAAATCTATCCACGCGAAAGCCTCGGGCAGCTCCAACTTACAGCTAAAGGAGCAGAAGCCCAGAGAAGTCTGGGAACTTGATGGATCTCAGCTGATGAGTGACCCTGGGCTGTCAGATTGCCAAGTCACATGTCAGCAGCAGGTGCATATGGCTTAGGCTGGGATGCACTTTGCGGGCAATCCTGTCCTCACAAATTCATGCTTTACTTATCCCCTGGACTTGCTCCTCCTTCATCCATCTACCTTTCTATCCCTTCATCCATACCTGCTCCCATCCACCTCCCTTGCCTGCCTCCCAAAGCACATGTGGGTGTGGGAGTAAGGCAGGATAAGTGCAGGGGCTGGACTGGGCATCAGACACCTGATTTTAGCTTTGCTATTGCCCCGTTCCTCAGGACCTCAGACCTGGATCTGGCACTGTCCTCTGCAGTCCTGCTCTATTACTCCCTCCTTTTATTTTTCATTTTTTGAAAACATCTCTCTGGCCTGGCAGGAGGCAGTGAGTCTGTGAAGCCAGAGTTTCTAGCTGCCTTGTCAAGGTCATCTGAACCCATAGCAGCTCGATAGCCAGCCTGAGCCATGTCCAGGAAAGGGAGAAAGGAGTCAACCTGGGAGACCAGATGCAGGCCCAGGAGGACTGGAACTCTTTAGACAGCAGAGGGCAAAGCAGACATGAGCCAATGGAGCCAGGGACCCAATGAGGGTTTGGAATAGCACTGCCTCCACCTGCTGCAGGCTGTTCTCCCAGCAGGACCACAGCTTGGCACTTCACATACCTGGTCCAGAGCTGACCACCCTGCCTTCCAGGAACTGACAGTCTCATGGGATCAGGAGGATCCTCTTGCTTCCTCTGGGACAGAGGCAGGATGCCTCATGCCCTAGATATCCCTGGCAGCACAGTGATGAAAGGAGGCACAGGCACCTGTCTACCTTCTTGGTCCTTCCCCATGCTCAGAGAAGCTCCAGATAGCCACCAAGGCCAAGATCAAGGACTTGCTGGTGCAGAAAGTTAATGGCTTCCAGGGAGACAGAAATACATGGCTAGGCAAGGTAAATGAAGAACAGCAAAGTGTAGGTTGGGGGACAGGAGCCTCAGGCAGGCTCTGCCTCTTAGGTACTTATAGTTGGCAGGTGGTTAGGGAGAAGCCATGTGCTTCTCCCATTCTCCCATTCTCTCATTCTCCCAGCCTTGCTTTCCTCATCCATGAGGCTGGGGACAGGACCAGCTGCCTCTGTTGACCTGTTCCCACCCCCAAGCGTCTGGGTGTCAGGAGCAAGGCTTGCAGGGAGCAGCCCACTGAGGGTGTCAGACCCATTTAGCAGGCAGCTCTACTGTTGCCCTGGGCCCTTGTTCTCCTCAGCAGAGATCAGTTGGGGGTTGAATGGAGTTGGGTGACCAGTGGTGTTTGCTTTTTTGTTTGAAGCAACAGAATAATGTTTTTGGAATTGAGTGAAGTTCTTGTTGGCTGGGAGCCAGCCTGCCTCTTATCAGATTCAGAATCCCAGCGAGGGTCTGCTGCTGGTTAGCATAAGGATGGAGGGCAGGGGCGGCCCTGTCTGCAGGTGTGCTGGGGTTTCCTGGGCCTCCTGGGATTCATGCTCATAACCCCACATCCTGTTCCAACCCACCTCTCTGGCTTCAGTCCTGGTAATTCCCAGCCTCTCACATCTGTGTGTCCTTGGGCAAATGACTGTGCTTTGGTTTCCTTAGTTGTGAAGTGGGAATAGTTGTGCCCACCTCACAGGCTTGTTTGTGAAGGTCCAGCAGATATAATAGGTAGACAGCACTTAGTATGTCATGTGGCACTCAGAAAACAGACTGGGAAATAGATAAACGTGGCTGTCATTCCTGAGACTGTGGTCTCTTGTGCCATATGTCCTAACCCTAAAGAACATCTTCCTTTGGGGCTGTAGCCATGGTGTAGCAGGCTAAGCCTTCGTCTGTGGTGCTGGCATCTCATATGGGCACAGATTCCTGTCCCAGCTGCTCCACTTTCCTATTTAGCTTCCTATCAATGCACCTGGAAAAGCATTGGAGGATGACTGGAGGGATCTTGGGCCCCTGCACCTCCGTGGGAGACCTAGAACAAACTCCTGACTTCTGGCTCCAGATAAGCCCTGCTGCAGCTATTGCGACCATTTGGGGAACAAATTAGCACATGGAAGATGCATTCTCTCTCTCTCTCTCTCTCTCTCTCTCTCTCTCTCTCTCTCTCTCCCTGCCTCCCTCCCTCTTTCCCTCTCCTCCTCCCATCTTTCTTTCTCTTTCCTGTTTCTATAACTTTCAAATAAAAATAATTTTTTTTAAAACAAGAAAAGAAAAGGAATGTTGCTCTGAGGGATCATTGCTTTCAGAAAGTCAGAACCTCCACCTTCCTCAGCTGCTGCTCTCTGGGTCACTTGCCCTTGTGTGTCTGATCCCTGCTGGTCCTTCATTAGCTCGAGCTGACCTGGGTGCCCTGCAGCCCTGTAACGCAGCTCCTTGCCTGGCAGCCGCTGAATGGCTAGAGACAGGAGCTGCACCTGTAGCATCAGCTCAAGTCTGGGGCAGGGGTGTGAGCAACGCCGGTGCAAGAACTGGAAAACCAGACGGGCACAAGTGCAGGAGTAATGCCGCTGCCTGGTGACCATTTCCACAGTGGAGAGAGGACAGAGGTGGGGACCCAGGGGAGCGAGTCACACTCCCTGAGGCCAGGGGATGGGAGAGGGGCAGGGACAGGAGGAGGCCTGTGGGCTTTCAGCTCCTTGTGGAAGTGCTTTCCAGCTACAAGGTGCTCTTCAGGTCCTGCCGGAACTAAATGCCCCCTGATGGCCATGTTTGGGATCTTCAAAGCCAGTGTTGGCTCTGCCAGTCCAGTCAAGGATGGAGAGCTCTGCCCACTGTCCCCCAAGCTCCCTCTGCCACCCCCATCTCTGGCACTGATTCTCAAGGCAGGAAGAGCCCCTTCTCTCAGCTGCAGGTGGGATGGGCACACAAAAGAGCCCAGCCGCATGCTGATGGATAGAACAGGCCGTGTGTAGCTTCAGGCTGTCTGGCCAACCATGCAGAGGCAGTTCTTACTCAGGGGTCTCAGTCTAGCTCTGGGGACACAAGCCCTGCCAGTTGCCCCTATCCAGGAACTGTGTGGTCTTTGTCTCCTGATGGGACCCCAACTGATGCCAGAGCTCCCGCTGTATTGCTTGGCTGCTTAGAACACCCTCCCTCTAACAGCAGTCCTGCACCTCTTTCCTAGCGTGGCTGCTAGAACTCAACCCTGGCTGCTGCCACAGTCTCAACATGTTCTTTGGTTATGCTTTGCCTTATTTTCTCAAACAGCTCATGATGGGAAGAGACTGTGCCCCATGTGTTTCTGATTGAGCCCTCCTGTGTTCAGAGGCAGTGTGATTCTCCGCAGTATCCAATGGCCCTGGAGCCCCGGAAGTGTGTTCTTCACGCTTTTTGTCCCGCCCCCTACCTTGACAAAAAGGAAGCAGCTCTGGCCAAGAACTGGTCAAGCCCACAGTCCCAAGTTTTAGAAAATCGTTCTTTGCTTCCTGTTAGCTATGGACATCCCCAGAGGGAGGCCAAGGTGCTCTTGGTGCAGGTGCCCAGCACTGCAGTACCTTCTGCTGTGGCTGGCTGACCTGGTGCTGTGATAACCTTGTTGCTCAAAGCCAGACTATATCTAATGCATTTTAAATTCAATAAATCTGAAGACTTCATTCTCCTTCTCATCATAACCCATTCATGGAGCAGAGCTGTGCAGGAGACTATATGAATGTGTAAGAACACATATTAGACAATTCCAGCTCTACAGGAGGGAAAAATGGAATCATGGGTGTTCTGTGATGTGGAGTTCTTATGGGGAAACCCAGATCGAAGAGGAGCCTGGTTCCTCTGAGGCAAGAAGGCAGGGAGGAAACAGAACCCACCAGGGGCATCAAACCTTTACCATTGACACTAATAGGCAGCATGCAGAGTGAGGCCCCTGCAAGTAGGGGTGATGGAGGACAAGACACAAGGGAGGACATTTGTGAAGTTCAAGGTGAAGTCTCCCAGGTCAACATCACTGTCTCCTTCTAGGCTGGAGATGCAGAGCCAAGCTCCCCAGTGTGGCCCTCCCTATGACAGTCCTGCTGTGACCCCATCCAGGGGTCCCGCCATGTCCCTTCCCTTCTCCCTCCTCCCTTCCCTCATAACTTAGTACCAGCCGTGTACCAGGTGCTGTGTCGGGCTCTGACATGGGCCTTACCCTCATAAAGCCTCTACTTCAGCGATTCATGCTATTTTATTTGTTGTTACTCATTTTATTTGAGAGACAGAGAGCATCCATCCAATGGTTTACTCCCCAGATGCCTACAGTGGCCAGAGCTGGGCAGGGCTGAAGTGAGCAGCTGTTTGAGCCACCACCACTGCCTTCTAAGGGCCACATTGGCAGGAAGCTGGAGCCTCAGCTGGGCATCAGAACCATGCACTCCTTTATGGTCTGTGGGTGTCTTCACTGTTAGCCCCTGAACTGAATACCTACCCCTGGAATTCATATTATTTTAAATTAAATAACAACACTGTTGGCTGGCTTTGTAGCACAACAGATTAAGCCACAATCTGGTATGTTGGCATTCCATAATTTAATGCGAGTTCAAGTCCCAGCTGCCCTGCTTCCCATCCAGCTCCTTGTTAAAGTACCTGGGAAAGAAGCAAAGATGGCTCAAGTACTTGGATCCCTGTCACCCACCTGGGAAATCAGGATGGAGTTCCTGGCTTCTGGCTTCCACATGGCCCAGCCCTGGCCATTCAAGGAGTGAAGCAAGAGATAGAAGATCTCAGTCTCTCTGTCTCTGTCTCCTCCTCTCTCTTCATCTCCTTGCCTTTCAAATAACTACATTAAATATTTATAAAAATAATGACCTTGTCCTGCTAGACACCATCTGTCCATGGTGCTTGGGGCTGCTGAGTTTTACCACATCGATGTTTTCTGCAAAAACAGTTTCATTTTTCCTGTTAGGAAAGATTCCAGAAGAAGGGACAGAGGGGACGGTATTTCCTCAGTCACCTGGCTCACCTCCTGTCGCTTGGGACTGAAGCAGCTCCTCCTCCTCCTGCTCTGGAGGTATCAGAGGACTCCAGACTCCCCTCCTGCCTGGCAAACTTGGAACTTCCCCAGCCTTTGACTCCTGACAAAGCATCCCTCTCCATGCTTCCTCTCCAGGAGTGTTGTTATTGATTCCAGCCGCATTTTGCAACATTCTACAACAACACATTTCATGTTTGCTTTTTCTGAGCCCATTTTTCCATGTTTCCCACAAACTTCCAGTGAATTAAGAGATTAGTGAATGCATTACTTCTTTGTTTTTTTTTCTTTTTTCGTAAAGGACAAAAGTTAAACATCCTGTTCTGAGTGCAGAGAGACATTCAGCTTTCTGGAATCTATTAAAACCCAAAATGTCACAGGAAAGTTATTCTGGAGCCTACAAAAACACAATTTTACACTTGTGATGTCCACCGGGCATGTTTGCCTGTCCTTGGAAGGGATCACCAGGTTCTTTCCTCACTCCTCTGTCCTCCTCCCCTTCCTTCCAGAAACATGGAAGGAAGCCAACATATAGAAGACAACGCTCTTCGCAAACATTACCTTTTTAAATCCTCGCCACTGGCCCTCCTGAAGCTCAGACAAGCAAATGTGACCCCAAGAGGCAGTGGCAAGAGCCAGCTCCACCTTGCTGCCTCCTATGTCCCCTCCTCTCCTCTTGTCCCCACCAGCGCCTGTGTGGGCCACCCCACCGGGTCCCCCACTTACTTCGTAGAAAAGTATGCTGATAGGCAAGCCAGGATGTTGGTGACAGCTAAAAGAGCATGACGTTGCCACCCTTCTGTCGGAGGGAGATGGTGTTTTCTCACTTGCCAGCTGGGGTTCCTCCGCAGACACCCCAACTGAGAGCGATTTCACAGCATCTGGGTGCGCATGCCAGGGCGGCTGCATAAGGCTCTTGTCAGGATGCATTTCACTGTCTTGCCTGAGATGGGCAGGTGGCTTTGCAGCAGGCCTGCATGGCCAGGTGGGGGAAGTCTCCTCCTACCAGCTAGTGATGGGCAGATTGGCCGTGACAGGGCCCCAAGAATGAGGGTCTAGCTGGCTACAGCTCTGCAGCCAAACCCCAGCCTTTGAAATCCACTAATAGCTGATTCCTGGACATGGGGGCCCCCAAGGCCTCTCAGCCTGCCTTCATTTGGGCACTTGTTAGAAAGTTAGGGAGTAACAAGCTTAGACGGAGTGGGTAGGAAGAGAGGGATGCAGAGGGGAGTGTAGCCAAGTTATGCGGCAGGAGGGGAGCAGGGCCGAGGGGCCTCCTTGTCTGGCTGCTCCTTCACCCGCATTCCAGTGCTCCTGTGTTGGAAGGGCTTGGGAGGTAGTGGGGCTGGCACATTCTGGCTGCGATCTCTAACTGGCTTGGAAATACCGAGGAAGTGTCTCTCCCAGAGTAGGAGCCCTCCAGTCTGGGAAGCAGATAGGATGGCATCCTCATGGCCTTACAGTAACTCCCCATGGGAGGGAAAAGTACAGAAACATTATCAAAACACACCCAAAGTTATGTCCTTTGTGCCATTTTTGCTAGTTAGGAACGAAAGTCTCCCCTTGGGAACTTCCATGGGAATGGGTGGTGTTTGCCTTTGACAGTCTAAGCCAGCAAGATGGCTGCCCTGCATCTGCCTCCTGGGGTTGTGGCTTCCTGGGCAACAAGCAGCTCTGAGCCTGGCATTAGAATGTGCGCAGCACTGACCTATTTGCTCCTGGTGCTTTCTCTATGGAGGCCGACATGGGACAGCAGCCGTACAGCTGGCCAGGGTGGAGCAAGGGGTCAGGGCCGAGGGGCTGGCTGACCTGCAGGATTATTAGCACTAAAGTGCTCAGACCCCATTACCCACATCTTCCAGGGACACCTTAGCATCTCTCCTCTCAGGGAAGCCTGCACTGGGACCCACTCCAAAGGGCAGGTCAGGATCGGGATGGGCCCACCTGTTGCCAGATCCATTACATGTATGCACACAGCACACATGGTGCCATCCTTCGGCCTTAATGAACGTCTCTCCCTGCTCGGCATGCTGAACTCTGAGTGGTGGTCTAGTCAGAATTATCATCAACATTGAAAGGAAGTGATGAACGCCACAGGTTCAAGATCTGGGGCTATGAGAAAGTTACAGAGCCATGCTCTCAAATGAGAGCATGAGCCTGAGAGAGAGCACGGGAGCAGAGCTAGGCAGGGAACCAGTGTCTCTCTGGTGAATTTCCTGGGGGTTCTCTGGACAACTGCTTCTGGCAGGAGATCTGGTTCTTTGCCATAAAGATGAACCATCAGGTGTTTAACAAAATGTCATATAGTCATGAAAGCCTCAGCGGAATCTGGACGTGAGCACAAGTCAGCCTAGGAGTCCACCAGCAGGCCCAGCATCCCAGTGCTCAGCTGGAAGCTCGACTCCTGTACTCCAAGGAGATAGGCCTCTGGGTCAGCTTGTGGAGTAAAAGGCAGGAAGCAAGAATGGCTGGAAAGAGAGCCAACAAGAAGGAAATTGGGTTCACTTGTGCTCCTGGCTTCCTGGTTCAAGCTGCAGGGACGAGGCCTGGGCCCAACTGGGTACCAACTTAGAACAGGGTAGTGAATGACCTTTCCCTGGAAAGTGCTGCAAAGAGAGGGAACAGATTCCAGGCTTCACACCCGCTCTAGGGGACACCTGTGCAGCCTTGTATACAGAGCCCTGCCTGGTTCCCTGGGAGACTGCCCTGTGGCTCTGGGATCTGAGAGCCGCTGGTGTCTAAGGGGGTCTACCTAGGGCAGAGGGTCTTGGGGCTGCCAAGGTATGGCCCAGGGGTGATAGGACATCTGGGGACTGCTAAGAGCCTATACACCCTGCAGATGGAGATTCAGGCAGCTGGCATCGACACACTCGTGCTGCAAGAACATACTTCCTACTGGCCAAGGCTGACTGGGGACAAGTCTGTGACTTCCTGGTCCCCAGAGCTGGCAGACCGACCACACTGGAAGCAAGGCAGCAAGGTGGGAGGGCAGCTTCCCTTGAAGCCCAGCTCCACCTGCTGTTCCACCCTGGGCTCATCTCTTTACTCTCTAGGCATTAGTTTCCTTATTTGTGAAATGGAGACAGCAATGCCCCCTTCCTGGGATCACCATAAGGCCCCATGAAAGGAGGCAGGGTGCCTGGCTCAGATGACATGGCTCTCTCTGGCTTTTCATGGTAGTTGCTGGAAGACGCCAGGTTTTGATACTGCTGTGCCCCCCTGCGTGGCTCTGCATGAGTGCTGTTTCTGGCCCTTCCCATTGGTGTGGTTCTTGTAGCAAAGACCCCTTTTGGGGTCACATGGAAGTCACCAAGGAGTGGCTGGAAGGTCCTCTGTTGCACTGCAAAGCCTGGGACTTGTAAGTTGTATCTTCACTCATGCCTGGAACTGACCGTTTGTCAAGGCCATTCTGGGCTATGTCCTAATGGTTGTGGGACACACTCAAAATAGTACTGCCCTGAGATGTTCACAACCCAGGTACTTCGGGATATAAGGCAGGCATTGTGACAGAGGGTCTCCGGCAGCCTGGATGGCCAGGGATGCCTGGTGGCAGTCGTGATGCTAGGTGAACAGCAGCCTTGGGCAGGGAGGCTGCAGGAAGTGGTGTCCAGGTGTGTCGTGTACTCTAGAGGCCAGAGCGAGAGGGGCACAGCCGCTGATCCAAACAGAGCACATGCACTTCACCAGGCGGCAGCTATGGCTTTGGGGCAATGTGGGCACTGGGATGGTGGTGAGGCCAGGCTGCTATTGGGCTATGGCCTCATTGTATAGGAGCGGTGACAGAGAGGGCACACTCACAGCTGGGGGCAGTGACACTGGCCTGACAGGACAGAAACCATGGGGCAAGAGAACTGCTGAAAGGGGCATATTCTCAGAGCTTGCAAACTGGCTGAGAGTAAAGGTGATACAGTATCCCTACCTTTCACTCAGGCCCAAACCACAGTGAGCAATAGAAAACCCAGACAGGTGGGTGAGGCCAGGAAGGTGGGGGTGCTAGGGATGGATGACTTCTGTGCTCCCTAAACACAGCATGCTGCACTCTGCACTCAGCAATGTTCCTCACTTGCCCTTCACAACGACCCCAGCAGGCAGCTGTTGCCAACCCCAACTGGCTCAGAGTGGTTGATATGTTTCTTAAGGACACATAGCTCCAAGTGGATCAACTAAAGTTTCTACATAGATCCAGGGCTTCTCCTTGGCTTTGCAGTGCCCCCTCCCTGCTAACCTTGCCGCCACTGGTACCAGCAGTCCTGGGTTCCCCATTGTGGGAGCAGGGTCCTAGGACTAACTGGAAACACATGAGTGAGCACTTGTTCTAACCCTGCTGTCAGAGCTCAGTTGACTGTATTTATGTAGATATGTTTCTAGGTCAGCTCATGGGTTTGTTTAACCTGGTAATCTGTTTCCACCAGTACCACATTGTAGCTTTATGGCAAGTCTTGAGGGGAGGTAGCTGTATGACTCCAACTCTACTCTTTAACCTGTGTTCACTTGTTCTAAGTCTTTTGCCTCCTCTCCATTTCAGCTGTAGCCTCAGTGTGCTGACAGTCACAGATGAATTTACTGGGCTGTTGACTGGTATTGCATTGAGTCTGCACATCCAACTTGGGAGATCTGACATCGCTCCGCCTTATGCTAAACTTTAAATACCTTTCAGTTTACTTAGTTCTTCTTTGATTCGTTTCACAAGAATGTTGTAGTTTTCCTCCTCCATATCTTGTATAGTCTTGTTAGATCTACAAAAAATTATTGAATTGTTTATGTTAATACAAATGGCATTGTCTTTTTAGTTTCAAACACCACTTGTTCACTGCTGGTATAGAAGACAACAACTGAGTTTTATATGTCAATGATGTATCATTCAAGCTTTCTATAATTGCTTATTGGTTCCAGGCCGACTTTTGCCAAGTCTCCTAGATTTTTACATAGATAATCATATCATCTGGAAACAAAGAGTTTCATTTCTTCTTTCCTAATTAGCATACCTTGTATTTCTTTGTCTTGTCCTAAGTGCATTAACCATAACTTGTAGTACATGTTAAAAAAGCAATGGCATGCATGGGACTCTGCACTTGCATGGGAGACCTTAAAGAAGCTCCAGGCTTCAAACTGGCTCAGTTCTGGCCAGTGTGGCCACTTGAGAAGTGAACCAGCAAAAGGAAGATGTTTCTTTCTGTCTCTCCTTCTCTGTAAATCTGCCTTTCAAATGAAAATAAATAAATCTTAGAAAGAAAAAAAGAGAAGAGAAGAAAAGAAAAGAAAGGAAAAGAAGGAAATCTCACATGCATGACAAGAAGCCAAACATTTGAGGCCTCTGCCCTCCTTTAGTTCTGCTTTTGGTTATTGGTGTGCTCTCACTA
This sequence comes from Ochotona curzoniae, assembly GCF_017591425.1. Lineage (NCBI taxonomy): Eukaryota > Metazoa > Chordata > Mammalia > Lagomorpha > Ochotonidae > Ochotona > Ochotona curzoniae. The sequence goes on from NW_024465649.1 coordinate 17,752,291, forward strand.
TTGACACTTTAGTCTCTGTAAGTTATAATAGTGGGGAGGGGCACTATAGGATACATCCCAACATCTCTGCCCTCTGCTCCCCCTCTGCTGCATAGCCACCCCAGCCCCCACTGTGACAACCAGAAACTGCTTTTTGGACATGGCTGGGTGTCTCCTGGGTTTGGAGGTTGGGTGACATTGTCCTGAGGTTGAAAAGCACAGCTCTAGGTGACTCAGTCTTGAGACCTCCTAGGCCAGGTGTGGTCCTGGCTCTTCTAGGAGCCAGTGAACATCTCTGGGCATCCTCTTCTGTACTACAGGAGAGGTGGAAGAGATGATCTCCAAGGCTAACATTCCATTGGTTTGTAAGACCATCACAAGTGCTGGGCCCAGAGAAGAAAAAGGAGGTATGTGCTGACACTCAGAAACCTAGGTTCCCAGGTCATTGGCAACAGATTCAGCAACTTTGCCCACTTCCCAAAACACCGCAGCCCTTGTGAGTCTCTTCCATGGATTTTCTGAGTGCCCATCTTGTGCCAGGGAACACTAATGAAGAGACTGGGGAAGGAGGAGACAGGGATGCTCAGGTAGATCTGACTTCTCAAGGCCTGGATCACCCCAATGGGGCGAGCTTCTGCAGCTAAGGTAGCTTGGAAGCAGGTGACTGGCACTAGCTGGGCAGAAAGGACTGGAGGAAGCAGGTCAAGCTGAGCCTGTGGGAGTATGCAAAAGAGTTCGAAGAACAGGAAGCAGCAACAATGAAGAGGTAGGTGGTGATTCATGTCTGCTCTGGTCAGTAAGCCTACAGCTGTGCAGGAAAGTGAAAGCCAGAGGGCATCAAGGAGCAAGGTTTGTCCACTCTACCACCCAGCCCCAGTAACTGACCCCAGGTCTGGCACCCAACATGTGGCAGGTGCTCAAGGCACCATCTGATCAGGCAGACTCCTCTCTTGACACCACTGCATCCTCAGTCACATGACCTTCGATGAGATGTTTCACCTCCTTAAGTTTATTTCACATCAGTCAGCAGGACTAGCAGAATTGTGAAGAGGTCTGAGTGAGTTGGCAGATACATGAAGGTTTGGTTAAGTGCAAAGAGTTGCCAGCATGAAGAGCAATCCCCATTCATGCTCGGTGAAATGAGATCAGCCCCGCAAGAGTGGCCCCAGAGCTTCCAGGTGTCCAGGATGCTATCCTCAAGGAGGACTGATATGAATCCAGGTGAGATTCCTGACAGGCCGTGGCTAAAATGGGTCTCCTGGCCAACTCTGCCCATGAGCCTGCCACTGCATGCAGGAGTCTTCTCAGCCCAGGACAAGGCCAGGAAGAAGCCCCTGTAGGAGGACCCCTGCATTTCATGACCAGAGTTATACAAGTCAGAACTGAGGCAGGGCATGCCTCCATGTTTCAGGAGCTGTGTGCAAACAGGGAGATGGGGCAAGTTGATGCTGACTCGGGAGGCAGGACTGGGGTCCAACTCATGCGCAAGCAGGCCAGAAGGGCCCCTGGCTAACCCCATCTTCTGCTGAGTAACTGCTCTGGTGGTGGGAGGAGCAGGCCAGGGGATAGAGAGCTGAAGATGGAAACAGAAAAGCTGGTGAGAGAACCAGAGTCAGGCCTTCAAAGCAACCGCAGGAGGGCAGCTTCCCATCCGGAGGAGGTCCCAGACACCTACAGGGGTCGCTCTCCTTCCCTGCCCATGATGGAGATGCATCACAGCAGGTGCAAAGACCTGTATGAGCAGCCATGAGTCAGTGTGGAAGTGATTCTGTGTCTAAGTGTGTGAGAGTGATCGTATGCCACTTGTGTTTGTGCGTGGCTGTGTATAAACCTGTGAGAGACTTGTGTGAGTGTGTGTATGACCATAAGTGCAAGTGGCCATCTGCAAGTGTGCGTGTGAATAGCCACGAGTGTGAGGGGCCGTGTGTGTGTGTGATTAGCTATATGTGTAAGTGTGTGTGTGAGCGGCCTGTGTGTGTTTGTGGGTGTGTGTGTGAGAGATTTGTCTAAGTGAGTGAGAAGCTTGTGTGTGTAAGAGGCCTATGAGTGACCATGTGTAAGTTTGCATCTGTGCGTCAGTGTGTGTGAGACTTGTGTAAGTGTGTGTGAGTGGCTATAAGTGTAAATGAGTGGTCATGTGTAAGTATACAAGTGGCTGCATATAAGTGTGTGATGCACTTGTGTAAATGCACTTGTGAGAGGCTTATGCGTGAGAGACATGTAAGTAGGTGAGAGTGTAAGTATATATGTGAGCAGCTGTGTATTGTGAGTGACATGTGTGTGTGACCGGGTTTGGGTGAACAGCTGAGTGTGCTTGAGACTGTGTGTGAGAGAAGTTGTATATAACTGTGTGTGTGTGTCAGGAGAAATGTGATTGTGCTAAATTTTTAGGTCGGGGCGCCACCTGACCAAACCACCACAGTCCCTATCTCCAGACAGGAACTCCCTGCTGCCTTCAGATGCCCCAGCTGCTGCTGAGGAGGCCACCAGCCTGAGACCCTTCTCTGGTGTGTCCACAGGCCCAGCTCCCAGGGAAAGTAAAGGCCAGGCGTCCAGAAGAGGCTGTAGCACTGGCTGTCCCCCATCGTACAGAGCTGGGGGCTGAGAGAGGCGCATGGCCCATGTTTGCACCCTGATTGTTGTTGTACATGCTGGAAGCTGCTACCCCTTGCTGGGGGCATCCCCTCTGCCTCTGGGAAGGCAATGGCTGAGGCTGCCACCATGCAGGCTCTCGGAGTCCAAAATGAGAGGTGATGCATGTGTGCACTGGCCAGTCACAGATGTTAGCTGTAGATGCCATTTTTTAAGCATCTGCCATGTGCCCAAGTGATGTTGTAAGAACTGAGGGGGCCACCCCATGTAGGGACCTGACAGGATACCTGTGGGCAGCTTGCTGGCTCCCTCACTCCCACATCATTCCTGTGCTGAGCCATGCAGCGCTGACACAGCATAGGCTGCTTTGAAGGCACAGGCAGGTAAACACCCACACCTAGCACAATGCAATCCAGAGCAATTTACAGGGTCCCAAAGAGGCAGGTACTGAGAGGGGATTTTAATCCCATCATCCTTGGGGACCAGGGAAGGCTGTCCCAAGGAGGGGTCTTTTGCCAATCACCTACCAGAGGAGTAATCAGTTACCAGGTGGGCATGTAGCAAGCAGGACCGAATCTGCAAGCGTGGCCTGGCCCTGAGCTCATTGGGCCTGGACAGCGGGCACCTGACAATTCTGCAGGCTGAGAAGATGAGAGTTCCATCAACAACCTCCACTCAAGGCTTCAGAAAGGAGGTGGGATCAGGGTAATAGGGGAGCAAAAAACACCTACTTAGGACCCAGGGCTGGAGAGAAAGAGGCTGACTGATGCAGGAAACCCGTACAGTGTGCCCAGGCTGCCCACTGGGATGCAAGCGATGCCTGTATGACAATCAAATGCAAAGCACACAGCTGTCTGGAGGCGACACCTTGCAGAGGTCACCTCCCAGCAAGCTCAAACCAAAAGAACAAGCAGCGTCGTCACAGCTCCCTAGCAGGTAGTTGGAACTTTTAGAACTTTGCTGGAATTGACAAAAACTGCATCGTTGAGATGCTTTCTTCCAGCCACTGAGGGGCCCTGGCTCCCCCTCTGGTGTTTCAGTGACCCAGGGCCTCCTCTCCTTTTTGTGTCTCCCTCTCCTTTCCAGGCTTACATTTCCCCACCCACTTCTCTCTGCCTGCAGGGACCCAGCCTCATCGTTTATCAAGATAAGATCCATCAAAGTCTCTGGGAAGAAGGAGGATAAAAGGAATTCGTGGGAGAAATAAATCTCCTTTACTGTAGGTGGTGAGCAAGGAATCCGTCCCAGACTGTGTGCTTGAAAAATGAGAGGCTGTGTGTGGACAGCATGCACGGCGCAGGGGTGGGGCGTCGCACTCGGGAAGGGCCAGACTTTCTCTCGGTGCCTTCTTGCAACCTGCAGTGGCAGAGCTGTACCTGGCACTGAGGACTGGGGCTTTCTGCTGATCCACGCAGCCTTCTCCAGGTGGACAGAGGTGGTTTTCTAGACCCAGATTTACTCTACATCCAGGAACTGGCTGCCTTTGTCCACCTCACCATTTCACAATTCGCCTCCACACTCATTTTTGCATCACTCTTTGATGCATTTGCTTGCTCATAATTTCCTAAGCACCTACTATGTGCTATGCATCGGGTCCACAGTAGGCAATAGAGGATGGAGCAGGGTTCATGGCTGGAAGCAGTGGGGTCCTGTCCATGGTGTCCCTCCTCTTACAGAGAATAGCACAACCCCTGCTTGCAAGGGAACAAAGAAGGCAGACGTGCTGCCCCATGCCATTCATGCAGGCTGGGTGATGTTTTGGGGCCTTTGAGTCCAACCCCGCACTTGGAAAACAGCTTCTTCAGTCTCCCAGGGGAAGTGGGTTGTCATTCGCTCTCTCCTCAGGACAGCAGAAAGGCAGGTACATGACCTTTATACACCTGTGGGTGTCTTCTTCAGTGGGGCTAGTGTCACAGAACACTCAGCTGAGGGATACAGCTCAGTCAGGTGTCAGGGACCTCTTCCTGGTGTGTGGAGTGGCTGTCTTCTCCCTGTGGCCTCCCACAAGGGAGAGGGCACCAGCCTCTCCCTTGTCTTTCCTTATAAGGGCACTCATATTCTCATGAGGGTGGCACCTCTCGCTCTAATTACTCCCCAAATCCCCTCATGCTTGATTTAGGCTTGCAAGCTGTCCACAGCCACACAGCCCAGAGCAGTGAACAGCTAGTCATATGGTACCTCCTTAGAATGGAGTGCTATTAAATAGTGGCGAGAATGCATGACCTATGTGTGTCCAGAAGGGTAAATGTCATGTAGCTAATATTGTGTTAAAAAGGCGAATCACAGGACCACATGTGCAGCCTTCTGCTTTTACAAATTTAGAAGCAGGGTGATGTTTTATGTTGTTTGTGTGCACATATGCATGCAGTAAAACAGTGCAGACACAAAGGATGCCTGTGACCTAGAAGTGAGTTGGCCTCGGAAGGGGAGAGGAGGGACCTGGGATGGAGGAGGAGCTTCAGCCTGCACTTCTGTTAAAAAGCAGGTGTGATGGACCGCCAGTGTGAGTTGCTGCTCAGTGGCAAATGCAGAGGGTTCCCCCACCCATGCCTTTCTAATTTCTTGGAATATTTCATTTTAAATAAAAATATTCAAACACAATCTAGGGAATCTGACTTGAAAACACATGTGAATGCCAAGTCAGAGGGCCCTCGTGCGAGGCTTTCTGAACTTCTCACATTTTTCATCCAACCATCCCCAGAAGGCTTAGAACTCTCTTTTCATGAATGAGCAGACAGACCCAGAATGTGCGAAGACCTTGCCCAGCACCACACAGCTCTTAAGTGGAAGATTCAAGCTTCCCCATGTATATTGGTCAAATGTCTTCATAAAATATTATAAACTCAAGCCCCAGAGCTCAGGACAAGCATCCAAGCCTGATCTTGAGCTCTGCCTCTGCAGCACCTACCTGTGGCCTTGCCCCTCAGCCTCTCCTCCCTAGCTTCTCTTGGCCAGACTGAAAAATGTAGACTGCAAGCCGACTTCCCTCGAGCACTTGAGCAGTGTCATTACTGCATGCCATAGTGGCTTGACAGACCCATAACCCCCAATCTCGGTGGCCTCTGACCTGCTCCAGGCACCCAGCAAAGCAGTCCTGTTCACCTGATTATACAGCCACAGGATGATGTGCTCAACACAACTCCAGGCCTTGATTAAAACAGAGCCACAGTTCCTGGGAGTGGAGGGATCGGAGGATGCAGGAGAACGGTCTGGGAAGGTCTCAGGAAAGCCGCCCTGGACAGGTGAGGCATCCAGGCCCTTCCCCACTGTCTGACTTCTGTGTGGCTGATTCTGCATAGGTCCTGTGCTAAGAATTTACATTTTCCTAGTTTCACACCCAAGAACAATCCCCATGTTCACAAAGACTCTGGTATTTAAGACTGCCCAAAACAGCATAGCTCAGCAAAGCGAAAAAGTTGAAGCCCATGTCCCTGTGACTGCAAAACTCTACTTGTTTCTGTTGTGTTAGGTGTGGGGCAAGTGAGGTCAGAATGAGACAGAGGGAACAGGAAGCCATGAGGAAACTTCCAGGTCTCTGTAAGCTGCCTAAAGGGCTGGCCAGGCCTGGTCCCACAGGTGGTGGGAACCTTGTGGGTCCTCAGCAAGGAAAGACGTGAGTTGTGATTTAAAAACTCCGTTCTGCTACAGCCTGGAGGACAGCTTGACGAGTGAGAGGCAGGAAGCCCAGTTAGGAGCCTGCGGTTGCCCAACAAAAGGAGTTTGGTCAGATGCTGTGAAAGTTGAAAAAACAAATTTTAAAAGCTATTCGAAATATAGTAAATATTGGATGGTTGGATGAAAGGAGTAAGGAAGGGAAAGAGGGAGGGAGAGGGGATGAAAGGAAGTTAAACATGGATACATGGGTGAAAGGAAAGCAGGAAGGAAGGAAAAAAAGAAGGAAGAAATGTCAGTGGGTGGTAGATGGAAGGATGAGTGGTGGATGGAGGATGGATGAATGGAAGGAAGGAAGATAAGAGTGGGTTGTAGATGGAAGAGTGGGTGAGTGAGTAGACAGAAGGGTGAATAGCGGATGGGTGGGTGGATTGATGGGTGGAAGGAAGGACAGAGTGGGTGAGTGAGTGAATGGACAAGTGAGTTTAGAAGGAGAAAAAAGGAATCCAAGGTAACTTCTCCCAGAATAATCTGCATTACCCAACATGGTCTCCAAGCATGCTATGAGCAAGACTTCCAGAGATCCTTGGACTCTTGCATGACTTTACTGGCTCTGAAATCTGTGGGAAGGCTTGAGATCAGATCCTATGAGGAATGCCACTTGAGCTAGGTCCTTCCTTCAGCCTCTAAGGCCAACGGCCCTGTCCTACGGAGACTCGCCAGGCCCAAGTATATTTGGAAGGAAGTGCTGGATGACAGGAGGCTGGACTGTCCAAACACAGATGCTGCGGGAGATGGGACTCCATATATATGGGCAAATATTGATCGTGCCCCTTGGCCAGCTCAGGCCACTGCCAGACAATACAAAGGACCACTGGCGGGTTCGGGGGCCCAGGCTGTGGAATGTGGACCCCCGGAGCTCACTGTTTGCTCAGGCCCTCCAGCTTGCCATTCTTTGGCGTGACCATCCTCCCATGAGTGTCCCTGAACCTCCAGGCGGAGTGTTTGCACAGTGGCTACTCTGCGTAGCCACCACTCATCAAAAAAAGCTTCTCTGTTCCCATAATGTTTTCAGGGGCTGACGGAGGCTCTCCCAGCTACTCCTGCTACCTGCCCTGCCAGCTCTGGCTGCCCTTGGGGAAGCAAAACTGTTAATCACGCAAGGAAGTATGAGAATTCAGCTGGACCTTCAAAGAGCCATTGCCTCAGTACCCCTGTTTTAAAGATGGCCTTGAGAGCCTGATTTTGGAACAGCTCTTGTCCTGAGAGCTTTGGCATCTGAGATACTTGGTGGGCAAGTGAGTGGCACATGACTGGTGGCACCCCCTCCATCAGAGCCCACCATCCTGTCACCTGCAGGGTGGAGGAAATGCTGGAACCTCTCCCTGCCCAGTGAAGTGCTGTGATTTATAAGCAGCGCCGGAGCAGAGCAGAAATGAATAGGCTCACAGGGAGCTCAGGGCAGGCGCAGCTGCTCTGAGCATCTGCAAGTCCTGCTGCGCACAAGAGTTCTGGCCAGACATGACCAAGCCAGCAGCAGTGGCCCTGGTGGGCTGTGGGGAAGGCTAAGATTCCTGGCGCTGGGCAGCCACAGGGGGGCCGTTTCAGCTCTCTGAGTCAAGCTCACACCATTGGAAGGCGATGGAGAAAACGAATCCTGGAGTGGGTGGGAGGTGGGGGAAGCCGAAGCCACATTCTGTGCATGGCCAGTTGGATTACTTTGGCTGGGAACTCAAGTCCCAAGCAGCAACAAAGGCAGGCTTGCAGCCCATGGAGTGGGACTCCTGGGGGCCAGAAGCCCCTAAGGCTCCACCAAGCATCCCCTTCCCTGCCCCTCCTGGCCTCATCTGTCTCAGGCTACAGCTCCAGTTCAAGAGCCCCCGAGGTTTCCTAGGTGCCCAGGTCGCCAGGGACCACAGCTGTGGCTTGTGAGGACCTGGGTTCAGGGTTGTTCTTTGAATAGTTTCTATCTTGTTGTTTTGCTTTCCCCATGTTGAGCTCTGAAATGACTCCTAACAGCTTCCTCTGCTTTTGCTCGTGCTGCCTTCTGGTGGCTTCTTTGTCATTCAGGAGTCTCTTAATCACATGGACCAAGAGCACTGATTCTAGAGCCAAGTGGCCTGGGTTCAAATCCCACCCCTGGTACAGGGTAGCTGAGTCGTCTCAGGCTGTGTCATGACTTCCCTGGGAACTCAGCTTCCTTAACAGAAGCTAGAGTCCTGACACTTTTCCAGCTTAAGCAAAATTCAAAAGTTCTAAATTCTTACTGAGCATGTCCAAAAATCAGTCCCGTGCCCTCTGCCACACCCAAGCTCCCTCCAGAGTGCTCAGCACTGCACACACCACTCTGCACTACACACACCACTCTGCCCTCATGTATCAATTCTTCTTGTCAATCTCCTTAACCAGCAGCTGTCACCCCAGGAGGCTTTTGTAGTTACCAGGTTGAGTCCCCGTGTTGAAGCAGGTGCATCTCAGGGTTTGACGGGTAAGGAGACCATGCTGGGCCTGCCTCAGCTTTCTCTGCTGCTCTGCAATGCCCAGCATACTCAGTCCTTGCACATACACTGCACTTGTCCATCTCAGAAACTCTCTTCTCTCTTGCAGGGGCTGGAACAGGGGTCTCTTCCAAGGAGCTAGCACTGGTCTCATCTCCCACCCCACTGTGTGTGGAGATTTGTCTTGGGGTGTGTGCCCTAGAAACAGATCTTGAGGGCATGATGTGAGGGCAAGCTTTTGCAGGAGAAACCCAGGGGTGTGGAGCAGTATGGCCATGAAGCATGCATGACCAAGCAGATTATTCCTTGGGCAGAGGAACCCCATCTGCCTCGTACTCTGGAAACCATAGTGAACAGGTCAAGTGAGAGGAGGGCAATGAGGTATCCTCCTCTGATTCCTACAGCAGTCCAGGGGGTGTATTCATTCCCCAACATTGACCTGCACTGGCAGGGTAAGATCTGATGGCTGCAGAAAGCCTCAGGTAGAAAAAGATGCCTGCCAGGCTGGGAGTATGAAGTGAGGATATATGGGCATAACGGGGATGGCATAGCCAGTACTTGCATCTGTCACTGCTCTGGATTGTGATCATCCATCCCCATTAACACCTGCTCCAGAACACAGGCCTCACAGGTGCTTGGGGAAAGCTCGATGAATGAATGAGTCCAGATGTTTATAACTGTGCTTTCTCAGAATTCATCTTGGCCAACTTTCCACATGATGCTCAGGCCCTTTTCTCAACTTCCCACCTCGCATCCTGCTGCTGCCAGCATCCTCAGCACCCCTCCCATTAGAAGCCGGCACTGACCTCATCTCTCATCTGTCACCTCAGTTTCCTGGTCTTTGTCCCTACCTGCATGGCAAGGGCCAGTCCAGCTCCTGCCAAGGAGTCTGTGGCACTCCCAAGGCTTGTGGCTAATGGGAGGTTCTCCTAGAAGCTACACCTCCTATGCCCTTACCCAGTAACACAACTGTGCACAGTTCAGCTGTTTCCAGTCCAGGGTGGGAAATAAGTTTCTTTTGTATAAACAAGTAGCTCCAAGACCCAAGGCGGGGAGGGGGTGGAATTTGATCTAGGAGAATGCCTGGGTTTTGCAATTCTCCAGTGAGTCTGTGGGCCAGCATTGGCAGTGTCTGCAGCCCCTTCTGGAAGAACATGGCCTGTGAAACCCCAGGTTGAGCCAAGTGCCGCATCAGGGGATTCCTCTTTGGGCTGCAGGGGCTAGGCCCTAAACAAGAAGCTGGTTGTGTAATGCCGGGTGCTGACCACAGTTGGAACAAAGGCAAGGGGGCTGGGTGGGAGCCATGTTTGCCTTCAGGGGCCAGGCTTGCTCTGACCTCCTTTTCCCATCCCTGAGTCTCAGGGCTGCCTGGTTCACCCCTCCCTCCGAACCAGCAAGCCAATCCCACAGGCTCACCGGGGGTTCGACAACACAGCAGACTGGCAATGCTGGTGTTCGGGGATGACCTGGGTGCCAAGGATGAGGCAGCCTCTGTGTCCCTGTACACTGGGGACTTTGAGAGGAGCTCTCTAGCCCATCAAGGCCATAGACTGGAGGGGGTGGAGCAGGAGATTCAGGCTCAGGTCCCAACTTGGTTGGCCTTGGGTGACCACCTGCCCTGTGTCAGCCTGCCAGGACATGCCTACAGAGCGCCTCAAATGATGAGCTTCAGAAGCAGCCATTGAATTTCCCACCATCCTGTGGGCAGGGTCCCAGGGCAAGGTGCTGACAGGGGTCACCTCCTCCGTGGGGCCTGCCTTGTTGGCCTTCACATGACTGTCCCTTAAGTGACCCCTGATGTCCCTGTGTAATCTCTCCAGTCTCCTCTTCCCATAGAAACAACAGTCAGGTTGTATGGGGCCCATGTTAAAGCCTCATTTTAATATAATCCCATCAGTAAAGGCAGCAGTCACATTCCAGGTACTGGGGATGTGCTTCCCCTGTTAGTTCCTGTGGTGGGGATGTGGTTCCACATGTGACAACCACCTACCTGCTCAGATCTCCCATTGGACTGCATGTGGGAGACCCCACAGGTACAGAGGCCACTACTGTTTTTGAGGAGGTCCTCTTCATAGGACAGAGTCAAGGACAGACAAAGCCTCCCTTCTCTCTTGTAATGGCGACACTTGGTGGAGAGAGCCAGGAGCAAGGACTCTTCTGAAACCAGGCTGTGACAGGCCATGATTTGCCATCCTCGTTAGGCCACGCAGGAAGTGAAGGTGGCAGGGGAATCACATTGGACTGAGGTCAGGTGCCCTGGACAGGCAGCTGTTTCCTACCAACGGCAGGTCATCTAGACTCAGCAGATACTTGTGGGACCTGGCTTTGCTCGGTTCTCTCATGCACTAAGAAAGAACTGTAACTAGAAGATCTGTAAGCTGCATGACCCCGGGTGCTGCCCTCAGCTCCAGCTGAGACAAAAGCCTGGGCCCAGAGCTGAGCTTGTCAACAGGGGCCAGGCTTTGCTGGCTGGTCTCTGATGCTGTGACTGTGATTCTGCATTCTTGAATCCCCTGTGGGCCTGTGACCAAGACGCAGTTCTGCCCACTCAGTGTAGTCCAAGCTGTGTTCCTGGTCACTGCTGAGCCCTAATGCTGGGCACAGACTAAAATCTCAGTCCCAACTGCAGGCTGACCACTGGCCTCAGCTATAGACAGAGCCCTGATACTGGCCACAGCCTGCCTGCGAAGAATGCAGATGATGTGTTATATAGCACTCCTGTTCCAGAAGTCTCCCCTAATATTCTCTCCTTATTAATGGGCCAGATGATTTGGCCTTGCAGTGGAGAAAAGCTAGCCCTCTATGCTCCTCTGCCCCTGTTATGTTTCTGTGGTCTCTAGGCTGGGAGGTCAGAGAAGAGGAGACCACCTTCCCTTGTCTTGCTTCCTTTGGGTGTGGCAGAGCTCAGCTAGAGGGGCCCTGCAGCCTGGAGAGATGCATTCCTCTTAAACTTTCGCCTTTAGCACCAAGGGCCCCAGGTATCTGAAGTTTAGGCCCCACCCTGTGACATTAATAAAAGTGAATGCGGTATCTCTGGGTGCAGACGGTCTCATGCAGTTTGAGGGCTGTAACGAGGCGCTATCAAAGCCCCAACGTGCCGTATGAATCTTATGTAGCCTGTTTCCTACAAGTTCTGAACAGTTCAGCCAATTTATAAGGTAATGATTTTTCCATCCATAATTTCTTTCGTATGATTTTTATGCTGTGGACATTTCCCACTGCCGACCAGGCTGCTGTACAGTCCAGAGAGTGAGTTCCAGCAGGCTGGGCAGGGGAGCTTCTTCTGGAGCCCTGAGCCGTATGCAGGAGCCTGAATACAAGGGGACCCTGGGCCACATCTTGCCTGTGCCCCCAGTACATGTGATCCCCACCTCGGGGGCTTCCCACACTGCCCAGGGAGCAGACCTTATCCCCTCACTGCAGCCCTGCCCTCCTTCCCTGTGTGCCCACCTGTGCCAGGCACTGTGCCCAGTGGAGCAGGCCATGAAAGGAGCTCAGCAGTGACCATTTGGAGAGCACCACAAAGGATGAATCTGCTTTGCCCTCCCAGCAGGACTTCTGTGGACAGCTGCTGAGCAGTGGACCCAGCCTCCCTGAGTGCAGGGTCCACTCCAGGGCCTCCAACAGACTAACGTGGAGAAGCCGGCTCCAAGAGCAGTCCTCCTCCCCGGGGGTTACCACCTCCTCTCCAGATGCTTTTTCAGCGAGGGGCTGGGGCAGAAACACCTGGGGGGAGCCCCTGCTGGCCCATAAATCTGCCCCCACTAGTGCTTTGATCTGGACAGTCCTGTCTGCCCAGATCACTGCCTGGAGGTAGCTATTGAGAGAGGTCAGAGGGCGGTGGCCCTTCCTTTGTGGGGTGGGAAGAGTGTGTATACTTTAACTTAACCTGGTCTGCACTGTGTTATGCCACAATGGCTTCCAGGCAGGCAGTGCAGTCCCACATTGCTGCTCACCAGGTGTTCACACACCCGCCCGCTGTGTTTCAAGCCCTGAAAATCCAGGGAGCCCCCCAGATGCTTAGTTGACAGATGCTTAGTTGAGCCCCTGCTAGGGATTTTTGTTTTTTGTTGTTCTTATTCACTGTAGCAAGTGGATATGTCAGCACCCCTGAGGCTCAGGCTGCCTGCATTGCCCGTCGCTCTGACCCGGTCTCGCAGGCGATCCACAGCAGGGGGCAGCTGTTGTTCCCTTCCGTGTAATAGTGTTGCCATTAAGCCAGACACCGGCCTGGCCACTGACCCAGGAACACTTGCAAACATAGGAACCCAGGGAACTTGCAGCCCATGCCCAGTGCGCAGCTCACCGCTGTGAGAGGAAGGCCACTGGGAGTCCAGAAGGAAGCCCAGTGCATTCAGTAGGTGTTCACTTAGCATGCACTGCATGCCAGGCTTTGCTCTGGGAACTTCAAGTTGAATGAGAAGCATTCATGTTCTTTCAGAAGCCCACAGCAGAATGAAGACTAAACAGATTAGGAGGCAATTACTCAGATGATAAAAATAATGTTCCTTACTGTGGAGAAATAACATTGCCTGGAGCCATCTGCTTACATGCCTTATACCCAAAGCCTTCAAAGCCAACCATTCAACACCCGCTTACTCGGAGGGTGATTTTGTTGCGCTTCTGCCTGAGAAAGCAAAGGATATTATTATTGGTCTTAGTATCATTCCCAGCAGGCTCTGGACTCAGACTTCCTTGGTCCACATCCCAGATCCACCTTCTTTGAGCTGGCTGATTGTGGGAAAATTATTTCTCTCTCTGAACCCCAGTTACCTACTGTGTTAGATGAGCTTACAGGTGCTTTATCATAGGTTGTTTTGAAGATTACCAGAGCTTGTGTTCACAAAGCTCTTAGCTGACGGCCAGACATTTAATGATTACTGAATAATTGCTCACTATTGCTATCCCTAGCCTCATATTAAATAACAGGAAATGATGGGTTCGGGAGGTAAGAGATATCAGGATCTCCTGTCTGAGACTTTAGCTGGCTATCCATCACTCCCGCACTGACGGACCTGCACTTTCCCTGATGCACAGTGGGAAAGCTGGCCCAAGGTAGAGGTGAGCTTTGTCTGTGGATGGGAGGGGCAGGGCACAGTCATGGTCAGGAGCACACACCTGGCTGGAACCCAGAGGATGCTGCTAGCTGGAGACACAGATGCCTGTGCAGGTTTGGGTTCTTGCTCAGGTCTCCATGAGTCCTGGGAGGTGCCGCCTATTGGTGATGGTGGAGGGATCTTCTGCACTCGGGAGAAAGTTGACCAGCTTTATCTCTATCTTACTCAAAGACTCTCCCTTCTTGAATTCTACCATCCTACTACTCTGGGCCCAGCATAAGGGTCCCTGATTCTGAATGTCCCAGTTGAGAGGTCCAAGCTTATGTGAATGTCCGAGTGGAGAGAACATTGCAAGCCCCTGGTCTTCATTTGTGCTGCGTCCACTGCCCAGAGCTGCCTGGCCTTTGGATCTTGTATGTTCCCATCTCATCCCTGAGGGCCCTGCAGGTGTTCCTGAATCCTTAACTCTGCCTTGTTCTCACCCTGTCTTGCGGTTGCCTTGTGTGGAGCACCCAGGTCACACAGCCTTCACCTGTGAGCAGTTTCTGCCCAGCTCCCGTGTTAGCCTAGAGGGTGAGCCCTGTGCCCTAGCATACCTGAGTCCCAGGAACTCGCACATTGCCTGGCCAGCTGATGGTTGTTGAACAGCTATGGATCTGGGGCCGGTATCTGAGCAGTGGGAGATACATGTCACAATGACGTGAGCAGGGGGACCCAGAAGGAATAACTTCTGTCACCTCCCAGCTGGGCTGCCACCCAGCTCAACCTGTATGGACCTTGTCTGAGAAAGGTGCGACCGAGAGCCACCTCCCTCCCTAGCGTTGAGCAGGCGTGGACACACAGATTCTTGTGGGCTCTGGGAAAAAAAGGCCCATTCAAAAGGTGGCCCATAAAACCTCTTAGCTGGCACTCAGAGGCTTATATCACTCTTAAAAGTGTGGTCAGCATGGTGTTGTCACTCTGGGGCTGCAGGGCATGGTGACATGATTTACTTGGGTAATTAACTGGTCGCTGCACGCAAACTCTAAGCAAACACAGTGCACTTGGCTGAAATTACCAGTTTCTCAGCTCCAGCTTTTCCATGTGAGGTTCAAAGACATTCCAAAAGTTAGGACCAGAATCAGCTTCTATTGGGGCTTTCTTCCCCCAGTCGTGGGCCTGTGTCTGGGTGCCCACCTTGACAGATTGAACAGCCCTGCCATTGGCATTCTGGAAAGATCCTGAGTTGGTCTCCTGAGAGGTTGATTCCCTTGGGTCCAGGTCGGCCTGCTGTGGAAGCTTTAAATTTATAAACCCCATGCACCCGAGCCTTCTGAAAGGGACCTTGGCTGCATGTGCAGTTCCACCCAGCTAGTACCCTTTGCATCCCAGACCTCTAACCCTGGCATCTGAATTTGCACTGCTCCTGGGTTCTGTCCTTTCTCTTCTGCATCTGTGTTCACCTTTGAGGCCACCTTCCCCAAGGCACATCTCCTCCCATGCCTGAGCCGCTGGCCTCCTGGTCAAGTCCACGTGTTTGCGTGGCAGCCGCCTCACAATGAGGCCCTCAAAGGCCGACTCTCCCTATTCCCCAACCCCAACCCTGTTGCTGCTGCCTTCTCCATCTGGCTGCTAGCACCCTCAAGATGACAGTGCTCAACTCAGCTGCAGTAGACTCCCTTCCTTGCCCATTCTGCTGGTTGTCCAGCAAATCCTATTGGCTCTTGGCTCCACTTTCCAGCTGCATGCAGAATATCTGGCTCACCACCTTGCCCTCAAAACCCACCCTCTTTCCTGGGATCATGGCTGCCATCTCCCCACTCCCTCCCTTTGATCCCTACTTCTGTCCTGGCCCTGGTCTCCTGTCCTGCACAGAGCACTCAGAGGTAGCTCTGATAATGCCAATCAGGTCTCACCTCCAAAATCTCCATCCCTACTCCAAAGACAAGCATGTGACTTTAGGATGGCATGAGCTCACATACCAGCATCAGATGCAATCACTGTGCCCTCCCTGCCACTGCCACTCGTCTCACGCCTCCCTGCTACCCCTTTCCCTGCTCACAGTCCCACTGGCTTCCTTTGAGTCCAAAGATAGGTCCATGATGGTTGTTTCTCAGGGCGCCCCCTCTGGGTAGAATGTTCTGAGCTCCTGCTCCAGGGTCCCCTTCTCAGTGAAGCATGGAGCAGCAGCAGGAGTCCCTGGTGTCTTGCACATGGATGGGTGCTTTTCTGTAGAAGTTCTCATTTGTTACTTCTTGCCTCTTCATCTCAACAGGTTAGAGTGTTTTCTTTGTTCATTGCCATGTCCCTAGAGTCCAGAAACATTTCTGAATGGAACAGACACATACAGACAAATGAACTGTGCAGAACAGATGGTAGAGGAGGTAAATACAGCTCAGAGAAGCCATCCACCTGATCAAGGTTGCACAGCTGGTACTGGCCACACTGCAGCCACCATCCAGCCCTGGCTTCCAACCTGTCTCCTGCAATATGAGCTTGCAAGTCGTATCTCCTAGAATGTGAAACTTGTAGCTCATATCACCTGGAAACTTTCCTTAGCATTCAGTGCTGGGGAGGAGGTGTCTGGAGGACTCACTTGCTTCCCAGATAGAATGAGAAAAGCCACATAGGAGGTTGGGAAGTTGAAACTATTCCATGTCGGGCAGGTGCACCAACTATGGCCACCTGAGTCTGCAGAGCAGTTAAGTGAGGAAGGAGGAGCTCAGAACTCGTGGGCAGTCCTGGGCAGCCTGTGCTTTCTATCCATGCCAGTATCATCATTATCCATGTGGACTGCATGGGAAGATGTTTAGGAAGGGAACCTCGTATCACCCAGCCGCACTGAGCCAGGCCATTGGCTTACCGTTATACAGTGGCAGTTTGATCTTGGGATCAACTAACAAAGGAAGATCTCTGGGCACCTCCCCCCAACCTACCCCATGGCCCCACATGGAGGTTATTCATTGCTCTGTGGCTGGTGCCTTCCATGGTCTCTGCCTCCCTTTTTCCTACTGGGCCATGACTTCTCTTAACAGGCCTAGCTCCCCATCCTTCAGAGAGCCTGGCAAAAGGTAAGTAATCTGGGGTAATTGATGAATGAGTGAGTGAAAGGAGACATAATGTGTGGGAGTTCTGATTCAGGTTGGTCTGGCTAGGCTAGGGGCCTAGGAACACTTGAGGGCCTGTATTCAGGGTTCCAGGGAGTCTCAGCTTGTGCTACAGCATCTGGTGTGTATGTGCTGAGCTGGCCAGGTGCTTAGCCTACTTTGGGAGATGAGACAGGGGAAGGCAGACCGGGTGTGGGATTCCAGCAAGAGAATCTAAAGAACCACGAATCAAAGGAAGGGTGGGTCCTGGGAACACTTCCACTGTCACTAGGGTTCGGAAGGCCCTGGAGGACTTTCTGGAGGGGGGAGTTGGGAGGTAACCACAGCCACAGAGCCTGAGTACCAGCCCCATCTTTATACACGAACAGCAGCCTTTTCTCCACTTTCTGATCCCCAAAAAGTGTCATCACTTCCCAAGTTGATGCCTCCTTCTTGCGCCCTGGTTCAGGCAGAAGCTCAGCACTGCCAACAGGGAGTTTGTTGCTCATAACTCAACTGCGGGCAGGACCTGGGGGGGGGCCTGATTCCAATTAAAGATGTCAAATGTATTTATGGATTATGCAATCAGCAGGTATGCAGCGGCCTCAATAGCCGACGGGGCCACCCTGAAGATAGGCCTGTCATGAATTAATCCCACTGGGTCTGCCAAATTCTGTTTCTCATGCGAGTGCATGGAGCAATGCTGGGGACCAGGGCTATGGCCCACTTCATGCCCATCTTGCTTTAGAGGGGGCAGGGAACTGGGCTGAGAGGTCTGTGTGAACAGAGAGAAGATTGCCAGACACGTACTGGGCGGGTCAGAGATGCAGTTGCAGCTGATCACAGGGTTGACTGGTGTGACCTTGGACAAGTACATGAAGCTCACAGAGCCTTGGTCTGCAGGTGAGAAAGAGAGGAAGATATAGACTTCAGACACAGTGTCTGGCCCAGGACTTGGCGTATATTCCCTCCTGACTGACTCAGAAGTGGTCCCTGGAGTGGGCTGCTCAGCCTCTCGCCTGACGGTTCCCATGTGCAAAGATGTAATGCTACAGCCTGGCGTGAGGGTCAGGCTGCTGCAGAGAGTACACAGCTGTCAGAAAATTGCTCTGTGCCTCCCTCTCCTCATCTGTGAAATTAACTTGCCAGTCCTGCCATTTGGTGTCCTTTTGCTCCTGTGTGCTCCTGTGACCTGAAAGAGACTCAGACAGCACCTCAGACTGTCTGTGCTGCTTACCTGGGGCTCTGATCTTGTCCTGGGCTACTCCCCAGGGCTACTCCCATGTTCAGAGAGGTCATAGACATACCCAAAGACACCCAGAAGGTTGTAGACAGAACTAGAGCTACCCCCTGGGGACACTGGGAACTTCAGAGCTGTCCTATGGCCTCTCTGCTTAGGGGTGCAGACTGCTGGGTTGCTCCCCTCCTCTGTGGAAAGCCCATTCTGACCCTTTCGAGGCCTCAGCCCACCTCACCCCATCTACCAAGCTGCGTAGCTAATGTTTTCTTTCTTGCTGGGATAGCTCCAGAGCCATGAGAAAATACCTTATAGAAAGGTTAGTCTGGCTCCAAGGCCAGCAGTGGATGTGTCTGACAGGCAGAAGGTGGATCAAGGTGAACAGTAGCACAGTGTGACTGCCAGTGACCTGTCCCTCGTCCTGTGTGCCCTGACTTCTTTCTGGGTTGTGTGGATTGGTCCTAAGCTGCCAGTCAAACGCCTCCCCGAGAGGGGCCCAGGTTCAGCCTTGGCTCTGGACTTTACTCTGTAGTTCCTTGGTTGCCACCTCTGGCTGCAAACCCCCTCTCCTTGCCTCCATTTCCTTGTGGGGTAAGCTGGGGGTTGCGCATCTGCCTTCTGTGGCCTCAGTGAAGCTCAAAGAAGGAGGACTTGGGTGACTGAGCTGCGCCTAAAGCTCAGCTTGTCGCTCTCCAAGCTTCGCACAGGCCCAAAGGTGGCTCTGAACTTGCAGTCAGCATGAGAAGGCTCTGGGGGACCATGGCAAGAGCAGAGACTGTGAGAGTCGGAGGAAGGGAGAGCAGACACATTGGGGATTAGGGAGGTGATGGGGACTTTCAAAAAAGTTAATACAAAGACAAGGAGGGTGGTACAGAATCCAGAGAGACTGTGATGGCCCCTTTAAGAGATTTCAAATGGACCTGGTCCACTCATGAATTCCACATATCTTTCAGGGCCAGGAACCCGTTCTGAGTTAGATGTCCTCATTTGGGAAAAACGTAAATCTGCTTGCTTTTGGTACTGAAGTTGTGGCATTTCCTGCTAAGGAACACATTGCATCGCTGGGCCTGGCTGTGGACTCCCAGAGCCCAGCAGGAGAGAGATGGACACCCCAGTGGCTCGGCCTCCTCAGCCCAGCCCTGTCCTCCCACTGAGGGGTGGACTTCTGCAGGATCTCAGGCTTCTGTATGGATGACAAGGGAACAGCACATTTCATTCCATTCATGTGAACAAGCAGGCCGTGTACTAGTAAGCTCCTACAGGCCAGGCTGCCAGGGCCCAGAGACGATGCAGACACTGCCTTAGTCCAGGCTGCCGCAATTGAGGACCATCCTTTGGGAGACTCCTAAACAGCATTTAAGAGTCCCTGGGAGTCCAGGATTATGGCAGCAGCAGATGCCATGTAGGGACACATTGCTTCCAGGTCACAGTTGGCCGGCCACCTTCTCACTCATTGTGTCCTTTTGCAACTAAAGGGGCAAGGGAGCTCCCTATATCAGTGCATTGGTCCATTGCCCATTGCTCTAAAAAGAGCTCCTGAAACTTAGTCCTTTCTTTTAAATAGAGACTCATTCATGTATTTCATGGCTTCGGAGGCTTGAGGGCATGGCATCTGCTCTGACTTGGTTCTGGGGAGCCCTTCCTGACAGATGGCATCACAGTGGCAGATGCAGGTGCTAAACGGAGAGATCACAGGGCAGGCCAGGAAGCCAGAGAGAGCAGCTAAGACCTGGTCCCTTGTAGCAGCCTGCTGAGTAGGACCAACTGGTGTGTCACAAAAGTCCATCAGTTCTGTCCGAGGGCTGTGCTCACTGTAACCTGATTACTTCCTGCCAAGCCCCACCTAAAGGTTGCACAGCACAGCCAAACTCTGCCACACTGAGGACACAATCCCAGCACATGGGCCCTTGGGGACACAATTAAATCATATCCAAACCACAGCAGAAATGCTATTCTTTTTCATGCATGGGACATCAGTCTCCAGACCTCATCTCTTCCTCATGCTGCACCTCCAGATACCAACACCCAGGGGATTAGGTCCCAGCAGATCATTTGGAAGAACACGAGCATTCAGAACACAAGCAGAGGCCTTCACTGTCCTTGCAATCTCCAGCAGGACAGAAAGCCACCAGTGTTCACTGGGTACCTACCAGATGCCAAGCACATTGCACAAGAAGGACAACACACATGACCCTATTTCACCTCCTGATTAGGGACTGCTGTTTCCATCATGCAAGGAGGAGTGAACTGAGGTTCTGAGGATGGTTTGCTCTAGGCCATGGGGCTAAGAAGGCTGAGGAGGAGGGTTCACAGTCCAGGCAAGATGAATGTGCTTAACACCCACGGTGAGTTCATTACCTTATCAGCAACACAGACAAACCTGTGGGTTATACCCAGTTATAGACATTTGAGCATGTGACACAAGTGAGAGAAGTGACCTGCCCAGGGTTACCTGGATCACAGAAGCCAGGTAGATGACTGTTTGCATTTTGACTTACATTCTTAGTGATTACCTTGGGAATTATACATTTGTGTTAGTATTGATTTAATTATAAAAGCATAGCAAAAGGTGATCTCTTTAGTCCCTTGCTTTCCCTCCTCTTGGTGCTGCCAGTGTTATGTAAAGCACGTTCTTAAACATTATGAAGCTCATCAACACCAATTTGTAACCCCTTTTGTGCAGTTGGCTTTTTAATCCCATAGTATAAGAGTTCCAAGGGAAACACTCAACAGATACCCTCTTTTATATCTACCTGTATGAATTCCCTTGGCAGCACTCCTCACTTCCTCCCATGGATTTGAGTGACAGGCTAGTGTCCTTCCATTTCAGCTGGAGGGATTCTTATCTCTTAAGGATTCCTTGAGGGACAGGGCTTCTAAATACAACCGCTCTCATTTTTGTTTCTCTGATGATGTCTATTCTTCTTTTTTTTTTTTCCACGTTTGGAGGATCGTTCTGTTGGATATAGAAGTCTTCATCGCCATTCTTTTCCTTTGTGTACTTTGAGCGTTTGACTCCTGGACTTCATGATTTCGGATAGGAAATCAGATGCTGATCTTACCGAGCTATGCGACAGGTCACTCTCGTCATTTGCAAGCTTCTCTCAGCCTTTTGACAGTTGGATAATGATTAACCTTCATGTGGCTCTCTGAGTTTCCCTGAGTTGGAGTGCATGGAGCTTCTTATCTAAGTTGGTTGATATTTTTCAGCCATTAATCTTTGAACATCCTTTACGTCTTTCTATTACTCTTCTCCTTCTTGAAGTCCCATCCTGCATGTATTGGCTCATTCGGTGCTGTCCTAATTTTCTTCATTTTTTATCCTTCTAGTCCTCTGACTTAATAATGTCAGTTGTCCCATCTTCAGGTTTGCCAGGTCCTCTGTCTAGGTGAATCTGTTGAGCCCTCGTAGTGAGTTTTTCATTTCAGCTATTGCAAAAAATTTTAAAGATGTATTATTTTTATTACAAAGTCAGATGCACAGAGAAGAGGAGAGACAGAGGAAGATCTTTCGTCCCATGATTCATTCCTCAAGCGGCTACAATGGTCAGTGCTGAGCCAGTCTGAAGCTAGGAGCCAGGAGCTCTTCTGGGTCTCTCACACAGGTGCAGGATTCCAAGGCTTCGGGCCATCCTCATCTGCTTTCCCAGGACACAAGCAGGGAGCCGGATGGGAAGCGGGGCTGCCTGGACATGAACTGGTGCCCGTACGGGATCCCAGCACTTGCAAAATGAGGATGTTAGCTACTAGGCCACCACACTGGGCCCAGCTATTGCAAATTTCAGCTACATAATATGTGTTTATTTGTATTTTTAATATGCATATGTGGTTGCTATCTCTTTATTGAAATTCTGTATTTGTGAAGTATCATTCTCACATGTTCTTTAAACATGACTTTCTTTGGACTTTCTCAAGGCGATTAGCTACTTTATTTCTATTTATAGACCACGCTTCATTGTTCTACACATATCTAATATTTCTTACTTAAAAACATGACCTTTAAGATAATGTAATGTGGCAATCCTGGGAATCAGATTCTGTCTCCTCCTCAAGTTTGTCTGTGTTGCTATTCATTGCTCTTTCTGCTTAATTCATGACTTTTCCGAACTACATCAGTAAGTCATTCTTTATCATTTGTGGCCATTGTCATCTCTCCTCAAGTAGCTTAATGATAGGCCAAAGATTGCACAAATATTTTCTTAAACTGGGACTAACAGGTCTACAGCCATACCACCCTGAATGCGCCCGATCTCGTCTGATCTCGGAAGCTAAGCATGGTCGGGCCTGGTTAGTACTTGGATCCGAGTAAACTGGGACTAATAAATCTCCAATCTTTGATGTGGAGCTAGGAGTTTGAATCTGTATGTGTAGGCAGGTGAACCTTCAGCACTCACCCATGCACTCTACCACCCTTTCTTGGCCTTTAATTCCTGTCTAAAGAGCCTTGAAATTAGGGAGAGGTAAGAGCTGAGGTCTGAGCATGGGCATAGCTGGGGGCATCCACACAGCCCCACGTATGCATACTACCTTCTAGATCCCCAGGAATATATTGGAGCTTTTCCAAGCCCTCTATGGACAACTCATTCATCAGCTTTTCCTTTTAAGCTTTGTGGTTAGCCTGTTGTTTGCAACAAATGCTATCCAATGCTTCAGGCTGCTGTGATATTAAACAACTGTCTCTGATTGTTTTTGGCAAGCAATCCTGGCAGAAAGGCTGTTAGCCATAAGCAAGCTCTGAGTTCCACTCCTTAGAGCTTGCACTTCAGGAAATCTGAACTCATTTAAATGCAGATGCCTGGACAAAGCAATGCTTTCGTGATGATAATGGAATTGCAAGCACTGTGGGGAATGGCGGCAGAAAGGTTCCAGCCACTGAGTTTTGAGTTGCCAAGGAAATATGAATCCGGGTTTACATGGTACCAAGCTCAGGTCAGCAGAAAGAAGGATACATCACAGATGAGGACAAAATCATAGTGGGTTTAAGGTAAGGAGTCTGGTTCTGCCTGGCTGGGCAGTCAAAATGTGCAGCCTTGAAGAGAGGTTGAAGTTTCTCATCATTCTACCTTGATCATGCCCTTCTGAGAACTGTATGACCCTTAACCAGGCCTTGGCCCTCTGTAAGTCATCAGGATGTTGCCTTCTGTGTTCTGCTATTCACTTTTCAGGAGTTATGAAGTCCTCCCACTCCTCAAAGCAGAGCTTGATGGGATGCCTCTCTGGGATCCCATAAGCTTCTATGCCTCCCTCTGATAACCATAAATAATTTGGGGCTGCACTGACTCCCCCACAACACTGACTGTAAAAAGAACAAAGAGCCAGGTCTGTGTCCATGCCCCTAGCACCCAGCATTAGTTCTTGTATACGGCAGACACTCAAGTAATATCTATTTCCACTATAAAATTCTTACTCTTTTCCTGTAGTTTCTTGACAATCCACTGCCACTCTTGCACTTGAAGGCTTAGTATCTGTGCAGAGGACTTTAAAAGGAAGAGAGAGAAAGAGGAAGTGCAGTCACACATGTTCTCACACCTGTTAGCCCTTCACAAATACGAGGTGTATTTTTTAAGCACCGACTAGTGCTTTGCATTGAATCATTCCAGAAAAAGAGGAACACTGCCATGGACCCATTCTGTGGATTAGAAAACCAAGATTTTGAGAGTTGGCATACTTCCTCTGCCATGCTAATACATGTCAGTCTGAGGGATCTAGCCATTGGCATTGTCAACCCCTGCCTCCCAAATCCAGCCTCTTCTTTAAGAGTCCAACCCACTGGACTCCAGGACTCCAGACACTACTGTCAAAACATGACCTCTAGAGAGTAGGGATGTGTGCATCTTGCTAGAAGAGTGCCTAGCCAATACTGGGTATCCAATAAGACGGCACCTGATCAGACAAAGTGATGTTCTCAGAGCAGGGAAAGGGGTATGAGAACAGACTTTGACAGAAGGGGCTGGGCACCAAGGGAGAGGACCGTGTGCTCAGAGTGCCAGGCCTGTCCCAGACTCTGCTGCGCGGGTTCCCACTTCTGCCCTGTGGGATGAGAACTCTATACCAAGGCCAAGAGCAATGCACCAATTCACCTAAAGTCTCCCAGTCAGTGACCAGCCGTAAATGGTCAGAGGGAGGTGGTCTGGGTCCCCATAGGCCTGGAAGACACAGCTTTGACAGTCCGTGTCCTTACAACTGGCTGATCTACTTCCTTGCCTCATAGAGAGAGGCAGAGTGGTGGCCCAAGTGTGTGGCAGTGCTGCCATGAAATCTCCAGCAAGCCCCCTTTGTGCTCACAAGGTCTCCAGACACAAAGAGGCACACACCCGCGCAGAACCCCACACAGGCATTCATACTGTCTGCCAGACTCCTCGGAGTGTATTGCAGACCTGCCCTGACTCCCCCAAAAGTCTGTTTCCGTTACCCACACTGACCTTTTCCACTGCCCACAGCCCTACACCCTTCTAGAAGCCTCGAAAAGACCCTTTAACAATCCCTTCCTCCCCGCTCAAATGCTAGGGATTCTACCCTCTGACCATATGACGAAAGGAAAGCACTGCACCCCACCCCATCCCCAGCTGTGTGAGAACCACCTGCATGTTTCACAGGTGAGGCTGGGTGGCCATCAGTAGCAGGCACCTACATTCAGGGTTTCGGGGGGAGTGTAAGGTAGAGGCCCCTGTATCAGCCGCCTTCTCCCCTCTCTGAGCAAAGGGGCTCAGCGAATGAATCTGGTCTTTCTTCCTTGCTCTGGCTCTGCTGGGTTGCAGCTCAGGTTCATTAAAGACACTGGAAACACTCTCAGGGCTTGGGACCAAGCTGTAACGCAGAGAACAGAGATTTACTTCATAACCCACAAGCTATTAAAAATATCAGTGTCCCCCAGAGAGCATCTCTTAAAGATTCCTTCTCCCCGTCTGCCTCCCCCTTGTCGGGACTCCCAGTGCCAACAATAATGCATGTGGCTGCTCAGAGCCGTTGCCTTGAGAGATAACAGGCCATGGAGAACCCTCGATGTGTGTCTGGATTACGTGGGTCATTCTGCCCAGCCAGCTGGACCTTTGCCTACTGAGTAGAGGCCACGCCTCTTTGGTGAGAAAGAGAAACCGAGGCCCTGCGCCTCAGCTCTGAGGCATAATCATGACGGCAACTCCAACTGCAGGCTTGTCCCACACCGGGGAGTCTGTGGAGTGTCTTCATTGCTCCAGTACAAATGCCCTCCGTGTGTGCAGTCAGGAGCTCCTTGGGTCCCAGCCATCCAGGGATCTGAGATACAGTGTGGTTACAGGTGACATGTCTATAATCTGCTCATTAAAATGCATTGAGGAATGGCACCAGGTTGAACAGAGGATCTAGTGGGGTGCACATTGGATCAGGGCAGTGGGGTCCCCAAGTGTCTAGCTATGCAGGGCCTATGGGTGACAGGCAGCTGGGCTCACTAAGGCTAGGAGGAGCCTGGGGTGGAAGAGAAGGCTCACACAGCCAGGGCGTAACCATGGAATGAACAGTGACAAGGGATGACAAAGGCGCCTTTGCCCTGACATCAGTGGAGGAACTTTGTGGGTGGCCGTGGCTTGCAGAGCATCCAAAGAGTCCTGTGTGCATGTGTTTGTAGGCGACTCTCTGTGGGGGCTGTGTGATGGTGTGATTCTCAGGACTGCTGGGGAACCAACGGAAGGCAACAGGGATGAAGAAGGAGGACTGAGATGCAGCCTGGGCAGGAGCTATCCAAAGGCAGGGGCACAGTGGAACCTAGCGGTCAGACACCAGCATCCAGTGCAAGGTGGAGGCTGCAGGGCCGAGTCCAGACAAGTCCACGCTGGGGCATCCACCCCTGCAGGTGGATCAGAATCACCAGCCCTCCTGACCATGAGGACACTGGCACAGCAAGTGATGTGCCAAGGGCTCAGCTTCCCCTCGACTGCCACCCCAACTCCACAGAGCCCCTCCCTGTCAGCCCACACTGAGTCCCTCTTCCCACTGGGGAGGCAGAGGAATGAAACTCTTCCAGAAACCGGCTGGTAGCTTCTCCTTGGAGCCAAATAGGGCTGTGTAGACAGCCACGAGTCTGAGAAGCCAGCACATTCCATGCCGCTTGCCCCCATGGGATATTTAAAATTAGCCTCTTGGAAACATTTGCCAGTCCTGATGTCTCAACCTAAGGGATAAGACAGGCACCAGATCTTTCTGGGTTACCTTGGGCCAACAGCTTTGCCCTGCCAGCTGTGGTTCCCACAGCTGTCTGGACTCTCCCTGCCCTGCCTCCATCACAGGCACAGAGCTGGCATCCAGTCAGGGGACCCACAGTGCATCGGTGATGGAGATGCACAGTAAGCATGCAGAAGACAGATGGGCAGCCTGCTGTAGCCAAGGGACCAGCGAGCCTTGGCTCTGTCTCTGTCCCTTGCTGGAAGACCGCTCTTGGCTGTATCTGTCCCATGAGGCTTTGAAATGGCCCAGTCTTCTGTGAGCCCCAAAGAAGCCAGGCCATATACAGGAGCTGGGAATTAAATCCAGATCTCTCATGTGGGTGGTAGGGACCCAATCACTTGAACCATTACCTGCTTAGCACAGCCAGAACTTGAACCAGGAACTCTGATATGAGATGCAGGCATCCCAAACACATTCTGCTGCACCATAAGTCTCCTCTACAAATCAAGTCTCCTTTGTCAGGGGAGGGGAGATCCATCATTAGCAAAGGTGTAGGGGGGTGCTCCTTGCTCGGGCACAGCCCCGCTTCCAGAACCATGGCAAGTGGCTGTTCTGAGGACTATTTTGCTAACAGGTGCCTGCTTTGTTTTCTTAGGGCTCCCAGGCCATAACCTTACCACAAGCAGAAGCCAGTTACCTTGGGGAACTGAGAAGAGGAAATGCTTCTTGCAGACTCTGGAAGAATCTTTCCAGAGCCCTAATCCTATCAGAGCTCCCTTAGCTGTCCCCACCCAGAATGTGTCATAATCATGCAGCAGAGCAAGGAGAACAAGGGGCTTGTCACGGGCCACACAGACAGAGATGATGACCAGTGCAGTCGAACCAGGTGGTCCAGCCATGGCTCACACACACAGAGAATGCACCTCTGGGTTTGGGAAATCCAGCACTTCCTCCGGCTGCCTAAAGGTTTCCCTGAGACATTCATGTTTCCAGAGTGCTGAGCCAGTGGCCTGGCCTGGGAAACTTCCTGGCTGCCTTCTCTTCATTCCCCCCACCATCCCCACCCAAGCAGAGACAGGCCTATAGAACCTGCAGGAGGACAGGCCCTCTAGAGCAGCCTCCTCCTCCCATTCTGGTCCCAGCGACAGAGCAGGAACCTGAGACCGCCCCCCCACCCAGGCTTACTTGCCACACATGAAGGTCAGCACAGAGTAGGCCTCAGCACCCACTAACCACATTCTGCAGTGAGTCACAACTGTATGCCTTTTTTTTTTTAAAGATTTATTTTATTTATGGCCTGGTGCAATGGTTCAATTATCTAATCCCCCCACTTCAAGTGCCAGCATCCGATATGGGAGCCATTATTGTCCTGGTTGCTCCACTTCCCACACAGCTCCCTGCTTGTGTCCTGGGAAGGCAGTAGAGGACAGCCCAAAGCCTTGGGACCCTTCAGCCATGTGGGAGACCTGGAAGAAGTTTTTGGCTTCTGGCTTTGGATTGGCTCATGGTCATTGCGACCATTTGGGGAGTGATCCAGCAGATGGAAAAATCTTTCTTTCTCTGTCTCTCCTTCTCTCTATAAATCTGCCTTTCCAATAAAAATAATTGAATCTTTTAAGAGATTTATTTGATTTATTGGAAAGGCAGAGTGACAAAAGAGAGATTCTTCTATCCATTGGTTCATTGCCCAGGTAATCACAATGACCGGGGTTGAGCCAAGCCAAGTTAAACATTAGGAGCCTGGAACTCCAACCAGGTTCCCCGTTTGGATACCAGGGGCCCAGATGCTTTCCCAGGCCCATTAGTGAGGAGATGACTCAGAAGCAGAGCAACCAGGACTCAAACCAGTGCCCAAACATGGATGGCTGTGTTGCAGGCCACAGCTTAGTCCTCTGCACCACAGCACCAGTCATGTGTGTGTCTTTATATCATAATTCCTTCTGACTCGGCAGGAACACCCTTTGTATATTCTAAACACATAGTTTTAAAATAAACCACTTGTACAAAATGCATTATATCATGACTTTAATATATTTTCACTTAAATAAATTATGTCATGAGTTAAGCCACAGGCAAACACAGTAGTGAAAGTAGCCTTGTCTTTTCACCTAGAGCAGAGGACTGCAGGCCATAACAGGTCAGCAAAAGCATTGGATCCGGCCTTGCCAAGACAACCGCAGGTGGGGCTTGCAATGCAGTGCATCAGTTGCAGGCTAATTTTTAAGTTGATGCTTTTGCACGGCCCACAAATGATGTTATAAATATCCAAAGGGCCCTTGGCAGAAAAAGGTTACCTACACCTGACCTAGTAGGACAGATATTTCCCCTTCAACCTCAGGAAAGTCTCTGATATCAGTTCCCAGCCAGCCCTCGCATCCTGGTCTGTGTGTGATGGATGGAGCCACCACAGCCACCTGAAGCCAGTTTGGCTTCCTAACTATTCATGACCCTGCAGCTAACCCCCAGTCAAAGTCCAACACATGAGAACCATCAGTTGAGCGGCAGCCATTGGCTGGGTACTAGGAGCATATGGTGCAATCCTTCTGCTGCAGCCTCTTGCCCCTGCCAATTGAACAGAGAAGGACAGCAAGACTCATTGAGAGGATGACACCCAGTGCCACACAACAAATGAGTATTCAAGGCAGACAGAACCTTAGGCTTCTGCCTCCCAGCCCAAGGCCCTACATGCTGTGACAACCACATCCCTTAAACTGAGTGTCTGGCTACATGATAGGAACTTAAGGTGCACCCCGAGGGTTTCCTAAACCCACAAGGCTCAGGAGGGTGGTGCTTCCTACAGGAGTAGACAGCAATCCCTGAAGTGAGCCTTTCTGGGCAGGCTGGGCATTGGCAGCTGTGTCAGGAAACAGTGCCACTCATACAAGCCCAGCACCCAAGCTCAGAGATCACAAAGACGTATGAGCAAACCCACAAGGAACCACCACTCCATCCAGCGGAGGCATTAGCAGGGTGGAGGTGTGCCCAGAGACCCTTCCCCGTAGAGGACACAGCTGGCATTCAGGGCACTCATGGACAGGCAGTCAACTTAGAACAGTGATGTAGGTATGGGAGGAGATCGCAAGGAAGTGGGATGGGGGCCGTGTCAGGTACCGGAATCTTAGAGAGCCAAAGTGGGCTTCAGAGCAAGGAGAAGCTATGGGACTATGGCCTCAACTTCGTGGCAGGGCTGGTGAACAAGAGGAAAATATGGCACATGGCATAAACGGCACACACAGCACATAGCAAGGTAGCCTGCATTAGCCAGGCTGGCTCTCCTGTGGGCAGCCTCCCAACCCCAGCCTTTTACAGTCTGTTTATGATGCAGTAACTGGCCCCCATTAGCTGCTCCACAGGCAGCTCCAGGCCAGGGAACAGCAGAAGGAGGCGGGAGGAAGGAACCCATTACAGGGGTAGGAGCCTTGCCATCACCTTCAAGCTTCACCCTGCACCTGTCCTCAGCCTCTTGGATGTGAGATTGTCCTCCCACTCCCTGTCTGCTGCCTGCACTGACCTCTGCTTCAATAAGCTTGAGGTGGGGAATGGACAGGGCCTGAGCTTGTCAAACAGGCGGATATGGCTTGAGGGCCACGCCCAGGTGAGATGCATCCCTGTAATTTCTTCATCTGCAAAATGGACATGGTGATTCTGTCTACCTGTGGGAGTTGTGTGATGGAGCAGTGAGGTCACAGAGTGAGGGATAAAGCAGGTGGCACCAGGAGTTCTGCTGCTGAGGGAAGCTGAGGATCCTTGGTGCCAAAGGGTTCCCCTGCAGTCCTGCCTCTGCAGCGTTGGCGGGGGTTGGCGGTGGGAACCCAGGCTGCCCAGACACTGCAAAGAAAAGGTGTGTGGGAAGCAGATGTGGAGTGGCGTGCAGCCCAGGTTCCAAGGGCTGGCTCCTCTCCTGCACAGCCGAGCACTGCGCATTCACCAGTGTTCCTGTGAGGTTGTTGTGAGCAGCACCTACATCTCAGGTAAGGGAAACCAGGCTTTGGATGCACCCCTCTGAGAACCAATGGCAGGGGCCAGGATTGCAGACACCAGACACACACCCTGCCCTGGCGAGGCAGGGAGGGGACTCTGGAGCAGCCACATTAAAGGGTGCCTGCCACCCTCCAAATCAGAGGGAGTAACCCCCACCTTCAGTCAGGCCCCAGGGGAACCCTCTGGAGTCTCTCTCCCCCTAGCTGAGTCTCCCCAGCAGAGTTTTGGGCTGAGAGTTGGCAGGCTTCAGCACCAGGGGTTGGACTAGAAGGGAGACCTCCAATGGTCTTTGAGGCCAGACGCTGCACTTCGAGGACTGGACACCTGTTTCCCACACCTCTTTCTCAGGCTGTGTCTCTCCTCCCAGTCCACCAGCTCTCCCTGCTCCACCTGATCCAGAAGCAGGTGCTCCTGAAGCCCCAAAGTCCTAGTGGGCACCCGTCTCTAAGGACATTGCATGCAAGCGAGGCTGGTGCTGTGGTCAGGAAGCTATGTGTGGTGAGAACAGCCTTCTTCAGTGGATGGCCGCTGCCAGGGCTCCGTAGCCTTCCCCCACCTGCCCCCTCAAAGCCTACAGCTCCAAGCAGTGACCCAGGCCTGACCCTGCCGCGAAGCAGGGCCCTCATTCTCACTTGGACGTGAAGTTGGAGGTCAGATTTGGCACAGCACTCTCTACAAGAATGTGCTGACACTGCAGTAGGTGGGCAGACCTCCTCCTCTGCTTGCCAGGTCTCCAGGTGAGAGCCTGAGGAGGCCCAGGGGCACATGAGCAGCAGCAAAGCCCACTGATAGTTCTGCCAGGTCTTGATGGCTGTGTCAGCACCTCCCATCCCCCATGCCTTGGGAGATCAGGGCAGGTGGGGGAAGGTCGGATCTGGGAGCCAGGGTTTTCAGGGCACACAAGGTCCTGGAGATCCTAAGATGCTGCTTGAGCTAAGGTGGCCTGGGTGCCGTGGCATGACCTGCTGTGGGGGGGCCAGGCCACAGTCCCTCCGGCATGCCGCTTAGCTCAGATACCTGTAATGCACACAGCTACATGTTTCTCGCTGGTCTCCTGGCCCTTGGCTGCTGGCATTCAGATATAAAGATATTTTGTAGGATTTTATTATTTGAAAGTCAGAATTACAAAGAGAGAGATCTTCTACCTGCTGGCTCACTCCTCAAATGGCTACAATAGCCAGGACTAATCCAGGCCAAAGCCAAATGCCCAGAACTCTATCTGGGTCCCCGACATGGATGCAGGGGCCCCAGGGCTTGGGTCATCTTTCATTGTCTTTCCACATGCATTAGCAGGAAGCTGGATTGGTAGTGATATAGTCAGGACTTGAACAGGCATCCATGTGAGATGCTGGCACCACTGGAGGTGGTTTAACTTGCTATACCACAACGCCAGCTCCTGTAAAGGCTTCTTGGGAAAGGATAAGGTCACAAATGAGTATTGTGCCTTGCTGTTTAATGTCCTTGTGCCTCCAGTCCCTGATGTTTAAAAGGGGAATAGATGCTAATAGTACCTATCTCATCAGATGAGGGGAATTCAAAATGGAAAGGCATCATGTATATCCCTCTGACCCAAGCCTGCAAGAGACCCATACCCCCTGTACAGAGGAGCACCTGCCCCAGAGAGGTCAAGTGTACAGCCAAGGGCACTGACTGAGTGGCACAGCCCAGCTGCCTGCATGCCCCATCCTACTGCTGAGGAGGCAGCTTGGAGATCGGGGGCCCGTTCCCTGCCTTCACACCACACCAGAACTAGCAACCAGCAGTTACCTTGCTCCAGGGCCCGTAGATACCCATGGTAGTATGATGCAGAGGTGTTCCTGAAAATGAGTCTGCAGGTGTGAGAAGGGAGGGGGAACAAGAGGACCTGGAACAGTTGATGGGTCAGACCTAGGGTCACAGAATTGCTCCTAGAGGGGCGTGTATGTGTGTGTATTTGTGCATGTGCCTGCCTGGGGAGGGGGTGTCTGTGTGTGTAGGGGTGTGCCCAGGTGGGAGGTTTGTGTAGGGCTCAGGGGTGAGTTTTGGTTCTGAATGTGGCTGAGCATGTGCTTGTGCGTGCACGTCTGTCTGTGTGCAAATGTTTGCAGGGAAAAAAGGAACACCCATCACTCAGTGCTCCGGGGGCGGGCAGCAGGGTTAATTACATTTTCTGGTTGGCTGAGAGTTAATCAGCGGCACCTCATTGTTCCAGCCCCTTAGACAGTCATTCCCCTGAATGTCTGCATCCGCTGCTTTGAAGAGGAACGATGACAGCCTGAGGGGTGTACAGATGGCAACTGGGCTCAGGGGTGGCCCAGCTGGAGAGCTGGGTGACACAGGTGGTTTCTGCCCCAGATCTCTGCCAGCATTTTCAGGATTGCGAGGTGCTTGCATGATGGGAGGAGGAGGAGCAGAGGGCCACACTGAGTCAGAGCCCCTCCCCTCTCCCAGCTCAGTGTGAACAGTCTAAAAGCTGGAGTGATCTGGGACATGGCAGACCTCCTGGGAGCAGTGTGGCCCAGCTCTGAGTGCTGCTCCTGGCTCCCACAGCAGGGACTGACTGGAGCTGGGTCAGGATCCAACAGTCCCTCACCTCCACCAGCACACACACGAATGCACACATAGACACGCAGTCCTCAAGTAGCGTTGGGCTTTCTGGCTCTCCATGTCTCAAGTAAGGACTTGGAAGGGGTAAGCTAACTGCCAAAAGCGTGCTTAGCTAGGCTGGAGCCAGAGCATGGACCTGTTAACAGGATTCTGCACACCTCACTCAGGCTGCAAACCCCAAGGCCTTACACAGAACAGCTTGGAGGATAGCCACCCTCTGATGGGCTACCTGCTTAGCATCACTGCATGGAGGCGATGCCTTGGGCTTTTCCAGGCTGCTGGCACACCCAGGAGCCCCTCTCGGCTCAGAGAGTGAGAACCTGGGCTCACCATGAGGCTTTCTGCAAGGGAGAAGTGATAAGCAAGAAACCAAATGTCAGGTGGGAACACCAGGCCAAGCAGCACCTGACCTGGGGGAGCCGAGGACGGGGCTACCCCAAGATCCAGAAGAGAACTTTGAGGGCCCAGGCTTCCTGCCACTATTGTATGACCTTGGCAGGTTATGTAACTTCACTGAGCCTTAGTTCTATTATTCTGTTATTTTAAAAACTGATGTATTAAATAGCTGCTTCACAGGATCTGAAAAGAGCGTGTGTGTGTGTGTGTGTGTGTGTGTGTGTGTGCAGGTCTCAATATTTAGTGAATGGCATCTGCTGAATGAGTACAGATGTTCTTCTTACCTGATGAGGGAATATAGGAAGTGATTCCAGCAGGGTAGATGTGGGTAGAAGGATGAAGGATGCGGAGAGAAGAAAGCCAGGCCAGCCAGGGAATACAGCTGAGTGACAAAGTGGCCTGCCTACTGCTGCTGCTTGTGCCCAGCTCCAAGTTCCCCCCACCCCTGAGGTTCCCACCAGGCTTGCAGAGGGCCAGGTCCTCTCTGACCTGGCCAGGACTCTGACAGTTCCACAAGCACATCCCCAGGTCTGCCTGGACCTGGTCTGCTCTGGAGAGGCTCCGGCCCTCTCTCAGCGCCACCTATCCGAGAGTGGTGGGCTTGGTAGTGCCAACACTGCCTTCCTTCCCTTTTCCCTCAGGAACTACCGGTACCCTGCTGATGAAAGGAAGGAGGAATAGAGGACTGAATTTGCATAGGAAGACCCAGGAATGGAAAGTGGCAGTAAAATGCCACAAGGCTCATTTATTCATTCATACTGCTATGACTCCAGCCCATGGACCAGGGCTGGAGATGGAGAATGCAAGCATCCGATCCTCAGAGCAGGCTGTAGGGGGATGAGCAATAAGCAGGGTAAACCAGTGACCGATTTAGCATAGCAGCAGGTGGATACGGGCTGTAGAGAAGCACAGCAGAGTGAGCAGAGAGGGGGCATGCCTAGGGAGGAGACTACCATTTGGAGTGGCCTTCAGAGAGAAAGGAAAGGCCAGTGGAGCATGCTGGTCTTCTGAGGCTTGGTGAAGAGGGAGCAACCACAGCTGCTTCCTCCTGGGCTGCAAGCTGGAGGGCAGCATCTATTCCCAGTTCCACCTCTGCTCTCCCAGACCCAGTGAGTGCAGGACTTAGCCACCTAGCTGCTCAGAATCCTGCCTTGAAAGGATTGACCCG
This sequence comes from Ochotona curzoniae, assembly GCF_017591425.1. Taxonomy (NCBI): domain Eukaryota; kingdom Metazoa; phylum Chordata; class Mammalia; order Lagomorpha; family Ochotonidae; genus Ochotona; species Ochotona curzoniae. The sequence goes on from NW_024465649.1 coordinate 17,786,601, forward strand.
CCAAATCTGGAGCAGTGGCCATGAGGTTGGGGTGGAGTGCCCCCTTCATTTCTGGAAATGGGAAATCCTTCCTGGTACCAGCCACTTTGGGAGGGATTATCAGCCCATCTGCACAGAGACTGTGGCACTCTGCCGTGTTTATTGCAGTGTGCCACGTCCACACCAGAACCACTCCTCCATCTGCTGCCAGACTCCAGGAATGGAAGCAATGAGGCCAATTGCCCTTTGCTGCTGATTAGCTTTGAAGTTGCTTGGCTTGACTGGCAAAGTTTTAGCAAGTGTTCATGAATCCATGCACTTTAGCTTCAGCCTTGTGAGGATCAGTTAAAATACAATCCAAATAAATAAATTCAGTTCTAGGGAGGTGATGTGCTTGCACACCAGACGCGTGAGATACTCACACAGAAGCCCAGCATTTCAGGGGACCCCTTACCCTAGCCAGGCATGAGCCCTCCGTCTCCTGTTTGTCCCTGCTCCTGCAGCCCGAGCCTCCTGACCCTGAAGGACTGCAGGGCAATGCCCAGCCCTGTCCCTGTGGCCAGAAGCAGGGGAGCATAGATCGCTGTAAAGCAAATGGGTAGTGCGTTCACTGCTGGGCTGTGGGCCCAGCTGCCACAGCATCAAACATCGGGGAACAAGGTACGAGCTGCGTGGTTTGACCCTGGGAACCAGGAACTCCAAACCAGGAGATAATAAGCCACAGAGTGCAAGAGGCCCTTGTGCCCTTAGCACCCTGGCATCAATCCTGACACTGGGTCAAGTCACACAACTGGGCAACCCAGGGAGTGCCCACATGATTGTCCCCATCCTGCCCTCTGGTGATTCCAGGCACCCAGAGGATGTGCCATTTCCACCTCTGCTGAGGGATCTTCCTGCCTGGCCAGCACCCCACCTTCCTGTGTGCATCACCATTCCTGCACACTGATACTTCAGCCAGAAAGCAGAAGGGCCGAAGAGAAAATCACACGCACTTCCAGAGTTAGACATGGCATCCTGAGTACATTGGACAACCCCTTAGAGAGGACTGCCAAAACCCTGCCCATTAGGGGTGGGGAGACCTTCAGCAGGAAGAGAGGGAAGCTGGGAGCAGGCACAGAGAAAAGGCCACAGGTCATGTCACCAGAGTGGAGAGTCCGGAGTGCAGGGTGCCCTATACCAGGCACCAGACTCTCCTCGTGCGGGATTTGCCCTGAGCTGCTTGGCACCATGGGGTGCCCCACAGGCCTCCTCCAGATCCCAGCCTGGGTGAGCCAGGGCCTGGGCTTGCCCCACATCCTGTACGTGCTGGCTGTAGGGGGTGGCAGACCTGGAGTTCCTGGGCCGCCCCCCAAGCGCCTCTGTGAAAGGCCCACTTGTGCGGACCCAGCCCATGTCCCTCTCTTCCCTCATAAACGGCTAATTTGTTACATATTTTGTGACGCTGTAAATGGGAGAACAAAGACCTTTTCTCTCTCATATTTTCGTTCAATTATGTTTGTAGGGGAACCTGATCCCCTTCAAAGGCGGGGGCTGAGGAGCTGGGAAGGAAGCCTCCTGGGCTCACTGACCGCCCAGGCCGGCTGCTGCTGGGCGCAAACTCCACGCCAGGCTGAGCACTGCCGGGCCCGGGCCCGGGGCGCTGGAGCAAGCCAACGTGTAGACAGCCAGGACTATGGAGGGATGGGGTGGGTCTCCAGGGGCGGATGTCAGGACCCTGGGGGCCAGCCATGCCTCGCACCAGCAGGGCTTACAGCACAGCCAGTGCCTCCGCCTGTCTCAGATGTGCATGCAGGAGCTTGCGTGTTAAGAAGCCCTGAGCGAGGCTTTGTCATCTTGAGGTTCTTGTTCCCCAGAGCCAGGCAAAGCACCACCACTCGCTGTGCATTGCTGGTTCTCAGCCATCCTGGAGATCCAGGGTAAGAAACATGTGGCCTCAGGCTGCCCCTGTAGAGCTTGCTGGCTGCCCCAGGACCACAACTTGGCATGCAGGTGTGTCTCCCCATCCCATCTCTGTGCCCACTCCTTTCTTCCCTTTAGCAGGCCCTGGACTGCCCCTGGGCTCTGAGAGTGACTGCGTCAGATCTGTTGCCTCCCCTCTCCATGGAGAGGGACATGTGACCATCATCCACTGCTGTCATCACACTGTCCTTACTTGCTGTGTGACTCCAGGCAAGTAGCTCACCCACTCTGTCTCCTTTATTCATCTGGCAAATGAGATGAGCAATGGGAACATCAACAGTATGAGCCTAGTGGGACACACCTGTGTCCCATATCAGTGCCTGAGTTTGACTCCTGGCTCTGGCCCCTGACTCCTTCCCGCCAATGTAGACCCTGAGAGATGACATTGGTGATGGTCTCTCCTGACCCACATGAAGAAAATGGCCAGTGGTGGTTCAAGTTTAACAGTCAACCACAAAAGTATGTGAAGACCTTGTGTTAGGAATACCTTGACAAAATAATGCAAGGAGTAGGAGAGCTTTGAGCAGGGGAGTTTGCAGGAGCTGAGGCTGCAGCCACTGTCTGAAGCGATACTAGACAACCATGAGATTAGAGAGGGATTTCTGGAAAGAGCACATCAGTGCAGGCCTAGCCCCTTCTAGTGGGAGAAATGGCACATTTGGGAAAACCTTGTGGGCAGTAAACTCACAGAGCAAGGAGCAGAGGGCAAGAGGAGCTTGGGGAGATGGGTAAGGCCCTGCCGAAGGTGGCCTGGAGAGCATGTGGGAGGCTGCTGCTGTTCCAGGGCAGAAGGGAGTGAGAAGGGGTGCCAGCCAGGCAATGCTGCAGTCTCATTGTAATTTGTTAGATTGAATGGTTCCTGAATCTGGTCAGGGTGGCCCGGCACAGGAATGCAACCTGGACCCAGACTTTACAGTGCAGATCCCAGTGTATGGTGTCCCTGCCACCACCAGCAGCCACAGGAGAAACACAGACCAAGGGAGGGAGTGGAAGGGTGAGGTTAGAGACACAAATGGCATGGGCCAGGCCACAAAAGGGACCATGGAGAGTGATCAAAAGGACCCTTTGGTGTGGGGGAGCAGGTCCCTTGGACGTGCATCCGCCTCCCCAGGATGCTGTACAGTGGCACTGGCTGAGAAGGCACACACACGCACCTGTGCTCAGGCCTCCCAGGCTTGGAGAGCACACGGCACAGCCCACACACCTGTCCTGAGTGTCCAGCACAGGATGCCCTGCCTGGGGCACATGCAAGGACAGAGCTGCCTCACAGACAACACTGTAAGGCAGAAGCACTCTCTCTTGCTTTTTGCCTGTTTGAAATCACCCTCCCTGGCAGCAGGGGCCAGCAGTGGGCACTGCCAGGAGACTCGAGTGACAGGGGGTCCTCAGGTCCTACATGGATCTCCTCATAGTACATGGAGCACAGTAGTCTCCAGAGAGGATAGGCAGGTGCCCAGCATCACACAGAGAGCCAGGGAACGCAGTGTGCAGCAGGAAGGAGACGGCTGTCTGCTTCACTTGGACTGCCCGGTCTCCTGTGCCCCCCAACCCCTCCTTTCCCCACCACAGAAAAGGAACACATTTTTAAACTCAAGGCAAAAGACGGCAAAGCTGAAATCTGAGCCCTGGTGTTGGGAAAAGAACACAGAGAAGCCAGACACATTCTGGAAGAGCAAAGACTGGCTCCCACACAGATGGGCAAGACTTGGTGCCCGCAGCTTTCCTGATGGGCCGTTCTGTCTTGGGAGGGGGGCTTGGGTAGGGCAACAGGAACAGAGGAGAGCCCCCAAAAGAGCTGGTTCAAGGGGTCATTCTGCCTCCGGGAGCCACACTGGGCAGAGTGAGATCTGCTTCAACCTCACAGCTCCCTCTAAGAATCTTCTGGCAGGACCTCAGGTCCTGCTGGCAATCCTCCGTCCTACTGGCCCAGCTGTTGGCTACCAGGTCAGTAGCAGGGGTCCTTGCCGCCTACACTTGTCTGTAGCCCACGCCCGAAAGTGCACCTCCTCTGGGAGGACCCCCCAACCTGTGTTGGCCCTCCGTTTTGTTAGTCCCTGCAATCAGCAAGCAGAGTGTTGGCCAGCGTGGCAGCCTGGGGCATCAGGTCTTCTAGGAGACTGAGTGCTGCCTAAGAACCTGTGTGTGGTCCCACGCAATCTCCTTTCCTTCCTGCCACTCTGGGCCTGCTTTTCCAGCAGCTGCTCTGATTCCTGACATGGAGGAGCAAAGGGTGAGTGCCTAGCTTTTAAACTCCAGGAAGAAGAGAGGTGGATGTGATGGGCAATTTGAGCTGGAGGATGGCTTCCCCTCACTTCTTCCCTGTCCCCAAAGTCCCTGGGGTCCAGGGAGGGTCTCCCTATTTTCTGACTCCAGGCTGTTTCTTGCCTGGAGTGTGTACCATGTTAATCCTTCCTCCGTGTTGCAGCCCAAGGACAGTTTCTAACTGAAAAGGCCGATTAGTCACCATGCTTGGTACACTCAGTGGCTCTGCATTATCTGCAGGATGAAGCTGAGCTCCAGAGCCCTCCTCTGCCCCCAGCTCCTGCTGCTTCTTATGGCTTCTGCCATGTCCTTGAGCTTGACAGCCTCCCCACCGCTTGTCCTTTACATGGGCTGTTAACACCACCTGGAAGTCCTTTTCTATCTCGTCTGCATGACAGGTACTATGCCTGCAGGTGTCTCTGCAAAGTCACCTCTTTTAAGAGTCCCATTATGCCCTCTTCTGGGCTGCCATCCTACCTTGTCCTTCCCATGGCTGGAGCTTTCATGAATGCTGCTTAACCTCATGTCAAATCCTCCCACTGGGCTCCACACCTAACTGTGAACTCCTCAACGGCAGAAAGGGCACTGATTTAGACTCATGCCTCCAGCACCCAGTGCAAGGCCTGGCACTAATTCCTGCTGAACCCTGAAGACTGAGTGGGGATTCAGTTCACACACTCTGGCTTCCCCCAGAACACCTGCAGAAGAGCCTTCCAGGACCTCCTCCAGCGCCTGGGGAACAAATGTTCCTTAGTCTGTGTACATGTGGGTGTGTGCGTCTGTTCTAAGGAAGGGTGGTAATACTTTACAAGGTTTGTAGGATGCTGGCCCCTACAAAACAGGCAGAACATTCTCTCCTCTGGGCAGATGGTTAAGTTGGACCTAGAGAAGACCTACACTTTTCTTTCTTAAGATTTAATTTTATCGGAAAGTCAGATATACAGAGAGGAGGAGAGACAGAGAGGAAGATCTTCCATCTGCTTATTCACTTCCCAAATGGCCATAACAGTCAGTGCTGAGCTGATCCAAAGCCAGGAACCTCAAGCTTCTTCCAGGTCTCCCACATGGATGCAGGGTCCAAGGACTTGGGCTGTCCTCAACTGTCTTCCCAGGCCACAAGCAGGAAGCTGGATGGAGAGCAAGACCACCGGGACACAAACCAGCACCCTATATGGGATCCTGCTGCGTTTAAGGCGAGGACTTTAGCAGCTAGGCTCGCACCGAGCCCAAGGACCTACATTCTTACAACATGTCACTGAAGCAGCAGATCAGGAACTTTCTGCACCTGCCTGTTGCAGGTTCCAGTTCTTCAGCCAGCTCACCGCCCGGCCCTTTCCTGCAGCTGTTTTAAATGCTGAGCAGGAGTCACGGCTGAGCAGAGGAGTGCTGGGTGTGTTGGGATTTCTCCCATCGACACTAAGGGCTCTCCTCCCACCCTGGGCCACCTGGGGGTGCCTGTCCAAGCCAGTCCTCTCTGGCCCCTGTCCAGCCCCAAAACACTGTGGAGGTCTCCACACCACTGAAGTGCCATGAGACCCCAACGCCCCCTCTGCAGATGGGTAATTGCTGTGTGGTCAGACCAGAGGAATTAGGCCCTTGAGGAATTTCATACTGATTGTGCAAATGAAAATATTGGCTTGCCTTTTGAAGTCGAAGCAGCTGTGTCAGCAGGGCAGGTCTTGGGACAGCAGGAAAAATAAAAACGATGTATGTGCAGCCAACGGCAGCAGCAATCAAGTGACAGCCAGGATGATGACGTCACCATGGCCTCCACTGACTGATCACCTCCCACGGAGACTGTTGTCCCTTCCTGGATCTCTGTTGGCTTGCTGTTAGCTCCCCCACCCATTCTGCCCACCTCCAGGGGATGTACATCCTTTCAGAGAACCAGGCAGAGAGGAGTCATATGTGTAGGGTGGAGAGACTCAGTCTAGAGTCAGTGGCATCAGGCCCTGTCACCTGGGCCATGAGCACACCTCCTGCTGCACCTGCTCAGCCTCCCCAGCCCAGCTTGAAGCCTGTGCCAACTCCGCCCACACCTGGCATGCAGGCCCCAACTGCCCTGTCCCTTCCTTTTACCAGTAGCTCCCCACTGGATATCATCAATACCTCTTTGTCCCCGTCTCCTACATCAGCTTGAAATTGCTCCAAGCTCTTTAACCCTTTAGAATGGTTAGACAGGTGATTCCCTGGGACTTGCAAGTGCATTTTGTTCCTTTCTCCCATGCACAAAGTATATTTAAATCAGGAGATTCAGGGGTCACTAAGTGGGTACAGAGCTTCCCAGCAGAAGGAGCAGGAGCAGGGAGAGGTTGTTGGATCAAGTGCAGGACAGAACTATAGCCCCCAGCACAAAGCCCCTGCACTGGGAGACCGTGCTGTCCTTTCTCACTGCCCTGGCTACAGCACCAGACTCTGGGCCTCTGGCTTCTCTCAGGTTCAGGTGTGCCCGAACCTGCAAGCCCAGCAACAGGAGAGACCGCACTTCAACGCCTCTTCTAGAGACCCCTGGGCTCCAAGCCCGGCCCAGCAGTCCCAGCTAGCGGCCTCCCTGCAGGCCCAGGGCTGCTGTCATCCTGTGGGTGGCTCCGGATTTATGAGCATTTCCTGGCACGACTTGAAGGACAGAGAGGAACGCTGGGATCTCTAAGGGTGGTCTTTGGGTGGAGAAACAACGTGTTCAAAGACAGGAAGGGCAGAAAATCCAGTGAGTCAGGCCTCCCGATGCCCGCCCAGGGAAGCACGGGGAGCTCAGCCAGCCGCACCCAGGACCCACGCAGGATGTGGCCGTCCCCACACAGAGCAATGAGCAGCTGTGCTGGAGGCTGAGTCTGTGGTTCTTCAGTTGCGCCCGAGGCTCTGGAGAGGGGGAGGCAAGGTGGGCATAGCTGCTGCATCTTCAGTCTGACCTCCCAGCCCTGTCCTCTGTCTCCCGCCCTGCCTCCCTCTTTCCCAGGAAGGCCCCGCTGCCCCAACAGCCCTCCACTCAGACACCCGCTGTCTTCCTCCCTTAGGGGAGCCAAAGCTCTGAGCCCAGTGGGCCCTTCAGACTTGCCTCGCCACACCCTCTCCATAGCCTCTCAGCTTGTGCTATAAACTCCCCAATTCCATCTCCTGCTCTACCCTGTGCTGAGATGGCAAGAGATGGGCAGGCTGGACAGGAAGGATGCTATAGTGTCTCTCACCTCCACCCACCCCACTATGTCCTTGGCAGTACCCCCAGACCCACAACCAGCAGCCAGGCTCTTCTGTGAAGTCCATAGCTCAGGCCACATGCAAGTCCCTGCTTACTCCACTTCCTTTCATTTCCCTTCCCTTCTCCTATAGGTACAGAAGCAGAGAAGCCTCCATTACTGCTACACCTCACTGATGCACCATCCCATGCACACCTTCGTAAACAGTCTGATCATTCAACACTCATCCATCACTCTTTCCGTTGGAGTCACTTCACTGAAACTCCACTGGCAGTGAGCCGTCAGCTTTCTCCGGGTCTCTTACCCAACACAGATCTTGACTGCCAGCTCCCCCTTGCTCATTGCTCTCCACTGTTTGAGCTCCCTGCCTTGCTCCTCAAACCCATCAGGCTTGCTTCTACCCCAGAGCCACTGCACTTTGTATTCCCACTGCCTGCTCTCTCAGACGCCTGCATGGCCCCCCTCCTCACCTCTTGTCAACTGTCGCTTCTCATCCTGACCCTTCCTGAACATTGTCAAGCATAAAATGTCAAATTGTGCACATTCCCCCCCGACACACACACATACACACTCCTTTGCCTTGTTTTCCCCGTAGCAGCTCTCTCTGCACAACAGTTGTTTATGTCGGCTTGGTGCCAGCTTTCCCCGCTGCAATAAGGGCAGGGATCTCTAGGTGTTACATTCACTGCTGCAGCTCCAGGGCCTGGAACAGAAGCTGATACAAAAGAACTCCACCGAGACTCATTGTTTTTGTGTGTGTGTGTGTGTGTGTGTGTGTGTGTGTGTGTGTGTGTGTGTGTGTGTGTTTTCACTGAAAGTGGGACTTGCCCTTTCCCTGCTAGGTAAGCCAACACTGTGCCCAGGGCTGCCTAGTGAGGAGTCAGGCAGTAGACATGGAGTTGGGCCCCGCTCCAGGAAAACCCCATGTTTATTTGGATGCCTGCTGCCCAGGAGCCCGGGGCCTGGAGACAGGATTCTGCACCGGAAGCCTGGAAATCTCAGAGTGCTGGACAGGAAGCTGGGGAGCAGTCGGCAGTGCTTTGGTGGCTGTCGATCGGATGAGGAAAATAAATAAATAAATTTCAGCTGGAGCCTAGCAGGCTCTGAATTCTGCGGAGCTCTCTCCCGGGAGGAGGCAGCCTGTGTGGTGACTGCTGGCGCCCCAGCCCTCGGGTGCCGACAGATCCATCTCGGGGGGTCTCTTCTCTGCTCAACTGTGTGCTGGGTCCTGGTGAGGGGCCACCCAGGATAAGGGTCTCTGGCTGGGCAGCTCATCATGCAGCTTCTCTGCCCTCCATTCCTTCCACACATGCCACTCCAGCATCCACTCTGCAAGTGGCAAGCGCTGTGCTGCGTGGGGGAGTGACTGAGCCCCAGATAGCATTAGCTGCCCTGGGAGCATTTAGCTCCCAAGTGGGAAGGACCTGCATTGAGCAGTAGGAAAACCCCCACATGTCATTGCTCTGGCAGTGTCCCATGCTTTGGGGGACCTGGCCAGGCACCTTTCTTGTCCCTAGTTCAGGTGAACCCTTCTGATGGAAGGAACCTCTATAGCAAAGGGGGTGGTGTGAACAGGCAGGGGGAATGCTGCAGGCCTCTAGGCAGAGGCGAGGTTCCTGGGGCTGGGAACAAGGCTCTGCCAGGTTGGGCCCAGAGTGGAACACAACAGGGAGGCTGTGTAGGGGCATGGTGACCTGGCAAAAGTGGCCTTTCCCCTTGCCTCTGCATCAGCTGTGATGGCGCCCCATGGCTAAGACCCTGACATCCCTCCTCTGTCCCAGCTCACCACTCATCCAGGTCCCAAAGACATGCCTCCACATGTCCGTTTATGTCTGTACCTCCTACAAACAGCATGGCTTGCAAACTTGGGCACAGGGAAGCCAGAAAGAACCCAAGACTTCCCAGCCGGGCTAGTCCCAGCCAATGTTGCCATTTGGGGAATAAACCAGCAGATGAAAAATCATTCTCTCTTTTTCACTTTCTCTGTCTCTCCCTCCCCACCTTTTTCTTTCTTTGTCACTCTGCTTTCAAGTAAAATTTTTTTTAAAGTCAGTAAATGGTCTATTACATGATGGGGAATAAGAGAAGGAGGAAAAGGATACTTGACAGATACTTACTCCCAAACCTAATGAGCAACCACCTTGCTTATGCCTAACTGATCACATAGTTCAAGCTGGCATTTGCAACTACCTTCTTCTACCCATTTCCTTCTACCATTCCCTTGGTTTCCAGCATGTTCCTCAGTGAGTCATGCTGCTCCTTCTCTCTGTGTAAGGATTTATTTATTTGAAAGGCAAAGTTAGAGAGAGAGCGCTTCTGACTGTTGATTTACTCCATAAATGCCCAGGACACACAAAACTGGGCCAGGCTGAAGTGGGAAGTCAAGAGCTTCATCAGGTCTCCCACGGGGGTACAGGGACCCAAGCACTTGGGCCAGGTTTCCACTGCTTAACAGGGAGCTGGATCAGAAGTAGAGCAATCAGGACATGAATCAGTACCTGTATAGGATGCCTGTATTGCAGGCAGCAACTTAACCTACAACACCATGATGTCTGCCCCTGGTCATAGCTGCTAACTTGATAGGTGACCCAAACCTTGATCCTTGAAGACTTTGTGCTCTCAGGGTCCTGCTGGCTTGGGGCCAGGCTTTTCCATTGGCCTTGATCATAGGGCAGAGTACCACAAAGAGCCTCTTAAGCATCTCCAGCCTTCCATACTCGTCCTCCTGTCTGTTGAAGAGCAGCACTCCAGCCTGTCCTGCTGCTAGCCTCACAGTAACTATTCCGTGTGTTGACTCAAGGTATGAGGGGTCCTCCAGGACCTCCTTGTCGCCACTCAATGTTAGTATTGTGCTAAGACTTTGAGGAGTCTCTAGTGACCCCACCAGCAGGAAGGTTCTGAGAGAAGGGTTTTGTGGCTTTCTTTCTCCAGTGCCTATAACAGTGCCCACCTGAGAGATGCGGATTCAGTGGCCTGGGCACTTGCTGTGGTTCCTGGAAGTCAGGCTTAGCCCAAGGGTCCTGGCTCCCACTCTCCTTCCTTCTGGTGCCTTCCCTTCACACTGCCAGTGCTGGGCCAGACCTCAGGGTTCCTGTATCATCCCCGCCAGCACTGCATCCTAAGCTGTTCTGCAACCATAAACCTGCTCTTACCCTTTCCCCACTGCTGACGCCTGCCTTGTACCATCCCAGGCCTGAAATGGAAGCCATGTTTAACTTCTGGACCCATATTCAGCAGCCGCTTGGGGCCACTGCTGTTGGAGCTGCTCCAGGGCTTGGTGGCCATGCCTCCATCCAGCCATTCAGAGGCAGGGAGGTGGCTCTGGTCCCTGCCCTTTGTTTGTTATTCCATGTCTGAGACTCATCATAAACATCATCTTAGTACAGGCTGCCATGGCGACATGCATGAAAGGTTTGTTATTCCAAGGTGGCTGGGAGCAGAAAGCTTCGGAGTCTGGAAGTCTGAGCAGTACCCAGGCTGGGAATTCAAGGCAATGGGGAGGGGAAGGACACAGAAGTTGGGGCCTTCCCTCAGTGGTACAGCCTATGTGCTGGCCACACCAGCTGCAACATTACCTTCCTGCCTCCATGCAGGTGGACATCATGCCCAAGTCATCCACCATCTCAGATCCCCACAGAGAAGCAATTTGAAGTGGATGTCTGCTGCCTGGATGAACTGGTGTGGCTGTCTTGTTAGTCAGAAGCATCCAGAACACTTGGGAAGAAGTGTATGTGGAATTGAAGTCATGGTGACAGGAGCTGGCTACAGCCAAACAGCATTGCACACACAGCTCTGGTCTTTACCAGCCATGTGGCCTTGGGCCTATCCCTCCCCTTGCTGTTCTGTGAATATAGACATTTTCCCTGCTGGCTGGGTTCCAGAAAGAGCAGGAGGAAGCCCCAGTTGACAGTGGTTAACTAGGGCAACAGGTTTCAGAGCAGAACTGAATACCCCCTCCACCTCTCTCTACAGTGTCACCTTGGCACGGTACTTCATACCACTATCCTGCAGCTTTTTTAACTCCCCTAAGTGCAGTTATTCACATCCTTGCCTCAAAGTTTCTATAAAAGTTAAAGACACCACTAGGAGCTTAGAATGTTCTGCCACATAGTGAGTGCTCAATGAACAATGTTCCAAGAAACAGACGGAGGAAGACTGCTTTATAAATCTCAAAGAATGGCTCCCAAGCCAGGAGTGTGACTGGTTTGGGATCAGCAAGCATTCTTGCTGTTGTTGCTGCTGCTGCTGCCGCTGCTGCCAAGGTTCAGTGCAGCGGTCAGAACAGCGAGAGTTCTAAGAGCAAGAAAAGGACCTGACAGTAACATTCTCAAGACAACGTCCACCCCAACTAGGTCTGCTGTTTGCCACCATTCCAGAACAAGCATGGGTGTGAATGCAGGTGGCCATCCATGAATCCAGCCTCGGCCTTGAGGTCCAAAGGCAAAGGGTAGCCAGGAGAGCTGAGGTTGAGCTAGCTCGGCCCCCAGCTCACAGCATAATCATGCACAAGCCCCATACCACCTGCTCCCAGCCCTGTATCTTCTCTTTTATGTGATGAGTGGTCCTCCAACTCGGCTCTGGGTATCTGTGGGTTCTGCACAGAGGCCTTGGGAGTTCCTGCCCAGCAAGGGGGTTGAGCCTACATGACTTCAGGCTCCAACCTGCTTCCCTGACGTCAGCTGGGGAGTTTCCATTTTTACTGCTCCACAATTTGAGTTCCAAGCAAGGTTCCTTTGGACAACAATAACAAAACACAGCAAAAAGATTCCATGGCTAAAAAAGGTTTGAAAACCGCCTATGTCCGTGACTTCTCAGAGCCCTCCCAGGGGCTCCTCGGAAGCATGGATCTGCTCTCCTATGGGCCACATTTACAGAATAGTTACCCCACATTTCTTACCTGCCAAGACTGGAACACAGTCACTCCCCAGAGCGCCTCCTGGCTTCCTGGGGATCACACAACAGCAGAAGCCACTCCAGGAATCACACTAGTTCCCAGGGAGCCAGATCTGTGGGTGCCCCAAGATCAATGAAATCACCATGGGTCAGGAGGTGGTGCCTTCACCCAGCTGACTCTGAGAAGCAAGGAAGGAGGCCAGGTGTACGCTGCCATAGGTGTGGTCATGGGAAGTTTGTCCTGGGCCCCCTAGCAGGGGTGTGGGGATGGAGAGGGGATCAGCTCGATATGGACAGTTTCATCCCAGGCATGTGCTAGGCAGGAGGAAGTGCCTGTTGCCTTAGCAATGTCCACAGCAACAGGGCCTTGCCTCCTGTGTCCCATTCCCAGCCATAGTGCTGCCATGGACACCCTGCACCAGATGGTTGCAGATCAGATTTCAGTGGAAAGGCCTGGGGAAGGCAGGAAAGTAGGGCCGGCAAGGGGGTGTGACCCCATCTCCAGCCAGCTGGGGAAGGGGAGCAGCCTGGGTGTTGTCTCCAGCACAGCCCAGCTCTCCTGCCAGCCTTAACAAATGTAGGAAGTGATCCCGGAGTGCATGCTTGGCCGTGTTGCTTGTGTTGGTGTTTTTGGTCTAGGCTGAGTGTGTCAATTGCCTGAGCTTTTGTGGTTCAAAGTGTGTGTTTCTTGACCCTAGTGGTTGCAGTGGTGTGCCTCGAAACACACAAATACACATACATGCTGTGAAGTTCCAGACATGACTCCTCAGGGCTTTTGAGGCATCCCTGGAGAGCCAAATGAGCAGGGCAGGTGTCATAGCAACAAAGAAAGGATGAAGCGACACTGTGCTGTGTATTCAGAGACAAAGGCACAATTTCTGTTTTCCAGAAGCACCTAGCCAACCGAGGGAGGCTGGTCGCTAAACAGCAAAAATAGCAGAATGTCCTTCCCATGGTGGGAAGAAGCACAGGGTGTCACTTGCCTGTTGTTGTGTTTCAACAACAGTAGCCTTCACTGCTGTTGCCCCTGGGTCTGTTTGAAGGAATGCTCTGCTGATCTTGGCGGGGCTTGTAACATGGCTGGGAGCCAGTTGGCTGGGGATTGGTCTAGGAAGGCCTTAGCTCGGAGAGTCAGCCTTGCATGTCAGCATCCTCCAGCAGGCTAACCTGTCCTTGGGGTCCTGATGGAAGTGCATGGGGCATCAGCAACAGCAGCAGCACTCAAGTGCTTTCCAGACCTTTGTTTGCAATGATCAAGTATATTCCATGCTGAAGCAAATCCAGAGTCACAGTCACTGGGAGCTACAAAGTTCATGGCCAACAACATGAATAGAAGGGATGGATAAACTGGGCGGGGGCTGAGGTAGGGAGGCATTCCATCTAACAGCCAGGTGGGAGTCTAGGAAGTTTCACAGGAGATATCCATGAAAGGCCTGGCTGGCCTGATTTGAGTTTGCAAGAAGAAGATGGAGAAGGCAAAGGGTTTTCCATGTGGGGGAACAGCGTGTGGAGGGGAGGATGTGCTGGGAGCAGAAGACGCTGTGCTGGTTGAGCTGGAGTATTTGGAGGTGTCAGAACCTCATGAGAAAAGAGCTTGCTTACCACAACAGGGTCTAGAGCGTAGTCAGGTTCTACTGATGAACTCACCTTTCAACCTGTGGACAGCAGGACTCCAACAAAGTGTGGAAAAAAAAAAGAAAAGAAAGAAAAGGTGGGGAATTTGTATTTTTAAAAGAGGACTGTGGGGGCTGGCACCATGGTGTAATGAGTTTAAGCCAGTGCTCTGACACCCCTATCCCATATGCACCGGTTCTAGTCATGACTGTTCCACTTCTGATCCAGCTCCCCTGCTAATGTCCCCAAGAAAGCAGCAAACAGCCTAAGCACTTGGGTTCCAGGACTCACGTGGGAGACCCGAAAGAACTTGCTGACGTCAGCCTGGTCCAGTCCTGGCCATTGCAGCTATTTGAAGCATGAACCAACAGATGGAAAGTCTCTCTTCTCTCTCTTTCAAATAAACTATATTATATATATATATATATATATATACTTTAGCCATGGCAAAAACAAATGGGCTAGCTAAGAAGGGTGGGCTGCAGGGAGATGGGAGGGACTATTGGCAGTGGTCCCAGTGAGAGATGAATGGATGCGAGCCAAGAGGCTAGCACTTGTGCAAGGTACTATGCAAGACAAATGAACAGTCTGAGAACTGAAGGCCTGAGCTGTGGCTGGGGACACAGCAGGCACAGATGACCTTAAGCCACCTCCCGACACTTTACACCATGGTGACAGGTCTTTCTTTGGGGCTAAATAATGCCAATTCTGAGCATCTCCCCCTTCCTTGTGAGTCAGAGGAATCTGTAACACTTCTCAGAGAAAGCTGAGTCTGCTTGCAGCTGAGTGTTAAGCCAGGCCCTTCCCTACTTGGGGCTTAATTTCTGCAGTTAGCACTGGGCTGGATTCTCTCCCAGGGCCCTCATACCTTGGGCAGGTGCCAAATACTGCTGACTGCAGGGCTGGCAGGGCATGGCTGGGTCTCCAGAACCAGGTAAGGCAGCCAGGGGCAGCATGGATACCTAGCCCTTCCAGGCCTTGCCCTGGAAAAGGAGGCTTCCAGATGCTGCCTTGGGACTAGGCCCCGACATCCCACTGGGCCTTTTGTTTCTGTTTCTGTCTGGGTTGCTCTGTTTGGAATACTCCTGAGTACAAAGTGAATCCATGTTCATATTAGGCTTTTTCTTTTCTAAGATGCATTTATTTGAAAGAGTTACAGAAAGAGAATGAGAGAGAGTTCAATCTTCCATCCATTGATTCACTCCCCTCAAGTGGTCAACACAGCCGAAACTGTACCAGGCTAAAGCCAGGGGTCTGGAATTCCATTTGGATCTCTCACTTGAGTCCTGAGACCCAGGTGCCTGGGCTGTTGTCTGCTGTTTCCCCAGACACAGTAGTAGGGAAGTGGAACAGCTGGAACTCAAAGTAGTACCCACATGGAGTGCCAGTGTCCCCAGCAGTTGCTTAACTGTATTACAGCGCCAACCCCTCTAGGATACTTGTAAGCACTATAATTAAACAACCCCTGCCTCTCCCCACCACTCCCAACCCCATTGTCATGCTGCCATGTCACTAGTAAGGCAGTGAGACTCAGAGAAGAAGTGGGAACCTGCAGAGGCAGAGGGCTGTGGTGGCAGCAGGCTGGCCGGGCATCAGGCATGGGGATTTGGGAGCACCCCACCCAGGTCCCATGCTCCTTCTGGCGTTTGGATCTGTTGTCCTGAGGGCTGCAGAGTGGAAAGCCAGGCTCAGAGGCCAGCCAGGATTTCTGAACACCACCCTCACCACTATCTGTCTCCTCCGTGCAGGTGCTGTTTGCTCTGAACCAGACCCTGCTGCAGCACGAGAGTGTGCGGGCCGGGAGCCTGCAGGCGCCTTACACCACCGAGGACCTCATCAAGCATTACAACTGTGGAGACCTCAATGCTGTCATCTTCAACCATGACACGTCCCAGGTGAGACCCCTCCTCTGGCCCCCAGGATGCCGCTGGCATGGTTAGCAAATGCCTACATGGGCCAGGCCTAAGCTGCCTCTTCAGCCAAGGTGAGCAGGGCCTGTCCTTATCTGCCCCTGCAGAAGAGGCTAACTGAGAGCCTTGCCCAGAGCCACTCATCTTCTAGGCTGTTGTCATCAGCTTATCAAGAGCAACAGTGAGAGCCAGGTCTGTGTGGCGCTGGTGCCTGGGACTCTGGAAGTGTAAACTGTGGAATCAGGGCAGGCTCTGCGAGGTTCCAGTTCTGCATCTGAAGTGTGCAATGCCCAGAAAGCCCAGAGCTTACAGCTTGGATTTAAATTCAACCCTGGTGTTCTGCTTGGATTCAAGCTCTGGAGGAAAGATGACCATGCTGGCCTGACCATGAGCAGGATGGCTCAGCCCTGCTCAGAGTCCACCATGCCTCTCCAGGGCAGACTCTAAGACACTTGGTCTAGCCTTCAAGGCCCTCCAGGTTGGCTTCATTGCCCCAAAGCACTGACTTGATTCCAGGACCCCTGATACTATCTAAAAGGACTCTTTTAGATAACATTGCCTTTGTCCATGCTCTTCACCCCCAGAACCCTTCCAGTTGGCCATGGTTGGGCCAGTCCTGCCTTCTCCAAGAAACTTTGCTGGTGCCCCAGATTAAGATGTTCCTCCAGGCTTCCCAAGGCCCCCATGTCACCTCTACTGAGGTGGTTGGCCATGCATTTGTGGAATGCAGCAGAGTAGGCCACTTCTTGGCTCAGAAAACTCCAGGGCTCCCCATCTTTCTCAAGTTAAAAGCCCACCTACCCTATGCTCCACCCCCACTGCCCAGCCCATCTCTGCTTGCCTCTCTTACATATTTAGCTACAGGTTCCTGGTCTCTTGGCCCTGCCAGAAACATTGTTCCCCAGGCATCACCATGGCTTCCTTTCCTTTGCCTGTGGAGGATTACAGCCTGAACACCCCATCCCTGCACTCTCAGTTCCCCTCTCTGTGGTCCCAACATCATCTCCTAACACACCATGCACCTGCTGCAGGTGTTACTATTCTACCTTTTCTCACTGGAATGTGAACCCCCCAGAGGCAAGAATATGTTTGGCTTTATTCACCAATGTATTGACTGGCTGGAGCAGACCCCAGCCTAGAGTATTAGCTTGAATGAATGAAGTAGTTTACAAATGTCAGACACGGAGCCATGAAAAGGGGCATCTCCAGGGAGAGCTGTCCTAGTGGAGGGCTCCACAGCCTCCATAGGAAAGACAGAAGATTCTACAAGAAACTGCAGCCAAGTGTAGCCCTGGCTGTGGGTAGGCTGGGAAGAGAGAATGAAGAAGAGGAGCCCATGACAAGAATGCCTTGTGTGTGTGGGCTTGGAGGAGGGGCTGGTACCAGGAAACAGACAGAAGGAATGATGCCTGCAAGAACCTGAGTTGGCCACAGATAAGAGCAGGAAGAATGTCCCAGAGAAGAAGTTCTTGTGCAATGAGCCAAGGTCCATAGATAGCAGGAAGAGGGGTCAGGGCTGGAGACACTCACCAGACCATGGTCCTCATAGGCAAGGGTGTGCCACTCGGCTCCTGCTCCCCAGCTCTGGCCAACACACAGTATGTGCAGTGAGCTACTGTCAAGTACAGGTGTGCTGTGCATTTGGTGGGTTGTGAGGTCAAAAGAGAAAACAGCAAGGCTGGTATTGTGGCATGGGAGTTAAGCCGCTGGTTGAACACCCACATCCCATGTAAGAGTGTGTATTTCAGTTCCAGCTACTTTGCTTCTGACCCTGTTCCCTGCTAATGCACCTGGGAAGTAGCAGGTGATGACTTAAGTACTTGAGTTTCTGCCACCCACGTGGAAACCTGGATAGAACTCACAGCTCCTGGCTTGGGGCTTGGGTCTGCTGTTGTGGCCATGTGGGGAGTGAATTAGTAGATACAAAATATCTCTCTCTCTCTCTCTCTCTCTCTCTCTCTTTCTCTCTCTCTTTCTCCCTCTGTCTGTCTTTTAAATCAGTCTTTTTTGAAAAGAGAAGAAACAGAACCATCCCCCAGGAGATGCAGGCTTGTTAGGAGCTCTGACTCAAGGGAGGAGAAGGAAGGCTTACACTGTGAGCTTGTGGGAGTTGCCTGGGTCACCCACTTTGTAGCAAGGCCTGTGTGGTCACCTGAGAGGCTGTTAGACAGAAGAGGTCCCTGGCTGGGCTGTGGCTGCCCCTCAGCCAGGAAAGGAAGGGGTAGGTGACCTCTGGGATGGCAGGCTCAGCGTCTGAGCCCTGTCCAGAGGCAATGGCTTGTCTGTGGCACACAGAGGCTGTGTCAGGCAAGTGGGTGGGTGGGTCAGCAGTCAGAGCCCACACTGGAAGAGGGACAGAGGGTAGAAGGATTGGTCTGCCCAGATGGAACAGCACCCCAGGCTGCACACAAAGGGGACACAGTCATAACCTTGCCCCTAGAAGACGGGCTAGGCAATCCTCAAATGTAGAGAAAACTTGGAGTGAAAGTAGCTAAGCTGAGGCCACTAGGACCCAGCCAAGATGGGGCTGCACCCACAGCTCAAGGCCTCAAACTTCACAGAAACTACAGAGCTACAGTGAGGGAAAAGGGGACAGGTTTGAGAGTCCCTCAGGTGGGGAGGAAGGATGGAGCAGACAGCACAGCAGGCTGTAGGAGCAGGGTGAGGGGATGGGAGGTAGGAGCTCTTGGAGGAGCAAACTGCAGGCAGAGGTCAGTTCACACAGGACAAGGATGCCTGATGAGGACTGACAGATCTAGGTATCACAACAGGAGTGGCATGGGAGATGATGAGGTGCTCCTGGAGACTGGGGGGCAGGTGCACAGATCAGGCTGATCACACTGGGGGCACAGGGTGTGTTGCCACTTCCCTGGTCCTACCTCCAGAAATGGCTACAGGGCCGGCACTGTGCCCTGGTGGATTATGCAAGTCAAGGAACCTACACCCAAGTCCACCTCTCAGCCCCAACCCCATGCTGCTCACCCAGGGCCCTGGAGGCCTTGTAAGTCTTCTTGAAAATGTGATTGTGCATCCTGCACTTAAACATGTCATTGGAGATTTAAGGCCCCCTGACGTTCCTAATGACATCATTAATTTGCGTCCACCCAGCCCTGGCCCAAACCCAGGCCTCTATCCTTGGCCAGGAGCCAAAGCCTATCAGCATGAGGTACGTGGAGAGACTGGGCAGCCAAGGGAACCTGTGCATCTGGCCCAGTGCCCACCTGGCTTGAAACTGAACTTTGTGGTGCTTGTCCCTGTTCATGTTCTTCAGCTCCTTGAGGAATGAATGGGAATTCATCTTTGCACAAGTACGCATCTGTGGCCAGCAAGCAAGGCAGGGATAGTGTGGGGGGGTGGTCCATAGCCCCCAGAGAGCCTTGGCAGAGGGAGAGGAGCAGAACGCTGCCTTTCCTTCGTGTCTGATCTCTGCCCCTTGCCTGAGGCCTCCTTTTGCTGACAGTAGAGAAGGTAGTGAAGCCAGCTCCATTCCCCAGGCTGGGTGCGTAAGAGCTGGTGTCAAGGCCTCCTTTGTACCATGAACTGTGGTAAGCACTTTGCAAAACACATTAGATCCCTACCACAACATATAGTACCCCTAAATTACCAGTTTGGAAACAATGTCTAAGAGGCCAAGTGACTTTCTAGTACACAGCAAATGGGGGATTTCAACCTAAGTCACCCTGGCTGTTTGACTTCAGCTGTCTGTGCAGGCCTTAATTGAGCATGATCAGGGCTGCTGCGTACAGCTACACAGGCTGTACACTATACAGGTTTAGGGACACTGGTCGTGTCATTGTCTTGTTCATCCCAAAACAGCAAACCAGGTCTTTCTGAAATAAAAGTGCCACACTACATGCATCTGTACCTCTCCTATCACTCCGGAGTTCCCACTGGCTCTGGGATAGCAGAGTGCAGAGGCTGGTGTCCCAGACTCCTCAAAGTCCCGCAGGATTCAGCCTCCACTGGCCCCCTCCCTTGTCTTCAGAAGGAGAGGTGATAGCTCAGCAGTGGCTCTAATGGGATGAATGGGTCTTTAGGGGCCTAAGGTCTATGGGAAGTCAATCTCTTCATGCCAGAGACTCCATCAATCTCATCCTCCATGAGGCTAGGGTCTTGGACTTTGCACCCAAGCAGGTGAAGTTGGAGAAATGGAAAAGGGCATGCCAAGTGGATGATGACAGCTTGGGGGCCAGCATGACTGTGATGGGTTGTGGGGAAAGCAGAAATATGTTCTGACTCCTTGCCTCTGTTCTCTCTGTAGTCCACACATGCTGGCAGGATGGGGCTGCAACATCTGACATGCCTTTGGGCAGAACACAAAGCCCAGGAGGGGAAGTTCTGGTCAGGAACAGCACAACATCATGTTCAAGTTCAAGATACCATCTGAGATTGCAAAGGTTCTGAACTTGAATCTGGGGTGCTCTCTGCCCAGTTCAGGGTGTGCAGGTGATGCTGTCATTGGACCATAAGGCTGCTGCATACAGAGAGTGGAGTGATGACGAGGGGCCCAGAGCTGAGGAAGTCAGCCACTTCCCAGACAGATTGCTGAACAAGCCATCCTGATCAGGGTGGAGTGAGGGGGGCTGGTTTGGGGACGGGCAGGTAAAACTGTGCTTATATCCTGGGCAGTGGTGGAGCCAGGGATGGGGAGAAACAAGAATGGCTGTAGATGGTGACTTAGGCATTGGCAAAAACAAAGGTGGTGACTCCCTCTCTCATCTCTATGGGGGTGGGAATGGCCAGACGCAGCTGTGGTGGCACCCACCATCTCATTTAATCTCCACAGCACTGGCAGTCCTTTCTAATTGATGAGAAAGCCAGGGCTCAGGAAAGCTGAGCAACCTTCCCAGCACCACCTCACACTGGAACGGAGACAGAAATGCAGGTCATCCTGACCCTGCAGTGCACTCCTGTTTTGCCACAGCAGACCCCCTGGGTGCCCCTCCCCACCCTGAGGCCAAGGGAGGGCAGTTCAGGAGCTGAGCACTGCCCAAGCCTCCTGGAACCTTGGCAAATGCAAGCTGAGTGGGCAAGGCGGGCCATGTGGCGTGCTGCACAGTACCCTGGGAGGCTCACAACCTGCTCTTCCCACCCTGGATCCCTTTCACATAGCCCTGGAGATCCTCCAGGCTTCTGCTGTCAGCCTGATCTGGCAGTGCTCTCGCCTCAGAGATTCTTGGAAGTCATGAGAGACCCATCACCTACTGTTGGGGCTAGCATGGACCCACCCACCCAACCCGGCTCTGACTATGCCCCACCCAGCACTGAAGCAGCCTCTGTCTTACCTTTGCAGCTGCCCAATTTCATCAACACCACACTTCCGCCACATGAACAGGTGACCGCCCAGGAGATTGACAGCTACTTCCGCCAGGAGCTCATCCACAAGAGGAACGAGCGCATGGGGAAGCGGGTCATGGCACTTCTGCGGGAGAATGAAGACAAGATCTGCTTCTTTGCCTTCGGAGCAGGTTTGGACCAGCGTGGGGAAAAGCATGGGCAAGGGATCTGGGGAGGTTTGCTAGACTCAAAGCCTAGCCTCTTCCTCAAAGGGACAAGTCAAGGTCCTCCAGGGTGGGAGGAAAAGCCACCCAGCTCTCAGCAGCAGAGACCCAAAGCAGATCACCTACCTGCTCCTGACCAAGGCTCTCCATGGACAAGGGAAGGGTCCTGGTTATAATACCCCCTCATCTAGATGCCCAAACTGCTGTGGAACTCCCAGACTCGATTCAAGCTGAAGTTCCTTTTTGCTTAGGGACTACGACTCCTGGAAAAGAGGACCCCTCCAGACAAGACAGAACCTCCTTAGGGCCAGTTGGGAGATGAATGACCTCATGAATCTTATGTTTAGGGACCCTGTAAGGCTGCCTGCTCTACTCCCTCAATGGACTGCACTAATTCTAGTAAGAGGTTGATTTGCAATTATAAAAGCCAGGATGAGGAGACTTTAAGCTCAATGGGAACCCAAAAATTGATGATCTCCACCTCTCATCCAAGCCGCCAGAGAGGTTGGGTTTCAGTCCCTTATCAAGATCATGTAGTCATACTGGGACCCCAGAGGTGACACCAGCTCACCTGGGTCAGCATAACCTCATGTCCACCCACAACAGCCAGGGCCAAAGCCAGGAAGGCAGCATGGCCCAGCAGCAGCAGCCTCCACTCACAGCTTCAGAGCCTGGCCCAGGCCCTGCACCTGAGCTGGGCCCTTGGCCAAGGCTTGTTCCCGCTTTATAAATGGGCGGTGATTACAATAACTATTTGATGAATGGAAAATACCCACCTTGTACAACATTGTAAAGGTGGTTTAAATAATGGACTATGTGGAAGGAACTCAAAAGGCAGAACAGTTACAGGAAATTATTATAATAATGAATAATAGGTATCTGTATTGCAATGTGGAACCTTGCACTTGACACTCTGTTCTAGTGGATGGGCCCTCTTCTTACAAAGTCAGGGGCCAGAGCCACTCAGTCTCTCTCTCCCTGCTCATTTGCCTCTTTTCCCTCTTCTCCTTTTTCCCCCTTTCCTTCTCTGCAACTGTCTTTGTCGTCAACAGCCGGATCTACATTAGGACCAAATGTTCTATTTTTCTTTTAGAGACAGCTTTTGTTCAGTAGCTGATATCAATCAACACCAATGTCTTCTGTCACCTGCTGTTTGGGTTGTTCATGTCATCACCTGCTTTGTGAAAATTTTAGAACTGCTCGCAGTACCTGCTGTGGCACCCAGTTCTGCAGCCTTTGTCTTTCTCTCCCAGGGCCTGTCACCTGCACACTGTCCTCCAGGTCCTGTGAACAGGGCCTTTCCTTGAGAACATTCTGATTCATAGTGGGGCATGCCCGCTGTTGAAGCTCTCGCCTTCCCTACATTCCAATTCAATTCCAAATCCTTCAAGAGCGAGAGTCAGGGGTCTGTCTTCCTCCTGTGTAGCCCTCAGTGCAGTGAAGGGCAATGGGCGGGGCCCAGGAGCGGACACAGGTCACAGCTGCTGTATGCGAAGTGTTCTGTGTTCCTGTTCAAGCCTGTTCTGGCCTGGGGTGGCCTCTGGCAAGCCCTTTCCTGTCTTACACCCATCATTTCCTCATTGGAACAAGAAGAGCCAGCTCTGGCTTGACAGCTGCTTACATACAAGCTTCTGACAAGGGTGGGATTCTTGCAGGCCAGCCTAGAAAGCTTCCTGGGGGAGCCAGCAGGTACTGACCCTTGGCTGAGCTGCACAGAGAGGGCCAGGTCACTTCCAGCACTGCTCCCAGTTAGGGGCCTGGCAAGACTCAGGACAGCCTGGGTAGGTCCTACAAGGAGGTATACCCCAATTCCCTTACTCTCTCACTGTCCAACTGCCTCCCTCCAGCCTCCTTATCAAGTCCTGTACTGGACTAGGTACAGGAGAACCAACCAGCCCCCAGGTTATACCCCAGGCCTAGGAGGAGCCCCCACACTACACAGTCCGTGGGGGAGCCAGCACCCCTGCCCCAGGGCCCAGGATCAGAGTCACCCCTGGCCTGCAGGGGTCAGACACCAGCTCATCTGCTTTGTACCAGGAAGCAGGGGAGAGTCTAGAGACAAGAAAAACTCCAGGGCATGTGCTAGCTTCCCTAACCAGAAACCTGCTTTTCCCAAAGCTCCAAGTTCGTGCAGACATAAACGGCCCTGCAGGCAGCAGGCCAGCACACAGCCATCATGCCTGGCCTCAGGGTCTCCTAGCTCCAATATTCAGTCACCCCCTGGCCAGTGTTATTGACAGACCACCAGCAAGACTTCTCACCTGTTCATTCTGTTCATATGAACAGGACATGTCCCAGGCTAAGCATCCATCATCCCCAAGTATCCTCCTCGCCTCCAGACTACTCTGCCTTGCAGCCTAGGAGGGATGCAGGGCCTGTTCGTGCCCTGCCCTTGGCTGTAGAGCAGCAGGCAGCCCTTACTCATTGTTATGGTCTTGGAAGCATTTAGTGAGTTGAAAGAGTATAACTACAATTACCCAGCCCTATAACAAAATCTCTGAGGTTAGGTGTTTTCTAAAGAAAAAGGCTTATTTGGCTCATGGATCGTGGAGGCCAAAAGTCCTTCCCCAGCTGTGTCAGCTCATGACAGGTGGCATTGTGGTAGATGTGCATGTACAGGGTGAGATGGGCCAGGAGGCTGTAACAACTGCAATGCCCCAGTAACCCAAGGACCTCACCCTATTGAACCCCACCTCTCAAAGTCCCACTACCACCCAGTTTCTAGTACCTGAACTTTTGGGGGAAGTACCCAAGCTGCATGCATATGGTAGCAGTGGGTGAATGAAAGAATGAGTAGGTGAACGAAGGACTGGAGATATACCTGTCCTGGTCCCTGCCCAGGCCTGCAAATAGATTCAGATAGGAGAGCTGTAAAATCAGGATGCAGCAGGCTCTACCTCGACACTGTGGGTCCTCTCTGCCAAACCTGTGGACCCAGTGCCATGGGCAGCTCTGTCTCCTGGCTCAGCCATGCCTGCAACCAGTGGCCCACCCTGCATAGCAACTATCCTCCCAAACCAAGAATGCCACAGCTGACCAGAGCCTCCAAGCTCAAGCCTGCCTACCTTGTTTTAGCTGTGGGTGAACTGGAGACCCCAAGGATGGCAATAGTATGGACAAAACTGAATAATAGTGGGGATAGCCAGGGCCCAACCCCAGGCCTAAGCACTGGGACCCAAGGGCTCTGTCTATGCACAGGGCCTGGTACACAGTCAGTGTACTGGCACAGAACAAAGTCCCATGAAATCTGGGGGAGATGAGTCCCCTCCCAGCTCCCCACATTCTGATGGCCAGGCAACTCCCAAGTCCCAGAAGCCTGCAAGACTTCTGTGCAGGGAAACCCTCCTTCCTCCTCCCACTAAGTCAGGGTTCTTCCTGCAGGTTGTTCCTGGGCCTCCCCAGACTACCAGGCAATGAGGATTTTGGCTCTCAGCTGGACACCTGCTGTGCATCCCCTGCTGGGTCCTCAGAGAACACAGAGGACCCAAGGTGGGTGGGGGAGAGGCTCCATGCCTCCCGGAAGCTATCTAGCCACCCTTTCCTTCCCTAGGGTACTGGTCCACCTGCACCAAGGTGTGTCCAAGCCAGGCCTGAGTAAGTACCTGGAAAGATGCCCAGCCTTGCCAGATGTCTGAGCGCAGCTCTGCTGATTTGTCATTCTAGCACAGGCTCCATTCAAAGTCCAGCAGGAGGCCTAGGGCCAGCATAATCCCTCCAGTGCTCATTCAGACCTCAGCCATCCACCCTGGCTTCAGAGCACTATCCCAAAGACCCAGAAGGACAGACCAGGATTTTCAGTGTTGCCAGCAGTCTTGTCACTCCCTGTTCTGTTCCAAAGGAGCCACAGTGTGGAGGGCAAGAGCTGTGGAGCCTGGCTCCCTGGGTCTAATGGGCTATTCTACTGTTGAATGCAAAGAGACGCCAGGGAAGCTCTCCTAGGACCTCAGTCACTCGTCCATTAAATGGGGATATGTACCTGCCTCACTGGAGTATGCTGGATATGTTGGTTTTAGATCCTAGGGCTAGACTGTCGCCGACCAGCAGCGACACTAATGACGAGGCACACTTTTGAGGGTCAGGAAAAACAAGAACCGCAACCGGACCCCTTATTGCCAAAAGCGGCTGCATTTATACCTTCTCTCCACTGCCTTTTTCCCTGTTGGTCTTAGCTTTTCTCCCTGCTTTTCTAGCACTCTCTCCGCTGCTTTTATACCTGTAGGTCTTACAGCTTTTGTACCCCTCTCTGGTGCCCCGTTCTTCTGCCTATAGGTCTTATTGCTTTTCTCCCCATAGGCCTTTATACCCCTCTTTCTGCTGCTTTCCCTTCTCTCCACTGTTTTTCTCTCCATACGTCTTGGATTCTCTCTCCCTCTCTGCTGCCCCTTTCTTCTCCCTGGAGGTCTTACTGCTTTTATATCCCTCTCTACTTCCCTGTCCTTCATCCCGTCCATCTTATTGCTTTTTAGCGGCTGCTTTTATACTGCTTTCCACCAATCACTTCTCCCAGTGGGTCCACCCAGCGCTACCTGATAGGCCAGAAGCAATGACATAATCACAGCAAGGGCATCAGCCTATCCCTGTGACTTCCTGTTTACCTGCTGGTGAGATCAACCCCACCTCCTGACCCTGGGCCAGCCACCATCCTGTAAGGGCCTTTCCTATTCCTGGGAGCGGCTTCAGCACCCCACTCTCCACACTAGACTGTCTACCATATAGAGGGACACTGAAAATGAAGGACCCACTCAGTGGCAGCCAGCACTCCAGACCCTGACTACCTCATCTGTGAATTTTGTGGTCATACCACCCAGTGGGTTTTGTTAGAGTCATGTTGGAGTTAACAGCAAAATGAATAGGGGACAGATGGCTTCCTTGAGACCTTGCAGGCTAACCATTCATGCAAATGCTAGCTATGGGTCTGTGTCCTGGCCAGTCCACCCCACTGCCACCCCCGTGGCCCTCTGTTAGACTTTTGGGAGAGCTGGCAGAAGTCTATGTTTAGTGGAAACACCTGTCCTTCATGCCTATACTCGGCAGCACAACTCTTCCACCCCTCCCAGAAGCTCCTCAGCAGGTACAGGGCAGATGGGGTGCCTGGATGACATCTGGGGGCCCAGAATAGGATCTGCCTCCTTAGGAAGTGGTCACGGTCCATGTACAAATTCGGTTCTTCTAGAATGCACACAGGCTTCTGCCCTGAGGGCTGTGTTGGCCTGGGAGATCATGCGTTTGGACAAGTTAAGCCTCAATAGCCCTTTCCCCCAAAGTCTTCTAGTCTGAGGAAGTTGCAGGTGCCAGATTTCCTCCAATCTATAGGTAACAGAAAAGTAACTGCTACTGGCAATGTTTTTTAGCCAAGTTTATCCAAGTTATGGATTCATCTTACATTCTGAATACATCTCCTTTCTACTGCATTTGAAGTGAAAATTCCCTCTGTTTAAAACAGGTGGATTTCAGAGTCCCACCTAGAGAAATAAAGTCAGCAGCCTTGCTGTTTCCCACTCATTCTTTTACCTGGAGACTGGCCATTTGGGAGAGCTGGCAGCTGTGTGGGCAGAAGTCTGTGTTTAGTGGAAACACCTGTCCTTCGTGGCAGCACATGGTCGATGGCTTCTAACCAGCCCTCCACTCACCTTCAGAGGCGCAGCAGGGTGGGAATCATTAATTTGACAGGGGAGAACAGTTGACACCAATGTCAGGGAAGCCCCAGATCTGACCAGAACAGAAAGTCCATTAGATTTCACCTCATGGGCCAGCTGTGCTGGTTGCCAAGCACTACCTGGATCCTGTTACACACGGGATCTGTCCACCCTCTGGGGAGCAGAGTTGCTAACGCCCTGATGAAGAGCCATAGGGGGTCTAGCTGTCTCAAAACTCCCTTTAGGAGGTGAGGCTGGGTTGACCAATGAATGAGAAGGTCTAAGAACCTTCTAGAAAATAAATTCCAGGCCCTGTTGGGTAAACCTTGCAGGCAGAGGCCAGAGGAAGGAGTTTCATGCTAAGCAATAGGACTTGAAGGAGGCGAGACAGTGGAATCATTAGCAGATGAATCTGAGCACAGGTGGAGTCGAGGACACAAGGGCAGTAATGGAACAGCCTGATGTCCTGAAAAGCTCTTGCATCCTGAGACCGTCCACATCGTGTTCTAAGTCTAACCCTCACAGTTCAGCTGGCTGAATAGCCCTTGGACTGATTGGCACTGAAGGGAAGCAGGGGCAGTCCAAGTGGGCTTCCTGGAGAAAGTCAGAAGCAGTTAAGCTTCTGCTGGACCTAAGCTAGTTCCAACTGTGTTTCACTGCCTCTCATCATCCCAAGGTCTTCAGAACCAGACTCACCCACCTGCTGCCTGAAGCCCTGCTCCTCCACATGGCAACCTCAGGAATGGCTCTCCCCTGAGCCTCACATGGGGCGAGTGTAGCCCCAGCAGTGAGAGGAATATACACCCAGCCACTCTCCTCCTCCAAGCCAGCACCCATGGCCTGCCACATCTCCAAATGCAGCAAGAGGCCGCAGCAGCCAGAAGTGTTGCAGAATTGCCCATGGCATTTCACAGGCCCCTGCCAACCCCTCCACGTGGACGTCTGGCAGCCGGCCTTCCTGCCATGGGCTGCGATCCCTGTCCAGGATTTCTGTTCCCCGTCCAGAGCAGCCAGCCAGAGGCACAGCCCAACCTGGCTTGTCTCCCACTGTGTGTCTCCAGGTCAGAGAGAGGACAGAGTGCCAGGGACCCAGCTGCATCTCTAGGGCGGCTGTCTCCATGTGCGAGGACCCAGGAATCTCAGCTGCGGCTGAGCATCCTGGCTGGAGGATGTGTTGAAAAGAACAGGAGTGAGGGAGCCAGACTGCGTGAGTTGGGAACCCAGCCCTTCTCCCCAGAGAGTACCCATGGGTGGTCAGTCCATCAGCCTGCACTTGTAGGACCCAGCACCCTGGGATGTGAGCTCTGCTGTTGCCACCATTATTGCAGAGACCCTGAGAGCCTATGTTCCCTCAAGGACAGGCCTCCCAAATGAAGACAGCATTGGGCCCCCAGGGCTGAGGGGACCAAGCTGGGATGCTACAGAGAAGTCCCAGGAGCCAGGTTCAGCTCCAAGGGATGGTGAGGCTCAGGAGAGAGGAGCCCCTGTCCCTGCAGCTGGGCAAGAGGACACAGGTCAGATCCTCCCGTAAGGTTCCCTGGGGCCTGGGGTGCTGTGGTTCTAGGAAAGGAGCCCCTGGAGGTGGCAGAGGGTAACCACCATGACCATGGTGCCCCCCAGGCTGAGCACTGCCTCATGCAGCCCATCCTGGCTTCACAGGGCCCATCGCACTATTACTGCCTGGGTCTGCAGTGGTCTCGGAGGAGGGAAGGAGGACGACTAGGACATCTTGGTGTTCCAGAGGTTGGCACCAGCTAGACCAGCAACAGGTCCCAGGAAAGATTGTAGACCAAGTCTACAGGCATCCACCTGCTCCCTAGAACAGGGGAGGCTCACATGAGGGCCTTCCTGGCTGCTAAATAAAATGTTAATTAAGCCACAACCTGATCCAAAGGAAATGAAAGACTCAGATCCCAGATCCCTTGGGTTTGAGAAGGACCCAAAAAGTTACCAAGGGAAAAACTTCAGCCTGGATAGTACCAAAGCCTCAGAGGGGATCCTGCCCACTGCGGGAGCCTCCACCTCAACAGCTGTCCCCTAGAATGCCCTTGGTACAGACAAGGACCCTTGTCATGCCCAGGCTTGGGCGCCTCTGACCCTCTCTGCCCACATGACTCTGGTAGAGTTTTACAGCTGCAGTTGGCAGGATTGCTGCAAGCAGATGAACCTACACGCAGCCTAGCCACTCCTATATGCGGGAGGGATGGTTGGCCAAGCTGCCCATCCCGGAACTTGTGTCCCCCGAACAGGGCTGAAGGCAGGCAGGAGCTGGTCAGCTGCAGCCATCCCCTGCAGCCTGCAGAGCACCTCAGGCTCTACCACGCTTCACAGGCACTCACCCAGCCTCTGCCAACACCCCCTTTCACTCCATATCCCTAATACCCAGAACTTCCAGCAGTGTGGTCACACACCTCCCAGGGGCCCCACCCCCATCTGTGGACACATCTGCCCTCCACACTGACCTCCTCAGATGGAGCTCCTGGCACAAGGCTGGATACCAAAGAGGCATCCTGCCCCAGGAGAGCGAGGGAGTCTGGGTGCCCCAGGGGTCCATCTACTCACGGGGCTATCATCCAACCCTCTGGTCCCACTTCCCGGGGAAAACAAAACTTTACCACGGCCTGACATCCGGCCGGCCAGTCCTGGCAGCTACACCGTGCTTGAAAGTTTCCCTTGCATTAATTTCAGACGGAACATAAATATGGGCTGTGATGCCTCTTCCAGGAGGAGAAGGCTGGAACCCGGTGTCCTCGCTGGAGAGAAAACACGTGTGCTGGCCAAGGGGAGCCGGGGGCGCCGGAGCCTCTGTGGGAACATCTGGCTCTCCCTGCCTCCCGCCCAGCCCCACAACACGGCCTTGAAATTGCCCTGCTAATTGCTGCATTGTTCTGGCTGAGCACTCGCGTGCCTCTCCGGTCTGCTGGACCCTGGAAGGTGTATGTACAAGACGTGCACTGGGGTATGCGGTGAGCAGAGACCCAGCCGGATGACCCTGCGCAAGTCCAGGCTTCTCACCGCACCTCAGTTTCCCCATCTTAAAAGGCTGCTCCAAGTCATGTTGGAGTAGCACCAAGTCCCCGGGAGGCTCCCTGAGTAGGGACTTGATGGGATCGTAGTGGTAGGAGGACCTGAGACCTAAGGAGGGAAAGGAGGAGAGCCCAGTGAGGTTGGAATTTCTGAGTCCCAGTCCCCAGGCAGGAGGACTCTTCGGGGCCCCCCCAAGGGCCAGAGGGCTGGCTGGGCCTTCAGGCCTGCGGACCTGGTACTGCTCCCTGAGCCTCATGGCCCCGACTCAGCTCTCCCTGCTCACACACTGTTACTCCTGAGGGAGCCTTCTCCTGCATGTACAGAAGTATGCCTTAAGTGAGACATGGCCTGGGGCACTGGAGACACCAACACCACCACAGCCTCACTGTTTCCACGAACTGGAATCCCCACCCCTCACCAGATCCTTGCTCTTCCTCTTCCCTCTGGCCCCTCCCTCTGGAGCCCAAGCATCTCAGGAGTGCTCACTACACAAACCCTCCTCTAAGAAACCTTCCCTGATGTCCGTCTCTCCTCTTTCCCTTCCTTTTGCCTCTTGGGTGCTCGCTGTCGATGTGTCTTTGCATGTCTTGGCCCTGTCCTGTTCTCTCTCTGATCTCTGTGCCCACAGCCCTCCTCTCCTCTGGAAAGACTGCCCTCTGTCTCCCCAAGTCTGGGTGCTCTCTCTCCTCCTTCAGTGTCTCTCTGCCCTTCTCCTCCCCGCCCCATTCAGGCCCTACACCCGCGGTCCTCCCTGCCTCCTCCCCTGCCCATGCGGACTCAGCAGATGAAAGTGAATGTGTCTTCCTGTGGAGTGCTGGCCAGCGAACAGCTGTCAGTGCTGGAAAGAGCAACTGAGTTGTGGCCAGGAGACCTGGGAAGCCTGGGCAGATGGTACAGGCTGAGCCCTAACACCAGGGCCCCTTGGAGACCTTCCAGGACCTTCTGTGCAGATCCCAGGTTTTCTGACTTCAGAGCCAAGCCCAGAGCCTCCTGCCAGTCTCCTGGGTCAGTAAGCACTGGGCCCTGACTCAGGGGCTGGTCTGCCGGGGGGGAGGGGTTAAGCTCCTGGGAGGGGTGGAGTTTGGAAGAGTATTACCGAGGGCCTGGACTGGGCTACACCAGCAGTGATGCGAGAGCTCAGGTCTCTCTGGGACAGCATGAGCTCATGCAAAGGATGTGCAGGAGGAGGCTTTACCATTCATTCATTCATTTATGGAGCCTCTGCTGTCAAGTGCACTAAGGACCAGGATGAACTAGGCATACCCTTGCCCTTGAAAAGTTCACAGCCCCCTTGGATGACTTGTTGGCAGCTCCCTGTGACAGCCTGATCTGGGTGGAAGGAGATCATGCAAGCTGCAGGGAGGAGAGTGGGTAGCAGAGCCTGAGACCCAGGGCAGCCCTGGAATGAAAGGGAACTATGTGTGGCTTCCGAGTATGTGTAGGTGAAGACGTCCTGTGAGCTACTGGGCACGTGATTGGAGCCATGGTGACATTTGTGTGGAAGGTCTATCCATGCAGAAAGAGCAGAGCGAGGGGAGGCCCAGGAGTTAGAGGACATTCCTTCACCAAGAGCCCCAGCAGTGTGAGATGAGGGGAGCACCGAGAGAGCCCACACAGGAGTGGATGACAGGCGGAGTGGGGAAAGGGGCTCAGGCACCACATGGAATCAGTGCCTCCTCGACGTGTGTGGGGAGGAAGCAGATGTGACCTCAAGAAGGTGCAGCCAGGATCTGAGAAAGGGGCCCTGGGTGTTTCCATGGCCTCAGAACACCTAATGTTTTCCATCAGACTGCAAGGAGAGTGGTCTAGATCAGCAGTGTTGAGCCTGAGGCTGCACATGGCAGCAACAACCAGACCAGGAGCCACTGCCCCACAGCACAGGAGAGGGGGGCCCCCACGAAGCAGCCCTGACCATCGCTGTAGTCTGCAGCTGTTTGCTGCTGCTTCTCTAACCTGAGGCCAGGCAGCCATGGGGGTTCAGCAGTGTCCACAGATCAGAGAGGAGATACCTGTGCTGCGGGATTGAAGCCCCCGAGCTCTGCTACCCGGGCACTGGGGCTGTCCCCACGGGTTCCACCATGCCATGAGAGCAAACAAGGGGGATACTGTCCGCAGGTGTCTCTTAGGACTACATTCTGAGTCTTCCCAACACTCGTTCCTCCTGCCTCCTTTGCCTGTGCAACTGCCTGCAGGAATTGGTCAGAGGGCTGTGGGTCCCATTGGCACCTGGGGAAACACAGCTGGTTTCCCAGGCAGGACTCCCTGGCTAAAGCCGAGATCCAGGAAGGGCCTGATCCTGCTGCTGAAGCTGAGATCTGGAGCTCAGGAACAGCCTGAACCTGCTGCCTTGTCCATGTTTCTTCTTTGCAGGGACTCCCACTCAGATCCCATGTGCTGTTTCCAAGCCTTGGGTACCCATCCCTTCAGTGCCACCCTGCTCCCAACCTCACCTGGCTCAGTGGTCCCACTCTTCAGCCAGCAATGCCTCCTCCAGAAAGTCTGCCTGCTCCTGGGCTGGCTAGATGCCTCTCAGGTCTCCTATGACCTTCTGTGCTTGCTCCATGTCCTACCTTGTGCTGGGGCACCAGAGCCCAGTTCTTGAGACTCTGACTGTGCCCGGACAGGACCTCCTGCTTCAGTACTGTCCAGTGCAGTGAGCACCCTCTACTTGCTCAGTGAAGGAATGAACCTGTGGGGGGGGGGGGGGAAGAAAGGGGATCCCTTCCTTATCAGGCCCTCTGGAGGAGACCAAAGCTTCCCATGAGTTCCAAGAGCTTGAGCAGCCTTCTCCCTTTTACTTGGGCAGCAACCAGTGGCATTAGAGGGCTGTGGGTGTGCCCAGGGTCTCACAGTGAGTGCTGGACCAGATCCCTGTGGCATTCCCATTCTGGTGATATCTCCCAGTGATTCCTAGGTGGAGCTGCAGGATCTCGGAGCTGGGGGACTTCCTGGGATATAGGATGTGGACTACAGGGTACCCCCTTGGTCCAGCCACAGCAATCCCAATCTGCCGCCCCGTGTGCCAGGACCCCTCTCCCTTCTAACAATTCACCCACCCTAAACCTCACTGTACTGTCAGCAGACTGCTCTTCTGGCTCCTACCTGTCACAATTGCCACAGGCAATCACTGATAGTGCAGGGACTTCCCCCCCCCAGATTCTGGGATGAATGCTGAGCTGGAGGGGAGAGGGCTGCCCACAGGAGACACCAACTCTGGTGGCTGAGACCTGGGCAGTGGGAGGGTTGGGGATATCCCAAGACACTGAATCTCAGCAGCTGCAGCATCCACATTCCCTCAGCCCCCTAGGAATCCTTCCTAACCAGAACCTGGGCAGAGCCTCCCTTGGCCATGCCCCTCACCCCAGCTTTTAACTGCATTGCCAGATCTGTGTCTAGAGAGTGCCTGGGGCTGCAGAGCAAGTGTGCTGTGTGTTTGCACCTCCCCAAGGCCACTGTCGGTGCCTGCTGGGCCGTGTGGTCCAAGGGGTCTGGTTGGTCTCCCCCACTCTGATCATGTGCCTCGTGAGTCCTCAGTGGCCATCCCTGGACCTGACACACTGTGTGTGCTCCATAAGGATTAGGTGGATGGTGTGTGCCATGAACACCCAAGCTAGGGGAGGAAGGAATCTTGCCAAGATGCACCATAGAGCTGCTGGTCTTGGGGCTGGTCCTTGCATGCCTTCTGCCAGCAGCTACTCTACTGGACAGTCGGGGCTGTGATCAGCTTATGGTCTAAAACAGCTATGGACCCAGAAGCACTTGGGAACCCTTACTACGCATCAGCAGCCCTTGCTGCCTGTAATCTTCACAACAACCCTGACTGTTGCTACTGGGATCGCTGCACAGATGAGGAAACTATACAGATGAGGAAACTGAGGCACAAAAAGAATCTGTGCTAATCTGTTAGCACAGAACCAGAATTTGGACCCATACAAGATAACTCAAGAACCACATCACACCCACTCATGGGAGTCCGGGGTCTCAACTTTGGTATAAGCTGCTGTGCCCAGACACAAACCCAGAGAAGTCCCCAGTGGCTGATAGCTTGTGGCTGTATTTCAGGTCACTTTCTGGGGAACAACACTGTCATCGATGTTCTGAGGCAAGCCGGGCTGGAGGTCGACCACACACCTGCAGGGCAGGCCATCCACAGGTAAGCAGTCGCCTCGGGACCAGCTGGCCTGCTGTTTCCTGTCGCGGGGTCATGCCTGATGCCTGCTGTATGACTGGCTGCACCCCTGCCTTTCTGGCCAGGCCCACAAGAGAGAGCTGGAAAAAGCTTCTGGTGAGATAGGCCTCATGGGGATGGGCCCTGACCAGGCAGGCCATAATGCAGTGGGAGCAGTGGGAGGCTGGGTGTACCACTGACAAGAGGTCAGAGTGGGCCAGGGTGCAACCGTAGAAAGGGCAGCAATCTTCAGATTTAGACACTGGAGATTGGGTGGGAGTAGAAGGACTCATGGGCCTCCGGGGTCGGTTCCTCAAGGTGGTTTACCTGGTCCTAGCTAGAGAGGGTACCTGGCCTCTTTCTTGTGTCCCACAGAAGCCCTGCTGACCTCACACATCTTGCTCCCGACATGCCTTCTCCATTGTCACCTCTAGCTGTGCCCTTATTCTTGGCTTTCAGGCAGGACACACCCCTCTGCTCACTACCAGCCACTCTTCCTTCCCATGAGAAGGCATTGCCCGAGGGAGGGTAGTGCCCACCCCTCTTTGGACCCACAACACCAGTTCCAGGCTAGGCATACACAGGTGTCAGTAGGTGCCAGCCTTGGCAACCCTGGAGGTCAAGGTCCAAATGCCCAGACTCAGATTCAGTGTCCATTCCAGCCTTTATGTGGCGATCTTCCCAACAACCCACAGGGCAGCTGTAGAGTGAGTCTGCCCAACCAACCTGGTGAGCTCAAAACTTCCTGAATCTTCATAGCTCTCTTTTTATCAAGCTGCCTTGAGTTAATTCCCCAACAGCTGCAGTGCCACCCAGCAGCCAGGGTTCCAGGATCCTGAGGTTGCCACTGGGGCTGGGGGTAGGTGGGCCAACCTGACATCCTTCTTGCCCTCAAGAGAGAGAGAAGCCCCTCACTCACTATAAAGTTTGAGAGTGCAGCAAGAAACAGCTGGCTTGCTGTCTTAGGCAGGCAGGCTGCCCACGGAGACACAATTTCCTCTCCCAGCCTGCTCCCGGGACCCACTGTGCCCCAAAGGAATTGCACTGGGATATGGATGAGAAGGAATAAAGAGGAAAAGAGTGGCAGATATTCCTGGTAGGAACACATACCCCGTAAATGCCACAAACATGCCCAGGTGACACCTGAACATCTGCCTGTGCTGGTGGCCAACACAGAGAGGTCTGCTGTGAGCTGGATGCTGCATGAGGTCCTTGTGATACCCCTGTGAAGCAGGGGGCAGTGTTATTCCTGTGGTACAGCTTAGATGGCCAATAACTTACCCATCGTCACGCTGCTTGTGAGTGGCAGAGTCCTCAGCCATCTGCCTCCTGCCACAGCGCTGACTCTCACTCAGGCCTGCCTCCACTGACAGGTGCACAGCAGACGGGTGCTGGGTGCAGTGTGGATGCTGTGATGGAAATATGTCTGGCAGCGCGCAGCGGCTTCAGCTGCTTCCCACTACCAGGACCCCTTCCAGCTGCTTTGCCTGCATCTGCCTGCACAGTCCTCATGCTACCCACTCCATTTCATAGAATGAGAGACTGAGGCATGGCAAAGTTAGGTAACCACTTTCCCAAGGTGGTGGGATAAATGAACTCTGACTAAAACCCCCAAAGGTCGAGCCCCTGCTTGCACTCTCACTTCCTCCTTACCTGGCCTCAGCTCTCTCCCTGCCGGTGACCAGAACAGCCTTTGGTACCGGGAACTGGCAGGTGTTTTTCTATTCTTAATTGTAATGAAATGAACAGCTCTTCCACTTGCTGGTATACCTGCTAGGTATAAAGAAAAGGCCATTAAGCTATGGAAACGCCCTCACAAGCTGGGCTAGCACCCCCCTGGAGCAGCACACCCCCTCCTCCCGCTATCCTTTCTTGTCTCCTTTGCAGCTCTTGCCCTCCAACATTCTGAATCTCTTCCAGTTTCCTTCCTGGAATTCATGCCCTGTAGAGTTGGGGGACAGAGGTGTTGTGTTCCCTGCTGATGCCTGGTTCCTGCAGCAGGGCACTGTCTGCAAGGTCTTACTGACTACACAATAGAAGTCACCCCACACCCACCAGGCCTGCACTGCTCTGGCTGGCCCGGAGGGACAATCTGCCTGATCCCTGGCCGTGGTGACCTCCCCACCGAGTCACATGCCTTGTCATGCAAGGGCAGCCTGCTGCCACACGTGTGCCTCACATGCTGCCTCCTCTTCCCAGCCCTGCTGCCGGGAGCCCAGCACCCCTGCCAGAAGGGACCTCGGCAAGCCCAGTGCCAGTGACGCCCGCCATGGCCATCCCCTCGTCAGCCTCAGTGACCCCGACTGCCCCTACTGAGGAGGAGGACCCAGCCCTGTCCCCGCACCTGCTGCTGCCGGATAGCCTCAGCCAGCTGGAAGAGTTTGGACGGCAGAAGAAGTGGCACAAAAGGCACAACAGACACCAGCGGCCACGACAGTTCAATGACCTCTGGGTCCGCATCGAGGACAGGTGAGCTGGGTGAGAGGCCATCCTGTGAGAGCTGGGTCTATATCCAGGGAGCCCACTGGAACTGCCCATGGCTGGGCACGCTGTTGTCAGGCAAGCCTGCTGGGAACAAACTGCGGCCAGTGGGTTCTGAGCAGAAACAATAGCTGTGCTCGCCCATGCACAAGAGACCTCTGCTCTTCTGTAGGGCTCATAAAGCATGTCCATGTCCTTTCATCCTCACAAGATGAGAAAGAGCAAGAGCAAGCACAATTGTCTGTCTTTCAGAGATAAGAATTCTGGTGCAAGTACTTGGGCTAGCCAATAAGCCACCTCTCAGGATGGTTGCAACCCTATCACAGCGTGTGCTTCCAAGTCCTAGCCCTACTCCAATCCCAGCTTCCTGCTGACATGAACCTTGGAAGGCAACAGGGGACAACTTCAGTGTGTGAGTCCTTGCCACTCAAGCGGGGACCAGATTTGGTTCCAGTCTCATGAAACCTGGTTTGTCCCTGGCTATTGCAGACATTTGGGGCTAGAAACAAATAGATATTTCTCTCTCTTTTTCTCTTTCTCTTTCTCTGTCTATCTTTCTTCCCTTTCCTCTTAAAACTTTTTAAAAAATTATTCTAACAATGAAGGAGCCAGTAGCTTCCCTCAGGTACAGTAGATATTTTCCTGGCAAGAGTTGGTTTTGCACTTTGCACTCAGTTCCCTAAAGGCATGCCTGGTGTACAGGATAGGATCCATGTGGCCGTGGACTGGAGGTGAGACCAAGAGAGAGTGGCATGAGCTGGCTGTGCCAAACAGTGTGAGCTCCCTGTGCCTGCATGGCCAACGATCTAGCAAGGAGGTAGCAGGGAGGTGGCACAGGGACTCCGACCTGCAACAGGCAAGGATTGCTGGCCTGGGCGCTGTGTGCTTTGTCTCAGGAGAAAGTGTGTAGATGAACCTTGTTGAAAGTGGGTGGGTGCAGAAGACATCCTGGTGTGCCAAGACCCCTTAACCCTCTTCCTCTTTGTTCATCCCGCCACCTGCTCTGCCACCTCAGCCTGTCTCTCACCAGATTACTTTCTGCCACCTCTACCTGTGCTCTCCATACAAAGTGGAGACCACTGGGCAGCAGGAGCTGCGCCATACAGTGAACAGTATAACAAGGACACTAGCAATGTCCCAAGGAGAGATTGTCATGGAGGAACAAACAGGGTCCTTCCCACTGTGTAACCCAGCCCTGGCCATGGCTTTCCCCTGCTGTGGGTCCAGGAGTCTCAGAGTCTCCATCTGGGATCCTTTGAATCCATCAGTGTTGCTCTCGGCAACCTTGGAGAAGTGCTGTGGCTACCTGCGGGGCCTAGGGCAGACCTCATGAACCAGAGCAACTGCTGCTGATGGTGCACCTGCCGAGTCCCCGTGTTATGGGAAATGCTGACTTAATTCTGTGACTCTAGGTGGTAAGCCAAGGCCCAGAGCAGGTAAGCGCAGCTTGTCCAGAACCACTTGAGCCAGCCAGAGCTCCCATTCATAATTTCAAATTTGTGTGGAGGCGTACACTATCAGAAAGACTTGCAACAGATAAGAGGCCAGCACCAGGAACCTATGGGGGTGAGCTCTAAGAGCCCAACTTGGGTTACCTGGATATGAACTTCTACAGAGCCCTGGCTGACCCTGCCTGCCGAAGGAGACATAATTACACTGAGCACAGGCCTTCCCATTTAGCCAGGGGTGAGAGGCACTGGAGCTGCCAGGGAAGCGCTGGGTGAAGGAACAGGCTGGCAGCCCTGGCGGGCCCAGGAGATAGGCTGGCCTCTCAGAGCCCTGATTGCCAGGGCACATTAGGCACCCAACCAGTGATGAGTCCTGCCCACAGTGCCCAGAGGCTGGGCTGTCAGCTCCAGCAACAGGGTCCTGGCCCCTAACCAGGTATGAGAGTTAGATCTCTGCAAATGACTCCAAACAGTTTCCCCTGCGCAATGCACAGCTCTGAAGTACAGAGCCTGCTTTAGGAGACGAGAAGAGGTTTTCTTTGGCAAGAGGGGGGCACCTTCAGCGTCCTGGCAGGTAAATTGCTCTTGGCTGACTTCCATCTGGTGGGGCGGGAGAAGGCAGTTTCTGCCAATAGGCAGCCGTTGGTCTGTTTGCACTGGGAAGCAGACCCTGGTCTCCCCTAGGGGTCTGAGGAGCAGGGTGCCACCTCTCCTGCCAGAGTCCCACATTGCCACTTTCCTGGAAGAGACAGCACCCTCCTAACCAGGAGAGCTTCCCTGGGGTTTTAATTCCTTAGCACTGCCCGCCCCTCAGTAACACCTGAGGGCTAGGCATCTAGCCTGGCCCCTGGCATCGCTCCACACTGCAGGCTCATGGAGAATGAATCAGCACACAGGGATTCTGTCTCCATCTATCCCGCTCCCAGCACATCTTCTGCCCATGAGCCTGTAAGCGGGACTCTAGCAGGTGTCCTCGCTCCAGTCTTGCCCTTGGCCATTGCCCTGCCTCAGCTGGAGATCCTGCAGTGTTGTCCACCTCCAGCAGGAAAGACTGCCCACTCAGGGCCCTCACCTTCTTTCTTGGGTACTGTCAATCTTGTCCTTGCTGACTGTCACCAGCAGCGGGCATGCCCTGCCCTCCTCCACACCTGTCTCCCGCTGCTCAGGATGGGATGCAAGTTGACATTTGCCAATCTAATTGTATGCCAGGCCTTTTCCTCCATGGTATTCCCAGTGCTTTCCAGAATCAGAGGAGTCAGTCTTTGCCAGGCCGGTGGCTTCTCTGGGGCCATACAAACTAATGGAGCCAGAACCACCTCCAGGCCTACCCACCACTAAGACCACATCCATCATCTCTCCTCCCTGCCATCCACCTGGGCACCCCTGTCCCTGCACAGTGACCCAGATGGCAGTGGCTCTCTGGGTGTCTAGAGTGAGAGGCCTCGAGAACCAGGCCTGGGCTGCATTGCCTGGGTGCCCCAGGTCTTGCTGAGGATTGGGACTGTGGGGAAAAAAGGTACAGTCTGCCAGCGACTGGCCAGACCCCACCTGGAGCAGGTCGGCCTCTGCTCACCCCTCATTACCCATGATGTAAACACCGCCAAGGAAGTTTAGAGAAGCAGCAGTCCGTGGCAGGAGAATTTATGGAGCCCCATGAATTCACAGATGGCTGCTCAGAAGCAGCACATCCTCAGGAAACTCCCACATCTGAGAGTCAGGGCAGGGAGAGGGCAGAGGCCACTCTGGCACAGTGTCTTCTGCTGTGAGAGCCTTGAGTGGTCACTGGGGCTCAGGCCAGTTCTAGTTCTCCCAGTCCACAGCTGGTACTCACAGGTGTGTGAGCATATTGGGGTGGGGGTGGGGTGGAGAATTATTAGAAGGGAGCAGGGGCTAGGCCAGGTGTATTGAAGGGACAGGATGATGGGTGCAGGTAGGGAAGAGAGGGTCCCCTATGTGCTGGACATGCCAAGGGACAGAGGTGATGTCAGTGTGTGATGAACGCAAAACCTTCATGGGTACCGGCAGCAGGGGTAGGAACCCAGGACACACATTGCACGGACTCAGCTCCCCCGAGGTGTGAGCAGCTAGCCCAACCCCGGGGAAGGGAGAAACCACCGTGTCCTTAGAAGGAACAGTTCTGTCCGCCTCCTGCCAGCCAGTCCTTCCTGCACGGGCTGGTCAGCCCTGATTCCTCTGAGCACCACCCAGCCTTCTCCTTAGGGTTCCTATGGGAGGCCAGGACTCGATCTCATTAGAGGCAGAAAATTCCCTTATGAGAAATGGGAAGGAAAATCATGCAGTGAATAAAAGTGCAGGTTTGGGCAGAACAGAGTTCAAACTCCAGCCTCTCCTTGGACTCGCTTTGAGACTTTGCGATGGAGATGAGGCTTGGTCAGGCTAAGGTATCCAATGACACTGTCAGCTGTCACTGATGTTGATGCCTTTGACACTCAGAGCTGGTTTGAGATCTCCTCTTCCTGTGCCCAGCAGGAAGCTGTCAGGGGCCACTAACATACCTTGGGCTTACGGCACTGGACAGGAGACCGTGAGAAACATAGACCTGTGACCTCCCCCAGCTTAGCAAGACTGTGCTGGACATAGACCACTTGTCTAGCCCTGTGGCTAGTGCCCAGGCAGGACAGGAGCAGGAATAGTCTCAGGTCACAGCAGGAGAGATGGCTTTTCAGTGTGGAGCCCCAGGGCAGAGACCCTGACTCAGCCTCAGGGAGCCCCAGCTGGGCCCACACACCCCGCCTCTGGGATGGACGGGCCCTGCTAGTTCTGGTGTGCTGGGGAGCCATAAGCATACAAGCCCATGCTGTAGCAAGGAAGGCCTCCCCAGCCAGGAGGAGGCAGACGCGGACAAGGAGGGCAGAACAGCAGGGCCTTGAGTACAGGGAAGCTAAGCTGCTGCACATAAGTCACCGGGGGAGTCTGCTACCATCAGACCATAGGCCAGAGCCTGCTAGAGCACAGCCCACAGCCCACAGCCCCTGACTTGACAAGAAAGCTAAGGCCTGAGGTTGGCCCCTGGTGGCTCTTGGAGCTCTGGTTGGGTTGTGATGGAGCCCTGCTCCAGGGAGGCCTTCCCTGGTGGGCAGGATTAGACAGTGAATCCTGTTGCAGGTACTGGTTTTGCTCTGCTCGGCTGTCTTCTCTGGGCTTCTGCCCAGGCCCTCGCTGTGGCTGCTGCTGCTGCTGGAAAGCAGCTTAAAGTCTGTGGGTGGTTCCCCGTCCCTTTTGCGTGAATGGAGAATCTGAGGCCCAAAGAGCAAGACTGGCCTTACAGCACACAGCAAGCCAACACAGGCTGCACCCAGCTCTGCCTTCCCCCACAGCTGGGGCCCTTGTCAGCCCAAGCCAACTCCAGCACGTGGTGCCAGCCATTGGTGGGGCCAGGGGACACAGAGTGTTTGGCTTGGCCAGTGTGAGCTGAGGAGTGGGGGCCTAGGCTGGGAGACGGCGCCCTCGTGTGCTAAGCGGGAAGACATTTGTGAGGAGAGCTTGTCCTCTACCACCCCCAGCCCCAGCTATCTGGGACTCCTTCCAAACACTGAAACCCACTCAGGCTCCAGGGGGATGGGGAGGCAGGGGTTGCGTGTTGGGTGTTCAGTATGTGAAAGAAAGCCTCGAGGACTTGGCGAGAGGCCATGGTGAAGCTCTTCCCTGGACTGGCCTTCCCAAGAGCCCAGGAACCCCAACTTGGGGCACTCAGTGCCACACCAGCCTGCACCTCGGAACCAAGCACCTCAAGCTGGAGCTATGGAAAGGGGAATTCTAGGAACTTTGTTGTATTTGTATGTGAGCTGTCGGATTGTTTGGAGTTTTTCCTAGGGTTGGGAAGGTTACTTTTTGCTTTTGCTTTTGCTTTTGCTTTCTTCTTCAGAAAAGAAGAGGTCAGGCATCTGGCCTCCTGTGAGACACCTGAATCCTGCATCAGAGCACCTGGGTTGGAGCCCATGATGGCTCAAGCAGTTAGATCCCGGCCACCCACCCATGTTAGGGACCTGCATGGATTCCCAGCTCCCAGTCTCAGTCTCGGCTCCTGTAGGCATTGGAGAGCGAATCAGCTGGTGAGCTGAGCTCTGTCTGTCTATGTACCTTTTGGTGGACCTTTCTGCTTTACAACAGGTGGAAGTAGGCGCTGAGGTCCTGACCTCCATGGATGCAGGCAGAGGAAGGTCTTGGTCTGCACCTCCAGCCAGCCTCCACCCCAGACCGTGAAAGGCTCCATGGGAGGCATTTTCTCCTTGGCTGGCTTATCTGGTAGCAAATGCTCCAGAAACAGTGTGTCCTCCATGGACAGATGCAGACAAAAAATCCTGAGCCACAAGGCTAAAAGGAGCCAACGCCTCCTAGCACTTCCTGGGTGCCTAGCACTATGGTACTGCATGGAGAAACCCCTAGGCATGGACACCACTGGCACAGTGGGGGCCCTGAGTAAGACCCAGGGTTCTGTGGGAGTCAGAAATATCCAGGAGGGCACTGAGGGTTTCAGGGCTGATCAGAGGCCTCCATGGCAGGGAGTTCTCAGTCCTCATGGCTGAGCAGGACAATGGCAGCCAAGACGGTGGAATAGAGTCGGACCCGTGGGGTGGATCCCAACGGGGCCTGTGTGGTTTGAGGGTGGCATGGATGGGAGGTGTGAGGGGACCTTGGAAGCCACACACCGCTTCTGTTTAGAAGCTCTATTCCTAAGGCCTCATTGTGGGACGTGGTTGTCCCTCCTCCCTTGATAGCTCCTCTGGAACTGTTTAAAAACAAGATACTGACACAGCCCACCTGTAGACTCCTGGTAGGAAATAACTTTGTGCAGGGCACGGTGGGGCCTTGTGCTCGGGCATCACCACAGCACCCTGTAGAGAAAGGGCACGGCAAGTGAACATTCGTCCTATGCTATGTCCCATCAGACCAGGACGGGGGCCCAGCTCAGGCCAATTGGAGGCAGCAGGTGCTTGGTGACTCTTGGGTGCCCCTGCCTACCTACTAAGGCGGAGCCTGAGCCAGACTCACATGAGAGGCGCCTGGCCAGGATGGCACTATGGACTAGACTCGGGTGATCTGGTTACAAGGAGCTCACCAGGATGACTACAGCCAGCTGTTAGGATGCCATGGCTGATGACTCAGAGAAATGCAAGCCAGGGTGCTCCCAGATGACCAGCGGTGAGCAGGGCAGTGTGCCACCCAGAGGAGGCCAGCCACACTGCAGCCTGTCTGTTCAGCTGCCTCATGCCCACCCATCTGCCAGGAGTACCCTCTACTGTGTGCCCAGATCAGAGCCTGGCCCTACTATGTGTCCTGGAGCAAGTCACTTATCCTCTGTGCCTCTGCGTTTTGAGCAGCACAAGAACAGTCACCTCTGCCTACTGACAATGTCCTAGGATGGAAGGCACAGGCTCAGAGGAGAAGACTCCAGGTACTTCTATTACCCCAGGTGCAGACTCCTCCCCTGGGCCTTCCCGTGGCTGCAGCGACCCCTCCCAGAGCCATCCCTGGCCCCACACTGGATGGAAGGCTTCTCTGAGTGCCTGCTGCCCCCTGCACTTCCCTCCTGCTTGTGATGGACGTGTGGACTCCTCTGTCAGGATACCACTGCCACCCGCTTGCCCAGGGCTCCCTGCAGGCATTGGCTCCTGGAGCCCCAGGCTCCTTCATCCTAGAGCCATGCATCTTGCCCCCAAGTGTCCAGGTGTCAGTCTTCTCCCGATAGGGGCCTCTCTCTGCCACACCTCTGTCACCTTCTCTCCTCTTTAGCCTCTGCCTTGTCCTGTGTCTCTCTGATCATCCCTTTCCAGTCTGCCCCTCCTGAGGCCCCAGGAGCTGAGCTCCTGCATCAGGCATCTCTCACATAAACTTTCCCACCCAATACATTAAAAAATATGTATTTATTTTTTTCAAACACACAGTTTACTTCCCAGATGGCCACAGTAACCAGGGGTTGGCCAGGACGGAGTCAAGAGCCAGGAGCTCCATCCAGGTCTCCCGCACAGGTGGCAGCGGCCCAAGCACTTGGCTATCTTCAGCTGCTTTTCCTGGTGCATTAGCAGGGAGCTGAGTGGAAGGGAAAGCAGCTGGGTCTCAACCTGGTGCTCTGATATGGGACACCAGAGGCACAGGTGGCAGCCTCACTGGCCGTACCACAATGCTGGCCCTTGGGTTCTGCTTTTGTCACTTCCAGGAGAACTGCACCTGCAATTAACATTCCCTGAGGTGGAGCCTCTCGGGTTGAGCCCCCAGGATCCTGGTGGACATTCCTGCCCTGCTGTCCTCTGCATCCCAGCCACCAGGCCACCTCTCTGAACCCGTTTAAGCTCATCTGTTGAGAAGGAGCGAGGAGTTCAGAAATGCCATTCAGGGAGTCCTGTGCTGGCTATGCACTCTCAAGACACAATGGTTCCCAAGAGGATGGATGGCATCACGTGAAAATTTTTAATTTTTGTTACATACATCTCAGCAGCCACAGAGGGGAGAGTGGCCAAGTAGGGGCTCCCTGGATGAAGGTATTTAGGCTGAGAACATGGTCACTGAGTGACCTCCTCCCAAACACTGCATCCCTTATTCCTGAGACCCCATTCCTGGGGGGACCACACTGGAAACCTGAGATGGCCTGAGCTGGCCCTCAGCCTGACCCACGAGGGCAGGTGCACATCCAGAGCTCAGCCGCCAGCCTTGATGGCCGTGGGCTGCTCACCTTCACTGCCCCAGCACTTGGTCCCTCCCCAGTTCTATGAGAAAATAAACAGCCATAGAGCCAGATGTGATTCCCCCAGGACCGTGCCAGGTTGTAGCTGCTGCCATTGACGGTCAC
This sequence comes from Ochotona curzoniae, assembly GCF_017591425.1. Taxonomy (NCBI): domain Eukaryota; kingdom Metazoa; phylum Chordata; class Mammalia; order Lagomorpha; family Ochotonidae; genus Ochotona; species Ochotona curzoniae. Next base: position 17,831,481 of record NW_024465649.1, read on the forward strand.
TCTACCCTATGTCTCTTCTCTCCCAGCACCACTGCCTCGCCACCCCCGCTGCCCCTCCAGCCCACCCATGGCTCCGGGACTGCAAAATCACCCTGCCAGCTATCTGAACAGCTCCACCAACACGACCCACCACGGCCTGCCAGCAGCTCAACGTCCAGCTGCCCTCAGCCCACCCTGGACCTCCTCCCCAGTGTTGCGGTAGCCATGGCAGTTCCCTTCCTGCTGCATGGCCATGGGCCCTGCTGACCTCAGCCACCCCTACAGAGAAGCCAGAGAAGTCATTGGTGGCTTTGCGGCCACCCCCACCTCCTGGGTGCCAGGCCCTGCAAGTGCAGGTGGCTGACAGGATCGGCTAGGACACTACAGCTTTATGATACCCGAATTATGTCTTCTTTTTTGTAGAAGGATCTTAATTTCCCATAGTGCTATGGGGCTCTCATGTAAAATATGTGTCCATATTAAAAGAGAAAAATGTATTTATTCTACCGATAAAACTATTCCTACATGGCCTATGTTGTAACCCCTGAGTCAGTCCAGCATCAGCATGGGATATCTGGGGCCCCATGCTGACTGTGGCTTTGAACTTGGCTTGCTCCCAGATCACCAGAGGCCCCTGGATCCAGTTTGGCTTCTGTCTCCTGCCATGGGGTCCTCCCAGGGAGAGGTGGGCAGACAAGCTTTGTTTTTGTGAAGCTGGATTTAAGAACCAGAGGTCAGGTGCAAATGGCCACCTGCTCCCCTGCTCTGGACATGGCCCTGGGCCTGGGGAGGGACTTTAGGGAGGAGTATGCTGCTATTTAGGGAACCCTAAGTGTCTGTGAACTGGCCCTCCAGCACTCTCAGCAGGCGTTGCCACCTACACCCTGGGATGAGGGACAGCTGGATGCTGGCACTAAGAAAGCTAGTCCCAGTCAGGGACAGATCAGTCAGCTGAGACCAAAGACACTGCCCACTTAGGGGCTGCCCCCCAGAGCCCGCAGCCAGCGGAGAGCAAGGGCATAGGTGTTCCTAAGTCACAGCTAGGTAGAGCGGGCTCGGCCACAATGCGGGTGGTGGGCACAAAGGGCAGCCATAGGGTGTGGAGCTCTAGGAGTCCCATGGTCATAATGGTGATGACAGTCACTGTGCCAAGCCCATGGCAAGGCAGGCACTCTACATACTCACATCGTCACTCATCCTCACTCCAGATCCATGAGCTATGATCATCTCCATTGCACAGAGAAGGAAACTGAGTCCCCCATCTATGGGCAGGGACTTGCTCAAGGCCACCCAGCCCCAGAGCAGTGCAGTCAGCCTTGCCCCTTTGGGTACTTTTCTGCCATATTCTATGCCCAAGCAGCTGCAGGGGAGACAGAGCTTGCCCAAACGAGGGCTGGCACAGGCTTCTCAGTCTAACCAGAGAAGACTCTGCAACCACGTGTGCTGTGCCCGACTCCTCTGATCTGGGAGCCCCTGAGAGGTGCACTTACAGATCAGGCCAAGGTAGGGCACAGCTCTGTGTGCCTAAAGAGACGGTGTGTTCAGGTGAGGGCAGACAGGCAACAGATGTTCAAAGAGATTCACCCAGCCCTGTGTCCCCAAAGTGGCAGCTGGGCTGATGGCTCCCCGGAACTGGAATGTACACAGGTTCCTGGACAGGTCAGAATAACAGAACAGGTGTAAGGCCCGGGGAGGCAAGCTGTGTCTCCAAGGCAGCACAGCTGGGCAGTGCTCTCTGTCTCATGACAGCAGGGCTCCCTGCAAGGTTTGGTGGCAGCAGATGAGCCACACTGCCATTGTGCCCAGCTTGGTAGCTGTCTCCCTTCGCAGGTGGTAGAAGTCATTAGCTGGCCAGAGGCCCCCGGGGCATTTGGCCATCAACTGAATTCTTTCTTGGCTCAGGCAGATGGACATGTTTGGGCCTGAGACCTGATAGAAGCTGGAAGCTATGCTTTAAACAAGCCAGCCAGCCAGCCCCGTGGGCATCACACTATAAACTGAACTTGACCTCACCCAGAGCTGGGACATTTTTCTCCTTGGCAAAAATGTGACTTCCTATTTTCGAGCGGGAAGGAGCTTAGCTGACTTAGAAAGCAGACCCAGGAATTGCACATCAAACGGGTGCTGCCGAGGGCTGAGGAGGATGAGCTAAGTGTGAAGGAATTAGAGGCACACGGTCCAGGGCCCCTCTGCCCGGGCCAGGGGATGGCGTGAGATGTATGTGGTGGAGCTTGAGGTTAATTAAAGTGAAGCACTTGGGTAAACAGTCCAGGCACCTGACTGTGTGCCCAGAGCTGTGTGCCAGGCCTGGGGCCAAAAACACCAGTGAGCAGAGAAGGTAATCATGGCACACAGCCATGCCAGGCCCCGTCTTGGGGCAGAGTTGAGGTCCTTTTCTTGGCCTGCAGAGGCTCATTGTCAAGATGGGACAAGCAGCCCAGTGCTAGGATGACCTGGGGACTCCAGCGTCTCCCTCAACCAGGCACCTGGGAGTTGAGAGGATGAGAGAAGGCCAGCTGATTAGGAAAGCAGAGGAGGCAGAGCTGGGGAAGGTTGGGCACCTGGAGCCCAGTGAGGCTGCCACTCAGGGACCAGCAGCCAATCGGGGCTGGAAGTGCCCTGCACATTTCAGGCTGCTGCAGCAGCCACTCCCTCCCACACCACTGCTGACATGGCCTCCAGAATGTTCTGTGTACTTGGCCTCGCACTCTTCCCCTGCTCCTAGGAGAGCAATGTGCACCTTCCGTAGGTCACTCCCGTCTGGCCTCAAGGATGACAGGAAAGACACGAGGCCTGGGGCTGAGCAACAGAAGGCCTGGCATGTCAGCTATGGCCCCAGCTCCCTGTCCTGAGAGACTTGACTATGTGGCCAGGAGGTGATCCTCCTCCTGTGGCCGGTCTGACCTCTGCGCAGCAGGTAGAAGTGGTCGGTTTCCATCGCTCGCTGCAGAGGTGGCAGGGCCAGGCTGCCAGGGAGCCTCAAGAACAGCTAAGCCTCGCTCCAGCGCTGGGTCCAAGATGAGAGTCTGAGATGCTTGGGACCTCGTGCTGACCCACTACAGAACCGGGGCTGCTCTGGTTTTTTGGTAACTATGAGATGAGAACTGAATTCCTTGGTCAAGCCTCCCAGATTCCCAGATGTAGACACTGCCTGGTCCATCCCAGCTGATCTCCCTGGCCATGCCTCTCCTCTCTCCCACCTTGTGTCTGGCCAGAAGGAGTATCACAATTAAAGAACAGACAGGATGTTGCTGCCCCCTACTCCTGCAAACTCCTATCTCATTCCTCTAACTGCTCATCCTTTGAGGATCAATTGCAGTAGCACCTCCTCCAGGAAGCCCCTCTGATTTCTTTGTGTTTTCTCAGCACTTATTACAATACCCACTCCCCAGAGCAAGGACTGTCAGGTTGTGTACCTGCTCCTCCTAGGACTGTGAGCAACTCAATGGCAAGAGTCATGTGAAATCACCTCTGTGGACATGCCTGGCACAGCTGTCCTCAGCAGCGACGTAGAGAGGCATGAGGGAGGGAAGGAAGCAGAGGGGGAAGAAAGAGCCTAAAGGAAGAAAAGGAAAGAAGCAAGCAGTTTTGCCAGAGGTGTGATTTCCACATAGCTAAAGCTGCGGGAGGTGGGTGGTGAGGTGCCTGTCGGTAGGGGGCTGCAAGCAGGGCCCCCAGGCCCAGGCCGCAGACATGGGAGGAGAGCTGACGTCTCGGTGGGGACCTGGTGGGGCCCTGTTGGCTCTGTACCATTCAGATTCTGTGAACATTGTTGTTTTTCCAAAAATGTGTCTCAGCAGCCAAAACCATCACCCTGGCTGGCCGTCTAAACGGGCACAGCTCAGGAGTTAGTCCAGCCTCCCGCTTCCTGCTCTCCCACAAGCCAGCAGGGCTGACCTGCTCCTCGTGAGAGGGGGAGCTTTGGGGAGGGGAGGGGAGAGAAGGGCTGGACTGGCAGCCAGGTCTCCCAGCCCAGCTCAGACCCCAGATGAAGAAGAAGGAAGGTTCCTGAGAACCGATAGGTCCTGTACCTGGCCCTAACCCCGCCCTTTCTGGACACTGCTCCACGTTGTTCAGTGACCTTGGACAAGTCCCCGCCCCTCTCCAGACCATCAGAGAGGATGTTTCCTGCCTAAGCTGTCCAGGTGCCAGGCACAGGCTTGGGGCTGTATGAGTGTGAGGTGTGACCCCTCCCCAGGCTCACTTCCTAGGCTTTCCACCTGGGGGTCCCCCAGGCTGCCATCGTGACTGACCAGTGTGCCCTGAGGAGCGTCCTGTCCCCTGGCCTGCCACAGGGAATGTGTGCTGTGTGCAGGAGCCAGGTCTCACGTGTTCCAAGGGAGCAGTCAGGAACCAGCTGGTCCATGATGCCGGACTGGGAGCCAGGACTGACCCTGGCCGAAGGAGGCTCCAGCTTGGAGGAGGGGCTGCCAGCGGCCCTTCCCGGAGCCTTGCTGGCACTGTGGCAGGTCCCCACCCTGACCCACTGTGCTGCCCAAGCTTCAGGTCTTACTCTGGAAAGTATTTGCGATGCTGTTCTCTCATCTCTGTGAACGCTCACCAAGAGTTCTTTAAGAGTATGATAAAAGACAAAGAAAGATGCTATTAATGTTATTTTGCCAAAAATATTTTTGTAGCATAATATATTAATAAAAGACATGATGGATCCCATGGCCAGGCATGTGTACATCTCTGTGTGTGTGTCTGTGCTGAAGGTTGGGGGGCAGGAGGGCGCAGCCAGGAGGCCCAGACCTGCCATTGTGGTTTGGAGGTGACCCAGTGCTGTGGAGGCCTCATGGCCAGGGAAGTGGGGGTGCCCCTCCTAAGCATCCCCCCACAGGTGGGGCAGGGAGCTGCCCAGGTACTGTAACAGGACCCAGGCCTAGTCCTCACCCCTGGGCTCTCCCTCCCTCACCAAGACCTACAGGCCATTCCTCATCAATTCTTCCCACTTCTCTCCATCCACCTTGGTCCCTCGAGGTTGTCATGGGAGCCATTGCCATCTCCATCCATGCCCTCTACAGCCCACCATCCCCTTTGCCACCAATGGATGCTCCATAGGCCACAAAAGCAGGGGTACCAGGTTTCAGCTTTGCAAATCCATCAGTGACAAGAGCGACATGGGGCTGTTTCTTCTTAGGATTCAGCCTTAAGATCTCCGGTGTGACTGCCAGCCTCCTTGTGCCCAAAGCTCATCCCTGCTCCCAGGCACATGGCGCAGGTGTATGCCACACTCTTTGCTTGGCCCACTTCTTCCTCCCGTCATGGAGACACAGCCCATATGCCCTGACCATGATCACAGCATACACACGGCTGCAGGTAGTATTGGAGGTCCAGCAGCCTTGCTCTGAGCCTGTTCCCTTCCCCTTTGCCCAGCTCCTCTGTGCATTCCTCCACGGGCTGTGGGCTGCAGGAAGCAAGGTGGTTGCTTCTCACAGACCCAACTGGGGCCTAGGGCAGGGAGCCTCTCTCACACCCCAGAGCCAGACAGCCTGAGGAGGAAGCCATGCCCTACATCCACCCCTCCCATACCAGGAATGCCTTCTGTGTTCTGCCCTGAGAAAAGTCCCTTCCTTACACCTGCCCTGAAGCTCCATCAGTGATTGACCCCTCAGTCTTCCCAGAGGGCCAGGCTCCCCCCGGAACTGCCCAGTTGTGGCCCTCTCTGGAGCAGAAGCTGAAGCTCAGGAGCAAGGCCTCAACACAGTAGGACAGGGGCTCCCTGGATCCCATGCCCTCTGTGGCAGCAGGACAGAAAGAGGGTCCAGTGGCACTTGCTGAACCGGAAGCCCTGTCCCTGCTGCACTGGTGGTTGGAGCCCCTGCATGGAGACCCCAAGAAATGTTGCCTCCACTGAGTCAGAGGATCCTCGCTTCGTCAGTTAGGAGATTCCTCTGTAGAGCCAGCGAGCCAGGATCTTTGCTCTGGCCCGGAGCCCAGGGCGGGGCTTCAGCTGAGGGACAGAGCTACCCAGACACTGCTCTCACCCCCAACAGAGGTGGTGAGCTTCCTGTTCCAGCAGTATGGACAAGGACTGGGACTCTCCCTGGAGAAAACATCTCCACCCCAGACTGTCAGTCTTCACCGGCTCTACTGGCCTCTCTCTCCACGTGCTAGCCTTTCGCTGCTCGGGTCCCCACGCCCTTTCCATCTTCCTCTCTCCTCTGGGGTCTCCCAACTTCCATCCAGGGCTCCCAAGCTCACTCCGCAGACAGAGTCAAGCAAACTGTAGTTGCGGAGCTTCCTTTGAGTAGCAGCGGCATCCTTCCTCGGAAGGCTGCCTCTCCAGCTGGGCTGGAGGTGACAGGGAGACACCTGAATCTGTGTCCCAGGATGCAGGGCGATGATGCTCTTGGTGCTCCGGAACTGATGTTTCATCATGTGGCTCCTGCAATGTGGAGTAACAGCAAGAAGCCCGCAAAGGGGAGAAGGTGCCAGGGACACACAGAGAGCCATGGGAAAAATGAGTCCTGCTGGCAGGGGGAGACCTGCGGAGCGCTCACGTTCACGCGTGCAGGGCGGACCCTCAGCCCATCATCTGCCCTGCCGCACTGTCCATTGCTTGTGAGCAGTCAGGACGAAGGCCATGCAAGGGGCTGATCTTCCCATGCAAGCAGGCGTAGGGAAGCACGCAGAAGCAGGGAGTCAACATCAGGAGCTGGGGGTCCGGATCACAGGCGGTGAGCCCCAGGGAAGTCACAGACACTAGAGCCGGGTGTCCATGGCGACCTTGGCCGGGCACTTTGGAGCACGTCTGGGCTATAGGCAGATAGGAACAGTAAGCTGGGACTACTCGCCTAAGCTCAGAGGAGCTGAGGGCAATGGGGGTGTCAGGGCTGCTTGTACTGGCTAGGAAGCACTCCCCTCCACCTTCCCTTCCAGGCCCTGCCTCTGCAGCGGGAGCCCTGTGGTGGCCTGGCCTGCAGGATGGAATTCTGGAATTGAGAATTGGGGCAGGGCCGGGCCGTGGGTGGAGTACAGGGTGGGGGGCTCCAGCTGTGCTCCCAGCCGCCAGCCGCCAGCCAGGCAAGCTGGGCTGCCACTGTTGTGGTGTCGTAAAATGAAATTATTTTCAAAAAATAGTCCTGAAATCGTGTTTGATGTTGGTCAGTTCTGGGCTTGCCAAACAGTTCTTGTGTTTTCTATTTTCTTATTTTTCCATCTCTTCTTCCCTGATCAGTCACCAAGAGAGTGAGAGAGAGAGAGAGAGTGTGTGTGTGCATGTTACAACTTCAGCTTCGGATGTGAACATTTGGGCTGAGCATTATGGTGAGAACTCAGGCTCAAGTGAATGCCCCTGTGCTTTGCGGAGCCAGCCTGTTTGGAGGTCTTTGCTTGTGGTAGGGATAGTGAAGATGAAGATGATGGGGAAGAAAGGTAGGTCCTGCCCCTGTATATAACCTGTGAAGTCGCGCAGCCCTTGCTCAGCTGTCCTTGCAAGGTCACTCCAGAGCAGCTCACCTCAGCCACATTCAAAGGTACAGACTTCGGGCTTGCAGGAATTTGGACTTGAAGACACTGCTTCAGTGATTCACCTGCCTTCTAGAATTTGCCACCAGGGGGCAGTGCTGGCTGGCCTGTGCTCTAGGGCAGTCAACAGGTGACCTGGAGGAGCAAGGCTCAAAATGTGGGAACTGGGCAGGATGGAATTCTACCTGGGGACTCCCAGAACAAACAAGGGGATCCATGTCAGATGGAGGCAGAGCCCCCTCTCCAGGCCCCAGCATGCTGTAGCCACCTACGTTGAGAGCACTGGGTCACAGAAATCTAGTCCACCAGGGTGCTGAAAGCCTGCTGCTCCCCAAAGTGGTGCTGAGAACTGAGCTCATGCAGGCGATGTGTTCTAAAGATGCATGCATCCTGCAAGGAGTCAGCAGGAGCCTGCACCACGCGCTCCCCTAGCCTGAGCTCAGCAGAAGCTGACCCTGAGCAGCAACCATAAAGCACAAGGGGCCACCACCAACGAGGCAGGCCACCTCCTCACAGAGCTGGGAGGAGCATAGGAGTGGCCATTTGCCAGTCCCTCCTTCCTTCCTTTCTTCCCCAGGAATCCTACTGCCTGAGTCCTCCGCCCAGCCATGTGTCCCCTCTCCTTCCCTAGACACCAGGACCCAGCCAGTCAGAGCTCCTGGGACTTCCTTCCAGTCACCCCCGTCCATTTCTCATTTCCAAGGTCCTTTCCACGGTCATTTGTCCTGTCTGTCTTCTGAAAATTTCCTTCAAAGCCGAGCTGAATGTCTCCCTCCTTGTAGAAGGTAGTCCTGGTTCCTCCAGCCTCACACCTCATGCTGCTTCTGAAGTCCCCAGCTTTCTATGCATCCAAGTTTAAGTTCTGGATTTTGTAGATCTTACGCCCTCCAAAATCTTTTTAAAACCAAGCCTGTGTGTGCCTAGCCAAGTCCGGCTCATTCTTGCATACCCTGAGTGAACAGAGTCCTACAAATACAGGGCATGTGCTTCATACTGATTTCTTTCATTTTAAGCCTGGAGACCAAGTACCATCCAAAACTAGCATCAAATTGTGTTTGCCAAGAGAAAAACTGGAAGAAGCGCCTGCTTCTAGGCCCAACACAGGGCTGAGTCTCTCCTTCTTTCCTTAGATTCCAAGAGAAAACGTCCAAATCTGCATTGTGCAGTGTGAGCGCTGTCACTGCTTGGGTGCGAGGGACATGGGGAACTAGACGAGGAGGATCTGGGGCTTTCATACAGTTTTGGGGATGAGATTATGGTCACAGGTCGTGCATGCTGGGCCCTGCCCAAGAACTGTTCCCCGATCCTGCACAATTATTCCATGCTTTGCCAAACATTCATTAGTAGAGGAAAAATCCATTTGGGATGATCTGAGCCTGGAATTTAAATCCATTTCACACAACACAAAGTGTTGGCTTGCAAAGTTTTAACATGCACAGAGCCTTAGAAGAACACGCACATTGAGAGATGCATGGGCTTCACTCTGACCCCACGCCGACCTGGAGCTGTTGGCCATTCTGAGTGCCACCTGACTGCCAGGAGGGTAGCACACACCTGAACGCCTGCCACCTGAACACCGTGTGCTTCAGCCACCACACGTGTGACAAACCCTGACTGCGGTGTGAGGTTTGCGAGTGGCTTTGTGCCCATTTACCATCGATTTACCAAATGACTCAGGGTGTTGTTATAAATACCTTTCCTTTTATTTCTTCTTTATGGTAGTCAGGGTTTTACACTAGCTTTAAAAAAAAAAGCCCATTGTAGTTGTGTTATGTGGTCCACATATCTCAGCTCGGTATGGAGAGAGCCATCATGACACTCATGATACAATGACGCATTGCCTCGGACAGGGTTGAGAGCTGCCAGTTTTTCCTACTGTGTAGAAGAGACCATCCTGAGCTGCCCTGTTTGCTCCCTGAAACCTGTACGGTGTCCCTAGAGAGAGCAGCCCCTGTCCAGGCTGGGGAAGCGGTGTGGTTCACTGCAGGGGGCCCCAGGCTAGGCCCAACCTGCTCCAGCTACTCACACAGCCCCTGAAGGAGAGCAGAAGCACGTCCCCTGAAGCGTTCAATCCTCTAACCCCGACGCAACGGCCCCACGTGGTGGAAGTGGAAAGGAGTGGCTAACTCAGGCCCCACACCAGATTCTAGACCTGCCGACCTCACGAGCAACGTTAGGCAGGTACCCGTGTGACAAGTGCAGGAACTGCACTAGATGACCTCTGATGGGCCTTCAAGCTTTGTCTGAGGGGATTTCAGGATCTCTGTTTGACCCCGGGCTTTGAAACTGCTGCTTTCCCGGGAACATTAGCAAGGAGCTGGGTCGGAATCAGAGTAGCCAAGACTCAACAAGCACTCTAACAGAGGCTGCCAGCATTGTAAGCTGCACCTTAAGCCACTGCACCTCAACTCCAATCCCTTGATTGTCTTGTAAGGGAACCATGAGGGGCAAGCACTTGGCACAATGGTCAGGCTTGGGATATCCCATGTCAAAACTCCTGGGTTTGAATCTTGCCTCTGTTTTTGGTTTTGTTTTCCTGCTAATGCTTATCATGGAAGACAGCGGGTGATGGCTGGTCTTACTGCAGCTGTTGTGGGCATTTAGGGAAGGAACGAGCAGCTAAAGATATCTCTCCATATGCTTCCTTCCTCCCTCCTTCCCTCCTGTCCTCTCTCCCCTGCCTTGTCTCCTCCCTTCCTTGCTCCTTTCCTCCCTCCCTCCCCCTCATTCTAATACAACAAAAGTAAACTGTTGCAAACGTCTCCGCAGGACATGGAGAGGCACTCCTGTGTAGGAAGCACGTGTGCCAAGCCCATGGGCACAGGGGCCAGAAGGCACATCCATGGTGCAAGGTGAATTGTGTCCCGCAGAGCAGGCTTAGGGTCATTCACAACAGGAGGCAGGGACAGTAATCCTGCAGTCTGTGGTGTGGACAAGATGGAGCAGAGGGAGCTGGGCGGGGGGCGAGGGGGGAGTGGGGCTGGGAAGCCTCTGGTTTTGGCCCTGTGAGTGACAGAACAGGAGGGCTCCGAGAGAGGACTCAGGGGGATGGCTGTAACCCCCGCTAGAGGAGGAAGTGGGAAGGAGCCTTGCGGACCTGTGGCACCGAGGGAGCATGGATCACCGCTGGACTGGCAGGCCCAACTGTGGATTTTGGATTTAATCAATGGCTGCCATTTTATTTGAGAAGATGGAAAACAATCTTGTCTCTCCGGGATCCTGAGGCTCCTAAGGAATGCAGGGGGTGGTGGTTGGGCCAGGGAAATCAGGAGGCACAGAGGCTGAGCCAACTCTCCCAGCGGGCCCAGGCCCGTCTGCCAGAGCAGGAAAGAGAAACAAACGCTGGCTGGCCGGCTCCAGCTCCGGCACCAAGCCCCCGCTGGAGGACCCTCACATCTGGGTGCTGGGCCGCACACACCCCAATGGATTTGCTGCTGGTGGCACGGAGCCCAATGGGAGTGCCCGGGCTGACAGTCCAGCGGCCCTGCATGCACGGGGCCCAGTCCTCCAGGACGCAGGCCAGCAGCCAAGGTGCCTCACCTCCCAGAGCCGCCCAGCCTGCTGCTGCGCTGGCTCCCGCAGACCGCTTCCCTTTCAGCTTTTGAATTTCAAAGCAAACCGGAGGCTGACTGCAAACAGATGGATGGGGTCATAAACCTACCCCCCAGGCCCCACCCCTCCCACCCCCGCCTTTCCTGAGCAGGGAGCTCAAGGTGATAAAAGAGAGGCTCCTTTGGAAGGATAACTCCAGCACCCATGCTGGGCTCCTACCTGGCTGGGTCCCTGCTCACTCCTGGGGCAAACACACTGAACATGTCTTTCTCACCCTCATTGCACCAGCAGGCCTGCCAGGCTCAGCTCTGACTCCATATGTTCCAGGAAACATGTTGCAACTTTCCCTTCTGGAGTCTGCCTTTTCCTACCCCCCCAACCACTGGACTTTGAGCATGGGTAGTGACCACATGCATCTTGGAACTGTTGGCCAGCTTTGTGCGTGTCTCATCTTTCCCAGAACACTCCAGGCAGAAGGTCAGCAAAGACCTTTCCCTTTTTGAGTAGTCCAGTGTTGGGCATGAAATAGATGCTGAATCAACGAAGCTAAGTGGATGTTTTCTCTACAAAATGCAACTTGATAAGGCTTGAGTTGCAGTAAACAGGAAGTGGAGGGAGTAAATGACACCTATAAGAAGCTGCAGTGGGGACTGGTTAGAATGTGACACAGGAAGCATCATTCTCCCAGGCAGGTGTACTCCAAGCAGGAAGTGACTTCATTTACAGGATCCCCTATGATGAACATAGAAGGCAGAAGAGCTGATCTTGGCAGAGGGAGCTGGTGAGAGAGGTGGATGAGTAGTGGAACACTGGAATCAGAGAGGCCTAGGATCAAGCCCCAGTTCAGCTGTTGATGGACTATCTGACCTTGGGCCTGTGACTCCACCTCCTGGAGTCCATGTGGTGAACGGGCATGAGGGGGCTAGCTGTCCCTCAGGGCATAACTCCCATTCTGCTGGTCTGAAAGCCCTGCAGGCCAAGTGCCCGGATCAACCAGGGTGGGAGGAAGGGAGGCCCCTCTGCAGTGCACAGAGGAGTGTGCCAGCAGACACCTCCGGACGAAGAGCTCAGGCCCTGCCCTGCCGAGGAGACTCTGAGAGCTGCCAGAAGGCCTCCACCCCCACCCCACGGGACGACCCCCTTTAGTAGGGGACCTGAAGAATGGCTTCTCCACAAACCTCACCACTGTAAAAATTAAAAGGCGAGAGAAAGGAAGGGAGTGCACGGTAGTGTGGGAGTCTTAACGCTGTATGTATAAAATACACAAAGTTGTTTCCTTTATATCAGTTTTATCAGTTCCTAGCTTCTCATTGACTTAAATCAGCTCTTCATTCACAAATGTAGGGCCCAAACTCACATCTCACGCAGCCAGCTCCAAGCATCTGTTAAACACCCACCACCTTGAGAGCTCCTGTGGCAACTCTGGCAACTCTCTCTCTCTCTTTTAATTTCTTTTGTGTATATATATATTTTTAATTTATTTTTGTTAGAAAGGTAGATTTATAGAGAGAAAGAGATAGAGAGAGAAAGATCTTCCATCCGCTGGTTCACTCCCCACATGGCCAAAACAGCCAGAACTGAGTTGATCTGAAGCCAGGAGCCAGGAGCTTCTTCCGGGTCTCCCACATGTTTGCAGGGTCCAAGAGTCCTCCCTGCTTGTGGGAAGTGGAGCAGCCAGGTCATAAACACACCTGTATTGAATCCTGGTGCATGCAAGGCAAGGCTTTAGCCACGGGGCCATTGTGCTGGACTTGCTTGCTTGTTCTCTCTCTCCTTTAAGATTCATTTAGTTTTGTTTTTCAAAGATTTATTTAGTTTTTTATTGAAAGTCAGATGTATACATAGAGAGGAGGAGAGACAGAGAAGAAGATCTTCTGTCTGGTGATTCACTCCCCAAGTGACCACAATGGCCGGAGCTGAGCCAATCCGAAGCCAGGAGCTTTTCTGGGTCTCCCACATGGGTGCCCAAGGCTTTGGGCCATCCTTGGCTGCTTTCCCAGCCCACAAGCAGGGAGCTGGAGGGGAAGCAGGGCTGCCGGGGTTAGAACTGGCATCCATATGGGATCCCGGCACGTTCAAGGCAAGGACTTTAGCCGCTAGGCCACCACACCGGGCCTCCTTTAACTTTTTTTAAAAGGCAGATTTTTACAGAGAGAGAGAGAAGAAGAGACAGAGATCCTTCTTCTGTTGGTTCACTCCCCAAATGGCTGCAGTGATTAGAACTGAGCTGATTCAAAGTTGAGAGCCAGGAGCTTTCTCTGGGCCTCCCACATGGGTGCAGGGGCCCAAAGACTTTGTCCATCCTCCACTACCTTCCCAGGTCCATCAGCAAGGAGCTGAATTGTAAGTGGAGCAGCCGGGACACAAATCAGCGCCCATATGGGATGCCGGCACTATAAGCAAAGGATTAGCCTGCAACACCACCACACTAACCCCCATCACATCTCTCATGCATGCCACTAGTGGCACTGTGCAGTCAGGGCTGCTGACCCTGCTTTACAGACACGGACCCTGAGGTTGTCCCCAGACTTCACAGGCAGGTAGTGCAGCACCCAGCCTGACTCTACCCTGCAAAGAAATCGTCTCTCACCAGAACTCCATCACTTACATCCTGCCTGTTCTCTGCACACATGTCTGTTTGATGCAGGCAGCGACCCTTGCTGGTGGCCTGTCTCTCAGTTTGCCTTTGCCCACGACCCCTTCCCTAGGCACACTGACTTCTTCAGTGACCTCAACCAGTTCCATGCCAACCCCTGCAGCCCACTCTGCCCTGACTTTCAGCCACAGCATGACCCCTGCATTTGGATATCAGAAAATATCTCCAACTTAGCATATTCAAAAACCAGCTTGGGGTGTCTCTCCCCATGCGCCCAGCAGCACTTCTGCAATAGGGGCTGCCACACACAGGGTCCTTCCGCTGGCCTGAGCCTTGAAGACTCGTCCCCTGTGCTGTATCCATCCCAAATTCTGCAGTCACAGCATCCTCACAGGTGGACCACTCATCCCTAAGCTTCCGCCCTGAGCCAGCCATCTTCTCTCACAAGCCTCCCCATTGCTGTGTCACAAGCCTTCCCTGCCTATACGCCACAAGGCCAGGTGTTCTTCAAGATGGAAGTTAGTGGCAGTGCTGTTCCTGTTCAGGAACACTAGACTTGGAATGAAATTACCAATATCCACCTCTGTCCCAGTCATCCCTCTGTTGACGCCCACCTGCCCTGGTCCGTGCTCACACCATGCACAGTCCTCTGTTGACGCCCACCTGCCCTGGTCCATGCTCACACTGTGCGCAGTCCTCTGTTGACGCCCACCTGCCCTGGTCCATGCTCACACTGTGCGCAGTCCTCTGTTGACGCCCACCTGCCCTGGTCCATGTTCATACAATGCGCAGTCCCTCTGCTGACACCCACCTGCCCTGGTCCATGCTCACACCGTGCACAGTCCCTCTGCTGACACCCACCTGCCCTGGTCCATGTGCACACCGAGCACAGTTCCTCTGTTGACACCCACCTGCCCTGGTCCATGCTCATACAACGCGCAGTCCCTCTGCTGACACCCACCTGCCCTGGTCCATGCTCACACCGTGCACAGTCCCTCTGCTGACACCCACCTGCCCTGGTCCATGCTCACACCGTGCACAGTCCCTCTGCTGACACCCACCTGCCCTGGTCCGTGCTCACACCATGCACAGTCCCTCTGTTATACCTAGCACTCCCTGATTGTCCCTGTTAAGCTTTCACATCTCATTCCCTCTCCCCTAGCTGCTGGGGCCTGTGGGGAGGGTACAGCAGGCAATGTCCCTCTGTCTCACACTCTTGTTCTCACTTTCTTTCTCCATTAACCTCTCAAAAATAATTAATTAACTTTAACAAAAACTCTTCAAACTGTGGTATTTTCAGAGACAGCCTTATATGTTGAGAAAAATAATAAAACGATCAAATCATTAACATCTGTGTTTTTATCCAACTCTAGAATAAAGAACACAGTACATTGTCACTCGCTGTTTGTTTTTGGGCCACATTCCAGAAAGGCCCCTGCCCAGCCAGGCTGCCTCTTGGTACCACAGATCAGACTCCACCAACAGCTCACTCCACGCACTCAGCAGGGGCTTTTCTCATGTGTCAGCTTCATCCCTTCAAAAGAAGCATTGAGCAAGTTCACGTTTGTCGCTTAGATTTGGATATGGGCTTCCGAAGTTAGGAATTGATTTAACCAAATCTTAAGTAATGCCATCCCTACCTGCACTGAACTCCACGTCTGAGAACAGTGGCAGTGGCTGTTGCATCCTTGCAGTGCCAGCCTACAGTCAGCACAGGATCTCTCCCAACCTGTCAGTGACAGCCACCATCGTGCTGTGTGACCTACCGCCCAGCAACGGGCACTGTGCTGCTCAGGAGTCGCCTGTAGGTCCACTTCAACCCGGCTGTTCCCCTGCTGGTGTCTACACTGCAGAGCTGCTCTTCACATCCACAGGCTGCCATGGGGTCAAGTCTGGTCCAGGCGTGTTCCCCTGGGAACAGGCTCAAGCAGGTGATGCTTTTCTGCAGCGTGAACTTCTTGAAACAATCACCCACACACAGCTCCTCTAAGTCCTCCACTCGGTCACTTCTGCTGACTTTCCATGGCCAAACTAAGCCGATGGCCAACTCCAACACTGCTGGGAAGAATTCTCTACCTACCTACCCTCCCACTCACCCATCTACCCATCCATGTCTATCCCTCCCTCACCATGAAAATTCAAGGCAAAGAGTAGATGATGTGCAACTCTATCACAGTGGAGTGAAGGATTAGGAACAACACCTAACCCATCCTGGCATCAAACAAATACTGACTAAATAGGGGAGAGTGTAAAACCCCTGTTCCCAGCCAATAGGCTCCCTGTGGCACGTCTCTGAGACTCAGTTTTCATGTCTTTAAAGTGGGGGAGTAATGCTTTCCACAACTTCACTGACTTGCCCAGCGTCACACGGTGAGCCACCAGGGCAGAGTTCAATCTGTCCAGATTCTCTCCATTCAGCCCACAGTGCTCCCTCAACTTCCTGCTGCCCTCCCCACACACCCACCTGGGCCCCAGACTGCCTCCCCACCCACTGCTGCAGAGGCAGGCCACGGACTTCTCCCCACAGCTTCCTCTGTGAGCGTCACTAGGTATCTTTCAATCATCTACATCCTACAAACACAGCTCTCCCCTTGACCTGTCACCCTCTTCCAAGCTGGCAGGAACTCGCCCTTCTACCTTTCTGTGGCAGCCAGGTTGCTGAGCTACGAGAAATGGCAGCCAGTCCTGACTGATTTCAAAAAGAACGGGCCCAATAAAAAAGGATGTAGGTCCACAAAAATATCACAGGCCAATGTCTACAGCAGCCTCACTCACAAGAGTGAGTCCACCAACAGGGGTGGGACTGGGCACATCGCAGTCTGTCCAGTGGGGCAATGCTCTACTCAGTGGCAAGAAGGAAATCTGCCCACACATGTCTACTGCTGGAGAGCTGACACCTGTGCAAACAGCGAGCAGAGGAAAGAAGCCAGGTATGAAGGCTGATTCGATTTACCTAAGAATCCAGGCTTTGGACATATAGATGTCTCGAGGACAGTAAATCACACTCCTCTCTCCCACGGTGAGCCTGGCACTTGGGACCCTAGTTAGTCCCAGATTTGCTGTCATTTCTAGTTTCCTACAAATCCGTGTCCTGGGAGAGAACAGGTCATGCTCCAGTGTCTGAGTCCCTGCTGCCCTCATTGAGTTCCAGCCTCGTCGCCTCTTCCTGGTGCAGCTCTGAATAGTGAATGAATGCATGGGAATTCTCTCTTTCCCTTTTTCCCTCTCTCTCTTTCTTCTTCTGAATAACAAAACCATAAAATTAACACTAAGAAACCAAAACAAAAGCCCTCTGGAATAGGCGAGACTCATGTATGGGCACAGAGACAAGGGGTGCTGTGCAATCAGAGGTGGGAGAGGAATCTCCCCGGGAAGGGCACAGGTACCTCTGGGGGTGACAGGTGTGTTCTGTCCCTTGATTCAAGTGGTATCGTGAGGGAGTCACATTTTCCAAAATTCACTGAACCACCCTCAGTAAGATCTATTTTAGAATCTGCAGGTACAAAAGGCATGTACTGGTTGGCAGGTGGGTGGGATTACTTTGGTTCACAGGATTGCCAGAAGCACAGGAGAGTGGCTCAGGCTGCCTATCCACCACCACTGCCACTCTCCTGTCTCCCAGGCCACTGCAAGCTCCAGGCACACCATCAGCTCTGCATCCCTGCTGGCCGGGAGCTGCCCCTCTCACAGCCACCGTAACCACAGAGAGCATTCCTCTAGGCCTTCTTCCACACTCTCTCACTCCTGATCCCAAGCCTGAGGTGGGGCTTCTGCCTGACAGGCCTTGCCCTGTGCTCATGGCTCCAGCACAAGGCTAGCTAAGAAGATAAGTATCAGACCCCTTTTTGGTGTGTAGTGGTTGTCAGGCTCTGCTCCTCAGCAAGACCCCCCAGGCATGGCAGGTCCCCACACCCCACAGAAACACTGGCTGATTGGGTCCCACCCCTGACTCCTTTTCCCCAGGCTAGGTTGGCTAAGCCACCTCTGCCACTCTCCACGTGCCACTGTCCCTGAATCTATGTGCCCCTGCTGACCACTCCCTCTTCTGCAGGTGTCAGCAAAACCTGACCTTTGGGAATTCCCATCTATCCTTCTAGCTTGTGAGATCCTATTGCTGCATCCGACTTTAAGCGCTAGAGGTCCTCTTGGCTCAGCCGAAGGCCCTCTTCTCTCTCCCAGTCCCAGTTCTTCCTGGTGACTCCTCTGACCAGGCTTCAGGCACACCTGCCACCAGCATTAACTCTCTCTAGGACAATAAGCCAACTCCTCACCTCCATTCTGAGACAGCAAAGAGGAAGACAGAAATTGTGCAAGAGGAAATGGACATGGAGTCTTAGTGGTATGTGTGTGGCTCAGTGGTCACCACCCTGCTTCCTACAACTGACCCTAGGGTAAGCCTGTGGGTGAGCGTGGGGTCAACACAGCAAAGGCTGCAGCTTCCCTCACTGGGCTAGCAGGTTACAAGAATGGGAACAAAGAACGTTTGACCTCAGTGTGAGCTCTACAAGGAAAGCAGAGTCCTGACCCCATGTCCTCTGCACATGGAGGAAGGAGCCAAGGGGAACCTGACCATCCAGCAGCTGAGAAGGGGGCCAGGCCACATCTGTCCACTGTGATGTCACCAATGGATCAGGGAAGAGGCCACTCTCTGGCACACGTTTCCTTATTCTGTAAGCCAAGCAAGGAGCAATAGGGGGGAAATGGCTGTCCCCTCAGAGGTGTCCAAAATCAAACCCATGAGCTGCCTCCTTACCCAAGACCACCTCCATGACAATACCCACATCCATCTGGGTGCTCGTGCTAGGAGTCCAACTTAGGGAGGAGCCTTGGCACAAGGGACATGTGTTGTCCCTAGCCCCATCCACACTGGGCTGACGACCCGGCTTCAGCAGCCACTTGTGGGCTTTCATGCCCCAGGTCATCTCCATCCTTCCCTCGGCCCAGTCCTCTCCAGAAATTACCTTGAGTGTATCCCTCACCTAGCTGACACAATGCTGCCCAGCTCTTCTGGGCTCTGCTGATATCCAGAGCTACAGGGACTGTCCCTGTCCCCCACCCAGCATGGCCTGGAGGTCTTTCAGTTTCTTCGATGCACTTGTCTGCTTTCACCATGGCCTCTGCACCTGCTCTTCTCTCTTCCTCTGTTCACTCCTGCTACCTTCAGCTCTCTCCCCAAGGTACCTGCTGCTTGGCAAACCAGGTCCTTTCCTCTAGCATAAGCGTTCAAGCCCTATCCCAAGTAGATGACACTGTTTGCTCACTTAGGAGCTCATTGATATTGACCATACTTGCTCTTCATAAGCCACATAACCTTAGGGATGGGCTGCCCAACCCAGCATCTGCTACACCACGCACAGGCCAGCAGATGGTAATGTCTGTTGGGTGAATGAATGAGTGAGCTGTCAGCTGCTTTATCTCTTCAGGATCAAGCACAGCCTGAAGCATCCTCTGCCCCTGCCTCCCCTCAACTTCCTCCTTAACTCTACCTCTTTGCTCTCCTTCCTTTCACCCTGCTGGATTCCTAACAACTTTGCCAAAATTCCTCAACTCAAAACTTTTGCAGCCACAGTGCCACCTAGAGCCTGTCTGTGAGATGGACCAGCCCTAGAGCAGGCAGCAGCTATCCAGACCCATCCAGTTTGAGTCTGCCTACTCCACCCTATGTTCTGGACACATCTCTCGGTCTTCATGATTCATTTTCCTGGTCTTGAAGCATCACCCTTTCTAGAGTCCCTTCAGTCACTAGTGGAGATGGAAGCAGAAGTGGAGCAGGGAAAAGCATGGGTGAGGTTCAATGCTGTCTTCTTCTGAGATTTGGTCTATGTCTCCAGCTGTTCTGTGTTTAGCGAAGGCAAAGGATTTCAACTGAAGTTAGCACAGAGCAAATGCAACAATGTAAGTCAAGCACCACCTCTGCCCCGCCCCCAACAGGTGTCAAAAGGAACTTCCAGTTGCTGAAAGAGCCTTATAAAAGCAAGACAGTCAACCATGATTTCTCCTTTTCTGAAGTCATCAGTTTTGTTCTGGAAGTTTGGACTAAGCATCTTAACACTTGCCCTCCTCATTCCATTGCTGGTCAGATTCATGCAAAACCACACTCAATACAGCATTCTATGCAACAGCGAACATGTGGACACATTCTGTCCAAAGGTAAAGGCCTGGTTAAGGAAAAGATAATCAATCCATTTGTAAAATACTGTGCAACTGCAAAACATAATGCATACACACCTTTATCATAAAATGAGGACTTACTTGTAGCTAATTCAGAGCAGAAAAGCACTTCACAATATATGTAACAAGTCTCCACTATGCAAAAAGAAAATATGCACATGGGAAGATTATGAACAAATACTCTAATTTATCCTTAGTGATTTGCTTTCCCCTTTTCTAGTTTCTAAAAATCATTATAATGTGTTGGTTTTCCATTTCTATTTAAATATGAGAAGAACCTTGAACATTTCTAGAATCCTCTGAAAGAAATCTGGGAAACCTTGAGGATAAAGCCGAGAGAAAACGGTGCTTGGGACACTGGACAAAACTCTTCATCAGAGGCTCAGCCCAGAACATCCCTGAATGTTTCCTGTCCGTAGATAGTGCCAAGGCCAGTGGAAACCCCTGAGAATGAAGGGTGGGAGGCACAAGTGTCTGCCCATTGCTGGGGGCTCTGCCAGTGTCTCCTGGGTGCTTAGCAGTTTAATGGGTTCCTGGGGTAGAGAATATATCTCAGCCACTATGCCTGCCCTAGAGCACTGTGGGCTGCGGGGAGGAGTGATCAGCCTTCCTTCATCCTCTCCATCTTTTTGAGACACACTCTAGCGATCACCATGGGTTGTGACTGGGTAACTACAGAGAGACCTGTGGATAACACCAGGCACACAGCAGATGCTTGTGACACCTTGACTGAATCCCAGTCCTTCTATGTCAGGTGCTTGCACAATACTCAGGGACTCTAGTGCAAAGAGGGCATGGCTGTGCCCATTTTACAGAGGAGGGAAGAAACTCGTGAGGCAGTGAAGCCCAAGGGCACACTTCTAGAAAGCTCATGGCTGGGAAGCCATCACTTCATCTGTCTACTCCCAGCTCAACATCCTCTAACTTGACAGTAACCACGTGCTGATGAGAATAAATGAGGCATGACTTTGAGGTGGACTTAACTAGGCTGTCCCACACTAACTCACTGTGTGACTGTGGGTGAGAGACACTCCGAGCCTTCAGTGAAGACAATGACCACACCTGCTGTGTGGAGCTAGTGTGGGTATGAATCAGAGAATCACACCCCAGTTGTCAGACTCATGTCTGGAGCTGGAGAGATCAAGGTGAAGACCCTGGGGGTCTTCTCTCTGCTGGGGAGACACAGTAGATCCATTATTCCCCACATCAGATAGCCAGAGGGGACCCAGAGCAGAAGGGGCTCACAGGTCCGGAGCTTCCAACAGGGCTTCACCAAGGGAGTGACCTGTAAGCTGGGCCATGAGACACCAACAGGGGGCCACCAGGCAGTGAAGTCAAGAAGTTCATTGCCAAGAGGGACCTCCCAAGATCACTGTTGATCTTTGGATTGAAAAGAAGAAAACCCATTTGTCATGGGGAGACATTTCTGAGCAAGAGAGAGGGTTTAAGGAAGACACATGTTCTAGCTGGTGTTTGTGAGTTCATTGATTTTTAAGTATCGGTGAGAATAGAGTATATTTTCAAAAAATTGTTGTGAAGGACCCAGTGGAGCAGGTGAGGATGCAAGAGGAAAACTAAAGGATGAAGGTGGCTCCAGGCCGGCAGGCAGGGGAAGAACAGATCGGGAGTAGAAGGCAGGGCGGCCCAGGGAGGCTGCCCCCCTCAGCACCATTACAGGAGGGAAGTACAGGTATCCAGTGGATTTGCTGGCAGGAGGCCATAGCCAGAACCTCCAGCAAAAACCTGAGAGCCCCAGAGCAAGGATACCATCTCTGCTCTCACATCTTTTTTTTTTTTTAAAGATTTATTTTTATTATTTTTTCATTGGAAAGGCGGATATACAGAGAGGAGAGACAGAGAGGAAGATCTTCCGTCCGATGATTCACTCCCCAAGTGAGCGCAACGGGCCGATACTATGCCGATCCGAAGCCAGGAGCCTCTTCCGGGTCTCCCACGCGGGTGCAGGTTCCCAAAGCGTTGGGCCGTCCTCGACTGCTTTCCCAGGCCACAGGCAGGGAGCTGGAAGGGAAGCGGGGCTGCCGGGATTAGAACCGGCGCCCATATGGGATCCCGGGCGTGCAAGGCGAGGACCTTTAACCACTTGCGCCACCGCGCCGGGCCCTGCTCTCACATCTTACCCCTTGGTGTAGCACATTCACATGACCTATTTCTCCAATTATTTCCCAACTAGACTCAGATTCCATATGAACAAAAGCAGTATCAGTTTACCTATAGATCTCCACAAAAAAGCCAGCAGGGACGTGAGTATCACAGTGCTTTGGAAGACTGAACTGATAAGATTTTCAAGGATCTAGCAGACAGTATTGCCCTGCTCCATAAAAACTTCAAAGTGTCAAAGACAGACACCTGACTCCCTCCTTCAGTGAGCACACATGTACACACACATACAGAGCCTCAGAAGTGGTCACTCTAGTATTGTTTGAAGTGTTCAAGAACATAGAGAAAAACTAAGAAGCATAACAAAAAAGAAGAAACCATAACATTAGGAAAACATTACACAAAGAGGAAAACTACAGGTAATCTATCTTAGAAATCTGTAGGCAGTCTTAGTAAAAAGGGTCCACAAACTGGATGCAGGACATTGAAAGAAAGAATCCCCGTGTCTCCAGGTGGAAAGATTCTAGGATGTGAGGATGGATCCACAGCAGGGACACACCAGAGTTCATCAGGAGAGAAATCAGGCCCTGATCCCCATAGGCAATGCCAAACAGGAGATAAAATTCAAGCACCATCCCAGATGGAAAAGAAAAGGTAAACTAGAGTGGAAGCAGACAGATGTGCCTACCGTCATTCTCTCAATGTGGGCAAGCCAGCACCACCACGTGGCAGAGCTCTTGGCACTGAAGTGAGAGCAGCATGCCCAACACTCCCACTGTTCCTCAGAGGCCTCATTGCAGGAGGCACAGTGCTGCCTGCAGATTCTGCAGCACTGATGCTTTCTCCCTCCCTAGAGGTCCCAGTGAGAGTGATCCCCTGGGCTGTCCCCATCCCTTATTCACTCTGCTCCAGGGAGAATACATAGTCTTGGATGGGTGATATGGAAGCCTCCTTCTTGAAAGGGATCTTGCCCCAGAGAGCATGCTCTGCCCTCAGGATCCACTTGCTTAACCTTCCAAGAGTAGCTGTCATCCTACAGACTGGAGGTGCAACGTGGTGTCCATACCTCCCCAACATATCCTCCATTGAGTAGATGCACTTGGCAGGCAGGTTCTCACCAGGAACAGGGGTGGCCATTTGATTCCATCCACCTTACTGCTTTGCCTCCACGAGCATTCAGGTAGGGAAGAAAGGCGATCTCACTGGACTCCCAGGGCCTCCATCAGGCCTAGCCAATGCAACAAGGTAGCCCAGCAAGACTGCAAAAATACAAAGGCACCAAAAAAATGAGACTGAGGAGGTGATAATCAACAAAGAGACTGAAAGTTTAGCAATTCAGCTGGATACAAAACAAGTAGCTCCAATAGAAGCAAATATCATTCACCTAGGAGACGTAGTGTGACAGGAAAAAGCTTACAATACCAGCAATAAAGACAAAATATTAAGGAATCAAAACCAGAAATGTGCAAGATCTATGTGAAGAAAAGTTTAAAATACTCCTGAGAGACATAAAAACACACTCCAACCAAGGGATAGGAGAGGTTATTCCTGAATGGGAAGACATAGTGTCATAAAGATGTCAATTCCCTCTGGGTTAATATGAAACTTAAGGTCATCCCAATGGAAAGAGCAATAGTATTTTTTTTAACCAAATAAGTCAATCCTAAAGTTTATATAGCAACGTAAGCTTGCAATAATATTCCAGAAAAATCTAAAAAGGAAGAGTAACAGGGGATGACTAACCAAGCAGTTGAAACAACATTTATATAAAGCCACATTTATTAAAACAATATGGTATTGGCACACAAACAGACAGAGCCACAGAACAGAGAGAAAAAAAAATCCAGCAAAAGGCCAGACTACAAACTAGAACTTGTGAGATGTGAAGGTGGCATTTCAAACGAGGAAGGAAAAGATGAGCCATTCAATAAATAGTGTGGAGACACATAGGTGGTCTCCTGGGGTAAATTAAAACTGAGTTCAATATCACGCCTTACCACAGGAAGAATTCCAGAAGGATCAAAAATCTGAGTGCAAAAAAAAGTTCAGAAGAATCGGGAGAATGATTTCATTATTTCAGGGCAAAGATGGACCTTCTAAATAGAACAAAATTGAGAAGGCACAATGAAAAAAAAAAACAGATAACTTTGACTGTAAAAGAACATAAAAGAACATACATTTTCTTCATTGGGAAAGATGCTCAATAAAAGTATCAGCAGATTTTTTTGGAACTTCATAAACTCTAAAGCTCATATGGAAAAACAAACACTATTTATAAAGAAGTTGAAGAGCAGATTATGAACTGGGAAAAATACTTCCAACTCATAACACAGGCAAAACAAATTTCCTTCAAAATGTAAACTTGGAAAATCAATTAAAATGATCTACACTTTACCCCACCTCCCTTAATAGACAAAGGATTAAAAACTCACCATTTGGAGAAAGAGAAATACAAGTGACAAATATTTTTGAAAGATGCTCCTGATTGTTAAGAGCAAGGCAGGTGAAGACCTTAGTAAGATCTACTTATTGCTCACTGGGCTGGACATGATGAAAAATGTTGGCTCTGTGCCCTGTTGACAAGTCCGTATGGAGACCACCTGCCTTTCCTCGAAGCACAAGTGTCCACTGGCTCTGCTCCCTGGAACGGCAATCCTGCAACAAACACATGTGCACATACTGTGTCCCAGCAGCCCCAGCGTGAGGAGCAACTGTACATGTGCACACTGTTGGGCAGGTAACACTTGCTAAGGGCTGCATCGCTGGCAACAATGGAGAATTAGAGACAGTGTCAGTCACCAGGGATAGGTAACTACGTGGGGGTCCATTCGCTGCACCACTCCTGCAACAAAGGAAATGAATAAAAGCCTGTTTGTGAGGGGTTGGAGGATGCTCCCCTCACTGCAACATGACGTACAAAAGTGAGAGGCAAAGCATCCTGCATGGTTTTTGACAGAGTCGGGCGGGAGTCGCGGGAGAACCACACATGCACATTCATGTAACAATACACAACATAGTCCTCGAAAGGCACATAAGAGACTGGTGGCATGGGATTCTCCAGGGGTGATGGCTGGGTGGCTGGCAATAGGAGTAGGATGGGGATTTCACAATATTCTGTGCTTCCATTTAGAACTTGTGTATCAGGGGTCCAGCACCATGGCTCGGGGCCTAAATCCTCACCTTGAACATGCCAGGATCCAATATGGACACTGGTTCATGCTCTGGCTACTCCACTTCCCACCCTGCTCCCTGCTTGTGGCCTGGGAAAGCAGACAAGGACGGTCCAAAGCCTTGGGACTTTGTACCTTTGTGGGAGTCCCAGAAAAAGCTCCTGGCTTTGGATCAGCTCAGCTCTGCCTGTTGCAGCCACTTGGGGAGTGAACCAGCACACAGATCTTTTTCTGTACATATCCTTTTTTCTGGTAAATCTGCCTTTCCAATAAAAAGTAAATAAGTCTTTTTAAAAATTAATTAATTAGTTAATTAATACAAAAATGATAGAGTGCTATCCTTTGCTGTAGGATTATGTGTGTGTGCTGTTAGTTAATGGTAGTTCACCAGACAGCCTAAGTTGTGAAGTTACAAAGCTGTCCAGTCGTGAGACCTAAAGGACCAGTGGGAGCCCTTAGCAGGGCTGGGTGGAGCACAACTCAGCTTGAGCTGAAGCATGGTGGTAACATTTCCTCTGGCTTAGGAGACATGCTGACTGAGATCAACCATTGATCTCCAATGTGACTGTCTTGAATGGGTATTCCTAGAGTCAATCACTCAAGCCAGCCATTAGTCTTGACATTGGGGACAGTGGACCAGAGCCCACCAGAGTGGGAATGAGAGCAAACTCACTGTTGAACAGGATTCCTGGCAGGAAAAAGGATGAGCAAATGTGACCGAGTGACTGTAGAGATGGACTGGGTGGTATACAGGGAGAGCTTTGAAAGCAGTCTGGAATGGACTCGGCCACTGGGCTGTAAGGCAAGTCACAAAGCATACAGATGCATTATTCTCTACTAACTGCTGACAACCCTTCCATTGCCCTCAACCCTTTCCATAAAATAAATAAAGTAGTTCTCTACCCTTTTATCTTCAGGGAGTGTGAGGCCCATGTGGTGGAGGGAAGGTGGCACCCATGGCTTCCCCAACACAGGGAAAAACAGCGCAAACCAGTAGAGCATCTCTGGGTCCATGTGGTGACTCAACATGAGACCTGCACAGAAAGAAGCTTTGGCCCACGGTGCAGGGCCAGATGTTCTTACCCAGCACCCAGGGCATGGGCTGCTGTTGTGCTGTTCTCTGCAGAGAAGAACAGGGATCTGGTAGGAGGGAGGTGGGTCCATAACCCAGAGGGGGAAAACAAAAACAGCAAAGAAGGGCAGCTAGGAAGCGCTGTGCTGCTGCAAAAAAGCAAGGCTCTTTAACGGCTGTCAATGCCCTGTGTTTAAGAAGGAGCCAGCTGAGAGAGCCTTCCACAGGCAAAGCTGTGACGGCCTGAAGAAAGCAAGAGGCAGGAGAAACGGAACTGCACAGTTCATGAGAACAAGACACGTTCATGCAAAGCTGTGAATGCATGACAGTCCCGCAGCAAGTGAGCAAGAGGTGTACAAAAAGGTGGCTGTAATGAAAAGGTAAACATAATAAGATCTATTCACTTTTATTATTTCAATGAGCTGGGGAATGTTTACACAAAGCTATTTTATTTTTTCTAGTAAATGTCAGGCTTTGTAAAGCATTACCATGTATCTGTTTCTAGCTATGGAAACAGGCGAGCAAAACCACAGGGAACCATGAGCAAGCTGCAACGTCATGGAAATAGTAAGAACTATGCCAGGAACCCAAAGAACTGGGTGGGGCCATGGGCAGTCAGGTGGAAGAGAATCCCTGGGGAGCTAGCCCTCGGGCCCAGTGACCCAGCAGGGTGCATGGTCCTCCAGGGACTCCTGACTGCTCTGAGGAGGAGGAAAAACAGGCACCCCTCAATCGCTACTCTCCTATAAAACCTTCAGAAAACCAGTCCAAACACTGCTTGCAGACCCTATTCGTGTGTCACAGTGACAGACTAGGGGGTTACAAAACCCCAGCCAAGGGACCCTTGCAGAGAGACAGCAGGCTGCAATAAAATCTGGACTTGTGTCAAATACCAGACTTACACATTGGAGAAGCGAACACACAAAAGGCAGGCCAGTCTGTTGGCCACGGACTCTGCATTGAAACCCCTGGCAAGAGCAACCAGTAGAAGGCCAACATCGTGGTACAGCAGCTTAAGCAGCCACTTGCAAAGCCAGCAGCCCATAATGGGCGGGGTGCTGGTCCAAGTCACAGCTGCTCGCACACTTCAAACCCAGCTTCTGGTTAGTGTGTCTGAGAAGGCAGTGGAAGATGTTCCTAGTACATGGGCCCCTGCCATCCACGTAGGACAACAGGAAGGAATTCCTGGCTCTTGGCTTGAGCTTACCCCAGTCCTGGCTGTTACAGTCATTTGGAAGAGT
The DNA here is from genome assembly GCF_017591425.1 of Ochotona curzoniae. Taxonomy (NCBI): domain Eukaryota; kingdom Metazoa; phylum Chordata; class Mammalia; order Lagomorpha; family Ochotonidae; genus Ochotona; species Ochotona curzoniae. The sequence goes on from NW_024465649.1 coordinate 17,858,850, forward strand.
GAACCATGGGCCCGGCGCGGTGGCGCAGTGGTTAAGGTCCTCGCCTTGCACGCCCAGGATCCCATGTGGGTGCAAGTTCTATCCCAGCAGCCCCACTTCCCATCCAGCTCCCTGCCTGTGGCCCGGGAAGGCAGTCGAGAACAGCCCAAAGCTCTGGGACCCTGCACCCGCGTGGGAGACCCAGAAGAGGCTCCTGGCTTCGGATCGGCATAGTATCGGCCGTTGTGCTCACTTGGGGAGTGAGTCATCAGACGGAGGATCTTCCTCTCTGTCTCTCCTCTCTGTATATCTGGCCTTTCCAACAAAAATAATAATAATAAAAATAAATCTTTAAAAAAAGAGAGTGAAGCAGAAGATAGCAAACATTTGTCTCTCCCTCTGTCTTGCTGCCACTCTTCCTTTCAAATAAATAATCTAAAAAAAAAAGTAATCAAATCGTTGGGAACCCAAATCTTTGCCTCTGTGGCTATTCTGTTTTCTCTCAATATGAAAAAAGTATCATGCTCTAGTCTGGTATCAAAATCACTTCTAGGGGCCAGCACGATGGCACAGTATTCTAATCCTCCACCTGTAGCATTGGAACCCCAGATGGTTGTCGGTTCACAGCTTTGCTACTTCACTTCCTATCCTGCTCCCTGCTTATGGCCTAAGAAAGCAGCAGAGAGCAGTCTGAGGTCTTGGGCCCCTGCACCTATGTAGAAACTTCTGACTCCCAGCTTTGGAGCAACTCAGCTCTGGCTGTTGGAGCCATTTGGGGAGTGAACCAACAGATAGAAGTTCCCTCTCTCTGTAAAATAAATAAATAAATAAAAACCTGCCCAAATAAATACCTAAATACCTAGTGAGATAGTAGAACATTAAGAATAGAAATAACCATGGAATTTTTGCTTTAGGAATGCTTTAAATGGAAATGCAATGTCACATACTAATCAAGTGATTATGTTTCATCTACTTGTACTATAAAAGCAGAAGCATCTAAAATGCGACATTTGTAATTGCAGCTATGCAAACCAATGTTCCCATTTAAATTTGTAACATGTGAAGACATTTTTAAAACTTCAACCTCTTATTATTATATATTTAGTCACTGTAAATAATGTAATTGTTTGTAAATATCAGTGGTAGTGGTTTTCCTATCAGCCCATGCACCCACTGGTAAGCTGCCCCAAAACTCAGTAGCCTAGAGCAACAATCATTTTATTACGACCTCTTGATTCCATAGGTCAACAATGTAGGCAGGGCTGAGTTGGGTGGGTCTTTGCTCCACACAGGTCAGCCAGGGTCACTCAGTAGCTCTCAGCTAGCAAAGGGGCAAGGCATCAGCCAGCCTCAGATCCTGGTGGGCATGACTGCAGTCTGGGGCCCTAGGCTTGTGTGTCAGGGCCTCTTGCCCAGATATCAGACTCATTACAGAGCAGGCCATGCACCTGCAGAGCAAAGTGGGGTCCACCTGTCCTCCTAGAGGCAGGCCCATGGCTGGCCCAAGGTCCCTTCTGCTATATACTACCAGGCAAAGCAAGCCAGAAGGCACATCAAGGAATGGAGGGCAGACCTCATCTCTGGAGAAGGCTGTACCCCCTTGGACTCTGGCTGAGCAGCCTTGGCCAGGAGGCTGTAAAACAGCTGGGCAAATTGGGATTGCACGTGGTTTCACACGGAGGACTACTGCTTGGTGATGACAATTGTTAACCCTGGGTGCTTACTAGGTGCCAAGGTTGTCAGTGTGTTAATGTTTTGTTATTCAATCTGCAGCAAGTCTGTGAGGGTTTGCTTATCACGGTCAGTTTATAGATTAACAGGTTGAGTAACCTGACCAAGATCACACTGCCTGCAGTGGGGAGGTGAGAACTCAAATCCAAGACTCCAGCCTGAGTGTGAAGGAACCGGGAAGAGAGAAAGCGAAGAGTCAGCAGGTGCAAAGGATGGAGTCTTGTTAATGCCCTGAAGGCAGTGGGGGCTGCCGCTTAGCAGTGCCCATGTTGGTACAGGGGATACTCTGTAGGGGGACCAGGGAGGACACCCCTGCTGTTACCCAGGTGTGGATGTACACCCTGAGACCCACAGTGTGAGAGGGTGGGATCCGGAGTCATGAACGGAAGGCTGGGATGTGAGGATGACAGTGGTGGAGCCGGGTCCTGGCCCAGGGGCAAGCAACCTACAGCCACCCTCAGAGCCTGCACAGACACCTTCAGCAGCCTTAGAGACAAACCTGGGCACAGTATCTATAGGAGGGGCAGTGGGGTCCTCCCCTTGGACTCTCATAATCTTTGGGGGTGTAGGGGAGTGGTTCCTGAAGGGGACTTGGGAATTAGGAGGAAAGAGGGAAACAGTAGGGAGAATCCTGTAGCAAGGAGATTTGGAATGATGGTGGGACCATTCCTGGGAGAGCTGGATGGTTCCAGGGAGCTGGGCTTGCCTAAGGCACCTGGCTCTAGACCCGCTCCAAGGTCTAGGGCTCCAAACTCAGGCCCCTGGCTGCTCTTTGCATCTGCCAGGGGATTATCAGGCCCTCAGGGAGCCCCAGCGTGGGCTCAGCATGGAGGAGGTATGATTCTCCAGCCGAATTTGCCCTCTCCCTGTCTTCTGACCACACGTATTTGCATGAATTCCACCCACTCACATGCTCACAGAGGGCAGAGAGCCCAGGTCTGAAGTAGAATAGTACCGTGGCTAAGTGAAGGCCCAAGACCACGCAAGCCAAAGTCAGCTTAGGGGCTCCACAACTGCCAGCCACGCTGCTGTGCAGAAAACACAGGCTAGGCATCCTGCCACACACAGGGGGCCTCGCGTGAGGATGGACCGAGAGGCCATGCTTCCCAATTAACAGCAGCCATGTACAGGGCCAACAGCATCTCGCGTGCTCCCTTGGCCCACCCTGGCCCACGCTCCCTGCCCTCAAGCCGACCCCTCCTGCGACTCTTGCGTCCCTGAAGCTGACTCTGCATCTTTCACTCCTCCCCAGAACTGTCTTGAGCAGCTCCCCCGACCAGGAGGAGGCCTCGGTGCCCCCTTCCTCTCCACACTGCACAGGCTTGGTCTGGTTGGGAATCCCGCAGGAGCACAATAAAGACTGATTGGGCTAAATGACCAATTTATGGCTTCTCTTTGAACCAGCCTTAGATGATTACCTTTTATGAGGCTTACACTTTAGACTTACGATGTAAAACAGAAGCTCAGGTTAAGAGGCAAATAATGGGATATTTTATGTGCTTTCTGGAGCAAAAGTCCACAGCTTTATGGCAGTGGCTATAAAAGAGCATGATTGGAAAAGCCTTGATTGAGAAACCCACAGGGGAAAGAACCCTGGGTCAGGAGACAGGAAGCTACATTTCCCACCCTGCACTGCACCCTCCAGTCAGGTGCCTGCATTGGCTGACAGCAGGTGCAGAACCAGAGGTCCCCAGTGACCCTCCCCACACTCTGCATCCCAGCTCAGGAGTCTGCAAGCTAAGCTACCCTCTTCCCAATACTCCATGGTTCCAATTTTCTCCGATTGTAACATGACTCTGGTGTCCTGAAGTTCTAAGATCCTGTCATTTGGATGTTTCAGCTTGTATTATTTTAAAATTTAAAGACAAGGGTACAGTGCGCAGTGTGAATCGGTGACAGGAGATGGGGCCCACCATTCCCGGCAGTACTTACCCTGGGGGTGGTTTGGGGCAAGCTCTTCCAGGACCTAAGTGATGGAGACGGAGGAACTTGGCCATGCTGGTGTCATGGTGCTGCAGTGCTGTGGACATAAGAGACGGAGACTCTGAAATTCCCAGGTCCTAAGAAAGTGCTCCCCTGGGATTAGAAGGCTTGTCAGCGCTCAGGGTCTCTGAGCCTGAATTTCTAGCAATCTCATTCCCAGAAGCTGGGCTGTCAGCACAGCCACCGCCACCAGATGGCAGGCTCAGGTCGCTGGTCCCTGGCCGGCAGGGTCCACGGAGAGCTGGGTCTCTGGAAGCTGCCCACCAGGGCCTCTTCGGCTCCTTCATTAAGTTCCTTTCTCTGATGGGAGCAGAGAGGGAAAGAGGAGTGAACAGGAAGTCTGAATTGCTGTTTTTCCTTACCAACCCCAAGATCCCAGTGTAAGTACAAGAGAGGAAAAGGACCACGGCCAAGAAGTGCCTGAAAAAGGATACAGGTGGAGTGGCAATGGTCTGGGGAGAGCAAACTTCTGCCCAAGATGTCCCTAAGGGGCCACTGCCGTGGTAAGCGCCGTCTGGAGTGCCAGAGTAGGCCTGAGGGCTCAGCAGGGGAACGCGCCTGCCCAGAGGCAACTACAGATGGGACCAGGAAAGAAGCCCAAGGCTGTCCCTGGCCAGATTTCCCAAGGCTGCCTCCCTGGCAGGCAGGCGTTGCCCTGGGCAGTTCCAGGGCCAGGGCCCGACGGAGGTCTGGGACTCCGGGGCCCCAGCGAACTTTCCCCGCCCCTCTGACTCCTGGTCAGGGCCAGTTGGGACACCAGGATCCGGTTCTGGGCTGGGTGAGGCCAGCGGGGCTGCGGGTTGCCCCGGGCGGGCGCCGGGGCCAATATTGACTTTGGTAAACACCATTTTGCAAGGAGCGCGGGGCGAGGGCGGGGGCGCCCTGACCCGGGGGGCGGAGGCAGCGGCTCCGCATTTAGACGAGGCCATTAGCGGCGATCGATGGCTGTGCCGCGCGCTCCGGCCGCTGGGCGCTCCCAAATGAAGGTTAAGTTTGCTCTGCGCCCCGGCGCGGCAGGCCATGCGCCCGCATAATGGCCCCGGCCCAGCCGGCCCGCGTCTGGGTTAAGGAAGGCCGAGGGGCCGCGCCGGAGTGCGGGGTGGGGTGGGGAGGAGTGTGGCCTGGTAGGCAGAGCACGGTGGATGGCGGCTGGGGCCGTGCCCTGGTTCCTCATTCCGGGCAGCCCTGCTGGGCTCCGGCTGAGACTGGGGCACGGTTTAGAATGCAGCCTCCTAGCGACAGTGCAGGCAGCAGACACCCCGGTACTGTCCTGGCTGGTCCCTTGACACAGGTGGACTGAGGGGGGCGGGAGCTTGGCCTGGGAAGGCGGACCTGTGTCCACCCACACCCGTGTGAGTGGGTAGCCGGGCTGTGAGTGCACACGTGTGCCGTGGACATTGGACATGGTGTGTGGGGTGCTGGGTGGCACCAGTGCTGCCACAGACCTTCTGAGTCGGTCTGCTTGGGTTCCCAGGCAGCCAAGGACCTCCTTGGCTGCTTCCATTACGGATCCCCCTAAAGCAGGAAGATGGTGGCCAGGCTGTGTGTTTATTTATTTATTAAGATTTATTTATTTTGGGCTCAACGTGGTGGTCTAGTGGCTAAAGTCCTCGCCTTGAACAGAGAGAAGGCGTGACAGAGAAGATCTCCCATCCGATGATTCACTCTCCCAAGTGGCCACAACGGTCGTGCCGTGCTGATCTAAAGCCGGGAACTTCCTCCAGGCCTCCCAGCTTTGGGTTATCCTTGACTGCTTTCCCAGGCCACAAGCTGGGAGCTGGATGGCAGGGCTGTGGGATTAGAACCTGTGCCCATATGGGATCCTGGTGCATGCAAGGTAAGGACTTTAGCCAACTGGATCACTGCGCTGGGCCCGGAGCTCCCCAAGGCCCAGTCTAGCCAAGGATCCCAGGAACACTCTGTTCCTGTTCTGCTCCCCACTCCCCAGGCTGGTTAACACCAGAGCAGGGAGGAAGCCCCTGAGAGGCTGGGTCCTAGCTGCTGGCCAAAGCAGGTGCCCGGGCATCTCCAGTCTGAGCATGACAGGGTCAGTGGGGAAGAGGTACAGTCCCCACTGGAAAATGGGTGTCTTGCTCTCTCCTTGCACAGGGCCTGGCTGCCCCCAATCAGTCTGCAGGAGCAGGGGCACTCCTGAGCTCTGAGCAGCAGGGGTGCTGAGGTGGGCAGAGGGGCTGGCGTTAGGTGCTGTGGGGACACTGTCACCCAAGGCAGGCCAGGGATGATGACACTCCACACAGAAGAATGATCTCTGCCCAGTGCCCCTGTGCACCTAGCTGAGGCTCTGAAAAATCGAAGAAGCATGTGGTCCAGGGCCGGGAGCAAGGCCCTTCCTCTGATCTCCCCTGCAGGTTCCAGCTACCACTTCCTGGTAAGGAAAGGCCTCCATGTCTTGGTATAAATAAGTGACCAGGGCATGGAAGAGGCCTGGTCTGAGCTGGGCAGGTGATGCTCAGAGTAGCTACACAGCCCAGAGGGCCTGGTGCACCCTTCCAGAGCCCTGGGAGCCTGAGACCACCATCAGTGCTCTCCACCTGCTGCACTGCTGCCCTGATCCTCTGTTCCTCCTTCAGCAGAGAATCAGAAAAGCAGAAAAGAAAAGCAGAGTGACTTGCCCAAGTTGCCACACTGAATCAGCGGATCTAGAGCCTGGGTCTCCACAGACACCTGCCCCTGTGGCACAGCTGATCTGGGTTGACCAATCAGCGTCTTCGGGAGCAAAGACCTCAGATGGTTGGCTCTGGTTGTCAGCCCCCATCACTTTTCCACTCCTACCTTCATGTGCCAGAGCTTACCCCACTGCAAAATAACACCAATCACCCCATTCCTGGAATAGGGAGTAAAGGTATCGCTGACAGTGTTGACCCCTCCGAGAGGCCACGGTCTCCATATTGCTGCCACTCACCTGATACTGACCTGAGAGATGTCCGGGTTCCCAGAACCCCAGCTTGCTTTCTGAGTTCAGTGCATTTACCAGTTTGCAATCTTAGACAGAGACACAAAGTCATGAATGAGCCTGAGTCCACTGGTCATTTAGCGCCCAGATCCAGGCCCAGGTCCCTCAGCCAGCCAGGGCGTGAGCGCCTCTGTTGCTGGGATGGGGAGTGTGGGTGGTAATGCAGTGCTGATCTCAGATGCCCTGCAGCACTTACCTGGCCCACCACAGCCTGCCCTGAATGCTCCCCAGGCTGGGAATCTGGCCTTGCAGCTGCTGCCCGAGGTCCTGGGCTCTGCCCTGAAGGAGTTCACAGCGTCTTGAAGGAGCTCATGGCTTCCTGGAGGGGATAGCATAATCACAAAGGAAAGGAGACTTGTTGGGAGAAACACTGACTGTGCTGGCACCAGGGACAGATGCTGCATGGAGCAAGATGTCCACTGTCCTGCTGCTCGGTCAACAGTGGCCTTCCAAGCAGCCGACCCCGTGCATACCAAGGCACTGGGGTGGGAGCAGAAGGGAGCATCCCTTATCTTGTGTCATGTCTCAGTAGGGACCCTTGTGGAAAATCAGCCTGCCAAAGGCAGCTGGCTGAGAACACATGGTCTGCAGGAGCCACAAGAAAGCCCTGGAATCTTTGGGTTTTGTTTGTTTGTTTTGTTTAAAGATTTATTTATTTTTATTGGAAAGTCAGATATACAGGGAGGAGGAAAGACAGAGAGGAAGATCTTCTGTCCGATGGTTCACTCTCCAAATGGCCGCAACAGCTGGAGCTGAGCCGATCTGAAGCCAGGAGCCAGGAGCCAGGAGCCTCCTCTGGGTCTCCCACTCAGGTGCAGGATCCCAAAGCTTTGGGCCATCCTCAACTGCTTTCCCAGGCCACAAGGAGGGAGCTGGATGGTAAGTAGGGCTGCTGGGGTTCGAACAGGCACCCATATGGGATCTCCAGTGTGCAAGGCAAGGACCTTAACTGTTATGCTGTCGCACCAGGCCCAGGCACTGGAATCTAATCCTAAAAGGAATAGCAAGCCATGGAGGTCAATGGCAGAGACCTGGCCAGTGACAATGACAGGACTGAAACAGACTGTGAGCAGCAGTGGAGACGAGGGAGCCTGGCTCAGTGGCGGCGGCTGCTGCACTGCAGGCTGAAGCCGGCTTGGGCGCGATGGGCAGGATGGTCATAGGTGAGGTGGATGCTGTGAGTATGGACAGGCTGTGGTACTGGCTCAGCTGAGGGTAGATTGCTGGCTGGGTGCCAGTACGGGCAAAGGCAGGAGCCCTGGCTCCAGTCCTCTGAGGGGAGTCTGTCAGCATTGAACTGAAGAGGATGTGCTGTTCTTGGCTTAGAGGAGGAAAGCTTGGTACCTTGGCAGAGATGTGGTAAACATGGAGTTGGGGCACTGAGGAGGGCGAGGCCTGCAGGGAGAGGATAGCTGACAGAGGGTTTCAGAGAAAGCGAAGTGGCCCCTGAAGGTCAGACTGGCGTGTCACCCCAGGGTCTTTGCACAAACTCTGCTGTTAGGATAGTCTTCTCCTCCAAGCCAGCATCCCACACCTGCTTCTGCTCCTTGAAGAACAGCCTAGGTGCAGTGTCTGTCAGGAATGTCCCCGAAGTGAGCAAGGCCCCCCACGTCTACAGAGCCCCCCTCCAAAGGCCCCCTCCCAGGGAACTTGGTTGGGAGCTACTTGTGCCAGATGTCCCCTCCAGCAGCTGTGGCTTTCTTAGAGGACACACTCATCAGAAGCTGGATGGCCTGTCCAGCCTGTGGCCCTAACAAGCACTTGGCCAGCAGGAGCAGGACATAGTTTCTGTCCATTGTTCTCAGGCAGCACAGCTCTATGCATGCCAGCACCACTGGCACCCAGCATCCAGCCTCCGAGCCTGCCAGCCTGCCAGCCTGCCAGCCTGCCAGGAGAAGCTGTTCAATGAGATGAGTATAAAGGAAAGAGAGAGCTTGGCAAGGCTGTGTTTGGGGTCTCAAGAATCATGCCCCACCCCCCTGCCCCACACACCCAGCAGTGCAAGGAGGGAGGAGGGCGTGGGGGGCAGAGCCATCCAGGAGGGAACAGCTTGAAAAGATTTTTCCAGGCCCAGGGGCTGGGGCATGACTTTCCCCTGAACTGCGACCCAGGAGCCACATGTCCCCCTTTGAACTGTCAGGCAGCCCCGAGCCCTGTCACTCCCCATCTAAGCTGGGTGAAAAGTGAAACTGAACTTCTGCCCTGGAGCAGCCCCCTGGGTGCCCCCGGCCCCTGCACCCGCATTTATCTGTGCGGGGCTAGCTGGCTATCCCAGTCCTGGCTGTACCCCTGCCCCACACACCACTGGTCTGAGCCTCCTACAGCCTCATGTCCCCTGGGGCACTTTCTGTTGCCTGGACAGGGCTGCCAGCACAGGGCAAACTCAGACCCCATAGCTGGGCTGGACCCTGCCCCTTCACCACATCCTCGGGGGAGGCAGGCCGCATGGGAAGCATCACCCCTCTGTGTCAGTTCCTATGAAAAATAGGACTCAGCTTCTCCTCTAGGTCAAGTACGAAGCTGAACTCATGCTAAAGGTCTCCTCCTGCCTCAGCTCTGCTAGAGGAAGTGCGGAGGGCCCCAGGTGCCCAGGCCAGCATCACCCCTCCCAGCAAACCAGCAAATGAGGCAGGTGTTTCTCCCCCTATTTTACTGACAGGGTCAAGACTCAGAAAAACAAAGGCATCTGTAGCAGCGCCAGGGTTCAAAGGCAGAACCATCTGACCCCAGGTTCAGGGCAGCAGGTGGCGGCGAGTACAGACCCCAGACCCAGCATTTGGACTTCTTGACATCTCAACTGGGTACCAGCGTCCCCACCTTCCACCCCTAATAAACCCCAGGGCTCTTCTGTGACTGACATGGCTGAGCTCTGCACTCCTGCCCCACAGTAAGGTGACCTGAGCATCAGGCGGGACCTGGCAGCGGATCGAACCAGAACATGTGCTGGGGGACACCCTGAATGATGTTCCAGAATGTTCCGAGGGCCACAGTAAGCAAACAATGTGAAGGTGAATGGGGAGCTCCGAGGTTGGAAGTAGAATCCACTCGTTTAGCTGTTCATGTAGAGTGTAAGGCACAGGCACTTCAACAAGCCCTGCAGCACAATAGTTTAAGCTATTGCATCGCCTTTGCATCACCTGTGAGCACCATTCCAGTCTCGGCTGTTCCACATCCAATGCAGTTCCCTGCTCAGGCACCTGGGTAGGCAGTGGAGGACAGCCCCCATGCTCAGGTACCTGCACTCACATGGGAGACCCAGATGGGGCTCTAGGCTCCAGGTTTCCCCAGTTGTTGTAAGCATTTCAGACATGAACCAAGAAATGGAATATCTCTGTCCCTCATTCTGGGTTATTTTGCCTTTTAAGTAAGTAAATAAATCATGTGTGTGCATGTATATAAAGTGTTTTTCCTGGCCGACTTTCCCAAGGCCCTCTCTGCTTTTCCTTTGCACATATTAGGCACCTACCGTGCAGCTAGCCTGTAGGGCTCCACAAATACAAAGATAATAGTATTTCACATTTGTTTAACTTCCAGTGTGATAGGCATTAATCTAAGCATGTTCCATGAGCTTCCTCACTTAATACTCATAACAATTTTAAAAAGTGGAGATTGCCAGTATTACCCCCATTTTATAGCCCAGGAACCAACCAGGGAACTTCATCAAAGGCACGGAGCTAGTTGAAGGAGACCAGGTTTACACAATGCAGAGCCTCAACTTTCAGAGCCCGGGGGAGGGGGAGTAGGAATACTTTCAGCCCCGAGAGGCTCGCTGGCAGACTGAATAAGGTGTCTGTGGTTTAATAAGGCAGGGGGCTAAGCTGAAATGCATCTCAGATTCTAAGGTGCTTAGCACAGAGAGGGCTTTCTGAATGGGGCTATTTTGAGCTGTGCTTTGATTGTTACAGTGTTGCTGTGAAGGCAGAGGTTTTGTTACCACCACTTCATCTCTTTCACTTGGTAAGAGCTTTGAAAAGTGGGGAGAGTGCTTTGAGAGAAGCAGAGGCCCTGACTGAGGAGGACACTGAGGCACAGAGGCAGAAACCCACACACAGAGCCCCCCGCCCAGGCGGGAGGCAGCAGTGTGAGGGGAAGGTCCAGCATCGCCTCGGCAGGACTGAGACACCCTGGCTTCAGCCTTCACTGGTCTCTGTGGTGTCGTCTGTGACTGGTAGGCTTCAAGCCACCAAGGCGGGGTCAGCGAGTGGCACAGTGAACCAGAAACACAATCCGCTCCTCCAGCCAGGGCTGCAGACCAGTACGACACTGCATGGGCTGAAGCTCAGGCCACGGCCACCACCCCCTGGGAACCACTGGGTCCAGCAGCCCTGGGAAAAAGGGTTTGCAAGCAGGCGGTAGAGGATGTGGTGTAAGAAGAAAGGGGGATGCTCAAAGACTGGGCAGGGGTTTTTTTTTTCCACCTGCCCAGTGCCATCATTGTCCTTTTCAATTTTGACAAAATACTTGCATCAGCCTGCTTATCTTTCTCTGGTGCAAATACTGCTGGCTCTATTCACTGCCCCATGGCTTGGGTAAGGAATTAAAGGATAATGCATGGGTGTGGTGTGGTGGCATATCAAATTAAGCAGTCACCTGCGACACCAGCATCTCATACAGATGCCAGTTTAAATCCCAGCTGCTCCTCTCAGAGGGCCTGGGTTCAAGTCCCGATTCTGCTCCTGACCCCAGCTCCCTGCAGCTGCATCCCTGGGAGAAAACAGGGCACAGCTCAGGTACTTGGGTCCCTGTCAACCCACGTGGGAGACCCAGATTAAGTTCTGGGTCCCTGGTTTCAGCTTGGCCCAGCCTCAGCTCCTGGGGCATTTTTATTTTCAGACTGACCCAGCAGACAAAAGCTCTGTCTCTCTCTGTATATCTTATTTCTACCTCTCCACCTCTGTCCCTCTGCCTTTCAAATAAATGAGAATAAACTGACCTACTGATAGTGATGAGTGAGAGCTAATACCTCTCCTTACTAATATCATTTAAGTTCCTACTTAGAATTAGCTAATTCTATTTGCAAATAGACAAGAAGTATTTGCTGTTAACTTAAGTCAGACATGTAATGTGTGTTATATCTAAACGTGCAACCAAATGGACCAGGAAAGGCTTTTATCGCTGTATTTCACCCTGCTTAGAAAGGTCGCATCACGTGTCTGGATTCACACAGCCAGCAGGCAACGCAGCCAGCATGGGAAGTCAGATGTGTTCTCATCCAGAGCCTGGGCCTGGCATGGACACTCATACTTGTTACCATATACTTGTTACCACCAAGTAGCAAGCTACCACAACCGGAGCAGCTTAGAGAACATCCTTCTGTTAGAGCGCATTCTATAGCTGATCTGGGTGGGCACCTCCAGGCCCCCTGCCCAGAGTTTCCACAGGCTGCAATGCTGGGCTCAGCTGGCTGGGGTGTTACAGAGGGCTCTGGCAAGACTGCACAACCCCGCTTGTCCAGGTAGTTGGCAAAATCCGGTTCCTTGTAGTGGTAGGCAGAGCCCCTGCTTTTTGTGGACTTGCCGCTCCTTCAGGTCACACATGTCCCTGCATATGTGGGCCCCTCCTATTGTAAGCCAGCAGCAGAGCATCAAGTCCTCTGTCTCCACAGGTCCCTCTGGGTTCCTGTCTGATAACTCCAGTTTCTCTCTTGCTGCTGACTGGAGAGAGCTAGCAGGGGAGGACTTACATGATGGTACTAAGGCCAGCTCAACCAATCACCCAGGAGAGTGTCCCTGCTCCAAGTAGGTCTTACCATAGGCATAAGCACAAGGGGTGGCTCATGTGCTCATTAGCATCCTAGGAGTCTATATTCCAGAGTCTTCCTGCTATGACAGGTATGCTCCAGACAGGCAGGGCTGGGGTGGAGAGTGGCTTCCCCTAGGAGTCTTGAACATAGAGGAAGCACAAAGGCACAGGAGCGAGCTGAGGAGCAGGGGAGAAATGTGCAAGAAGGAGGCAGACAGGGAAGAAGAAAATGTTGACAAAGGGATGCAGGGCAGTTCAGCTTCCCCTGCTCCCCTGGGGACAGAGGGATGCAGCAGACATGTGTGGAATCCCGTGACATGAGTTCCTCAGTGCTGGTGGAATGGACGGAGTTGAGTTTCACTGAATCAGTTGACGATGGCAGATTGGAAACAAATGAGTAGTGTGAGGAGTCAGCATGAGTCAGGCTGCAACAAGCTCACATGGACACAGGGGGGAAGAGGTAAGTCAGGTGGACTACTTAGGGTTGGGTAGAGCTGGACATTGTTGATTTGCATCAGGCTGGAGTGAAGTGCCATGACAGGTTGGGGTGGTTTTAGCATGATCAGTTTGGGGTCGGGTTAGACTGTGGGGAAGCTAGGCTGGGCTGGTGCAGAGACAGAATGCACTCAGGGCAGCTTAAGCAGAAATAAATGTACTGATGGTATTTAATGGCTTACAGAATATTTGGAAAGCTGAAAAAACAGAGTCAGGGCTGCATCTTCAGCACCAACTCCCCAGGCTGGGCCATAGAACAGGACCACCAAGGCAGCTGCTCCTATTGCAGCCATCAGGAAGCCAGCTGCCACAGAGGAAGCCGCCAGCCCAGTTTCTGGCTCCCGAAGCATGCTGGTCTGCGTGGCCACAGCAGCTGCAGGCGCACCTCAGCCCACAGGCGTTGCCAGGTTTTGTCTCCAAAGCACAGAGCAAGGAAAGCATTGGGGGGAAGTAACAGAAAGCTAGGGACATGCTCCCAGCTGTTGATGCTGGGTAATGGGGCCATCTCTCTTTCGGCATATGCATGTTTCTTGCCTCTCTGCCCACTTGACTCTGAATGCAAACCCTACATGAACATCTGGTACTTAGTGAAACTTCAGCACATCCTTAGCTCTAACTCTAGGGCAGAAAATATGAGCTGGGCTTTAAGATCTTCAGCCTCTGTAGGATAACAAGGCTCACAACTGGAGGGGGCAATCGATGCTGAACGGGCTAGATTGCAGCCTCTGCCACCATTGAACTAGCTGTGCATGAAGCAGGCTGAGCTTGGAAGGGTGTGGTTGGCCTGGTTTGGACTAGACTTGGTGAGGAGGCTGTGGGATAAATTGGACTAGATTGGTCAGAAGGTTTGGAATGAGTGTGGCTGAGCTGGGCTCCACCAGACAGAGCCAGGCTGGGCATTGTGGGAAGGAGATGGAGCCTAATGAGCGATCTATGTTGGTTGCTGCCAGAGCCTGCACAACCGTGTCAAGGTCTTTGAGTCTGGCATGGGATGTGTTTTACTCAGAGCTGGAACGGCAGGACATGGTGGCCGATATTGATAGGCACCCCCTATCAATCTTCCTTCATCCAGTTTCTTCTCCAGACCTGGGGCCAGGGCCAAGTCCCTTTCACTCAAGCCAGACCTGTGTCTTGGCACAGGGCACTTCCAGTATTCACTTCAACTTCCAATGTTGCCTTAAAGTGCAATTTATTGGCAGTGGCCACTTAACCTAGCAGTTGACGCACCTACATCACAACTCAGAGTCCATGGGTCCATTTTGTGGCTCCAGCTCCCAATGTGATGACAACATAGACCCTGGGCGACAACAGAGACAGCTCAAGTGACAGGTTCCTGCTACCTGCATGAGAAAACTTGATTATGACCCCTGGCTCCCAGCTGGCCATCGTAGGCCTTTAGGGGCCAGCATATGAAAGTTTTGTCTGTCTCTCTCACCCTTTCCAATAAATAAATACATTTTGGAAAGATAATTGAAATCTATTAGAGCAAGGGGTTTGGGAAATAAGTTCCAAGCATAGAAACTTCCAGGATGTGTTGTCTTGGGGCAAAACCAAACCCAAAGTCCGGATATCAGAGCCATATGGTTTCCTCCCTACACTTCTAGTGGGAGGAGTTGTGGATTTTCTGGAATTTGGGGCCAGCTCTGGAGTCCCATACAGTGCCACCTGTGCTGTGTGCACTGAGCCAGCAAAGATGGGTGCTGGCAAGCACACTTGTGTGCAGGGAGCCAAAGGGAGGCACAGGGGCCTGGGGGCTTTCCACTTGGCAACACACTCAGCTTGCATCCATGGTCTCAGAGTAGCACTGCAGGGAATACCCCAGGGCTGGCTTGCATGATCAGAGAGGCCAAGCAGCTTGCCAAGGGACACCCAGCAGAGCCAGAACAATTGTTTACACAAACATTATTCCTTTGCTTGGAATCCAGCTTCCACAATGTTTACAATTTTTCTCACCATTCATGGTTGTAGGTCAAGCATCTAAAATAAGCCTGGCATGTAAGTGCTTGCTATGGTTTGGGTATGGGATGAGACTTGCTCCCCAGTGTGACAATACTAGAATGAGAAACCTTTAAGAGGCAGAGCCTAGTGGGAGAAGCTCCCTAGGGACAGTCTTCTGAAGGGATTAATGAAATTCTTTCATGTTAGCCTCTGTGAGCCCGGTTGTTCCAAAAACAGTAGGCCTGACCCCCAAATCTCTCTGGCCTCCTGGTTCACCACGTGCCCTCTCCAGCGTTCACTCACACCACTGGGACACCATCTGCTATGGACTCCTCACCAAGGCTGAATGCAAGGGACCACCACCCAAACTTGGAAACTTGGAGTTTCCAATTTTTTGAACTAAACAAACCTCTCTTTATAAAGAAACCTCAGGTATTTGTTACAGCAGCAGAAAATAGACAGATACAGTGCCCAACAAAAGTCCTTCAATACATGGGTATACTCACTAAATCAGGAAAGAAAGCTAAGCCCCAGAGACCCAAGCCACTCCATGGTATCCTGCACACACACACACACACACATGCACACAGGGACACGGCTTCTGTCCTACATGGTCTCATGCACACACACACATGCACACAGGGACACGGCTTCTGTCCTACAGGTCCCTTGTCCCATGTCCTGGACATCCGACCCCATGTCTGCAGCCTGAACTTGCCTGAACCTGTTCACAAATTCATTCTTCCCAAACCTCTGGCCCAACCAAGGCTTAGGGAAGAGACCTCCAGACTGGCAATGACAGGTGCACAAAAAATGGCTCCCCCTTTGCCACCTGCCTTCTCTCCCACACTCTTTGGAAAGTAGAACGGAGGGGACTTCAGGGAATTCCCCGTGGAAGTCAGGCTTCCTCTCCCAAGAGAGGTCAGGAGAGTCCTCCTGTCAGGCCCAGCAGCTTGCACGAGAGGCCCAACAAGAGAGTTGTCCAAAGTCACTAACCCGATCAGTGTCCCCCAAGGAGGAAGTCCTATGTGCCCAGGGTGCTGGGGAAGGCCGGGGCCATGTCCCCATTCTCTCCATGCTGTTCTGCTCCATCCTGCCCCTGCTCTCAGCATGGCTCAGCACAGGGTGGGGGGAAGGAGGCCGTTTCCCTCTGCTTCTGATATTGATGGATGGAGTGACTATTGTAAATGCTACCGTGTTGTGTAATCACTAGGAAAATGTGACTCTGTCCCCAGAGATGCCAATGGCATTTTGGAGAAAATCCTCCTCTTGCTGTTCTGGGCTTATTCCATTGAAATGCCTGGGTGGGTGACAGTGGCAGACTGGGGCCTCTGCTAGGGAGGGGATCCCCCACCACCCCATCATCCTACCCTCCCTCCCTGCTGAGCAGGCCACCTGCTGCTCCAGCACACACACCCTTGCCCCGCCCTTGGAGGGTGAGCGCTGAAAGACCCCTATGAACAGGGCACTAGCAGAGATATGTGTGTGAGCCGGGGGAGCAAGGTAGGAACAGGACAGTGTAGCATCTGGTGGAGGGGGCCTGGATTTCTCTATGGTCTTAGTCCCAGCCCTGTTATTTACTCTCTCTGCCACACTTCTGCTGTGAAGTGGGGGCAACTGCATGCCCAGCTCACTAGGAGGATAGCTACAAGGTGCAGGAAAGCAGCAAATGTTCAGCACAGAGCCCAGCCCAGCAGTGCCACTCAATACATCACTGTTTAGAGAGTAAGAGAAGAAAGGAGGGAGAAGAGACAGAGAGGAAGGAGGGGAGAAAAAGGAGAGCAGGGAGGGAGGAAGGGAAGAAACAGACCTGTAGCAGGAAGATAGCATTTGCCATGAGAAGCCACCAGATGAAGCCACGCCTGTCACCCAAAAGCTGAGTGACCTTGGGCAAGTCACCTGACCTTGCTGAGCCTCAGTTAATCACCGCAGCCATCCCTGCCTCTCAGGCCAGTGCTAGGATGCAACTCAGGGCGGGGTGGACATGCTCCTGGCGGCAGGCACTGTGCAAATGTTAGCTCTAATTATTCTCCATGATTATGAACACTCTGCGGGAGGCACGCGCGTGAGTGAGGGTCGGGGACGGGCTGTGCACCAGGTGGGTGTGTGACCAGGCTATGTGTGTGTGTGTATTGTGTGTGGGGGTGTTTGGAGAAGCAGGGCCATTAGAAAAACCATCAGCCCTCTAAGTTGTTCTTTCTTTTGCTAAACTCAACCTGCCAGGCTGACATCGGAAACAGGAATTAGTGGGAAGTCTGGGGGGACGGGATTAGCGGCTGAACTTTCTATTCCTAGAGACCCTCTTTTCTCCGGAGGTCAAAGCAATTTCCATATATTATCCTGCTGGCAGCCTGGGAAGGTCAGGGAGCTGGCAAACACATGCTGCGAATTCCTCATGTGGAGAAACCAAGGCAGGAAAGGGCAGCTCCTGGGGCCACGCTGCCTGCCCTGCTCCAGTCCCGCCCACCCTCTGAAGGACTCACAGGCACCTGGGACTGGTCTGGGCAGACCCAGCCTTCTCCAGGTTGACAATACTCCATGCATCTGATGGCTTACTGCACAGCCCTTGCGCCCTGCTCCCAGGCCCGGGCTATGTGCTTTTCAGGAGAAATTACAGCCGGACCCCAAGCCCCTGCCATGAACACATGCAACTCTCAGAGGCTCTCTGGTCTTCATTTATCTTGATACCTCTGGCCAGGCTGGAGCCCTGGGTCCCTCCTTCAAGTTCACTTCACCTCCTCCAAGTCCACCTGTCTTAGCTGGCAGATACCTAGTACATAGAGATGGCTTTCTCCTGGAAGCATCAGAGTGCAAGGACCTGCAGGCCCAGCCGCATGGCACCCGGTGCTGATGCTAAGGCTGGGAAATGTTCTCTGAGACAGCTCAGACCAAGACTCAGCTAGATGTACTGCATTTGTGCTGTGCCCAAGAAGCCGTGGAGGGCTTCTCACAGCATCAGCATCACATGGGAACTTGACATGCCAGCACCTCCAGCTGACCTAGCACATTCAAGCTGGGCTCACCTGCACCTGCAGCCTCTCCTCCACATGAGTCATGTGGCTCTACAGCCCCTCCAGTTCCGATCACTGGGCCCTGATATAACTTCTGTCTTCAGGCCCTCCACGGTGTCTCTGCTGGCGCCCTTGAGAACCCTGCGCCCTGCAGGTCTCCCGGGCCTTGTTTTTGTAGAATGAGGACTTTCTGCTTGCATCCTCCTCTGTTGCTCCCCTTCTCACCAGGCACCAGTGCCCACTCCCAAGATGCCTCTGCCTTCCAGATGTCCAAGGCAAGGTCCACACCTTTGCTAATGTGGCTCCCAGAAAGCGGTTTCCACGATGAGGCTTGTATGTTCCCTCCCGCATGGAGGAGGCGACCAGGGGGCAACCAGGTGTCTGGAATTGCAAGGCTGCAGGAGGGCAGCTCAGGCCCCCCGCAGACACCCCACTCCTGAGGCCTCAGGTCTAGAGTTAGCCCCAGCAAGGCTGTGATCCTCTGGCTCCATGACCCAGACAGGTCTGTGGTGTGCCTGAGCTCTCACTGCTAGGACAGGACTGCAGGGTGAGCCCAAGTTCACCTGGCTCCCAAGCGCTCTTTAACCTAATTGACAGCAGCAACTCCCCCACCGCAGAAGGGAAACCTATCCCGCCCCCATGCCCAAGGCTGTTGGTGAGGACTTGTTCCTGCTTCCTTCGCCCCCACTCCACATACTGGATATGCTCACCCCTGCCCTGCCAGCCTCGTGGACTCCCATAGAAAAATCGAGGACGGACGGAGGTGGGAGTGCGTGGGAAACGGTGGTGTCCCATGCTGGAGCCACGAGAGCTCACCGCGCTCTGCCGCGAATAAAGTGCTGGTTCCCATCACCTCTTTGCAAGCCCAGACCCCGGCCGGACGCGCCTCCGGTCACGAGCGCAAGAGGGCGCGCTGGGCCCACCGGCGGCCCACGCCGCCTGCTCCGCCTGCGGCTCCAGTCAGCCGAGCGCCAAGGGGCGTCCGCCAGGGCTGCAGGAGAGTTGCGCGCGGTCCGAACTTACATTTTGAAATTCGAAAAGTCAACTGCCCCTCCCTGCTGTGTGACCTTTGTTGAGATGTTTAACCTCTCTGAGCTTCATTCGTAAATAATCAGATCCCTTTCCCGCTGCGACTCCAACCCAGTCTGCCAAGGGCTCCCAAACCCACAATGCGAGACCGCTGGCCCAGGCTCGCATCGCCGACGGTGAGCCTCCACTCTCACGACGGTGAAGGTTGTAGGGGCTGGCCTACAACCCTCCCTCCGTCTTGCTCTGCACCTGACCCGGCACCAGTGGCGAAGCATCCCCATTTTTTCACACGCGCACACTGAGGCTCAGAAACATTGGTCTTTTTTGGGTTTCGGGTAGCTTCGTCCTGCGCCACCGCCAGGCTCCGTCTGGTGCTGGTCCCGCGGGCCCGATCCTGGCCATTCTGGCCGAAACTGGTCACTAGTTGCAGGCCCGAGAGGCGCTTCTGATCTTTTGCAAAAGGCGAGGTGCTCAGACGGTCAAACGATCAGAGATGCTGAAGGGCCGAGGTGTGGTGCGAAGGGCAGGTGTACGCAGACACCAGCTCGGACCCACCTCTGCCCACCCCCACGCTGGGAAGCCCAGGCCAGTGCGCACAGCGTGTGGTCCGTGGGCCCTCGAGAGGAGGCTGCCGCACTGGTCCCCGGGGCTCCCTACACTCCCTGCTCCCAGCCCTGAGTCCAAACTGCGCCGGGTAGGGCGGTCGAGGTCAGGCAGGGACCTGCTGCGGGATGTTTGCAAACAGGCAATTAGTTCGCATTACCCCGACCTCTCTCTGCCTGCCGCCTCCGGCCCCAGCGCCGCGCAAGCCCCTGAGATCCAGCGAGGACCCGGGCCCGACTCCCTCCAAGCCTCACAATCTCTTCTGCTACACGCCGCAACGCCTCGGGGCGTGCATGTGCGGGAAGGAAGGAGCGAGCCTCCAAGGTGACCGGGCTCACAGTCCCCGCCATTCTCGTTGCAGTCGCCAGGCCAGATACCCCGGCCGAGCCCTGGCCCCACCCCCACCCTCCAGGCCAGTAGTTCTTGCTTATTGGGTCAGGGGCACCAGCCCCTTGTAAGAGCTAGGGCGCAGGATTCACCCCGAGGTCCCCAGCAGCCTGCGGGCGAGGGCGGATGGGGAGCACAGCCCCCACCGTCGATCCTCGGGGCCTCTCCTGCTCGTCTGACCTCCCGTCCCCAGCCTTCGTCAATCCTGGCCCCTGCGACACTCCGGGAGCCTGAGGCCCGGGGACAGCAAGCGGTCTGGCAGCCCGCGGTTCCCCGCTGCCTGGCCCTCCCTGTCCGTGGCCAGGCCTGTTTGCCGGTTTCCCGGGCGGCGTCTTTGTCCCAGAGTCGGCCTCTCGCTTGTCTCTCTCTGTGGATCTCTGCCCGACCACCCCCCCCCGGCCCCCACCCCGCCCCACACCCTTCTACCCCCGGCGCCTGGAAAGGAACACACACCGGCAGAATCCGCCTGTGCAATAAAAAACGACAACTGGGAAACAGTGAATTAAAAAGCATTAACTTAAAAACAATCCATGTGTCTGTAAATGTGTTCCAAATGGCCACCCTTTGGGGAGGGGGGCGTGTGGGCCACATGTTCTGGAGCCCCAGACACAAAGGGAGGGGCTGTGTCCTTGCGGTGGGCCTCTCCTGCTGGCCACCTGGGACTTGGGGTCTGTGGAAGGGGGTGTCATCTCTGCTTGCAGTGTCAGGTGTCCCCCACGCCCAAGTCTGGCATGGAGTCCCTCCCACCCTACCCAAGCCCAGTGCCTCCAAACCTTCGCTGACACCCCCCTCCTCCCCGCCACTGTACCTCCTCCACCCACTCTCCTCCCGGCGCTGCCCTGCTCCACCTTAGTTCTGCCCTCCTGTCCTGAGACCACCCAGCAGCCTGGCTCTGAAAAGGAGCGATTGGAACCCAGGCTTGCTTCCTGCCTGCAGACTCCCCAGGGAGCTGTTCTGCGGAGGGTGCTGTAGCACTGCCACCTGCCCTCCCGTGCCTTTTGCTCTGCCAGTGGGCAGCTGGAGCTCCCACCACGGGTCTCACCAAGGTCACAGCAGCCACCTCCCAGAGAGAGGGACATCTCCAGCCCCAATTTAGCAGGCAACCGCCTCACCCTGCCCCACCACCTGCACTGCCTTTCCCTGGGAGGTGGGAGGATTGGGGCCACCCTTGGGGTCAGGAAGAGAAGATGACACTGGGGTGGGGAGGCAGATTTCAACTATGCCTCCAGCCCACAGAAGGGTCTTTTCAGCTGGATGGGATGGGAGGAAGCCCTTGGGACTCCGTGCCGTGCCCAGCCAACAAATGTGACTGCTGGCTGAAATGACAGCGATGATAGCAGCACTGCAGTGGCTCACACTTACTGTCCACTCAGCACACGCCGGGTCTGCGCCAGCGCCTGGACGGCCGCAAAGGCTGCCAGACAGAGCAGCCCCTTCTCCCCCTGGGCTGCTACTGCCTGATCTGTAGTGGGAGGGGTGGAGCCAGAGGGCTCCCTGGTTCAGAGTCTGACCCATCTGCAGTCAACTGGAAATTGGCTCAAACAAGTGCTATTTCCAATTGGAAATTGGAAATAAGCCCTGTTTGCTACCCCCGGTTCCATCTGTTAAAAACAAACAAACAAACAAAACAAAACAAAACAGAAGGAAGGCGTCATAGTGTAACAGGCTGAACCTTAGCTTGTGATGGGCACCAGCTCGAGTCCTGGCTGCTCCACTGCCGATCCAGTCCCCTGCTAATGGCCTGGGAAAGCAGCAGAGAATGGTCCAAGTCTTTGGGACCCTATAACAAGGTGGAAGATCCAAAGAAGCTTCCCACTCCTGGGTTCAGACCAGCCGTGCTCTGGCCATTGTGCCATTTGGGGAGTAAACCAATGGATGGAAGATTTGTCTCTCTCTTTCTCTTCCTCTCTCTCTAACTCTGCCTTTCAAATAAGTAAATAAATCTTTAAAAAGAAAACACACACGCAGAAGTCAACCAGAAACATTTTAGCCCTCACTGAATTCTGTTCTTGAAACAACAAAACACAGATGACAATAAGCACAAAAGCATAGTAGAAACTGAATCATCTCTCATTGAATCAAGTTGGTTTTAGCAGTTGGGGATGAACCAGATATTTTCTAAAAAGATTTATTTAATTATTTATTTTTGCAAAGTCAGATGTACAGTGAGCAGGAGAGACAGAAAGATCTTCTGTCTGATAATTCACTCCCCAAGCAGCTGCAATGGCCGGAGCTGTGCTGATCCGAAGCTAGGAGCCAGGAGCCTCTTCATAGTCTCCCACATGCGGGTGCAGGATCCAAGGCTTTGGGCCATTGTTGATTGCTTTCCCAGGCCACAAGCAGGGAGTTGGATGGGAAGCAGGTCCACTGGGATTAGAACTGGCACCCATATGGGATCCTGGTGCATACAAGGTGAGGGCTTTAGCCACTAAGCTACCAGACCGGGCCCAAATATTTGTGTTTTATTTTTAATGATAATAATATTCTGTGGGGGCCCCAGCATTGTGGCACAGCAGGTAAAGCCACTGCCTGCGACGCTAGCATTCTCTATAAATGAGCACCTGACTGAGTGCCAGCTGACCCAGCCTTCCTGCTTGTGGCCCAAGTGACAGGGCCCCTGACATCCACCCGCAGTTCCTCTGATAGAGTTCCAGGCTCCTGGCTTCTGGCCATTGTGGCTATTGGAGAGTGAACTAGAGGATGGGAGATCTGTCTCTGTCATTCTGCCTTTCAAATAAATAACTAAATTGCAAGGAAAACACTTTCTAGAGCAGGCCAGTGGGAGGGTTTGCACACAGCTCCCCGATTCCACGATAAGAACGGCAATGATCGGTTTGTTGCTGTGCTTGCTCTCTCATGGCCTGCATTGGCCTCACTGGACGGAGTCAGGAGGTGCTAAGTCACTTCTGACACTCTGTTTCAGTAGATGTGTCTAAGCAGCTGTGTCTGCACATGTGTGCCCTCCAGGAGCCTGTGCAGGGGCACATGCGATTGATCTGTAACCCCAGTTGCATGCATGTGTGCACATGTGTATGCGTGGATGTGCAGTGGGTATGCTGTGGGGGGCCTGGGTCTCTGCACATGCACCTGGAAATTTCAGTGTGACTGTCTTTGTGTGGCATCTCTGTGAGTGAGGAGGGAGGCGTGTCTGTGTGTTTCAGGGGTACCTGCTACTTGTCATTTTCTGGAGCCTCCAGCAGGGAAGGCACTTAAGGTTTGTCCAGGCCCCCTGGCGTGGCAGGTGAGCAGCCTCCAGGGCCTGGGATCCCTGAGCACCTGTGCTGTGTGGAGAAGGGAGACAGACAACAGACTTGAGTACAAACACGGATCTCTGTGCTGAGCATTCTAATTCTGCAAGTCAAGTAGCGGAGCCCTGGCAGTCGCCTGCTAATTAGCCGCCCTGGGGAAAAAAATTGCCTGCGCTGGAGTGGATAATGTGTTTGCCTGTTTCTGTGGGAGATCCTTGACCAACTGAATGCCCCCACCTCCCTCCTGCCCCCTCCTGTGGGCCTGTCCCCCTGGACCCTCCAGCTTGGAAACACAGTGTAGTGTCTGCACACCGCTGTCTAATGCATCAGCTTTTTTTTTCAAATAGGCCAATTGCTAAGCAAATGTCATTTCAGCTAGAGCTCAGGGGGGCTCCAGGGGAGACAAATGATCCATCTGAATGGATGGAAATGGGCCCCATGCTGGCTGGGCTGAGCCAGCAATGCCCCAGTAACACCAGGGATGGGGCAAATTCTGTGCTCAGGGGCGGGAACTGCTCTCCAGCATGGGGAAAATCGCATAGCCCCCCAGGCCCCAGAGCTTCGAAAGCCTTCTGTTTGGGTCCCTCCAATAGGTGCTGTGAGCAGGTGGGGGCAGGAGCGTGGCTGTGTCAGGGTAGCCAGTGGGTCGGCTGCCTTTGTATGCTATGGACACAGGTATCCACACCTCACATGGAGTCACTCATGCTTGAACTTAGAACTTACGACTTTACGTCTGTGCTACCTTCATCCAGATGCAGGCACCCACACAGTGGACCGCATGATGCCTAGAAGCCCAGCATCCACCATCACTGTTCTGCCTACAAGAATGGAAAAGGAGCCCATGATAGACATTGGCACCTACACAGCACGTAAGCTCCCCAGCCACCCCAGATAGGAGCTGCACAGGTGTCACACACGGACACCACGATAGGCTGAATATGCTTTTCTCAAATCCATACTAGAGGCCCCACCTCCAATGCAAGGCATCAAGTATCAAAAATCCTCCCAGTTCTCACTCCTGAGAGCTGATACAAAGTCGCGACATTCCGACATTCCGCAGGCCTCCTTTTCCTTACTGCTGGTTAGTGCTGATCCAATGTGTCCCCTCACTTCATTCTCAAGGCAGCAGCTCCACTTTGCCCCAGAAAAGACTGAAACCAGAAGATGCTAGGCTGGGCTGTGCTGAGTGCTAGAATTGAGATTTGAACCCAGTTTCCCAGCTCTGATCTGCATGATTTGGAGAGATGCTGAGTGATCTGGCATTTGGAGTTGGGGGAGGAGGGGTTCTCAACTAGGATCCTGAGAGAGTATCCTGCCACCCCAGCTAGGCCAAGGCTGCTGTTCATCAGGGCTGCCTGACTTGTTGAGCCCAGAGCCTTCTAACTCAGTTACTGTCGTCATGTTTAGCTGCCTCTCGGAACTGGGCACACACTTAGGAATCCCGAAACCATTAAAGAACTGGCTCTGGGCTTTTGTTCAAAATAATGACCATGATAGGGGTAATAACAGCTACTGAGTTTAATGTGTATTCAGCTCCTAAAAAAAAAAAAGCATCAACGTGAGTATTTTCTGATTATCCAGAATGTTTTTATTCACAGGACAGAACAGCTTCTTAATGGTGCACTGACCTCTAGCTGAAACCCCCCCAACACCCAAAACCTCTCTTTGGGATCTAACAGGTGCCACAGTGTCTGCTTCTCCAGGCCCTGCCTGCCCAATCTCTCCCTGTCTGGCTAGCCTGAGGCTTATAGACAACCCAGAGCTGTCCAGCGGTCCTGTCACAGTGCTCCCCACGCCTCTAGGCTGCAGAAGGGGCAGGAACAGCCCCACAGACACAGACATGGACACTCCTCCGCGCTGGACCAATGGCCCCCTGGGCCTGCTCCTCCAGCAGAAGAGTGGAGGGGAGCAGAAATGCTGTCTTGGCCAGTCTGTTTCCTGGGGGGCGTGTTCTGCTGTCCACACGGTGGCACTGGCTGTTGAGGGGAGGTGGGAAAGGGCTGAATGTGGCCTCTGGCTGGGGGCAGCTCTCCTACCTCTGCCTGCGCCTGGTCACAGGCCAGACTTTGCTGTCTGCTCCTTTCTGGAATGTGTCTCAGTTGGCAGAAGGCAAGGGCAGCCTTTGCAAAACACCAGTCTTGTCTTTCCTCTCCGGCGGGCTACAGCCAGGGAGCTGATCCCTTCGCCATCAGGAGTGTGTGGCCCTGGACACCCAGTGAGGCTGTTTATCTAAGCTCCATGGGGGCCAGTAAGCCTTTATGGGGACAGGAAGCAGGGTGTTGGAGCGGGCGGAGTCTTCCTGCTTTGAAAGGTGCTCAGACCAGAAAGGGCAACATGATGTAATGGGAAACTGTGCCGTACTCTGCGGCCTGCGGCCTGGAAAGGGAACCACGAGGCCCCAGGAAGGGTTTGAAATAACATTTCAGGTTGGAGTCCTCCCCGCCCCCACCTGGAAAAGGGTGTCAGGATGGAGACCAGGACCCCTCTGCTCACCACTCGTCACCAGCCCGGGCTGTTTAAAAAGAAAACAAAAAGCCTTCTCTGACACAGCACATGTTTTCCAGGGCTGCTTGGAGGCCTCCGAGCCTGCTCTGGGGGAGACCTCTGGCACCATCACCTCCTGGGGTACAGGATCAGCTTGCCAGCAGATTCCAGGGATGTAGAGCGCCTGAATGACTGAGGGTCACCAAGGCCTGGGTTCGAATCCTTGCCTCGGGAGAGATAGATAGCTTTTCTGTGCCAGTCTCCCTGCAGGTAGGATGAGGGTGGTCCTAGATGGATCTAGGCTGCAGTCTACTATGGGAAAATGCCTGGGGCCTAGAAATGTGCTGAATTTGTATGGCAGGATTTCATGCACAAGTTTCCAGAAAGGCACAGAATTTCTCAGGTCTGCAATCAGTACCTTCTAAGGTCTGATCTCAGCTAGGGTCTCAGGATACTTTTACTGCTAGCAGAGTGTCAGCATACTGGAGCTCCCCCAATGCAGGCCATGCTGTGGTCAGCTCCACATGCATGGTGACGCTCTCGCTGCATCCACGGGCCTCTTGAAATATGCTCCAGCTCCTCACTGCGCCTTCTGGCTGGGTGCCTGCTGCCTTCAAGGATTGCTCACTGAGCATGTGCATCTCTGGTGTCTATAGCTAACTGTCCAGGGTCGGGAAACTTAGAATCGGGAGAAAGACAGGATGTGAATAGTGAAGTTTCCTGTGTGGAGCGGCAGGTGTAGTCATCTTCACCATAAAGAAAAGGTCTCCCTGTGCCATGCAGGGGTCTGAGGACTAGAGAAAGGCCAGGGAGGACTTGCATCCAAGAGGGAAGATACAGTGACAGGGACCTTTCCAAGACAGGGAGAGCTGGCTGAGACACTGCCTCATGTAGTCCCTAAGCAACACTCAGGGTACTCTGCTGCATGGCAAGAGCTTGTCCTGCTATGGGGACACACAGCAGTGAACACAGCCATACCAAACCCCTGCCTGCTGGAGTTCATGTCCTAGTGGGAAAACCAGATGATGAACTAAAGAAAAATTCAGAGGATGTTCCATTAGGATAAGAGTGCAGAGGAAATCCAAAGCCAGGAAAGGGGATAGGAAAGAGAGGTGCTGAGGCCAGCATCTTGGTGTATCGGCCAAGGCATAAGCCATCACCTGTGGGACTGACATTCCACATGAGCATTGGTTCAAGTCCCAGCTGCTCCACTTTCAACCCAGCTCCCTGTTAACGTCCTTGGGAAAACAGCAGAGGAGGGCCCAAATCCTTGAGCCCTTGCACCCACATGGGAGACCTAAAAGAAATTCCTGGCTCCTGGCTTTGGACAGGTCCAGTTCCAACCATTTGGGGAATAACCCAGCAGATGGAAGATCTTTTTCTCTGCCTAGCTCTGTGTGTGTGTGTGTGTGTGTGTGTGTGTGTGTGTGTGTGTGTGTGTGTGTGTATTATGCCTTTCAAATAAATAAGAGAAAGGAGTCATGTAGCTAGGATGGCCACAGAAGTCCTGGCTCAGATGGTAACTTCTTTTTTAATCACAGCCTTTTTCGGGAGCTGGATCTCCATCTGGGGGTCCTATGCCAACTGACAGAGATCCAGCCTCATGAGCCATCATCTGCTGCCTCTCAGGGTACACACAAGTAGAAAGCTGGATGGGAAGCAAATGATGATGGAACTTGAACCTAGGCACTAAGAAATGGGTGCTGCAAGCACTTCCAGGGGTCTTAACCAATACACCTGATACCCATCTCCATGAAGCAACTGAGGGGTGAGCTCAGCAGGTGCCTGGCAAGAACATCTCAGGTGAAGAGAAGCAGGTGTTCCAAAGCTGGAGGCAGGACCATGGCTGGCATGCATACCAGGAGACCAGGAGGGCAGCAGTGTGGGAAGGGATTCCAAAGAGGAGAGGGCTAGAAGAGGTCTCAAAGGGTCTGTGGGTCACAATAAAGTTCTCCAGGTGCCTTGAAAGCAGGACCCTGGTGGCAGGACCCTCAGGGGCTCTGGCCCTTCCTCAACCGGAATTCTTGACAATGAGGGTTCATGAGGCCATAGCTGTGACTGTGCAGCCAGTTTCCAGGAGTTTCATCCAGGGCTCCCATGTGGATGCAGGAGCGCAAGCGTTAAGGTCATCTGCTGCTGCTTTTCCCAGGCACATTAGCAAGGAGTTGGATCAGATATGGAGCAGCTGAGACTCAAACTGGCACCCATATGGGATGCCAAAGTCTCGAGTGGTAGCTTTACCCACAATACTAAAACACTGGCCAAGCCTTTCCTTTTCTCACTCATTTATCACTCATTCATTTGCTGTAAGAGAAACTAAACACATACCGGATGTGCACCTCCCTGCACAGGCCTGACTTTTCAGCAACACTGTGAGGCTGTGAGGGCAGGAAGTAAGTATAACACCAGCAACCAGCACTGGGCCTGGCACCCCATCAATGCTCTGTGAGTAGATTCAATGGCTGTCCAGTCGCTACATACACATTCATTCTTTAGACATTTGTCACATTGCTGCACATGCCAAAACTTAGACCTGACACATCTGAGTAAAGAGCTAGGGGATAGGATATACTACTCCAGCTCTGTCATCCATCACTGCTTCCTTCCTTCCATCCATCCATCCATCCACCCACCCATCAATCCACCCATCCACCCACCCATCAATCCACCCATTCACTCTTCAACAAAATGTTTACAAATGTCACTCAGGACCGGATTCCTTGTAGCAATGGCCACTCTCAGTACAGACAAGGCAAGGCCAAGGCTGGGTTTCACAATGACAGCTAAGATTGAGGGATGGCAAGGAAGAAATGCGGCTAGGGCAGAGGGAGTGGACCAAGCAGAGGTTTCTACAAGTGTCATGTGACAGGAAGTGGGGGACCAGCCGCCTGGGTGCCTAGGGGAACACCTACTTTCAGGATAGATCAGGACTTGTCACACAAGGGATTTGCTGTGCTTCCAGGGAACCCTAGTGTGGACCCCTCACTTCCAGGCAGTGGGAAGGCGTCCAGTTGGGTGTCACGGGCCAGTGTGATGTCCTGTTTTCCTTGGAGGAAGAAAGGCCTTAAAAATGCGGTCAGGCTTTCCCCAGGAGTTGCAGCTTGCATGCAAATAAATCATAAGCAGCGCATCAGATGTCCCTCCCCAACTCCACCCCAGAGCTGGCCTTGCAGCACAGGAAGTTAAGCTTCCGCCTATAGCATCAGCAACCCATATAGACACCGGTTTGAGTCTTGGCTATTCCATTTCAATCAAACTGCCTGGGAAAATGGCAGAAGATGGCCCAAGTTCTTAGTCTCCTGCCACTGTCTGGGCAGAGGGAATTCCTGGCTCCTGGATTCAAGTTGGCTCAGCCACAGCAATTGCAACCATGTGGGTAGTGAACCATTGGGTGCACGATTCTTTTTATGTCTCCCCTCTCTCTGTAATAATGCCTTTCAAAGAAACAAAAAGTCAATCTTAAAACATTTTCCTCTCCCCAAACACAGGGCCTGGTAGAGGCGCAAATGAGTGCTCTGAGGCAAGAGTAGGAGTACAGGCCTTCGGGCACTTCCCAGCATCTCCTTGCTCCTGTCAGGCAGCATCTGAGGGTTTCTGTGGGACCATGGGGACACAGAGTACAAGCCTGGCTCCTGGCTCCCAGAGCGCCCGGGGGAGCCTTCTCAGCACCAAATGGCCTCCTTGCGGAGGGCAAACAGTGCAGTGCCACAGTCACAGCCAACAGGCATGCCCCCCAGCAACAGGGGTTCTCAGCCCCTCACGCTGCAGCCCCCATCCTTGAGGGGCCCTGGGGAGCTGCTGTGTTCCTCTGGGTGTCTATTTGGTGCATTACAACACCCATTTTACAGACAAGGACACCAAAGGAGGAAGTGACACTCTTACCCACCTAGTGGGTAAGAGAACTTGGCAACCTCCTCCAGTGAAGATGGTGTGTCCCAACCACAGACAGCAAGCAGGGGGTCTCTTGTCACTGTCCGGGAGCACAAGAGAGCTGTGTTCCTGCCCCAGACCCGGGGTCACCTGTGGGTTTCAGAAGGTGTGGCTATGCCCTGCATGCAGCTGGGGCCTGGCCTTGGCCAGGACAAATCCCGGCCTAGCTCCCACAGGGCACCCAGTGGTGTTTTTACCCTGGTCGCTTTTGCCAGCAAATGAGGAGAGAAAGAGGCTCCCCCCAGGGTACGGGCTGGCACAGTGGGCAGATCTCAGCCCCAGGACAAGGTGAGCGATACTCCAGGCCATGCCAATGGAGGCAGGGGGCACTACAGCTCCTCCAGGCACAGCCCACCCTTGCTGCTCACCTCTGATTTTCCTCTGGGGCTGCCATCACTTCCACATCTTGTTGACTTTGGAGTTTACAAGGTGTGTCGGCTGCCAAGGCCCCAGGGCCATTACGCCCCAAGCCCCGCCTTGGGAAAGCATCCTTCCCACACACCCCCCAGGTCCCAGTGGCAAGGTGGAGAGAGGAGGGGGCGGGCATGCACTCCAGGGTCTCTGGGCTCCTAGCGGAAAAAAATAAAGGCAACTCCTGCCAAGGAAGACAGAGGAGAGCTCCAAAGCCAGGCCTGCCTGAAGAGGGCGGGGCAGAACCACACGCACCGGAGCCCATTGCGTTTTTTGTGCCCATGCTCCTTGATCAGGCCCCATTCTGAGCGGCAGCAGGGCAGGCCGGGGCGGAGTGAGCAGCTTTATGATGTTTGCTTGGTTTATTGGCTCTGAGGAAGAGGACGCAAGGGCGCGAGCAGCTCCCTGCACACAGGACCCCTCAAGGAACAGCCACAATTTATGGTTTCCGGAAACTCTCAAGGTTATTGGGCTGGGCCAAGTCAGCCCTCCCTGGGCTCAGAGCTTTCAGCGAGGCAAGGCCCGGGGGTTAGGAAATCTCTAAGTCTGCCCACAGTCTTGTTCCAGGCCTTTTCTCTCCCATTACTTCTGCCAGGAGGCTGTAACAAAACCCCACAGTGTAATAAGGGAAACTGAGGCTAGAGAGAGGTCTCTGCGGTTACTCAGAACCAGCATTAAAGGAGGAACTCGAGGCTCAATCAGGAAATTACCTGAGTTACCCTGAGAAAAAGGCGGCTGTACTCGAATCCCCTCCAGGCCACCTCACGCAGGACAATAGCCACCCACCGTTGTGCCACCCTGAAGCACCAGCACGTGGTCCACGGAGGGTACTTGACCTTCATGGCCATGCCTGCGGACACCGACCTGGACCAAGTGGCTCTGGACACAAGCATTTGGTCGACAGCTCTACTTCACGGGCACAAGAGGCTGGCTCCTGACATGGCCTTCCCGTCTTCTGTGGCCTCTGCAAGCAGGATACACTTTTATTTCTGAGCTTAATTAGTAGACATGCCATAAATATTCATGCAGCAAAATGAGCCCAGGCTCACAAGTGCAGCTGCTTCCCGCCCGGGGAAAATTAACATTGTTTTCCAACCATGAGTAGGGAGACTCCACAGCAACCTCTCTAGAACAGAAAGGGGGAGCCACACTTGCAGGCATCAGGCTCAGGGGAGCAACACAGGCATCTCCAGACAGGGGTGGAGGGGACAAAACTGGGCTCCCCAGGGCTCTAGTCCTCAGGGGAGTCCCCCACAGCCCCAGCATACTCAGCAGTACAAAAGATGCAAGAAAAGGGTTGTCAAGACATGGAACAAGAGTCAAATCCACCGGCCTCCTACTTTTGTAAGTAGTTTTATTGGCACACATCTCTGTGTTTAGACATCAGCTGTAAGCAGCAGAGTAGGGTCACTCTGAGCAGTGCCTTCAGCCTGCAGATCTAATATTGCACTTGCCTGGTCCTTCACAGAAAATGCTTAGAGAACCCCTACTCAACCCTGGGCTCATCCTGGGTGTTCATGATTAGAAACAAAAGCCCAGTGGCTTGGAAAGTGTGTAGTCTTAGAATCAGGTATGCATGGACCTGAAAGGAGTCTGGACTCAGCCCCACTGCTTTCTCAGCCATGTGACAGTGTGCAGGTAGCTCCACTTCCGCTGGCCTCATTTTCTCATCCACACAAATGCAGGTAAGAATGGTACCCATCTTAGAGCAGCCATACAGAGCTCCTGGACATGCTAGGCATGAAGTGTCTGCCTGCTGGCTGCAACCAATGTCCTAAGATTTTCAAAACCTCTAAGTGTAGGAACATAAACCCCTGCACATTATGCCATGCCAGCTCACAGAATCTCAGCCATAACAGGGATGCCCACGTTTTAGGCACAGAGCAAGGTGCCTTGCAAACATTGTCACACTTCCTCTCCAAGACAGCTCTGGGCTATGAGCATTACTGGCCATGTGCATAAGAGGAAACAGGGACTTTATAAAGGTTATGGAGCTAATCCAAGGTTATTCTGGGTGACATGTAAAGCCAGAACTGGAGCCCAGGGCCCCAGGCCCCAAAGCCCATCTTCCTGATGTTTCCACCTCCCTTTTATCTCCCTGTCACAGTGTCTACCACCTGCTCCGGCTGCGGAGTGCACAGTGGGAGCTGCTGTTATTCACCTCTTCTTATTCCTCAGCTCTATAACAACCCATGCAAGAGAACAGGGACACTTTGGGGTCATCTTTGGAGTTGCTGGGAGCCAGCAGCAGGTGGGCTTCAAGCATCTGCAGCACACTAGACCTGAGAAAAGGACTGAGCTCTATGGCTTGGGCAGAGCTCTCATCCAAAAAGCCCTTGCTGAGATCCTTTCTCTTCAAGCCTCCCATTGCTCCTGCCTGAATCATCACTGAAGGAGACAACAGCCATGCCCTGCCACAGATGGGCAGTGTTCGGCCCACAGGCTGAGCCACGTAAGACCCATAAAATCTTCTGTGTCTGGCCCTGCCAAGGCAACCACAGGCAGGATTCAGAATCCAATAAATTTCTAGCAGGCTAATTTTCAAGTTAATAATTTGGTATGGATCACAACTGGCATTATAAATACCCAGATGACCCTTAGCAGAAACAAGTTTCCCACCCTTGCTGGTCCAAGGCTTATTAGAGTCACTGGAGAACTCCTCAGCCTTGCCCTCCTGCCTTCTGGCTTTCTTGGAGTTTAGAGATCTGTGTGCTCTCCCAGGGCTGAGATGGAATGAAACCCATTGGGCGCTGTGCCATTTCACCTCCTCCTGTAACATGTTTGAGCCAGAGTGTCAAGGGACTGGGATGTTCCTGCATGCAGGATAGCGGACCTCAGAACCAGAAAGGAGTGGGAAGAGCCAAGACACCCCTACAGGAGATGGTGCTGTGGACCAGGCCCTGGCCTAAACCCCTGTTTCTGCTGTCTCATCCTGACAGGTGAGTATTCAGCCATCTTCACAGAGGAAAAGAATGCAGCTGCAGTAGGGATTCTGACCTGGACCCGGCCACCCGTGTGGTCAAAGCAGGAAGACGTCAATGAAACATCCAATGTATGCTAAGCACTTTTATACTCTTGGAGAGCTTAACCCAGCATCAAACACAAATCAGCTCCCAAAGGAGGCATTTCCTCTAAAAGATTTTTATTTGAGACACACAGAGAGAGAGAGAGAGAGAGAGAGAGAGAGAGAGAGAATGGAGATCTTCTATAAGCTGGTTTGCTCTCCAAATCTCCAAATGACTCTCACAGCCGGGGCTTGGCCAGGCTGCAGCTAGGAGCCACGAGCTTCTTCCAGGTCTCTTGCATAAAAGATGTCAGGGGCCCAGGCACTTGAGCCATCTTCTGCTGTTTTCCCAGGCTCATTAGCAGGGAGCTGGATCAAAAGTATATCAGCTAAGATTTGAACTGATGCTCATATAGGATGCCGGCATCATAGGGGTGGCTTTATTTGCTGTGCCTACAACACTGGCCCCAAGCAGGTATCTTTATTCTTACTTACCAAGTGCTTGAACTAAGCATAAAGAGTCCAGGTGGATATCCACATGGAATAGGGCTGGCTCCAGACCCCCAGAGTCGTGGCTAGAGCACGCCCACCCCCAGCAGTGCAAGCAAGGCACAGCATACAACCTTGCAGCGAATGGGGGAGGGAACACTGGGCCTTCTACAGGGTTTCCACTCCACATGCATGGCTGGGAGCCCCCGAGGATGGCCACTCTGCCACGGATGGTTGGAACAGTGTATTTTTCCTGTGGACCGCTCTGGGGCCTTTCAAAGGTGTGAAGTTCCAGGGCCTGCACAGAGCTGGCTCTCCTGGCCACTGAGTGCGGGCCCTGCCTGGGCCCCAGCCCCTGCCGCCTACAGGAACTGCACCAGCCCACCTGGCTTCTCTTGCTCTGAAAGGCTGCAGAGTGACAGACCAGAAACTTGACTCCGATGTTTATTTACCAAACACCCACAAGGCCCTCCAGGCTCCTCCCAGCCTTCTAGGCCTTCTGCTGCATCAGGAGGTCCTGACCCTCTCTCTCAGACCCAGCGTACCTGGCACACCCACCTCTGGAGACTAGTCACGAAGAGGAGCATCCAGTCTGGTCCTATAGGAATAGAGGCTGTGGAGACACAGAGCAGAACCATTCAGCCCTGAGTACATCTGGAGGACCGGGACATGCTGGTAAGAGCCCCCAGACTCTCCTTGCCCCCACATAAGGGCCAGGTGGACCTTTGTGGCTCTCCCCCAGGCGGGGCAGGGACACATGAGGCTGTGGCATCCCACATGGGAGGGCTGCTTCCCAGGGCTGGCACTTCCACACCTGTCAAGTGCTAGATTGTTAGGATGAGATATGGTGTCAGGAGCTGATGGGCTGTCTCCCAGGATGCAGGATACAGCACACTGGCTTCTTAAAACCCACCTGGCTCACTGTGCCTGTCACCCACACGCCCTTCCTGTGTTTAGAACTGAATGGGTTTAAAGAGTGCAGTGGTGAAGGAACTGGGCTAGCCTGCAGGGTATCCCAGGTGAAGGAACTGCTCTGGGGCCTTTGTAGCGACACAAACCCCATGCTGGCCTGGCTTGCAGGGAAATCTAGACCCAAGCATCTCAGGATCACAGCCCACCCCAAGCACCATGGAAGCAAGGTCACCCAGAGCTGACCCCCGCCTTCCTGGCAGTCCTGTGGGCCGGGCTGAGGCCACCAGGTTTGGCCCTTGTTGGGACAGCCCTTTCTTTGCCTCTTTACCTCACTTCCTTTCATTGTTGCCAGGTTTACCATCTTCCGATGTGGCCATGGTAAGTGGGTCCTCACCTCCTCCCCATTCATCTCATTCACAACGCGCACTTTCTCCTTGGCGTTTCAGACCAAGTCAGACCCGTGAAAAGGACTTGTCCACACACCAGGAATTTGCCATTGTTCCTTTGTGAAGCCTCTCCATTTTGTTGAGGCCCAGAATTGGCAGGAGTGTCCCCCGCAACATACACATCCCCAGGGTCTGTGGATGTCCAGGCACAGTTATCCCAACACCCTGTTTAGAACTGGGACTCTGGCTTCAGCACTCCCAGGCCAGCCCCAGCATCTCTCCATTGTACAGATGGGGAAACTGAGGACCACACAGGCAGTCTCCTGACCAGTGTGCCTTTGTGTTAGCTTGGTGCCACTTTATCCCTCATTTGACGGGGCAATGACGGTGGTGTGTGTTGCTGACATCCAAGCATGTGCACCATAGCTACAGCCAGTAGTCTAGCAAGGATGGGGTCGTGGTTTTGTTGTTTAACATCTGAAATCAAAAGCCAGAGCCATGAAAACGGCAGTTTGGGGTTGAGCTGCCTCTAAAATAAATAGAAACACTGGCCTAATTTGAAATTCAACTCACACAAAGGAAACAAAGCCAAATTGTTCCTTTCCTGTGTCTAATATTTCTGCTCCCACATTTAGATTATTTAATCCAACTTCCTATCTGTGGGTGGGCCTGCTGGGACCAGAGAGTAGCTCTAACTTGTCCAAAGGCACACAGCACTCAGGTCAGGCTGCACCTGATATAGAAAGCAACTGTATACTCCACTCTCATGCAGGCAGAAAAAGAAAAAAGTCTTGAATCCACCAAAACTGATTTCCTTGCACAGTGGACACTGCCATCTGGTTTGCCATAGGACTCTGTGGCTTTCTTTTTAAGACATGAAACTGACTAAAGGGAATGCTTTGCCAGTTTTACTTCCAGGAAAACTGCCGGCATCTTGTGGTGCAGTTAACTCCAGCCGCTCCCTCTTTGGGGTGAGCACAGGGCTGGAGGGTCCAAATGGCTCCAGGATAAAGACAGCCTGAGATGCAAGATGCCACTGCCCAGAGCCTGTCTTTATGGTGGGTGCCTTGGATGAACTTATCTGGGGGTGACTGCCAAACAAAGCTAACATATTCCAAAACACCAGGTGACTCAGCAGCTGGCTGTTTCACTTCTGATTTATTTATTGTAACTGGATCCAGTGGATACCTGTGCTGTGCCCCGTGGTGATTCATCAAGGAAGGAGAAGCCACACTTCTCTGAACCCCCGCTGAGTATGCCATCAACTCATCCCTGAGCCACCCTCACCAACCCACTGTAATCACCCCAGGGCTGATAACCATCGGATGTTGTTAATTCTCAGCAAATTATCTCATCCACATGTTGTCCAATTTGTGCAAACCGCTGCCCAGAAGGATCATAAAATAAATAAGCATGAAATAGCTCACGGTTTGCAGTCTTCTCTCACCTAACTGGCCTGGCTACCTGCTCCCCACAGCCCCTGCCGCCACTCCCACCTACTTCCAAGCAGGACTAGAGGTAGTTTGGTTTCCCATGGGGACAAACACATGGCCCTGCCCTCCTTTCCCACCTGTCCCACCCCCCCATGCCCCATAGAGTCCAGAGCGTCATTTCACTGACACGTTCATCACTGCAGCCGTCACATCCTGCACAGACATGATGAGTGAAGATGCTGGATGATTTGTGACAAGGAAAGCAAGCCTCTTAGGTAACGGAGTAGGAATTTGTGATAATGAACAACAGGGCACAGATTGAAGGCAGAGAAGGAGTGGGCAGGCAGCTCTTGGGGGTTGCAAGGAGCGATCAAATCAGACTTTGTCGTCTAGACAGGTGCCGGGTGGCCCAGGGCAGGCAAGCATGGCAACATTGCACATGTGTGTGGCAGCGTGCACATATAGATGCAAGAGAACCCACCAGGAGCACGCCATAGGTCCTATTCATCCCGTGTCGCCTTCGCGATTCCTCCCGCCTCTATCCAAAGTGCTGTAAATCTGAAATCCTGCAACTGGCTGAGATCCTATACTTCCTTAACAAAACACTGTCTGAGTCTCACTTTCAGTGACTCCAGGATTCCATAATCCAATGAACCTGTGACCGGGAACTGCTGTGGTTCTCCAATTTTCCCATTCCATGCGATTCTTCCATGATACGATGTGATTCTAAGATTCTACCATTCAGTGTTATCTTAATTCAGTATTTCCAACGTCCTATCATTCTTGAGTCCTATGATTCTGCATTCCTGTGAATGTGTTCTATATTTCCAATACTCCACAAGTCTTGTTCCAGAAATGTGACAAATCCTGTAACTTGAATGTTTAATGCTGCTAAGAATGCTAAGTACTTGTGTGATTCTATATATCAGAATTGTAAGTATGTCTCTAACATTCTGGGTTTCTAAGATTCATAATGGAGAGAGGTTTTTGTGTGGGTGTGTTTCTTTAAATTCCATGTTCA
This sequence comes from Ochotona curzoniae, assembly GCF_017591425.1. NCBI lineage: Eukaryota > Metazoa > Chordata > Mammalia > Lagomorpha > Ochotonidae > Ochotona > Ochotona curzoniae. The sequence continues at coordinate 17,896,040 of NW_024465649.1, forward strand.
ATATTTTAAAGACTAATTCTAAGAGTTTTAGCAATTTTAATATTTCTGATTCTCAAAATTTTTTATATGTTCTAATTTTGTTAACACAAATGTACAGTCCCATCAGCCACCAAGTACAGGAATCAGGCTGCCAAGGCACAAAGAACTCAACACTACAGCCGTGCTCTGCACTGGTTAGGGCCCATTCCAGGGCAGCCAGGAGCTGCTGGGGGAGACAAAAGCACAGCGAAGTGGAAGCCAGCCCCTACACCTCCCAGGGGCCCCTCCTCCACAGCCAGGTTTCCACACATCTGCCAGTGTTTGGGTCCCAATTGCTGTCCTTTAAAAGTACCCCTCTCCCTTTCTTGTTCCCCATCAAGGGCTCCCATGACAATCATTCCAAGCAGCTAATGAGTTTCAGATGGACCGCAGAAGCTGGGGACGGGCGCTCAAGGAGGAGGGTCCGCAGGCCGAGTTTTGTGGGCATGGTAAGGGTCAGAAAGTGGAATCTTTAGCTGAAGCCATCCCTCTCTCCCATCCGGCCGCACACACTCACGCACAGGCCTTGGGACAGAGCTTGGAGAGAGCACAGGAGCCACAGGCCTGGGGACAGAGCTTGGGGGAGCTCAGGAGCCGGGGACCCTCTGCCAGCTCATTTCTGCACACCCACCATCTCTCCACCTACAAACATGCCTCCCCAGTTTCTAAACACAGCTCTGAGCTTGAACGAAATAAAGAGCCAGACGTGATCTAGGAGAGCCTCACGGCCTGTTACTCACCTGCTCTCAGAGCCTCCTCTGTAAATCAGATGCAGTGCGTGTGGAGAATGGGCCTTGATCTGAGGGACTGCCCTCTTGCCTGTGTATGAAGATCAGGCCTCTCAGGGCCTTGCTGCCTAATCTGAAGTGGAGCTGGCTAGGAGGAGGGGGTACCCCCAGAGTCTCCATCTTCCGGGGATGCACTAGTATCTCAATAGGGCAGCTGAGCACCTTGGCTGCTTCCTCTTTCTGCCTCTCCCAGTGCGGAACTCCCTGCACAGTCTGGGATAGTGGGAGGTGGTGCGGCGAGTGGAGGAGGATATAGTTTCTTTTGACCCCATGGGGCTTTCTCATGCACAAGGGACATGGGGAGTGGGGAGGGGACGTGCTCGCCTTCCTGGCACTGGTAGGGCCCAGGAGGCTGCAGGGGCCCAGAACCTGACTGGGATTACACGGCGGCTCCTGTGGCATTCCCCTCCCGGCTACCCGGGAACTTCCGCTGCTTTCAAGGTCTAATTTAAGGAGCCGAGTCAAGGAGCAGAACATTGCTAAAGACACAGCAATGGGTCTCGGCGGGACTCACACGCTGCCCCACGACAGGATGTGCATAGTTCAGGGTGCAGAGGGGGGTCTCTCCTGGTAAGGACGACCGAACCTTATAATTAACTCTCCCGTTTCCTTTAGGATATCAACAACAACAACCACGTTCTCCCGTTGCCTAAACAGGACAAATCCTCGCTTAAGCGGTTCCTGGTGGTCCGCACTGGTTCACACGTGTGAGGAGGGAAGAGCCTCCCCTGGCCCCAGGTCTCTGCCCGCGGGAAGCTGGCCTCCTGGGCCGCCCGCGGGGCAAGGGGGGACCTCCCCCGGCCGCAATTAGGGGTAATCTTTTGTTGCCTGGAAAGTGTAAAAATCGCCGGCTATTCTCCTAGCATGCATAATATCCATTTCCCCTCCAAGTGCATTATTTGGTTTGGGAATTACATCTATTTACAAGAGTAGATGTTGCACAAAGGTTGTGTTTATGTGGAAAATTATATCGGTGACACGGGCTGATTGGCATGTGGAGGCTGGGAGAGCAGGCCGAAGAGGCCTTCTCATCATCTTGGAATAACAAAATGATTGTATTCGCAGCAAAGCTAATTGATCACATACCTCGCTGGGCTATCTGTTTACTCAAAGGCCATGCTGGTCCTGGGAAGGTGGAGATCGCTTCGGGGCCCAGGTCTGTGGATGTTGGGCGAAACCTGGGCAGTGCCCGCCCCTCAGGTGCCACAAGGTGGGTGGAGCACTGGGAAAGCAGGGCCCAGACCCAGCCATGGTTGTACCTTCCTTTGGACCCCTGGAGTGCGAGGGAGAACTGCATTTGGAGTAGGACCCCAAGCCACCACCAAGAACCCCGCCACTTGACTTCCTTTCCCTGCCTTTGGAAAGCTGATCCCTCACCAAGTCGTTCAAGCTGGGGACTCAGCGGGCGTTGGCTTAACCCCTGGGAGAGAAACTTCTGGAAACCTGGCTCTGTGGGTGTGTTATGACCCTGTCATTTCAAGGCTATCATTGCCCTTTTCCTGAGAGCCAGCGATCAGGGCTGGGACTGGGGATTTGGGGCTGAGGGCAGGGGGAGGAAAGCCGGCTGCTGTGGGCAAGGGGGTCCCCAGAAGGACCAGGCGCAGCTTTCAGATCTGCAAACAGCAGAAACCCGACCCCAGCTGGCTGACCGCAGAGCAAAGGCTCTGCCCGCTGCTTGCCTGTGGGGAGCGGCTGAGCTGGTGAGGTTGGCCTCACTGGCCTGGGGTGCTACAGGGAGTGGGGCTGGGGGGTAGGCAGTGAGGGAACCTCTACTGGAGATGTTACTTCCCTTGAATTGGTTAAGCAGCCAGCCCTTGCCACCCAAACAGCTCAAGCCACCTAAAAAAGCTCCAAGTGAGACTCCCATTTCCTCCCCAGAGTTCAACTCCAGTTGTGTGGGGACAAAAGACTAAACAGTTGGATGTAGTTAAGCAAGTTCTTGAATTGAAAATGACCCGTTATTCTAAAAACAACTTGTCGGGAATTAGTCAAGGAACTGATTAATTTACCAGTCCCGTTGCAAACACGAAGTCCCTTTGAAAGCCGCTGGTTACTAAGAGCTGAGCAACTCTGCCCTCAGATGCTGAGGGCGGCTGCTAATCCTGCAGACTTCATACAGATACCCCTTCTCAAGAATAAAGGGACCCTAGCTTCCAAGAACTGTCACTCCCTCTTCCTCCTGCTGATCAATTTCAGATCAACTTAGCTTTTCCTGGGGCAAAGAGTAGGAAAGTCTGGAAGGAATCCTGGTGTCCTTAGGGATCATGCAGCAGGTTCTTTGGCCACATGGAGAAACGGGGGGGCCTGGGGTGGTCCAGATTCCTCTATTATTTGGCAGTAGAATCTGGTGAAGGTGGGGAGGAGGTGGAATCGGAGAAAATTTCAGGTGCTTTTCTTCTGAACTGAATCATGACATTTTTAGATTCTATCCTGGCCCGGACCATTAACCCGAGCAAATGTGGATTCTTTAAGATGTAGTTGTAAGTACCTCCTGGTAGCACTGTGTGTAAATGTGTGTGTGTGTGTGTGTGTGTGTGTGTGTGTGTGTGTGTGTGTGTTCACTGCATAGCGTTTGAAAATCTCGGGCCCTCTGAAAGACAAGCAGTTTATTAATGTGGCGCTCTTGGAATTGTTTTTTAATTGGAAACATTTTGCAATGAAAGAACATTAATAAAACCTGAATCCAAATCAAACTTCTCTGTGTATGTTATTTTTACTCTGCAGTCAAATGCTTTTATTAGATTTAAAACTTTCACTGTGCTTTTTATCTCTGGCTGTATAATGTTCTACAATAAAAAAAAAATTCAATGACTCCAAAGTCTGGCAAAATAATAGACTTTCTTGGATGTCCCTGTGTGTTGCCAATTAGCTCTGCCGTGAGTGCAGCCCCCATCCATCACCCGCCTCTGGGTGGCTGTAATGGAGACATAATTTGTTGCATATGCCCGGCGCCCGCCGAGCTGCTCACCAGCACCCACAACCTGCTGAGGAGCAGCCTGGCCAGCTCAGAGATGAATGACAAGGAAAACTTGAGCTGGTCCAGAGGGACCCCTTATCAGAGCCAGCTCAGCCCTGATGCCCAGCGGGAAGAGCCCAGTCCTCCCTGCCTCCATCAGACTCCCCTCCACCTCTTCTCCGCTTTCATAACCCCAAAGACCCAGAACTCACAGGCAGCGAGGCCTCGAGTGGAGAAAACTGAACCTTTCCCTGCACCTTCCCAGGGCTGGCTGCTTGCTGTCCTCCCACCCCCTGCTTGCTCCTCTCCGCCTCGTCCCCACCCCTCCACCTACGCCTTTTACAAGCCCCACGTCTAACTCTCCAGTTCCCTAGGAATTTTATGAATGCTCAGCACAAGCCAAAGTAAACTCGTAAAAAAGGAGTTTCTAAAGAAGGTCACAGACCCATACAGCAAGTGCTAAACGGTAAAGACAAAAGGTCTTGGGGTCACTGGGGGCGGTGGGCTGGGTGGTGGGAAGTTGGGGTCAATGGAAGGGACGTGGGGAGGAGGGGGCCGGGAGGGAAGACTTCTCTTCTCCTTAGACAAGAGGAAAGCAATCGAGCATCCCAGACATGCAGTGTTTATCTCAGAAAAGTTTTCCTCAAGCCTTGCAGTCTGAGCCCTTGTTTTATTGACAATGGTGCCCAAAGAGGCACAGGCATCCATGCAAAGTCGCCCAGCATACTGACCTGGCCTGTGTGCTGCTCTCAGTCTGGGCAGTCCTTCCCTGGGACACTGGTGCAGTGGTGCGAGCATAGGTAAGGTTCCCAGGGGCAGAGGAACCACCCGTCCTAACCCCCACTCCTACCCCACCCCCAGCAGCACTATCTGAGGGAACCTCTAGCAGGGACAAATGCATCCAGTGTTTCTACTGCTGCCCAACAAAGAAGGGCTATTCTGTCCAACACTCGGCACCGTAGCCACCGGGATAGCCATGGGATAGCATGGGTAGAATGCATTTCCAGCTTTTGATAATTTTGTTTTGTTTATTTGAAAGGCAGAATGACCAGAAAAGGGAGAGAAAGAAATTCCATCCATTGGTTTACTCCCCAAATACCAGATCTGGCTCAGGCCAAAGCCAGACATTAAGAGCTTTATGTAGGTCTCCAGTGTAGGTGCTTGGATCATCATTTGCTGCTTTTCAAGGCCATTTTCAGGGAACTGGATCAGATGCCAGAGTATCTTTGATCCGACCCGGTGCTCCTTTGGGATGCCAGTGTTGTAAGTGATGGCTTAACCTGATTTGTCACAGCTCTGGCCCCACATTTCTGTCTTTGTAGAAAGTTCTATGGGGACAGTCCTAATCTCATGGATAATAGTCTTGGCCCATAAGATGTGCTTGTGCTCAGGGTGTAGGACACCTCCTTCCTTGGGCCTCTCATAGCCCCTGGTACCACTGTACGGTGATGCCTGCCAATAAATGACCAAGTGGTGCCCTGACAGCCTGGCCTGCACAAATAGGAGCATCTCAGTTGAGGGCTCTGTCTACTGTCTCTTCAGGGCCCCCACAGCATCCTGAGCATGTTAGAGTTCCAACCCAGGGTCAGCCTCAGCCTGTTCATACTTGGAAAGTGATGCAGAAGGAGGGGAGCTGATTTGCCTGAGGGTGACCACTCCATGCACCACTTCCACACAGATGGGAACAAAGACTGCACCGCTTCCCAGATAGCTTAGTCCATGTCGGGGCTAAAAGATTGTGAATATACACTTCCTAATGTCTAGCAGGAATCTCCTACTTGCATGCCCTCACTGGCTCTGCCCTCTGAAGGATACAACAATAACTGTGTCCCTCTCGGTACCCCAGGATTCCTCTACGAGCTAACTGCAGTGTAGCACCTTGTGTGCCCTGGACGCCAGCACTCCACCTGGTCAGCAGATGGTGGCTGCTGCTCACCTGCCCAGCCCAACTTGGAGACTGCAGCCACTTGCAGCCACTGTGCCACCCCACAGGCTCCTCCTGGTTGTGGCCTCGCGCATGGTGTCATGGTCGCATGTGGTATCATGGCTAAGTCATTCCAGCAGTGAATAGAATGGAGTTGGCCTCCACCAGGATGGCCCTTCTGCTTGAACAAGCTGGGACCATCTTTCTCAGGCTGCCCCACACTTTGGAGCCATCCTCAAAATGTCCTGCGTCTCTCTCCAATGCCTTGGGTTGCTCAGGGCCGGTGTTGCTGGGCAAGACATGATGCTGTGACCAGAATGCCCTGTGCTGGAGTGAGCACCTGCTCTTGGAGAGTTAGGCCTGGTATGGCTGCAATGGCAGGAGGGGATGTCTGTTCTTGGTTCATTCTCCACACTGTGTCAGTGGGCATTGGATGGTGAAGTTGGAGAAGTCCTAGCCCCCTGAGTTCCACCTTGAAGGTCAAGTTGGTGAGAGGAGGCAGGACTGAGATGGGAGGGCCACAGCAGTGTAGGTGTAGTCCCAGAAAGCTGAGCCCTGGCCTCGCATGTCTAGGGTGTGTGGTGCAAGTTACTCTGGCTGGAGTTGAGGATGGAGCATGTGGCTAGATTTGGAAAGGCTTTGAGTGTCCCTCTATCAGCTAACATAAACTGTGGAGGCCCAAGGCCAGACTGCCTATCCTAGAAAGCTGCCTGGAAGCCAGTGTGGAGGCTGGCCTGACCAGTCAGAGGCGGCAGGGACTGCCTGGTGAGGGGTGACAGCAGCACCTCATCATCAAGGTCAGTGGAGAGCATGGCCGGACCAGAGGCAGTCCAGGACGCAGAGTGGATGGTGCTTGATGGTTGTTGAGTGTGTGCTGTCGGGGCTGCAGCACGGCCATGTTCATGGACGCTTAGGGCATGCCATACTGCTCACATGCTCCTCTCATGGAATCTCTGCCACCCCACATAGTTCCAAGTGGTCATTCTTGCCCTGCACTTGTTTGGCAGGCAAGAGTACTGGCGCCAGGTAGTGACAGAAGTGACCTAAGAGCTGGTATCTCAGAGTTCCCAGCCCTTTGTATTGCCCCCAGGCTGCCTGGGAGCCTGCCAGGCTGTCCAGATCCTGTACCATCAACCAAGCTCTGACACCGGATGCTGCCTTGTCTCCTTTTCTTTAGTACTCACCTCATCAAGAACTGGGTCTTTGCAGCAGCAGGGACTCTCCCTTACTGTCTCACCCACCCACCTCTGACACGTGCTGAACCCCTCTGCTTGGTAGGGTACCTTTCATGCTTCCCTGTGTGCTCCCTTAGCATCCCTCTGTTGGCCTGTAGCCCTACCTCACAGGGCTTATTTCACACCTCCATTTGTCACTTCCCTGGTCCCTGTACACCAGCTAGATTACACTCCCTACCTGTGTAGGTTGAAGAACTCCCAGATGTTACTGTACTCATAGATGGGAGCTTTACAGAGGCAGCCAAGGTCATTGAGGTCATCAGTCCACTATCCTTACAGGAGCAAGGGATTAGACACAGACAGGTGCAAAGGGAAGACCCTGAGCAGACACATGAAGGAGGTTTTCTGGAAGCCAAATCATCTCAGAACACACCCAACTGAGCGGCCACCTCAGAACTCTGCTGTCTTGGCTCCTCAAGGGCCAGACTCGCTCACAGGAAGAGCTTCCTACAGGTCAGCTAACACAGGCTGAGGCTTAGGGGTGGTGAAGGAAGAAAGTGAGGCAGTAGCAGGAGCTCCCCTTGAATCTGTCCCTGCCCACCTGCAACCAACAGGAGTAGCATCCTCTTCTTCTCTGCCCCTACAGACACTGTCCACTCTCACCGCCAGACCTTTGCCCCTCCTCCAGTGCCCCATGTTTCCTGCTCCTGGCCTACTTGGAAGACACAGCAAAGAGCAGCGTGCTCCCCAGGCCCAGGCAGTGCAGAGACAAGGGAGCAAGATCCAGGGTCCTGAAGCTGCCAGGCAGAGAAGGTGCCTGTGGATGACTCATCACTCAGCACAGCACCATGCCGGAAGAGGCTGTGTGGCAGGAGTCAGGACCGACTCTGGCAGGGCTGCAAAGCTCAGCTGGCTGATAACCAGGTAATCTCCCCCACAACACAGTGCAGGGTCTTGAATAGCAGAAAGGTGAGGATTTAAGAGGGGCAGGAAGGATGTGAAGGAGGGAGAGTGGGCTTGGAAGAGAGAGAGAAAAAGGAAAGGAGGAGAAACAAGACAGTGGGGCCAGTCCGGTCCCTGCAGGGACACTGAGGCAGTCCATACCTGGACAGAGGACATGAGTTGCCTCCATAGGACTGAACAAGGCACTATGCAGGGTCTGTCATACAAACCTAAGCCGACCCTCTTTCTGGTTGGTGCAAGGTTAGGAGTTGGGAGCTCAGGACTGGAGTTACATGCAAGGTCTGGTATACAAACTGCAGAGGAGAGTCCCAGAAAGGAGAAGGGCCCTTGTGGGGCAATGGATGGAAGGTAAGGAGAAAAATCCTGGCTGAGTCAAGGGGGAGAAAGAATAGAAATAAAAGGATGGCCAATTCCTTTTAAAAAATTTATTTAATCTACATGAAAAACAGAACAAGAGAACGTCTGCCAGTTCACTCCTCCAATACCCACAAAGCCAGGACTGGGCCGCCAAAGTCCGGAGCCTGAAGCTCCACCCCAGTCTCCCACATGGGTGCCAGAGATCCAGCTGCTTGAGTTATCACCTGCTACGCCCCAGGGTGCACATTAGCAGGTAGTTGGATCAGAGGCAGAGTCAGGACATGAACCCAAGCTCTCCCATCCTGGTCTCCCAAGCGGTGGCTTAACCTACTGTGCCACAGTCCCCATCCTAGGGGCTCCTCCTTCTCTGGAGCCCAAACTCCCTGCATTCCCCCTAGAATCCGGCTTGCACTTGAAAGCCAGAACACCCACCCACCCACCTCCAGGACTGAATCTGCTCCCTTGGTGACTGTTTCCTGAGCACCCACTAAGAGCCAGTCAGCCCGAAGATGCCTGAGGGACCAGAGCTCGCAGAGGAAACATGAGTGCACCTATAAGTGCTTGTTCTCTAGGAGGAGAATGATAAGACCCAAGCCAAGAGTTGCCTTTGGTGTTGGTCGACTGAGCTGAGTGACCACGGCATGGAGGGAAGGTGAATGGGGCTGGTACAAAGAAGTGGGGTCACTGGAGAAGACACGAAATGACACCTTGAGAGAGGCAGAGGGGATAGCTGTCTAAAGGAAATGTGCCTAGCACTTCTGTGGGTCTGGAGTGTATAGGGTGGACCCCTGGGCAGGAGAACTGGGGGCTAGCAGGAAGAGGGGCAAGAGAGCATCATCCCAGAGGCTGGGCAGGTGAAGATGCAGCTCCAAGCTGGAACAGGGAGTGTGTGGAGGCTCTAAGCAGAGTGACACAAGGAAGTGCAGGTGACTAGAGGGCTGGAGAGAAACGGGCAAATTTTAGTTGTTTTGGAGGTGGGGTAGACAGAATGTGCAGATAGCTTAGAGTGGGCGTGGGGTGAGAAGGAGCATCAACAGGCCCAGCTCCCCGCCAGCCTCTTTAACCCTGGGAATGGGGCACACCCCACCTTTCCTAGATGTCCACTCCTCCCTGGAGCAGCCTGTATAGGAGAAGGCACTTCCCCTGGGTGGTGCCAGGCCTGATAGGTAATAGGACCCACTGACATACCTCCGTGAACTTGTGGGCAGGACAGCAGAGGCAAGGATGGCCTCACAAACCCTCTGCACAGCAACCTTCCCAAGGGTCCAAGAAGCTGGGGCCTGGCAAGGAACACTGGGGTGGCCCTGCCACCTGCCCCCACTGCTTGCTCGCAGCCCCGTTCTTCTGTGCTGCCAACTCCTGGAAAACATCCTGTTTCCAAAAATGACTGGCTGTGGAGGAAAGCAGAGAAGCTGGTGGAAAGCATTAAGTGGATCATAAGAGCCAGTCTTTATAAAGCCCTGGCACAGGAGTGGTAGTCGATACAATTGTCACCAGTGATTAAGAGACAGATAGGAAGACACGAACTGTGTGTCCTTGGACAGGCAATTCAGCCTCTCTGTCTCAGAGTGAGCACCTGCAAGCAGAGAATGCTGCAGTCAAAGGGGAGAAGGCCGGTGTGGAATGAGGCACGCTTACTGACATTGGGCATATTAGTCCCTTTCCTGCTGTTACAGCACAATACCTGAGTCTGGGCCGTTAAGAAGGGAAGACATTTATTTAGGCTCAAAGTCCAACAGGCTGAGAAGTTGTGCTGCTTGCTTCACAGCACAAGTGTGCCTGTGCAAGAAGAGGGGCCAGCCCTCATGACAACCGGTGGGCTCTTGCAAGCAAGGCATTAATGCGTCCTTGAATCCATCATGTGACCCAGCACCTCCTACTAGGCTTCACCGCCCAACACAACCCCAGCGAAGAGCTCAGGCAGCGAACTCTTAAGGAACACACACACGGTGAACTCCACCAACCAAACACTTCTGTCTAAAGGGACCGGAGAGTTAGCCAGGCAGGGACAAAACTGAAAGAGGATCAAGTGTATGACAAAGGCAGCCAATGCTGTCTTGTAAGAGCTGATTGCAAATGTCCCTGCTATTTTAAAGGGAACTGTACTTACAATTCTTTTTCAGCCAAGGAATTATTTGTGCACACTAGTGCCATTTATTTGTGTTCGTTAATTTTATATCTTGCTACACTGCCAAATTCTCTTATGAGTTTCATTAGTCTCCTGAGTTTTTTTTTTATTCTTTTATGTAGAGAATCATGTCATCTGCACATAGAGATCATTCAGTTCCTTGTTTCCAATTTGGATTCCTTTAATTCCTTTTTCTTGCCTAATAACTCTGACAAGGACTTCCAATAATATATTGAAGAGTAGTGGTGACAGTGGACATCCCTTTCCAGTTCTAGATTTTATTGGAAAAGCTTCTAATCTTTCCCCATTTAGAGTGATGCTGGCATTGGGTTTTTCATAAATTGCTTTGATTGTATTGTAGAATGTTCCTTCTATGCCTGTCTTGCTTAGAGTTTTCACCATGAAGTGGTGTTGGATTTTATCCTTAATAAATAATAAATAATAAATAAATGCTTTCTCTGCATCTATTGAGAGGATTATATGGTTTTTATTTTTCATTTTATTGATGTGATGCATCACATTTATTGATTTGTGACTGTTAAACCATCCCTGCATGCCTGGGATGAATCCCTCCTGGTCTGGGTGAATGATTTGCCTGATGTACTGTTGGATCCTGTTGGCTAGCATTTTGTTGAGGATGTTTGCATCTATGTTCATCAAGAATGTTGGTCTGTAGTTCTCTTTTTCAATTGTTTCTCTACCAAGCTTTGGTATTAAGGTGATATTGGTTTCATAGAAAGAGTTTGGAGAAATTGCCTCTCTTTCTATTTTTTGGAAAAGCTTGTGGAGTATTGAGATTAGTTCCTCTTGAAACGTTTGCTAGAATTCAGCAGTGAAGCCGTCTTGTTCAGGACTTTTCTTGGTTGGGAGGGCTTTAATTACCAATTCAATCTCAGTGCATGTTATTGGGCTGTTTAAATTGTTAATTGCTTCTTGACTCAATTTTGGGGGGATTGTATGTGTCCAAAAATCTATACATACCTTTTAGGTTTTCTGATTTGTTCACATACAGTTGCTTGTAATAGTTCCTAATAATTCTGTGTATGTCTGAGGTATCTGTTGTTATATCTCCTTTCTCATCTCCGATGCTATTGATGCATATTTTCTCCCTTCTTTTTTTGATTAGTTGGGCTAGTGGAGAGTCTATTTTGTTGATTTTGTCAAAATCAGCTCTTTGATTCATTGATCTTATGTACAGCCCTTTTGGTCTCTATGTGGTTTATTTCCTTCCTTATTTTGATTATTTATTTCTTCTTACTAATCTTGGGATTGCTTTGCTGTTGTTCTAGTTCCTTCAACTGATTTACTTGATGCTTTTCTAGTCTCTTAACATAAGCATTGATTGAGATGAACTTTCCTCCTAACACTACCTTGACTGTGTCCCATAAGTTTTGATATGTTGTGCTGATGCCTTTATTTGTTTCAAGCAATTTTTTTATTCCCCCTTTGATTTCCTTTCTAACCCTTTGCTCATTTAGTAACATATTATTCAGTCTCCATGTGTTTACAAGTCTTCCTGGGTGTTTTGATTTCTTAGTCTCTAGCTTTACTCCATGATGATCTGAGAAGATGGTATAATTACGATTTTTTTTTTTTAAATTTGCAGAGGCTTGTTTTGTGGCCTATAACATGGTCAATTCTGGAGAAGGTTCCATGTACTGATGGAAAGGTGTATTGTCTGTAGGATGAAAGGTTCAGTAGGTGTCAACTAAGTCCATTTGCTATAGAGTTTGGGCATGTTCTGTTATTTCTTTGCTGAGCTTTTGTCTTTTTAATATGTCCATTGATGTTAATGGGGTATTAAGGTCACCCACTCTGATTGTATTGGAGTCTATTTCTCCCTTTAAATCCACTAATGTTTGTTTCAAATATCTTGGCATTTGGTTCATTTACATTTATTATGGTGATCTCTTCTTGCTGAGTGGATCCTTTGATCATTACGTGGTGTCCTTCTTCATTTCCTTCAATGTTTTCCACATCAAAGTCTATATCATCGGGCCTGGCACGATAGCGCAGTGGTTAAGGTCCTCGCCTTGCACGCCCCGGGATCCCATATGGGCGCCGGTTCTAATCCCAGAACCTCCACTTCCCTTCCAGCTCCCTGCCTGTGGCCTGGGAAAGCAGTTGAGGACGGCCCAAAGCTTTGGGACCCTGCACCCGCGTGGGAGACCCGGAAGAGGCTCCTGGCTTCGGACTGGCATAGCATCAGCCGTTGGGCTCACTTGGGGAGTGAATCATCGGACGGAAGATCTTCCTCTCTTTCTCTCCTCTCTGTATATCCGCCTTTCCAATAAAAATAAAATAAATCTTAAAAAAAGTCTATATCATCTGATATAAGAATGGCTACCCTCGTACATTTTTCCTTACCATTCACTTGGAATATCTTTTTCCATCCTTTCACTTTCAGTTTCCTCTGATATTTGTTAGTGAGGTGTGTCTCCTGTAAGCAGCAGATAGATGGGTTTTGTTGTTTGATTCAGCCCACTAATCTGTGTCATTTGATTGATGAGTTTAAGTCATTTACATTCAATGTTAATATGGATAGGTGGCAGTATGGTCCTGTCATTTTAGCAATGGGTTGTTCTTTGAGTCTTTTGTTAGCCTTTTAGTGGGGTGTTCTCCAAATTTGTCTTTGGTTTTGGTAGCTGCTATTCCTTTTCTCTTTCACAAGAACATCTTTGAGTATTATTTGTAGAGCTGGTTTAGAGGGAGCACATTCTTGGAGTTTTTCTTTATTGTGGAAGAATTTTATTTCATTTTCAAAGACAAAGCAGAGCTTTGATCAAGATGTGTTACTCTGGGCTGAAAATGTTTCCCTTTTAGAGTCTAGAGTATGTCACTCCGTTCTCTTCTGACCTGTAATGTTTCTTCTGAGAGGTCAGCTGTGAGTTTGATTGGGGTTCCTCTATAGGCCACTTGATTTTTCTCATGTGCACATTTAAGGATTTTTTTCCTTATGTTCAGCTGAAGAGAGCTTGATCATCATGTGTCATAGTGAAGTTCGTTTCTGATTAATTCTGTTGGGAGTTCTGTGACCCTCCTGTATATTGTTTCCCAATTCTTTCTCCAGATTTGGGAAGTTATCATTCATTATTTCATTGAATACACCTTTAAGCCCAGTTTCTCTTTTTGCATCTTCTGGAACTCTCATAGTTCTTATGTTGGGTCTTTTAATTGTATCTTTTAATTCTTGGGTACAATTTAAGCTTGACCTAGCTCTAATTCCAGCTTTTTGTTTATTTGCCCTCAGTGACAGGACATATCTGATATTCTTTCTTCTGCTTCATTCAATTTTTGAGACTTTCCACTGTTCTTTCTAATTTGCTCCACTATATTCTTAACTTCTGAAATGTCAGCTTTCATTTGATTCATTTCCTGTGTGGCACATTCTTTAAGTTCTTTGAACTCCTGTATTATGTATTTCTCATTGTTGATCAGAAGCTTTATAATGAGTTTTCGGAATTCTGTATCCCCCATTTTCTCAATGTCTTCATCAGCTAACTCTGAGCTTGGTAGAGGTTTTTGCTCCTTTACCAGGGAATCTTTAGCAACATTCATTGTGCCTCTGTCTCTTCTTTTAATTTTTGACACTGCAATCCTGTTTGGTGAATTCTTCTTAGTGCAGATTTCTAAGATGCATCATCTACATGTCTACAAGTCAATTTTTATGTCCAATCAGTGTCCTGGATTAGGAAGATGCCAACTATCTCAGATAACTGACTTGTTGGCAGCACCAATCTTGTCTAGACAGAAAAGATGGCATCCAGCAGGGTACTGCTGGAGAGCCGGGGCTGTTGGCCTTCAGATCCAGGGACCACACAGATCCTGCAGGACACAAAGCTGGTGCTGTCCTCTCTGTGGGATCAACCCAGTGTGACTAGCTAGAAACATGCCACTCCATTTCCATTCATTACTGGGTCAAACTATTTGGCAGGATTGGCCAGTCCCAGCCTACCTTCACCTTCTGAGCTCCCACTTGACTGACACCAGATCTGATCTGTGGCTGCCGCTGGATCTCTGGTTGTCGCTAGAGTCTGGATTGCTACTCATCGGTGGCTGGTGGGTTTTCTGTTCCCCATAACACCACTCTGCCATTGTGGCCTCTTCCCTGTATCCAGGGGGTCTGGATGCCTGACCCCTATCTTTTCCTGTAATCTGCTCCTTGTGCTTTACCCTGTGTAATGATTCTCCATCATCCTGAATGTGTCTGCACCCTATGCCACCATCTTGATTCTCCAAATTTTATTGTTTTTATACACCTACATTTGGCTTCTAGTACTGCCAACTAATTAATTCAGACAAACCTTTGTTAAGCAAAACTAGAAAAGTGAACACCACCAACTGAGCACTTGCATCTGAAGGCCTTGGAAAGTTAGCCAAGCCGGGACAAAATTGAAAGAAGAGGAAATAAGAGAGGCTGTATTAGCCATTGAGATTGCTTCTCCCCTGGACTCTTTACTGATTTCCAAAAGCACAATTGAGACATTAAGAAACTGAACAGGGCTTTCAGTCAACTCATATGACAATGGGGTCTTCAAGAAGGAAAAATTCTAATAACACTCAAGGCTCTGTCAGTCCCTGTGGGCTACATCATAGGGGGGAGAACAGACAGGGAATAGACTGTCCTGGGAGGGAGTGCAACTTCATTCCAAGTTACCTGGATCACTGGTTAGATTAAAGTGACACAGAATGTACAGTAGCTATAACTGCTTGTATCAAATAAGTGCAAATCCTCCCTTAATAAATATATAAGCTCCATCTTCAAATTATCTTTATAATTTTAATACACTGTTTAGAGCTCAATTAAAAATATCCTAGACATATAATATGATATGGGTTAAAAAAATAAGAGACAACCAAACAGACCCACAGAAGAACTGACATGGATTTTTAAAAGAGCCATGATTACTGTATTTGATGAGAAATTTCAGCATAGAAAGCAAAATGATAAAGTATTAACTGAATATTTTAAAACTGAAAATTAAAATATCTATTGTTAACAACTTAGCAGATCATCAGATTGATTTCATGGCAAATCAGATGTAGTTGAGGATAGAATGAGTGAGTTGGAAAGTAGAATAAAAGGAAATAAGCAGAATGACATACAGAAACAGAAGGTAAAATAAAGAATCTGAGACAGGTCTAAAGATTACCAGATGGAGAGAACTCAAGTATGGAACTCATGCAACATACAAAGGTAATAGCCGAGAACTTTCCAGAACTGTGAAAAGATAGCAAACCACAGAATCAATAAAAACTTCATAAAATCCAATAAAATATTAAAAGAAACTAAAGATTTTTAAAAAGGCATATATTACTGTGCAGGCTGGTTGGGCTTTGCTGCAGCTTTGGCTGGCAAGTGCTTGGACTATGGGCAAATCATGTCGAGCTAGATTGCAGAATGACCTGCAGAGTGCAAGGTCCAGGAATGGGAGTGGGCCCAATGGAGAAACTGTGCACACCTCTCTGATGGGCTGCAACTCCCACTGATGAGCATGAGAACCAGGGCTAGGGGTGGGCCTGGATAGATAGTTGGTGGCATCCACCAGCATTAGTATGGGTCAGTTGGGTTAAACTAGGTTCCAATGCCCATTGATATATAACAAGAGCCAAATGGGATGTAGGGTGGACTGGGCCTCTGCTGCCCATACTGGCAAGCACAGGAACCAGGTCTAAGGGCAGGCTTGGTGGGGTTATTTCAGGTCACTCCAACTAGGCTACAGCTTCCACTGGTGCTTGTGAGGGCCGAGTGTGTAGTGGGCAGGCTGGGGCTGGGCTGCAGCATCCATCAATTTGTGTAAGAGATGGGGCTGGAGATAGAACTGACCCAGCAATTGCAATACCAGTGTGTGCATAGGCTGATTTGGGTGACAGAATGAGCAAGATCCCATACTGGAAAGTACACACAAAAAATCAGGTCTGGAACCACTTCAGATGAGGTTTCTCTGGGGATCTTCCCAACTGAACTATTGGATTCAAAACTCCAACCATTGGGAGAATTGCAGGATTTGTGGGTCTCCTCAATGGCTTAGATGGAGCAGTGGATGACATACCCAGATGCACATGGAGGATATGACAAACTCACTGGAACCTGCAGAGGACATCTGACACCATAGCAGAGGAAAGAAGACAGAATGAATTGGTCAACTACCCCAGCCAAGAGTTAACAGCAAATATCTAGGTGAACGGAGACGCTAAGGTAGACTATGTCAACCAGTGGGCCTTGGAAATTTTTCCTCGTCCTTGGGTTAGCAAGATCAGCAGCATCTCAGAACCATCAATACTTGAGCAGAACTCTTGGAGCATGTTCTACATCAGGGACCCTGGGATGACAGTGGGTGACTATGCCCCAACCCTGGGTACTGAGGCAGTTAGGAGGCTATGTGTGGCTTCTCCCCGTATCTACCCCTTTCCCCCAGATATAGAAGGAAGAAAAAGAAAATTTGGAAACAGTGGTCACATCCATTTTAAGCTAATTCTTGACCTTTCCCATGCTGGCCCACTATGTAAACATCATCAAAAAATAAAAGATAAATTGGGCCCAGCGTTGTAGCCTAGAAACTAAAGTCCTCACCTTGGAGGTGCTGGGATCCATCTGGGCACTGGTTTGTGCACCAGCAGCTCCACTTCCCATCCCGTTCCCTGCTTGTAACCTGGAAAAGCATTTGATGACAGCCCAAAGCGTTGGGACCCTGCACCTACCTGGGAGACTTCGAGGAGGATCTGGACTCCTGGCTTCAGATTGACTCAGCTCTAGCCATTGTGGGCACGTGGGGAGTGAATCAGCAAATGAAATCAGCTTCCTGTCTCTCCTCCTCTTTGTATCTGACTTTTCAGTAAAAATAAATACCTCTTTTAAAATAAAATAAAATCTTTTTAATAAAAGAAATTTAAAGAAACAGACATATTACTTTCAAAATATCAACAAGTAGACTGATGGCTAACTTCCCAGTAGAAACAATAGAAAACATAAGACAATAAATAACTCCAAACAGTTGAAATAAAATGATTTATGCTACAATTCTATTCTCCAGAGAAATATTATTCAAAAACTGAAGTTACATTTTTAAACTTTTTTTTAAGATTTATTTTTATTATTGGAAAGGCGGATATACAGAGAGGAGAGACAGAGAGGAAGATCTTCCGTCCGATGATTCACTCCCCAAGTGAGCCCAACGGCCGGTGCTGGGCCGATCTGAAGCCAGGAGCCTCTTCCGGGTCTCCCACGCGGGTGCAGGGGCCCAAAGCTTTGGGCTGTCCTCGACTGCCTTCCCGGGCCACAGGCAGGGAGCTGAAAGGGAAGCAGGGCTGCTGGGATAGAACCGGCGCCCATATGGGATCCTGGGCGTGCAAGGCGAGGACCTTAACCACTTGCACCACTGCACCAGGCCCCTTTAAACTTTTTTTAATCTGACACAAAATAATCTTTTCCAACTTTAGTGAGGTGACTGACCACATCCATGACCAAATCTACCTGTAAATTGAAATCAGTTGCTGGCCCAGCCCCAGCCCCAGCCCCAGCCTCAGCCCCAGCCCCAGCTTTGTCACCACCAGAGGCACAGCATTCTGTTCTGTAGGTGTCTCTGCTCCTCTCTGGGGAGTCTTGAAGGTTGCTCCCTCTGCAGATACTGGGCCAATGCCTGCCGGGGTAAGCTCAGCTGCAGCACAGGTGGAAATAACCATGGGGATACTGGATACCCTTGTTGGTAAAGTGCCAGCAAAAAATGTCTGCAGGTGAGTTGGTCCTTCATGTAGCCTCGAGACTTGAGGGACCACATGGCCTTCTTGACATGGAGGTTGGGCACATACTTGTCTGTTGGGCCTAGGTGCTTAGGGTCACCATCACACCCTCCTTGAAGAGGAATTTATACATGGCAATCTGGTTCTTGGGCATCAACATCATAGCTGCTGCAAGATTCAAGGCTGAGGCCAGACGAGAAGCTAAATGTTTTTTTAAAACAAGAAAATTTGCCACTAGCAAACTTGAACTTTAAGAAATACTAAGCAATGTTTGAAGGAAAATTATCTCACAGAAGCTTTAGAGAAGTTAAAAAAATGTAAGGGTGATTATCTGGGTAAATTTAGAGAGATATTTGTGGCATGAAATAATAATAGTAATGTCTTATGGGATTGGAAATATAAATAACTAAAAGATATGAAACTGGCCCTGACATGATGTCTTGGTGGCTAAATCCTCACCTTACACTTGTATACAGGTACAAGTTCATGTCCTGGCTGCTCTTCTTCCCATCCAGCTTCCTGCTTGTGGCCTGGGAAAAGAGCAGAGGATGGGCCTAAGCCTTGGGACCCTGCACCCGTGTGGGAGACCTTGAAGAAGTTCCTGGCTCCCAGCTTCAGATCAGCTCAGCTCTGACCATTGCGACTATTTGGAGAGTGAACCAGTGGATAGAAGATCTTTCTCTCTGTCTCTCCTTCCCTCTGTAAGTCTAATCTGAATTTCCAATAAAAATAAATTTTAAAAAGATATGAAACTAATTTAATACATTTGGGAAGGGATAATGTCCTTGAAGTGTTCTAAGATACTTGCATTTTCAGGATTGCAAATCCTGCACCAAAACCAAAAATTTCTGTTCCTCCTAAGACTTTACTGATAGCTTCACGCTACATTTAAAAAGCTACATAATGGAGAAAGGATAACTATAATACGCATGACTGACAAAGAACTTGTTTCCAGAATGTTTCACTAGCCACAAGAAATCTAAGGAGAAGCCATTAGAAATCAGGGGAGTGATTTCAAAAGGCATCTCATAAAAGCAGTAAGTATAAATGGTTAATAAATTATGAAAATGTGCCTTCAGAGAAATCCAAATTAAAACCACAAAGAAAGAATACTACATACCCACCAAAATGACCAGAATTTCAAGCAAAATAGAGCAAGTTAAGTTATAGGAGTTAAGTCACCACTTGGGATGCCTACATCCTGTATCAGAATACAGTTTGCATCCTGGTTACTCTGCTTCTAATGCAGCTGCCTGCTATTGCATCCCGGGAGGCAGCAGATCATGGCTCTACTAATTGTGTGCCTGTCAGCAACAAGGAGACCCAGATGGAATTCTAAACTTCTGGCTTTAGTCTGTGCTAGCCCTAGCTATTGGAGTCATTCAAATAAGCCAGAAGCTGGGAAAACAGCGCGCTCTCTCTTCTCTCTCTCTCTCTCTCTCTCTCTCTCTCTCTCTCTCAGATAAAAGTGAAAGTATTTCCTAAAAGAATAAAATAAAGCAACATGAAATTAACAATAACGTGTTTTGGAGAGGATTTGAAGCAATGAGAATGCTTTGGTACTTGAGGGGCCAAGGGTGATGGAGGGACACAAATTGGATAGCCTTCTTTGGCATTATCTATCAAACTTGACAATGCATACACCTTCATCACTTACACATTTCACTCACAGACATATGTCCAACAGATCTGTGGTGCACTGCCTCCACCACAGTGCATACAAAAGTCAATCTAAGGGGTTCTCAGCCTCTCCACACTTCCCAACTCCCCCCCTCCCCACCCCTACCAATGTGAGGTCAGGAATCCCCACGAAGGGGCAGCAGGGAACATCAGACGGGGAGCAGGACTTCTGGTTGTTCCCACAGGTGCTGGCAACCCACCTGACTACTTCTTGCCCATTCATTCTCTCACTGTACTGTCAGGGAAGATGCATCCCCATTTCCCATAGCAGATGGGGAGTGGGGCTCCACAAAGGAGCACAGTTCTTCCCAGACCCATGAGTAGGCCAAGGAGAGGCAGAGCCTGAGTCCCTGAATACCATTTACGACTTCTTCAGGGCTGCCCTGACTCAGAGGCAGCAGGCCTGGGGGCCAAGCAACGCCACCCACTAAGCTCCACTGGTGATTTTATTTGGACTAGAATCTATTGGGTTGAATCACACTGGTGTGGTCCATCCATTTGGGTTCCATTGGGTTGACTTTCCATGATTGATTTCCTTCCAATCTAGCCTTGGGTATTCCACAGGGCCCTCTCAGTTGTATCTGACACTAACTCAACATGAGGTGGCTGAGCCAAGAAGAGATTGTGTTGACACATTATATTAGAAAGTCCAATAGTAGCCCTGACACCAGAACATCATGTACATTCACCTGTTTTCACTGCTGTTCTTTTGTGTGCTCTGGTTCTGGTGGGTTTCTTGCAGCCACACAGCTTCCTCCCACAACTTAGGATAAGGAAAGATGACCTCAGATGGCCCCACGTTCAGTACCCCAGCTGGGTAAAGATTACATATACAGTTTACCCAGCCCTGAGCTCATTAGCATGCTCAAAGAGAGGGGCTCTGGAAAAGCCCTGGGAATACAGGAGACAGAATCTGGCAGTTCTCTGTAGGAATAGGAAGTGCCATGCACAGGAGAGGGAGGGAGCGATGACAAACAGACCCAGAGATGGCCTTAACCCTGGCTAATATCCTGAAGCCAGCCCTCCATGGTCTGCTCTGGCTGGGACCCTTTCCACTAAGCACCTGTCCATCCCAACCTGCAGGAAGAGCAGTGGTACAGCCAGGTCTCCCTGCTGATCCTGAGAAAGCAGAAGTGAGCCCAACAAAGAAGCTACAGGACCATGGACAACCCCCTATTTCTCACTGGGCCTCAGTTTCCTCCTCTGTAAATGGGAATGATGTCCACCACTTAAACGGATGCAATAAGGGCCGAACAGATTGGTAACTTAGCCCATGAGAAAGCCCAGCAGCTAGTTAGATACACAGCTGTGGTCCTGGGGTCTCAGAAATGACCTGGGACTGGAACTCCAAGGAGGGAAGAAGCAGAGGCCAGGGGAGTGGGTAGAAAGCCTGAAAGAAGAGTGAAGGGCCCAGGGTGCCCAGCAGCATGACAAGTCTGGAATGGGGAGGGAACTTGACACATTTCTCCAAACCAGCGTTGGGAGGGTACTTGGAGAACATCTTGTCCCAGGCCCACCCTCCCATGGTGCTGCAGAAGGCTGAGGTCAGGACTGGATGGAGACAGGGCCTCCTTCTGGGTTTCTGGCCCAGCATTCAGGAACTGGCTGCCTTGTGAGTAGGAAACCAAGTCATCCCGTATCACCAGCCTGGAGCCACCCTGTCATCACCCCCAGTCTGCCTAGCCCAGCCTTGGGGATGGCTGTGGCCTCAACTGCAGGCCGGGGGCCAGAACCCAGGACCAGAGCAGGGCAGGACTCCACAGCAGGAGGATCTTGCCGCTTTGCCTGCTCCAAAGCAAGATCATCAGCTTCTCACAGCAATTTCAAAATCACAGGGAGTAACTCCAGCAAGCAAGTGCTGTGGCTGCAGCTCTGTGGGCTTCCTCTTGGAGTAGCTGCAGCCCAACAGTGATTCGCTGTGCCCGGGCCTTCTGCCACAGTGCATCCTGGGCGGGACCGTGGTCTTCGCTGCTTCAGCTCAGCACCAGGAGCCCTGGAAGATGCACCTGAGCTCAGGAAGGCTTGCAAGAAGAGCATGCTGAGATTTGTAAGGCTGGAAGAGACAGGTTCATTTGCATCCATTTACATTTAATAAAACAATCATTTTCTGATCCCTGTTCTGCTGGCTATGCCAAGAGTCACTCAGAAGAATAAGATAAGATCCAAATCTTGTGGTATGTGGCACGGACAACCATCAACTCATGTCCTCTCAGTACGCCTGCCGCATCGCATTGCGGTCTCCCAGACCCTCTCATCAAGGAACCAGATGTGGGCTCTGGATTGCCCTTGTGCCCTACATTGGCCAGTGGAAGCTTCGTACATGTGACCCAAAGCATGCGACTTAAAAACAGTCTTGCACTTTGGGACCTGCTCTCCAGCTGCTCTCGGGATCCCCACAGCCACCACCAGTTGGCTTCCTGGGTGACAAGACACAGCCTGCCCGATTAGCTCAGCCACCAAACCAGCTAGTAATGCCAGCCTGCCAGCCACAAACTCCTGGATGAGTATAGCCAGCATCAATGCAGTGCAGGTTGACCTGATGACTCACAGCCTCCTGAGCTAGTTAGATGGCCATAGCTGTAAGCCACATGGCTGGCAAGGTGTGTCACACAACCATGAGTCCTAGAGTGCTGCCTCTCATCCTGTCTACCCTTTCATAAAGTGTCATTTTGTGCCCTCTGGCTTCTGTTGGGTCCCTGGCAGATACACCTTGTCTAACAGTCCACTGGCCCTGGGAGTGGCTGGTCTAACAACTGTACAATGCAAACGAAGTTCCCCACCCCTTCCCAGCTCCCACATTCACTGCCCAAAGACAGTCACTTTTTGTGTACCAGATAATAATCCACACAGACAGTATTGGATGATGAAGTTGAAGCACGCAGAAGCCAGGAGACGTTCCCATAGCCACACAGCTCTCACGTGGGATTTGAACCCCAGGGGCTTGGCCATAGGTCCAGGTTCCTAAATACATTTGCACATATGACCTCACTGAGAATTCTGTTAATATCCACATCTGTATCTTCACCTAATTACTCTGCCAAGTTCACCCAAATAGAATGATTTTAGGTACTGATGGCGACTCTATCCATTTAACATATCCTCCACTTCCTTCCCTGTGTCTCCATTGTTCAGTAAACAATCATGTTTGCCCTTTTTTTCTTTAAGGTTTATTTTTTAAAATTTATTTAAATAGCACAGAGAGAGAGAGAGCACTTTTCTATCCACTTGTTTATTCCCCAAATGTCTTTAAGGGCCGGAAGTGTGCCAGGCTAAAACCAGGAGCCAGGCGCTTCATCTAGGTTTCCCATGTGGGTGCAGAGGCACAAGCACTTGGGCCAACCTCTGTTGCTTTCCCAAGCACATTAGCAGGGAGCTGGATCAGTAGGTGAGTAGCCAGTACTGAAACTGGCCTCCATGTGAGATACTGATGCTGCAGATGGTGGCTTAGCCTGCTGCCCCACCATGTTTTAACTTTCTTATACACAGCTAAAGCAGGCCTTTCTTTATTTAGGTAATCCTTAATGGACTTCCATTTTCATTGTTTTCTATTTGTTTGCTATTGAAAAGATATAATACGCAAGCTTGCGCGGCTATCTGTGCGTGTAAATTAGAATCATGCCTGTGGATTTGATTCTTAAAAGTACAATTTCTAGCCTACATTCTTAGAAGTTGATAATTTTTACAAAATTGTCCTTGACACTGACTATCCAGACTGTGTTTTCAGTGTGTTTTCTAGGTCGTTTATACTATTTTTATTTTTGTTGTTGAAAATAGTATCCTATTGCAATTCCCATTTCTTTCATTTGAAAGAGGACCTGGCCATCTTTCCAAATAAAAATGTATTTTTTATGAACTCATTGTTATTTCATCCTGTGCTGTAACTTAGCCCACCTTTCAAACTTCACAATTGAAAAGCACATTGTGGAAGTTAAGCCTCCGCCGGCAATGCCTGTATCTTGGCTGCTCCACTTCCATCC
Source organism: Ochotona curzoniae (assembly GCF_017591425.1). NCBI lineage: Eukaryota > Metazoa > Chordata > Mammalia > Lagomorpha > Ochotonidae > Ochotona > Ochotona curzoniae. The sequence goes on from NW_024465649.1 coordinate 17,919,746, forward strand.
CAGTTCCTTGCTAATGAGCCTGGGAAAGCAGTGAAAGATGGTTCAAGTGTTTGGACCGCTGTGGCCACATGAAAGACCTGGATGAAGCTCCTGGCTTTTTGGCCTGATCTAGCTCTGGCTGTTATAGACCTCTGGAGGAATTAATCAGCGGATAAAAGACCTCTATCTCTCTGTATCTGTGCCTTTTAAAGCAACAAAAATATATCTTTACAAAGAAAAAGAAATCACAGCGTGACAGCCATCTTTGCATAGACACGCTGCGTCTCTTGCCATTTCCTGAGAAAGATTTCTGAAGTATAATTATTGAGCCAGAAGTGTAGATTTCTTCACCTGGTTCTGTGCCCTGCAAATGATCATGGAACAAATCTCCAGGAATAGCTGAGACAGCCCTCTACTCTGCACTTTTATCACTATATTTTTTTAAAAAAAATTTTAGAGAGTTTCTTGTTTTATTTGAGTTACAGTAAGGGATGGAGAGGAAGAGGCAGAAAGAGAAATCTTCTATTCCTTGGTTCACTCCCCCAAATGACCACAATGGCAGAAGTTGGGCCAATCCGAAACCAGGAGCAAAGTGCTTCCTCCACTATGTGGGCCCCACTTTTTTAAAAAAAAGATTTATTTTTATTATTTTTTTATTGGAAAGGCCAGATATACAGAGAGGAGAGACAGAGAGGAAGATCTTCCGTCTGATGATTCACTCCCCAAGTGAGCGCAACGGGCCGATACTATGCCGATCTGAAGCCAGGAGCCTCTTTCGGGTCTCCCATGCGGGTGCAGGTTCCCAAAGCTTTGGGCCGTCCTCGACTGCTTTCCCGGGCCACAGGCAGGGAGCTGGAAGGGAAGCAGGGCTGCCGGGATAGAACCGGCGCCCATATGGGATCCCGGGGCATGCAAGGTGAGGACCTTAACCACTGCGCCACTGCGCTGGGCCCCACTTTTATAATTTTAAATGATTGCCTGTGAATAAGAAAAACAGAATACAACTTAGTTTACATGTCTTTGATTTCTATAAGGTAAATTAAATATTGTTTTTCCTTCTTTGTGACTACTCATGAGGCCATTTCAGTGAATCCCATCTTTTGGTGGCATTTCTCCTGCAATCCTAGCACTTCCTGCACAACAGGTGCAGCTCCCCGCATGTCAAGTCAGGTCAGATCAACAGATCACTTAGCAACTCCTGCTGTGTAGATGGTACTACATGAGGCGTTTGGAGAGACCTAGATGAGAGGCAATTATTCCTTTCACAGATCTTGTGATACAGCAGGGCGGGCCAGCCCATCCACAGAGACAGCAATCAGAGGGCAGGCCAGACAGTCTGTCATCAAGTGCTCCATGGCCGCCCAGGCGCTACGTGCTGCAGGAGCTTGAAGAGGAGAGGGCACAGCTGAGCTGGCACAAGCAGGGAAAATTTCTTTTAGGAGCAGCCCCTTGCAGGAGCTGTGACATTCGAAACATCGCATGGTAAGATTTCCCTCTCTCTTACCAAAAGGAGGGGCAGTCCCAGTGGCTCCCCTGGCCCTTCTCAAGAACCTTGGTTTCCCAGAGATAAACGTGCTCATGGCTGCCATGGCTCAGCTCAGTCAGCACTGGTTGACCATGGTCATCATTGCCATGGTAACGACAGGGTCACCAATGGACACTGATTGGACTCTGACCATATGCTGGACACAACAGGCTGAATGCTTCATGCTCAGTATCCCATCTAAGCTCCTGCAGACCTGTGCAGTGGACACTACTGTCACCCATTCATCAGATGTGCAAAGTGAGGTTGAAGAAGTCATCAGGGGCTCCCAAGTCATCAGGAGAGACTCAGGAGCCAACCTCTACCTGTTTGTCCAGTTCCAAGGAACACAGCAGATGTCAGGCTTTCCAACTCTGCTGCATCCACTTGACAGATCCTGAGAGGCAGCAGTGATGACTTGAGTAATGGGTCCCTGTCACCCATATGGGAGACCTGGATTAAGTTTGTGGCTTCTGGCTCCAACTCCAGCCCAGCCTCAGCTCTCACAAGCATTTGAATGGGAGTTTCTCTCTTTCCCTTCTGTAAAATGGCAATCATAACATCAACCTCACAGATTCCTGGCTAAGAGCCAATGAAACCTGTGAGAAGCACCTGCTCGGTGTGTAGCACTTGGTGAGCAGTCAGGAATTGGTTGTCACCATTTTTGCTCTGAAGTCTGGAAGAAGGGCCATATGTTGACCTCCTTGTGCTGTCACCTCCCAGAGTCCCCACAAGAAGACGTGTGCTCCCAGCAGCAGACTCCTTCCATGCAGCGCAATCTTTTCCACTGCTCCCAGCTGCCAGCAGAGACTCAAGTTAGAGAGCGTCTTGGCTCTCAGTGGAAGAAAAACAAACTTTGCAGAAAAATAAACACGTTTTTGAAAAGTCCTGTGGTTTTACATTCAAGATCTAATAGTTTTTCCTTTCTTCTCCCTCTGTCCCCAGTACCACAAATCTGCTGCTGCGGGCAGAAGAAAGAAAAAGCAACGAAGAAGAGACTTCCAAATTGCTCTTCTGTGAAAACGTGATCCAGAATGGCTGCACCTGAGAACAGGGGCTCTAGTACATACATCCCCATGACAGCTGTCCACCTCTCTCCCGGGGGCAGAGCCTGAGTGACTTCTCAGTGCTCCAGGGTTGTGAGGACCCAGGGCAGCCACAGCAGTAGGCACGTAGGAGGCCCAGTGGGAGGCTCCTGTGTGATAGGCCTGGGTCGTTTTCATTCCAAAATATAGCGGCCTTCCCACCATGAGACTGGCTGGCCAGACGCCATTCTGCTCCAGTGACAAGTCTAAAATAGGAAACTGTGTGTTACAGAAACACAAACCCAAGGCCTTTGTAAACAGAGTAGGTGAGCAGGAGATATGGCCTTCTGCTCAGTGGGGCCATTTCCTGGCAGCCTCCGCTCCAGCCTTCCTCAGTAGGGTCGGGGAGAAGAGGCCCCATGACCCTAGCCATGGCCAAGGGCTGTGGGAGCACAGAGCACTCCACAGCTGATCTGCTCTGTGCTCCCCTCCGCTGTGCCAGTCATGGTTAGCTGGGGGCGTTGGCGGCAGGTGCTTAGCTCCCTCCCATTTTCATGCTTCCAGGCTCTGGAGTAGAGTCCCTGAGGGCAGGTACAGGATATTTTTCCTGTATTCCCTTCACGGTGAAAGCAGTCAATCCCCCAGGCGTCCGTGAGCCCCAGGGACTACCACTAACCATTTCTTTTCAAAGGTTTGTTTATTTACCGGAATGGCAGAGTTACAGACAGTGAGAGAGAATCTTCCATCACTACCCTAAGGGCCATGGGCCTGGAGGTGGGCCAAACTGAAGATAGGAACCTGGAATTTCATCTGGATTTCCCACATGAATACTTGGGCTGCATTCTCAGGCCCGTTGAAAGGGAGCTTGATCAGACACAGAGTAACTAGTCCTTAAGGCTGCATCTATATGGGGTACCACCATCACAGGCGGGGGCTTGGCCCCATGCACCGCAACTAAAGGATGATGATTAAAACAAAGATTTCTGTTTTCGTTTGAAAGTCAAAGCTACAGAGAGAGTGAGATAGAAAAATATTGCATCTGCTGCTTCACTTCCCAGGTGGCCATACCAGCTGATGAGAGAGGAGTTAGACTGGGTAGTAGGCAGTTAGGGTATTCTGGGTCCCCAAGTCATCATTTTTTTTCCCTCAAATATAAAAGAGTGTTTTCCGCACCATGTCTTGGATTCACCAGAGCACTTCTCTTCCAAGGGACAGGGGTGCAATAGGATATCAATTCTCCACCTGAAGTATCAACCATTATCTCTGGCCATTGTGTGGGAGGGCCTCAGGCTGGTCTCCTTATCACTGAAGGACTGGAGAAAGTAGTACTCATATTCCCAAGGCCAGGAATGTCCAATGTCTGACACCTGTCTGGTCTTTTGCCCCAAAGCCAGATACCAGGGGACCAGGAAATTCCTTTTATCTTTGGAAAACCCCCTTTGAAGTAAACCTTTAAAAGGTGCTTTCCCCATTAATCCGGGTCTCTTTTTTCTCCATTTCTCCTGCCACTACGGCAGGGGTTAAGGGTCCTTTGTATCTCAGAGCCCCCTCCCGTTCACTAGGACAGGAGTCTCCTTTCTCAACTTTTCTAATAAATCTTGCTTTAAAACTAAACTGTGTCCACACAAAAATTCTTCTTTCCTGCGAGACAAGAATTGAGGTTGCTGCCGGATTCGGGGTCAAAAACCCTACAACACTGAGGCAAGAGCTTCCTCCAGGTCTCCCAAGTAAGTTGCAGAGACCTGAGCACTTGGGCCATTCTCCACTGCTTTCCCAGGCACGTTAGCAGGAAAACTGGATCAGAAGTGGAACAGCTGAGACATGAAGCAGTGGCCACATGGGATGCTGGTGTCACGGGTGGTGGCTTTACCGACTACACCACAGCACCAGCCCCACTACTGGGCTTCTAATTCAGGGTCTTCATTGAAAGCTGAGCTCCATGCAGGCAAGCTTTCATCTTGCTAGTGTCTGTATCAGCACAGCACAGGAAAGACCTGGCATTTGAGCCACCAATGGAATGAATGAAAGAACAACCAACAGCTTACTCCTTCAAGGACGTCAGTGCCTCGCATAGGAGCTGTAGATAAAGAAATATAAACAAGGAGGCCGGCACTGTGGTATAGTGCATCCCATATGGGCACCAATTCATATTCTGGCTGCTCCACTTCTGATCCAGTTCTCTGCTAATGCACCTGGGAAAGCGGCAGAAGATGGCTCCTATGCTTGGGACCCTGCCCCTACGTGAGAGACCCAGAAGTTCCTGGCTTAACCTTACCCAGCTCTGGCCATTGTAGCCATTTGGAAATTGAACAAGCAGATGGAAGATCTCTCTTTCTGCCTCTCCCTCTCTGTAGCTCTGCCTTTCAAATAAAATAAATAAAACTTCTTTGAAAGAAATATAAGGAAACATTGATAAAAAGCCAAAAAAAGGAAGCATAGAATAAAGGGCAGCTGGGACTCTACATGGCCCCAGGCTCTGGGGCAGGATGAGAAGGCTGAGGGGCGGCAGCAAAGGGCAGCGGGAGGCCTGGGAAGACACTCAGCAAACATGGTGGAAAAACCATCACCCACTGTACAGAGCCACACTCAGCTTCCAACACTGTGGTTTTGCATCCAAGGGTCTAATGGCTTTTCCTTTCTTCTTTACGTGTGCTGTCCAGTTGGGCTGGAGCAGAACCTATGTGTGAACAGAGGTGGGAGAGAGTCTGGAAACATGTTGGAGCCAAATCCTGGGGGTCTCCAATGCCAGCCTCCACTGGCCCAGCCCTGGAACTGCGGAGCTGAGCCTCAGAGGAAAGCTTGAAGGATGGGACGTGGGGCTGGCCCCCCTTGCTCAGGAGCTGCTGAAGATTCCAGGTGTGCAATGCCAAGGCCACAGAGGCCAAGAGAGTGAGGGTAGAGGGCGGGGATGGAGGTGAAGACCGAAGTGCCCTCAGTGGAGGCCGCTGAAGACTCCAAATGTCCTCAACATTCCAGACGGCCAGAAGCCTGGAACTTCATCCAGGTCTCTGACATGGATGGCAAGGACTAACTACTTGAGAAATCATTGGCTGCTTTCCAGGTGCATTTGTAAGGAGATGGATTGGTAGTGGAGCAGCCCAGCCTTAAACCAGTGCTCATGTGGGGATCCTCTCTTGCCACCTCATGTGGGTGGCAGTTTAATCCACTGTGCCACAAGCCTGGTCCATGCATGCATGCTTTGTAAGAATTCTGGAGGACTTGTTGAATGTGGAGCACTTGGTGGGGGACGGGCAAGTAGTGGCTGGGCCTGGCCTCTTCCCTCTGTGGCAGCCCCTCTTACTAATGTTGTGCTTGTTGTGGCTACGCTTACCCATGATTCATTGTCGTCTGAAACTTAGAAGCCTAAGACATCTGCAGAGAGAAAAACCACAGCCACTCATCCTTTCTACAGAAAGCTGTTGGGATTGTGCTGTTTTATTACTTACTGTTCATCTCTTCCTGTGCCAAATTTATAAATTCTGCTTTAACATACGTAAACATACAGAGACAAAACAGGTTTCGGTCAGCCACCCAAGCCCACTGGTGGGAGATAAGGGGAGAGTACCGTACTCCACCATGAGCAGAAGGGCTAGTCCACTGATGTGCCCCGCTGCCTCCACAAGCCAATGAGAAATAAATGGTTTACAGAGTAGAAACTAACGTCACAGCACTGAGCCACAACAGGAGAGAGAAGTGTCCCTGACTTGCAGTTCAAGGCAAGGTCCCAAGGAAAGAGGCACAGGGCTGGCTTTGTGGAATCGCATAGGGTATCCTTGTGAGCTCCAGCTGCTCTGGTTCCCGTCCAGTTGCCTGCTCGTGGCATGGGGAAAGTACTGAAAAACGGCTCAAGTACATGTGCCCCGCCTCCTACATGGGAGACCCAGAGGAAGTTCCTGGCTTCAGCCTGGGCCAACCCCGCCCTTTGCAGCTACTTGTGGAGTGGACAAGCAGATGGAAGATCTCTCTCTCTCTCTCTCTCTCTCTTTCTCTCTCTCTCCCCCTCATCTCCTCTCTCTGTAACTCTTAATTTCAACTAATCTTTAAAAAGAAAGGAGGCACAGTCTCCCAGAGGTGACAGAAGGAACTTGATTTTTAATACACAAGAGAAACACAATAATGGAGTCACGCTTGCTGGAGCTGGGTTGCTGGTTCTGCTGCTTACTGGCCCTTTGGCCATGGATAAAATGAACCCTCAGACTCGGCCATTCTATCAGATCCTTGTGAAAAATCCTTTGTGTACACCACTTGTTCCTTTTTTTCCTTCTCTCAGTTGAACTTCTACTCATCCCTCAAACCCCCACAGAAGGCCCCAGATGCAGTTAGTCCCTCCTCCACTAACTTAGCTCTCTTTAATTCTTCACTACCTAATGTGTTATTTGTTTGTCTAATTATTTTGTAAAAGTGTTCACTTGGGGCCAGCACTGTGACATATTATGCTAAGCCTCTGCCCGTGGCACCAACATCCCATATGAGTACCAGCTCATGTCCCGGCTGCTCCGTTTCCAATCCCAACTCACTTATCATGACCTATTAAGGCAATGGAGAGTAGCTCAAGTTCTTGGTCCCCTGTACCCATGTAAGATACCTGGAAGAAACTCCTGGCTCTTGGCTTTGGACTGACGCAGCTCCAACCATTGTGGCCATCTGGGGAGTAAATCAGCATATGGAAGCTCTTTCTGCCTGTAATTCTGCCTTTCAAATAAAAACAAATACATTTTTTCAAAATGTTAACTCATTTGACACCATCTCTTGAGCACCTACGGTGCCAAAGGTAGCACTGGGTGCCAAGAAGTTAGTGATGGAGAGATCTCATGGGCCAAGCTATATTCCTCCCCCACAAGTCAAGTTGAAATCCTGACTGCCAATGCCTAGACTGTGTCTTGTTTAGAAACAGCTGTGGCTGCTATAACAGGTTGCATCCGGTGTCACAGAGGAGGATGGTGGGCCTTTAACCCAGTGGCATCCCTGCAAGAAAACACACAGCCACTGAGGCAGAGAAGAGTGCTGGTGCTATAGGCAACGTCTGGGGTCACTTGGGGCTACAGGCAAGGTCCCTCCCCTAGAAGCTTTGGCAGGAGTGTGACCTCACCAGTTCATGGGCCTCAGCCGGGAGCACTGTGTTAGGGCATCCCTAGGGCCCCAGCACAGATGTGTTTCCCACTCTCAGGGAATGGCTCATGCACAGACCATCAAAAATGGTGTGGTGAGGCCTCACTAAGGATGTGTTCTGTGCTGACCCAGATGGTGTAACAACTAACTCAGCTCGGAAGAAGGTCAGAAGAGGTTTCCTGGGACAGGCCTAGTTGAAACTGGGTTTTGCACGGTGGTAGGAGTTCCTGAGAACAGGGTACCTGGAGAAAGATAGGCCAAAGGAACAGCAGCACCACCTGCACATCCCACTCATTTCTCATACTGGACAGGCCCCTGCTGCCAGTGGCCCAAGCTCTGCCCATGCTCAGCACAAATCTCTCCAATGACAACTTGAGCTCTCTAAGCAAGAAGAGAGGCAAACAGGGGCACAAGGGGTTGCCAGCTAGAGATGGGAAAATCAAGCCGCAGGGATTGGAGGCAACCTGCCAGGGCTACCTTAAGAAAAAAAAAAAGACCAAAACAAAAACAAAAAGCTCAACTGGGTTGTTCTCCAAGGCTGCGACTCAGCAGGGAAGCGAAACAATTTATGGCTGAAGGAAGTAGCCTGACAGTAAACAAAAATACAGTGACCCCTGGGTTCCCACCGGACACAAGATAGATGGGGCCATCGTAAAAATGAGATTAATTTTAATATGGGCTTTCACCAAGCAGCAGACCCTGGTGCCCAGAGGCCATTGGAGCACTGATGACAGACAGTGCTGCTGACGGATGGGCCTGGCCCCAGAGAGCTGAAGACCCAGGGAACAGGAAACTGGAGACCAGCCCCTGGTGAGCCTCCAGCAGCTGCCGTCTAGGCTGACTCTGCCTGCCTCTGAAGCTCACCCCATAGGGGCACACTCTCCATTTCCTCTGTGGGATGTGAAGGTTGTGAACACTGGGCTTGCATATCCCCAGTGCGAGGAAGCTTACTACTTACAAGGCCTGTGGAGCTGTTCTCAGAAAGCCACTCTTTGCCTAGTTCTTTTGCTCCCAGAGAATCCTGCAAAGAGGTTGCTCTTTCCTGATGCCAATCAGCAGAGTTCCATTCTGTCTGAGAATGCACTTTGCAACAACATGAGGAAAAGGGCACTGGTTGAAGACGGGTCTCTGCCCCCCAGAAGCTTGATGGGAAAGCAAGTGGTGTCCTGAGGTGGCTGTTGGCTGAGCCCCAACCCTGATAGAGTCCTGATACTCTAACAGACTCAGCCTTGACCCTGGATGGCACACTGAGTCCTGAACCTCAGCCTTGTCTCCAATAGCAGGCTGCATCTTAACCCTTTAATGGGCGGAGTCCTGATCATGCTCCTCAGAGTCCTAACTCACAACTGGTGCCAGTTGTTAAGGGATGAAGGTGTGGCAGTGAGAATGCAAATAGTTCCGTGGGGCTCATCCCCACACCTGCAGTGGGGTCTCTGTCCTTGATGCTGAGGCACACGGGGCTGGCACCACAGTATAATAATATATTGCTCTGCCTGTGGTGATGGCATCTCATGTGGATTCCAGTTCAAGTCCTGGCAGTGCCACTTCTGATTCAGCTTTCTGAAACTGTGCACGGAAAAGCAGCGAAGGTTGGTCCTAGTCCTTGGGCCCCTGTACTCGCATAGGAGACCTGGAAGAAGCTCCAGGCTCCTGGCTTTGTACTGGTTCAGTCCCAGTCATCCCAGACATTTGAAGGGTCACTCAACAAATGGAAGATCTCTCTCTTTTTCTGTGTCTGCTCTCTCCATAAATCTGCCTTTCAAATAAAAATAAGTTTTTCAAAAAAGAAGGGCACTTCGAAAATTTCATGACAAATGTGTGTTGTAAAGAAGCTAGCCATGGATTTCAAAACTTTTGACTGCAAAATCAACCAACCTTTTAATTCTGCTTTCTTACAAATTTTCTACAGTGTTCTAATCATCACCCCACTCTGTGAATCTCACCATCTGCCCCCAGGAAAACACTGAGGCCCACTCTGTTCCCTGTCACAGCCCCAAGCACTGCGTCACACGTGCCCTGTGGCCTCCACTCTGCTGGAGGAGGAGGATTCAGTTAATTTGCTCGCAAGCCACCCTGCTGCCCCAGCCCCTTTCCTTTCCACCATACTTCTGAATGCCCACTCTGTGCTGGATCCGGCTGCTCGCAGTGACACAAACGACAGAGAGAGTCCTATGTGATTTTCAGTTTTTTCTTTAATCAACATAACAGCGAGAGCAATCAGTTTGCTGAGAAAGGCTGCCCCATGGGGTTTCTGAGCTGAACACCTGACAACCACATAAAACCGACCCTCATGATCTTCCAGCACTCAACCACTCTGGCATCAGGCGGCCCAATGTCTTGTCAGCTATTTCCCCAATTTAGTATCAATAGATGTCACACAACCGAGTCCTGACTCCCAAGAGAGTGTTGGAAAAGTCAGGGCTGTTTGTCTAATGCAAACTGATGTCATGTCAGGAATTAGTTTGACTAATCGGCCTTTAATGAGATCCTCGTGAGGTCTGCGGCCCAAACAGAGGCTTCCCCGAGTTTTCCCGGGGAAGACAAACTATCCCTTCCTCCAGATTGCCACTGTAAATCTCCTTGCCAGGGTGATCTCAGCAATGTGAAGCAGGCACAAGGCTGAGTTTGTGCCCCATCATCTGCCCAGGGTCAAAGGCCTGAGAACTGCTCCGCAGGCTGGGTCTCACCCCTGCAGGAGTGGGGGGCGGTGCCTGGCTGGTGTCAGCTGCCTGGGATGGGGACCAGAGCTTCCCACTCAGCTCCCGCAAACAGCAACAGGAAATGTTCATTTTGTCAACCTGAACGACCTTTACAGGGTCAGTTCTAGCGCAGAGCGGAGGATAAAATGAGATATTCTTCCCAGGCATTTGTTTCCGGGAGAGGAATATGGCAGCAGAGGGAAGCCTGTAGAATGAGCTCAGTACCACACAGGCAGTGCAATAAAGTGTGCAGCCCGCCAGGCACCAAGCAGGTGCCTCCGATGGGGGAAGGTGGCCATGCACGCTGACTCATTCTTCCGCCTTGAACTTATTCAGGAAACACTTGACACGCAGCCTAAATCAGCCCCTCCATGTGTGCTCCAGGCACGGGGCCAGGCAGCCCCTGACTGTGCTGCTACAAGTTTGTGAGTTTGCAGAAATTCAAAGAAAGTGATTAGAAATGTTTATAGTTGCTGGCATTGCTATGACAAAACTAACCATATTGCACGACAATATTAATGTTCAGCAAAAGATTGAATTTTTTAAAAGACTGTCTTATTTATTTGAAAGGCAGTAATTACAGAGAGAGAGACTCTGCCACCCACTGGTTCATTCCCCAAACAGCTGTCATGGTCAAGGCTGAAGCCAAGAGCTGGGAACTCTATCGGGGACTCCCATGTGGATGTCAGGGTCCCAAGCACTTGGACCTTCCCCGGAGCAGTAAGGGGGAGCTGAATCAATAGCAGAGTGTTCAGAACTCGAACCTGCACTTATTCAGGATGCTTGCATCACAAACAATAACTTAACCCGCTGTACCACCACACTGACTCTGGCTGCAGCTGATTGTGTATGCTAGTGTATTCATGAGGTTGCATAGCTCTGATCTTTAGTCTAAAATCTTCACAAAAGCTCTGTCCTCAGGATGCCGACACCCTCTTGCCTGCATGACTCCTGCTCCTATGGTATTAGTGGCAGAGATGGGGTCTCCTGGTGTCTGCCCCTACACTCAGAGGCTGAGCTTCCAACCACACCAGACATACCTTGCACCTCCAGAGGAAACCTCAGCTGTCTTGCTAGGGCAGGTGCACCCCTATTGTCAACAGTGAAAGGACAGCTCAAATGTCCCTTATATCTTGGCCCAAGGAAAGCACTGAACATCTTTTCATACTCAAACATCCCGTACATCCCAGCTGCTTCCTCAGGATCCCTAAGCAGATGCAACGGGTACCCAGAGGCCCTTCCAAGTCTGCTGCAGCATCCCCACCAGAGACACAGGTTATCTGGGATGGCACATATGGGAGGTTGGTCATCTTTGCTAACTCTTTCCACACCATATCACATATACCAGCCTGCCCCCAGTGAACACTGACTGCCAAGACTCATCCAGCCCCCCTCCCCAACATCCAAATGGCAGAAATGAACAGGAAAGGAGCAGCCCACCTATGTGGCATGCCTCCCCTCTCCCACCCCAACCCTGATTCCTGCTCCCCATTTTAAGCTGCCCCAGAAAATAAAGGCCAAACACAGATGTCGAGGCATCCTGGAAATCTGCAAACACGCAGAATTTCAGAGCTGTTGAATCAGAGAATCAGACAGGCAAATGTCTGTTGAACCCTCAAGGTGTCAGGGCCTGTGTTGGGCCTGGAGACTTCCCAGTGCAGGGCAACCATCGAGAGTCAGAAGGCCTTGCAATCTGTAGCAGGATCAAATAGTGCAATCACAGGCTACCAGGCAAATTAAAGCCTAGGCTCTCAGGACCTCCAGGATACACAGAACCAGTAGGATTGCTGGAAATCTCCATAACTCATGCTCTGATTCACCCAGGTTAGCCCCTCTGCATGGCATACAGACTTCAAATTTAAAGAAGTTACCACACAAGGTCAATGGTGGGCTGGAAACATGAGCAGCAAATGGCAAAATCACATGGAGGCACAGAGCAAGGACCCATGGCCCTGGGTAGTAGATGGGCCGCGGTTAGAGGAAGAGGTGGCTAAGCCTCTGCCCTGCTCTGGAGATTTCCTGGGCTCTTGACAGATCTGAGGCTGCTATGATAGCTTGCTTGTAATGGGCTAGAATCAAGCTTGCCTTCTGACCTGGCTCTCCCCCTCAGCAAAACCCCAGACTGATGGAAGAAGCTGCACAATCCTTTGTCTCCAGCCAGCAAAGGTACCCCTGGCAGGAAGACACGTGTGGCTGGACTCTGCATGTCCCTTCCACATATCCTCAGGGTACAGTTTCTGACATAACCAGAGGCCAGAAGGGATTGCTGACTGCCCCTGGTAGAGGCTGGGAGAGGATAGTGTCGGCTCCTTAAGACAGGGCTGAGGAATGCCCTCTCCATGCCCCTGGGTGGCTCAACAAGGCCCTGGAGGAACCATGTGGTGGGCTCAAGGTGTAATGTGTGGGCTTAAGTGTCTCTAAAAAAACTAGTAAAAACCCCCAACCAAATCCAAACCACATGCCCCGGGGCGTGCAGGGTTGAGAGCTGTCAGCACCTCAGCATTTTCACCTGCTCATGTGGGTTGCACCTGTAGGCGGCAGGGATGCGGGCAAGCTTCGGGCTGCCCACCGAGCCCAGCGCCCTCCGCAGTGCCCCTTGTGAAAGCACTGAGGGCTTGCAGGCTGAAGCCAGAGATCCTATGTGCCTATTTTCCTCTTCCTCCCGGTTCCCAGCACAAGTCTTCTGAACCAAACTCTGGCTGTCGGAAGCTGAACAATCACCTCCCTTCTCTGAGCCTCCATTTTCCTCCAAGCATCATGGATACATGAAGGATGACCTCGTACCCAGGGCACGATGACAGCCACCTGGTGAGCCCAGCCCTTCCTAAGGGCCACTCCCCCTATCCCACACACACCTACACCTCTACCCAGAGTGAAAGACCAAGTACCTTCCCTACTGCCAGTGTCTGAACAACCCGTGGCCCAACTAACTGCCCGACTCCTGCTGATGTTTTGGCTGGAACAGAGTCCCTGGTTTCTTCTGCCACCCCTGGAGAGGCATGGAGGGGCATCAGTTGTTCAAATCCTCCATGTCTAACATAATGAATTCCTCATTGACCTCCTCTCTCCAGGTGCCAGCTGCCCCAGCTCCAACCCCCCAACACACACACACATACCCTTACACACACTCATATTTCCCTACTCTACCCCACACACACTCCTAGGGCCACCCAGATGACCACAGGTCATTCGTTCCCCACCTGCAGATCCCCATACTCCTGGGTCTCCCTTCCCCCTCTTCCTTCCCTCTCTCTTGGCTGGAACGGTGGCCAAGTGCAAGCTGAACCCCTTCTTGGTCCCCCAGGTGTCCAGGAGTGATGTCACCATTGCAGTCTTCACCTATCCAACTTCGGGAGTGATCATTTCCGTTTCCTGCCTGGCCACCACCTCCGCTGCAAGCCTGGAGGTGCTGAGCCCTGGGATGCACCAGCGGCGGGAAGCCCTGGCTGCCCTATCCCTCCCCACTGCCACGTGGTGCGTGCTTGGCACGCCTGCAGCCTGGGGCCGCCTCAGAGCCTGGATCAAGGTGAAATCCGCCGGTTAAGGGAGGTTATTTTTGGACCTGGCACAAACGCTAAATGAAGAGTCCCTGGCCTTCCAAGCTGCCTTTGCTTTGTGCTCCCAGGCCCAAAACTAACATTTTCATAATAATTTTCCAGTATCAAAGTGATAGCTTTGATTCAAGACAGCTGAAGCCTGTGAGCCGTGCAGCAGCCTCTGCCACCCTTGAGCCAAACATGTGCCTCCATCTCAATTTTAACACCTTTGATAATCATCGAAAAATGCACATCCCCAGCACTTTTCACAGCCTCCCACCCGCCCAGGGAGGCCGGCACACATGGAGCCTTATTCGCCTCTTGCCGCAGCCTGAGCCCTGGACTTCCTCCCTGGCCCCCGGGCTCAGCCACCGCCCTCTCTGCATTCCATTAGCAATGTCTGAGGAAGGATTTGGTCTTTCCAGGGCTATTAGCCAAGAGGGGAGCCCAAGAAACACAGTAACCCAATATCATGGAAAGCTGATAGAATCTTCTCCAAACTATAAAGATCGCTCACCCCCAGGAACATCTGCACGGAAAAAAAGCAGAGGGTTTTAAACAAAGTGGAGAGGGGTCGGGTGGCTTGTAAAGGCAGCAGCACGCAGGAGGCCAGGGCTGGCGTGGCCGAGGCCTGCTGTCACTCTGGAGGGGGCAGGCCATCCTCCGAGGAGCCTGCTCCCTCACCAAGAGCTCCCGCCATCTGGAATTCATTGCAGGATGGAACACTGGCATTCGTAAAAAGAAATTCGGCCCTACAATAATTATTCCCTAAATCATTAATATGGCCCAAGCACCAGATGCAGAGTCAGGATAGTTGGGGCGAGCCAGGTCATGGCCCACCCTGCTGCACTCTCTCTTGGAAGCTCCAGCCTTCTCTGTCCAGGAAGCAAGCTCAGATCAAGCCCTAGGCCCTTCCCCTCACCAGCCTCTGGCTGCCCCACAGAAAACGCTGCTGCAGAACCCTTCTGTGTGAAGGTCTGCCTGGCTCTCCCTGCCTGCTAGATGCAGAAGCTCTGAAGGTGCTGCACCTAAGGCAGTACTGTCTCTATGTGAGGCCCGACTCCAGCCACCCCATTCCTATGGCTCCTCCAGAGGCAAATCAGCAAGGGCAGCCTCTTCCCCCACTCGGGGAATCTGCCAGGAGATGAGCTCACAGCCACCAAGGGTCCCGGGCACTCCACAGTAACGCCAGCCTTGCCAGGGACAATGAGACCTACATAGGCCCCTACACCTCCAGGAACTGACCTTGGGAGCTCCCAGGACAGTGCAGAGGTCCCCAGCCCTGGACCAGGGACGCTTCTGGGTGAGGATCTTCCCCCACCCAAGTGCTGGGTAGGATCCCAAGGTGCCATGTGCTCTCCATAGAGGTATTCCACATCTCCCCCTTTCCTCTGTACCTCTGCCAGCAGCTGCTCTGTGCTTCTGAACCCACATCCTTCCCCAGCCCTTTTCTCTCCTGAGTGGGGCCAAGTGTCCAACTGCCTGCCAGATACCCTTTCCAGGCTCTCCCTGGCTCTGGGACCCACCCAGTCCAACCAGGACTCTTCTTCCTTACAGTGCCCCCTGCTTCAAGAAGGCACCACCTCCCACCCGTTGCTCCATCGTAAAGCCAGCAGCTAACCCTTGCCAATTCTTCTGTCCTCACCTGTTATATCCACATCCCAAGCTGAAGCCTGGCAATCCTTCCCTCCACGCATTTCCCAGATCCTTTCACATCTTCCTGCCCTGTGACCATGCCCTGGTCCAGACCTCACCCTACCCATTCAGCCATTTATCTTCCACCCAGCAGCCAAGGTGACCTTCTGAAATGTAGGTCTGTCTCTGGTTAAATCCCTATGCTTAAGGGCCAGCATTGTTGTGCTGTGCGTTAAGCCTCCATCTGCGATTCTGGCATTTCATATATGCACTGTTTCAGGTTCCTGCTGCTCCACTTCCAGTCCAGCTCCCTGTACGTGCACATGGAAAAGCAGCACAGGATGACCCATGTGCTTGAGTCCTTTCTATGTGGGAGACCTAGAAGAACCTTTTGGCTTAGGCCTGGCTCAGCTCTGACTGTTGTAGCAATGTATGGAGTAAACTAGCAGATGGAAGACCTCTCTATGTATCTCTTTCTCTGAAAGGCAAAGTTACAGAAAGAGAAGGAGATAGAGATCTTCCATCTGCTGATTCACTCCCCAGATGATGAGGAGGCCAGAGGCAGGGGCCTCCTCTAGTTCTCCTGGGCAGGCATAGAGGTCCAAGGACATGGACCATCTTCCCGTTTGTCCTAGACCATCAGCAGGGAGCTGGATAAGAAGACCAACCTGGACTCGAATGGACAACTGTTTGGGAAGCTGACCCCACAGAAGGAGGCTCAGTTTGCTATGCCACAGTGTGGTCCCCTAAAATCAATCTTTTTTTTTTTTTTGAAAGTGAGACATACAGAGAGGAAGATCTTTCGTCTGATGGAACTGGAAGGACAGGCATGGTTCAGAGTGGGATCGCCGGTGTTCATCAAGCTATCATGTGTCAGGCTGTGTGCCAGCCACACACCTGTCCATACCTGTGGAGAGCATTCAGCTCTGAAAACTAAACTATGCTTTGGAGGACAAGAGAGGGCTCTGCTTGGCACAGCTTCTCGGCTGCTACCTGTAACCCTCCTCCTTACCCTAAACTGCACAGTGATGCTGGTGGGGAGAGGGCTGTGTGACTGACTGCCAGCGGGGAGGGCCAGCATAAGTTGTGTTTCTCTATGGGGCGGGTCTTTACCCATGCTGGTCCTATCAGAGACCTTCCTCTCTACCAGCCCAAGACATCTACCTGGTGGAGCATGGACTGTGAGTTTCCTCTGGGAAGCCTCTAGGATTCCTGGTATCCCCATTATCTCTGTCTTTGGGTCCTAGGGCTGTTTCATTCATTCATTCATATTCATTTGTTTAACAAATCTGGTTTTGTTCCCCTATATTCACCTGCATAATCACTGAGGTAGATTTACTGGCAAGAGTAGATGATGTCTAGAATGATCTATTAGAGGATGGACATTGTCAAGGGAGCCCAGAGGAAGCAAGCCTCCTACCCAAGTGGGGAATTCAGAGTCCACTTTTTGGGACTACGGAGTCTGAACCCAAGAATAGTAGACAGTTCATATATGCAGCCCAAGGGCAGGGCCTCAGGCCAGGACATAGCCATGGAGAGGCACTGAGTCAGAGAGAGTGGTCTTTCAGGGCCTGGGGGAGGTCATGTGGGTGGAAGTCAGCCATAATGTCTGACCCTGGGCAGCAGGATGCATGGTCAGCTATGAGAGGAGGAGGCAGCTCAGGCCCCGATGTCTAATTGTATTGTGAAGCCTCCTGGGACAGCATCTTTTGATGGTGATGACAAGTGTGCCAGCGGCCCAGGACCCTGAACAACTTCAATGAGCAGAGCCCTACCCCTCCCCTGGCTACATAGTGTGGGGGAGAAATACTGACAGTTTGTGGCATACCTACCTGTTAAGTCACTGCTTGGGATGCACACACCCCATATCAGTGGCTGAGTTCAAGTCTTGGCTCCACTTCTGATTCCAACTGCCTGCTACAGTACACCCGAGGAGGCAGTGGTGGTGGCTGCCAACAAGATGGCCTCTGTGCCTCCCCAGCGTACCTACTCCTTGTCCAAGGTCCCCAGGAACGGGAGGGCTATGAACCCTTGCAGCCCCATTTCTCTTAGCTGAGCTCTTCCGGTATGTGAGGCCACTAGGCCAGCTGTCAGGACATCCCCTGAGGCCTCAAAGGCCAGACAAGGCTTGGGATCTGTTCAGTGAAAGGAACATGAGGGTCCCGGGGACAAGCTCAGGCACTTGCTGGGATCCATGGCAGACTGTGTTCAGAGCCCAAGCAATAGGAGCACCACACTGTGATCTCCTCTCTGCCCTACTCCCTGTGCTGCCCCTCCCCACTGAGTCCCCAGGACTTGCAGATGTCCCAGGGCTCCATCCTCTCACCTGAGTGCACCTTAGCCCTCTCCCCATGCTGCAGCAGGAGAGTCTTCAGTGCCCAGAAGAGAACTGGCTGGAACTGGGTCTGGAAGGGCAAGAGTGATCCAGGTAAGTGGACCCCAGGGCTGGGCCAGTCTCAGGTAGGAGGAAGGGATGATCTGGGATTTGATCCAGAGCCCAAGGAACCAAGCTGCCCAGGTGGGCTTGATGCTAAGACCGGTGAGGAAGGACTGAAAAGCTGAAGCCAGAGGGTTTCTAATGAGGTTGTTGGTGTCCATGTGACCCTAGAGTGGTCCTGGCTGTGCTGTGACAGCCAAGGCTGGGGAAGGGACTGCAGTAGATTCCGTGTAAGAACCCTGGTGACAGTCCACCTGCCAGGGGCTGTACCCTGGGGACCAGTATCAGGCGCCCTAAGATGGGGGCTTGTTCCCAGCTACTCTCAGCCTCCCTCCACGTGAGCATGAAGGGGATGCTGGACGTGGCTCACAGACTCCCCAGCCTCTAGCTTGGGAGAAGGACACCCTGTCCTGGGCCAATGCCTAGCCCTTAGCTTCTGTTCCCACAGCACACCAAAGCCAGTCCTTCTGCGAGGTTCTCCCTGCTTGTCCAGCTTCCCACTGCAGCCACGCTCCTGTGAGCCTGCATGCCCCTCGCCCTCCTGGCTCTGCTACAGGCTTATCTCTCTGATCTCTTCATCAAGTTTAGAGATCCCTGAGGCCTCTGGAGCTAGGGTCCACTTTTTGCCTCAAGCACCTTTAAATCACTTCCTGGCCATTCCACATTCAGGCATCCCAGACTTGTCAGTCCTGGCTGAGGACAAAGAGATCTTCCTTGGCAGTCCCTGGGGTGAGCTCCCCTAACTCTCCACAACCTGCTTGGCCACTGCCATCCCATGTCCCTGAACTTGGCCATGAGATGCTGTAGCTCCCAGCCCAGGAACTAGAGTCAAGCAGGCAGATTCAGGCCCCAGCTCTGCCACACACCTGCTCTGTCTCCTGCGAGGGCCCTCAGCCTCTCTGTACCTCAGCTTCCTCATCAGTAAAATGGAAATAATGACATTGCCTCCTCTCCTTGGGATGGAGTTGAGATTCAAAATGGGCTTAAGACCCCACGGTTGTCACTGGGACTGTCCGAAGACCACCTGGCTGCTCTGCGCTGGGCCCGAGGTAGGACTGTCCATCTCCACTGTCTCTGAAGGCCATGAGACCCTGCCTGTGACTTGCTCTGCCTGCTTTGAAACAAAAGCCCAGCTGCCTGTGCCATCTGCCTCCAGGAGAAAACACAAAGGACAACATGCCATGTCACGGTCCCTTACCTCGTTTCTCCCTCGGCCTGAATCCCTGGCTGAGTGGGATGTGCCAGGTGCTCTTGCTGCCCTACCTGGACCAGCATGTCCCAGACATGCACCTCTGCAGCTCCATGCCATGAGACCAAGGGTTGGGAGTATATTTGTTTCAGAAAAAACCTGGCCTTCTCCTGACCAAGAGACGTGGTTCCGTGGGACCTGGCAGAGAGCAGACCCCACACAAGCAGCTGCACTGCAGAGCTCAGGTGTCAGCCTGCGGACGGACATGGGGCATGGCTCTATACGCACAGAGGCAGTGCCAGCCCCTGGCTGCACCTCCCCAAGGCCCCATGCCTGCCCAAAATGTGCTCAGTAAGATGCTGCCTGGCTGGGCAGGGCAGGACCCTGCTGCACCTGCCTACCCACTGTGAGTAACAGGCGATTAGGCTGAGACACAGACCCGCAGTCTGCCCTCCCATCAATCCCAGCAGCCTAGTTGCTGCCACACAGCAGGGAGTCCCGGCATCCCAGCAACGCCCGTTGGCTGTGATGGAATAACCAGGTCTTGCCAAGGCTGTGGTCAGCCTGACTCCCCCCGGACATTCCTCTGGGTGTGCCCGGGGAAGGATGGAGCTTGCTTTGAATCCTGGCAACAGGACATTACTATCTGTGCTCCTAACCACTTTCCCACCATACACTCAGCATCCCTCATGTAAAAGAACCCATGACTACTGTGCCCTGCTTACTCCTGGCCCCCAGCAGCTGCCAGAGGGCAACAAATGTGCAATTCCAGGAAGTGCCTGGCAGCTGGAAGTGTGGCCCCACCTCTGGATGCACATGGTTTTGGTGAGGACCCTGGGAGGACAGGCCCAGTGACACAGCAGGTGCCTCACCTGACTGGATGGATGGCCCTGGGCAGGTCCATGATGCAACATGGCAGCCTCCCTCATCATGGTACTGTGCCCAGCTTGTAAGGGGCATTGAAGAGGCTGGTTATGACGGAGGCATGTTCCTACAAAGCCATGCCCTCCCCGGGCCCAGGATACAACTTTCAAAGAAAGAAGCAGGAAGTAAGGTGAACACATGTGGAGTGAGGTTTTGGCCCTGGAGACAACCACACCTTACACTTGAGAATGTTCCAGGGCTCTCCTTTTTCTGTTTCACACCTGCCTTCTCTGACTGCAACCCTTAAAAGCAGAGACATTCACATCTTAGCTATCCTGAGTGCCCATCCAGGACTTGGCACAAATGCTGGATGGAAGGAAGGGGCAGGGAGGAAGACAGGGAGGGAGAAGATGGCAAAATGCCAGAGGAAGGAGTGCCCGGACTGCACAAAGTTGGGATTGCCTGGCAGGGCTTGTTGGGCTGAATGATGACCATGACAGTGGTTCTAGCCCACCTGTCCTATTAGCTGTTGGTCATCCCTGCTAGTTCCTTTTCTTCTTCATCCTACCCCAAGGTGGGTACATTGTTCCCAGCTGTGCCTATAGCCCCAGGAGCCACCTCCTCTTGGAGGTCTGCCCAGCTCTCTGTTGCCTCTCCCCACAGCTCTGCTCTGGCCTGGCCTGTGTCCATGAAAGATGGGGAATGGGGAGTTCTCAGGCTGTGTCTCTCCTCCAAGCCTAAAACAGTAAAGCCACCCCGGCTTCTGACCGTCTGTGCTAGATGTCATTCTGTTGCTTTGGGCAAATCATGTCACTGTCTAGGCCTAGTGTCTTCATCTCTGCATACACTTTTCCATCTCATCTCTAGGTGCAGACAGTTCCGCCCGAGCTGCCCTTGGCTCTGTCTGCCCAGTGGAGTTCACAGCCACAGCTGATGCCTCCAAAGCCCAAAGCTTTCCTACTGTAGCCAGCTGCCTTGAAAGGCAGAGGGATAGTAACAGAGAGGGAGACACAGGAGAGGGAAAGAGAAAGGGAAAGGAAAACAGGGAGAGAGAAAGAGAGAGAGAGAGAGCGCAAGCAACATCTCCCATCCTCTGGTTCATTCCCTATAAGCCCTAAATAGCCAGGAATGGATCAGGCCAAAGCCAGGAGCCTGGAGCTCCATCTTAGTACCCATTGTGAGTACCACAAGCCCAAATACTCAGGTGGTCTTCTGTTACTTTCCCAGGTGCACTAGCAGAGAGCTGTATCAGAAGCAAGCAGCTGGGACTTGAACCTGTTACTCCGATCATGGGCTGCTAAAATCACAGGCAGCAACCTAATGCCGCATCGGGCCCTGGTTCCTGCTCCCAATCAAGTCATCCCAGCTTCTGAGCACAGCCTCTTTGTCACTGAACCACGGGACCTGCGCCCTCCCCTGTGGGTGCCTGCCACTGGGGCAAGGGCTGAGGTTTTGCCAATGTGATGGGGGATGGAGCAAGGGGGGGCAAGCCCTCTCCTCCCTGCTCTTGCCACTCTGCAGCCAGGCCACAGGTCCCAGCCATCAGCACCATGTGTGTTCTCTCCCTTTTTGTGCATTAGCTGAGCACCTCTTGTGATGGGAGCTGTGGTAGGGTAAGGCATCCCAAGTCTCCACAACACTCTGTCTCTCCCTCTGTGACCTCCCCCACCCAGGGGGCTCAATGCACATCTTCCTGGCCATGGAGGGGGTACGGGGCAGGGTCTTAGGGGTGGGTTTCAAAGGGTCTGTGGCTTTCTCTCCATCCCCTTCTCATCCTGGAGGGTCCACCCCACGCCACCTTCATTCAAGAGCAAATTATACCGGGTTCGAATGGGGGCTTGGAGGGAAAGCGTCCCTGCTATTCATCCCCGAGTCTGAACAGGCCTCTTGAGCACCCATTGTGCCCAGCCGGCCGCCTCTGCCTCAATTACAATCAGGTGGCCTGGTATGGCCCCCTCCCCTGGCCCAGGACAGCAATGGGCTGGCCCCCAGAGTTCTCCATCCAGCCTCTCCAGGGGCTTTTGTTGGATAAAATAGCACCCGCCACTCGGCCACTTTAAACCTGGGCTAGACACTTGAATGTGAAAACGGGGCCCAGGCGGTGGGAGCCCAGGGACAATGGCTGCCCTCAATTAGCTCACTGAGGTGCCCCAAATGGACCCGAGGAGGGGCCATGACCACAGCCCATTCATGCATATTTATCACAAGCTGCTGCCCTCCTTGCCTGGTTCCCATGGCAGCCCCAGGCGAGGGTGGAGGGGCGGGGGAGGACTTTAGGGATGTGCTGGGCCTTGCTCCAGTAGATCCAAAAACTACCCCCAAGCCCAAATCCTAAGGCTCAGGGCTGTAAAAATCCTAGAGTACTGGGATAGCGGGCTTGTGGGTGCCACACCCCTCTGCAGGTGGACCACAAAGCTCAGAGCAGAGGAGAGGGGGCTTTAGCTGCCACCTAGGCTGGGAGCACAGGCTGTGGTAAAGGCATCTATTGAATTTTTGCTACACTCAGATTTTAACAGCCACAATAGTACTACGGCCCAGAGAGTAGGAGGACAACGTGCAGCCAGAGGCAGAAAAGTTGAGATGCCACCAGGGCTGCCAGCTCCTTATCTCGTTCTTGGCCTCCCTTCTGCTGTTGGCTAGGCAGGTAGGTTCTCCATTCCACCATCATCCGCTGCTGGTGCCAAGCGCATCTGCCGCTGTGCTTGGAGTAGAATTCAGGTACCAAACTAGATATGCACAATGGCATGGGATAGGTGCATTTGGCATGTGTGGAGACTGAGGTCTGTGCAGCATTTGAGGCACCTGTGTAGCCTACCCCAGGCTACATAGACCTCACAAGCAGCAGCAGGACCTGGACGCAGGACAAAGCCTTGCATGGTGTTCTGGTCCCTTATCTGCTCTAGGGCACTTCTTGCCTGCTTGTCTGAATCCCCAGCAAAGGGAAGGTAACCTCATCTTTCCCCACACCCCCAGTCCCCGCACCACGGGGAAACTCAAGTTTGCTCCATGAGAGACTTTGGGATGGGGGTTGGAACATGGTTCCCATGAAGCCCTCCTGAAAAACATGCAAGGGGCCCCAGCGGGGAGCTGATGCTTGGGCTCTTGGTGGAACTCAGCAGTTCTCTTCCAGGATTCTCGCCCTGGAATTGGTGCTTTTCCAGGTAGTAGGAGCCTCAGCTGGTACAGATGCAGGCAGCTAGAGATGGACATGGTAGCCTCCCTAGCCCCACAGGACAGTATGGCAATGACACTCATCACTGCTATCACAGTGCTTCCTGTCTCACAGAGTTCCAGGCCCAGGGTGCCCTTGGATCTGGGCAAGTGTCCTTGCTTCATGTCCTTGCTCTCACTAGCTCTCCTGCACAGAATGGGAGTTGTATAGCAATGAGCTGAGATGGGTCATTAGAACCCAGTTAACTGGCTGGAGTTATATTCTGTTGCATGTGTACAGTTTAGTGTGGGATGGGCTGATTGAAGGAGATTTGTCTTACATCAAAAGAAAATGAGTGATGAGTCAGTTTCCATTGCCTTGAGTCAAGCTGAATGGACTTGAAATTAAGCTGAGTGGGAAAAAAATCCAAGCTGAAGAGGTGACTCTGTGGTCTGCTTCTATAACTGTGGGCAACCTCAAGCTATAACCAGCAAGGAACTCTCAACCCTGAAAATCAAGAGGCAGAGAGGGGCCTTCCTGAGTTACTCCCTTGCTGGTTGGGTGCAACTCCTCCTTGGGCTGGGGAGTAGATGTGAGTGACAGATTCCTGGCTATGTCCCAACAGCACCCTTGGAGGCCAGAGGAGTCAAGCATATTGTGCAGCCAAAGTCAGCATCAGTCCTCAAGCATCTTGACCAAGATTAAACTTAGAAGCAGGGCTAGCAGAGGCCCTTCTGGGAATGATGCAGTAGACTAGCAGGACTGTGTCCCCCCCAAGGGACCACCTGTCGGACTCAAGTGATCACAGCTCATCAAGTGGTCAGCAAGCCAACTACCTGCTCCCCACCTGAACTTGGGAGCCTGCACAGGGAGCCCTCCCTGGCTACCTTACATGGCAACCCTGGGAAATAAGCGAGGTTTATGTAGGAATAATGAGAGCATGTCCTACAACATAAGTGTACAGTGAGAGCTTCAGCTGAGGCCAATTTGATTGCCAGTCCTAATATTCCCCAAGGCACCGTGACCATAGACAAGACTGGCCATCGTTTCCCAGCCTGGCTGTCACAAAATGCTGCTGCACTTGCTGGCCCTGAGCAAAAAGGTCAAGTTAATCCCTCTCCTGGGATGTGGGCCAGCCTTATTCTCTCTCCATCCTCTTTCTTGTAGGCAAGGATGCTCAGAAAACTCATGGAAGATGGATAGCATGAGAAAACCACAGGTGGACTCCAACCTTTCTGGAACCAGAATGCATGGCAGAACTTGCCTTCCTTTGAAATTCATGAAGTAGCCTTGGCAAAAAAGGGCCCCTTCTCCATGGCATCCAGATGTGAGGACAGGAGTGAGCCCTGGCTCAGGGACTATTCCACGCATCACGTGAATGCTGCCTTTCTGGCCAGTCTTGACCATATTCGTTATCTCTGGGCCTCAGGTGGCACAGCTGTAAAATGAAAAGTCAGGCTAAATGGTCTTGGAGATGGACCAGCCTCAGATAAACCCAGTCCAAACCCTGTGCTCCAGCCCCTCTTAACCCATCTGCTGGATAGAAATCATTTTTTTTTCAAATTTGAAAGATAGAAAGGAAGAGAGATACAGAGGGTGAGCTCCCCTCTGCTGGTTCCCTCCCAAAATGCCCACAACAGCCATGTCTGGGCCACGCCAAAGCCAGGAACCCAGAACTCCATCTGGTCTCTCAGGTGGCTGGCAGGTACCCGGGTATTTGTGCCATTGTTGTGCTCTCCTAGGCACCTTAGCAGGGATAGGAAGTAGAGCAGCCAAGATTGGCATCAGAACTCCAATATGGGCAGCTGACATCCTGAGCAGCTACTTAACATGCTTTGCCACAGCACTTGTCCCCTGTGCAGGAATCTTATTGCTGGCTCCTGTCTCTTCTGGTCCTGTGGGTCTCCCTTTATCCCCCACAGGGATTTTCATCAAGATCCCAAACTGCTTTCAGCAGTCAGATTCAGCCCTCCCTAGCCCCTAGCCCCACCTCACATAACCACAGTCTGACTCTAGGGATCTGAAGGTGAGCTGTGGCCTCAGGGAGGTACAGGCCTCCTTGAGGGACACTAAAGAGATTAAAGGCAAGAATCGAGCCTCAAATTCAAGACTTCTAGCCTCCAGTCCAGTCCTCTTCTCTCAGTTATCAGTCTATTCAGTCAATACATAATAATTGAGCAACAGCTATATGCCAAGTACCATTAGGCACTGGGAATATCAAGATGAGAGGACCGTGGCCCATGCTGTTGAGGCATTTCAAGAAAATTCTGGAAAGAGATTCAGTCATATTTTTATTCAACACACATGTGAGTGCCTGCTTGCTTGTACCAGATCAAAAGACTAGCTCAGATCCAATGGCCACCTTCCATTCATCCACCGCCTAGGCCTTGCGAGGGGACAAGGGCAGCCCTGCGTCCGGGTAGGCCACCCACCTCCTCCCACAGGGCCCAGCAGGCATGAGCTCATGTCTGCAGAGCTGAAGGCTCTGAACACAAGGCCTCCTTGTGACTCTGTGGGGCACACGCCCCCGGCTGCGGACTGAGGGGCCAAGAGTGCTGAAGCAGTCAGCAAGCCTCACTGGCCCAGGGCACTGAGCTTTGATATGGCATTAATGCGTTAATATCTTAATCCTGCCACCCGCTGCCAGCTGCCCGGCCACACAGCAGGGCCCTGGGGACCAGCTTCCAAATTACATTATTGAATGTTTACCTAGAGAACTACCCAAGGCATATCTCACACCAGCTGGGCGGGAATAGCCCTCACGCAAGCACATGCCAGGAGCTCACAGAGCCCCTGGGAATTGACGGACACATGGGCCCCACAGTTTAGACACGAGTGCCATGCCACCACAGTCACACCCCCCCCGCCTGCACACACACATTCCTGCAGTATTCGCATGACCCTTAACACTGTCGTGCCAGGAAGCCTGCTTTTCCTCGCCTCACACCACAGCCGAGAGGACCCATTCCAGGACAGGATAGTGGCAAGCACATTGCTTGTGAGAGGGCCCTGCAAAGCCACTGCTGCAAGATTCCCCAAGATCACAGACATTCCCAGCCCAGACCCCACGGTACTGTTGATGTGGCCCTCCCAACCTCAACCCTGCCCCACTCCCAAGCCTTCCTAAATGCTGGCGTTGTTTTTTCTTTTTTTAAAGATTCATTTTATTTTTATTTGAAAGATAGAACTACAGAGAGAAGGAGAGTCGGAGAGAAAGATCTTGCAACTGCCGATTTACTCTCTAAATGGTTGTAATGGCTGGAGCTGAGCAGATCTAAAGCCAGGAGCCAGGAGTTTCTTCCAAGTTTCCCACATGAACGCAGAGACCCAGGAACACTTGAGACAGCTTGTACTGTTTTCCCAGGCCATCATCAGGAAGCTGACTCAGAAGTGGAGTAGCTGGGACATGAATCAGCACCTACATGGAATGATGGCACTTGCAGGTAAAGGGTTAGCCTGTTGAGCCACTGCATGGGCCCCATAAATGTTATTCTCTCTGCACGGGCTGTCCTCCTCACCTTCACCCTCAAGTGCCTCACAGTGCTTTCCCCAACTCTCAGCAAGAAGTGGCTCTCCACCATGATTCCCCACACTGGACACTGCTTGAATACAGGTTTGGCAGCATCACCTGTCCCATGGGATTGGGATGAAGTATAAAGGCCAGCTCACAGCCAGCATCTCTGTTGGCTCTGCTTCAAGTTCTGGTTGCTCTACTTCCCATCCAGCTCCTGGGAAAGCAGTGGGGTGGCCTAAGGGTTTGGACTCTGCTACCTTACATGGAAGACCCAGAAGAAGATCCTGGTTCCTGACTCCTGGCTCCCAGCTCTGGGCTCGTGGCTTGGGCCTGGCCCAACACTGGCTGTTGTAGCCAGTTGGAGAATGAGTGGACGGAAGATCTTCCTATGTGTTGGGGGATGTGTGTGTGTGTGTGTGTGTGTGTGTGTGTGTGTCTTTCTCTCTCTGTAATTCAAATAAATAAATAAAGCTTTAAAAAATAACAAAAACCTGGCATATGGTAGCCAGTCAGTAGCCCTCATGCACAGCATTAACTGAAAGTACTCATAAGGCAATGACAATGAACGTAGTTCCTGGTGCCCTTGTCTGGCTCCTGTTATGGTCTATGAGCTCTACAAAGCAGCCCCCAAGCTCATTTCCAGCCAATTGTGAGAACCTGGTGTTGGTTGAGTGATCAAGTCATACCCTTCCTTGTATTTTCATGATCAGGAGAAGATTAGTTAGTTAGTTAGTTAGTTAGTTAGTTAGTTAGTTAGTTAAAAGCATATAGTTGTGAGGGAAATCACCTAAGTGGAGGTCGGATGCTCCCATTGCTGCCTTTGACATAACCAGGCTGAAGGCCCTGGAGGCAGTGTGAGGTTGGGAATGAATAGAGGCCCATGCTGGGGACTGTGTTGTCCCTGAAACAGCTGCCCTGGGCAAACTGGGACCTCTGGGGAGGGAAAGTAACAAATCAACTGGCACTTCCCTGCAGGGCAAACGCCCCACAGCATCCACTGAACCCAGAAGTACCCCACCCCAGCAGGCGCACCTGCTGCACCCAAAGCTTCTAAGAGCTTAGCTTGCAAAGCAGGCCCCTTAGCTTCCCCTCCTGGGAGCCCATGTTCCCTTTGCAGAATCTCAGACATTGCTTCCTAGAGGAAGCCCACTGTCCCCAGCCTGATCCCAGAAGCCCCACCCTCATTTCCTAGACTGTGGCCGCTGTTTGTCCATCGCTGTCCCTCCCCACCTTCTAGCCTGTGCCACCCCCTGGACAAAGCTTGGCAGCAAGTAGGTGCCCACAGCAGGAAAGAGTAAGAGTGTATCTGACAGGGCTTCCGCCTGGAGACAGGGGGGCACAGGTGTTTCAGACGACACTGAAGAGGTCTCCCTTAGACATGACAGTGCCCAAGGTTAGACAGCCCTGGAAGTCACAACTTTGGGGCTAGCGCCAATACTTGGGCTCGCTTTCCTCCCCTGCAAGATAAAAAGTGAAGGTGAAAGTTCCAGATTGTTCCAGCAAAAGCCCTCTCTCCTTAACCCAGTGGGCCCAAGCTGGGTGACAGGAAGGGAGATGACCAAATCCCTGGATTTGGGAGGTAGAAGCCCAGGACATTAAGCGACTTGTCCCTGATCGCACTGCACACGGGGCCAGAGGGCAATGTTTAGAGGAGGAGGAATGCCTTAGAATAATACTGGCATTTAAAAATAGTGTGCAGCCAGGGCTGGCTGGCGCAAAGGGTCACATTTTACGGCTGCCCTCATCTGCTTTTCCGGGCGGTGCTGCACAGCCTGCTCTGGTTATAGATTTTCCATGAGCCTGGCTCGGATTTCCCCATCCCCCTGGCGAGCCCATGGGTCAGTGCCTAATTTTCCAGCGTTTATCTTTCATGTTTACAATCCCCTCCCCTCCCCAAACTTCCAGTTCACTTCATCCCTGCGTTCCTGACTCAAGGACTGGAGTAAGGGGTGAACAGACAAGCAGCCCCCTGAACTACTCAGAAAGCCCCACAAACAGCTGCAAGGAGTAGAGCTGCCAGGACAGAGCCTCTGCCCACCAGGGGGTTCCCTTCTCTGTATTAGCTCTGCAGGATCCAGTCTACAGCCTCAGTTTCCTTATGCAGTCACTCCCAGGCAGGTCAGCTCCCACTGCCTCGTCAGCCTGTGCTAAGGAAGCAAGAGTGAGGGAAGCATCCTCCCTGTCCCTGCAGCACCCCTGGGGCAGGCAAAGGGCATCATGGGCACACAGGGAAGGCAAGGGCTCACCTAGGGCTGGGTTAACACCAGGCTGAAGTGGTGACATCAGCTCTGCAGCTTGAATACGAAGCTTTGGGATCCCAGGGCTGGTATGGCCCTGGTCACACCAAGTACCTGGCAGCCCACACCCTGACCCCAAGGATCCTGGGTACACACCGCGCCACAAGTTCCATTCCTTCCAGATTTGCTCCCAGGTGCTTTCCAGATGATGGTCTCATCTCTCCAGAGCCCATCAGAGGGTCCACATAGAGGGGCATGGGCACAGCACTCAGACTTGAGCTCAACAGAAACCCTGGCAGCCTTGGTTCATACAAGGAGCGGGGAGGTGTGGAGTCAACAAACAAGAGGCCACCTGGACAGCTGCCTATGCCCTCATCCCCACACACCAGCCACCCAACCTTGTCTCTTGTCCTGAAACACATCAGGGTGATTCCAAGATTAGCGTTTTTAAGGAGCTATTCCTCTGCCAGAGCCAGGGGCAGCTCTGCTTATCTTTGTTAAGTGCCTCTCGCTTTCTCCACGTGTCTTAAAAGCAGCCAGTCAGCAGCCAGTCAGAGTCGTCCTGATGTCCTGAGACCCAGATGGCCCCAATGAGAGATATCGCCCCTGTCTTGCTCTCTGCTCTGAATACCTGAAGCTGGGCTGGACTGAGCAGAAGGTGTTAAGGAAATAAATGGGTGAAGGCAGCTGCTGTCTCTCCCCGTGACAGTGGTGATGCAATCCAAGTGTTGTGCAGAAACAGGCGTGCTTCTCCCTGCATCCCATGATGGCATGCACAGGGGAGGGGATGTCCGCTAAGAAACAAGGACCTGGGAGGCAGAAACACTCCTTAGACAACACTGGAGAATTCTGTTTGCTTTTTTTAAGATTTATTTGTTTTTATTTGAAAGACAGATTTTACTGAGACAAGGAGAGAGAGAGAAAGGGCCTTTTATCCACTGGTTCATTCCCCAAATGAGAGCACAGCTAGAGCTGAGCTGATCCAAAACCAGGAGCCAGCAGCTTCTTCCCAGTCTCCCACATGATTACAGGGGCCTAAAGACTTGGACCACTCTCCACTGCTTTTCCAGGCCATAAGATGAGAGCTGGATAGAAAGTGGAGCAGCCAGGATAGGAACTGGCACCCATATGGGATGCCATATGGGATATGCCAGTGCCACAGGGCAAAGGATTAGCATGCTGTGCCACTGTGGGACCCCACTAGAGAATTGTTTTAATCCCTCTGAACTGCAAATACCTTCTCTAAAAAACAGAAATAACAACTGGATATGGGGTGAGGATTCCCTCACATATCACCAATGGCAGTGCCTGGCATGCAGTAAGTACTTTACCAGGCATTACCTGCCACTGCTCTTACTGGGATTGCATACTTCTCAGGTCCCTTGCCTGGTCATTCAGGCCCAGGGACTCTCACCCACAGTCTTGTTCCTTTTCCTGATCCCATGGTATTCCATGTCACTCAGAACTGAGGCCCCAAGTCAGGAAGGACCAGGACCAAGCCCTGACTCTACTCCCAGCTTTCTGCTCTTGGCCAAGATTTTCAACCTTTCAGAACAGCAGCCTGTTTAAATGGTGCTAATGGAAGCTCAGCTCCTAGGGGACGATGGAGCTTGCATGAAACCAAAGAGGCAGTGCAGGAAGAGAGACATGCCGGAGATGTCTGACACACCACTGCCAGCATGATCTGCCTGCACGCACCTGCACATACACATGCTCCCGCATGCCCATGGCTCCTCCCTCTTGGCTGGGTCCGAGAGCTGCTGATCCGAACTCTAGGGATGGAATCAATTAGAATTATTTTTAAAACCTCATCTGTTTTGATTTAACAGGAAGCTTCTGTTCAATGAAGTACAGCATTAGTCAATGAGAAATCAACAAGGCTGGGTTTCAGGGCCAGCTGTCAATGAGGTTTCAGCAGAGGCTCCCAGTCCCCATGATCTTCCAGGACCAACTTCCCTCTCCCGGCCACCTTTTTCCCCAGGAGCTCTGGGAATCAGGGGTTCTGTCTGCCCTGGGGTGCTCCTCTGTAGCTCTGAATGTACCCCCCGAGACTGACTATCCCTCCTTGCAATGGACATAATGACTGGTCTTGACCCCTTGCCCACATTGAGGAAGCCAGACCCTGCTTCATAAGAGTTCAGTGTGGGGGTCACAGATGTGCATGCCTGACGAAGGGCTGGAGGAGTGCCAAGACCAATACCCCAAAAAGTGCTGTCATTTGTGAAGTGGATGGCGAGGGGGACACTCACTTTGATGTGAAGAATTCATTTTTCCAGAGAGCTCAGGAGCCACCTGGGAGGAGGACATGGAGACCCCACAGGCAGCCCCATGTCCCAGGATGGTCAGTGATCCAAAAAGGATCCTGGAAAGGACCACTTCAGAGAGTTCCACTCACACAGTCCCAGGGTTCTACTCCACGCTCCCATCACGGGCTCCAGCCGTCCCCCCTGAATTCTCAAGTCCTCTTTTTCTGACCGTACTCCTAATATTACTATATGCTGTGCAGTTCCAGCACAAGGTCCTGTAGAACAGTAGCAAGAAGAGCCAGTTCTGCCATCGGTATATCTAGGTTCAACTGTTGACTTCATCACCATCAGCCCCAAACATGACTTCAACGGGTTGCCTAGAACAACAGGTGGAGAGCACCTCTTGACATGGAACCCTGTTGAATCTGCCCCCTAATGGCTTTGTTCTGCTGGAAGTCAGTATCTCACCAGGAGATGGCCCTTGAACCACCAGAGGATTTAGCTCAAAGCAGTGCCCATACATTCGTCTCTTACCAGACTCCCAGATCCTTTCCTGACCAAAATAACAAAGACTCGCCTTGATCAAACTTAAGCCAGGTCTCCGAGCTGCCTTCTCAATGAGGCCCCAAACTTGGACTCTGTCCTTGACTTGCTCAGTCCAATGTTAATGACAATCCTACTGGATGTGCTGAACAAAAATCTCCGACTCAGTAAATTTTTTATCCCTACCCGCAATATATCATCTCCCCATGCTTTCAGGAAAGATACCATGAAGAAAGGTTAGCCAGAAGGCCCATGGGACCCAGTCTCATTCCTCCCTCCCTCACACTGTGTCTTGGCTAGAATGACCTACTTCTCCCCACCATGTTTAGGGGTGAGCCAGATATCTCTGCCCTCGTCGGAACCCCATTGCAGCACTCCACATGGACAGGGTCTTCTTCATTGTCTTTCATGTGTGTCACAAACCATCTTTCTTTCCCAGAGACTCCACCAACTGACTTCACAAGCTGGGCCATTCAGGAACAAAACCACAGAGATGCGGTCAGAATGGGACATGCCCATCTAGCAAAGGAACCTGCTAGATTCAGAAAATGCAACAGCTCCATGGAGACTGACCAGTAAGGCAGAGGGTATCCTAGACCGCAGATGAGGAGGCTACTTCCTCTCAGGGGAGGTTATAGGTAGACACATGGTGCCTGCTCGGTTCTCATTCTGCCTTGCCCCAATCTCTCCCTTCCTCTTTCCCTTCCTTCTTGATTGCCCTTTCATGGCCTTCTTCCTACCTCCTCTGGCCCTGGCTCAGCCACTGACTTGGCACACACACCTGCAGGGATGCCTACCTTTTCCCTGTAGAAACTGAGTAGGATGAATCTCCAATGTGCCCACCTCACATAGCCACCCTTGATGAAGAAATGGCTGTTGTTTGTTCCAGTAGCCTTTTCAGGACCCTGGCTTTCCCCAAGTCTCCAACGAAGTGGAAGTGCCAGGAGCCATATGATGGAGTGCTGGGTTGAACCATCACAAAATCCCATCAAAGCTGGGTGTGCTCTGCTCTTTGCAGATGTTTGCTCATGAAATGAGACACCCACCGTCTACATCAAAGGCCAGGGCTGGAGAGGAAGGAACGGAGTCTCATTCGGAGCAACACTGAGTGTTGAGGCCAACTTGGGGAGAACTAACAGCTATGCTAGACATCTGTGTGATGTTTCTGTTCTTTCACTGAAGTCTTTTTATAGGCTTTTACTGAAGTCCTACCTTTTTAATAAAATTCTCAGACATTCTTAGTAAATTCATTCTGAGTATTTTATAATTTCTGTTGCCACTGGGATGGGGGTGGGGGAAAAATCAGGCACTCTGTTTTCTTGTCAGGTATTACAACTGTGAATGAACACTGTCTTTTACAATCATAATTCTGACACCAGGGGAACAGAGAGAACATGAGCCACCCTCACCCACCTCCCAATTAGAAAACACATTGAACAGCTCTGCTGGCCTCTCTCAGGTCTTTCTCTAGCCCCATTCCTGCACCAGTGCAGTAGTGCTCATGGCACCCCAGTGCTGTGTCCCCCTCATGCTCCGCTCCACCCCACAGGACACAGGCCCCTCCTGCATGCTGAGTCTATAGCAGTGCAAGCGTGATGCAGTGTCATCTTGCTGTAGATACTCTGTGATTTGCTTTCCTGTGTTGGTTTTGCTTGGCTCGATACAGACTGTGTGATTACCCTACACTGCTCCAAGTGCTCTGTATTGTTTGTTTGCTTTACCCCGTGTACAGAGTACCTTCTAATGTACAGTTATACCACAACTTGTTCATGAATTCTAGACATTGAGTTGCATGATTTTTTTTCCTCCTTTAAGCAATGTCACATGCTTCTTTGGATGAGAATTCCACATATGCATAAAATGGATTTGCCTGTCTTTGTGAGACATAACCAACTTGCTGATTTTGTAGTTCTATAGGTTCACACTCCCATTTGAGAGTCACGATCTCTTCAGTACACAAAACTGTCAGACTCACATTTTAACAATCTGATATGTGCATAATATAGTTACTTTTTTTAGGTTTATTTATTTATTTCAAAGTCAAAGCAAGAAGCCAAAAGCTTCATCTGGGTCTCCCACGTGGGTCAGGATCCTCAGCTGCTTTTTCTAGGCCATCAGCAAGGACTTGGACCAAAGTAGGGGAGCAGGGTTGAGAATTGGCCCCCAAAAGGGATGCCAACATTGCAGGCAGTGTCTTCACTGGATACACCACAACACCAGCCCCTATGGTAAGTAGAGTTCTAATTTGATTAGAACTTTGATTAGTAATTAGTAGTGGAACTAAGCACAAATATTATAGGCCTTTCAGGTCTTCTCTCTATAACCTGACTGTTTATGGTGTTGTACTTTGAATATTTTCTGTAGGGTGCTTATAATATTTAATTGATCTTTTGGTATATTCTGGCTACTAATAACTTTTTGGTTATATGCTTTGTCAATATTCTCTCCTGCAACTTTTCTTTTTTACAGAGTTTGAAGTAACTTTTGATGCATATAAATGTTTAAATTTTAATATAACCATGTCATATTCTGGTTACTAATAACTTTTTGGTTATATGCTTTGCCAATATTCTCTCCTGCAACTTTTCTTTTTTACAGAGTTTGTAGTATCTTTTGATGCATATAAATGTTTAAATTTTAATATAACCACGTCTATTCATGTCTTTCCATTCTTGTTTGTGGGGGGTGTGTGTGTGTATGATTTGTTTCAGAAATCCTTTTAGCATCAAGCATTTGTTTAGCAGTTCAGGCACCATGTCTCATGGTAGAGTGGCTGGGTTTGAGGTCTGTCTCCAACTTCTGATTCCAGCTGTCTGCTAGTGGGAAGCAGTGGTGCCACCTTAGTGACTGGATGGACCTTTGTCACTGTCACTGTCACAGGAGACCTGACTTTCAGCACAATTCTGGCTATCATGGGAATTTGGGGGCGTGAGCTAATAGATGGAGGCTTTCTATCTTAGCTTTCAGAAAAAAAAAATTTAATTTTGGTTCAGCATTGTGGCATAGAGGGTTAGGCAACTACCTGCAATATGCGCAGCCCATATAGGCACCAGTATTCGAGTTCTGGCTGCTCCACTTCTGACCCAAGTTCCTGTGAATGGGAAAGCAATGGGAGATTGACCCAAGTACTTGGAGCCCTGCATCCCTGTGGGAGAACTCAAGATACTCTTGGCTCCTGATTTTGTTGTGGCCATCTGGAGAACAAACCAACTAGTGGTTGGAATATTTCTTTCTTTCTTTCTCTTCCTCTGTTTTTCTCTGCAACTCTGTCTTTCAAATAAATAAATAAATCTTATAAAATCTTTGAAAGAAATCCTTTGTTATCATGAGTTCATAAAGATAATCTTCTATAAGTCTTTGCCTATTCTTCCACTGAGTTAAAAGTATGATTTGTTTTCAATATTTTTCCCTAATGAATGCTATAAGTTTCCATATAAATAGGAATCTGTTCTAGACTCTCTATTCTGATACTTTGCTCTATTTATTTAACCTTCTTTATCAGCATTACATTTTCTTCACTTACAAGTGGAAAAAAATTAATGGTGCATTCATAAAAGCAAAATTAAATGGTATAAAACAGAAAGTGTCCCTCCCACATCTATCACCATTCCACATAGATATTTTTATGTACACTCAAGTAAATACCACAACCAGCACTTCTCTCTGTTTACAAATATGGCCATCCCGCATGTACACCAGATTCTTCATCTAGCAGTGCATCCTGGAGGTCTTCCAACGTCTGTGCATCGAGAGTTTCTCCATTCTTCTGTATAGGTTTATGTAGAAATAACGAATGCACCATGTTTTGTTTAACCATTCCCCTACTGATGGAGATATGACTTCTTTATTAGTTATAGTTATTTCAAAGAACTCTGCAAATGTCACTTTCCTTATGTATATATCTACCTTTTGAATTAAATCATAAAAGTAGAATTGCTAGCTCAGAGAACACATATGTTTGAATAGCTGTTTGCCAAATTACCCTCTACAGGAACCATATCAATCTATAATCTACTAGCAGATCATATTGTAAAAAAAAATTCCTTGATTTTTTTTAAATCATGCTGATGGGTAGGAAATGGTATCTTGGCTTTAATCTGTG
Source organism: Ochotona curzoniae (assembly GCF_017591425.1). Classification (NCBI taxonomy): domain Eukaryota; kingdom Metazoa; phylum Chordata; class Mammalia; order Lagomorpha; family Ochotonidae; genus Ochotona; species Ochotona curzoniae. The sequence goes on from NW_024465649.1 coordinate 17,955,534, forward strand.
CTTCTACTTCTATGCAGGAAGTAGAACCTTTTTCTGTGAACCGTAGTTTCATATCCTTTGCCTGTTTTTGTTTTTGTTTTTGTTTTTTTGCAAAGATATATTTACTTGAAAGGCAGAATCACAAAGGGAGGGAGGCAGGGGGAAAGAGAAAGAGGAGAGACATCTCCCATGTACTGGTTCACTCCAAGTTTGCAACAGGCAAAGTTGGGCTAGAGTGAAACCCACAGTAACCCATCTGGATCTTCCACTTGGGTGGCAGGGACCCAAGCACTTGGACACGTTCTGATGGCTTGCCAAGTGCAACAGCAGGGAGCTGGATCAGAAGCAGAGCAGACTGGGGCAGCATTCCATTATAGAATGCCAACATTTCAAGTGGCAGTTTGACCCATGCACCACAACGCCGGATCTCCCTGCCTGTTTTTCTTCTGAGCACTGGGTTCTTTATCTTGCTGATTCTTAAGACCACTTTATAAGTTAGGAAAATTGGCCATCTCGTGAAGTATAAATATCTGGCGGCATTTCCCAATTAATGATTTTGTTACTTTGTAGTAGCATAAAAAATTGCTAACTATAGTTCAGGCTTTCCACATTTTTTTTCTCTAACATTTTCTCTAGTTTTGAGTCACAGTTTGAAACATTGTCCCTATTCCAAGATTATGTTTTCTTCTAGCATATTTATGGCATTATTTTTGCTTTCCAATCGTTGATCCATTTGGAATGTATCCTGGTATATAGTGTAGGTATGAATCTAACTTTATCTTTTTTCCACATGGCCAACCAGTGACCCTAACAACATTTATTGAACAGTTAATCATTTCTTCCACTCATTTTAGAGGCCAGTTTTTTCATGTACTGAATTCCCATATGTGTATTCATTTCTATTTCTGGACTTTCTATTATGGTTGATTGGCCTGTCCTGTTATTCATGCATCAGTTCCGCTCTGCTTCACTTATTGAGACTTTTAATATATTTTACTATCTGGTGGAGCTGGTCCCCTGATGTTACTCTTCTTTTCAGAGTTTTCCTGAATGTTTTTGTTTCTTTATTTTTTCACATGAACTTTAGAATCAGTTTGTCTGGTTCAAAAAAAAAAAAAGCTGTTGGTATTTTATTGGGACCGCATTAAATTTAGAAATGTACTCAGGGAGAATTGACATCTTTATGATGGTGAGTCTTGCTCGCCAAAAGCATGGTCTTTCCATTTAATCAAATCTTCTTTCGCGTGTGTGTTAACAGTTGCGTCAACAGTTCTTGCCACACGTTTTGTTCCTACATTTAACCACAATATAGAATCACTTATTTTGTTATCGTGATTGTTATTGTCCCTCTCTCATAAATAAAAATCTTTCTTCAGTGTTATTTTGTAGATTGTCACATTTCTATGCAACAGGAACTAGTTATTCCTCATTAACTTTACATAGCCAGTCTTATCAAATTATCTTACTAGTTCTTTGTAAATTCTTTACATATTCCAGGACTAATCCTCTGCAAATACTGATCGCTTTATATCGTTCCTCCAGCTTTTATCCCTCGAATGTTTCTTCCTTTTGTGCCTGTTGTATATCCTGACAAGTAACACCCCTCTCCTTTGCCCAAAGTCTGAACCAATAGAGAGTAAATCAGATGGAGGCAATTTTCTCCTTTTGGTGGCAAGATGTAGGTTCATAGAAAATGTGGTTGCTACCTAACTTGCCCTCTCATTCTCAAGCTGCACTGGCCTGGGAGGGCCACCCCAACCACGGGCATGTGCTGGCATGGCATTCATCAGAATCAGTCTTACAAAAAGTCGGCAATTTGGGGGTTGCATTTCCTCTGAACCTAAGCTTTTCTAGCTTATTTTATTTTACATGAAGGCAGAGTCACAGAGAGATAGAAAAAAGGGGAAAAAAAAACCTCTTCCATCCACTGGTTCACTTCTTTAATTCACTTCCCCCAAAATGCTCACAACAACCAGAGCTAGGCCAGACTGAAGGCAGCAGCTTGGAACTCCATCTGGATTTCCCATGTGGATGGAAGGGGTCCAAACACTCCAGTGTCTTCTGCTACATTCTGATTCTGGACTGGAAATGGAGCAGCTGGGACTCGAACTGGTGTTCATAAGAGATCACATCATTGAAGGCAGCAGCTTAACTTACTCTGCCACAATGTTGGCATCTTGTGATCTGTTTCGTTTTCTAGGTAAAAGGTTTTGGTTTTGTTTTGTTTTCTGAAGTTTAGCATTCATTTCTGACTTATATTTATTGTAATCAGAATATTGCCTACACCATTTTACTTTTTATAATTTATTAAGATTGTCTTTGTGATCTAATATGGAATTTCCATGAATGGTTTATGGAAAACTAAATTAGTAAAGACAAATTACCTGTTTTTAGAACATCAACTTCAAAATAGTATTTAGTCTTTCTCTACCTTAATTTTTATCCACTCTCCTTATCATACACTAGCATCTTCCACTAGGGGTGTATTTACAGTTTATTTGCCCTCTTGTATCCTGTGGTTTCAGTTTTATGAGTGTTGATGCTGTGGTGTAATAATATTGTTAACGTAGCAATGTTAATGCTACGGTGCACAAATTATACGTATGAATATAAGTGTTGGTTGTAGCGCCTTCCCACACTACCCCAGGGCTAGTCTTTGGGATCAACAGAATACACCAACAACACTTCCAAGATCAGCTTATAAAAAAATAACATGTCTATGCTCACTCTCTCGCTCTCTCTCTCTCTCTTTTTCTCTCCTCCCACCCCCACCCCCACCTCCTGTTCCCTTCTTCCCAAAGGTCAGAAAGTGAATGTGGAAGTCCATCTGCCCAGGCCTAGGGAAGCCTGAAGCTGATAGGAGCCCTGGAAACGGCTTCAAGGCAGTTTCGTTGGAATCCCCAGAGGACTGGAAACAAAAGCTAAGAAAGTGTTCTAGGAATCTCAGTCTTCAAACACTTGTGATCTGTTTTAATTTTATGAATGTCCATGTTTTTAACCAAAGGCTGATTTGATATGCACTAGCAGATAAGCAATGAAAGTGTCAAATGTCATCACGGACCTTGACATGACCGTGTGTCATCCCTGCCCCACTTGGTGCTGTTCCCTGCAGTGTTCCTTGTCTGCTCCTGGTCTCTGCAGCCTTTGCTTCTGCATTTGCTGATGGGCCCTTGCCAAGTCATTGTTTCCCAATCCACTCCTCTTTAACGCTGCTTTGAAATGGTTTTCTTTGTGAAAATCTCTCTTTCACTAGGTGATTCTAGTGTGTTCGCATTTACTGATATGAAAGATGTGTTTGGTCATGATTTCTACATGGTTTTCATTATTGAAATGGTTTCCTTACGTTCTTTACCATGAGCTCTCTTAGCTTTTTTATGAAGTTATCTTGAGAGTTTACAAATTGTATTTTATTTAACTTTAGTTCTCTGTTCCTCATGCATCTACTAGTTCCCTCCTCTGTACAACAAAGGGCTGTTTCTTTCATCCCACGTCTGTTTTCCTCTGATGCTTTTTCTCTGCACTGTTACATGTTGCATCATTTGTCAGTATAAAAATGCATGACTTTATTATAACAGTTGAAGCATACAGCTCATGATCTGTCTCCTGTTTCCTCACAATTCTGATCAGCTATGTTATCTACATTTTCAGAACAGCATTTATTTTCTGTTCTTCACATTGTTTTTAGCTGTTTAGTCTGGGCTGCAATTTCCCTCAGGATCTCAGCTGACCTGAACTCAAGCATGTTCAGACTCTTTCATCTGTAACCTTTATAGCTGAAGAACTGCCAATGGAAGGCCAGTTGAACCAGATATTAAAATCTTCAAGCCTCATTTTCTTCCTTGAGAATGTTTCAGATGTTTTTTCACTGTCTAATAATGTTATAAGTTACTATGAAAAACAAACTGCAGATATCTTATACATGATCCAAAATTACCTAGAGTTGCTGTAAGCATGCATCTTTATGTTTGAAGTAGAACAGAGTTACTATGCTATATTTTGGCATTAACATGAATAAACATACAATACACTTCAAAGGTTTGAGTAAAGTGAAATGAAAATACATTTATTTTGGTTCAAAAGCTTTTTTGAAATCTGTGAATAGTGTTTTCATTATACACCAGATATTTTGCAGTATTCTTCAAATACAATACAGTCAAGTCTAATTTCCCTAAAGGTCTGTTTTTTTTGAAAGGCAAAGCCTTTCAAGCAGCCACAATAGTCAGGACTGAACCAGACTGAAGCAAGGGGTTTAAACTTCATCCAGGTCTCCTGTATGGACAGCAGGGACCCAAGCACTTGAACCGTCTTCTGCTGCTTTCTCGGGTGTGTTGACAGGGAACTAGATCAGAAGCGGAGCAGCCAGCACACTCACAGGATGCTGGGCCACAGGAGGCAACTTAACCGGTGCACTACAATGTGAGTCCCTAGTCTACTTTTTTTTTTTTACAAAGGAAATATTTATGAGGTATCAGCTTATTTTTTCTGTTGGGAAATGGGTTTTACAATACATTGAAATAGCAGTGTTTAATCACACAGTAACAATGGAACTTTTATAAAAGCAGAAATGTAACTGTAGTGGATACAGACTTATTCTACATTCAATAATTTAATACTTCAAGTAGTCACCATTAGTGGATAAGAGATCACAAGTGGATGCTGAATAGGCCTGGGTTCAAATCTCAACTCACTACTTACTAGCTATAGATAACTGGTGGTAATTAACAAATGCACTGACTCTTTGGGGAGATCAGATTTCCAAGGTATCATATATAGATTTAAAAAAAAAACATGTTACAGAAATACTGCAGGAATGCAAATAGCAATAATAATCACAGAGGTAAAGAGTAAAATATTTACACTGATAGCACTTAGAAAACCATCAATAACAGGTCTAAATAATTTTGGTTATCAAGTATATACAAGGTGCAATGTGGTCATAACTATAGACTTTTCAATAGAAGCTACAAGTAATCATTCAAATAGGCTATTTTGTATTATTCAGTGGCATTCATTAATGGGTTAAATATACTATGTGAGTAGAATTGTACAAATTTCCAGGCTAGATGTGCCACATGCTTGCCAGTTGAAACCAAACCCTGTAAGTATAAACTCACTTTTTGAGCAGAGTTCAACTTCTTTATGATAAATCTTGAATTGGACCTTTAAACATTGATTTTATACTATCATCTTGTAGGGACTCCAAAAGTAATACAAGTCGGCCCTTCATTGTGTATTGTCTATAATAATCATTTTCTCTCAAATCTTTTTTAAAAAGATGTATTTATTTATTTATTTATTTATTTATTTATTTGAAAGTCAGATATACAGAGAGAAAGAGAGACAGAGAGGAAGATCTTCCATCTGATGATTCACTCCACAACCGCTAGGTTACCATGCCAGGTGTCAAATCCTTTTAATAAATGTTCTGCTTCATTTGGCTTGCTTTTATTGCTTTTATTTTCTGTACTTTTCTCAGTTTCCATTTTCCTTGGTGCTTTTTCTTATTCTTACTTATGTATGTAAAAGACAGAGCATGCATCTACTGATTCACTCACCAAATGCCCGCAACAGCTGGGGCTGGACCAAGGTCAAAGGTGGGAGCCGAGGACTCGGTTTAGGTTTGGCACGTGGAGGAGAGAGGGGGCAGGAGCCCATCAGCACAGCCTTCCAGGGTGCACATTAGTGGGACGCGAGGTCAGGAGAGGGAGCAGACATTGCTGCTCCCGGCACTCCAATGTGGGAACCAGGGTTTGTGCTCTTTGCAAGCTGTCTTCATCTCTGGGTGATTTTTTTTTCTTCTACTCCTTTTTAAGACTTGATAGCTCGTGTATTATTCCTTCCTACAATCTTACCCTGTCTTCCCAGGATTCTTTCATCTTTGTTTTGCTGAGAGAAGAAATTGCTTTGTAAAGATTGCTTTAACATCCTTGGTTGTTTGCGCCCATGTCACCTGCCGTATGGTAACCTCTCTCTGGGGAAGACTCTTCACCCATCAGCCAACGTCTGGATGCTCTTTCGTCTTTCCCTGTGTCTTTCCTTGCTGCATCCCTTAGAGCGTATGTGTGTGGTGCCTCTGTTAGATAACTGTTGTCACTCCTTGTGATAGCTTAGAGATCCTCACTAGCATCAAGGAAGTCGGATTGGACTTCCCTGGGCATTTACAGACAGACAGGAGGGTGCTTTGGTTGGGGAAAGATGGAACTCTAGCCATGGCAGTTTTCACAAGGGCTCTGTGGCCATGGGAACGACTGGATCGGCAAAGGGGCTCATCCTGTGGGTCTTTGCACGGCGCTGCCTCCTCAGCATTTCTCAACTGCATCAGGCCAGGGAGCCTCTTCCCTCTCTCCCAATTCACTTTAGCTGTTGCACCTTCCTCTTTAAAATGGGAAATACAGTTTGGGCCTATCCACAGCCAATCCCTTGAGGGTGAGCCTCTATATCTGTGTTATCTCTTGAAGAACATTGTCCTGCTGGCTCTCTGTGCTTCCTCCGATTACCTTCTTCCTAAGCACGTTTTTTGGACTGTTCCTACTCATACTTAGTGTCCTGGGTGATACCTGTCCTTAAGTCTTTCCAAAAATAGGGTTTGTGTTTTTAGTCCTTTTGTTGCTTTTGGATGATTTCTAGCAAAAAAAAAAAATGCTGATTTATACAACCATATCTATTCCAGATGTACACAAGGTGCTAATTACTAAGATTCTAAAATAAGCTTGACTTTTTGCTAGGGCAAATTTAACCACCTTGTATTTTTATTCAATTGCTTCTTCATGTTTTTTTTAAAGGTTTATTTATTTTTATTGCAAGCTCAGATATACACAGAGGAGGAGAGACAGAGAGGAAGATCTTCCGTCTGATGATTCAATCCCCAAGCAGCCACAACAGCCAGAGCTGCACTGATTCGAAGCCAGAAACTAGGAGCTTCTTCCGGTTCTCCCATACGGGTGCAGGGTCCCAAGGCTTTGGGACATCCTTAACTGCTTTCCCAGGCCACAGGCAGGGAGCTGGATGGGAAGTGGGGCCATTGGGATTAGAAGCAGTGCCCATATGGGATCCCGGCGCATGCAAGGCGAGGACCTTAGCTGCTAGGCTACTGCTCTTGGCCTACCTCTTCATTTTTTAATTATTTATTTCTTTATTTTAAAAATCAAAGTTCTAGTGAGGGAAGGAGAGAGAGAGAGATCTACCATCCTCTGATTTGTTCCCCTAATGGTCACAATGGTTAGGGCTGAGTCAGGTCAAAGCCAGGAGCCAGGAGCTTCTTCCAGGTCTCCCACAAAGCTTGACCGGGAGAGCTGTCCAATTTCTTCTGCCCTCCATGGTACTAGACGTTCTCTGCAGGCCTCAATGTACTGATTGTCATGTCCCCCATGTGCATCTGGGCATGCCATCTGTTGCACAGGCTTCAACAACTGAGAAGACCGAGTTCTGACATGTGCACTCCATAGCCAGACCACAGATCCTGTGCTTTCCCCCATGACTGGAGTCTGAGTTTAGCAGTCTAGTTGGGGGCGGGGGCAAAGAAACCTAGCAAGAGATGATCCCAGATCTGCCTCCTTTTGTGCCCGCCAGTACAGGGTCAGTGTGTGTGCCAGCCAGTGTGGACTCAGTCCACTGTTCTGTGCCCAACCCCACCTCATATGCAAATCAACCGGTACTGTGGCCCAGCCCAACACTTGGCCCTCATATGCACCAGCAGGAACTGCAGCTTAGTCAGAATGATCCCCAGTAACCTCTACCAAGCCTGCCCCATCCCCATTTCCTGTGAATGCCTGAGGTACAACAGACTGGTCCAGTAGGTCCTGCATCCCATTAAATCCTTGTATATACCAATAGGCATTGGAGCCTACCTCAGCCCAACTGACCCCACTATCTAGCCCACACTTAATGCCAGTGGGTACCACCACCGGTTCAGCCAGCCCTGCCCCAGCCCTGGTTCCCATGCTTACCTGTGGGAAGTGTAGCCCATCAGAAGGGTGCCCAGAATTTCTCTACTAGGCCCACTCCTAACCCCGAATATTGCACTTTCCAGGTGGTTCTGCAGTCTAGCCTGACAGGACTTGCCCCCAGTCCCTACACCTGCTAGCCAATGCTGTGGCAAAGCCTGCCCAGCCTACCTGTACCCTGGCTCATGTATGCACTAATGGATACAGTCACGTAGCCCAACCTGGCTCTCCCCCAACCCAGATCACATGCAGCCCAACAGACTTTGTAGCCCTGCCCAGCCTGGTCTGTCTCCATCCCAGCTCTTACACTCACCAGCAGGAGCAGTGGCCCAACAGGAGACTCCCCACAGCCTCCCTAACTAGCCCTCAGTTGTCTCCCAGCCACTACTGAGCCTTAGCTCTTCCATGTAAGTCTTACAACAAGCCCTCAAATGACATAAACACACATGCTGTTGGGATTTCTATTTAAGTCCACAATTATATTATTAATTTTCGTGAATGAACATCTTGATGGCACTGACTCATCTTTCCCACTAATTTATCTTTGTTTCTTTGGACCTTCTTTAATAATCACAGTTTTATGATTTTTGCCCAAAATATCACATCTTTTCAGTTAGATTTATTCCTAATTATTATTTCTCAATAATCATATGTAGGGTTTAATAGTCACAGAATAAAGATGCTTGAGCCTGTTGGCTGCTGGGAGGACCCAGGCCAGGTCAGACTCCAGGCTTGGGGCCTGAGCTCTAGCCACTGCGCTGCAAACACGCAGTGAGCTGGGCCCAAGCAGCCAGCAGGTGGAGCCCAGTGCCAAATGGCACACTGGCCACCCAGCAGCGATCTCTGTGGTCTTGGGGGTGTGGAATTGCTGCCTAGGAATGTCCATGTTGAGGCCACTGTTGTGTGTGGATGAGGAATCAATCCTGAGGGACTCCCAACAACAGGGTAACTTTTCCTTGAAAGTAAATGAGGTACTGAGATGTGGTGGTTTGGACAAGAGAGCTCGGATAATCTGTATGGGTCAGATTGATACACCAGCCTACTTGTGAGTCCTGTGTAGAACTTGTTATCACCGAACAATGCTGACCACCACACACCAGTCCATGCAAAAACTAAGGCTGGGGGCTTGTCTAGCAGGACTAGATCCTAGTAATAGACAGAATGTTGGATCAGGGGACAGGTCACATATAGTCAGGGCCATGACACTAATCAGCAAAAGAGAGAACCATGTCCAAGGGTAAATTCTGTTGGGGATGTATGGGCCAAACCTTGTGGAAATACTAGTCCCACTGGTTACCTCAAGAGTTGGGGTGGTGTTGGGTTAAACTAGGTGTGACCAAGGAGCCTGCCATCACTCACAGGTAAAGGAACTGATGACAGTCTGGGCAGGTCAAAGCAGCAGCACCTGAATGTGCATCTTAGTGTGGGGCGTGCAAGGCTGCAACATTCATTAGCTCATACAAGGCCAAAAGGAAGGGCAGATTATGCGGGGCACTGGCATGTACGAGATCTGGGTCTGGGAGTGGATCAACTGGGGGAACTTAGGAAACTCCCCTAATGGGTCACAACTCTCACTGATGATCATATGATCCAGGCCTGGGGGTCAGGCAAGCTGTGGGAAGTAGCTCCAATGATTGGTTAATGTGTGGGTTGATTATGCAAGGGGGCAGCCGGGGTAGGGCCAAGCAAACCTTAGCTCACAAGCAAGAACAAAAATTAGGCTGGAGCACAGGTCATGGCAAGCTAAGCTCTTACACCTACTGGTCTGCATAAGCCAGGGAAACTAGGCCACAGCATCTAAGGCAAAGGCCAAGACAGGTGAGGGGCTATGCCAAACTGGGTCAGAGCAACCACTGGCATGTGCATGATCTTTGGCTGGGAACAGGTCTGGTTGGAGAGCTAAGAGGACACCCTGGCTGGGTTGGGGTTCCCACTGGCGAGTGCAGGGGCCAGATTGGAGGCTATATTCTGGTCTGGATATGGCTGCAGTGTCCCTTAGCAAAAGTGTGGACTGGGACTAGGCACACCAAGCCGGGCTAGACTCCAACACCATCTGGTGCTCTGGAGGACCAGGGTAAATGTAGGATGGACTAGGCTAAGTCTCTTCCCCTACCGAGCCATGTGTGAGCTGGAGGACAGTGCATGTTCCAGGAGTGGAAGTGGCCCAATAGGGAATAGTGGGCACCTCCCTCTTGGGTTATCACTCCCATCGGAGAGCATGAAAACCAGGACTGGGGCAGCAGTAGCTAGACAGAATGGCACCTGCCGGCATGTGTATGGGCTGGATAGTGAGACTGGTTGGACTGAACTAGATTTCAATGCCCATTGACATGTATGAAAGCTGAATGAGATGTGGGACAGACTGAACAAGTCTGCAGTACATACTGGCAAGCACAGGCAGGAGGTAGGCCTGGTGGGGGTTATCGTGGGTCGCTCCGACTAGGCTGCAGCTCCCACTGGTTTGCGTGAGGGCCGAGTGCGTGTTGGGCAAAATCGGGCTGGACTACAACACCCATTGGTTTGTGTGGAAGACAGGGCTGGAAACAACTGACCCAGCAATTGTCCATGGTTGCCTTGGCAGAGTCACACCCCAGAATTGATCCCCTGGTCAAACATTCCCCAGCCCAGCAAAGCTAGAGAGGAGCTGACTCCTCCTTCTGCACTTACAGAATCCCCAGCCCCAAGTGAGCAGATGGGAGCTGACCCTACCACCTAAGCGGGCTGCCCAGGGTCCTCAGCATCTGGCCTGTGACTTGGAACTTAACACCCTAGGGTCCAGCCAGGAGCTCCACTGTTAGTGAGCTAAAAAGCACATTGGGCCAAGGCCAAGGCATGCTGGGGAGAAAAGAGCAGGTTGGAGTCAAACACTGGGGAGTACCTGCTGGCACTCACGCCAGCTGCCCCTGGCAATGACTGCCCTCAGGCCCCCTTCCTGCCCACCTCCTGCTCCTGCCCCAAGGCCTCGATGACTACCCACTGGACTGGGCCTACCCAAGTGCTCCAGTCTGCTCTGGTTCTTTTCTCTGGCCCCAGTGTCCAACACTGGGCCTGGCACCAAGCAGGTTCTCTGTGAAGCTGCATGGTTGAGGAGAGCAAGGAATCAATGGCCATCTCCTGGCAGAGAGACTAAGGGAGGGAGTCCAGTAAGGCCTCACAGTCCTCATGCTGCAGGACTCTGGACAGGAGAGCTCGTGGGACAGGTGTCCTGGTGGGCCATGGGAAACCAGGGACTGTGTGTGTCAGCATCTCTCACATGCCTGGGAGTGAATAACCAGAACAGCAGGTTTGGCCGCCACCAGACAGGGTTGTGCTTGCCAACTGAGGGCTTCTGATTTTATTTCTCTGTTTAGCAGTGCAACAGAGAAGGAGTGACTCAGAGAGAGAGAGAGAGAGAGAGAGAGAGAGAGAGAGAAGAGATGTCTTCCATCTACTGGTTCACGCCTTCAAATGCCAATAACAGATTCCTGCCAGGCCAAAGCTAGGAGCCAAAACTCCACCCTGGTCTTCCACATGCATGTAGGGATTCAAGTGGCACCTTGGCAGGGAGGTGGATGGATAGGAAGCACAGCAGCTGGCACTGGAACTGGCACTCTGATGTGGGCTGCTGGCATCACAGATAAGGGCAGTTCCCCAGCAGCCCTCTGGTGTCTATATGCACCACAGACAGTGCCTGCTGCTTGCCCCAGGCCCAGGCAGGGCAGCTTCTCTGGGGAGCACGCCCAGGAAACAGCAAAGACACTGGGCTGCCTACTGTGGGCAGGCCCTGACTTGCCCAGAGTCAGTCCCCTGTTTGAGCTGTCCACAGAGTGTGGCTCCCAAGTGGGAAGAGGCTTTGAGATCACGAGGAGTCACCATGTCCTTGTTTCTCTCACAGTGTGAGGTTCATATTTGGATCCCCATCCTTGGGGGATCTGGTGCTGTGAGCGTCAGAAGCCCAGGGTGGAGAAGAGGTCTGGGGTGTGAGGGTTGAAGCCCCAGGTATAGCGTCTTGACCGAACTCACTGCTGAAGGTCCTGCCAGAACCCACACCAGCCACCTGCCGTCCTCCTGTCCCGTCCAGAGCCTGAGCCCTGAGCCCTGGGCTCTGCCACTCACTCCATCCCACCAAGGGCAGGGGTGAGCGAGGGTCACAGCAGGCAGCTCCGGAAAGCAGTGGTCAGGAGAACCCCCGCATACTCTTCTTCAGAGGGGGCCTCTTCTAAGTCAGGGAGTGAAAAAAGAAAGCCTGAGCCCCGCAGAGGCAGCGCCAGCAGGCTAGCGGGTCCAGAGGCGGGCGCGTGTGAGCTCGCTGCACCACGTGGCTCCTTGCTCCTCCGCGCAGCCAGCCGCGCTGCAGCCCGGGCGGCAAACTGGAAACAGCTGCGAAGGTTTTGGGTTTCCGCCCTGCCTCCCCAAGCCCTTGGCTCAGGCCCACCCGAGCAGTTCCGCTTAATCCCTCCTCTTTCGGGGAGCTGCTCTCTGGAAATCCTCCGCCGGCTCCCAAGGATCGGCCGGGCTGCAGCGCAGGAGCAACAAGAGCCAGGAAGGGCTGTGGCCATCTACACGCCTGCCGCCCGCCCTAGCTCGGTGCAGATGTTCCAGGAACCTGTCAGACTCAGCTTGCAGGACCACACCTTCCAACCCTGGCACCTGTTTCTAACCCGCAGGAAAGACCATCCAGGTCCTTTTTTTGACTCCCATATTCCGGAGGTGCGAAGCAGGGGTATGTTCTGCGGCCTCGCTCCATCTCTCTGGAGCTCAGGTGTAGTGACCTTCCTCCTAGGGGCTTAAGCACCTGCCAGTCCAGCCAGCCTTTGGCGACGCCCTGAGCGTGGACATCAGCCAGCCCCTCCATCCCCTCTGAAGTTAAAAACAGAGAGGTAGGAGCCGTCCAGAGACTCCCCTGCAGCTCTGGGTCTTGTCTCCTGCCCTGCATCAAGGTCTTATAAATTTCTTTGCTTCTGATCTTTCGCTCCTCCAAGAAAAGCATGGGTAGGCCGGGGACATCACCACAGGCAAAGGGTGGACCTCTGCAGTCCAGGTGCTGTGTAGCCCCTACCATGCAGGGGCCAGGGGCTCCAGGTGTCCCCTGGCACCAGGCCTCAATCTCTCCCCAACTTCCCATCTGCTTTTTTTCTTTCTTTCTTAATTAGTTTTATCGTAAATGTGGATTAACAGAGAGGAGAGATGGAAAGGAGAGACAGAAAGATCTTCCATCTGCTGGTTCACTCCTCAAATGGCCACATGGCTGAAGTTAAGCCAATCTGAAACCAGGAGCCAGTTTTTTCTGGGTCTCCCACATGAGTGCAGGGTTCCAAGGCTTTGGGCCAGCCATCTTTCACTGCTTTCCCAAGCCAAAATCAGGGAACTAGGTGGAAAGTGGAACAACTGGGACATGAACCAATGCCCTTATGGAATCCCAGCACTTGCAAGCGGATTAGCCAATTGAGCCATTGTGCCAGACTCTCTCACCTGCTTCTAATGAAGGCAGCCATCTGGCAGGAAACATGCAGGAGGCACCCCCACCCCAGCCTCACTTGCACACACAGCAGAATGCAGAATTGCAACAATACACTCTACCTCACCTCATAGCCTGGCCCCCACTGTCTTTCTCTCTGTCTCACACACAGAGACACACGTAGCCGTGCAGGTCCATGCTCTGCATACATCTCCCCCAGGTTCACACTCATTTCTACACAGGTCCTCTTGTTCATACTTACCCACCTCCCTCTGGTGCCTCCCATGTCTTACTGTGCTATGTGCACACCCTGTGCCTGGAGTTCCCCAGGCACCCATAGCCAGCACAGTGCTAAGTGACCCATCGGAGCTCCCACAGTGTGACAGCCTGTTCCAGCCTAGCCCTCCCTGCTCAGGAGGGGCTTATTGCCAGAGAGTGTGTGGCAAGCACCAGGTGCCAGCCGGATGCCTTCTGGTTGCTTTACAGCTGCCAACACATGAGCTCATTGTTGGTGATGGTCTTGGAGCCACCCTGTGCTGTCCGGCCAGCTGCCCACCCAACAGGAGAGGGAAACAACCTGACAGCACCCTGACCTCTGCCTTAGCCTCCCACCTGCCTGCTCACCCCCAGGCTCACTGACAGGGCCTTCCTCAAACCCATGCCATCCACATCAGTACCGAACCAAACACTACCCAGGAGTGCCTGCATTGCTGGACAAAACCCAACTCCCTTACCCTGGCATCACTGAGCTAGCCCCTTTCCAACCTCATTTCTCTCTCTCTCTCTCTCTCTCTCTCTCTCTCTCTCTCTCTCTCTCTCTCACACACACACACACACACACACACACACACACACACATTTTCTCAAGCCAATTTATCAGGAAGTTAATGAAGCCTAAATTCTCAGCCTTGTCACCTACATAGCCCCTTGACCTTTCTTCTCCAAAGACATGGGAAGGACCTCACAGCCCCAGGCACACACAAGAGGCTCAGGTCTCAGTGCACCAACTTGAACTTCAGGACTGGCTGCCTTGCGAGCTGGTGTGAGGAGCAGGAGGCCTAGGGAAACTATGAGGGGTTGTGCAAGCCAAAATCCTGTCCCAGAACAGGCTCTTACCCCTGGGACCCCCACAGGGACTCTCACTAGGCCCTCACTCAGCTCTGCTGTCTACTCCCCAAGACACCTTTTCCTCTCTTGGGGCCATTTCCTGAAAAGTCAAGCAGCAGAACAAGCTAGCACAATCTGTACTGCTCCTTCCATAGTCTGCCTTCAAGGGGCCCACAGGTCCCCATGGCAGATGAGGTCCAGAGGAGGCAGAGCAGGAGCTGGGGGTCACGACTGTGTCCCCACAGTTAGGCCCCAGACAATGGCTGCCACCCTGTCCTGCATCCCAGGCTGGAGATTAGGCAGGGAACCATCCACGGAGCAAGGCAGAGCGCATCCCTGCTCTGGAAGCTGAGAGTCTGGGGGGAAAAAACTGAACCCTGGGGAGAAGCAATGCAAAGCCCCCAGAGAGGGAATGAGGGAGAGACTCAAGAAATCCTGAATGGTGCCCTCGGCCAGAGGGCAGCTGTGCTTAAAAGACTTCCAGAGCGAGGGGATGAGCTGAGGATAGGGTAGGGAGTTGCAGACAAGAGCTGCCTGGCTAGAGAAGAGCAGGGGTGGGCAACACCTGAAGCTCTCCTACACTGGCAGCTGATGCTCTGTGCATAGAGAGCTGGCTATGTGCAAGGTGTGGGGCAAGATAGAGTGGGTGGGGGTCTCAGAAGCTGGAAGGAAGCCTGAGCAGTCCCCAGGATGGTGGCAGGTGCGTGTGGCCCCTTCTGCTGTTGGTCAGAATGCAGAAGAGAAACCCACAGGCCAGTGGTCTGGCATAGCAAGCAAAGCTGCCATCTATGGTGCTGGCATCCCATATGGATGTTGCTTCAAGTTCTGGCTGCTCCACTTCCAATCCAGCTCCCTACTAATGCACTTCAGAAATAGCAGAGAATGGTCCAAGTGTTTGGGTCCCTGGTCACACATGGGAGACCTGGAAGGCACTCCTGGCTCCTGGCTCTTGGACCAGTTCCCAGCCATTGTAGCCATCTGGAAAGTGAACCAGTGGATGGCACCTCTTGCTTGCTCTGTCTCCCTCTTTCTCTATACATTTGGTTCCTACTGTCTCCCCAGGCCCTGCACTGGGATTAGAACTCATGTGGAAAGGAATCCTGTGGTGGTTCCTCTCTGCTTCCTTATTGTCTTTCATGGGATCAAGAAAGGATGTCTGCCCCTGCAGTGAAACTATCCAGCACGTACCGTTATATAGGTTGTTCACTGTTAGACATTCATCCTGCTGGGAGGGTGAAGAGGCTGAGAGTCAGCCCTCGCTCTGCTCCCGGGCTGTGTACAGTGTCCCAAGGTTGAGTCTTCTGAAAGGATGACTCCCCTTTGCAATCTGCACATCCATCTCCACCAGCCTGACAGTGAGCAGACAGGGCCAGCTCCACCAAGGGCTACGGTTTAGCTCTCCTAGGGGTGTGGGCACCGCAGACTTGAAAGGGAGCCCGGAAAACTGGGGATGCACTTTCTTTCCTACAATTCTGGGAAAGGGGCAGTTAGACATCATGGCAGCTCATCATCTCCCCAGAAAAGAGACGGGAGCGTAGGCTGCGGGGTGTTGGCAGAAGAAAGCTCTTTGGAGGCTGCACTGTGGTGCAACAAGCAAAGCTACCACCTGCAGTGCCAGCATCCCATACGGGCACTGATTTGTCTCCCAGCTGCTCTACTTCCCATCCAGTTCTCTGTTAAGACCATGGGAAAGCAGTGCAAGATGCTCCATGTGCATATGCTCTGCATCCATGTGGAAGATCAAATGGAGTTTCAGGTCCATGCCTGATTCAGCTTTGCCCAGCTCCATTTATGGGGGCTACTCGGGGAGTGAACCAGCAAAACCTCTCTGCTTCTCTCTCTAATTCTGCCTTTCATAAAAAATAAATTAATTGGGTTCTGCACAATAGCCTAGTGGCTGGAGTCCTCGCCTTGCACATACCAGGATCCCAGGGCACCAATTATAATCCTCGCAGCCCCACTTCCCATCCAGCTCCCTGTTTGTGGCCTGGGAGGGCAGTTGAAGATGGCCCAAAGCCTTGGGACCCTGCACCCACTGGGACAACCCGGAGGAGGCTCTTGATTTCTGGTTTTGAATTGGCACATCTCCAGCCATTGTGGCTGCTTGGGGAGTGGATCGGCAGATGGAGGATCTTCCTCTCTGTATATCTGACTTTCCAGTGAGAATGAATAAATCTTTTTTAAAAAAATTAATCTGTAAAGGGCCCGGCGTGGTGGTGCGGTGGCGCAGTGGTTAAGTTCCTCCCCTTGCACGCCCGGGATCCCATATGGGCGCAAGTTCTATCCCAGCAGCCCTGCTTCCCTTCCAGCTCCCTGCCTGTGGCCTGGGAAAGCAGTCGAGGATGGCCCAAAGCTTTGGGACCCTGCACCCGCATGGGAGACCGGGAAGAGGCTCCTGGCTTCAGATCGGCCCAGCACCGGCCGTTGTGCTCACTTGGGGAGTGAAACATTGGACGGAAGATCTTCCTCTCTGTCTTTCCTCTCTGTATATCTGCCTTTCCAATAAAAAAAATAATAATAACAAAAATTAATCTGTTAAAAGAAAGGAAGGGAAGGGAAGGGAAGGGAAGGGAAGGGAAGGGAAGGGAAGGGAAGGGAAGGGAAGGGAAGGGAAGGGAAGGGAAGGGAAGGGAAGGGAAGGGAAGGAAAGGAAAGGAAAGGAAAGGAAAGGAAAGGAAAGGAAAGGAAAGGAAAGGAAAGGAAAGGAAAGGAAAGGAAAGGAAAGGAAAGGAAAGGAAGCTAGCTCTTTGGAGCCCTAAGAAACATTAGCCGCAGATACCTTTCAGTTTAGAGTCTTGCAGTGCTAGGAGAGGAGCCAGAATTGTGGCATAGCAGATAAAGTCACCAGTTAGAATGTCAACATCTCTTATGGGTGCCAGTCTGTGTCCTAACTGCTCCCTGTCCCATCTAACTCCCTGCTAACAGCCTAAGTAAAGTATTGGAGGATGATCCAAGCATTTGCGGTCCTGCACCTAAGTGAGAGACCTATATGAATACAATACAATACGAGAAGCAAACCAGCTGATGGCAGCTCTCTCTCCTTCTGTCTCTGAACCCTGGCTTTCAGGTAAATAAATAAACCTTTTTTTAAAAATTCTAGGGGAGACTTCCAGGCCACCTTATTCTATCCCCTCATTGTGCTGGCGACACAGCACAGGTCCAGTGATGTTACATGTCCTCCCTGAAATCACATGGTCCCCCAGGACAGTGCTAGAGTGGCCAGCTATCTCCACTGCTGCCCCTGCCTAGCCCATGCCAGAGGCCCCTCATCTGCCCCTGAACAGGGGTCACACCTGTTCCTTCCAGGACTCCCAGTGTCTCACAAACCACACTACCACACACACACACATACAGCGCCACGATTCTGGTACCCTGGTGGCTGCCTCCAGTGCAGGCCAAGGGCCGAGCTGTCTGCTTACCAGACTCTACGACAGACACCACCTACAGAAGTTCTGCGCTCAGCCAGGGGCAGTCCCTGGGCTCAGCATGGAAAGGAAGCTGCAGCCCCTCCCACAGCCAGCTTTGCCCCACCAGGTCCACCTCAATTCTCCACAGAATAGTGGTCCCAGGAAGGGACAGCAGCTTACCTGAACACCTGCGGGCCATGCAGGTGGGTTCTTTGTGCTGTTGCCATTTCTGATGTTAGTAAGCAATGCTTTCTTCTTCCATCTTGGCAATTTTCTTGCTTCTCCTTTAACTCAGGATGTCCAGGAGGTTCAGTGTGGACAACAATTGACACAGTGGCATTTGAGGGATAATACAACAAACACTGCACCTGCGACTTGCTCTTGACCTTTCATTATAAAATAACAGAAAACCACACAGGGCAAGCATATATTCTAAAGAACCACTGTAAAGTGAATACTCATGAAGTCACCATCAAGGTGAAGAAACAGAACATGATATCTACTGAGAAACCCCTGAAGGCACACCGGGCAGGGCCAGCCTTCTCCCCACCCCACAAAGTAACTGTATCTCCTAAGAGGAGTGACGATCATTCTCTTGCTTTTCTTTATAATTTTATCAAATAAATAAGCCTCCTGGGCCCGGCGTGGTGGCGCAGTGGTTAAGGTCCTCGCCTTGCACGCCCGGGATCCCATATGGGCGCAAGTTCTATCCCAGCAGCCCTGCTTCCCTTCCAGCTCCCTGCCTGTGGCCCAGGAAAGCAGTCAAGGACGGCCCATAGCTTTGGGACCCTGCACCCGTGTGGGAGACCCAGAAGAGGCTCCTGGCTTCGGATCGGCATAGCATCAGCTGTTGCGCTCACTTGGGGAGTGAAACATTGGACGGAAGATCTTCCTCTCTGTCTCTCCTCTCTGTATATCTGGCCTTTCCAATAAAAAAATAATAAAAATAATAAATCTAAAAAAAGTTAAGCCTCCCTAAGATACATTTAGTCATGTGCAGTTTTAGATATGATACATCCTTTTAAAAATAACTTTTTGTGTGTGAAAGAAAGGATCAGAAAGAGAGAGATCATCCACTGATTCACCCCAAGCCACTGTGGTTTGGGCTAGGTCTGGTTGAAGCCAGGAGCCAGAAGCTTCTTCCCCGTCTCCCACGTGGGCGCAGGGGCCCGAGCATTTGTGCCATCCTCTGCTGCTTTCCCAGATGTATTAGCAGGGAGCTGGATCAGAAGTGGAGCAGCTGGGACACAAATCAAAACCCATAAAAGATGCAAGCACCAGAAGCAGCGACTTTACCCACTATAGCACAACACAGGCCGCTATGATGCATGTTTAAGATTAAATAGAGCAAGTTGATACCAAAACAAAAGATAACACATGGAATACCCACATTCCACATCAGAGTGCCTGGATTCAAGTCCCAATTCCACTTGTTCTACCAGCTTCCAGATGATGTGCACTTGGGAGGTAGCAGGTGAAGAATCTGGTACTTGGACCCCATCTCCTCATGTGCGAGACCTGGATTTGAGTTCCACACTCCTGGCCCAGCCTTGGCTCAGCTCTGGCTATTGTGGGGAATTGGGAAGTGAACCAGAAAAAAGAAGAGGTTTTTCCTCCCGCGCTCTCCCTTTCAAATAAATAAATTTTTAACACTGGTCAGCTACACAGTAGATGAGCCTCCAGCTTAAACTTCTTGGGCAGATGACTGCACAGCTGTGCTGTCAGCAGAAGCACACAGTGTGACTGTTTTTCCCTGTAACTGAATGTGCTGAGATCCATTCCTCCGCTGGGTATTGCCAAATGGCAAGTTAATGACAAATCCTGCCTTCGTTTTCGTTCATTGGTCACAGCACTTACTGGGACCTGTTCTTGATGACCTAATTTCCATCACTCAAAGCCACGAGTCTAGATGCTGAGCAGAGAGGAGTAGAGTGTGTAGGGGCAGGGGGTAGGGGCAGTGATGTGGCATGTTTCACTTTTGATGTCTCTTAGCAGCTTAGGATGCTAACTTAGGAGTTCTGGTGATTCAGAAGTGAGGCCCACTCCAGCTTTCCTCTCAGAAGCCACCCTGGTAGCTGGCTGTTCAGGACCTGCTTGCACACTTTGTTGAATGGGAACCTCACTACTTTGAAAGCCTACCCATTCCACCCTTGGAAACATCTGCCTGTGAGATGGCCCTTCCTTGTGCTTCAGGGCAGGGCTGCTCACAGCACTGATTGCAGCCCCTGAGAGGCTCCTCCCCCAAGAAGTCTTCCTGGCTGCTCTGCTCCCTCCCCATCTTCTTCAAAGGATAGCTCCACAAGACAGCCAGAGCCAGGCAGCTGTGGCTGATGTTTGGTCAACACCCTGAAGCAGGCTTGCCTGTCATTTTCAGAGGGCTGATGACGACTCGCAGGCAATTGAGTCCAAGCATCAGTCACTAATGCCTGGCGTCTCCCACCCTGGTCCCATCACTGCCTCTGCCAACCCCAACAGTAGGTGGAGGGTTCTGCAGTAGGTCTCCATCATGAGCCCCACTCACGTCCACATTTCACAAACACCCGGGTATATGACAGTAGAGATGGATGAGGCAGCTAGATCTCTGTTCCCTGGGCACTTGGCAAAAGCAGACAGCAAGAATCAAGAGCAAAATCAGCTCAATGCAAAACACTTGCTTTGACTTGTTATGGAGCGTTGCTTTCCAAAGAGAGCTCATGAAACCTTCGTCTTGGCTTTATCTGCCCTGGAAACTCCCAATGTGCTCTGAGCCAATGCCCTCACCTTCCACCCAAAGCCACCTCCGGGGCATCCTTCACCCTCAACCCCTGTGCCTGGTCACTCACCAGATCCAACCAGGACCTTGGAGGCACCTCCCTTGTGCTCGCTGTTTCGCTGTCCCAGAGAAATCTCCCAGCCCCAGGCACACCCTAGCCAGACTCAGCCTGCAGGCTCCAGCTCAAGCACCTGCCCTGCACCTCCATTTGTTGGATAAGTGAGTGAGTTCATGAATTCCATAGATGCTTCTTAGTCCCTGTCCATGCTTGTTTTAGGTACTAAGACTCCACTAAGTACCTAACCAAAGAGGAAGAATCAGGCAATGAGGAAGATGAGTGAGTACCCTGCAGGTATGTCAGGAAGACTCACAAAGAAGCTAGATGGGGAAAAGACCTTTTCTGTGGTAGGGGCTAGGGCAGTGTGGGCAGGGGCAGCTTGCCACTAACGCAGCAGCTGAGGCAGAGACTAGAGGAGGTGAGAAAGTGGACCTGTGCCAGTTATTTGGGCAAATGTGTGAATGATGAATGGATGAATGAACGTGATAAATGAATGAGGGAGTCCCTGAATGAGTCGGTGGAAGAGGGGTGTGAAAGCAGGACTGAGGTCTTGTTTGTTGACGGTAATGAATTGAATGGAACCACATTAAACAGCGCTGAATTGAATTGTTCAAACTCCACTGGCTGTCGATAATGCACCAGTTCTTGCTGGAACTTCCTGGAGCCCACTGAAGTCTTGACAATGTGCTCACTGACCTGGAGAAGGACTCCTACAGCCTCTCTTTTCTTCCACGTGCCGTCTGAGGCTTCTGTGGTCTGCACAGACTCACTGCCACAGGACCTCGCACGGGTGCTGGCAGAAAGCAGCCAGAGCCTCCTCACAGGGGGCAAGTCTGTAGGGCAGGAAAAGCAGTCCCTCCTCTATAAAAAGGAAAGAGTGACCCTGGACATGCATGGGAGGCACCCAAAACCAGGATCTGGAGGGAGTGCCAGTGACCCATGAAGGCTTCTTCTATCCCTAGGGCCCAAACAACAATGCAAGTGCTTGATGCTTCTAACCAGCCGCACGGGCTTGAAGCATTCATTCTTTGGCCGGTCAGGAGCTAGAGCAAGATCATGAGGATTCTGCCTCTATGCATGCCTGGCCTGTCAGAGTCCTTCAGCAAAGGCAGACAGGGCCAGCTGGAAACAGTGTGGGAAGGCTGGAGTTGCAGAGCAGACCACAGCAGGGTGTGGATCAGACAGGGGCTGTGGCTCAGCAGAATCCGAAGCTCTGAACAGCACTGAAGGTGCTGGGCAAACTCGGAAAGGATGGTCAATAGGACCTCACAGCCCAGAGCCTGAGAGCAGGGCCTTGGACAGCAGTCGTGCTTCAGGTTCAAAGCCAAGCTCTGCAGTCCCGAGTCATTTCCTTCGCCTCTCTGAGCCTCAGCTTTAGCTAAAGCTCAATACAACAGTAACTTCCTTGTAGAAAATCCAAGGACTTGGTTTGTGCATGCTGCTGGTGCCTAGTCCAACACTCAGTAGATGACAGTCACCTTCATTAAGCAAGTCTGATATCTCAATCCCTCAGGCGGAGGGACTGGGAGAAACTATGGGGAGGCAGGTGACAGCTCCTACGAGTCAGAACTCTCTTTGAGACCATCAAGACCCCTCCTGAGAGACTACCTCTGAAGGAGGAGAGCTCCCCTCTAGCATAGGTTTGTCAGAGAGGCCCATGCAGACGCAAGGTGCTCCCCAGAAGGGAGGCTGTGCTCCAATAAATTCTCACCTTTTTCTGTCTGACTATTCAGTCTCCCTGACTCACTTGCCCCAGCAGGTGTCTTGGGAGTGCAGACATAACTCACTCATGCTGGACAGGCACCACTGAGGAGAGATGAGTGGACAGCCACATGCAAAAAGAATGAAGCCAGGGCCCGGCGCAGTGGCGCAAGTGGTTAAGGTCCTCGCCTTGCACGCCCGGGATCCCATATGGGCGTCGGTTCTATCCCAGCAGCCCCGCTTCCCTTCCAGCTCCCTGCCTGTGGCCCGGGAAAGCAGTCGAAGATGGCCCAAAGCTTTGGGACCCTGCACCCATGTGGGAGACCTGGAAGAGGCTCCTGGCTTCGGATCGGCATAGCATCGGCCGTTGTGCTCACTTGGGGAGTAAAACATTGGACGGAAGATCTTCCTCTCTGTCTTTCCTCTCTGTATATCCGCCTTTCCAATAAAAAAAAAAAAAGAATGAAGCCAAACCCCCTACCTCACGCCAATGCAAACATTAGCTCGGAATCAATAGAAGAGTTACACATGACAGCCAAATTCTTGGAAGAAAACATAGATAAATTTCCTGACTTTGAACTTGGTAGTTAGCTTGACACTTTTGGCTGTGTTAACAGCCAAAGAAACAAATTGGACTTTTTCAAAATTTAAAACTTTTGCACTTCCAAGGAAGGACACTATCAAGAAAGCAAAAGGACATGGCACAGGAGAGAATATTGGTAAATCCTGTATCTGATGAGTGTCTTGTACCCAAAACTAAAGAATCCTTGAATCTCCAGCATAGAAAGAAAGTAAGCCACTTAAAAATGCATGAAGGATCTGAAAAAGACATTTCTCTAAGTAAGTGTATGGTGAACACCACCAGACATCAGGAAAATACCAACACAAATGGTGAGCTAGCAGCTCTATCTCGGGAGAATGGCTGGCCTCAAAGCAGCACATCCTAACAGGAGTGCCAAAAACTGCGGCCCTCACACCTCCCTGGTGGAGACAGAAAGTGGAGAAGCCATTTTGGAAAATAATCTGGCATTGGAGCTGGCATGGTGACACAGTGGGTCAAGCCCCCCATTCACAATGTCAATGGCCCATCTCAGAGCATCAGTTCAAGTCCTGGCTGCTCTGCTTCCAATTCAGATTCCTGTTCACACGCCTGGGAAGGCAGCAAATGATTGGTCCAAGGATTTGGAACCCTATCATCCATGTGGGAGAAACAGACAGAATTCCTGGATCTGGGTTTCAATGAGACCCAGCCCAGGCTGTTGTAGCCCTCTAGGGATTAAACCAACAGATTGATTTCTCTCCTTCTCTCTCTCTGTCACTCTGCACTCAAAAAAAAAAAAAAAGAAAAGAAAAGAAAAAGTATGAACAATCAGGCGTTCTCTTGAAAAGCTAAACACTGACTTACTGCTTAGTCCGACAATTCCACTCCCAGGAATATGTCTAAGAGGAAGGAAACCACGTGTCCTCGGAGCAAACTGTAAGGGGTGTTCCCAGAAGCCTGCTCCTGAGGGCCTGAGGCGTACCAGCCCACACAGATGCACAGATAAACCAAGCCTGAGCTTCTCAACTGCTGGAGTATGAAGGGCTGACATGTGCTGACACTTGGAAGAGCCTGCCACTTTGAAAATGGACGTGCATGGGGTCGGAAGTGGTCACAGAAGACCACCTACGGAGTATCCACCATCAGAACCCTGCAGCAACAAAAAGCAGATAAGCAGTTGCTTAAGACTGGCAGGACAGGCCCAAGGGCTGAAAGGGAGACTGTGGGCTTAGCCCCAAGGTGAGGGAAAGTTCTAAAGCTGACCAGGATGGTGGCCATATAAGGTCTAACACACCACAACTCATTACATCATGCTTAAAATGGGTGAGTTCACAGTAGGTGAACTCTCTCTCAGGCAAACACATGTGTACACACAGACCTGCACACACAGCATACATACGCACGTGTGTGCACACACACAATCACCCCAGGAGCACTGGGAAGCCTCACCACCAGGGCTGCCCAGGGAGGGGTCTGACAGCCGGCATTTTAATGATTCCCAGGTGGCTCTCCATGGCAGACAAGGTTGCCAACTGTGGTCTGGGTGAGCCAGTACCTCCTGCTTCCTGGAAATTGGCAAATGGCCTCCAGTTGACTGTCTCCCGCCACCCTCACTGCACACCCGTGGCATAGACCTCACAGACCCACAGCCTGTTAGCCTCAATTCCAAGACCCAAGAAGATCTGCAAAAAGACAGCTGTTCCCTAAATCCGGGGAAAACTCATTTGATGTCACAGAACCCAAGCTGAATATCCACACAGCCTGCTATGTTCCAGTAGAAAGAATGCCCACACAGCAGGCTGTGATCCACACCCTCCGTCTCAGAGGTTGCCAGCACGGGTTCACAGGCTGTAGGTGGGCTCTTCATCACTTTAGAAAAATCTTGACTTCCAAGCACATCTGAAAGATAAGGGCCCACATTTGTTCCCATTCTACAGATTCAGGTAACTGAGTTTGAGGGAGGAAAAAAGCTCCTCTCTGGGGGTTCAGAGTCAGACTCAAGCTGGGTCCTTCCTGCTACCAGGAAGAGCCTCTGTGCCTCACCTGTGCCCTTCCGTACGGGACCTGCCCGGGGACTCCTGGACCTGCCCAGGGCGGACGCCTGCCCACTCCATGAGCAGGAGCTTCGTGATTTTCTGCCAATCTGCCCTCCTCACCTCGCTCCCAGCTACAGACAGAAAATCCAAGAAGGTGGTCTGCTCTCCTGGCAGCCTCCCCCTCCTCCACTGTAGGGCACAGTGCAGCTTGGCAAGGAGATGCTGGCAGCATGGTCTGGCTGAGGGGCTGCGGCTGGCTTGAAGCCCGTGGGGTGCAATTAGGAGACAGGGAGAAGGTTACTTCCACCCCAGCTGGACGGAGCAGAGCATCTTGTCAGCAAGAAGCCCTGAGGACGTCAGCCTGAGGGCGGGGCTTGGCAGCTGCCACAACCCACCAGGGGCTGGACTCCACCAGAGGTGGGAGAGACCACGAGGACCTGGCCACCGGCCCACAGAGGCTGCACCACAGAGCAGCCCGCCAGCCCCAAGAGCCCAACAGGGGCTCGGGACCATTGTGGCCAGAACCCTTTTGTGGGAGAAGAGGGGGACAGGAAAAGGTGATCCTTCCAGGCCTCCCACATCTCTCTCTCTCTCTCTCTTCCTCTCTCTCTCTCTCTCTCTCTCTCTCTCTCACACACACACACACAACACTGTCACCATAGAGACAACCTGCCCCTGAGCCCCCAGGCCCAGGCAGTTTCTCTGGCTTGGGGGTGCCGGCATTCATTCACCGCAGCATGTGCTAATGTTTGATAAACTGCCCAACAGTTGCATTAGCTAATAACTCCCCAAACAAAACCAGAGTTCATCTGTTTTTCTAAGACGCCCAAGAGCATCCTGGGAGCAGGCACGGTGGTCGTGAATAAAAGAGAAACATTCATTTACGGTAATTGGTTTCAGCTCCTCACTTGGCTGCTAACCCTGACCTAAATGCATCCAGTTGTTCCTCAGCCTGCCTCTGGTTTGGGGGTCACTCCTAATGGTTTAATTCAACCAAAAATGTCTGCCATTTCCTGTAACCTCGGTCTTTTCTCAGCCTCCTCCCAACGGCTTTCTTGCAGGCAGCATCCCCGCAGGTCCCTCCCAGAGCTGTTTCCTTCTCAGGGAACAAAGTCAAGATTGTTGACCGAGAAAGAGGGTCTGAACTCCAGGCCGAGGAAAGCGGGCGAGGGGGCGGGGACAAGCGAAGGTAATAATCATTTGTTTGTCTTGCCGTCCTGCTTGACAAAGCAGGTTTTGTCCGAGGCTGGTGGTCAGGGATCTGACACAGAACATGGCCCTGGTGACCAAGGGCAATTTATGGGGCGAGAGTGAACACAAATCCTCATTCATGGAGCCGGCCACGGAGGAAGTGACAGGGAGCACCGCTTGTGCCCGGCCAGCTGGGCTGGCCCTCCCGACGTCCCTCCCACAGGTCCCAGGCAGCCAAGGGCTAGGGCTTGGGCACTGGGTGCTGCCACTTGGGGCCAAACTTCAAACCTGACTGCAGCTCCGCCCCTCCTCCCAGCAGCTCCCTTCCCCTCAGCATCCCCACCCTCAGCTGTGAGCGCCGCTGACCTCAGCACAGGACAGGAGGCTGGTGGGTCCCTGGCGGCAGCCGGGTGCTCCCAGCACAGCACTTGTGGGTCTGCTGAGCTGCAGCTGGCCTCTGGGTTGTGGCCCCAGGGGAGGTGGGATGGAGGGTGGGCGCGGGTCTGGAACACGTTGAGCCGTCCATCCGTCTGTCCACAGAGACAGCTTGTAAACCGTGTTGGGATGCATCTGGTACAAAGGCCTTGTATAAATATTAGATCATTATCGGCGTATTGTGTTTCCCGTTCAGGCAGAGGAGGGGCCAGCCAGTCCCAGATGCCTTCCATCAAACAGATGAGGATGATCCGAGGAGTCCTTGCAAGGTCGCCCACCAGACCTGGGGGTGGGGGTGGACGGGCAGAGGCAACTGCCAACACTGGGCCTGTCAGCTCTTCCATGTGAGGGTAACTGGGGCCCAGCAGCAGGGGCCTGGCTGGGTGAGTGACACAGGGAAAGCTGGGGGGGGGGGCACTGTGTCTCAATGAATGACCCCATCTTTCCCTCCCCATCATCATAGAGGGATCTGAATACCAAGCTGATGACACAGAGAGGGACACAGCCCCAGGCTGGGGAGCTCAGCAGCCTCACCCCAACTGCTGTGCACTCCACCCCCAGCCCCCATAGGCCCTAAGCCACAGCCCAGGCAGAACTCTCAAACTCCTGGAGAGTAGGGCCTATCCAAAGCCATCAGCAACATTAAGCCAACTCTTCACTCCATCTTCACCACTGTCACCATCATCGACATCATCAAGACTTGTCCCTCCTGTAACAACCGACTTTCCCAGCTCTGGGTATGCTGAGCACCCTGCTCTGAGCCCCCTAGCTTTTTCCAGCTCATCCACATGACCCAAGATTCCCCACCCCTTGACTCCTAAGGGGAAAGTTTCCTCCTCTGTAAAGCCCTCTGTGACTATCCCCTCTGAGCATCCACTGTGCAACACAGTAGCCCTCCCCCAACCCAGCTTTCCCTGTGTCATCCACCTACCCACCTAGGCCCTGCTGTTGTGCCCATGCCACTGGCCCTGTCTTAGGTTGGATTGTGGGCTTGCGATTTGGTCTCCTAGGTTCTGCACTTCCGGGAGTCAGGAGTGTTTGAAGCTTTGCTGTGTCCCTAATGCACGGCAGGAGGTCAGGGAAGGCTGGAGAGGTTGGATGGGGAGTGAGGGAATGAGTGAGTGATGAGCTAGTGAGTGGACGCCAGCAGCACTGTCACCATCATCACCACACAGTCTCCATACCAAGCCACCTCATCTCCACCGCAGGTCCTTGAGGTTGACACTTCACAACTGGGAAAACTAAGGTTCCAGAACGACTCACCTAAGGGAGGCTGTGAGTCCACTGCCTCTCCAGGAGGGCCTGGGGAGAGGAAACAGCAGGGGCTTGTGGAAACACCCCTTGAGCTTGGGCTTGCAGGCTGAGGATGAGGCTGCCAAGGGGCCCGATATCCTCCCATCCTGCCTCTGAGCTCTGCTGACCCCCAGCCCCCTTGTCTTGCCTTCTGTTCTTAGGGACAAGGATGTTTCCCAGCATCTGCCCCCGCCCCCCCCAGAACCACACCCCAGGCAGACATCAAAATGCCCCAGTGAGAAAACTACAGCACAGAGAAGGCACTTCACCTGCCCCAGGCCACACAGCCAACAGGAGGTCAGGCTCAAGCTTAGCGTCACCACACAACAAGAAATTCTGGGGTGCTCCAGGCACAGCACTGGATGTGAGAAACCTAGACACACGCTGGTTCAGCCACCGATGACCATGGCCAGCTCCTCTCCAGCAAGGTCAGTGAAGGGGCAGTTTGCGGTTCCTGATGTGCCTTAGGTTGATGTCACTACCAGCTCTGCAAAATCAGGATGCTGGGTGCTGCATCTCCAATCTGCATGAGGGGAGGCTGAGGTAGGACCTGGGAGATCACAGGAGAGCAGGCTTGGGGTGGTGAGGACTGGACTAGGCACCAAGGAGAAAGGAGGGCTGTAGGGGCATGGATCTGCCCTGGCACTGAGCAGGGCATTGCAGAGACACAGAAGGCAGATGAAGGGTTGCCCCCATGGACACATGCCCACACTCTGAGGGTCAGAGGAAGGCCACCTGCATCTAGCATACGCCAGAAACTATTTCCCTGTGGCATATTATAGAATACTTCCAAGGCAACCCGTTTCTGTCAGTGAAGCCATGTTTACAGCCAGACAGTTCTGCTCTCAGCTCACAGGAAGCCTTGCCTATGGAGAGGCCACAGAGATGGACTGGAGGAACAGACTGGGGGACATTGGCCATTACCATCAGTCCCTGCTTCCCCAGTGCCAACAGGTGCATTGGCAGTCCTTTACAATTCATTCATGCCCGCACACCTCCTAACACTATGCCAGATGACCAGGACAAGGGGAGCAGTGGGGATTCCAAGAAGCCCTGGCCTTCTCTGTTCAGATAGCCCAGCAGCCCAGGAAAGGACACACCAGGACTGGTACTCCCCAAGGCCTCTGCCACCATGGTGCTTGCCCATATAGGGTTCCCACAGTGGGGAGCACCAGGGGATACATCCATCCTCCAGCCCCTTGGAATTCCAGGCTCTTCTATATTTTAGGGTCCCTTTCAATGGCTCCCCATACAAATGCCCCAATTGAACCCATGTGTCACCAGTGCTGGCCCTGGTGCTGGGCGAGGCACATGGGGGACCCACAGTGCCACCAGAGGATACATGCCCCAGCCTCCCTGAAATGGCTGCCCTGCCCTGAGGGTCCAGATCTCAGAGCTTCCCATCTGAAGCCTTTTCACACCTCCCAGGAAACCCCAGGAAACAGAGACCAGACAGACAGGAGAGCAAAGATGCAGAAGGAGGACCAGAGAGGAGTCTGGGCATGTCTTAATGCCCCAACCACTCCTCCTAAAACTTCCTGCCAAGCCCAGATGGAAGCAGCCACTGTGGCCTCTGTTTCTCTCATCGCCCCAGGAAGTAGCACAACGTAAGATGGAAGCAGCTGCCTGCACCCCTGGGACAGGATCCCTGCTCTGCCACCCACAGTGCTGAGACTCGGCACCAGGAGCATCCCCCAAGGGAGTCCCCTCATCTGTGAAATGGGGTGATGGCCCCTCCTGCTGAGATGGCCTGAGACCCCAAGTGGGGCACAGTGAACAGCTTGGTCCCCTGGACATTTTTTATTAAAAAGCCTTCTATTGTCCCAGAGAAGGGCAGAGGTGTTGGTGAAGTATCACCAAAGGGAGGGAGGTACCAGCTTGCACTTGGAGTTCTGCAGGGGTAGTGACAACTACACAGCCTCATAGCCCCCACACTGCAGCTAGCATGCTTGTCTGCCACCCCCTCCCTGCTGTGTCAGTGCTGCTTGCTGGGGGCTCTGACTGGGCCTAGTCCCTGCTGCCTTAGCTGTCGAAACACACAAGCACAGGAGACCTCAGCCACCTGGCACTGTCTGTCCCCCTTTGATCTTGATACCCCAGTTCAATAAGGGCAGGGACACAGCCTCCACCCCCTGGCCCTCTAGAGACAGGTATAAAGCAGATGCTTGAAACAGAAAACACTGGGTTTCAAGAGAGGCACAGAGCAGGTGTTCTGTGAGGTAGCCTGGCTGTCAACCAGCTCTGCCATCTCCTGGCCAGGTGACTTGCACACGGCCCCCACTCTCCCTGAGGTTCCACATCCCTAGGTGTCAGATGCATCCCAGAAAGCCAGCCATGTGATGTGGTGGTAGGGACTGGAGAAGAAGCACGAGGCCCTTCTTGAAGTAGAGATGGTCCATGTGCCAGGCTGGCAGATTCATGCTCCTAGAGACCATAGAAACCCCACAAGTAGATGGAAGCCAAGGGAGAGCTCCTCTAAGACGGCCCCCTCCAACACAGCGAGCAACATCTATGATAATGGAAAAAGGAATTTCTCCAGAGACTTCTCTCCCCTGGCCTGGAAAACTGGGATCTCATGGGCCTGAGGGTCCAGCTGAGCAGGAGGGCTTCGGGGCACACCCTGCCAGCAGAGCCCCCAGGACAGGGCAGCCCAGCCAGAGGCTGCTTGCTATGGCTTGCACATACATGTGCATGCACACACAGTGCCCATGTGGTAGGACTTAGGCACGGTCCCCACTTGGGAGTCAGCCACCTCCCTGCACCCACCACCCCTAATTCTTCCAATGTGGCTGAGAACCATGGTGATTGAAAGGGAGGGGAGATTGAGGGGTAAGACCATGTCTACTGAAGACTGTTCCAAGGGTGCTGCCCTGCCCCTGGGAACACCTAATGTGAGGGAGCGAGGGTGCTTCTCTCTAAAAGGGCCATTCAGCTGCAGTTCCAAAGAGACAAGGCAGGTACTGCCCCTCCAGGATCCTCACACCACACTCCTTACACCAGACTCCACAGCATCCTGCAAAGCTGGGGCTGAATTCCCATCAAGGTTGGGATGTGCTCAACAGCTAGGAACTCAGAACTGGGTTGCTTGCAAGGGGCTGATGAGAGCTGGACAACAGTGAGTCAGCTCTAGCCCTTGCACTTGCCCTCCAGGGCCTCTCATCAGGTCCAAGACTAATTGTGACAAAAGGCAGCTAGTAAGCGTGACAATGGAGGAATAGGCGTTATCTGAGAAGAAACAAGGACAGGCCATCCAGGGAAGCTGGGAGTCATCTGGAGGAGAAGGTAGTTGAACCAGGCACTAAACACATGCCATTTCTTTGGTGCAGCAAACAGCAGCACCCAGGGGAGGATGGATCAGAGTGTGGGTGGATGGGTGAGAAGCTAAATGAGTGACAGGAGTGAGAAAGAGGTGAATGGATGCTGGCTAGACAGGTGGATGGAGAGTGGGTGGGTAGATGTGTGGATGAGTATATACAGGCTGTGTGGGAGACACAAGGATAAATGGATAGAAGGATGGATAGATTGGTGGGTGGGTAGATAGAAGATGGAGAGAAGGAGGGATGCACAGAATCATGGAAGGAAGAATATATGGATGAAGGATGGAAAGGTAGATGGATGAAACTGGATGGAGAGAGGAAAGAATGGATGAGAGGGGTGGTAGATGGATGGAGGAGGAAGGGATGAGAGATGGACAATGAAAGTACAGAGGGAAGGAGGCATGGATGATGGGACAACAGAGGATGGGTGGGTGGATGGAAGAGCGAGAGATAGATGAATGAACAAGAGAGGGGTGGAAGGATGGTTGTACTAGGAAGGAAGGAAGGCAAGTTGGCAGGCTGGAGGGGGAGATAAAGGGTGGATGAAACAGAACAGTTGTGTGAAGAAAGTGATACTTCATTGAATTGATTCTTTTAACAATCCCTCTAAAAGTGGAAGTGACAGCCCTCTTTCTTAATTTGTTTCTATGGCTAACAGGTGAAATGACTTGCTTAAGATCATACAGCCAATTAAGAACAAATCCAGGAAAACAGAATACAAGGTTCCAGACTGCTATCCAGAAACATTCCATAATGCCTGCCTATTCCTTCTTCCTGTTCTCCTTGTCCTCCACATAAACATCCAGGCCATGACAAGAAGGAAGGAAGAGGCAGCGGGAGGCAGGACATGGCAGGGTCAGAGGCTCAGGGTCCAGCCTCTGCTATCATGCAGGGCAGTTCCCACGTCTTGGCTGTTTTCTTATGAAAATGGGCTTAGATCACAGGCAGGAAAAGTGCTCTGGAGACAAGAAAATCTCCTTCCTACCAAGGCCAGAGCAGAAAGTCTCAGAGTGACTGACATGCCCTGGCTTCCAGGCAGCAAGGAGCCCAAAGGCTGGCCAGACAACCTGGCAGCTCTGAGCCCTGGACCCCAGGCCAGCAAGGAGGCCAGGCATTGGTGGACAAGGTGACCAGATGGGGAGGTGAGAAGGGAGGCGAGCAAAGACCCGATGACCCTGATGCTGGGCTCCAACTCTGGGAAGGAGGAAAGGGCAGAGGAAGCAGAACCTGCCCACACCTGGGTGTTCCCATCAGCAGCATCAAGCAAGCCCACTCCACTCCTGCTGCTTCTGCATACACGCTCTCATTTTCACACTCACTCACGTCCCAGCCCACACATGCAGCGAGCAGGGCTGTGGCAATCCTGGCACTAGATGTCTCACAGGTTTGCCATGAAGCTCTCAGGGCATGGAGTGTCCAAGAAACAGGGACACAGCAGACCCTGGAGTCACCATGTGACCCTGGAGAGGCTCTGTTCACTAAGTGCAGCATTTCAGCTTGCAGCTCCAGCTTGGAGAGTGACCCAGGTCCCACTGTCTTTCTGGGTCCTTCATCTGCATTGTTGAGGGGTTGTCCTCACCAGAAGGCTGTTCTAGCCCAGCTGCTGCCTATGGGCCCCAAGGGAGATAACACTGCTTGCCCAGCAGTGGGTGGGATGCAGCTCCTGTCCCCAACCCGTGGAGACCCGCAGGGCACTCCTCTGCTCATAAGGAGAGTCTTGGGTGGTGGGCACTCACTTGCCTCCCCTGTATTGAATACAGTGGAAGGGACAGTGTCCAACAATACAGCACCTGGACTCAGTGCCCAGCTCTGCTTCCTGACCCCAGTTTCCTGCTGATGCAGACAGACCCCAGGAGGTAATGACAATGGTGGAAGCAATTGGGTACCTGTCACGTACTTCAAAGGACTTAGCATAGCACCCAGTATGTGGTATTAACCATGCATAAAGGTGACAAGGAGGTCCTGGTATGCAGCCTCCAGGGCCATGCTGTGCTTCCCTTAGCTCCCACAGGCCTCTGTGCCTCCCTCTAACAAGGTTTTATCTTCCCATAGTAGTCTCTTATTCTTGAGCCCACTTTGTAGGAGAGAAAAATGAGGCCCATAGAGGGTAATGATGTGTCTCCCTACCTTGATCTTCCATCCCCACATACCAGATACTCCCTCCCTCCCAGTGCCCACCATGCCCGGGAAGTTACCACCCTGCGAGTTGTTTCTCAGAGTAAGAGGGAAGCAGGATTCAGTGGGGCATGGGAAAGAAGGCATGCAGGCAAAGACTCAGCTAGACTCCACTGCCAAGGTGCAAACCCCTTGTGGAAGGACCCTCCACCTCTCCCCAAGTAGATGGTGGTGGTGGAACCCAAGGCCAGGCAGGGAGAAGCTACAGGGAACTGGTACAGAGAGCTGGGCTCTGCCACAACGCCATGGCCTTGGATGCTGGACCAGAAGACTCAGACGTGACACTACACTGACCAAGAAGCCACAACCAACAGATTGTGGAAATGACCAGACTCCATCCTCGGTAAGCTGTAAACATGCAGAGCCAACTGGAGAGGATTGCGCTCTGTGTGCCATACTTGCAGTTCACATGCCCGTCTACACACTCACAAAGCCCTCAAGGGCAGGATTCATAGGCTTTATTTACTCCTGCATCCCTAGGAGCGGCATAGAGCAAGTGTTCTGTGGAATTCATCAGAAAAGAGGCACTTGAATTGTTCCACCAAAGAAAATCCTACAGGAACGGACAGTGCAGTGTAGCAGAGAAAAGCCCTATGTAGTACTTGTGTCCCAGCTGCTCCACTTCTGATCCAGCTCCCTGCTAATGCATCAGGGAAAGCAGCAGAGGATGGCCCAAGGGATTGGATCCCTGTACCCAAGTGGGAGACCCAAATGAAGCTTCTGGCTCCTGGCTTCAGCCTGGCCCCGCCCTGGCCATTCTGGCCAATTGGGGGACAAACCAGTGATGTAAGATATTCTGTTTCCCCCCTCTATGTAATTCTTTCAAATAATTTAAAAAAAAAAAAAAGACACTGCAGTTAGCAGACATTGCAATTGGCAGTTGCAGAACGCCCCTCGTCTCCACCCCGCCCTGTGGAGTGGCCTTGGCAAACCACATGCCGTTGCAGGGCTCAGTTGCTTCCTTCTCAAAATGGCCTCAGTCATTCTCTTCCTCTCCCAGGTTGGGGAATTGCATCAGGCCTCGATATACAGCAGCTCAAAGGATACCATGGAAATCCTTGGGCACTGAGTCACGAGCCCACCGTCGGGTCCTGACATCAGAATTTTAGCCTGAGGGACCTAGATTCAAATCCTAGCCATGCTCCTTACCAGCTGTGCAACTGTAGGGAAATAAATTGACCTCTCTGGCATCCTCTCTGTGCACTCTGGGTACCAACCCTCCTTGGACTTGCTGCAGATGTGGAAGTGCTTAGTGCATCCAGAGGCAGGAGAGGATTGCTCGTAAAATCTGGGGGACTTCCTGTCTCAGCAGGTTCTCCCCCACTCGCTCTGCAGGCCAAAGCTGGCTCGCTGCTTTGTTCCCAGGCAGGGCATGGCTGCAGGGGCTGCCTGGGCAGGGGCAGAGGCCAGGGCAGGCTCCTGGCTCCCACCATCTGCACCGTGGAGTCAGCCCATCTGTCCAGCAGTGGGCACACATGTGGCCTCATCTGAGGGCACAGGGTCATCAGGGTCAGGCAAGAGAAAATTGAGGGCAGCTGAGAAGATCCTGGTGTATTTTTAGAAAAGGGGGGAAGAGAGGAAGACAGGGAGGCCCTTGTTCTCAGGCTCTTCCATCCTGCGGATGGTAGGCAGTGGGGACAGGCAGAGACCTAAACATATCCCCTCCACTGTGGCCACAGAGGACAGCCCTAGCCAACTGCCCACTCTGGTCCCAGGCCTGCAGCTGGACCTCAGGGGACTCCTCTCTTGACAGGCTTCACAAAATGAGTCCCAAAAGTACAGCAGATTCGATCTATAAATTACATGCTTGATTTTTTTTAAATGTCATAAAGAGAATACTCCGGAACCAAGATGATTAAAGTTCATCCTTTCAACCTGCACAAAGCACCTATGAGCACCAGGACAGCATTTACAGTGTCATAAAGGGAGCAAAAGAGCCCAATAGGAGGGAGCACTGAGCATCCCGTGGCAACACAGACAGGTGTACAGGCATGGGCTGCACGCCCAGGGCCTGGTCCGCAGGTGGCATTTAGGAAATTCTCAGGGAATCAGCTGCCACTCTCACCCAAGGCAGGCTGAGCAAAACACAGTGTCCTAGGTGCCTAGCAGGGCGCCCATACTGGCTGTGTGTTCTGGGAAGGCTTCCCAGAAGAGGCGGTGGCAATCAAGGGTTTTGAAGACTGAAGAGGTGCCAGAGAGCATACTAGATGAGGCAGGACATTTTAACCACGTGGAAGACAGGGACCAAGGTAGAAAAGAATGGGCTTGGGAGCTGTGTCCCTCTTTAGACATTCAATCTCAGAGGACCGCACGCCCAGCCCTGGGCACACCAGGGAATCAGTACTGTGGAGCCCCAGACCCTGAGACTGCAGCCACCCAGCACGGACTGGAGGAAGAGCTGCTCAGCCACGGGGCAGAAAGAGCACATGCCCTCTCAGCCCAGAGGGTCCGGCGCACAGCAGGGCCACAGGAAGTACACAAGTCCTCCTCTGGGTCCTCCCACAAGGTTGCAGAGGCCTGGTGTCTCGGGGTGCTAAACTGCCCCACATCCCAAGATACAGCAGAGTGCCGAGGTGACAAACGGTGACTCTGGAACCAGATAGCCATGGTGTGAATCCCAACTTGCACTTCCTGGCAGTGCAGCTTAGGGCCGGTCACTCCCCTTCTCTGTGCTTCTGTCTCCCCATCTGTGAGACAGACACAGCCCTAGTCTCAGACTCATAAGCTTATTGTGCGAATAAATTAACACGTGTAAAGCAGCCAGGGCAGTGTCAGATACCCAGTAGGCATTCTTAGCTGTTGTCACTGTCAGCCGGCAGCAGGATGAGGAAGCTGAGCTGACGGGCAGGTAAGGCGTGAGCGGAGCAGGCACAGTGCTCTCCAGCAGGGCCCCTCCTGGAGGGTGAGGCTACCAGGATGTGGTGCTCGTGAACCAGTCAAGCTGGGTTGGAGGGGAGGTAGCAAGGCCAGCTGGAGGCTGGGCATGGGCTGGCCCCACGGTGGCTTGCATGGGCATCTTTGGAAAGAGCTCAGAACTGATCCAGGCATTCTCTGAATTCACAGACCCCTTTGTCCAGTGCCCACGATTAGATCTAGCTAACTGTGGAACCAAACCCTGAATTCCATCAGAACAGAAGGTGAGAGGCTGACACCCCCAAAGAGGACCCTCCATCCCAGCAGTATATGGGCCTTGGGTGCCCCAGGAGATGTGAAAGAGTCCCCACAGGAGAACAGACCCAGGTGCTCAGGTACCTGCCAACAGATCCTGGAAGCCATGCTCCTGTATGCCTGCAAGTGTGTGCCCATGTCAATCAGTGCACCTGTGCCTGGCCTTGTCTGGCATCCAGAGGGAGGAGAGGTTTGCATGACCAGCAGCCTGGCTGCAGGAGGCACAGAGGTAGATACGTGGGACATGCACATTGTCTGAACCCAGGGGCCCCTCACTTAGAGGTGCCAATGCACTCAGCACAGCTGCTCGCAGGTACGGTTTGGCTGTGAGCAACTCCCACCATAATGTTCCTTGGTGGGTCCAAAGACTTCCCTCAGGAGCCACTGAAGGCTGAGGGGTAGGGTCCCAGCTGCCATCCACCCAAGGATTTTCCTTCTCCAGACGCCCCTGGAAGGCAGACCCGGAGTTTGCACCCCAGTCTTGCAACAGTGAAGTGAGTGTTTCTCTTGGGGCCTCAGTTCCTCCTCCCTGATCAGAAAATGACAAAGGACGGCTGGGGCATCTCTCAGGAACTCCCCTCTCCTCAGACCCCAGGCTCCCCCACCAACGGAGGTAATTGGCCACAGCTGCCACCCAACCACTGCTGGAGTCTCAGGGGAGGGGGTGCACTGGGGCTCACCAGCCGCAGGACACTCCCCATGGTTTATGTCAAGTTGTCAGCCCCATCCTGCTTTCCTCCGGGGCAGGGCTGCCTCCAGCAGGCCTCGGGAGAGGTGGCCTGTCCAGCCGCTGTGTTTACAGTGTTCAGATGCCGCCGCCACTGGGAACCTGATCCGGGCAGACCAGGGTGGGCAGCCCCACTGGGCCATACCGTGTCCACACTCATTTCCCAGAGACTGAACACAGCCGGCCGCCCACCTCGCTGAGTCCAGATTGCCGGCCACCCTCCCACAGAAGGTCCAGCTTCTTGTAGGCCTCACCTTGGGTGGCTCCAGATGGCGCCAGGGCCCAGTGGGGGTACAGTGGGACAGAGGAGGGACACCACCCACATGCCCCAGGCATGGGAAGACACTTGGCCACCCCGCCCAGTTGCACTCCCCCTACTGCCTTACTGATCCCAGCTCCTTCACGTCGGATCTCAGACCTCTAGATCGGGACAGCAACTATCCTGCCACCACCACAAGCTAGGACAGCTATCCACACCACTTAATATTTGGAGGCTAGAAGTTGTAAGAATATTCTGAGACACGGGAAAGTCACCAAGTGCAAATGTCTGTATCCACAAATAGAGTTTTATTGGCACATAGCCACACTCACTCCTGCCTACAGCCCATCCATGGCTGCATTTGAGCTACGCTGGCTGAGTCCAAGAGCACCCTGCCTGCAGTGCCTGGAACATCTACTCTCCAGCCCTTTACAGGGCAGGTGCATCACCTCTGGTCACAGTCACACACAAGAGGTGGGAACCACACAGAAACAAGGCAGTTGCAAGAAACTGGGAAGAGGCAGTGGCCAGCAAAGAGAGGCTGAGGCTGCCATCCCACTGTAGGCCAAGGGCAGCTCAGCTGTGTCTCTAGGCCAGAGGAGAGCCAGCAGGGACAGGACAGAGTCCACTGTCTGCTGAGCACCAGCTTGACCGGTGAAAGGCCTAGAATGAGATTCCCACATGCTGGATCATTTCCGCTCCTGGGCCCTGGCCTGAGTGTCCCCAAAACATTTATAATAAGAGTTTCTCTGTGGCCTTCTGGTCCACCTTGTCCTGCAGCTGCCCTGGGACAGTGAACCCACAGATGGACACCTGGGGAAGGACAAGGTTCCAGGAGGCAGGACGAATAAGATACAGCCGACCACATAAACTCCAACCAGATGTGCGCTCATGCATATGCCACGCCACCCTCTATAACTTCATCCACTCACTCCCCAATTGCCTCCTTGCATCAGTCCCTCCCTGCAGATATCCAGGGCCCTCGGCAGACCCTACTGGAAGGTGCAAAAAGCACAGCCTTGCCCCAGAGTCTATCACAGTCCCAGGAAGTGATAGACAGCAAATGTTGAACAGCTGGCGGGCTCTCACAGTAACATCTGCCAACCCCTGTAAGGGGAACATGGCGTCCATTGATACCACTCCCAGCACACCATGACTCTGGACACTCCGTCACACAAAACAGCTATCACACACACACAAAAAGCCATCAGTGGGCCCGGCGCGGTGGCGCAGTGGTTAAGGTCCTCGCCTTGCACACCCAGGATCCCATATGGGCGCCGGTTCTAATCCCGGCAGCCCCGCTTCCCTTCCAGCTCCCTGCTTGTGGCCCGGGAAAGCAGTCGAGGACGGCCCAAAGCTTTGGGACCCTGCACTCGTGTGGGAGACCCAGAAGAGGCTCCTGGCTTCGGATCGGCACAGCACCGGCCGTTGCGCTCACTTGGGGAGTGAATCATCGAACAGAAGATCTTCCTCTCTGTATATCTGGCCTTTCCAATAAAAAAATAATAAAAATAAATCTTTTTTAAAAAAAAGCCATCAGTGTGAAATGGGAAAAGCAAAGCACCAGTTGGAGCACAGAGAAGGAGCACCCACCTGGGCTGGGAGTGGCCCCCCAGAGGGCTTCTAAGAGGAAGTGGTGATATTGGGATTATACCCCAGAAGGGCATGCAGGCCCAGAGACAGCAGCCAGGATCTTCTTGCTCAGTTCACTCCTGTCTGCCACCCATCCCTCAGTCCTCTGTAACAGCCTGAGTCACACTTTTAAGTCCAATTGGCTGTCCTTTTTCCTCCAGAGGCTCCAGGGATTGTTAAAGTTAGAAAGTGCATGTGCACCCATGCAGACTGTCAGGAAGAACAGCGCAGCCCCCTGCACAGCTGTGGCCACTGGTAGTCCTGATGATTCACTGTATCCTTGTCTGCCAGTGGACTCGTGTCCTCACCTCCACCCCTGCCCCTTCTGCAGCTGGCTCGGTCTGCAGGGGACTCAGCCCTGCGTCTTGCTGAGGCCACCAAATTGTGAGTATCGTCGGGAGCAGGTGTGCTAGCACCTGCTTCAACCACTGCTTTTCTCATCACACCCTAAAAAGGAACCCCACAGCCACCACAGACAAGATTGTGACATGCGTAAAAAGGGAACTTTTGTCACCAAGGCACCCCCTACCTGCGGCCTGCCACGGTGGGTCCATCCCCCTGACATCACCTAAAAAACCTGATGTCTGACCCAAGGTGGCACACCCAGCATCCCCTCCGTGAGCTGCCTGCTCGCTCACTCTACAGCATGTGGACTACTAAAGTCACCAGAGGGTGGCTGCACATCCCAACTTTTCTCCAGTGTCAAGGGTTCCCCCACAGCCCCCTCAGTGGTCTGAGCAGCTCAGTTGTCCCCATGGGACAGTAACTGACTTTAGCTCTCTTTCTCCTGGCACCCACATGTGGCCTCATTCCCAGCCCAATCACACCAGCTTAAAAGACTCTTCTTAGAGACACAGGCCAAATGCAAAAAGCCTTCTCACACGAGTCCAGCCCATGTCCTCAGAGCCCAGGCTGGGGAACAAACATGTGCCCATGTGCCATCTGGGCAGTGCTGACCCAGAGCACCAAGGAAAGGAAGGAGGAAATGGAGGAGAGATGACAGATGATGGACAATGCACAGATATGGAGGGTGGGAGAAACAAAATAAAACACGACCTGCCTGATGGAACCAGAGGTGCTGTCACCAAAGGCAGCTGGTCCTGACCTGAACAAAGGGGACATCACCCTCCAGGTAGAATGTGGACAGAGGAGATGGAATCCCAATCATAGAGCAGCCCAGGTTTGGGGAATGGGAAGGAGCTGGGAGGGATGACAGCTCCCTGCTGCTTGGAAATGGGGTCAGGAACTACTGCAAGCCATGCTGCGGAAAGGAACACTTTGCTTCCATGATGCTATGCCCTGGCTGTGCCCCTTTGGGCAAGTTACCTGACATCTCTGTGCTTATGGTACTTCTGCCAAGCATACACAGCTGCAACCCGGAGGGATACAGCAGCATTCTGGCGAGCTAAGACGGGCAAAGTCCCTGGCACATGGCAATTGTGCAAGGCTGGATTGCTCCCTCTGGCTTCCTGCAAGACTGGGGTCCCCTCCATGCTGGGGCTGTGCCTCCTGCCTGAGACCAAGGCCTGGGAGTGGCCTTCACACAGCTCCTGCCCCAAAGGCCCTGCCTGTCCCACTGCCCTGACACCCACTCATCTGCAGACCCTACACAAACCCCGCCCAGGACGCTCCTCCCTCTGTCCTGCAAGCGCCAGCGCCCTCCATGAGACAAAAGCAGCCACGAGTGGAGCCAAGCTCCAGGACTGGATGAGGAGCACAACTCAGGGCAGAGTGAGGTTGCTGGGTCTCAGGCCATAAAGCAGACACAGGAAGGTAAGAGCTGAAGCCAAGGCTGCTGGCCCGGCCAGCTCCCGCCTGCCACCTCGCCTCCCTTGCTCTGCAGCGACCCAAAGGCTGTTCCCAGGCCTGAAGCTGGCTGCCTGGCCCACTCCCTCTGGGGCAGCCCTCCCCAGGGGAGACAGGGCAGAAGCCACGCAGTAATTAACTGGATTTAGAAACACACACAGATAAACTCTTATTATAAATGTTTTGGGGACACTCAGGCCAGGGCCCAGGAGCGGAAATGATCCAGCATGTGGGAATCTCATTCTAGGCCTTTCACCAGTCAAGCTGGTGCTCAGCAGACAGTGGACTCTGTCCTGACCCTGCTGGCTCTCCTCTGGCCTAGAGACACAGCTGAGCTGCCCTTGGCCTGCAGTGGGATGGCAGCCTCAGCCTCTCTACTGGCCACTGCCTCTTCCTTGGGAGTGAATACAGGTGTCCGCAGGTGGGAGGGGGTCCTAGCAGGAAACCGGAAGTCGGTCAGGAGCAGCAGTAACCCTCCAGGCCGGCAGGGGGGTCAGACAGAAGAGGAGCAAAAATCAAGCTGAATGCCTCCCTCTCCCCCTGGTGGTCCAAGCGAGCCGCTGCAGCTGCCCAGGACCTGCAAGGAACACCTGGGCTGAGCTCTGCCACCACAGGCTCCTGAGCAGGCTCAGAGCACCACACCTGCTCCCACTCAACAGACGGGAACCCCAAGGTACGGAGAATGTATGGTGCAATGGGAAGCCACGTCTGCTGTGGATGGGGGTGTCCAGCATGATGAGACTTACAGCCTGCTGCTGCCCAGTTGTTCCAGTCCATGCATCCAGAGCTGGGTGGGCACTTGCTACTGCTCCTCAGATACCTCCTCGCCTAGCTGTCCTAAGTCTTGCCTTTTAACTCCAGGTATGTATGCTGGCAGGTGTTTCCAGATCTGGCCCTGTCCGTGACTAACCCATTATGTGATGTCAGACAAGCTGCCTCCCTCTCCCTACACTACCAAGTGTCTCTAATGCAACCAGAGGGTATGCCAGGTCAAGAGTGGCCAATAGGGTTCCTTTCCATGCCAACTGTGGTTGATTAGAAATGGCTGCTCGGGAAGATCTGGCAGGTCAGGATGCTGGGACTGATTAGCAAGGCCTGGCAGCTCTGTTGCTGTAAAGGCAAGCCAGTTCCACAAGCCCCGAGTCTTTTCCGGCTCTGACCACGTTGATTCCTTGCCTCTCCTGCAGCCATCACGGGCCGTGCTGGGTGCGAGGCTTATGGAGACAGTCACACAAGGTCTCTATCCTCTACAGACTAATCCAGCGCCCGTGTCTGCCTGAGCAAGGGTCTTGTGGGAGAAGGCAGCTCCAGAGGTCGAGGGTCTGATGGCCCTGTGGTGTGTGGCCCCTCCCAACTTCACTCCAGCTCCCGCAAGCCCCAGCCTGGCCTGGGGCACAGACATCACACCCTGTGTGGTGGACAGACTTCCTGAGCTGGAGCCTCAGTCCCCAGGCAGGTTCTGGCCCATGCACACAATGCCATTTAACTGCTCTATCTCTCCAGCTCCTCTCTGGCTGTCACACAGCCCAGTGAACTGTCTGGAGGAGGAACTTAATAAGTGCAGCTGAAGCCCGGCATGCTGAGGTGAGGACTTGCAGGGCAGGCAGACTTGGGCTCCCAGGGCAGGTCTATAACCGGATGTCCACCAGGTCTTCCTCCCTTACTCCACCTACCACTCTTAGGACCATCCACTGGCCAGGGTGCCCTGACTCTGGGCCAGCCCCTCCAGTGCGGAACAGGCTGCCTGAAGAATGGAAGGCAGGACCATGTGCTAAGGGCCGTGCTTGCTGGACACCTGCGTTCTCAGAGGCTCAGCTTGAGCTGTCCCTGCCCTCTTCCCACCCCCAGGCTGGCCAGCGCTTGTGCCCTGCCACCCCCGCCGGAATCCTCCAACATCCTGCGGCAGAAAGGCCACAGTCACGTGGCCAGCGTCGCCCGCCAGCCTTGGCACTCCTCCTCTGATCCCGTTTGTTTTTCTAATATAAAACTAATATGACATAATGTATAATCTAATTTGGAAATTACCATTTGCTTGGCTGGCCCACACTGCCAGCCAATACCAACAGCAAGAGAAATTATTTAAGAATGTTTCTTTTCCTTCGGAACATGGCTGATAATTTATTTTTCCGTCAGAAGATTACTTTTCTCTTTACGACATTTCCTGCCAGTGCGATTTGCATGAGCGTTCAATAAGACACTCTATGCCTCTGGAGGGAGGGGGCTGTGGGCTGTGGTCAGTGCTGGGCCCAGCTCTCTGCCCAGCTGTAAAAGGCAGCAGCGCAGGGGCTCTTAGTGGACAGAAGGGGGCAGGTCTCCGAAGCCATTCGTCTCTCCATCCCGTAAGCCAGTCTGAAGGCTGACTTACAGACATAGGGACCCCAGGACCCGCTGGGCCTCTTGGGATAGGAGGAACGCCCATTTGGCATTCCTGAGCAAGAAAGCTTAGCACCTGGCTGGACTTCAGTATGTGGAACTGTAACTCAGACTTCCAAACTGTCCACACTTGAGTTTCCCCAGCAGGAAGCGCCACTTTCCTTGCATCATCACACTCAGAGACAGAGAGAGAGAAAGCCAACTTAAAGCTGGGAGCGAGGAGCTTCCTCTGGGTCTCCCACATGTGTGCAAGGGCTCAAGCACTTAGTCCATCCTCTGCTGCTTTCCCACGCGCATTAGCAGGAGCTGGGTTGGAAGCGGAGCAGCTGTATCTCAAGCCAACCTTGTTTCAACAAGCGTTTCGGTAGAGTGGCTTTCCGTTCCTAGCCCTGCCCCTTCGCAGCTCTACAATCTTGGACACAACCTCTGTGAGTCTCCTTTATCGTGCTGAGGGCATCTGGTTCTATGTGGATAAAGAGGTGAGGCCATCAGGGGCTGCTTAGCTCCCAGGACCTCCTAGCTCACCAGCCTGCCCTTGGCAAGAGGAATTCTGGTCCTAA
This sequence comes from Ochotona curzoniae, assembly GCF_017591425.1. Lineage (NCBI taxonomy): Eukaryota > Metazoa > Chordata > Mammalia > Lagomorpha > Ochotonidae > Ochotona > Ochotona curzoniae. Next base: position 17,999,431 of record NW_024465649.1, read on the forward strand.
TGAGGGATTCAGTCCTGGAAAACAGCCCGGGCCTTGTTCTGTCTGACAGCACGCTATCTGCGCCATTGGTCTGCTGGTGCTGGGCAGAGCAGAGGAGGCTTCAGTGCGGACCTGGCCATGCGGCTCTTTGCATTGAGTTAAGTGGCTGTTTTGGCTCCGCAGCAGGGCGACGAGTGGCTCTGCGTGGAGCTGATGGGATGTTTACGCATAGCCGCCCACACTCGAGTGCTTGTTTGACAGCCCGGAGTGGGTGTTTTGTTACCGCCCGGTGCCCAGCGCGACCTGTTGCTCTTGCTGAGGGTGACGGGGCTGATGGCTTGTTTGGCCCTGGTGACTGCTGGTTTCACCACGTGGCCCAGTTGTTCTGTCACGGTTAGTGCGTGTGACTGGCTGTTTCAGCTGGGTAGGTGTTTTGGCATTCATTAGCCCAGTGACTGGGTTTGATTGAACTGACTGCGTGTTTGAGTGAATTAATCCAAATATTTGGACATTGTTTGAGGCCATTGATTGGCTGTTTACAACAGCTTGGCTGTGCTGTTCGTATCTGACCCGCTGACCCATTGTTCTGGCATTGTTTAACCTAATGGCTAGTGGCGGGGTTGGTTTGGTGTTTGGGCTTTTGTTTAATTCGAAGGACAAGTTGTTTGAGAGTTGTTTGATCAGGCTGATTGATAGTGTTTGACTGCATTGAACAATTGCTTCGGTATTATTTGACCAAGCTGACTAGTGATTCACTTTGAGGACATGTTTGGTTCTTGTCTGACCAGCTGTTTTGAAGGTTCGCATTTCTAGGGTGGCACTGAGAAGTTCTTCCTGCACTGCTTGGCCCAGCTAAGCGAGGCTGAGCTAAGGTCTTTGGCTCTCGGGGTGCCTACTTTGTTGTTGCTTGGCCAAGCTGACTTTGTGTCTGTCACATGAGCCAGCATTTCGATCGGGCTCCAAAGCTGGCCGATTTGGGCCCCAGTTGCCCAGCTGTTGGGTCTCAGGCCAACAGCAGCAGGGGTAGCCGGGTGGCTTGCTGACAAGCCACCACACAAGCCCCTCCCTCATGGGAGAGGGACCCCAAGCCCTTTAACTTGGGCTCAGGCAGGTGCGAGGCAAAAGGCCGGCGGCCCTGTAGCAGCTGTGTGTCAGAGCACACAGGAGCTGCAGTCTGTGAGCCTGGAGACGAATGCGTTTGGCAGAGCACTTCAAGAATGCAACCTCCGGGTTAAGTGGTTCAAATTGGGCCCAGCGGGGCTGTTGTACTGAAAATTTACAGTCGCTCATAGAATCTGACTTGATTCAGTATGAGGCACTGCTGCCACAGGGGGGACCTACTCTGGCCAAGGGAACCCACTGGCGATGGCGGGCCACTCACCTGTCCTGCAGCCCTAAGTCGCACACCTCTGTGGGGGAGAGGAGGTTGGTGGGTCCAGATGCTCCTTGCACTCTGCCAATGGAGCCTCCAGCAGAGGACAGCCTAGCTGGAGGGCGCCACTGAGCCCTTATTCCCGTGCTAGATGCCCCAGCTATTGGCCCTACAAGGGCCTCTAGGCCAGGTCTGACCTGATCCCTGGGGGGAACCAAGTTTCAGGCAGAATAAAAGGGCTGGGTCTTAGGATACTCTGAGTTGGTAACACTTTTTAGTGCTTGGAGGTTGAAATTAGAAAGTTACAGCCAGGGATTCATGGCAGAGGTTGGTTTCGGTGCAGGGGCAAGAAAAAAGGAGCAAGTAAGGTGGGAGGTGGTCACCGCCAGGCCTCCAAAGCCCCTGGACTTCGCACAAGCTGTACCATAAGAAGATGAGTGAACCATTACCCTGGCTTAAAGCTCAGGTGCCTGACCTCCCACATCAGGCCCATCACTTGGAGATAAAGATAGGCTTCATAGGTCAACACTCCAGTGGTTTACACCCTGAAGCAAAGTTCTCCAGGCCATGCTCTAGGGAAAACCGAGGGGGTTGTGAGAAGGCTATCCTCCCTAGAAAAAAGCATGAAAGAGGGGGACCCTGTCTGAAGATGGCTAGGGAGCAGCTCAGCTTCCTGAGTGCCAAAGAACAGAGACAGGAAGCGGGCAGCACCCAGCGAACAGAACTCTGGAAACAGCCACTCAGAAGCAGAATAGAAGGAATAGCATCCTGACCCACACACCCACCTTGGGCAGGGCAGAGTGAAGCTGGTAGCCCGGAGCCTTGCAGGCAGGGAGCCAGATAACACAGCATACAGCCTCATCTGTGCTGCTTTGCCACAGCACTGGCAGCTTGCACATCACCACGACCCCAGACTGTCATCAAATGAGGAGCCGTGAAGAAGATACACACACACTATTGGGGCATCACTTTGTAAAGTTACTGAAACTTAGCCTTTGAGTCCTGGCTCTCCCAGCCAGCCCATCTCACTGTTCAATTGAACAGGGCTGGCTGAGGGCATGGCCTGCAACATCTCAGCACAGATCTGCCCTGCACACATGCAGAGAGCCACTGTGCCACAGCCTGCTGAGCACAGGGTGCCGGGCTAAAGGTACTGCCTTCTGTGCTCCTCGGGCTGGCTCCAGGACTGCATGGGAGGCAGGCAGTAAGAGAAGTCAGAATGGCAGCCAGAGCATCAAGCCTTCCACCAGGGACTCCAAGGAAGTATAAGACAGGGGAGGGGGATGTCTGATCAGCCTCTACGGTCCCCAGAGCTCCGGTCAGACAAAGATGCATTGTGCTGCTGTTCAGAGGATCCTGGAATACAGGCCACCCAGGCCTCAGCCTTCCATCCAGGCAGCCAGGGAAGGCAGGGCTGGGACCCGTAGAACACTGCTGCTGCCCCCACCCATGTCCCCCCTGCAGGAAGCTGCCTGTCCAAACAGCCCAGGCCTCATCAGACCCACACACAGCATCGGCACCGAGGCCACCCAGGGCTGAGAACAGAGGAGCAGAGCAGGGGTGAGGCTCGCTGCACACTGAGTAAAGGAGCAACACCACGTGATGGGGAAGAGCCTCGGCTCCTGGGACCTGCTGGGTGACCTGGGTTGGGTCACCTGACCTCTCTGGCCCTCCCCTTCCCAGCTCCCCATGTAGAGAAAGCCAGAGGTGGGAGGGATCACAGAAATCCTGGAGTCCCTCCCGCTCCACTTGGGCTGCGAGCTCCAGGTCCCAAGGCCCCACCCATGATGCTTCCCCTCTAGAACACGCAGAGTGCCTCTCACCGCTGAAGCCGTAGCAGCCTGAAGCCAGAGGCGCTGCACATTTGATACAGCTACCATAACAAGTGCTGCAAACCAGGTGGCTTCAAGAAATGATTGCCTTGGGGTTGGGCATGGCAGGTTAAGTCACCTCTTGGGACCCCCACATTCCACTTGGGAGTGCCTGGAATCACATCCCACCTCCCTTTGCAATCCATCTACCTTCTTTTTTTTTAAGATTTGTTTTTATTGGAAAGTTATATACAGAGAAAAGGAAAGACAGAGAAGAAGATCTTCCATCAGGTGATTCACTCGCCAAGTGGCCACAATGGATGGAGCTGAGCCAATCCGAAACCAGGAGCCCAGATCCTCTTCCAAGCCTCCCACACGGGTGCAGGGTCCCAAGGCCTTGGGCCGTCCTCGACTGCGTTCCCAGGCCACAAGCAGGAAGCTGGATGGGAAGCAGGGCTGCCAGGACTAGAATGGCACCCAGATGAGATCCCAGCATGTATGGGCCTACCACACCAGGCCCTTAAGATTCAAGAATTTTAAATAGATTTATTTTATTGGGAAGTCAGAAATACAGAGAGGAGGAAAGACAGAGAAGATTTTCCGTCCAATGATTTACTCCCCAAATGGCCACAACAGCTGAAGCTGAGCCGATCCAAAGCCAGGAGCCCCGAGCTTCTTCCAAGTCACCTACACAGGTGCAGGATCCCAAGGCCTTGGACCGTCCTCGACTGCTTTCCCAGGCCACAAGCAGGGAGCTGGAAGGGAAGCAGGGCCACTAGGACATGAACTGGTGCCCATATGGGACCCTGGCATGTGCAAGGCGAGGACTTTGGCCACTAGGCTACTGCGCAGAGCCCAATCCGGCTGCCTTCTGATGTGCCTAGGAGTAGCAGCAGGTGATGCTCAAGTGTTTGGGTCCCCGCCACACATACAGGACGCTTAACCTGTCATGCCACATGCAACAGCATTCAGGGAATGAACCAGAGGATGGAAGATCTTTCTCTTTCTCTCTTAGTCATTCTGCCTTTCAAATAGATAAATAGCTACAGAAAAAGCATGCTATCGCACACTTTCGGAGCTGGAAGTCAGACGTCGTTGCCAAGATTAGTCCCCAAACACTGCTCCTCTTCTGCACATTCTGGTTTGCTGGTAATTTCTGGCTTCCTCAGCTTCCAGAAGCATCTCCCAACCTCACCTCTGCCTTCATCTCAGCATGGTACCTTTCCTGCATGCATGCTGGGGGTCCTCTGTTCCCCTTCTATAAAGACCCCTGGCATATTGGGGCAGGGTCCCCTCGGTGATCTCACTTGTGTGGCTCTGTCCCCACAGTAAGGAACAAGGTCACGTTCCATGACACTGGCGATCAGAACGCAAGCAGATCAAATCTGGGGAGGACACAACGCCCAGTGGGACAGAGGGGCTCTGTGTGTGCCCAACCAGTGGAGAGAAAACGCTCAGTCCCATGTCCTTTCTTCAACTTACCCCTGCCCTACACTGGCCCTGGGGAGGTCAGTGACCAGACGCAGTTTTGCAAGACCACAGCCAAGTCGATTTGCATCCTGGCTTAGTGTTCAGCTGCAAAAGTGGAATAACTGTATCGGCACCCTGGGCAGCTCATAATCAAGAAAAGATTTTAGCTGCCAAGAAGGGCAGTACCAGCCAGGTAAAGGGCTCTGGACCTCCCCTCCACCTCCGAACCCTCCTAGGACCCTGTCCTTCCCAAGGCCACTGAGGGTACCTGGGGTAGGGAGAGTATCCTCCCCTGACCCGCATGTGAGCCCTGTGTGCCGCCACCATAGCGCCCCCAGCAGTGGGCCCCAACAAAGCCTCCCTCTCCACAGGGTACCGCTACTTAGTCCATTCACCTGCCCCAGCAGTACCAACTCCTGGAGGGCAGGTCCAGCTCCAAGCCTGCCTGGTTCTGCAGCTCAGCAGCTCTCCTAGCTAGGGACAGAACCAGCAAGTCTGCGCTCTGGAGCAGTTGGTCACTGGGTGTGTCCTTCTCCAGACAGCTTTCCCAGAAAGGGCTCTGGCGGGAAAGCAGCTGCTCTGAGCCAGATCAGAAGCTATGGCACAGAGCAGGTGTACATGGTGCTACAGGCTAGCAGGAGGTCGCCTGACACCAGCCACACCCCTGTCCCCATCAAAGACACAGCCCTACCGCCCCTGCTCCCACACACACCAAGAACCAAGCTCACTTCCTTGGTTCCAAGGACCACTCACTGTCTAATAATAGGACAGAAACAACAGGGTTCCCTTCTGATTTTCAAACCAGCCAGCTCATTCACCCTTGTGGTCCTTCTCTTTTTCCTCCCTTCATTCACATGTGTCTGCATTCATTCCTTTCTTTTTTTTTTTAAGATTTATTTTTATTATTTTTTCATTGGAAAGGCGGATATACAGAGAGGAGAGACAGAGAGGAAGATCTTCCGTCCGATGATTCACTCCCCAAGTGAGCGCAACGGGCCGATACTATGCCGATCCGAAGCCAGGAGCCTCTTCCGGGTCTCCCACGCGGATGCAGGGTCCCAAGGCTTTGGGCCGTCCCTGACTGCTTTCCCAGGCCACAGGCAGAGAGCTGGAAGGGAAGCCGGGCTGCCGGGATTAGAACCGGCGCCCATATGGGATCCCGGGCGTGCAAGGCGAGGACCTTTAACCACTTGCGCCACCGTGCCGGGCCCATTCATTCCTTTCTTACCTTTTGCTCAAATGAAGTCAGATGCCTTCCCTCACCTATCCACTCTCTTGACACATGAAACCCCTTTCACACAGACACTCAATGTAGCAAGTGTTGACAGTGAGCCTAACCTTGTCCTGGACCCAGGGGGTACAGCAGCAAACAGCATGGGGGCTTCCATCCCAGAGCAAAAGTCACACCCACCTCCTGAATTCCACTAGGACGATAATCTGGGGTAGTGGGATGGAGAACAAGCATGGGGCACCCTTGGGGCTGAGCTGATTGCTCTGGGCCAACACCTTAAAGCTGGAAAGTCATTGCCCATGTAAAGACCAGGGGAGACATCCTGAGGCAGCGGGAGCAGTTTGGAGGCCCTGAGATGGGTGGTGCCTCAGGCAGCACCTCACAGAGACCCAGGGCCACGCACCAAAGAGAGGAAAGGGAAGAACGACCTCCAGGTCCTTCGCAGAGCAGCTGGTCATGCAAGTGAGGGTGCCAGAAAGCACAAGGAAGACAGTAGTGCCCAGCAACTCCCCGGGGAAGGAGCAGGTGGGAGCAGCAGCTGGTTCCTGAGACCCGCAGCCAGCTTCCTCAACAGGCCTGGCGGCCGTTGGTGCAGGCACATGGGCACATGGCCAGCCCTGACACCTGCAGGAAAAGAATGTATCCAGTATGGCTATGCTGGCCCCACCCTGCTTGTCTCCTAGGGGCGCCCCCCAGAGACAGAACACACCTGAACCCAGTGTCAGGTCAGGAGCACGTAGAACAGATGGAGGAGGGCAGAGTGCCCCATAAGATGCAGAAGGTAGCAGTGGTCTAAGCACCGTGCCAGGAGCCATTAGGAGCTGCCCAGGAGGGCACGCAGGAAGGGGCCCCATCATGAGGGCCAGGTGAGAACTGCACACTGCCAACGGAAGCCCAGGGAGGGATTTCTGCAGCAGAATGATATGGCTGAGGGCAGTGCTTCAAAGATCAGGGCACAGTCACCTGTTCAGAATGCCTTTGCCCCTCCCACCCCCAGGGCTGCTTCACCTGTTTAGATCAGCCCTGCAAGGGCAGGTTCAGCTGTCCATCCAGCTGATTCCCATACCTCCTCCCTCATTCCTCCCTTCTGCTCATCTCAGCCCTGCTCAACCCTCTGCACCATGCCCACATCAGGCCCCAGTTCACGTACTGAGGGTCACCAAGGGGAGCAGATCTGGCTTCCTCCTTCAAAAAGTGCTCCTTGAACAAGGGCCCACCAAGTCTCTGATGACTTATAAAACAAAGCAGAGGAAAGCAAATACCTTAGGGAGGGCCAGGCCAGCAGGGAGGCTGGCCAGTATCCATTTACAGAAGTGCAGGCTCTTGACCAAGCAATGGTCTCTGGCACCAACTGACTGTGTGACCTTGGACACAGTAGACAGCCTCTCTGAGCCTTATTTCTGCACCAGCAGAGTAGAGATGCTCATTCTGCCACTGTCAAGCTTGGTGAAGACACAAGAAAGGGCCCTTGAGTTGGGATAGCAACTGCCCAGCTGCTCACTGCACACATCTGCCCTCTATCCCGGACACACAACGGGATGTATCTCCCAGCCTCCTACACAGTGCAGTGTGGCCATGTGACCAAGTTCCTGTAAATGAAGTGGGAAGGAGTGACATGCCCCCTGCAGACTCACCTGTGCTCCTCCCTGTCCCTTCCCTTGCCTGCCAGCAAAGTGCAAAGGCCCTGCAGCACCCCCAGCAGATGGCAGAGCCACCACATGGAAGCTGCTGGTCCCTGGATCAGCCCCCAGCCCAGGAGCACCCACAACAGGAGGGAGAGAGCAATCACAGGCCATGTGTTAGCTGTAGCAGCCTGGTGGCATTCCTGACTACAGAAGCTGGCGATGGGAGGGTTCCAGGCAAGAGACCCGCCAGGCCCAGCCCAGCCCAGTCCAGCCCAGTCCTCCCACCTGAGCCCAAGACGTTCAGTCCAGGTGTTAGCTGTTGAGACTCCATTCTGCAAGGAGGAACCATGTAAGCCCCAGGCTCATGGGCAGGGAAACAAGATGCACAGTTCAGGTACAGATTCCAAGACGAGGCCAGCAGAGGAAGCTTCTGCCACAGAGCAAGGTAGAAGAGCTGCTTCTGACAAAACAAGAAGCAGTCCCTATGCCCCTCAAGTGCCTGCCCAGGCCAAGTGCAGATGATCAGGCCACAGACTGTCCAAGCAAGGAGACCCTCCAGGACAGCTGGCCTGCAGCATGCAGAGGGTAGACAGAGGCGCAGGACCACAGACATGCCCAAGATGACCCTGTAGGATGAAAGTGGAGCTGCCAGGGGCTGTCATTGGCATCCAGAGACCTGGCTCCAAGCCCAGCAACCACTCATCTGTGGCTTTGAGAATAAGAAGAGCCATGCTGAATGGAGACGTAGGGGTGAGCGAGCTCAGATACGACGTATGCAGCAAGTGCCTGGCATGGAAGATGATGCCCAGCGTGCAGATCTGCATGGCGAGGAGATACCCTCAGCCCACAGCAAGAGCAGAGCTGCAGGAAGCCCATCCACTGCCCCTCCTAGTCCCTCGCGCTCCTCTGCATTCAGATGGACCAAGAGCATTTCCAGGGTGTCTGGAGCTGCTTTCGTGAGCTGCTACAGTTCAGGAGGAGCAAGGAAAAAGAGCCGGCTAGTCCAAGTTGTTAGGGACATTGTGCAGCCCTTGCTGAGAAATCCCAGGAGCCTTCTTTCTCAAGCCCCAGCATCAAGTGGACTTTGCCCATCTCCTAAGCAAGGGGTCTATGTTTGTCTTGTGGAAGCCCAGGGCAGAAGGCTTGGGCCACCTCCACGAGCAGGTGTGTTGCACAGGAGCCTCTCCATCCACTTGCTTAAGCTGGCCTCGGTGGCTCACCTGTTGTTTTGTTAAATACGAGCTGGGATCTATTGCCCATGATTGTTGCTTTTGATCCTTTCTAGGACAGGCTGAGAAGGGAGGTAAAGTGGGGCCCCTCCCTGCCCTACTGGGACTTGATGGACCACGCACTGCCCTAGTCACCAGCCTCTGTAAAGGCAGCTATGCCTGTCCAGCTGTCCACTTGATTTGAACTGGGTCCCCAAGAGGCTGTGACTGTGACTTTCTAGGGAGCTGGCAGCTGCTTGTCTTCCCAGCCACCTCTACAATCTCAGAAACTAGCCTGATACTCAACTGAGGCCAAGACCTGCCCACCACCACTGTCAGCCAACCCTGCCCACAGCCAAAGTCATGGGCTTGCCTGGACTCCTCTGTCCTTCAGTCAAGGGTGAGAAGTTGACAGATGTGGAATACCTCTGCCTGACCCAAGGAGCCCATGCAGTCCTCATGCTCCTTGGAAGTCAGTAGGCATCAGTGGACAAACCTGGACCAACCCTTCCCCATCCTGGAGCAGCAATGTCCATCTTTAACATGCAAGACAGGTGCTGGACCACCTCCAGCAATCACATCTGCTCACCCTCCCAGCATCCAATAATCCTTCCTTGAGCACCTGCCCTTTGCCTGGCCCAGGTGACAGAGAGGTGGGCTCCACGGGCTGGTGGAGTAGAAGTGCAACAAGGACACAGGACAATGTGTTATCAGAGCAAAATTAAACTGTGTCCCAAAGGAGGGAACCTATGGGCAGGGCCTTGAAGGATGAGTAGGCGTTCGTTAATGTCATAGGAAAAAGCAACAATTTCTCTGCAGCACTTGACTTGTTGACTTATTCACTTCCAAAAGGCTTTGGGGTGCTGCAGGCTCACAACCTGGCAAGCAGAAAATCAGGTCAAATGAAATGGTCAGCTCTAAGAGGCTATTTACACGTGAGTCTCATTTTCTTGAGATTATGGAAACCCAAAGAGGGGAAGGGGCTTTCCCAAGGTCTCACAGCAGGGGATCAGTGAACAAACCCTGAACTCTTAAGTCTCCAGGCTTCCGGTTTACCTCTGTCAACCACAATCCCTCACTCCTCCGCACCGCCCGCCCGCCGTTTTCTTTTCCAGGCCTATGCCTCCCAGCCAGACTCGGGGTGAGCTTTACAGGGGAGCAGCTGAGCAAGGTGAGAGCTGGATGCAGAAAGGAGACTCGAAGCCCACCACATTTTCATACTCTGGGTCTGAAAACACGATTTCTCCAGCAAAGCTTAGCGTTAAGCGGGAAATCGGCTTGGAAGGATGTGATATCATTTATAACAGTACATTAAATGCAAGCTGAGAACCTGCTAGATTTTAGGAGCATTCAGCACACTCTAGACTAATAAACATTTTACAATATTATTGCACATGTTCAGTTCACTTTGTACAAATAATCATTCCCTTCACATCTAATAAGTCTGTTTGACACATAAGTGGTCTTGGGCAAACACCTCCGAGGGTCTTGTTTTCCTGTGCATTGATCATTTATTTATGTAGCCCACCGGGACAGTGACTAATGATTTTGAGGGTTTAAATGTCCTCAAACATCGTCTTTGTCTCCCTGCCTGTTATCGTATAAATGTAAAATAATCTCATCTCGGCCCCAGGATGTATTGTTTTTCATATATGAAAAATGCCTGTCCCTTCCCTGCCTGGCATGGCATCAATCAGTTTAAAACAATATTTGGAGGAGCCCTGGTCTGCGGGTGCTCCGGCGAGCTCTTAGGTCCCCAGGGGACAGCCGGAGAACACCACTTACTGGGGAATTTCCAAACAAACCTGCGACTGCCCAGAAGGCAGTGCCCCCACAAGGCAGGCGTGAGTCCAGCCCTTAGAGGCCCAAGGACCCACACTAGCAACTAATCCTTCCACATTAAGAACATTCACAGAGGTCTCAGGGCCTGGCATTGCTGTGTTACTTGCTTGGGAAACACAGACAACCCCAGCCTGGTCCTGCTCTCCAGAAACCTAGGATTGTGGCAGGACTACTCCTGACTCCAATAACCCCCTACATGGAAAATAGAGAAAGATGCCTCTGTTGGGTGGACTCAGCTACTCAAGTCTGTTTCTTGGCCAGCAGGTGCATTGGTACGAGCTAGATAAAAAGCCCTCCTCACTCTGAGCAGATGCAGCTCCCATCAGTGCACATCCTTGAGATGTCCTGTGCAGGACACAACCCAAATAGCTGTACCCAGAGCCCACCCCACAGTGGAGAAGGGTGGAAAGCAACAGACAGAAACAACACTGTGAAATGCACACTTCCATTAGGTGGAAGCATGTAGGAAAGGAGGTGGGTGAGTCAGGCGCCTTCTCAGAGAAAGCAACTCTTCAGTTACTCCTTGAAGAAGAAACAGGTGAGCAAGGAGCAAAGGAGAGGAACAAGGGTCCCTACCCCATCCATTAAACAGCAAAGGAGAGCCACTCCATATACATGGCCAAGGAAAATAACTGGAGAGACTGAGTGAAAGGAGGAAGAAAAGAGCAGGAGAGGGTGGCACAGGAAGTGCTTGCTGAGTGAATAAGTGGTTGGAAGGAGGAATGGAAAGACACATGGTATAAATGAATGGTAGATGGAGGATGAATGAATGGGTGGGTGGGTGGATGGATAGCTAATGAATGGGTGGCAGGTGAATGAAGGATAGATGGATGAATGATGAATGATGAATGGATAAATGATGATGAGATATAGATAGATTCGTGATAAATGAATAGGAGGCAGAGACTATACTAAAATTTTGGAATTTTTCAAATTCGTAAGAAATGCATGCCTTTTTCTTACAAATGAGGATAATATAGTTAGAACTATATTTTAGTTAACCACTCTAACCACAATGAACTAGAGAAATTAAGTCTTGGCACAAAGGATGAATCTCCTTGGCACTCAGCTGGAGGAATCAATTAAGATCATCTGGGAAGGACAAGGGAAGAAAGAAAATAAGACTTCCTGGGCATCTATACCCTATGGATGCAATGATGTTCCCAACTGAGCCACGGAAAACAGAGGCTCCCATAATTGACTTGTCCTGCTATTTATCTATGCAGAGCCAAAGGCTGACTGCACGTGCCTGGTCCCATCATTGTGCCACAGGCTGTCTGTGTACATCTGGTTGATGAGATGACCTGAAACTGAGCCTCCCCATCCCTCTTGCCAAGGGATCTCTGGCCGCAGTAAGCACTCGCTCATCTGACACAGCTGCCAAACACCAGCTACACTCCAGGAGTGCTGCCTGAAGAACCGAAAGCAGCTTCCCAGATCAAGAAATCAAAACTGGGCTCCTGCGAAACACTACACCTTGCTCTTTCATCACCCCTTGGGCCTTTGCACATGTTCTGTTAGGCTGTGTGACCACCGTTCTCCATCTAGCTAATCCTTGACCTATAAGGCCAGCTCCAGTGGTTGCTCTCCAGGAAGCTTCTTTGGACCCTGCCTAGATTCTGACTCTCCTTATGCGCCCACAGTTCTTGTTTTTTCTCCACTTGCCATTTACATGTTTACAATTTTGTGACATATTTGCATCATCTCTCTCTGTGCCAGTGTGAGCTACTGAAGAGTAGGATACATATTTGGTCAATCTGTCAGTCCTCAGTTCCTAGCACAAGACTTACTCAGAATGAAAGGATGGAAGCATGTATGTGTGGCTGGCTGGCTGCCTTGCTGGCTGCCTGGATGGATTGATGCATCCATGGATGCATGGTTGGATGGATGGATGGATGGATGGATGGATGGATGGATGGATGGATGCATGGTTGGATGGGTGCATGGATGGATGAATGGATGGATGCATGCATGGATGGATGCATGGTGAATGGATGTATGCATGCATGCATGTATGGATGCATGGATAGATGAGTAGGCACGTGGATGGGTACATGCATGTGTGAATGGATGGTTGGATGCATGGTTGAATACATGCATGCATAGATACATGAATGCATGGACAGATGGGTGGATGGATAGATGCATGCATGGTTGGATGGACGCATGCACGGATGAATGGGGGTGGTGGATGGACAGCCTTCTCTACCATAAGGGACTGAACCTTTGGACTGAACACCATCACCTCCAAGAAGAGCTCCTGAGTTGGGAAAAATTAATCTTAAAAACTGAGCTCTTCTGGTACTGAAAACAGTAGACTCCCTGATGAGGACAACTGCACACAGACCTGCGCATCTGATTGATTCAGCTTCACTGAAGGAAAGTCCAGATGATGCCGGACTTTATTATGCAGGCTGGGTTCAAGGACAAGAAGGTCACAGAGAGTCCTGTCCACAGCTTTAAAGAGCTTGGCCTCACCATGAGGTCAACGGGGAACCAGTGAAGGGTACTCAGGGCTTAATGAGGAGCCATCAACCTCTCTTGAGTCTTCTAAGTGAGGATGAGACTGAGAATCAGAGCATTTGTCTTAGGTCTTCTTCCCTAGCCATTCTGCCAGACTAACTGGAGAAAGAACCTTCTTCAACCTGGAGATTCCCACACAAAGGCAGAGATGGAGATGGTCAGCAAGGGAGATCTGCAGACAGCCCTTCCAATCTGCCACGCCAGTTCCCCTTCTTGTTCTGCCCCTCAGCATTCTCCAGGTCTCCAGCCCCTATTAACTCCACCTGAACACACATGGCTTGCTATGTCCATAAGCGATAGGAAACATGGTTTTAAGAGGCTGAAACCAAGAATTTCTCCCACATGCTCCAGTCTCCAAGCAGAAAGAAATGGACTTCAATTAGCAGGTGCCATATAACAGGAGTTAATTGTTTCTGAATTTATTTTATGAGTTCAGTATACTTCAAAACATATGTGGAGGGGCTGGAATTGTAGTGTAGTGGGTAAAGCTACTATCTGAGACATCAGCATTCCCATACAGGTACCAGTTCATGTCCAGGCTATTCCACATCCCATCCAGAACCCCACTAATGGTCCCAAAAAAGCAGTACAGGATGGCCCAAGCATTTTGGCCCCACCACCCACATGGGAGACCCAGATGAAACTCCTGCCTCCTGGCTTTGGTATGACCCAGCACTGGCCATCTGGAGAGTAAATTAGTGGATGGAAGATTCTCTAACCCCTGCTCATAACTCTGACTTTAAAAATAAATAAATTTTTTAAGTTTATAGAAAATGAAATTAAAAGATACTTATTTTAATGCAAAATGTATTGAAATATATATGTATATAGGGTCTTCAAAAATTCATGGAAAACATGTTGTAAAAGAAAAGCTATGAGGCCTGGTGGCATGGCCTAGCGGCTAAAGTCCTCGCCTTGAATGCCCCAGGATCCCATATGGGCGCTGGTTCTAATCCCGACAGCTCCACTTCCCATCCAGCTCCCTGCTTGTGGCCTGGGAAAGCAGTTGAGGATGGCCCAAAGCCTTGGGACCCTGCACCCGTGTGGGAGACCCAGAGGAAGTTCCTGGATCCTGGCTTCGGATCGGCATAGTATCAGCCGTTGTGGTCACTTGGGGAGTGAATCATCTGACGGAAGATCTTCCTCTCTGTCTCTCCTCTCTGTATATCTGACCTTCCAATAAATAAATAAATATTTTTTTAAAAAGCTATATATGGATTTCAAATTTTTTGCACCAACGTATCTGTTAATTCACTTTTTCAGAGATTTTTCGGCAGTGTCCTCATCTTCAGGTGCTTAAGTGCCATTCAGAGAAAGAACAAGGGGAAATGCTTAGAGAAAAGGTCTTATTGCAGGAATGGGTCTCAGGCTGCATGAGCGCTGGCTCAATGCCCTGCTTGCCTCTCTATGAGGTTTATATGGCAGGCAGTGTACAAGGGATGACCACGTGAAACAGGAAGCCAGGCTTCTCACCAGCCTCAGCCAGAACTTCAATGTCCTTCATGCTCTGGGAGAAGCTGGAACTCTTTGCCACAGAGTTGCATACAGCTCAGGCCTGGGAGTAGCTGAAAAGGCAGCTGGGATGAAGATGGCTGGCAGAGCCCTGATGCCCTGATACCCTGTCCTCTGCCCCAGACCAGCCTGGCAAGCCAGCAGAGGCACAGTGAAGACCAGAATTCAGTTAGTCTTGTGCAGACCTCCCCACCCAAGATCTCCCCTGCCACATTTCAGATCTCAGGTAAAATATCTCCTGCAACCCTTACTGGCCTGGAGCTGGCAGAAAAACCCAGAAATGGTGATTCAGTTTAGCCAAGTTGGTACAATAGGAAGCCACTAAATCTACCAGGTGTTTAACACAAGAATGATCAGTGAAAACACAACCGAGAAAAAAACTTAGGGCTGCTGCCAGTCCAGAGTTTAATTTTGTGACAAAGCTGATTTTTGAAACACTGCAGCCAGTCCAGTGTTATGGAGGGGCACATTTAGTGACTGACCATCTGCCATGGAGAAATGGCACAATAGCTCAACTAGTTAATCCTCTACCTGCAAGCATCACATCCCATGTGGACATGCCAATTAATGACCCAGCTGCTCTGCTTCCCATACAGCTCCCTGCTTGTGGCCTAGGGAAGCAGTGGACAATGGTCTAGCCTTCTGACCTTGATCTGCCTGAGAGACAGAAAAACTCCTGGCCCCTTGCTTCTGGCTTTAGCCCCTGGCTTCTGGCCTCAGCTCCAGCTATTGTGGCCACTTGAGGAGTGAACCAGTAGATGGAAGATCTTTCTGCCTCTCCTTCTCTCTATAAACCCATATTTCCAATAAAATAAATCTTCAGAAAGAGAGAGAGAGACAGAGAGAGAAATGGTGAATTAATTAGTGTTGCCTTCATAGCCACAGATACAGTGCCTTAAACACAGAGAAGTATCTGTCTCTGAGAAAAGGCTGATGGGATACTTGTACAGCATCCAGGATCCAGATCATCCCCTCTGCCTGGGGGTTGAACCTCTTGAGACTTTACCCTCTGCTGTCACTTTATAACCCCAGGTGTCTGCTGGATAGTGTTGCAGTCATGTGGCCAACAGTGCCAACATTCAGGAGGAGGGAGGGGCACACTCATGTCCATTATCTTGGAGGGCTCTTCCTGGTTGTTTCACATATAAATTTTAATTGCTGGGTCAGAATAAAATGACACAGTCATATCCAGCTGCACAGAAGGCTGGAGCACATAGGCATTGTTCTAGATGACCACATGCTCAACTAACAACTGCGAATTCTTATGTCTTGGCACAGACCAGGTAGCACTGGGCACAACAACCAACAACAAGAATGAGAATGGGTGTGGGTGGTTGAGCAAGGCCACTGATCTTGCCAGCACAAGAGGTGGACAAAATCAACCTGGGCCAATGACCCACTGGGGTGCATGAGAACTGTTACTGGGAGGAGACTCAATGGAGGAGCCTGGGAAACTCCTTCACTGGGATGCAGACCCTTCAGGATAGCACAAGAAGCAAGGCAAGAAGCAGCCCAGACAATGCCAGGTTAGAGTACCCTCCGACATACATGTGGGTCAGGTCTGGGAACAGACCAGTCTGGACCAGCACATAACACCCACTGGCAGATCTGAGAACCAGGACAGGGGCAGGAGGAGCCAGATCAGGCCACGACACCAACAAGCTCACATTAAGGCCAGGACTGCAATCAGGCTGGGCTGGGGTAAGCTGCAGCACCCACCAACAGGAGCTGGAACAGGGGGCAAACTAGATTAGGTCAGGCGGCACAATAAGACTGCAGACACTGAGGTGAGGTGAGGTGAGTAATGCCAGCCTGGGCCAAACAGGGCTCGATATGTGAATCCCAGGGACTTGAGTAGCTTGGCTCAGGTCATGGGTCCCATATGTGTGGTACAAATGGGTTCCTGGGCCACCAGGACAGGAGAACTGGTGGTATGTGGGTTGCTTGGCACAGATCCTAGGGCTCGCTTATTAGGTGGGTGTCCAGTTCGTGAGCCCCAGGGGTGGGATCTGGTGGGACTTGGATCTCTTGACGCAAGTCCCAGGGTCCTCCTACTAGGTGGGTGCCAGGTTCGTGAGCCCCAGGGTAGGGGATTCAGTGGAGTTTAGGTTGCCTGGCCTGGGTCCTAACTGTGAGGTGGGTGTGGGTTTATAAGCCTCAGGAATGGAAGATCCAGCAGGGTTGGGTCTCCTGTCCTGGGCCCTGAGGCTTACCTACTAGGTGCATGTCAAGTTTGTGAGCCCCAGGAGTCAGGGATCCAGTGATGCTTGGGACACCTGGCCCAGCTACTTGGATTGCCTGCAAGAAAACACCCTACTCAATGAAAAAGATGGAGCAGTGGACACAGGCCCTGTTATAAAAGGAGAATATGGCAACACATTTGGTGTTGTAGCAGAAGAACAGAACTAACTGGACAACTACCCTAAACAAAAAACAACAGCAAAAAATCTCAGTGAATGAGCCAATGGACATCGGGAGGGTGACATCATCCTTGGATCAGTGAAATCAGCAGCATTTCAGAACTATCCAAACCTTTTGGGCAGAACTCTTGGAATATGTACACATTGAGACTCTGGGTTGATATGAGGCGGCAGTTCTTCATCCCTGGGTACTGGGACATGTGGAAAGTCATGAGTGGTTTTCTCCTTTGTTTCTCCCCTTTCCCCAGGACCAGCAAGAAGAAATAGCAAATTAGAAGCAATGAATTCACTCAATTTTCCCTAAACCTTGATCCTTCCCACCCTGACCAACCATGTAATCATTATTTTTAATTTTTTTAACTGTGCATTCTAATACTGTGAAATAGGAGCAAGTGGTCCTGTCCCTTCCTGCCTGTGTGATGCTGAACAAAGCTCTGAGCCTTTGCTTCTCCAAGCATGTGAGGATATGCCAGGTGCGATGCCTAGTATTCCACATGCATGGCTGCTCCTAATTCTCAGTGAGTCTAGAACTCAGAAGTAGTAGTAGTAGCAGTAGACCCCTTCTACACATGAGAAAGCTGAAGCTTGCCAGAGATAACTTCCCCGAAGCTGATCATGCATAGCTGCATACCTAGTGAGTGCCTGCTCAGTGCCAGGCTCTGGGCTGGACTCTGAAGACACAGAGGAAAGCCAGACACAGCCCCAGTCCTGCCAGGGTTCCCACACTGGGAGAGGTAGAGCCTGGCTATTTAGTCCATCAGGCTGCCCAGCTCTGCACTACACACATACAAACGTCCAGGGGCTTGGTACAGGGGAAAGATAACACACCAGCTCCGTGCTTTGCCTCTTCCCAGATCTCCCAGCCTGCATCCCCAGAAATTCTGTTTTTAAGAACATCTTCACCACCCAAGCTCAGAATGAAGACCTCCCAAAGGGTGCAGTGGGATAAATACACGAAGGCAGCCAACCACTCAATAGCAGCTCCGGTCAGGCTGAGAACAGCCAGCTGAAAACTGCACGGGACAGGAGCCTGGCACACACCTGCACATCCACAGCCGGGACAGGAGCCTGGCACACACCTGCACAGCCACAGCCGGGACAGGAGCCTGGCACACACCTGCACAGCCACAGCCACACAAGTTCCCCTGTGGCCAGATGAGCACACCAGCACTGCAGGAAGCTAAGCTGGAAGCAATGGCATTGGGGCATAGCAGGGTACATTGCCACATGTGAGCTGGCATCCTATATCAGAACTCCAGGTTCTGGCTGCTCCACTTCCATTCTAGCATTTTGCTGCTATGCTTGGGAAGGCAGCAGAAGTCAGCAGCACAGGGTGGCCCAAGTGTTTTAGCCAATGCTACCCATGTGGGAGACTCAGATGGAGCTTCTGATTCCTGACTTAAGCCTGGCCCAGAACTAGCTGTTGCAGACATGTATGGAGTGAACTGGAAGAAAGATCTTGTGTCTGTATCACTCGTCTTTCAAATAAATGAACAAATTCTTAGGGGAAGGAAGAGAAGAAGACACACCTAAGTCATTTGCCCAAGATGATATGTCACAGGCAGCGTTTGAGGCAAAATTCCAGGAAATATTCCAAAAAGTAAAGTCAGAAGTGTGAGTGCTTGTTCCATGTCAGGCCCAACCCACGGCCAAGTGGCCATGGCATTGACAAGAGACTGGGAGGCAAACATGAAGATCATTTAGCAGTTGAATTATTGCAGTAGACAGCAGAGATCTGACGTTGGGAGCCTACAGCAGGGCTGCACCCAGGGGGCTATGGAAAGGGTAATCCAAGTGTGATCCCTGCTTTGGCATCATTGAGGAACTGGCTCACGCTCTCCAAACCACAGGACTCAACTTTCCCACATACAATCCGATGAGCTGTCAGCATCAGGCCTCAGTCTCCCCTTCTGCAAAGGCCTTTCTTCGCCCTTGATCTCACTCCTGGCACACAAGGCATGGCAGACCACATTCTGCATAGCCTGGTGACAGAGCTTGACCTGGAGGTGCCAGGCACCAGGCAGGAGAGAGCCCAGTGCCCCTGGAGTCCACGCCTGGCCCTGGTGTACCTCCCCCACAGAATGGGCTTACTGAGGGTACGGCCCAGGGTGGCTGTGGTAAGTACATGAGCCAGCCAGCACACTACCAGGTACCTGCCATGCTCTCCCCATCAATTCTCAGCTAGTTGAGAGCAGGACATGTGAGCCACGAGAATGAAGCCAGAGAGCAGGAGGGACTTGTCCAAGCGCACAAAGCAAGATGTGACCCCAGTCGAAGCAACGCTTAGGCTCCCAGGCTGGCCTTAGGAGGGGCACCCTGCTCTGGCCACCAGCCGAGGGGTTGCGGCAGGGGGCATACACTTGGCATTACTGTTGGGGCCAGAGCCTCACTGCATCTCTGACACACCTTCAAGACACCACGCCAGCCCTGTGCCAGGCTGTCTCTAGGCCCGTTGCTCGGAGGTGCGACTGCACTATTTGTGATTTCTGACATCGGTCCCCCTCTCCAAGCCCCTCCCCTCTTTCCTGTTTGGCCTGTGAATTGGAAAGGGCTGTAAACAGGCAGGCCCCGGGGCGGGCCTGTCAGCCAGCCAAGGGAAAGGTAGGGCCCAGGGGACCCCTACCCCCACACCCCCAAGCCCAGCTGAGGAGCTTGTAAAGATAGGATTTGTTTGTTTTTTTGGATCTGGCTCAGGATCTGGCTGAGGCCAGGCCCTTTGGGGAAAAGCAACTTTTAAATAAATGCTTCAAGATTGTGCAAACATTTCAGTAGGATTGGAGGCCTGGCGTTCTGGGTCAGGGAGGGGAAAAAAATACCCGTCAATCACTCCAGAGATGAAAACCCGATAGCAGAACCCTTGGTGAGCGCCAGGGTTGGGTTGCAAATCTCAGTTGTGGCTGGCTGAGAGCAAACTACACTTAAGCCCTCTCTCCAAAAATCATTTGCATGTTAATCAACAGAGCAGCCCTGCCTGATGGCCACAGAGAGCCAGGGAGCAGCAAGGGAGTGGAGCAAGCACTGTACGTTGTGCAGGATGATGCAGATGGAGAGGGAGACAGACAGAGCTGGATTTCCATCCAGGATCAGCCACTGATGAGCTCTTGGGTCTTGAGCAAATGATTTAGCATCATTTAGCCTTACTTCCCTCATTGGTCTAATGGAGTTGTCCTATCAATCTCCTAAAGATGCTATGAGTATTTAATACATGTTGCAACATAAAACCTCACCCAGAGCAAAAGCAGAGTAACATACAATGACAAAAGCACTTGCTGCTGTGTTTCAAGCGGTGGCTCTGAGCAGGGACATGCATCCATTTGCAGGGATCATCAGGCCACGTCCTGCCTAGCCAGGCACAAGCAGACTGTACCCAGTTAGTCTAAGAAGTGCTTTGCCAGCCCAGCACCAGCTCAGCCTCTGACCTAAGGCTTGTGGCCTGGAAGCAGGAAGCTCCCACCTGACACTCTAAGAGGGCCAGAGAAGCACACACAGGGCAAAGAATGAGATGGTGCTACTGGCTTCCAAAAAGATGGGAGCTGCGGCCTGGGTCCATGAAGACAACATGAGATGTCCCCAGGCAGGCACTGGGAACGAGCACCTGGAAGAGGGGCTAACCTTGCTTGCAGTGAAGGAAGCAGCTTGGAAAACAGAGCTGGCAAAGTCAGGCAATGTCAGAGAGCAAAGAAGCCCGCTGGGAGAGGGTCCAGATTGGTGCCTTAGATCTGAGAGGTGTCTCCCTGCCCCCCAGCAACTGCACACCCACTGGGGGGTCCATGACACACTTGTGGGTCTGCCTCAGAGCGCTCCGGAGAGGAGAGAGCTATGAGAAGGTTCAGATGCTCTAGCAACACACCATGTGATGGTTTCACAGATGCAGGCACATGTGGATACTTGTATACAAACACGCACACACACACACACACGCACACACACACAGGCTCAACCATCAGAAAGACCCAGTTTCCAGTCTCAGCTTTTCAGTTACTGTGACATGAGCTCAAGCAATGCATCCATCCCCTATAACTGTGGGCATAAAGTGCCTTGCCAGTAACATAGTGGGCATCTGGTATGTGTACAACGTGGTTATTGTCCACACACTGGCAAGAAGAAACACACACCCAACAAGCCAGACCATGGGACTCTGCTGTCCAGAGAAATTCCCAAACCTCCTCCCTGTTCAGGTGGGGAACCACCTGAGGGAAGAAAGAACATCAAGCTCCAAGGAAGAAAGTACTCACAGGTGGCCAGAGTCAGGAAGGGTTCGACCTTCAGGAGGTGGGACCTTCCGGGAGTCATTAGCTTCTTGCGATTCCTGTCCTGGAAGGAATTGATTCAGTTCTTACCAGACCCTCTTCAGTTGTCACCAGAAGGTTGTGACAAAAGATCAAGACTGCTTCCTACCCAAACACACACACAAGAAAGAAAGTGTCCTGCAGCGTGTTGAGCATGTGAGCCTTACAGAGGGAGCAGGACCCCAAAGGTGCGGGGTCGGAGCAGGAAGGGCCCCTGAAGTAAGTGCTCAGACTGCATGGATAAACTTGGGGTGAGTGAAGTCTGTCAGGTCGGTGATGGACTGGGCTGCACAGGTCCGGGAGGGAAGAGGAGCATGTTTGGGGAGCTGGTAGCATAGACAACCAGAGGGTGCCCAGCAAAGGCGGGCAGCCGCCGTGGATCCTACAGCATCAGGCACTGGGCTGCAGGCTTGGCCAGGCAAGAGGGGAGAAGCAGACAGTCCTGAGAGATGCTCAGCAGAGCCTCTAGAGATGGGGATACCCAGATCCTCCAGAGTTACCACGGCTGTGGGACGGTGAGCAGAGGGGGACGCCCAGAACAAAGGACCTGGAGACCCCTGAAGCCATCGCACCCAAGCCCCTGCCCCTGGGCAGCCTCCACTCACTGGGTAAGGAAGATAAAGGCTTCAACTCCAAGCTCAGCTCCCTTTCAAGGTGTGTGGACTGCCCCCCAAAAGAGGCATTGGCTGGCAATGAGCCAACCTGTGCCCCAACTTTAACACCGCTCTCTTTCTGGCTCCATACTCACTTCCTGTAGGCCTGGGAAGCATGCCTGCCACCTGTGGGAGCCTCCCGTGCCTCCTCTGTCGAGCCAAGAGAGCAGTCATTTGCACGCAGGGTTTGTGATTGTGTGTGTGTGTGTGTGTGTGTGTGTGTGCACATATGCACAGATATAGGCAACATTTTTTGTATGTGCGTGCACCTGTGGCATCAGGGTGCTCAGTCTTGAAGGAGCATTCGGACCTTCTCACAGCGCTCTCACCTCCAGGGATAGGACTGACAGGTGCCCCGCTCAGAAGGGGATGCTCAAAGCGCATCACTGCCTGTCAGTGGTTCCTTATTCCCAAGGGAGTTAGGGGTGGTGGTGAGGACTCTCGCGGGGAAGCAGTCAGGATTTGAACCCGGGATCCCGGGCCTCCGCCCAGACGCACCCCACCCCTGCCCTCTCCTCTTCCTCTTCTGGTGCGGCCCTCTCCTCCTCCGCTGCCGCAGAGCCCAAATACGCGACACCTGGAGCAGCCGCGGCCGCCGGCGGCCTGGGCCTCATTATGGCCGGCCCTTATCGCGGCGTGCATCGCATTATTTCATTTCAAAGCCTCCGCGGAGCCGCCCGGCCCCGGCCGACAACAGAAAGTAAAAACACAGCTGACTCCCATTAGGGCCCTCTCACAGGCTCCGCGTGAGGTAATGAAATATGGAAGCGGTGAGATATGTAATGCTTTATTAAGCGGGCCCGGCTACAACGGCGTGCATGCCAATTACGCCTGCAGGCTACCGCCCGCCCCCGGCCGCCGCCGGACCACCCAGCGCGCTCGGCCCGCGCCCCGCGCGCCGGAGGAGGGGCGGCCCGCAGCGGCTGCGAGGGCGGCGGGGCGCCCGTGCGCGCGAGGGGGAGCGCAGCGCGGCCCTGGGGAGCCCGGGCCCCCGCTGCCGCACCTGCGGGGCGTTCCTGGGAGAGCTGCTGCGAGAGGGCGCAGGCATTCCTAGAAGACCGGAAAGGGACGGGCTCAGAGAGGGAAACACTCCTGTTGGGGTCACACAGAAGGGTCGGGAGCGGGCGGCAGGCAAGCCGTTTCCGCCGTTCCTGAAGCCAGGTGGGTCCCATTCTACCGACAGGCTTGGTTGGAAATGTTCCCTTCTCCTCCTCTCCCTCCAACCATGTCCAGAGTGTTCTGGTATTGTCCCACGGTTGGATACGGATGGAGAGACCTGGGGATAGAGAGGAGATGGAGGGTCTCCGTCGGTACTCAGTTTTCTCAAGTCCCTGGAAACCTCCGCGCTCCCCCAGGCACACCTCCATTCCCAAGAACGCCCCCTTCCTTCCGTGCCTGTGGACTGGACGCAGCCCCAACTCTGGCCAGTTGCTAGGGAAACAAAAATGAAGCACTTATGTCCCCCCCTGTCAGGGAAGGGCGCACATCTGGCAGGGGGAAATAACGCCCAAACCAACGACAAAGGGGGATGCAAGGAGACTTGGTGAATGGTTTGAAGGGTTTTTGAAATCCACCCAGAGGTTTTCTCATGGTGTGTGCTTCCATATGAACTTGAAGAACCCTTAAAGGTCATGGCAGGATACCTGTTATATGCAGAGGCGCAGGGAGATCTGCCCAGGTCAGGGGCCTGCTTGGCAGGTGTGATGTTCCTGTAGTCTTGTGGGATGAGTGAAAGGAGCTACCTTATAGGAGGAAACCTGAGAAGCCTGCTTAGTGTGTAAAGCCACCACCTGTGATCCTGGCATCCCGTCAAGGTGCTACTTCTTGCTGCAGATGCTGTGCACTGATCCCAGTCCCTGTGAATGGCCTGGGAAAATCAGCGGAAGATGGCCCAAGTGTGTGAGTCCCTGCCACTCATAGGGGAGACCCAGATGAAACTGCTTGCATCTGGCCTTGGCCTGGCTCAGCCCTAGCTGTTGCAGCCATCTGGGGAGTTAACCAGCAGTTGAAAGATTTTTCTATTTCTCTGTAACCCTTTCAAATATATATATATATATATATATATATATATATATATATATATTTAAAGCAAGCAAGCAAGCCTTGGCTATAGGCAACTCCCTAGGTTGTCTTGTACCTAGGCAGGTGTTACACTGCTGGGAGAAAAACCAGTGGCTGGTGGGCATTCTGGGCCTGCTTAAAGCCAACTCAGTGTGAATTATACCAGTGTGCCAGCATAGTTGCTTATTCTTTCTTCTTCTTCTTCTTCTTTTAATAAATGCAGGGAACTCTGCATACAACCATAGAGGGAGACAGGAGATGCCAGGCCAGAGCACGCAATCCCAGGACCCCAGGCATGCCATGCACTACCACAGGGCAGGGGAAAACGCTGGAGATTGTCCAGGGAAGGGGATGTGGGGGTCTGGGGCACTAGTGTGGAAGTGGCTGAGGGCATGTTTGACAGCTGAAGAGTGACTTCTGGGTGCTTCCACAGACCAGGCCACAGCACTTGCAGGTACGTGAAGGAGCTGAATGGTTTAGAGAGAGAGGAAACTAGAGTCAGGCCAAGGCTCCCACCCACATGGGAGACTGGGGCTGGAGAGCATGCCTGGCCAGACTAGGCCACTGTATTCACACACAAGTGATGGGACAGGGGATGTGCCACGTCAAGCTGGGACACAGCATCCATCAAGACTCGAAAGAACTGGAACTGGTGGCAAGTTCCATAGGGAATTTGTGAGCTCATATCTATGGAACTGAAAGGCCAACCAGTTTGTGCAAGAGCTGGATAGAGGTGGTGACAGGTCTGAGCTGGCTGGACCACAGAGCTCATAGAAACTCACAGGAGTTGAGACTGGGAGGAGGCCAGCTGGACAGATTGCAGTACCCACTGGCACATGCTAAGCCAGGACTGAAGGCAGACTGTGCCAAACAGGGCCAGAGCACCTGCTGGCACATGTGAGAACCAGGTCTGGGAGCCAGCCTGATAGGAGAACTTGGGGAACTCCCTTGGTAGACCATAGCTCCTGCCAGAGAACATGAAAGCCTGGGGCTGAGAGTGGGTCAGGCCAAGCAGGGTACTGGTCATCACGTGTGTGGGCTGGGCCTGGGAGCAGTCCAGGCTAGGTAGGGCCACGGAACCCACTGGCATGCATGAAAGTCAGGATGGGGTCTTGGGTGTGCCAGGCTGGGCTAGCCTACAACACCCACTATTGAGAACTGAGCCTACAGGCTGGCCATGCCTGGCTGGGCTGCAGCACCTGCTGACATGCACAAGACCCAGATCTCGGGGCAGATCTGGTAGAGGAATTTTGGGAATTCCACAGCTAAGCTGCTGCTTCTGTTGGTGAGCATGAGAGCTGGGACTGGGAGCAGGCTAGTTTGGGCAGGGCAGTAGCATCCATCAGCTGGAATATGAGCCAAGTCTGTAGGCTGCCGCATCTGCTGATACATACAAGAGCCAGAACGGTTGCAGGCCAGCCAGGCTGTGCCATAGCACCTGTTGACAAGTGCATGTGTTGAGTGTGAGTCCTGTCTGGCTGGACCACAGTACCACCTGTCACGTACAGGATCCAGGGCTAGAAACAGGCCTTTTAGGGGAACCACGGGCACTCCCCTGCTAGACTCAGCTCCCACTGGTGAACTCACGATCCAGGGCTGGGGGTGGGCCAGGCTGGACAAGGCGACAGCACCCAATTTGTGTGACATTTGTATGGGTCAGGTAGGGAGGTGGGTAGGCCTAGCCAAGCTGCAGCACCCATGAGTATGCGCAAGAGCTGAATGGGATGCAGACCCCACCAGGATAGACTGCACCATATGCTGGCACATGCAAAAGCCAGAGCTGGGGGTGGTCCTGGTGGGATCTTGGGGTTCAGTCCAACTAGGCCATGGCACCCACTGGTGTGCATGAGGTTTGGGCTTGTGCCAGGCCATCAGTTTCATGTGAGAGATGGGATGGGAAGGGAAGGCAGGGGGCAAAATAACTGCATTTATGGTATGTGATATGTTCATTAGCTGGCTTAAGTGACAGGCTGCACCTGACCCTGCACTAGCTGGCACATGCAAGAATCAAGTCTCGGTCACATCAGGAGAAGTTTCTTGGGGGACTCCCTGACTAGACTGCTGGACTGAAACCCTGGTCACATGGAAAAATCACAGGATGTGTGGTCCAACCTTGGAGTACATGTGTTGGGACTAGACCTCCTCAATTGGACATCATACCCAGATGCACACATGGAACATTATGATCAGTCATCTAGGCCAGCAGAGGACACTGAGTGTTTTGTCAGAGGATGGAAAGTAAAACAGGCTGGACAAGTCTCCTGCCCAAGCTTTGCAGCATGTTCCTGGGTCTGTGGATATGCTAAGGTGGACTGTCAACTAATAGACTGTGGAAAAATTTCCTGAACCCTGATCCAGTGACTTCTCAGAACTACCAAACTACTCAAGTAACACCCTCAGAATGTTCTTTCCCATATCAGGGTCTCCGGGGCATCATCAAAGGACCATCCCCCATCCCTGGGTGCTGATATAGTTTGACAGCATGGACCAGCCCCCTCTCCCTCCTCCCCTGCAGACACAGGAGAAAAAAAAAAAAACCTGAAGCATTTGTCCCACCCACCCTTTCTCCCTGCCTGATCCTCCCAGCCTGAAATCAGAGGCCCACATGGGCATGCATCCCTCTCCATTATGTCAACAATATTTTCTTTAAAAGAAAGAAAAAGAAACAGAGCCCTGCATATTTACAACTTGTTCCAGAAACCTCTAGTAGCATTCAGGGCATCCTGATCAGGATATCTGTTGGCCAGAGCTGAATGACAGGACAGCCATAGGGTTCTGTTGGGCTTCCATTGCTGGAGGTGGGGAGCATCTTCATCTCCGGCCACTGCTTTCCCTTACCTTTGCTCCCAGTAGGATTTTCCCACAGTAGAAAAGCTCAGCCTTCTGTTTCCATCATATAGGTGTCATAAGGCGCGGAGTTCCTTGTGTCTCACAGAAAAAATATTATTGTAAACGTAATGTATACCGCACATTATCACAAAAGCTTCACACTTGATGCCATCATAATGCCATCCTCTTCGTTTTGTGTGTGTGTGGACATTTGTCCCTGGCTCTGCAAGCCTTCTTTCTGTAGCAGGAGTTCTTGCTCGGCTTTCTGACCAAGTAAAAGGCATCAGACTGAAGAGGCAGCAATGCCAGGGTGCTTCAGGAAGTTCAGAGAAATGTGTGTTATGAAAAACCTAGGTATGTATTTAAGATCTGGGGGGGAGAGGAGCCAGCATGGGAGCCTAGTGGCTAAAGTCCTTACCATATGGGCACCAGTTGAAATCCTGGCTGCTCTACTTCCCATCCAGCTTCCTGCTTGTGGCCTGGGAAAACAGTAGAGGATGGCCCAAAGCCTTGGGACCCTGCTCCTGAGATTCCTGGCTCCCGGCTCCTGGCTTCAGATCAGTTCAGCCCTGACCATTACAGGTCACTTGGGGAATGAATCAGCAGATGGAAGACTTTCCTATCTTTCTTTCCTTCTCTCTGTATATCTGACTTTTGAATAAAAATAAATTAATTTTAAAAAATGATTTGGAAGAATAGCACCGAAATCACCATCATTTACCTTCATTTTCCCTGCATGTTTCCAAGCACCCACCTATTGTGATATAGACAGGACAGAAGTTCATGCCTTCTAACGTCTCAAGTTTGTGGGACAGCTGTGTTCTTGGGGTCATCAGGGGACCCACACTCTGTGGCAATTCTGCCATCCCTATATAGCCAAAACTTGCTCCCCTATGTCAGGTCCCCCTATTCCATCTGCAGCAGGCAGCAAGCAATCTCCCTTCCACACCAGGGCATTGGTGTAGACACCTATTTCTGTGCCTTCACCTTGCTGCGGGACCTGGTGGTTATCACAGTCTCTAGTTGAAAGACCATGTGTCCTACCAAACCTGAGAGCAGGAATTGCCTTGAGCAAGAGAACAGAGTCAGTGTGCTCTGCCACCCCTTCAGTGTCCTTTATGACCTAGTTTGAACAGGCCTCCTTGCGGAGCCTTCCTGCATATATCCACAAGAAGAACTAGTGCCCCCTCTTCTCTGCTGTCCTATGCTTCTCAGCTTAGGGGCCTGTCTCCTTGGCCAGCCCTTTGTGCTGCCGTTCCTCTCTGTGAATCATAAACCCTATCAGGTGGACATTTAGTCTAGAGGTTAAGATACCAGTTGAGCTGCCCACATGTCACATTAGTGTGGCTGGGTTCAACCACAGCTCCATTCCAGATGCAGCTTGCTGCTGACTGACAGCTGGGAAAGCAGTAAGCAATGGCTCAAGTCCTTGGGCCCCTGCCTCCCCATGTGGGAGACCTGGATTGAGTTTCCTGCCCCTGCGTCCAGCCAGACCAAGGCCTGGCCATTGCAGAGATTTGGGGGAGTGAACCAAAGGATGGGGGCTCTCTCTATCTCTCTGCCTCTCCAGTAACAAAGTAAATATTTTAATAATTACCAAATCACTGTGTGTAAGAACATCTGCTATCATCCAGGCTCTTTGCTGAGCAAGCAAGTTTTATGCATTAACCCATGAGCCCTCCCACTCTCCTGGGGATTGCTTCCTTTGTCAACTGGGTGTAACAGTGAGACCTCATGGGGTCACTGGGAGGGAGGATAAAGTGTATGGAGGTGGCCATTGTGCATGCTTTGTCAATAGTAGCTCCCACTGCTGTGTAAGCATGGATTAGTAAGTGCACCAGTGTAAGGGGTCAGTGCCGTAATAAACCGCGCTCCCCACCCTACACACCTCGCGCTTGAACTGGAAACATTAGTCCCTCTGCACTGTGTGTAAGTACCGGGGGTGCGACCTCAAAGGGGCCTTGGTATGATGGGAAGTGTTCTGCAAATACAGCATACCACAGCACTGGCGGGAACTATTGCTTTTCCTCCAGGTGGGTACACGAACACAGCCCAGCTACACAGCACTGGGGCTCCAGCTAGACTACCATGCATAGTAACTTGCCTCTAGAAATCGTACTTAACATGTATTCTTGTTGTAATGGGATGGGTCAGCTATTTGGCATGCATAAATCTCAGACATTTAATTGGCTGCATAGAGGAAAATTATAGTGCAGGCGTTCAGGCTATTTAAGGTGCAGGTGGGCATAGTATTGCAGCTGAGTAGGCCAGCACTTGGAAGGTTCCCATCCCAAATAGGATTGCCTGGTTTGAGTTCTGGCTACTCTGTTCTTCCACTCCAGCTTAAATGCATCCTGTTAAGCAGTAGATGATGTTTCAAGTGCTTGGCCCCCTGCCACCCACCTTGGAGACCCAGATGGAGTTCCTGACTCCTGGGTTCAGCTTGGTCCATCCCCAGCTGAACCATAATTTAGGGAATTGAACCAGTAGATAAAAGATTCTCTGTGTGTGTGTGTCCTTACCTCTGTCACTCTACCTTTCAAATAAATCAACTTAAATTTTTAAAAACACACTACCAGGGCCAGTACAATGGCTTAACTTGCTAATCCTCCATCTCTAAGTGCCTGCATCCCATGTGGGTACTGGTTCATGTCCCAGCTGTTCCACATCCCATTCAGCTCCCTGCTTGTGGCCTGGAAAAGCAGGGGAGGATGGCCTAAGTCCTTCAGCCCCTGCACCCACAAAGGAGATCCAGAAGAAACTCCTGGCTCCCAACTTCAGATCAGCTCTGCTCTGGCTGTTGCAGCCTTTAAGGAGTGAAGCTTCTCTCTCTATTTCTCCTTCTCTCTCTGTAAAAATGTTTCAAATAAAAATAAATAAATCTTTAAAAAAAAAAAAGGTGCTACCCCACTACCTGTGGGTAGCAACGAATATTGCAGGAAGAGACTCTCATATCTTCAAATGAAGCAAAAGTATCTCAAGCATCTGTTTTTAAACTTTTAAACATTAGCGATAAGCAAGACTGCCTTAAAACATTTTTCTCTCTTATCAGTACATGCCTGAGACAATTATAGACATGTCCTAGACTTGTTCTGTCTTACACTTTAGAACTTTTGAATGTATATTACAATGGCCAGGTACGTTAGTGTTTACGCAATGATATTTCTGTTGCCTGATTACAATAATAATCACAGAACCAACTGGGAGCTGAAATTGATTCCCTAATTATTGCTTTAAATAGCTTCAAAAATTGTTCATTTAATGAAAAAATGGTCACTATTTGTGCAGGAGATGGCCTGTCCCCGACAAGTCCATGAAAACCACCCAGTCTTACCAAAGAGATCAGAGAACTTTCTAAAGTGGGTCTGACAAATTGATCCATCAAGTCCTATAAAGTAGACACTAAACACCAGCCTACCAAAGCTTCCAGCTAACTTTCAAGAAAAGTTATTTATCTTCCAGAAATCTGTGATGTCGTTAGTAGAGGGGAAAGGAGAACTGTGTGTTTATCCAAAGCAGAAAGGCACAGGCAACACCCGTGTGCTTCAGTACATCTCGAGTTGAGGCTGTTGGCTTTAAAGAAGCTCACATCCATGAGACGCAGAGCATCACCCTGGCCAGGATGCCCTACTGGTGTTAGAGTCTAGAAGTGTCCAGTGATTGCGATCTGGATGGGCAGGAGAGGGCGAGCAATTGTGGGAGCCAGGATTGTTGCCAGGCACTTTTCTTAGGTAGGTTTCATTAACATGGCAATTCTACCCACCATTGCATCTTCTGAGCAGCGCTGGTTGTGCAGAGTCCTCCCCCTCCCGCTACTGGCAGCTGCCACCAGGCTGCTGGTTAGGGAAGAGGTATGTGGTAGCTCACTAGCACCCGTGTTATAACACCGACTCCCAGCACTCGGCTCTCCCACCATGTCAGGGTTGCAGCAGCGGTAACACTGCCAGTAGTCTCCATGAGCACGCGTGCAGCACTTTATTATTTCCAAAGTGTCGGCCTGTGCTTTCCCGTGTCACCCCCATAGCCACTCTGTGAGATATCCCCTTTCAGACTTGGCCAAGGCCGCCTCCCTTGTCCTGCTCACAGCTCCATTGCACCACTCTGCCTTCCTCTCCATCCCCTCTCTGTTTCTCCCCTCTCTCCAGGCAGTTCCATCTCTCTCCATCCCTGGTATAGGGTTTATTTTCTATCTGCCCTTCTCTTTTTCCTCTAGCTTTGGCTTACCACATTCTCCACGGCTCTAATTTCCTGTGTCTTGGCCTTCTCTCACCTCTCTCCTCCTCTTCCTCCCCCCTGCCCTTCTGTCTCTGCTTGATGAGGAACACTTTTTTCCTTGTGGGTAACATCTCTCTGAGGGAAGAGAGCACCAAATGGCCATGAGATGTCACCTTGGCCTTTGTCGCCCCCTAGAGACTGCTTATTCTGCCCAAACTTCCTGCCCCAGACAAAACTTCAGCCCAGCCTGCAGTCTTGGTCCAGGAATTCCTCTGGAAAGCCCAGCCAGGGACCACCTTTCACATTTTCCACCTCTCTATGTCCAAATAGGCCAAATTAAACAGAAAGTTCTGGGCATCTTGGTGGGGAAAGTAAAACTGTCCATACCTGGAGTCCCCAGAGCTGGGTTAGAAAACCTAGCTTCGTGACTTTAGGCCTTCACTTTGTTTTTCTGAACTCTCTGTCCCTGAACTGTGAAGTGGGTCAACTTACAAGGGCCATTGCTGGATATGAAACATGGCTCTTTTTTTAAAGATTTATTTTATTTTTATTGGAAAGATGGATATACAGAGAGGAGAGACAGAGAGGAAGATCTTCCATCCGATGATTCACTCCCCAAGTGAGCACAATAGCCGATGCTATGCCGATCCGAAGCCAGGAGCCTCTTCCGGGTCTCCCACACGGGTGCAGGGTCCCAAAGCTTTGGGCTGTCCTCGACTGCTTTCCTGGGCCACATACAAGGAGCTGGATGGGAAGCGGGGCCACTGGGATTAGAACTGGCGCCCATATGGGATACCAGGTGTGCAAGGCGAGGACCTTAACCACTGCGCCACCGCGCAGGGCCCGAAACATGACTTTTTGAAAGCACTTAACATATAACAGTTGTTCAACAAATGTCTAACAAAAAGGAGATGGCTCAAGAGTGAAGGAGATGTCATTGATACTGTCTCAACCCAGATGTTTCGAAGAATGGAACTTGCATTATTTTTAACATATTGTTCACCCAATACTATGTCAATTAATTCCATAATGTTGTATAATGATACTGAGGCCTTGTTGGGGCTTTTAACTGACTGGATCTTTACTCTGTTAGACCTATCTTCAGACCATAGAAGGTCTCCCCAAGAGGCCACTGAACTTATCTGGACAATAAGACGCTGAACTTTATGCTAGGCATGTGTTTGCAAGCAATGAATCTCAACTGAACTTGAACTATGGTTATGCAACAAGGTGGAGGAATCCACCATGGGGGGAGGGGTATGGGAGGGGTGGGGGGGATCCCCAGCGCCTATAAAACTGTACTACATAATATAATGTAAGCAACAATAAAAAAAAAATGAATATAAAAAAGAGTGAAGGAGAAGAAGGAATGTCCAAGGCGCTTCCACGCTCCATGAACCTCATGTTCCACAGCTGCAAAAGTGGCCATGAATTCATGCTTCTTTACTCCTTGAATCTGAACAGGCTGTGATTCACTTCGTCCAGTAGATCATTAATAAATGTATGTAAGCGGAGGGTTAAATAGAAAAGCACTTACACTAGAAGAGCTGTCATCTCTTAGCACCTTTGGAAGCCCGTAACTACACTGTGTGAAGACTCCCAAGCTGGGGGACAGGAGACAGAGACACACAGCCCAGGTACCCTTCCTATCCCAACCACCAGCCAACTCAGCCAGCAGACATCACTGCCGTCTGAGCACACAGCCATGACTGTGTTCTTCATTGCTGCATAACGGAGTATTGCCAAAGCATCTGAAAGCAATATTTTTGCTCTCACGCAGTTTCTGATGATCAGGAATATGAGAGGAGTTTAGTTAAATGATTCTGGCTCAGGGTGTCTCCACATTACAGATAAGTTGGTCATCCCAAGGCTGAACTAACCGGCTGGTGAGTCTGCTTCCATCCGACGTATCCAATTGTTGCACACCTGAGTTCCACTCAATCTATTGGCCAAGGGTTTCAGTTCCTTGTCCTGTCTTGTCATGTGGGTTTCTCAACATGCCACTGTGAGGCAGTTAGCTTCCTCTAGAGCAAGTGCTCTGAGGAAGAGATAAGAACCCATGATTTAGAATTCCTGGCACAGAGGGTGCCATCTTTTTAAACAGAATCTCAGCTATAATATACCAACACTTCTGCTATCTACCTGTGATCACAAACTAATCGTGCTCCAGTGTGGGATAGGACCACACAAGGATCTGAATGCCATCAGAAGAGATCATAAGTAACCCTCTTGGAGGCCAGCTACCTCCAAGACTAATAGTCCAACTGAGGCTAGCGGAAGAATCAAATGGCTGAGACCGGAAATGGTGATCAACACACAACTTTGTCACAAGCCACTCAGTTCGGAGATGGTTAGTTGAGGCGAGAAAGTCTATGTAAATGTCGAACCTTCTTGTCTGCCACTCACTAGACCTCCAGAGACATTCTGTAGTCACAAGCAGTGTGGACTGCAGCTAGGCAAGCTGAGCAGTTCTGCAGAGGGCTGAGTTCTGACCACCACTCAGCCCAA
This sequence comes from Ochotona curzoniae, assembly GCF_017591425.1. Taxonomy (NCBI): domain Eukaryota; kingdom Metazoa; phylum Chordata; class Mammalia; order Lagomorpha; family Ochotonidae; genus Ochotona; species Ochotona curzoniae. The sequence goes on from NW_024465649.1 coordinate 18,032,979, forward strand.
CAGGGCTGAGGATGGGCCAGGCCCCTTCTCCTTGCTGCTTCTCCCCGGGGAGCTCCCACCTCTACTCCACCAAGTCCTCCTCCTTCTCTGGAAATACCTCTTCCTCTGAGCGGGAGGCCCTTGGGACTTAGGGAGTTTGAGCTGACAAGAGCAGAAAATGAGTCAATACCTGCCATGGGTTGGTGCTTCTCCAGAGCCCCAGAGCACAGGCAAGGCATAACACACACTCAAGCCTGCTTCAAACAGCTGAACACCAGAACAGCAAAGGGTCCTCAGCGGGGGGCCTCCCCACCTCCCTGTTAAGGCAAGGGCTGCCCAAGGTCACACCACAAAGCTGCAGAACAGCAGCTTCCAACCTAGCACTCCTGCTCCCAGCCTGTGGGTAAAGAGCACATAGAAGTATTGACCATCTGGGACTTATATAACAGCCCAGAGCAAGGGAGAACCAGCAAGAACAGGAGGGGGAGTGAGCTCATTAACCAAGTACCTGTCACCAGGATGTCCCCCCTTCTGCCCTCCCTCCCCACCTCTTGCAACTAAAGACATAAAAAAAGACCTGACTGAGGCATCCACCCCGACTTACATCATAGTCTCTCTGACCCGAGGTTTTGCCCACTGTTGCTTCAATTACTTGGAGTCAATTGTGGTCTGAAAAAATGGAAAATTCCAGAAATATTTCCTCAGATTTTACACTGGATGCAATAATGAGTAATGTTGATGAAATATCATGGTTTTCTGCTCTGTCCCACCCAGCATGAGATTCATCCCTTTGTATGCTGTATGTACCACCTACCCATCAGTCACTTGGTAGCCCAGCTCAGATCAGCTGTCATGAATTACAGGGTTTGGGCTCAAGTAACCTTTATTCTACTTCATAATGGCCCTAATATAAGAACAGAGATGCTAGCAATTTGGATGTGCCAAAGAGGAGTCATCCAGAGCTACATTTAAGTGAAAGGTGAGAGTTCCAGGCTTAATAAGGAAATGGGGGATGGGTAGAACTGTTTAGATCGACAATAAGAATGAATCTTCTTTGCATGAAATTGTGAAGAATGTAAAAGAAATTTGTATTGGTTTTGCTGTCATATCTCAAAACTGCAGTAGTTATGGCTACAGAGGCAGGTGTTCAGAGCAGCCATGAAACACCATTTTTGAGATGTCTGGAAACCATAACAGGGGTTCCTGGATTCAAGTCCCAACCCTGCTCCCAATTCCAGCTTCCTGCTAATGTGCACCCTGGGAGGCAGTGGTGACAGCTCCGTAGTTGGGAGACCCAGGCTGAATCCAGAAGTCTCTTTCTTCTCCCTCCTTCTTTCCCCTTCTTCCTCTTCCCTCTTCTTCTCTTCCTCCTCCTCCTTCTCAATCTCCCTCCTCTCCCATATTCTGCAAAGGGCTATGTGATCTTGAAAAAGTCTCTCCCCCTCCCTGACCTCAGTTCACCAGTGGTATTCACACTTTTCTTGTAACCAGAATAATCCTTTCTTTAAGCAAAACCCTTCAGAGATGCCCATAGTTAAAGCAAAATTCAATCAGGGCTGTTTGTGCTGGGGACAGAGTGGGAGGCCCAGAGCTCCACTTCTCCACACACCCACCTCGATCCCTGGCTGCCATCACTTCTGAGAAACCCTAGGGTTCCATGAGGCACAATTTGACAATCACTGTCCCAGATGGTACCCCAAAGCCCTCCAGGCTCTGGCAGTGGTATGGTGAGGACAGGGCTGTGCACATGTGCTCAGAGTAAATGTTTGCCAAAGAAAATGACAGGAGAGCTTGGAAGTATGCAAGACCTCCTGCCAGGCCCCTCTGCCTCACCCCCTCCCAGCAATACTAACAGGGGGCCTTGGGCCCCAGTCTGCCTCCTGCCTATCCCATGGACTAGGAGCCCATGAATCCTGACCTGCCTCTGCCTAGGTGGAGACTTACAGTTCCTTGTAGCACAGGACAGAAGTTGAGGGGCCAGGATGGGTGACAGCAGTCTTTTGTCAGGGAATCCATTATGAACACAGTGGCGTGCAGGAAACCACCCCCAATGAATGATGTATAAGCTACATGTGCTGCAGCCCAACAATGGCTCAAAGAGCCCATCCAGGGTGGGCACATGGCCAAGGGCTCTGAGTAATCACTACAAATGCCTGTGGTGTGTCACCTGGCAGCCCAGGCATGGCCGCAGCCACCCACCAGTCCTTCTGCCCAGCATCTCTTCAACTTCAGCACGGGGCATCATGGGTCCAGCCACCTCCCTCCCATAGGATCCAATCACTGTCCCAGATGGTATTCCAAAGCCCTCCAGGTTCTGCCAGTGGTGTGGTGAGGACAGGGCTGTGCACATGTGCTCAGAGTAAATGTAGACTCCTTTCTCTGGCTGAGAGGAAGCCAGCCATGGCCCTCTGATGGTCCTGAGCACACGAAGCGTGGTTCTAGGTGTTCATTTCCTCCACTGAGGACATGTTTTTTTAAGAATGGCATATGTGGTAGTACCACGAGCTAGCAACACCAGCATTCCGTATCAGAGCACTGGTTTGGGTCCTGATTTCTCTGCATCTGATCCAGCCTCCTGCTGATGAATGTGCCTGGGAAACCTGAGAACAGCACAAGTCCTTGGGCCCTGACACCCATGTGGGAAGCCCGGATGGAGTTGCTGGCCCTGGCTTCAGCCTGGCCCTTCCCTGGCTGTTACAGCCAGTTGGGGAATGAAGCAGCAGATGGAAGAGTCTCTCACTCCCCATACCCGATCGCTGCCATTCTTCCAATCAAACAGACGAAATGAATCTCTAATAAAAGAAAGAGAGACCAAGCAAGGCACAGAGATGGGAGTAATTTGCTCACTGAGAGGTGAGGTGAGGGTGTGAACCGCAGGTCCATAGCCCCAGAGTGTCCTCAACTGGAATTCTGTGCTGTCTTTCGGGGTAGGGTCGAGCCAGGGTATGTCCTGCCTTGGTTCCAGAATCCCAATCACCTCTCTCCTTGGAGCCCCTTGACCTCTGGGCAAAGGAAACTCCTAAAACCCCCTCAGAACCACCCCCATCCCATTCATCATTAATTCCCTGTGTGCTGACATCACTGAAGTTCCCAGTCAGCCCAGCCCTGCACAAGACCTCATCTTCAGGCCCCGTTCACAGATGACAAGTGGCCACCAGAGAGCGGAGGCCATTGCCTCTAGCGCCCCCAATGCGTGGGACTCTTCAGGGAGCTGGAAGCAGTCATCTGCGCTGGTCCAGGAAGGCCCCTCCCTGAGCACGGATCTACACAGAGGCCCAGCTGGGAGTCAGGATCTGAGCATCCTGGTCCCAGCCCTGCCCTGGGCTTGCTCAGGACCCTGAGTAAGGCACTGCTATGTCTGGGCCTCAAGTCTCCTCCTCCAACAAATGATGGTGAGAATCCTAGTTTATCTGTTGGAGCTTATGAGGAAGTTGAAGTCTGTCCAGTCTGGCCAGTCTGTCCACGGAAAAGAGACTTAGTGCCGAGGGAAGGGTGCGTTGCTGTTGGTGACATCTTGTCACATGAACAACTTCAGGGAATGTAACGGTCCAGACTGGACTGAGAGGGCCTCTTGGGCCAGCAAGAGTCCCCAGCACAAACCCCGATGAGGACAGCTCTTCCTGGAGCCAAGTACCCTCCCCCAATAGTAAAGACAGCCACAGTTCCTCCCCGCAAAGGGCCAGGCAACCTGAAGGAACTCAGCCCTGACTTGCTGCGCATGGCTGACAACAGGTCACCAGAAGTGGATGCCTCTGCTCACACAGCTCTTGTGTCGCCAGCAGACCATCCTGTCCTGCCTCAGAGAACAGGGGCCTCCAACTGGGGAGCTGTGGGCCATATACTGGGTGGCCTGGCCTGCAGTGGTCAGCAGCCCCAGCCTCACTCTAGGGCACCCCTGCTCCTTTTGTCCAAAACCACATGCATCTGCTCCCACGTGCTCATCAAGTCCTCTACACTGTTGATGCCCCTGCTCTAGCTGAAGAAACAGAGGCTGGAACTGGGGCAGAGTCAGGCTCGTCCTCCTCCTTCCGATCTAACACACACTCACCCACTACCCTTCCACCCACAGGAGCACCCTGTTAACTCCCTGCCTCCCTACACACTCACCATCTCACATACTCAGGCACCCAACCTTGGTCCTCAGTCAGGTACTCAGTCTGCAGAGCAGGCTCCAAGGAGGCTCCAGCTGTCAGGGAGCTCAGTCTAGGGAAAAAGACTTATCGGTTCACATCTTGTCAGGGGGTAGGGGGAGACACAGTACCCTGACATAGTAGGCTAAGCATCTGTCTACAGCGCCAGCAACCTATATCAACACCAGTTTGTGTCCCACCTGCTCCACTTCTGATTCAGTTTCCTGCTTATGGTCTGAAAAAGCAGCACAGGAAAGCTCAAGTCCTTGAGCCTCTGCACCCACGTGGAAGACCCAGAAGAAGCTCCTGACTCCTGGCTTTGGTCTGGTCCAGCCCTGGCGATTGTGCTCAACTGAAGAGTAAACCATCAAATGGAAGGGGTGTCTCTCTCTCTCTTCCCCTCCCCCCCCATGTGTGTGTTTGTGTGTGTGAATGACCACTCCCCCGCCCCCCATAACTTTTGCAAATAAATAAATCTTGGTTTAAAAAAATAAACCTTCAGTAGGTGATTTATAACGGAAGTTTACTGCTCACGGCTCTGGAGCCTGGCAGGATTCAGTTTGTTTGAAGGCCTGCTCTCTGTTTCAAGGTTGGAACCTTGCAGGGCTGGTGCCACTACCTGTGATGTCATCATCCCATATGAACACTGGTTCAAGCCCTTGGGAATGCACTTGGGAAAGCAGCAGAAGCTGGTCCAAGTGCTTGGCCCCCTGCCCTTCTTGTGGGAGACTGGATGGAGTTCCAAAGAAGGAACTTTGTTGCTACATACTCACATAAAAGGTGGAGATAAAGTCCCTGCAGTCTTCTCTGTCAGGGGACTGATTCTATGTCAGAACAGTTTCTGGCAATCCCATTACCTCGCGGATAGAGTCCAACCTACGTTGTGGGAGCAGAGACAGGAGAGGGCAGAAGGGAGAGAGGCTGCCAGCATAGCTGCAGAGGAAAGCCTGGGTTTGCCGACCCAGCCACAAGAGAATCAAACCACTCTGGGAGCTGGTCCAGCCTTCTTGTCATGAATCCATGAGCCACCAGACAAGGGGGGGCAGGATAGCCAGTCTGCAGCTCCAGAAAGGCCTGCAAGCAGATGGAAAGTGGTTGGAACCATCAAAGAACCTGAAATTCTCAAATGGAAAGGCATGATAGCCAAGGATGGGTTAAGGATGTGATATTGTCGTAATGATGATCAGCCATAGCCAAGCACTCCTGTGGTCTAATTATTCAACACTAAGAAACAGAGTCTTTGTGTCCATTCCCTACATGAAGCAAGTGAGAGTTGGAGAGATTTAAGAGTGTGAAAAGGCACCTGATTGGAGGAGAATGGAATTTGGCCTATATGTTGGATCCAAAGTGTGGGCTCTTATGTGTACCCCTTGCACATTTAGATAAGCTTTGCAACTGTCAGAAGACAAAGTAATTTGCAACATGGTTCTTAACACTGGCTCTTTACACCGGGTCCCCAGCTGGTCAGCAGTGCGGCATCTCCGAGGAATTTTTCCTAGGAATATCACAGGCTCATTCTTCTGTGAGGAGCAGCTTGTCACCCAAAAGCAGAGAAAGAGTCTAGGAGAAGCAGGTAGAGATTTAGTAAAGTTCCTCCTGGGCTTCCCTGGGACCTTCCATCATTCTCTCCCCTACAAACTGTGGCACCCGCCTTGCCTGTCAGTCCAAGGCCCAGTTACTCCTAGCTATGGCTCCTCTGCTCCAACTGGACAGGTGTCTATGTGGCTCCTGCAGGGGCTGCCTCTAATTTCTCCTCACATCCCATCTTCCAGGGCCTAGCTTAAAGGTCCCCATGGAAACAGGATCAAAGACACCCCAGCCTCTTCAAGATCCAACAACCACTAGTTCTGCACCCTTGGATCTGCCAACCATGGATCAAAAATATTTAGAAAAACTAATGACATCTGTCCAGGCTGTTTTGGGGTCACTATTACCTTGACCAGACAACATGACAACTATTTACATAGCATCTAAATTGTGTTTGGTGTTAGAAGCAACGTAGGAGTGAGCTAACGTATACAACAGGATGTGTATGGATTGTATATAAGCAAGTTCTTGTGTGTCAACAGGCATGAGCATGCACAGATTTGGGGATCTATGTGAGGCAGGGCCTGGAATCAGATGACGTGCTGCCAGGCTCTGGAATGGTGATGAACCTTATACTCCATCTTGTCTAGCCTCAAAGTCCGTCATTAACTCACTGGCCACTTGAGTCACAACCTTGGACAGCTCTAGGATGAATCCCATCCTTGAAGAACTGACAGCACCAGGTATGGCAGGGGAGCAGACTTGTAAACGAACAAGGGCCAGGTGGTCAAAGACGAATGACCTGAGGGAGGTGGGAAGCAGGGCCTTGGGTGTGGATGTTGGAGGTGAGTGTGAGTTTTTTCTGGATGTGTGACTCCATACAGATTCCTTCACGTCTCAGCCCTTCAATTGCCTTCTCTATTACAAAGCCCTGTTGTAAGCATTCAGTAGGAGAACGTGTGTAGAATGGCTGACCTTCAACACCTGAACAAAACAGCAACTGATACTGGGACCCTACAGGAGAAGCAGCATTGAGCAAAAAAACAAAGGAGGAGCCAGGGGAGGAGCATTTGCTCAGTGCTCATGAAGAGGCCAAGGGGAGGCCAAGGAAGGCTTCCTGGAGGTGGAGGCCTTGGAAGTGTGCCTTGAAAGATCTGTATTTTAGCAAAGAAACGGGTGAGAGCCACTCTAAGTGAGGAGCCCAGCATCTGGCTAAAGACACCACTCCATGCAGCTGAATCACTGGATCTTGCTGTGTTGGGGTCCACTCCAGAGGCACGATTGAGCCTCATGCTAAATCTGCCGTGCCTCAGTCTTACCACCTGTAGAATGAGGCCACCAGAACCCAGCAACCCCTGAGCCATTCCAGGACATTGTATTCTGCAATGCCCTATCCCCCAGGCCCCTAAATACTTCCACATGTCAACCTTGACCCAGCTCCTTACAACGTGGCCAGCCAGCTCCCACCACAGCCTCGGCAGCCCTGGAGCCCCCAACCCTGTGCCCCCCTCCCAACTCCAACAGAAACCAGACACCCAGGGTGGCAGGCCCTGAGGAAACATCAGCCAGTTCCCACGTACCTTTCCCTCCCTCCCCCGGCCTCCACAGCGCCCTAGGACAACGTGAGCTTATTCGGGGCCTGCGGGATACAGGGAATGTTATCATTCTCAGGGAACTCGCAGTCCCGGGCTCTTTGCTTATTCTGGCCCCTCTCCGTGGATACTACAAGCATGATCCGGCAAGGAGGTCTCCCTCATGCTCTCGCCACCCAGGGCTCCTAGTTCCAAGAGAGGTTTCGGGTTTCAGAGAAATGTAACTAAGCACCGAAATGGGGTAGCCGCTGTCACTCCTGGAGCAGAGGGCCTAGCTGGGCTGAGGGCCCATGCTGTGCCCTTCCCCTCCACTTCCCCTGGCCCCCATCCCACAGATGGCAGACATCTGCTTGCACACACTGGATCTGATCATTCTAGAGTGCCAAGATCCAGGAATTCAGAGGTCTTCAAGCCAAAGCAGTCCAGGGCTAGCAGAGCCACCAGAGTCACTGAGCCCCGAACGCCTAGCTTCTCAGAATCAGATCACAGGGTCCAGGGAAGAGACCATGAGTGCACAGCTTCCTAGCTGGATGGCCCTGGACAGGTGCATCTGTGAAATGGGCTAATAACAGCACCTCCTTCCTAGAGTTTCTCTAGGGATGACTGAATCAACATGCACAAACACAAACCCTAGCCCAGTACCTGGCCCGTGGAACATATCCAGGGCATGAGAGCTGGGCTTCTAAGTTCACATAATCAGTATCAGCCAAGGATCTCTGCCTCCCCCTCTAGAATTCTCCCCACTCAGCCATACCTACAACCCAGATAAGTAGGAGGGAACCAGAAAGCTCCTTCAGTGATGACATTACCTCCACGTAGAATAGATAACCTGCTTCAGAGAATGCCCCAGACAGGGCCCCCCAGATCCCTCAACATAACAGAGCCACGTTTCTGCCCAGCTCCAGGGGCACTGGGCTTGAAAGGGTATCAGGGAGAGGCAGTGCAGTAAGCTGGCACCTCCCAGGGAGCAGGCTGGGCTCCCTAAGATGGGGTTCTGACCACGTGCAGTCAGCTAAGGCTATGGTCTTCAGGGGCCTCCATTGGGTGAGACAGTCAAGATGGCTCAAGGCCAGTTAGTCCACTGGTAAGACCGACTGGGTGGCTGGGCTCTGCTGGGACCTGGGGCCTCTCCTCCCGATAGCCCTCCATGAGGCTATCAGAGTGGCCAGGCCTCTGACATTGCAGCTCACGGCTCCTAAAGCGACACCCGTGGGAGTTGACTGACAGGCCAACTAAAGGTCAGGTCAGTGAGGAAGGCAGAATTGTAAGACAGCCCCCCCAAATGCCCACTCGCTGCTGTCAGGGTGCAATGTGATGCCTCTCCTGCTGCTGAGTTCACATCTCAGGACGGCACATGGCAGAAGACTCTCACAGCCAACCAGCAGAGAGCCTCCCACTGGCTTGGGAAAGGAAGCCATTGCTGGGGCTGAGGGCAGCCTCTAGGTGCTGATGGAGACCTCCAGGCCACAGCCACTAAGAAAGCGGGATTCCACCTTGTAGTAAAGGATGGAATTCTGCCAACACGAGGCTCTGCATCTCAGACGACGTGACAGCCACAGCCAACACCTACATTTTCATCCTCTGAATGCGAGACCAAGTGTCAGCATGTCTGAACTGCCAGGTTCATCAACTAATAAGTGGATTTTGTTTCAAACCCATAAGTTTGTGGTCACACATTACGCAGCGGCAGCAAACTTCAGAGCTGAAACCGCTAGAGCATCCTGCCACCGCATTCTGTTGGTTAAGAGTCACAGAGGGGCTGACATGGTGGCTTAGTAAGCTAATCCTCCACCTGCATCTGCCACCTCCTCTGGCATCCCATATGGGTGTCAGTTCTAGTCCTGGCTGATCCACTTCCAGTCTAACTCCCTGCATGTGGCCTAGGAAAGCAGCAGAGGAAGGCCCAAGTCTTTAGGCACCTGCACCTACATGGGAGACCCAGAAGAAGCTCCTGGCTTCCAGCTTCAGACCGGTCTAATTCTGGCCATTTTGGCCATTCGGGGAGTGAATCAGTGCATGATATCTCTCTCTCTCTCTCTTTCTCTCTCTCTCTCTCTCTCTCTCTCTCTCTCCTTCCCTTTCAATTTAAAAAAAAGAAAACTGAGTAAATCTTTTTTTATTTTTTTTAAGATTTATTTTATTTGTTTATTGCAAAGGCAGATATACAGAGAGGAGGGGAGACAGAGAGGAACATCTTCCATATGATGGTTCACTCTCCAAGTGACCACAACAGCTGGTGCTGTGCCAATCCGAAGCCAGGAGCCAGGAACTTCCTCCAGGTCTCCCACATGGGTGCAGGGTCCCAAGACTTTGGGCCATCCTCAACTGTCTTTCCAGGCCACAAGCAGGGAGCTGGATGGGAAGTGGAGCAGCCGGGATTAGAACCAGCACCCATATGGAATTCCGGCGCATTCAAGGTGAGGACTTTAGCCGCTAGGCCACTGTGCTGAGCCCAAAATGAATAAATCTTAAAAACAAAAAAACATAGACTCACACATCCTCACAGGACTGGGGACCACACAAAGACACGAATACCAGGAGACACCAGTTATGGTCAGCCATCTTAAGACTCAAAGAGTCCCAAGTCCCATCAGTTCCCTGGGGCCTAGGTACCACCTGCACCTAGAGCAGACACTGCATTCTAAAAGACTGCATGCTCTCCTAGGTAGGCAACCTGCTTCTGCTGGAGGGTTCAGCTGACCTCTGACCTGCCCCCTCTCCCCAGAAGTCTACCATGGCTACATCAGCTCAAACTCAGCGTTGCAAGCCTAACTAGTTGAAATCCGTGCTGCAGTGAGTGAAGCCGAAGGCTCCTGAGATGAGGGGGGACTGTTTCAGCCCTGCAGCAAACCAGAGACAAGGGTAAGAAGCTGGCTGCTGGGCTCTGGCCCAGGACCACCTCTCTGCTCTATGCTCAGTGAACAAAAGCCCCGTGTCCCTGAGGTCCTGGTTCTTTACATACACACACACACTCCGGCCTTGACCTGTTCCCTAAGGGACTCAAGCTCGCATTTTTACTCCCTGAGTCTGGGAGATGAAGAGATCAAGTGTCTCCAGGAATTGGGCCTCATCACACTTGAGTGTCACATATGAGGCAGCTCACCCATACAGCCCACTGGTCCTGGCAGGGGCTCCGACCCCCTAACGCACTCTGAGCTCTACCCCCCATTCCACTGCCTCACTGTGAAGGAAGAAAATACAGGAAAAGCAGACTAAGCAAACGCCCTTCAAATACCAAGCCCCAGCACCTGCTCCAGATGTGCCAACCCTCTGGGTCCAGATGAGGCCCCGAACCTCCTATGGTCCCCATCCTTCGTCCTCTGCTTCCCTTCTCCAACGAAAATTCCCATGACTTTCCAAGAATTTCTCTACTTGCAGAAGTGTCTCCTCAAAGGCGGGCACCTGACTTGGAAGGCCCGTCCCACTGGGAGGCAGCCAGTGATGACTCAAATCCTTAGTCCCTGCCGTCCATGTCCCTGCCATCCATGTGAGAGGTTCAGACTTCTCTCTGGCTGGCGTCTGGGGACTGAATCAACCTCTGAGAGATAGCTTTCTCTCTGTCACTGTCTCTGTGTGTGTTTCTGTCTGTTGAATACAATCAATGATTTGAAATGAAAGTTAATTTTTAAAGACTTATTCATTCATTTTTGAAAGGCAGAATCAGCGAGTGAGTGGAGGAGAGATCTTCTACACACTGGTTCACTCTCCAAATAGCTGTAATAGCTGGAACTGCTCCTGACCAAAGCCAGGAGTCTAGAACTCCACCTGAGGCTCCCACATAGATGCAAGGCGCCCGAGTGCTTGGGCCATCCTCCACTGCTTTCCCAAAATCATTAGTAGGGAGCTAGATCCCAAGTAAAGCAGCCAGGGCCCAAACCAGTGCCCACGTGGGATGCCAGCATCCCAGAAGATCAGCAAATCTGTCACCCCCACAATCCCAGCCCCCAGTGAAAATGCTTTTTAGAAATAAAAGCGGCATCTTCCTTTCTACCCCAACCGCTTCTGCCTTTTTCTTTTTTTTTAAGGTTTGTTTTGTTTTTATTGGAAAGGTATACAGAGAGGAGAGACAGAGAGGAAGATCCTCCATCTGTTGATTCACTTTCCAAGCAGCCACAACGGCCAGAACTGAGCTGATCAGAAGCCAAAACAGCCTGGATCCTCTTCGAAGTCACCTATGCAATGCAGGGTCCCAAGGCTTTGGGCCTCCTTGACTGCTTCTCCAGGCCACAAGCAGGGAGATAGATGGGAAGCAGGGCTGCTGGGATTAGAACCGGTGCCCCTATGGGATGTTGGTGTGTGCCGCTAGGCTACCGCACTGGACCCCTGTTCTGTCTTTTTAAAGTAAAATTATAGTAAGCATTTACATGCTTAGCATCCATTTCCCAGATAAGAAGACCAGCTCTCCGAGGCAAGGGTGTCCATATTAGCGTGTCATCTACCCAACACACTCAAAATCTGTTGAGCAAACGAGTAACAGACAGCATCAGACCCAAGCACAGTACAAACAGCCATGTCAGGCCAGCCAGGGGTGCCGAAGACACTGCTTTGTCAAAGCAAGCACCCTTGGAGCCATCTGCCTCACACTGCCCCTCCCGCCCCTAGAGCTTGCCTGCTCCCTGTTGACTGGTTAACACACTGCTGGGAAAGTTCCTAGGTTGTTAACATTTTGGAATGAGTCATCTTTTTAGCTGTGAGTCTGGTTTATTTCTCTCACCCAAACCTTCTGAAGGCAGATTTGTTTTTGTGTCATTCTCCAGAGTACCTAACAAGTACCAATGGAGTGAATATGTGATTAAATAAGGAAGTAAGCAGATGAATGGATAAGTGATGGGTGGCTGAATTATTAAGTGATAGAAGATGGATGGATGGATGGATGGATGGATGGATGGATGGATGGATGGATGGATGGACGAAGAAATGGAGATGCAGAGAACAGAGGAAAGAGCGGATCTACTGATGGATGGATGGATGTGAATGACTACATGGATGATAGATGGAGAAAGGAGAAATAGATGGATGAAGGGGGTGGATAGATGAATGGATGAAAGCAGAGGAAGGTGAAAAGGGTGCCAAGTGGAGAGGTGGTGACTGAGTGTGTAGACTATCATGAAATCTGCAAAGCCGTGGAGCAGAGGAAGTCAAAACCACAGAGAAGTCAAACTCAGCTCAGTATAAAGCAGAAGTGGAGATGAACTCAGCAGGTGGGATTCCTGTGCCTCCTTTCTGGGTGCCTGGGCTCTGTTTCTTCCTCCAGCTCCTGAGATCCTGAGAAATGGGGTTCCCATGTGCGGGGTGTGCATTGTGCTTCCAGCTCCCGATTCTGGCCCAGGTTTTCCAGGCACTGACGGAGGGAGTGACTCAGTGGATGGGGGCTCGCTCACATGTTCTCTCTGATCGCTAATGGAGTGAAAAGGTAATGACAATGCTTCCCTCACAGCTTGGCTGTGAAAATTAAGTCACAGAAGGAACCAACAAGCCTAGTGCAGTCCTGAGCACACCAAAACGCCCAGGAACATTGGCAGTACATCTGGTTTTAGTGCTGACTTTAGCCTGCAAATCCACATCCATATTTGTACTTGCATTTATTTGAGGTATAATTGCAGTATGCCATAGTATTACTTGGTATTAAATTTGGGACCACAGATCCACAGATATTAGCAGTAACAGGTCATTCAAAACTGACAGTCAAGGCCAACGTTGTGGTATAGTGTGTCTCCCGACCAGCATCCTATCTGGGAACCTGGCTGCTCCATTTCTGATCCGGCCCTCTGCTGGAACACATGGGAAGGCAGCAGAAGAAGATGGCCCAAGTGCTTGGGTCCCTGCCACCCTTGTGGGAGACCTGGAAGAACCTTCTGACTCCAGGCTTTGGCATGGGCCAGCCCCAAAGGAATAAACTAGCAGATGGAATCTCTCTGTGTGTCTCTCCATCTCCTTTTGAAACTCTTCCAAAACAAATAAATAAACCTTAAAACAAAACTGACCTTCTCAGAAGGTTAGAATTACTGAACACTGCAGACAAGGATGGCTCAATCTGGCTTCTTCCAGAGTAAGCAGGACTGCCTTGGCCCAGGGTGGCTGCCTCTCCCTGGGGTGCTTTCCTGCACATCCAGCCCCACATACCCTTCAAGACCACCATGGCCACTGGCTGGACCGCTTTGCCCTGTACTCCTGTGCTCAGACATCCCAGAATCCCAGGAATTTGTGGCCACAGCATGAGGGGTCTCAGATTGGGCCTGGGGGATGATGAAATATGGAAGCTCCCAGACTCGAGCCTGGTGGGGAAGACCACATTTTCTGTGTCATGTTCTATTGCACGCCAATCAATTACAGTGCGCCCTATATAAACACATCATGAGGGCTTTGACAGGGGGCCGGGGTGAAGTTGGGTGTCAGGGTAAAACAGGGGATAATAAAATCACTGGAGATTTATTTCCCTAAATTGGAAACTTCATGCTTACACCTGACTAAATCATCAGGCTGAAATCGGAGCCGACTCCCACGGAAAACACATGTAACCTTACCCCATCTTTGTTTAACGGCGACCCATCAAGCCGGCTGATGGCTTCTGCAGATGCTGCCGTCCTCCTTGGGCTCCGTGGGTCCTGGGGGTCTCAGGCAGACCTGTCTCCACTGTGCCCACTACACACTCTGGCCACTCCTCCAGGACTGGCCAGAGAAACCTGTCTATCCCAGTGGTGGGGTGTGGGGGGAACACCTGCCCCCTGAACAGCCCTCTCAGCTCTCAACCTTTGTGCACGGAAGAGCTCCCTTCTCTTCATTTCCCTTCCCATCTCTTCCTTCCCTCCCCTTCCCTCCTCTTCCTCTCCCCTTCCCTCATTTTCCCTTCCCATGGATGGAGGCCACTCCTTCTAGGCTGGGCATCCGCAGCGCAACACATGAGCGGCAGCCACAGCACGTGTCACCCAGGCTTCCCTGGGCTCCAATTCTGGATTGTGACACCTTTAGCTCTTGCCTAAAGTGACTTTGCTGGTTTGTATCCTGTCTCTTTCCTCACAGAACTCTTAAGACGACTTGGATGTGCTCGTGGATCCACATGCTTTCTAAGTGATACATTCACAGTGTGTGTTAGCTGACGCTTCCCATTCAAATTAGGAAGCACAGTTATGTCATCCCAGGACACAGTATGAGGTCATCCAAGTCCTGTGTTAGCAAGCTTCTCCTAGGGCTAATGTTGTGGCATAACAGGCAAAGTTTGCCACCTGCAATGCCAGCATCCCATGTGGACATTGGTTCCCATCCTGGCTGCTCCCTGATGATGCAACTGGAAAAGTAGCGCGTGGGAGACCTGAACGGTGCTTTCGGCTCCTGCCTGGGCCAGCCCCAGTTATTTCCACCATCAGGGAAGTGAACCATCTCACTCCACATCCTCCCTGCTCCCCACCCTTACCCCGACCTCTTTCAAATAAATAAATCTTTTAAAAAGAAGGAGGAGGACAAGGGAGAAAGAAAAGGCAACAGCTCAATCAACCCGGTTAGAAGGAGGAACTCTGGAGGGAACAGAATTGGTTAACACCATCTGTGCGCTCTGCCCTGGGTTGGTGCCGGCGCCTGTGATCCCATTCAACAGATGGCCAATCAGGGATCCGAGAAGTTTCCCAAACCACACAGTCGGGACAGTAACCAGTTACTCTAGATTTATCTGACCCCAAGCTCAGGACAACACATCCCAAGTGCTCTGTAGGGCCAGAGGGAGAGAAGGGTGGGTAGCATCCGTCCTGGCTGGGTAGCCCTGCCCCGCTCCTGGCGCCTCCCCGGGGGTCCATAAATTCGCACACAGAACACAAGCGGTCCCCAGTGTGCACTGCAGGTGGTCAGTGGCCTCGAGGCTGCAAACTCCCTACTCACACCTCCGTGGGTCTTTGGGAGGTGGAGGCAGGGAGTGCAGGAGGAGCCCCTGTGTCATTTTCGGCAGCAGTCAGCAGAGCCTTGCAAAGTGCAAGATGGCTTTTTTAGCCCAGCATAAGGATCTAGTTAAAAACCAATAAATCAGCAGTGAAATGCACAGAACAGCCTTCTCCGTAAAATCAACATGGCTTGCGCCTCTGCAGGGAGCCTGGCGGCTGCCGCTGAAGCCTGGAACTCAAGCAGAGCCTTCCTCTGTCCCGAAGGATCTTTAGGGACGGGGATCTCGCTTGCCCCCATCCCCACTCCCACCCCTACACCCTGGCCACTGGCCCTGCACGGAGATGCCAAGGCTTGCCCCCGCCAGGCCTGGCGATGCCCAGAAGGGCGCCCACGGAGGCAGACGGCTGCGGCCTCCTCCCCAGGATTCTGTCCTGACACAGAAAAGCGAATGTGAAGATGGATGGGGCGGAGAAAGGGGGGCACCCCGGGGCGTCTCCAGGCGCGGAACGCCTGGTGCAGTCAGCCTCGAAGCTCAGGATTCCCCGGTAGGGTCGTGCTTGGGAGCAAAACCCCGCTGTCTCCACCCCACGCGAGTTTCCTACCTGTGGCCCCGCCGCGCCGCGCAGTCGGCCAAGGTAAACAGCGCCCTGGCTGCGCAAAAATGAGCAGCTTCGCTGCACTGGAAGGAATCCGCTCCCGCCTTGGCCCTCCGCACCGCCCGCCGCATCTATGCGCGCGGGGGCTATGTCTCCCACACAAATACTCCAAATTTCTCATTAAAACTTATGGTTGTGTCAACAGCGCGGCCGGGGCCCCTAATCTGGAAAAGTCATTCCGCCGCCCGCGAGCGCGTCGGACAGCCTGCTCCCAGAGGCGGTGAGCTGTCACTCTCCCTCCCCGCGCACCCAGCCGGCTCCGCCCGGCTCAGTCCCCGGCCCAGGCGCACCAGAGCTGCCTGGCTCCGGGGACCTGGAGCCCTCAGAAGGCCACGAGCACGAGGCCGCCCACGCTAGAGACGGAGCAAGACGGCTCCCCAGGAAATACTTGGAGGAAGAAGAAGGCCACCTGAGAGCCCCACCAGCTCTGGCACAGGAAGAGGAGCCTTTGCTCGCACAGTAGGTGCGCCAGCACAGGAGGTCTCCACGTGGCCAGCCTGCCTTTCCCAAGGCCCGCCGCGCCGAGCCAGAGAAAAGTCAGCGAGCAAGAACTTTCAGCCATTAACTTTTTACCTGTGTCCCTGTCCTTTCCTGCTGCAGCCGGAGGGCCCGCCCACTGCCCATGCCCTCCACCTGTGAATCATGGGTCCCCTCTGCAGTGTTGTACCCGGCAGAGGTAAATGGGACGGGAGACAGTGGGGCCTGCCCAGCGCAAAAAAGCTGGGTTGAAACCAGAAACCTCAGTTTGAGCCGAATGTCAGGCAGTGGGCGTGTCACTGTGTCTTGTCTAGGGTCTGTGAAGAAGTGTGTGTGCGACCACTAGGGCTGCTGCTGGAAAGTTCTGCTGTCTGTTGCAGCCCTCTATGCCTCAACTCCCTGAGAAGGCTCTTTGCCAACTACTGCACCCCAAATCTTTGAAGGGAGCTGTGTGCGCACCCCCACACCCATTGCCTTGCAGCCAGCACATCTCTGAGTCGCAAACACCAGACCCTCAGCAGTCCAGGGCCCACATCCCAGGAGCAGTCCAGCCTGACCTGCAGGCTATCAGAACAGGGGCTGTTGCCCTGGCACCCCAAGACCTGGGCTTCCCTCTGTGCTGCCCAACTGCCTCCTCCACCTTCTCTAAGGCCCTCATGTCCCCACTCTGCGTTGCATCCTAGTAACAGCACTCTTTAATACCAAGCTCAGGATCCCCATCCCAGCTCCCTTCTCTGACCGCAGGCTCACATCCACCTTCTGGACCCCTGTTCAGCGTGTTCAAGGGGACCCCAACTTTCACCTGCACCTTCCCTACTGCGCCCTGTCTCTGCTGCACGGCTCTGTCAATCACCCTGCCCGAACCAGAGCACTGGCTGCCCTCAGGCCTCCCCCAGGCCCAGCGTCCCTTCACTGCCTCCTAGCACTGCTCTGCGATGCCTTCACTTCTCTCCCCACCACCCCGAGTCAGTCACCACCGTTCTTACCAAACTGCTGCCAGTCTTCTAACGCAGCAGCCTCCGGCCCATCTTTCTGTTTCTAAAAATAAGACCTACTTTTATTATTTATTTGAAAGGGTGTTATGGAGGGAGGGAGGGAGAGAGAGAGAGAGATCTTCTATTTATTGGTTCATTCCCCACAGCAACCAGGAATGGGCCAGACAAAGCCAGGAACCAGGTTGCCTACATGGGAGCAGGGTACTTGGACTATTTCCGCTGCTTTCCCAGGCTCATTAGTAGGGAACTGGTCAGAAGTAGAGCAGCCTGGACTGTAACCATGCCCTCTGATATGGGATGCCAATATCACTGATGGCAATGTAATCCACTGTGCCAGCCCATAGGTCACCTTTCTAATAAAGTCATGGTGCTAGAAGGGGCAAGCATAGTGGCACCTCAGAGTAATCCTCCATCTCCCATAGGCGCATCTATTAATGTCCTGGCTGCTCCACTTCCTATTCCACCCCCTACTGATGATCTGGGAAGGCAGCGGAAAATAGTCAAGGTTGGAACCCTGCACCTAAGTGGGAGTCACAGATGAAGCTCGTGGGTCCTGGCTTCAGATGGCCTCAGCTGCAGCCAGTGCAGCTGTTTGGGGAGTGAGCCAGCAATGGAGATCTTTTGTCTCTCCCTCTCTCTCTGTAAAATCTTTCAAAAAGATAAATAAATATTGGGGCAGAAAAGGCTGTCAGGATTGCTCCTGAGCAGCCTGTAATACAGCATGGGCCCCAGTGTGCTCTCTGTTAGATGGGACCATACCAGCCCTGTCTTGAGCCCCTACTGGATGCTCTCTCCCCAGTGTGTGTTCCTTGGGCTGGGTGGGCTGGGTGGGCCACGACGGCTTGCCCCACAACTTACCCAGACTCCCTATATGCCCTCATTCTCAGGTTCCTCTGGCCGAAGCTAGGCTGACCCAGGGTACCCCAAGCTCACGTTCAAAGACTCAGCCGGCCCAGCTGCTCGGCTCCATAAATGAGGATTAGGCATCCCCCTTTGAGGCGAGCGGGTGGGCTGTGAGAAGAGTTGGTTGGGTAGAAATTTTATGGCAGGATCACATTTCGTCTCCGACCCCCCTCTGAAGCCAGCCAAGGGCAGGTCAGGGGCAGGGGAGTGGGAACCCGAGCTGCCGGAGAGCACAGAGCACTGCAGGCGCAGGAGGAGGCCGCGGCTGGGAGTCAGGGAGCCCCAGTTCCTGCCTTCCTGAACTGCCCACCCACCGTGTGATCCTGAGCAGATCCTTGCCCTCTCTGGTCTGTGAAACAGGACCAACTCCATTCGATGCTCCTGAGCCATCTCCCGGTGTGTAAATCTTAACAAAAGCATCACCCTTAGAAAGCTGCGGAGTCATGGGTTAGAGCTGCTACATAAAACGCAGAGCAGATGTTAGCTGCAGCAGGTAAAACATCTGCTTAGAATGTTCGCACCAAATAAGAGAGCCTAGATCCAAGCCCTGGCCCTGCTTCTGGCTCTGCTTCCTGCTCAGGAGCACTAGGGCTGGGAGGTAAAGGGTGCGGTGTTAGGCAGCAGGTGGTAACTCAAGTTCTTAGGAATCCTTGGACTGGAGTAAGAGACCCAGACAGAATTCTGGGCTCCTGGCTTTGGTCTGGCCCACTCCTGGCTATTGCCAACATTTGGGAAGTGAATCTGTGAACAGAAAAGCTCTTGCTGTCTCTATCTCTCCCGCTTTCTCGTGTCTCTCTGCCTTCCTAATAAATAAAATAATTGTATTAAAAAATGCAAAATGCGTGACCAGTGCTGTGGCATAGCTAGGTAAACTGCTGTGTACAGTGCTGGCATCCCATCTAGGCACCAATTCAAGTTCTGGCTGCTCCACTTCTGACCAAGCTCCCTGCTAATGCGCCTAAGAAGGCAGCAGAGGATTCCCCAACTGCTTGAGCCTCAGCACCCACATGAGAGATCTGGAAGAGGTTCTTGGCTCCTGGCTTTCTCCTAGTCCACCTACAGCTGTTGCAGCCATTTGGGGAGTGAACCAGTACACAGAAGCCTTCTCTTCCTCTGTCTCTCTCTCTCTGAAACTCTTCTTTCAAATAAACAAAAATCTTTTGTTAAAAAAAAATGCAAGGTGCCAGTTAAATATGAATCTCAGGTAAATAAATCACTTCCATGTAAGTATGTCCCAAATACTTTTTGGATATACTTATATTACAAACTATTTGTGCTTTATCTGAAATTCAAATATAACTATATGCCCTGTGCTTTCACTTGCTACATCTGGCACCGCCACTTTGGACACCATCTGCTGGTGATTACAGGACCACAACTTCATGCTCTGTCCAAGGAAAATAGGTCAGGAGCAGGCGTCCTGGGACTGCGAGCTAAGCTGCTGCTTCACATGTCCCCATCCCAAACCCGGGTATTGACTGACTCTCTGCTGCTCCATGCCCCTGATCCGGCTTCCTGCTAATGTGCCTTGGAGACCGTGGACGACAGACGCAAATCTTGGGTTCCTTTGTTTGCTTGTTTGTTGAAAAATGTATTTCTTTTAATTTGCAAGGCATAGTCACACACAGAGAAAAGAGACCAACAGAAAGATATGTTCCATGCACTGGCTTACTCCTCAAACAGTCAAACAAACAGAGCTGGGCCAGGAGCCAGACTTCCTCCAGATCTCCCAATAGGTGCAGGAGTCCAAGGACTTGGGCTGTCCTCCACTGCCCGCCCCCCCCAGGCCACCAGCAGGGAGCCGGATCAGAATCAGAACAGTCAGAATTCCAGCTGGCGCCTGTACGGGATGCCAGCGCCTCAGGCAGAGGCCAAGCTCACTACACTATGGCGCCAGCCTTGGGATTTGGGTTCTTGACACACATGTGGGAAACCTGGATGGGGTTCCTGGCTGCTGATTTCAGCCTAGTCAGCCACAGCTGTTATGGGAATCTGGGGAGGGAACTAGTGTATAGAAGATCTGAATCTCTCTTTCTGCCTCTCTCCCTTTCAAATAAATAAGTAACTCTTTCAAAAACAGCAGTCAGGTTTTGCTGGTTTAAGCAGTCTTGGTAACAATCAAGCTGGACAGAGCTCTGGGGTGTAGATACAGGGGAAGAATGGTGGTGAAGGGAGAAGGGACCACTTAGTCACTGGCCTCAAAGTGGCTTAGTGCTGGCCACCTGCCCAGGAAGGCTGCACGGGGCCAACATGTGAGGTGCAAGCCATGAGTAACCGAAAGTGCCAGATGGAAAGATTACCAGGGGTCAGTTCACGCCATATTCCATCTATGCTGCTGCTGTTAGAGAAGGGTCAGAGCAGAGGCCAGAGCACAGCGAGAGCCTGGGGCGATGGGAGCAGGCTCTGATTGTCCAGAGATTAGGGCAAGGACGGCCGGCAGGACCTGGGGAGAGGGACCTCCAGAGTCCACCAAGGAGTTGGGTCTCAGATCTGTTCTGTGTACTGAATGAACCACAAGCACAGTCCGAACATGGTGATGGGTAGGTTGTCATTTTTTAAAATGATGTATTTATTTTTATTTGAAAGGTAGATTTACAGGAAGAAGGGAAGTCAAAGAGAGAGAACTTCCAACGGCTTGTTCACTCTCCAAGTAGTGCAGTGGCCTGAGCTGAGCGCATCTGAAGCCAGGACCCAAGAGCTTCTTCCGGATCACCCACATGGGTGCAGGGTCATGAGAACTTGAGCCAGCCTCCACTGCTCTCCCAGGCCATAAACTGGGAGTTGGATGGAAAGTGGAGCAGGTGGGAAACAAACCGCCACCTATGTGGGATGCTGGTACTACAGACGGACATTTAACCTGCCACCACATCAGTCCCTGGGTTGTCTTTTTTTTTTTTTTTTTTTGACAGATGATGTGTTCTGCCACCAGCGGACCTCAGCTGTCAGGGCCCCACAGGCCCAGGGACTTTCTCACCATGTGGGAGCTGGGAGACATAATGGCGCAATGGCAGCCAACAGATTCCTTCCCTCTCTCCTTTGTTCAGCACGTTTTTAGACCCCCATGAAAGTTGTGTAAGGCAGCACTGATGCTTGATGGGAGCCCCTACCACCAGCACCCCCTCGAGCCTCTCGACTGGCACCCGTATGGAATGCCAGCATTACCGACAGCAGCTTCACTCACAGCACCAGACTCCACTCATCTCTTCTATTGCTCACCATCTGCTGGGCACTGGTGAGCAGAGACAGAAGCTGGTCTTGGGCAGCTGGTCAGTGCAAGGGACTGAGGCAGACTACAATCACAGTTATAATTAGCGAGTAAGAACAGAGTAAGCAAGGCAACCTTGGTAGGGGACCGCCAAGAGCAGTCGGGTAAGGCTTTGAAGAAGGGGATAGTCACACAGAGTGTCAGACAGGTGGTTTTTTAATTCTCTCATTCAAAAAATATTTGTGGGCTCTTCAAAGTTCTGGGATCCCAGCTGCAGGCAACTGCTTAGGTTGTCTTTTACCTAAGCAAGTGTTACGCTGCTGGGAGAAAAGAAACTGGTGGCCGGTGGGCATTCTAGGGCTGGTTAGTACCAAATTTGTGTTAACTATACCAATTTAACAACTTACTTCTTGCTTACTGCTTGCTTACTTCTTTCTTTGTTTAGTTTGTTTATAAGCGAAGTAGGAAAAATGGAGAACTCTGGGTTGAAAGCACCCTAGGGGCAGGGATAGTGGCAGCTGCAGATTGCCCAAGGAAGGGGATCCGGGGATGTATTGCAGTGGGAGTGGCTGAGGACATGTTTGACAGGGGGGAATGACTTCTGGGGGCCTCCATGGACCGTGCCACAGGTAGGCGAGGGAGCTGAGATAGAGTGGCTTAGAGAAGGTAAACCAGAGGGCACGTTTGGGTCAGGCCAAGGTATCTGCCCACATGGGAAAACTGTGCTGGGGTAAATAACATCATCCATCACACACTGGCAAGGCAAAAGCAGGGGCTAGGGGACATACCTGGCTGGGCTAGGCCATGGTATCCACCTGCGAGTATCTGAGGAGGGGGTAGGCCACATCAGGCTGGACCGCAGCACCCACTAGAACACAATAGAACCAAATCTGGGGGACAGATTCTCTACAGGCTCACGCACTTGCCTCTGTGGGGCTAACACACCCACCGGTATGTACAGAGAGGTGGGTGGTAGTGACTGGCCAAGCCAGGCTGGATCACAGAACTCACCTGGCAGGTATCCACCTGACACAGAGGCTAGGACTGGGAGACGGCCAGGTAGGGCCAGGCTGCAACATCCACTGACGCATACAAAGGTCATGATTGAGGGCAGACTACACCAAACAGGGTCATAGCTCCCACTGGGGAGCACAGCAGCCAGGGCTTGGAGAAGGCCAAGCCATGCAAGGTTGCAGCACTTGTCCGTATATTTGGGTGGGCTGGATCTGGGGACAAGCCAGGCTGGACCGGGTTTCAGCACCTGTTGACATGTACAAGAGTCAGCACAGGATCTGGGCCATGCCTGGTTGGGCTAGGCTAGGCTGCAGTACCCACAAGTGAGAGCTAAGACTGTGAATGGGCTATGTCAGGCTAGGTTGAAGTACCTACCAGTACATGCAAGACCCAGAGTTGGGGACAAGCCTATCAGGGAAATTCTGGGGACTCTCCTGCCAAGCTGCAGCTCCCAACAGTGAACGCAAGAGCCAGGGCTGTGAGTAGACTAGGCTGGGCAAGGCTACAGCACCTGTTAGCATGCGTGTGGGCTGAGTCTGGGGGCAGGCTACACTGGGCCAGATTCCAGCACCTGCTGGTGATCATGAGCGATAGGTGTGGGACAGGCCAGGCTAGGAAGCAGCACCTACCAGTTCACCTGAGAGCCATAGGAGTGGGCCAGGCTGGGCTAGGCTGTAGCACCCATTGGTGAGACCAGCAAAAGGTGAGGGCCAGTCAGCCTCGGCCACAACACCTGCTAGTGAGTACCAGGATTAGGGTCCAGCCATGACATTCAGAGTGACTGCACCAGCTGGCACACATGAAATTTGCTGTTGGAAGCTGGCCTGGTTGGGGAATTTGTGGAACTCCTCCTCCTCCAGGCTGCAGCTCCCACTGGTGAGCACAACAGCTGGGACTAGGAGTAGGTTAGACCAGGCTGGGCTGCAGCACACCTTGGCATGTGTGTGAGCCAGGTTAAGGGGGTGGGCTTGTCAGGGTCAGTCCACAGCACACACTGGCATGAGTGAGAGGTAGGACAGAGTGCAGGCCAAGCAGGGTTGGACTGCAACACATGAGGGCTGGGAGTGGTCCAGGCTGAACTAGCTGCACTCACCGGCAAGAGCTGGGACTGATGGCAGGCCAGACTGAGCCAGGTTGTAGCACCTACTGGCAAATATCAAGAGTAGGGGCAGGCTAACTCAGAGTAGACCACAGCACCTGCTGGCACACGCAAGACCCACAGCTGGGAATGGGTCTGATAGGGAAACTTTAGGGACTCCCTTGTTGGGCTGCTGCTTCCACTGATGAACACGAGAGCCGGGACTGGGGGTGGGTCAGTCTGTGGTGGGCCAGACCAAGCCAGGCTGCCATACATGCTGGCATGCAAGAGAGCCAGAACAGATGTGGGCCAACCAGCCTAGGGCGCAGCACCAGCTTGCAAGTGCCAGGACTTAGTACAAGTTATGTCAGCCTGGTCTGCAGAACCCCTGTGGATTCGGGGGTAGGAACATGACTGGCCAGGAAACTGTGGGTACTCCCCTACTATGCTGTACCGATCTCTTGTGCAAGAACCAGGGCAAGGGGCAGACCAGGACAGGCAGCAGCACATATTGGTATACATGAGGGCTGGGTCTGGGGGCAGGTGGGACTGAGTTAAGCTGTAGCACCCATAGGTGTGCATGAGAGCCAGAAGGGAAATAAGTGGAGCTGAGCTAGGGTGCATGTAGAAAAACCAGGACTGTGGATAGGTCTGGTGGAGATTGTTAAGGGGTCACCCTGACTTGGCTGAGGCACCCACTTCTACATGTGAGGACCAGGTCTGTGGCAGGCTGGCTGGGCTGGGCCACAGCACTCATCAGTTCACGTGGGATATGGGACTGACCAGGCAGCTGCATCCACAGGTATGTGCATTGACTGTTGCAGGTGACAGACCACACCTGACCCTGCACTGGCCAGCACACACAGGAGTCAAGTCGGAGGTCACTCCAGGCAAGGTTTTATCCAGCTCCCTGTTTGTATGCCTGGGAAAGCTGTGGAGGATGGCCCAAGTGCTTGGACACCTGCCACTCACATAGATTTGTATAGAGTTCCAGGCTCTTGTCTCTCACGTGGCCCAGCCCTACCCACTGTGGCCATTTGGGGAATAAAACAACAGGTGGAAGATCTTTCAAATAATCTAGAAAACAAAGATCAAAGAAAGTAAAAAGAAATCTTAAAGAGTGGAACTCACTGAGCTAGAAAATCAGCAAAAGAAAAATCATAGAAAATATAATAATATAATTTTAAAAATAATATAATAATGGAAAGTGACTTATAATACAGATTAATAAAAATTATGGGTCTGGCCCAGTGATTTGGCTGAGTGGTGAATCCTGACCTTGCGAGTGCCAGGATCCCATATGAGCACCTATTCACGTCCTAGCTGCTTCACTTCCCGTCCAGCTCCTGCTTGTGGCCTGGGAAAGCAGTAAGGATGATCCAAAGCCTTGGTTCCCTGTACTCATGTGGGAGACCAGGAAGAGGCTCCTGGCTCCTGGCTTTGATTGGTTCAGCTCTGGCAGTTTCAGCCATCTGGGGAATGAACCAACAGATGCAAGATCTTTCTCTGTCTTTCCTTTTCTCTGTAAATCCAATCTGCCTTTCCAATAAAAATAAGCACATCTTTTTTAAAAAGGAAAAAAAGGGGGGGGGGTGCTAACTAGACTGCCCAAGAATAAAACACAGAAGAAGATACAAATCGATAATATCAGAACTTTAAAAATAAGAGGGAATAGTGCTGTGGCACAGTAGGTTAAGCTTCTATTTGGAATGCCAGCATCCCACATGCAAATGCTAGTTCAAGTTCTGATTGCTCTGCTACCAACACAGCTCCCTCTTGAGTGCCTACAAAGGCAATGTAAGATGACCCAAGTACCTGGGCCTCTTCCACCCATGTGAGAAAGACCTAAAGGAAACTCTTAGCTCCCGGCTTCAGCCTGGCCCGGTCCCAGTCACTGCAGCCACTTGGGGAGAAAACCAGCAGATAAAAGATCTCTCTCTCTTCCTCTTTCTGTCACTCTACTTGTCAAATAAATAAATCTTTGAAAAACCTAACTGGACTAATGAAGAAATTTAACAATAAAACCTGTACATGGGAGTACTTCAAAAGGTTAAAGGAAGGGCCCAGCACGATAGCCTAGTGGCTAAATCTTGCCTTGCATCCACCGGGATGCCATAGAGGCACCACCATTTGTGTCCTGGCTGCTCTACTTCCCGTGCAGCTCCCTGCTTGTAGCCTGGGAAAGCAGAGATGGATGGCCCAAAGCACTGGGACTCTGTACCACGTGGAAGACCCAGAAGAAGCTCCGGGCTCCTGGCTTCTGATCAGCCCAACTCCGAACATTGCGGCCACTTGGGGAGTGAATCAGCATATAGATCTTTCTCTCTGTATCTCCTCTCTGTAAATCTGCCTTTCCAGTAAAAATAAAATAAATCTTTAAAAAGAAGTTAAAGGAAAAGATCGAATCAAAAGATAACGAAAAATTCCATGAACTTTTTGAAGCTCCTTCATATGTCATATTAAATACTTGCATACGTGAGCATGTATGAATATAATGAACAGTTGCAAAATGAAATTTTCTCAAATATAATTTAAAGTGATATCAAAATCCATAAAATTTAGGAAAAAAAAATGTTTTTAAATATGTGTAAGAACTTTATACTGAAAGCTAGAAAACATTGCTGAAATAAACTGAAAAGGCCTAAGGAAATTAAGATACCTGCCCCTTGCACGGGTTGGTTGGCTTTCTGTTATCAAGATGTCCAGTGTCCCCACCATCCTGCAAATGATTTGATATATGCAATACAGTCCCAGTCAAAATGAGGACAGTCTTTTTTTAAGCATTTATATGGAAATGCAAACAGTATCAGATAGTTAGACGTTCTTACAAAGGAACAGAGTTAGAAGAGTTAAGACAGCTTCCAAAGTTAACAAAAGGCCGCAGTAATCAAGAAAAGGAGAAACTGGCATATAAAGATAGATCAAGAGCTCTGCGGAAAACATGGAGTCCAGAAGAGATCCATGCACATGTCAGGAACTGGTGTTGACCAAGTCAATTTAACATGGAGAGGAAATAGTGCTAGGACAACTAAATCCTCATATCAAAAATTTGAACCTCAGGGCCCGGCGCGATAGCATAGTGGTTAAGATCCTCACCTTGAATATTCCAGTATCCCAGAGTAGGCAAAAAAAATTTTAGAATACCAAAAGCACTAGCCATATAATAAAAGATTAGTGAGTTGGACTTAATCACATTTTAGGATTTTTATCTGTCAGAAGATAATGAGATATGGTTTATTACTTATATTCTGAATAGATAAGGAATTATTAATAAACTCAGAAACAATTCAATACAATGGGCAAATACTTGAACAGTTACTTCATAAAAGCTATGCAAACAGCCAATAAATACATTAAAATTAGACAACATAGCTAATCAACTGCAAATGCAACTTAAAATTATGAAATGATTTAACTACATACTCACTATTTTTGGAAAATCCTTTACCAGTTTCACATAAAGTTAGAAATATACATTTACGGACCCAGCACGATAGCATAGTGGTTTAAGTCCTTGCCTTGCATGCACCAGGATCCCCTGTGGGCGCCGGTTGTAATCCCAGGGGCCCTGCTTCCCATCCAGCTCCCTGCTTGTGGCCTGGGAAGGCAGTCGAGGACGGCCCAAAGCTTTGGGGCCCTGCACCCGCGTGGGAGACCCAGAGGAGCTGCTGGCTCCTGGCTTCGGATTGGCCCAGCTCCAGCCATTGCAGCCACTTGGGGAGTGAACCTCTCCGTCTCTCCTCCTCTCTGTATATCTGCCTTTCCAATAAAAAAATAAATAAATCTTAAAAAAAAAAAGAAGAAATATATATTTACTATACGAATCATTAATTCCACCCTTAGGCCTTCACCCAAGAGAAATGAAAACACTTATCCATTTCTCTTTTACAAGAGGTGTTTACTTCAACTTTTATTCATAACATCCATAAGCTATAAACAACCCAAACAAATTCACGTGTTGGAGTACAATGTAGCCTTTACAAAGAACAAGTCACCCATCAACAACCCACTGAGGAGCAAAAGCGTTCTGAGCTAAGAAAACCAGACCCAAAAGAGTTTGATTACATTTATACGAAGTCCAAGAAGAGGGAAAAGTGGGTCGCTAGTAGTGGACGTTAGAACAGTGTCTGCCTCCAGGGCTCAGAAGTGACTGGCAAGGCCAGGAGGGAACTTTCTGGGTTGGTAGAAATACTCAACCTTGGCTGGGATGGTGTATGCACTTGTCAAAATTCATCAAAAACAACACCTCAGATCTGCACATCTCAATATATGTAAAACATACCTTGGGGCTGGTGTTGCAGCTTAAACAGACGAAGCCGTCAGGATGTCAGCATTCCCTCTGGGTACCAGTTGAGTCTTATACGCTCCACTTCCGATCCAGCGCCTTGCTAGTGGCTTAGGAAGCATCCAAGGATGCTTCAAGTCCTTAGAAGTCCCCCATGTGGGGGATGCAGGCGGATGAAGCTCCTGGCTCCCAGCTTTGGTCTGACCCATTCTTGGCCAATACAGCCATTTGGAAGTGAACCATCAGATGCAAGATCTCTCTTCCCCTTATCCCTTTCTGTAATTCTTTCAAATAAATAAAACAAACTTTTGTTTAAAAATTAAAAATAAATTTTAGAAGCTTCATTTTAGGTAATTTTAATACTTATGATGCAATCCAGGAAAGGCACAAAAGAGCTCCAAAGGCTCTGGGGAAAGATGTGTCCAGGAACGTCCATGATGGAGATGCAAGATCTGTGCTGAGTCTGGAAACCTGGGTTGGATTTCCAAGGAGGGTTGTGGAGAATCAGAGAGCAAGATGTGGAGGAATTCAGAGAAATTACTACATGTAAGGGACTGCTTTGCTTTATTGCTGAGGGCAAAAGAAGAAAGCTCAGCTTGTCAAAACCTTTACAGGGGGAGGCAGGGTGATCGCCTGGAGCTCCCTGTCAGGAGAGCCCTTGGTCAGGGCTGGGTTCTGGAGATGGGATCGTGTGTACTCCTCAGGGCATGCAGCAGTATGCCCGCATCTCACTCAGCAGCTAGCCCACTGCCCAGCACAGAGAAAGCAATCTGTAATGGATTTTCAAATACACGAAACAGAAATGAGGGCACTCGCATAGGTCAGAGCCTAGGCAAAGCAATGGCTTCCAGCCCCAGAGAGACCCGGGGCAGGCTGCGGCTCATGCTGCAGAGAAGCAAGGCAGTCTAGCAGCCCTGGAGGGCTGCTGTGCACACACTCTACCCCGCCTGCTCCAGCTGCCCTGGGGGCGCCATATAACTTTATTGTAAGCTGTGTAATAACACAGGCAGATGCAGTAACAATGTACCGTTGGCTTTAATTAAAATGAAGGGTGTTTGCCTCTCCCTCCTTTTCCTCCTCAACCAGGGTGCCTGCGGAGCTATCAGAGGAATGTTTCCAAAACAGAGGGAGCTCCAATCTCCACCACACTCCTCTGGGCTAGGATCGGCTGGGTAGGGTTGCGAAGAAGGTCACAGGAGTGGGCTGTCCTTTGGAGAGGCCTGGGGAAAGGAGAGTGCTGCCAGCATAGGGAAGAGACAAAGCTGAGGCTCCAGTGAGCTCACCCATGGAGCCAGGACACCTGCTTCTCATACCACTGGTGCTACAGCTTGAGCCAGCTGCTTGGTCAGTCCTCACAGGACTCCCTGCCTGCTGGGGCTCATCCTTACAAAAAAAGTTCTATCTGAAAACCATGGCAATGCCCTGAATCCAGAGATAAGCTTCTGGTTGCGGACTTCTGGAATAGAAAGTGAGGTCAGGGCCTGGTGCAGTGGTCTAGCAGCTAAAGTCCTCACCTTAAATGCACCAGGATCCCATATGGGCACCGGTTCTAATCCTGTTTGCTCCACTTCACATCCAGCTCCCTGCTTGTGGCCTTGGAAAGCAGTCGAGGATGGCCCAAAGCCTTGGGACCCTGCACTCATGTGGGAGACCTGGAAGAGGCTCCTAGCTCCTGGCTTTGTATCAACGCAGCTCTGGCCGTTGTGGTCACTTGGGGAGTGAATCATTAGATGGAAGTTCATCCTCTCTGTCTCTCCTCCTCTCTGTATATCTGATTTTGCAATTAAAAAAATAAATCTTAAAAAAAAAGAAAAAGAAAGTGAGGTCAGAGGTATTTATTAGCTGGAGAGAAGGACCAACAGGGTGGTACTGGCCACCTCTCGGATGCCGTACCCTGTATCCTAGCCGAGCAGGTGAGGGTTTCACCTAGGAAATTGCTACTTCTGGAGGGAGGAAAGTCCTGCTCCAGCAGTTTTGCTATTTCTGTGGCATGTCCTTGCACAGTGGAAGGCTCAGAGCCTCCAGCTGGCAGGAAGCGGCTGCGTAAGAAGCTAGTAGCCTGATGGAGCTGGGCAGTTGCTGCACCTGCTGGGCTCTGCTGAATGAAGAGGTCTGGCTGGTGGTGGACACTTGTGAATACTGCCATTCCAGCCCAAGGATGGTACCTGCTTCTCCATGCCAGGCTTGGTGCCATCAGGTCTCAGGACCATTCAGAATGAGATAGTCCTTATGATGCTATCTGGCATCTACTGAGGGCTTATTGTGTGCCAAGTTCTGGCCAAAGAAGTTTTTTTTTTTTTTTTCAAAATTAGCAGCTTTGACCCAGCTCTCCCACTCCTAGAAACATACCCAAAAGAAATGAAAACTGTATATGAGAAGGGGATCTGTAATCCTATATTTACAGCAGCACAATCTACAACAGCAAAGACATGGAAACAATCCCAATGCCTGCCCAAAGAGGAGTGGTTAAAGAAACTGTGGTACATCTACTCCATGGAATATTACTCAGCCATTAAAAAGAACGAAATTATACCATGTGCAACTAGATGGTCCCAGCTAGAGACCATTATGCTCAGTGAAATAAGTCAATCCCAAAAAGACAAATACCATATGTTCTCTCTAATATAAGGAAATCACCATGCAAATTGGAATGTACAGTGATGGAGTAATAGTGACTACCATATCCAGATGTGAAGACACAATGCAACATGCATCCCTACTTCCAAATCAAAGATGGACCCCCAGTGAAACTGTTGGACGTATCTAGACAATGGGATGCTGGACTGTCTGACATTGTCTGTGCCTGCAATGTTGCGGCACACTTAACTAACAAACTGATGGAATTATAACTCCTTATGAAGGACTATACTATTGTAACAATATGGGGAAAATCAGTCAGGGGGTAGGAGTTCGTGGGGGGGATCCCAGATTCTACAGAATTGTACCATAAATTCAAAATTAAAATTTTTTTTTAAATTAGCACTTTTTAGTGATTAGTTTATTTGAAGGAGCAGCAAAGAATGAGAGAGAGAAAAATAATCATCTATCCACTGGTTCACTCCCCAAAATGTCCACAGTGGTCAGGGCTGGGCCAGGATACAGAATACCAACACCATCACTGGCAATTAGCCCACTGTGCCACACTGCCAACTCCAAACTGGCACATTAAACTCTCACAACAACCTTGTGAAACATCTATCACTGTCATCTCCATTTTTCAGACACAAAAATTGAGGTTAAGAGAGAGTAAGTTAGATACCTACAAGCGCGTGGCTGATAAGCAGCAGCAGGCAGTTGTCATGCCTGAGGGGTTCCATGTACTTTATTTCCTGCATCTTGAGTCCAGCACACTCCAGGTAGGAGAATCTCGCCCACAGACGCCTCTGTTGCTCCAGTTCAGCCGTGAAATTCAGATGCTACCAACCAACCAGACTTCTGAAAGCTGGACTCAGAGGAGGCAGTGGGCCCAGCGCGGTAGCCCAGCAGTTTAAGCCTGTAGCACTGGCATCCCACATGGACACATGTTCAAGCACTGGTTTGCCCATTTCTAGTCCTAATCCCTGCTAACGCACCTGCAAAAGCAGCAGAAAATGGCCTACATGCTTGGACCACTGAATTCATATGGGAGCTCATGAGATCATGGCTTCAGCCTAGCCCAGGCTGGGCCATTGCAGTCATTTGGGGCGTGAACTCATAAATGGAAGGTTTCTCTATTTCTTCCTCACTCTCTATAATTCTGCCCCTCAAGTAAATAAACAAATCTTAAAAAAAAAAAAAAAAAAAAATCACAAGGCAGCCAGGTGGGAGAATCAGCATAGCCAGGAAAGAGACAGGCAGCCAGTTCCCTGAGGCAACCATGGTGGGGGCTTTGGTGTCAGCCCAGAATTCCTGTCCTGCATGCCCCAGCATACACATGAGCTGGTGGTGGAGTTTCCACTAAAATGCCCACAGCATTGTCAGGTCTGGGCCCTGGGCCCCCCCAGCCTGAGAGCCTGAGAGCTGCTAACACCCTGGAAGGAACGCCTCCTCTGCTTCCACCATCCTGACAGCCTGGAACTCCAGGACTCAAACTCTTGCCCCGATGGAATGCAGTTCCATTTCTCCTCTCCCTAGCTCCACGACCAAGGCCCTCTCCTCCCACTTCTTGATGAGGAAACTGAGCTTAAAAGAGCACCTGAAACCATCGCAGGCCAAAGTTCTGGGCCTCAGAACCATGCATGGTCCAATCAGCTCCCCACACACCCTGGGAGGCAGCAGATAATGGTTCCGGTGATGGCTTGAATCACTGCACCCACGTGATTGAATACTGGGCTGCGGGCTTTGACTGGCCCAGCCCTCACAGTGGTAGGCTTTAGAAGAGTGAACTAACAATTGGAAAATTGTCTCTCTCATTCTCTCTCTCCCTCTCAATATACAAATATATATACACACACATATATACATATATGTACATATATTGTACATATATTAATATGTTAAGAATATACTATGTATTAAGAATATGTATATATTCTTAATTAAAAACAAAGTAAGTTCTAGGGGCCACAGGCATCAATCTAACAGAGGGATGAGTTCTGAAGACATGACAGTTAAATTAAAACCTAAAGAATGACAGCAAACCAGGCAAAGGAGGGGCCTTCCCAACAGGACCCTTGAAGAAACTAAAAAAAAAAAACCTGCAAGTGGTATTAGAATGAGCTGAGTGACAGGGCCAGAACAGGGAGGACAGAGAGAAGGAGGGCCAGGTGGTGCACTGCAGAGGACCTGGTAGGGCATGCGGGGGAGTTGAATTTCTGGCCTAAAAACTATGAGAAGTGACGTGATCAACCCTGTGTTTGCTTAACCCTCGCTCGGGCTGTGCTGGGAGGAGGGATTGGAGCAAACAGCAGTGAAGTCTGGCAAGGAACTGCTGAGTGAGTCAGAGGAGTAGGGGAGGTGCCAGCAGGGACTGGTGGCAGAGAGGAAGGGCGGGTGCAGGGGTGTCAGGCAGCGTCCAAGCACACTGACTCCGCAAGCGCTAAGTGATGCCACCTCGGTCTCCATATCCGTAAAATGGAGTTGTAACAGGGCCTTCCCCATAAAAGCTGCTCAAAGTACTAAAGCAAGGGGCACGCTAAAAAGTGTGCAATGTGGTAAAAGGTTGCCAGGATGGGCTGACCTGGGCAGATCTGCAGGGAGGGTGGGAGGGATTTTACAGGTCACCCAGGAGGGGATGTCCCCAGGGGGCAGTGGCTGTTAGACCCCAGAAGAACAGTCCAGAGGAAGCTTGGGAACTAGCGGTGTGCAAATGGCACCCAATACAAATATTCCAGGGAGACACCTGCTGATAGCCAGCTGAGTGAGGCCTGGCTCCCAGAGCCCAGGGAAGTATCTTATGCATGGAAGTGGCTTTGGTAGTGCCCCTGCAGAGACGCGGAACAATTCATCCTGACTCTGACCCTGGGGTCTCAGCTAGTGGCCTTTCCTTGACTCCCGAGAGATCCAGGTCTGAGTCAGCTCCTGTGGGCCCTGAACCTGTCTGAGCCTTCAGACCCACGGCTTAGGCTGTTAAGCCCCTGCTTGTGCCGACAAATCCTTTCTAATAGGGAGATCAACCTCTCAATACGCTTGCAGCCGCACATCACAGGACAAGAACAGCAGACCAGGCACAGGCCCAGGAGGGCCATGGAAGAGCAGGCACCCAGCGCCATGGACTCCTACCTGCCTTTCTGACAGGTCTCCAGCCTCTCCAGCAGCTGCAGGGACCCGACTAGCCCAGCTCAGCAGAGGCCTGCACAGGAGCCCTAGGGACACAGAGAACAGACAGCCCTCTGCGTGGCTTCTCCAACCAGAACCGCATCCAAAGCGGCAGGCCTAGGAGCAGTGGCTCTGGCTCATTCACACCTCCAGGACTTTGATCTTGGTTTTCCACCTGCCTGGACAGTTCTCTCTCTAGACATGGCCAAGGCATGCTTGTTCTGCCACCTCCTTCACCAGTTTACCTCCAAGGCACTTCTCAAGACAGGCCCAACTCCAGCGTGAAAACTGCAGACACAGCCTATCAGGGCCCTCTCCTCCCCTTCCCAGCTGTACTTCCTTGCACAAGATGTCCACCACATGCCGTCTCTGCTTTACTTCTTCTTCATAGCTCTCCACTCCCCTTTACCCTCGGAGCTGGGAGAATCCAGACACCAAAGCTCCAAGCTCAGAGACTGAGCTTCTGTTCCCAGCCGGTTTCAGAGGCCAGAGCAGACAGAGCCTGACACAGAGCAGAACAAGTGCTCAGCGCTCCGATTGATGCAGAGGTTCCTGGGTGGGGTTTGAGTTCTGATTCTCCTATCCTTTGCCAAAACCACTCTGCCTCAAGGCCTCTGTCTGCACAGCCACAGATGGGCATATGACACCTGCCAATCTTCGCAAACTACAGGCCAGGCTGCATGGTCAGGGTATGGAGGTGGGGGACTGTGGCTTAGTCAGCCAGGAGAGAGGAGCTCTGTCTGGAAGGGCTCTGTCAGGAGTCCTTGAGGGTCCCTCTAATTCACCTCTAAATCCGCAGCATCCAACGCAGGAGGCGGGTCCTCCAGGCCAAGCCCACTCACACAAGGGCTCCCACATAGGCGGCTGAGTCATCCTCCAGGAAGGACCCCTCTTTCCCTAAGGGAAGGACTTGCTAGGAGGCTGGGAGAACCCAGATGCCAAGAGCCCCTAGCCCCTCAGAGAAGAAAGAACATACGTGAGAGGAGTGGCCAGCTTCCCACCCCAGGTAGCTCCAGGGGCTGAGCAGAAGCCCCTACTCCACACCCACCCTCTGTCCCCCATCTTCCCGCACACCCCCTCAACACTGCCCCCTCTGAGAAGCTTTCCTTGACACCCTTATCACCTTGCTGAGTCCAAGACAGACCTGAGTCCTCTCTCACTTGGTGCCTTGTGCTCTGTGTATAATCATTCACTCTGATATTAAAAAAAAAAGTATGAGCATCCAGATGCAACAGACAC
Source organism: Ochotona curzoniae (assembly GCF_017591425.1). Taxonomy (NCBI): domain Eukaryota; kingdom Metazoa; phylum Chordata; class Mammalia; order Lagomorpha; family Ochotonidae; genus Ochotona; species Ochotona curzoniae. The sequence goes on from NW_024465649.1 coordinate 18,067,664, forward strand.
AGGCCAAGCCCCAGGGGACAGAGGAATTCCACGCTGTGCTTGTACAGGGTTTTACAGTCCTTTTTAAAGGATTTATTTGTTTATTTGAAAATCAGAGTTACAAGGAGAAAGCAAGATCTTCCATCCACTAGTTCACTCCCTAAATGGCCTCAGTGGTTAGGGCTGGGCCAGCATAAAGCCAGGAGTTTCTTCTGGATCTATTATGCAGGTGCAGGGGTCCTAGCACTTGGGCCATCCTCTGCTGCTTTCCCATGTGCATTAGCAGGGAGCTGAGTGTGAAGTGGAGCAGCTGGGACTCGAACCAACACCCATACAGGATGTCATTGTGGCTATTAGTGTCTTGACTTGCTATGTGATGATACCACGCCTGGCTTTACGGAAATGACCAGAGCACTCTGCCAGCCTCTCTTACCCACACTGCTTTTCCAGCTGCACTATGAGCTAGTGAAGGCCAGAATTGTGCCTAGCTCTCCTTAGTACTCCCCATGCCCAGGGCCACTCTACAGATGGCTTAGAATAGTAAGGGGCTTCATTTCTGAGCTCCACACCTGCCTGCGCATCCACACTGTGCCCTCAGACCTCTGGACCAGCCTCTATCCATCAATGAAGTGTCACTGTTCCGGTCAATGTTGTAGCTGGTGATCTGACGGTCTAAGGCTCCGGGGCTTATCTTATCCTGATAAGTGTCTTTAATGTTATCTGGTCCTGTACCTAGAAGTGCATGTTACACACAGTGAACAGGCAGCTGGGGGTTGCTGGGGGAGGAGAGAGATGAGAGGCAAGGAAAGGAGGCGAGGAAAGGCCTAGGTTCCCCTGCTGATCCCGGCTACCTCCACACGAATGGTCTCTTAGCCTCTCTCAGTTTGACAGCCTTGAATTGCTCCCTGCGTTACTCGTCCTCGCGCCTTCAGGAGAGTCTGCAGGCAGCCACAGCAGCATCGCCTGGGACTTCCTTCTACAGGCAGAAGCTGAGGCCAGCCCCAAATCTGCTGTGCAGGATCCCCAGGTGACCTGCAGATGTTGGAATCCCTGAGAAACATGGCTCTCAGCTCTGAGAAAGCCAAAGCCAGCCCCAGCCGTGCTGACTTCCTGTGCAAGCAGAGTGTCAAACGGGTTGACAAACACAAAGCTGCTTAGAAAGCTGGACCGTGCAGGGCAGATGAGCCAGATTGCTGTGATTATTCTTATGATTAATAATAGTCCTTGCAGAAAAACCACTTCACAGTGGTGTTTTCAAAACCTCATTAAATTCTGTTCAAATGTGCTATTAAAAGTTCTGTTCTAGTCCACTTAGTTTTGTAAACCCCAGGCCTTTTAAAACAGAACGCAGTCTGGGTTTGTGGACAGGAACACAGGCCCCGCTTAGGATGTCTGCCATGGGCCCCTGATTGAATGCAAATTTCTTTCCCACAGCACCCTGCCAACCGATTGATCCTGGGAAGAAGGAGATGTTGGGAACCCAGTTCCTCAGAGGAAGGAAAATCTAAGTAGAGGCAGAGGGTGGAAAAAGACAAGCATGGGGTTTCACGCTGGTTGGTGGGGCCGCACTGTATGTCTGTAATCTTCTGCCTTTCAGCCCCTGCCAAACCATGTGGAAGGGAGCGAAGGCAGCAGAAGAGAAGGGAGCAGACCCTGGTGGGGCGTGACCTCCGCCATGGGCTGTCCCGCAGCTGCACCAACCGCAACTGCAGAAACCGCAGCTGCAGCTGCGAGCCTCCGCAAGGGCTTTTGATTTCAAGGCTGGCCCGAAGACCAAGGCCAAGCCATCAGCCCCTTCATATCTTAGCCCCCAGACAAAGAGTTAAGAGTGAGGTAGGAAGATGTGTCTTACACCGAAGCAGAGGGCAGGAGACAAGAGCAAGTGAGGACCTCGATGGCATCAGGCCAAAAGCAGTGTAACTCCTCTGGGTGGGTGAGGGCAGCCATGAATCCCGAGGGTCTGGACAGCACAGCTCCATCTCTGTTGCTCCACGCTGGGCCTGGGCTGGCCACCAGAGCTGGCTCCTCCAGTGACAGCAAATGGGAGCCCTGCTTAGGGGACTCCTCCCCCACCAAATTTCGTGCCTGTAAACTGAATGCCACCTTTCCACCCCTTCGGGTCCTTTCCCAGCAGGAAATCATCCTGCCCTCTGTCTGGCCCATGCCCCCATCCCCTCCAGTGTGACCCTGACCCCTTCAAAGCCACAGCACCTGTCCCAAGTTGGGAGCCCCTGTCATCTCATGTTCACATTCTCGATGAGTCAGTCACTCACCAAGAGGCTCAGCCATGGATGCAGATTCCGAGACATGGAGAGAAACGGGGCCTGAGCATGACCCTGAAGGACCCCATGGTCTGGACAGGGGAAGACACAAGATTACAACACAATAGTAAAAACCCTATCACAGAATGGGAGTAGCAGAAATTGTTCTCCATTCCTGACCAGGCAATCAAGGAGGAGGCAGAAAATAGATCAGTGGCTTTCCAAGATGGGGCTGGGTAATTCATGAAGCTTGCTGCAACTGTCTGAGCTGGAAAGAACAGAAAAGAAAAACAGCAAGGGCCGGAAGCCCAGGCAGAGAGCCACACATGCCCACCCCAGGGTCACAGAGAACCCAGACTGCTTTCTTTTCACGAGATTTATTTACTTATTTGAAAGGCAGAAGGAAAAGATCTTCTGTTTGCTCTTTTACTCCCCCAGATAGGCCAGACTGAAACCAGGAGCTGACAACTTCACCTAGATCTCCCAGGTGTGTGACAGGGCCTGAAACACTTGGGCCACCCCTTGCTGCTCTCCAAAGTGCATGAGCAGGGAGCTGGATCTGAAGCAGAGCAGCTGGGGCTCAGTTATGGAATGTCAACATGGCAAACAGCTTAGCCCACTGTGCCAGGAAGTGGGATTTCAAGTAGTTTGGCCAAGGCTAGCTCAGGGATAGGGGCATAAGGAGGCAGAGAAGGCTGCAGTAGATTCGAAGGCCAGACCAACAGAGCCCCAGGTGGCTCAGTGATGACTTTGAACCTTGAATGTCTCTGGGGGGGGGATTTATAGCTGGGGATGGTCTCGATCGCTCTCATAGAACCACAGGTGGATGGTGTGTCAAAAGTAACCATGACCTGGGAATGGTGCCATGTGCCCTCCCTCCAAAGGACACAGATGTCCCCCGGAACTTACCGTCCACAAGCTTTCATACTCACAACCTCACTTGATCCCCGTGGTACCCACAAAAGGAGCAAGGCATCTGCCACAGCTGAGTTCCTTGAGGCTTAGGAAAATTAAACAATTTCATCCTCTTCAGAGGTGACACCATCCAAAAGCCTGGTCAAAGTTGAGCTGAATTAAAATGTGTCGAGCTTAATTAAGCCAATTAGATTTAAATCCAATTTGCTTTGTGCTCAGTTGAATCCCTTCGATCATGGAAAAAGCAGTCTGTGAGCGCCACAGCATGTCAGCATGTGTCAGATGTGGGCAGCCCAGCTGTGCGCAAGGCACGGCCAGCGCTTTCACAGCTAACAGACGAGCTGGAGACACCCATATGCCTCTGGGCTCTGCCAGGGACACAGCCGCATGCAGTGTGTTCAGCTTCCTTGCCACCTGCAGCAGACCGCAGCCTTTGGCGGTCATCGGGGACATATCCAGCCATTTGCATCCAGTAAACCGCTACAGTTCTCTGCTCCCCTCTCCCACTGGGCCCCAAGAGAAATCACAGCCATGACCCACCAAGGGGGCCTTCATGGTCAAGGTCAAGAGGGCTCCTGCTCTACTTGCACTGTCCTTGAAGCTGGAACAGGGCGTAGAGCTTCATGGAACCCTCTCTTCCAACACCACACACACACACATGCACCCATGCACCCATGTACCCCTCGTTTTTGATGTCCAATATGGGTGAGAAGGGTCTCCACACTGACGCGAGGCGATCCCACACAGATCACATACAGATATGCGCTTTAGGGCCAGGCGTTTGCCATTGTGGAACACTCACTCCCCAAAGCAGAACATCTGCTTTGTGCCCTGGCTCTTGTAGCTTCTTGCTGATGTGCCACGGTGGGAGGTGGCTGGTGATGACTCAAGGGCTCTGGTTCCTGCTATCCATATGGGAGATCCAGATGGCATTCCAGGCTCCTACCTTTTGCAGGCATCTAGAGTGAACCAGCAGGTAAACACTTCCTCCCCCACCCCACGTAAAATAAAAGTAGATGTTTTTAAAACATAATTTTGAAATGTAAAAACACACTCCAGGGGTTTTGACTCTCAACATTGGTAGAAAAAAGGAAGGAAGAGGAGACTGAGGCAACCCCAGTCCCAGGGAGGACAAGTCACTGTGAGAGTAGGGAAGCGGAAGGCCCCTGAAGCACACAGGGGAATGTCTCCAAAGGGAGTTCAGAGACCACAGCACCTCCCTCTCCGGCTTCCTTCTGGCCCTGCCCACTCTTTGGGCCCCAGGGAAGAGAGGGAAAAAAGCTGGGACTAAGCATCCATCCTTCGAATGAGCCAGGCTGTGTGTTAAGCACGCTCACAGCTCAATGTGCCCTCTGCACCTGAGGACCCTTGAACATGCCATTTCCTCTCTGTCCTGCCCAAGCATGCACACCCCCTCCCGCTGTTTCTTTGCATAATCAGATTCCCCTTATCCTGCATGCCTAGATGTCTCTTTTTCAGAAACTCCTTTCCTGCCTCCCTTCCACCATCAAAAGCCAACCCCAGAGCCCAGCATGACGGCTCAATAGCTAAATCCTCACCTTGCAAACACTGGAATCCCATCCGGGTGCCAGTTTGTGTCCTAGCTGCTCCACTTCACATCCAGCTCCTTGCCTGTGGCCTGGGAAAGTAGTAGATGACAGTTCAAAGCCTTGGGACTCTGCACTCACGTGGGAGACCCAGAAGAAGCTCCTAGATCCTGGTTTTGGATCAGCTCAGCTCCAGTTGTTGCAGCCACTTGGGGAGTAAATCATTGGACAGAAGATCTTCCTCTCTGTCTCTTTCTCTCCGTAAGTCTGCCTTTCCAGTGCAAATAAATCTTAAAATAAAGAAAGACCTTGTCTCTGTGTTCATTACTATATCCCAGCTCCTGTACAGAGTAGGAATTCAACTGATAACGAACAGATAACTAGATCTAATATATTCACACATACTTCAGAGATAAGGACTGCAGGCTGGGAGGCAGAGGTGACACCCTGGCTTACACAGGCACATCTGAGCCAGGACCAAGACTCAGACACCCATGACCAAGCTGGGGGACTCAGTCTCCCCAAACCTGTCCAGCAGCAGGTGCAGAACAGGGGAGCACCTAAGCTGGCATGACTTGGGGATCCCTATCGCCCTGCTCCCTCACTCAGCTCTCATGATCCTTCCTCCCCAAAGTCGCCCCCCCCCCCGAAAGGCCTGGAAACTCCTCCCAGTCCCAAGCCACTGCTTCCACGCTCAAAGTCCGTCTTAATGATGGCTGGGGGCAGAGAGGGGAAGGCCTGTGTATACCAGGAGCAACAACTTCCCTGGCCTTGACCTGCGGGGTGGGCGTGTCGGCTCGGCACCAGACTTTGAACCCTCCTCTCCTTGGGCCTCTGTTGTGCTCCAAGCCTTCAGGGACATGCCGGGGTTTCATCCTCCCAAGAAGAGGTGAAAGTTGATGCTGTTATTATCTACATTGCACAGATTAGGAAACTGAGGTTTAGCGAGCTCAAATAACTGTCTCAGAAGTACACGCTGGAAAGAAACAGGTAACATCTGTGCACCTGTGCAATCAGTGTGAGGGGTTCCACCATGGGTGCTCTTCATCCCTCTATTGCTAGCTCTCCCCTAGGCCCACACAGGCAATGGCACAGAGGCTTTCCAACCGTGACTTCCTTCGATCAGTGGAGCCCCAAACACTGCAAGAACTCTCCAGAGCCAGGAGGAGACCTGAGTAGCCAGAGTTTCAGAACTTCCAGAACCAACTGGCATGTTAGCATGCATGTGTACACATGTACACAAATGCATACCTGCACACACAAATGCACATCCATGCATCTCCTTCCACACCAACAGGGCAGATCTTCACCACTTTGCCATGTATACTGTGGCTGAACAGCAGACCCTCTGCTTAAAACTTCACCTCAGGAACCTTGCCAAGGCTAGGTAACTGCCCTCCAGCCTTCCATGGCAGGGTAGGGTGGTCGCTTCCATGTAATCCCCCTTCCCCATCCCCCCCCCCCCACACACACACACACACTGCAGAGCCTGGGGCCGGAGATGACTTGCTCACTGTCTGGGGAGGCTAAACACAGACAAGCTCTGGTCAGACCCAAGGGTGGGGCATGGGGCTGAATGGCTCACCTGAATCAAATCCTGCAGAAACATTCACACAACGTCACACCAACAGGCATTTGCTAAAGAACAAACCTAGATTCTTCAAAATTGTCAAAACAGCATGGAAGATGACAGAAAAACACTTCAAAACTGTTGAAGATTAAAAGATGGGCCCAGCACAATGGCCTAGTGGCTAAAATCCTCACCTTGAACGTGCCAGGATCCCATATGGACACTGGTTCTAATTCCAGCAGCCCCACTTCCTATCCAGCTCCCTGCTTGTGGTCTGGGAAGGCAGTCGAGGACAGCCCAAAGCCTTGGGACCCTGTACCCATGTGGGAGACCTGGAGGAGGCTCCTGGCTCCTGGCTCTGGATCGGCACAACATCGGCCGTTGCAGTTACTTGGGGAGTGAACCATCGTATGGAAGATCTTCCTCTCTGTCTCTCCTCCTCTCTGTATATCCGACTTTGTAATAAAAATAAATAAATAAATAACAAATAAATAAATCTTTAAAAAAGATTTTTGAAAAAAGATTAAAAGATGTTATTATAGAGAGAGGGGCCCTCGTAGTGCAATCCCAAGATCAAGTCCTACTTTTGCTTCCAAATACACTTGGGAGTGAGCAGAAGATGGTCCAAACACTTGGGGTCCTGCCCTTACGGAATTCTTGAATCCTGGCTTTGGTCTGGTCAACCCCTGACTATTGCAGCCATTTGGACATTGACCAGCAGATGAAATATTTCTTTTTCTCTCCCTTTCCATGTTAATTTGCCTTTCAAATAAATAGATATTTTTCCAAAAGGATGTTAAAGAGCTTTGACAACTAAAAATGCTCTAGAGAACTTTATTTAGAGCTAGGACAATGTGAATGTAGATTCTGTATTAGATGACAGAAAAGTTTTGGTAAACACTTCAGGGCAAAAACGACCTCGTATTGTGAGGCACAATGTCCTTTATTTGGATAGACATTTGCTCAAGTTTATAAGGCAAAGTTTGTTATCCACTCACGAAACAGGGAGCGTGGGGAAGAGGGAGGGGGAGAGAGAAGGGTGGCTATGTTAATGACTGGGAATCTAGCTACAAGGCAAGGCAGTGGGGCAGGCATTGCGGCATAGTGCTCAGAGCTGCTGCCTATGATGCTGACAGCCCATATGGACACCAATTCGTGTCCTGGCTGCTCCACCTCCCTTGCCTTGTATCCAGCTCCCTGATAATGACCCAGGAAAATCAGCCAAAGACAGCTCTAGTGTCTGGATCCCAGCACCCACATGCGAAACCTGGAGGAAGCTCTTGGCTTCTGCTTGGCTCCACTGAAAGAGAAACAGCTGGCATGAGGGAGTACCCCTGAAGCCGGATGGCCTGGAGCTTTCAAAATGAGGAGCAAGATTAGCTCAGCTATTCTGGAGCAGCAGGCAAGAGAGTGGAGGGGATGCAGGCTTAGGTTGGTACTCAGGGCATCAGTATAGTAGATGGGTCTGAAAGTCCTGACCTCAGCCACTGGGGCTGCGGAGACAGCGAAGGGGGCTCCCACCCCTGGCACACATGCTGGGTGGGCCCAGCATGGTGAGGCCAGGAGGTGGACCTAGGGTGGCAGCATGACCAGGTTTAATTCCTTTACCCTGTTCCCTCCCCATGTCCTGGTCTCTCCATCCACACAAGAGGAATCAAGTGCATCTGCCTCACGGGTTGGTGTCGTGAGCCTTTGGTAAGTGCCCCCAAAGCAGGTGAGAAATATTAGCTGCTACCCTAATTACTCCTACTCTGTCTACTTGTAAAATGGGAATTCACACATCCACAGCATCCCCCATGAAGATGTGAGCAAAATGGACCAGAAAACCCACTGCCTTTGGGAGACACACACAGACTCTAAGGCTGACCAAAAACTAAGAGAAACAAGGGCAGGGCTTAGGAAATGGACTCCCTAAACTGAGAAAGAGGGGACGCCTTGTGGACCGGGAGAGCTGCAATAGAGGTTCCTAAGCATGATGCTGAGGGCAGTTTCAGAGGTGGATCAGCAAGGCCTCCTGGAATGGCTGTCCTGTCTGCTCACCACAATGTGCAGGTCAGTCGGTGCAAAGGCTCTTGGGACCTCTGCCCCGGTGCCAGGTCTGGCTCACGGGGCAGCAGCCTTTCCTGAAGGCAGGCAGCCCGGCCAAGGGCATCCCCAGAGCTGAGAGCCCCTCCCCATCTCTCCCTGCCCAGGGAAGGAGCACAGAGGCCACAGGTTACAGAGAGGGAGCGCACACCCGGCGAAGATTGATGCCTTTTAAACAGACCCAGAGTGGGAAGGACAGAGAAAGTCAATATTTGTCCGAGCAAGCCAAACAGGCAGGCTCGCCCAGGAATGTGAGGGCGGGAGGGAGGCCCTAAGCCCAGAGAACATTATTTCAACAGACAGATCTTTGGAAACCGTCGCTGTCCTGGGGTTTGGGGGATGGGGCCCTTCATCCAGCCCTGCCCAGGGACAGAGGGGACCAGGCCAGGGGCCGAGGGAGTGAGGGCCGAGGCAGAGCTGCACAGAGTGCCACTGGCGAGAAGCAGGGATGTGATACGGGCCACATGGGGACCGCCCCGGGCAGTCACACATCCCTCTGACTGGACAGCCCAGGGCTCAATATGTCCTGTACAGCACTCTGCCAGGCACAGACACCATCCTGGGTTCCCTCCCTGTACAGGCCAGCGACTCGGAGCTGTTTATGGCCCCCAGACCTGCCAAGTGCTGCGCTTGCTTTCTCCACTCTGACTTGCAAGCACTGTTCCTCTCTGGACACACCTTTGGTTGACTCCAACTCATTCCTCAAACCCTGGTTCAAGGTTCATGGCTTGGAGGCGAACAGCCTGAGGCCAGGCAGCATTGGCTTCCCGCCCCCCCCCCCCATCAAGTGGGTCAACTCCAGGTGAGGCCCTGAACCCCATCAAGTCTGCTGTTCTCATCTGCCGCTCAGTGAGGTCCGTGGTCAGCTAACAACGCCCCCACCTCCGGAGGTCCGCATCCCCCGTCTGTGGCATTTGGATTGCAGACTTCTGTGGTCAAGTGGGGCTTGGCTGAGGAGATTGTCAAAGGTCTCAAGATGGGGAGATCAGCCTGGATTAGCTGGGTGGTCCCAGAAGAGGAAGGCAGCCAGGTCAGAGCAGAAGTCAGAACTGTGGCAACACACAGAGCAGAGATTGGAGTGATGCGGGGCCAGCTAAAGAAGACTGGAGAGTGGGTTCTCACCGCAAACAGACAGGAGACACCCTGAAGTCCAACAAAGCTCGTGATGTGCTTCAGACCTCCACAGCAGCCGGATGGGCAGTCTGAGATATTTAAGCCACTAAGGTAGTGAGAATTTGTCATGGCATCAGCCGGGCACTACAGCACTTGCAGACAGTACTCAATAACTGGGCACCCAGAGAACCCTCAGCGTTACTCCAGATCCAGAGTGCCTAGTTCAAAGTCCCTGGTCACTTCATCTCTGTCACCAGTCCCATAGCTGTCTGCTCCCTGCAAAACACATGCCATGTGAAGGGGCACCCAGGGCCACATTCATATGGCATCACCACCTCCAGACACTTAGGGCTGCATAGATGCTAAGCAGTTGGTATCTATTTATGAATGCTGGTACTTATCTGTTCACAATGTAGCAAGTGCTATGGGATGTCGGAGACAGAGCAACGAAAGTCTAAGATCCCATGGGACTGAACCTCAGACTATATGCTGGAAGGGGTCTCTGGTCTCTGTTTCCTCCTGCTTTGCCTGTGGGTGTCAGCCACCCACCCAGCAGGGATGGCCTGCATGGTACACTTGCTACTGCCTTTTCCCTGCAGACACCATGAGAAGCCATATGTCCCCATCACGGGTCCCCAGGCAGCCCCTCTGGATGCTCCCTGCCTCCTCCAGGCCAGAGGTTGTACCCACACAACAACACAGGTGGCTGACAGCTTCAGACATGGATCCCGCTTAGCCAACATTCATGGCCTTTCTTATGTGCCAGACCCAGTTTATAGCATTTCATAGCATTCTACTTCATGCTCAACTGTCTGTTATTGTTCTCCTCTGCCAGGGAAGACACTGAAGCTCAGATAGGTTTCGCCATGCCTGTGTTCCTAACTCACTCAGCTCCCAAGTAGCTGGAGATACAAAGCCTCATCCATTGATCTCCAGAATCTCCCTACCTGGCCCTACCTCTCCAGCTGCCACATCCCATGTCACAGAAGCTGCAGGGGACTTCAGAACAGACAGCTGGTACAGTTGCCTGTGCCCGCACTAGATCCACTCAGCAAACTCCTGCATCAGAGCAGTGATGACAGAGAACTGACCCAGCCCACGGAAGAGATACACAACCCTGAGCAACCACAACTCAGTAGTAGTGAGTGCTGGAACAGAGGCTGCCTTGGTCACAGTAAGACATGTATGTGTGGACACCCTGGTGAAGGAAGTATTTGAAGCCAAAGAAACGTGGTATGCAAAGGCCCAGAGGCCAGCATGTGGTCCATTAGGGGGCAGCTGAAGGAATGCAGGCAGAGTACGAGCAAAGACAGAGGTGGACGATGGCGCCCAGCATGTCCTTGTTCCTTAGGGCAGTGGTACTCTATGAAAGGGGTTTTAGCAAGCGGAAGACTTGGTCACATTTTACCACATTTCTAAAATAATAATACTAGCAACAGTTATCAATACCCAGTACTTGTCACATTTCAGTCACTCTGAATTCACTTTGTCCTCACCACAGCATCATTAGTATCATGTGATATCCCCAGGTTACAGGCAAGAATGCTGGCAGAGTCTGAATAACTTGCCTAAGCTCATGTAGCTAGGAAATGGCAGAAAGATATGAACCAGAGTCAGGTGCTCCCTCTGGGAGCTAACACCAGACCCAGCACAAGGTAAAGCAAACAGAAGGTAACCCGGAACCCCCAGCCAGGCTAGGAAGTGGATCAGGGATCCGGATCTGGCTCTCGCGGTCGCTCCAGGCCCTAGGTAGCCGCCTAACCACGAGCAGCCCAGCCTCCCTGGCCCTCGTTCCCCTCTGCTGGTGCTCAGGACCTCCACTCTGCCCAGCCCCTGCCGCCCACAGAGCTGCTCTGAGTTCTCGGGGCATTGCCTTATCGTCTTCCGGGGTTTCTCCCAGCTCCGATTTTCCAGAAGACCTTTTCCGCTTTGCTGCAGATCCTATCTGCCTGTGTGTTTCCCATTAGCAAAGTGATTAATGCTCATGCATTTGCATAAGCACAGGGGCCTCCCAGACCCCAGAAAGGCAGAGCAGAGGTGACCTCAGCTTGCCTGGCCCAGAGCTCCCTCTACAGAACTCCCCGGGAGTCACTGGCCATCTTTCTAGTGAGGTGGGGACACTGACTGCCCAGGGCCACGTGAGGACACAGGACAGTGCACATGATCAGCGTGTCATTGGACAGTTTGTGCATGGGTGAGCTCCTTATAACTGCTGCTGGTGTTGCCTCTACTGTCCAAACAATTGTTCCAGTTAAGGAAAAACAGGTTGAGGGAAAATCCAATCTTGTTGGAGCCCTTCTTTTTCCTTTTTTTTTTTTTAAGATTTATTTATTTTTATTGGAAAGGCAAATCAGATTTGCAGAGAGAGATAAAGATCCTCCATTTGCTGGTTCACTCCCCAAATGGGCCCAACAGCTGGAGCTGAGCCTATCTGAAGCCAGGAGCTTCTTCCAGGTCTCCTACACGAGTGCAGGGTCCCAAGGCTTTGGGTCATCTTCTACTGCCTAGCCAGGACACAGGCAGAGAGCTGGAAGGAAAGTGGAGCAGCTGACGCATGAACCCATGCCCATAGGATATCCCAGCATTTGCAAGAGGAGGATTTAGCCATTGAACCATTGTGCTGGGCCCAACCATCTTTTTCTTAAGAGCTTAATAGAACTTCTTTTTCTAGAAAATAAAATTGATATATATAATGTGTAAAGTATAGTATTTTGATACATGTGGACATTGTAAAATGATGATCTGCGCGATTACCAAATCCACCCTGATGGAACTGTCATCTGTGTTTACAGTGAGAGCATTTGAGACCCACTCTATGCCCTTGCTATATTATGATTAATATATATACCTGTGCCAAGTGTCCAGCAGCTCTTAGAGCTGATTTGCCCTATGTAACTGGAGCTTGGGACCCCCTGACCAGGGAAGCTTGCTGCTTCCCCTCACTCTAGCATCCTGCTAACTACAGCTCCACTCTGCTTCCATGAGTTTGACATTCTCAAATTCCACATGCAAGTAAAATCACACAGTATTGGTGGCTCGTGGCACCTGATCAGGCTCATGGGCTCCAATTCCAACCAGGGGTCACAAACAGCAGCATCTCCTTTTTGGAGACTAACTACTATCCCATTGTGCATTCCATGCCTTCCTGATTCATCCATCCATGGAGAGACATTGGAGCAGTGTCTGTATTGTGGCTGTTGTGAGTGACATTGCTGTGGCATCTCTTCAAGACACTGACTTCATTACCCAGATACAGGATTGTTGAACAGAGAAAGAGCCAGACCTGTATTGGTTGTAGGGTCCTGGAAGGTGGAAAGCCAGGAGCTTTCAGCATGATGTCTGTCGAATTCTGACTGCAAATGCCTGAGCTCAGTCAACTGGACTGTGCTGCTCCCATCCCCAGCTTACTCCAGACCTAAATGCAGGGAAAGCAAAAAAGTCCTGGACCCCAATCCTGTGGCTCTCAGGAAGGCAGACAGACGGACAGGAAGTGTTCTTGTGCCAAATAACATAAATAAGAACCAGCGTCTCATCATCGAATCATCAGAACTGCCCTTTAAAAGTAAGTCATCCCATTTTACAGATGAGGCACAGACAGGCAGAGGAACTTGAAAACAGCAGAACCAGGATTTGAACACTTGACTATGCCCCAACCTTAACATCTGCACACAATATTAGAGACACTGAGAAGTGTCCACCTCTTTCCCACACAGCCAGCCTCGGCATACTCAGAGGCCCAGGACACCGCACCTGCTCTGGCCCAGCACCAGCCCCAGCCTTCTACTTTGTTACACCCAACATGTTCCTAGGTGAGAATCCTTTTCTAGGGCAAGGTTCCCAGGGCACTAGTTTCTAATGCACCCAGTTTAGATTTGCTCTGCCAGCAGCTGGGAGGGAGCAAGCATGCTCAGGGACCCCTTCCAACTTGTCCTTGCTGCTATTTAAATACCTGGGACAGTACCTGGCACAGCAGCTGAGCTGCAGCTTGGGATGCTGCCTCTCGTATCAAGGGCCTAGGTTCAGGTCCAAAGCTGTTTCTGACCCCAGCCTCCTGCTCAGGCACACCTTAGCAGGTCACAGGGGATGACTCAGGTAGTTGGGTCTCTGTCACTCACTTGAGACCCAGATTGAGTCCTAGTCCCTGACTCCAGCCCCTCCACATCCCCACACCGAACCCCACCTTTCAAATAAATTGTAAATTTTAGGAAATGGGGAAAACAAAGTTTAAAACAGTGCTTTCATTTAAATAAATGAATAGATGCTGTGGGCCTCAAATTATGCTCACTAAATGAGGAGGACTTGTGGCTCTTCTTGAGTGAGCCCTCTCCAGGGCCCATCTGATTTCCTTTAGAAACAGTGGTCCTGACTTGGTTTCAGTGGAAGCATTCAAGGCGTGTGTGCAGTGTGTGTGCACTGCATGTGTGCACACTGTGTGCACTGTGTGTGTGTGCAGGGGTAACCAGCCTTGCCACTCAGCAGCCATGCATCCCCGGCTTCCAGGCTGGTTTGGAGGACAGAGAGAGGCACTCTGGGCCTCGGAGCATCTTCCATTCCCTGGTGATCTGAACATGGTTCATGGCCTGGTTCCCCTCCCAGGAATAATCTGGAGATGCTCCAGATTCTCCAGAGAACCCCACCAGCCCTGGGAACGCCCAGCACTGCACTATCTGATGTCCGGACCTCAGCATTCCAACATCTGACTCCTCCTAGACGGTGGGTTCAGCTGGAAACCCCCACATAGCATCAGCAACCTTAGAGAATAAAAATCTTTCAAAGACTGCACCCCATGGCCCGACACCTGACAGGACTCACAGATGGAGCAGCAAAGGCTCTGTTCACATGAGCAGCTCAGGTGGGAAGGAAAGAGGGAAGGAAGCCTGTATGTGTGCAGGTATTCCCACAGCCACCTGAGAGGGTGCAGCCTCCTGAGCACTGCCCCCAGAGGCCCAGCCCCTCAAACCCTCATGGACTCACTCATTCCTGAGATCAAGGCCTCCTGGGCAAAGTCGGTTGAACTCAACTCCAGAGCAGAAGCCTGGCATGAATGCCATCTCTGGCTTCTGTGTGACCTTATAGAAAGCCTTCCAGCCCAACTGCCTTCCCTCCTCCCTGGCATGAGCGATACAGAGCCCACGACTCAGGTCCAGCATGGCTCAGCTCTTAGCGGCTCCAAATTCTTGGTGAAACCTCCCCGATGAGCGCATGCAGTCGCGGAAGGTGTTCCCCGCCCCATGTCTTGTTTTAGTTTACCCCATCTTGTTCTTTCTGGCAAGAAACAAAGAAATCTGGCTCCGAGATGAGTATGGAGAAGATACTCAGGAGAGTCTGTGTCTGCCAGGGGCGGGGCTGATGGCTGAACCAAGCAGTTGTTCCTGTAATGAAAGACAAACACCCTAGACTGCGGGGAAAGCCTGGGTGGACTGCCTCATGTGTGAGGACCGTCAGTGGCTCCTGTCAACGAGGCTGCTTATGGGAGGTAGACCCAGCCATGGAGGGACCTTCAACCTTTCTCGCAGGAAAAGCCTTCTTTCTTTTTTTCTCTTGTGAGTAAACAAAGCAGCCAGGCAAGACAGGGCCACTGCTGCCAGCTGCAAACCTCAAGTCCAGCTCTCAGCCGCTCTCTGGAGTAGGGCTGAGGGTACTGAGACAGGAAGGGACAGGGCTCCCCAACTCCGGCATCAGCTCCCACGGCCTGTGAGATGCCCCAGAGGACTTCAAGTGCAGGGAGGTGGAGACAGCTCCCTTGGGGCCCCAAACACCTGCCTAGCTTCTGCCCACTTCACAGGTCCAGAGATGCCCACCTGCTCCTGCCTCCTGGGATCCCCTCTCGGCTGTCCCATCAGTTCCTGAAGCTCCCAATAGCGACACTGCATGGATCTCTCCCCACCCTCTCCCAGCTCCCGATTGCCCAGCCAACATCCCTGTTGGAGATCCTTCCCTCCCTCTCCCTGACACCCACGCACCCCCCAAGTCCCATCATCTGTGACTCCCTGGAGCTCCCAAAGCCAGGTGCCCTGCTACCCCGCACTCCAGCATGGTCCCAGTCCTGACGGCCTCACTCATCTGGGCCACTCCAGCATACTAGGCACACAGCAGCCACAGGATTGGCCTCAAGCCCAAAGGTGACCCAAACCCTCCCCTGCTTAACTCTGCACGGCCTCCGCTCTCCTCAGAGGAATGAGAGGATGTGGGCTCCTGGGGTGGATGCCCTTCTCAGCTGAGGCATAATGCCACTTGCAATGCCCAGGGAAGCTGGTCCTTCCTATAGCTTCCTCCTGGACATGCTTTTGTGAGTGTCCACCTTCTGGCCCCTCAGGCAGAAATGTGTTTCCCATTCTTCCTGACTTGAATGGCCCCAGCACCTTCCGTTTTCCCTTTTAGGAGGCCATGTCACTGACTGCCTTTGTCCCCCGCCGTGGAGCGCAGCAGACTTCCTGTGGCCCAAGTGTGGGTCTCACTGTGCATGTGATTCCCTCAGTGTCTCCCTAGACTTGGTAGGAGCCTGGCATGTAATAGGTAGTCAACATTTTCAGAGCAAAATATGGAAAAGATGTAGGAGCTGGTGGCTCTCCATGTTGAGCCGGAAATGCCTGATGAGCACTGTGCCAGGCTCTGTGCTGTGAATGTAATAAACCAATCAGCCTGACAGAATCACAGAGCCCGAGAAGTAAAGCAACACTGAGCACCTACTAAAGCACCTAGGGATTCAGAAACAGGTTAGGCATTCAGAAAGGGTGGGAGCAACAAAATGGACAGAAGGTTGGAGTCCTGGAGGGGGGGTAGCCTTCACCCCAGGAGACTAGCCCTGAGCAGTGCGCATTCCAGACTTTCTACATTAAAGCCCTGATTGAAATCCCCCTAGTCCATCCTTTGTCCTTAGCACATGCAAGGTAGCCTTTCCCTACAGCCCAGACCCCTCCAACTCTCACTGATGCTCAGCTCACTTGTTGGGACTCAGGCGGTCCTTCTCCCACCTATCTAGCCCCTGCCCCCTCACCTCCCTGTTCGGCACAGCTGAATTTACTGACTACCCTGGAAAGAGCCAGACCCTTGCCTTCCCCAAAGCTGGTCCTGAGACAGTCATGGAAAAGGACTGGCCATCACCCCTTCCTGTATACAGGACTCAGGCCTCCTGCCCCACCTTCCCACAGGGACTCCCCAATCCCACCCCTCAAGATGCAGTAGGTGGAGATTCGAAGCCCTGCCAGCATCACACAGGTGCAAGTAGAGACAAGGGATCTGACAGGAGCAGAGGAGATGGTTGGGGGAGGCTGCCTGCTCATCCAGTGACCTTAGAAAGAGGCCTGCCCAAGGCGCCCCTCCCCCGAAAGAAGCAATCAGAACTGTGTGTATATTTGCATAATATTTGCATTCCATTTACTTCCGATTTACATAAGTCTCCCAGCCTGGGCCTATCCTCTTGGGCAGTTCTCCAGGTGAACAGCCCCTCTTGCCATTTGCAAAGTGGCAGTCTTGTCTCATTGTGTCTGAGGGGGTCCTCATGTGACCCTGCTACATCACCTGGGGGCTGCATTTCCAAGAGTGGAACCTGCCCAGCAGGCCAGTGTTCTGCATGCCAATCCACCACTCTGAGAGCCCAGGAAGGTGGGAGGGATGGGGAGGTGCCCATCAGTCTCTCCATGCCTCCTGTTATGTCGCGAACAGCAGACTAGGCGATGCTAAATCCTGACTGGGATGGAACAAACAAGGACGAGTTCAGGAAGCAAGTACATGGGCCAAGCTTTTAAGCAAGTGTGTACACCAAATAGATAGCTAAATCAATAGTGGAGTATGGAAAAGCAGACCACAATGGTGAGTGGTGGAGGCCATTTACCTGCAACGTGACTTAATTTTGCGCACACACACACACACACAAAGCAGGGAGACAGAGAAATAAGAAACAACTACTAGATGGACATGGAAATTACACAGATGCTGATCAGTGACTGATAATACATGATCAGTGACTGTGAATTAACAGAGATCGATGGGACTACTGGCTCAGTTTGCCAGCTACCAGAGATGCAACGATGGGTTAAGTGGCTCCCTCCACAAATGAGACAGATAAGCAAGCAATTAATTAAAATTCAGCATGACAATTGCTAGGCTAGAGAGAAGTAGAAATTGTGATAGCACAGAGGATGGAACCATTCATTCAGCTAGGAAGGGAACAAGTGGAAGAGACAATATAACAAGAGTGACATTTGAACTGAATGTCCTGGAGAATAAGAAAAAGGTCGCCAGCAGGAGAGGATGCAGGAAAGAGCATGCCTGGCTCGGGAAATGGTCTGAAATGAGGCATGGCACTAGGGGAAAACACGAGGCAATACAAGCAGGGAGAATCCAAGTAAGGGGCAGCAAAGCCACCTGGCCAAGGAGAAGCCCCCTACCCAAACTAGAAAAAAAAAAAGGCAGTGAAAGACGTTCTGTAGAAGCTACCTGCAATTTCAAAGAGACATTTCTGAACTTCAAGGCTGTAAGACTGGGGAAATCAATCAGAAAAATGGGATTGTAGAGGTGAAGAAGTGATGCAGAAAAGAGGTTGTGAAGGGTGGATGGGCATGGGTGGATAGATGGGTAAATGGATGGGTGGATAGATGGGTAAATGGATAGGTGGCTGGATGGGTAGGTGGATGGGTGGCTGAGTGTGAAAATGGGCATATTGGTGGAGTGACGGGTGTAAAGATTCATTATCTGATCTAGGATTTTTGTGAATAGTAAGTTGAATTGGAAGATAGGTGGTTGCTGGTGTGAGGACAGCATATATGATGGAAGAAAGCTTCAAAGGGACATTTCTTATCGGGGTCTCCCGGCCCAAGGAAGAAATCACCCGACACTTGAGAGAGTCTCCGAGGCGCTTTATTCAGACCTTCTGTTAAAACTGTTATGTCCATTAATTCCGTTACGCTGAAGCCCCTCCCCCGCCAAGCCCCACGCTTATCTGTCAAACCTGTCCAATCAGCACGAAGGCACACCAATCAGGGCAAAGGGCCAATCACAGAGCAGGAAATTGTCAGCGCCCCCAACAATTTCTAGGCTGGGGAAATCCATCAGAGAAATGGTTCTACACAGTGAAGAAATGAAGTGAAAAGGAAATGGTGAAGGGTGGATGGATGGATGGACGGATGGACGATGGACAAGCTGGATGAGGTTGACTGGAGAGATGACTGTGATATAGGAGAGGAACCCATTGATCTGTAAGTCAGAGAAATAAGAAGACCCTACATTGGTAGAGAAGATGATTTCTCACTTGGAGAGAGATCTAGAGTTCCAACTAATTTACTAATGGTGATGGTGAAAGTTTACATTCAAAGACTTAGAACTGTTCAAAGATGGGCGACTCATGTTTAACAACCTAAATCACCTCATCAGAAGCTTCACAGCCACAGGGTTTTCCTTACTGAAACTGGGGGACAAAGGGATCACAGAGTGGAGCACCTGGCATAGAATTGTCCCAAAGAACCTGGGAGCTGTAGTGGCTGTCAGTGTGGCTCCTGTCTGCACTCAATGATGACAGCAAAGGTCTAATTCACAGGCAGGAGTGGGCCAAGGAGCTGGGCTGGGGGGAGCGCAGAGAGCAGTAAGGACACACAAAAGGACATGAGGTGGCATACACACACAGATCCAAACCTGGGCAGCCTGATGTGACAGGGGCTTGGCTTTGGGGACAGGAAAGCTTCCTTGAGGAGGTCACACATATAGCCTCACTAGGGATCCCAGAGGAGGAGCAATTTGGTGAATGAGGAGGAGAGGGAAGTATAGAGCATATGGAGTTGAGAAATAATGACTCCAATCAGTCTGCTCTTCCATCCACTCCATCTGTCTGCAAGCCTTCCATCCGGAGAGAACTCCAAGACTGAGGACATACTAGCAAGGCACAGCCAGGGACCACGATCTGGAAAAACAAACACAGCCTGACCCACAAGGCCCCCGCCGGGGTTCAATGTTTTTCTTCCAGGCTTGGGCCAGCTCTGCTGCCACTTTCCTCTCTTCCTTCTTCCGACACTCCCCAGCTCGCCTAACCTGATTGGGAAAGATTCTTTCTCCTGTAGTCAAGAGAAACCAGATGACTGTGCGATCTTATTCAGTAAGTACTTTATCAGTAAAATTTCTTTGCCTATAAACCAAATGTAATGATGCCAGGGCTTTCACGAAAACAAAATGAAATGCAAGCTGTCACTCATTATCTGAGAAATACAAACACAACTATATTACTCCAAGTCTTTATTTTAAGACTTATTTATTCATTTATTTATTTGAAAGTCAGAATTACAGGGAGATGTCTTCCCTCCACTGGTTCACTCCTCAGACAAGTTCAATGCCTAGTGCTGAGTCAAGCTGAAACTAGGAGCCAGAAGCTTCACCTGGGTCCCTCATGTAGGCAGAGGACTAAATACTTTGGAACTTGGCACCCCTCAAGTGCCCAAACACTTTGACAATCTCTGCCACTTTCCCAGTTGTTTTAATATGGAGCTGAATCAAAACTAGAGCAGCTGGAACTCAAACCGCTCCCCATACAATATGACGACAGCACCAACAGCAGCTTTGCCTGCCATGCCACAATGCCAGCCCCTACTCCAATTTTTTATTTTCTAATAGCAATTTTTATTATTTTATAGTGGATAACAATTACTTGTCTAATAGGATAAGAAAGTGGATGTTTGAAAAATTAATTATACTTGAGAGATTAAGAAACATTAGTGTTCTTTAAACTATAGGGCATTTCCTGTTCTTGTGAGCATTCTGGAATTCTCTCCACCTCTGTTATGCAGACCTGTATGAAATCTCCCTGGCGAGGACTGTGTAACATTCGATTTGTCACTGTCACGTGTGTTTTGGGCCTTTGATTAATAGCTTATTCCTGGTTGGTACCTGAGCTTCAGAATAGCTACAGAATTAAACTTCAGTTTTGCTTATTCTTAAACTTTATCCTTTAAAAATATGATTCTTGGGGCTGGCATTGTGGCACAGCAAGTTGGGCCACCCCTGTCATTCCATATGGGTACTAGTTCGAGTTCTGACTGCTCTGCTTCCCATCCAGAGCTAATGTGCCTGCTAATGCGCCTGGGGAAGTAATGGAGGGTGGTCTTAGCGGTTGGGTCCTGTGATTGTGTGAGACCCAAATGGAGTCTCTCTCTTTCTCTCCCTCTTCCTTTAATGTTGCCTTTTAAATTAAATATTTTAAATGTGATTCTCTCCCCCTTTTTAAGATTAAATTTATTTTAATTGAAAAGGCAGATATTCAAAAAGAAGGACATACAGAGAGATCTCCCCCTCCCCCGTTCACTCCCCAAGTATCCACAACAGTCAGAGCTGAGCCATCCCAAAGCCAAGAATCAGGAGCTTTTTCATGTCTCCTACGTGGGGGCAGGCAACCAAGGTTTTGGGCCATCTTCAACTGCTTTCCCAAGCTACAAGCAGGGAACTGAATGGGAAGTGGAACAGCCAGGGTGCCCATATGGGATCCCGGTGGATACAAAGCTGGGACTTAGCCAGTAGGCTATGGCGCTGGGTCCTCTTCCCCTAACTTCTTAAGCACTACATAAGGAGAATAATGTAACCATTTCTTAATGTCCAAAGACAGCCATTGTAGTCCTGGCTCCAGCTGCCTACATGCAGCCTCATGCCATTGCGTCTGTCTCTGACCTCTGCTTCCTCATAATGCTAACAGCTAACATGGAGCGTGCAGCACCCGTGGGCATGCTGCTGAGCAAGTGCTAACTCACCCAAGTGCCCAGCCCTAGCAGGTGCAAGTTGTTACTGCTTTACATGGAGAGAAAGGGAGGGAACAAGAGATTAAATGGCCAAGTTTAAGCACACAGAACTGCCAGGTCAGGGAACCGGCATTTGTACCCAAGCTGGGCAGCAACTGTGGTGCCAGCACCAGGCATTGCCAGTCCTGGCACTCAGGGTCTTGGCGTCCAAGTTTGTAGACACCTGCCCTCAGGCCAGCCAAGGATCTGGCGAGAGAAAGGGGCGAGGCTCTCCTTCAGACCTTACACAAGGCTGGGAGGAGCCTTCCACAGCCTGCAGCATGCTTTGAGGAAGTGCTCCCCGCCCCTGCCCATGGTCATTACAGCCTAGAAAACACGGAGCTTCTCAGGGCTTCGTGAATCTTCCATCCTGTTAACACTGAAACTCCTACCTTCAGGGTTGTTCTGGCTCTTGACAAATGGAAAAAAAAAATCCGTCTTAGAATTGGGGGGTGCACATGTGTGTATTGTGTGTGTCTGAGTACACACATGTGTTGCTTTGCCCAATTTAAATAAGGCCTTTAGGGCCCTTCCCCCACCCTTGTTGCATAACACCAGAAGTTCACGGAGGTGGCCACAGCCTCTTGCCCCCCGACCTGGGCCACATAGCAAAGCCATCTGCAGCCCAGTCCTTCCCCTTCCCTTCAGCAGGGAATTACTGACACAGTCTCCAAGCCAACCTGGAAAATGTGGCGTTCCTGCCCACCTCCCAGCCTCCTCACCCACAACTCCCTGGCATGAGCCCTGTTTTCCAGACACACCAGGCCCCTCGCTGATCCGAGCACATGTTGCATGCTTTCCTGCCTCTGTGCCATTGCCCACACAACTTCACCAGCAGCGCCTCCCTCCTCCTCCCCTTTCCCCCACATCCTGCCATCCTTACGGCCCCGCCAGAGGTGACCACCTGACCCAGATCTGACTGTGCGTTGCCAGGTGCTGCATATACAACGTCAAATAACACACGTAGGGCTCCTTCTCTCAAAATGCTCATCGAAAAGTAACCACGGGGCACAGCACAGTAGCCTAGTGGCTAAAATCCTCTCTTTGCATGCGCCAGGATCCCATATGGGCACCACTTCAAGTCCTGGTTCATGTATTAGCTCCACTTCCTGTCCAGTTCCCTGCATGTGGCCTGGGAAGGCAGTCAAGGATAGCCCAAAGCCTTTGGACCCTACACCCACGTAGGAGACCTGAAGAAGTTCCTGGTTCCTGGCTTCGGACTGACTCAGCTCTGGCTGTTTGCAGACTCTTTGAGAGTGAACCAGCAGATAGAAGATCTTTCTGTCTGTTTCTCCTCTCTCTGTAAATCTGCCTTTCCAATAAAAACAAATAAATCTTGAAAAGAAGAAGAAAAGAAAAGGAAAAGAAAAGTAACCGTGAGTGGGTGTTTGGTGCAGTGATTGCATTCCGTACCCAAGGGCCTGGTTCAAATCCCAGCTGCTCCCTTCTAGTCCAACCTGCTGCGAGTTTGTACGTGGGGCAGCAGGTGACGGCACAGGCACGTGGGTCCCTGACATGCACGGAGATCCCAGATTGGACTCAGGGCTCTTGACTGCAGCCTAGCTTTTGCTACTCTTGGGAATGAACCAATGGATGACAGATCTCTTTGTGTCTGTCTCTCAGCTTTTCAAATAAATGTTTTAAAATGTGTTAAAGTTGGCATAAGGTTGCAAATGGTGAAAAAGCCTTCCCTGTAGCTCTCTACTCATACACCATATCAACACCATGCATTGTGCCTGCCCACACAGTTACCCCACAAGTGTCACTCTGTCCTACCTGTTAGCTCCTCCATCTAGGGAGACACTCCTAAAGTGTCCCCAGTGCTGCTTTCTGAGAAATCCAACCCCCACTGGCTTGGGGGCCTTCTTTCGGGATAGCCCTGTGCTCAGGCTCCTCATGGACATGCACGCCCCGGGAGCTCTGACCCGCCCCGGGGCACTTGGCCCAGAGTCTCCTACAACAACCGTCAAGTGGGATGCATGCCATGGCAGGGCTGGAAGGCAGGCCGGTGAGATGCCCAGATACCTAGCACATTTGATGTGCCTGTGTTAACCAAACACTTCTGAGCAATTTCACTCTGTTAGAGTCAGATCATTTTTAGTTTTCCTGTTTTGCTCAAAAGTCTTTCATCTGAGCCCTTGTCAGCATTTTTTAGGGAGTTTGAAAAGGAATTTCTGGACAGACAAAACACAGTTTAGTGTGTTCAACCCAGGAAGAAAAAAATCACCTGTGTTTACTGATCCCCAAATTGTCTACAGTTAGATCAATGGCATTTTTCATAAATGACTATTGGTTAGCTGTATTTTGGTAAAATCAAGTAACCTCAATAAGCAAATAGGCTGAGCTAAGGTGAGACTATGTTCTTTGTAGGGCTGCATGAAAGAGCAGGTGAAAGTCAAGTTCTATCCTTCCAACTAGCACTGAGGAGGGCGGCAGCTTACAAAGAAGGAAAAGTGTGTCGGGGAGGGAACTGTGTCTTAGAGTTAGGTGAATGGCTTCCTCGTTCCTTGGGGAGGCCTCTACATGGGCCTGCCTTCAAAAGGACAGGGAGAGGGCCCAGCACGATGGCTCGGTAGCTAAATCCTTGCCTTACAAGCGCCCAGATCCCATATGGACGCTGGTTCATGCCCCAGCTGCTGCACTTCCAATCCAGCTCCCTGCTTAGGGCCTTGGAAAGCAGTGTAGAATGGTCCAAAACTTAGGGACCTTACACCCACATGGGAGACCCTGAAGGAGCTCCTGGCTCCTGGCTTCAGATTGGCTCAGGTCCTGATGTTTCAGCCATCTGGGGAATGAACCACCAAATCAAAGATCTTTCTTTGTCCCTCTTTCTCTCTATTAATCTGATCTGCCTTTTCAATAAAAACAAATTATTTTTAAAAAAGAAAAGGAGGGGGGTGACAGGAAGGGTCTGAGCTGGGGGAAGAGGCAGGCAGCTTTGACCACTTTATCAGACACGCTGTGATCTGCCCCTAGACTCTGCTGGGATGCTGCCATGAGCTGACTACCATAACAGCAGCAGAGGGCAGGCGTGCGTCCCACACATGGGCGGCCATCTACCATGCTGAAAATGACTTGCTTGACCCAGCTATCTTCAAAAGCCACTTCAGAAGGCACTGTCCCCAGAAGCAGAGTGCTTGGCCCCACACCAGCAGTGCAGGTGCACAAGTGCAAGGACCCAACTCCTTCTGCAGACTTGTGCCCGGAACACCTCCTCCTCAGGCAGAGAGCGCTCAAGACTCAAGACCCCCTAGACTAGGGCTCCAAAAATCACGGAACCGCAGACACACCAGCAGGCCATAACATCAAAAGGACTTCACGAAGGTGAATTCAAGACCCAAAACCAATCATCGGAAGAGTACCACCACTCACAGAAACATTACAAAGTCCTTGTGGAGGACAGAGAGCCACATTAGGTCACGGTCACATTATTAACTCTTGCCACAATCATTAGCTGTGAAAGATTCAGTGCCTCCTTATCAAAGAAAGCAAATACTCTAACAACTGTCAAATGACTCAAGCTGTGAAGAACAGCTGCTGGTGTAGGAGGGAGCCAGCAGTGCAAGCGATGCTCTCAGAAGACCAATCTCCATCTCACCATAACTTACCATAGAAATGTAGCAGAAAACATTCACTTACAGGAAGTGATAATACATGCAGCATACAAGGAGCCTTCAAAAGCTTCATGAAGGAGCCGGTGTGCTTGGCACAGCTTGGCACAATTGAGGCACTGCTTGGGACACCGGCATCCCACAGCAGAATGAAGTGGAGAAAGTGGGGTTTAGCTTTCCTTCCAAGTCTTTGCCTCCTACCTAGAGAAACATTCTAAGTAGAGGCACATGTTTGGTGCACAAAGTGATAAAGTGTATTTAAAAGATGAGAAAGCAAACACACACACACACACACACAGGCCTAGGTAGGGAGTGAGCCGAAAAGGGGAGAAAGGGGAGGGGAAGCAGAGAGAAGAGACCCCTCCCGATCACTGGCCTCTTAAAGAGGACAGAAAGGGAGTAGCTAATCATATGGGGCCTCCCTCCTGGGTCCCTGGTGAAGCAGGAAGGGATGGTTAGATGGACAAGTACAAGGATCGAGTTACATGAAGAGGGGGCAGTTTGGAGGACCAGGTGACTTACAGCCTGTGACTCCCAACTGTGGTCCCTACATAGCTTTCCCATATCAACAGTGCCCGAGTTTGATCCTAGCTCTACTGCTCCTTCCGGCCTTCTGCAAATGCAGACCTTGATAGTCAGGGTGACGGCTCATGTACTTGAGTCCTAGGCCCACAGTGAAGCTCAGGCGGAGCTCTGGGTTCCTGGCTTTGGCCTGGCCCAGGCCTGGCTATTGCAGGCATTTGGGGAATGAACCAGCAGATGAGAGATCTCTGTCTCTGTTTCTTTTTCAAATCAATCGATCAAGGTAAGGTTAGATGAAGCAAAAGCATGGTGTGCAATCCCAGTGTGGGTCGCTGAGGTTGTGGACTACCCTCTTTGCAGTAAATGTAAAATAGAGATTCTCCTGTGGTTGCAGAGAAATGAAGGCGGTCATGGAGAAGAGGAGTGGGGGAGGCCATGGAGGAATTCCTGGCAGGTTCCTGTCCCAGCTGTGTCACACTCCAGGGTAGAAGGGGGCACCACCCTCTGCACACTGATTTCACCTTCAGGAACATTAGAATGCTGACCCATGTACTTGTGGTGTGTCTAAGTTTAAACAGCAGACACTAAGTAATTGACACATAGTAGGCACGCAAGAAATCTTCACTATCACTACTTTGTAAATATCTGTACTTTTGCAAAATAGATACACTCGGGCAATTCCTTGCTTTACAAAGGAATTCGCCACAGGGTCCCTTTAAGCCCTCCATCCTGTGAGTGCATTTTAAATGGGATTGAGTTGCAAAAATCCATTTGCACAGGACTTTTCAAGAAGGCAGCCAAGGCACTAAGGAAGGCAAGAGGGTCCAGGCTCCGCAGGCACACTCTCTCAGTCTCAGATCCTGTCCAGCAGGATTCTCTGAAAGACTGAAAACTAAAAACATCTTCTTGTGAAAACCCACAAAGACCCACTGGCTGCGCGCTGGGAAGTCTTTTTTTCCATGCATATTTGGAAGGGCTGTTGCAGCCCCAGCTATGGGTCCAGGCTTAGGAAGACAATAGCAATAGCAATAGGCTAACAACATTAGCTAACATTTATTGAGGGCTTCCTGCGAGAGTGGCACTGTGTTAATTCTCACGCATTATCCCACACAAGGCAATAAAAGCTGATGCCCGTGTAACCACAAGTGCTTTCAGATGAAAGACGTCTCGATAATTCCTCACAAAAGTCTCTCAGGGTATGATGACCTGTGTGTTTCAGGGGCTTTTTTCCAGAAAGAGACACTGAGGCACAGAGTAGCTAAGTCATTCACACAAGGTTGCTCAGCTGCAGCTGGTGGATTATTTAGAACAGATCTAGTTCTAAAGCCCACCCAAATCCAGGCCTGCTGCTCCCCGATGACATAGCCAACACCACTAGCTCTAGATCTAGCAGACAGAACCACAAGCCCAAGGGTCCCTACAGGAGGCGCTGCCCCTCCTCTGCACCCACCCCCCATCATGTCACTCAGGCCTTCACAAGCTGCTGTCAATTGCACTGAAGTATTTACAGCAACCAGCGACCGCTGACACCTCTGCCCACGTGGGCTATAATTCGATGCTCGAGTTGTTAAACAGCCGCTTTCCAACACGGAGCTCTTCACACATGAGTGTCTCCCAAGAGCCCGGCTAGCTGCCTCTCCGCTGCTCCTGAAGCTTGAACACTTCTGCTGCCAACCCCAGGCACGTACACCCATGCACATGGGCCCAGCACACCAGCAGACACACCTACGTACAGAGAGAGAGGAGAGAGAGAGACCCATCGCAAAGAAAGAACCTTCTCCATCCTCTGGGGAAGATACACCTGCCAACACACATGATGTGCCTCACACACTCCCATTTCACACCCTCTGTGTCACATGTGAGTAGCACAGATAGGGTTACTGGCACCTTGCTAGAAACCTGTAAAGACAAAATTCACAAAGGACCCTGTATATAAGGCTGAGGACCCTGTATAGAAGACACAATTCACAAAGAAGGCATTGCCAGCTAATAGTGTCCATGTCCCCGGAAATAGGCTCTTCCAAGATAATTACCTATCAGAAAATTATCCACATACTCAACTCTGCATTAGGGCAACCAGATAAATGCTAAACACATGTTTTTTCATTTCCTTGTGCTAAGTGCAGTGGTCACATGGATCTACCTTAACCTGTATGTGCTGACATGCTGGTGTGTTTACCTAAACCCTGACTCTCCATCCCTGTGCCAGGCTGGCGTGTATGCCTGCACACCAGCAGGCTGCTTCCACGCATCTGCACAGAACAGACCTAACCAGGTTGGGTTGCTCTGACTTCTCCCCAGGCAGTCATTGCAGAGTAAAGCTGCCCCCTGAGCAACTGTCCAAGAGCCAGTGCCCTCCCTACATCCCCGAAACCCAAGCCCCAAGTCCCCCTCCACTAGAGAGAACACAGGGAGCAGGGGAGAAGGGAGAGGAAGGAGGAGGGCAGAGGAAGCACCTAGGGCCCACTGGCCCAAATGGGGGTAGCATTTCTATGTGGTCCTCATGGGGACAACACAAGCCCCGGAAGCTGACCAGGAGGGGAGTCTCTTAGGACACACTTTTCAGCCCCAAAAGGGCCATACTGGGCCTCCGGCCTGGCAGAGCAGGGCCAGCTTCAGCCCCCTCTTGGAGGCACTGTTGTGAGGTTGCCAAGAAGGCACCAGGGTATGCAAGTGACAGAGAGAGCTGGGGCCAAGCAGGAACCCTGTGCAGCTGCCGTCCTGTGGAGATTAGGTCCTGCAAAAAAAACAAGGAGATTTAGGCAGGGCACAGAATGGGGCCAGAAGGATAAACAGAGACACAAAGAAACATCCAAGGGGAGAAGAGGATGGCTGAGAAGGCTGAGGAGCAAACATGAAGGGGAGCTGGACTGCAGACAAAGTAAAGGGTAGAACTCCGGAACAGTAGGTTCTCTCCAGCATAGTGATGATAAGCTAGGCCTGGGGACAGGCACTGTGGCACCTTAAGCCTCAACTTGGATGCTCTAATCCCACGTTCAAGGGCCTGGGATCAAGTCCCATCTCTGCTTCCAATTCAGCTTCTCGCTGATGCTCCTGGGAGGCAGTGGGTGAAAGGTCTAGTGCTTGGATCACTGCTACCCATATGGGAGACACAGATGGGGTTGCTGGCACCTTGCTAGAACCTGGCACACTTCTGGTTCTACAGGGACATTTAGGAAGTGAACCTAAGAATAGAAAAGATTTCTCCTACTCTTCCTCCTCCTCCTCTTCCTTCTTCTTTCTCTCTTTCTCTCTCTCTCGCTTTCTCTTGTCCTTCTGCTTTCAAAGAAATAAAAATAAGTAAATAAACTTTTTAAAAATAGAAAAAAAGTGCTCCTGGGGGTGTATGCTTAAGACAATGATTGGAATGCCTACATCTACATCCCATATAGAAGTGCCTGGGGTCCACTCACGGCTCCAGCTCCTAACTCCAGGTCCCTGCAATGCAGACCAGAGGCAATAGTGATAATTCAGGGGTTGGGTTCCTGCACCCATGTACCCCCAGGGAAGATATTATTATTGCCCATAGATTGTGGGAAGAGAAAGAAGGCAGACAGAAGAGTGCTGTTTTGCAGGGCAGGTCTGCCCACTGGAAGCCAAGGCTGCTCTGAGTCACCTCTCTAAACAAAGTTGGCCAGAGGACAGCAATGTGGTACAGAAGCTTTAGACACTGCCTGCAATGGCAGCATCCCATATGACCCCTGATTTGAATTGCAGATGCTCCACTTCTGATCCAGCTCCCTGCTAATGCTCCCAGGAAAGCACAGGATGTTGGTTCCCAGACACCCATGTGGGGTTCCCAGACCCTGATGGGGTATCAGGTTTCTGGCTTTTGCCTGGCCTAGCCCTAGCTGTTGCAGCTGTCTGAGGAGTAACCCAAGAAATGGAAGGACTGTGTGCATGTCTCTGTCTCCTCTCCCTCTCTCTCTCGCTCTGACTCTGCTTTGTGAATAAATAAATGAAACTTTAAAAAAAATAAGTAAGTATGATAGGACACAGCAGGGGGGTTGGAGGTTCAAGAAGGGGAAGAGGCCAGTGAGCCACTCAGCACCAACTGCAGCCTGGAGATCTCGGTGCCTGAAGGTGAATAAGCCAGGTGGAATAAACGAAGCTTCTGACCTTCTCTCCTCTAAGAGACACAGACCTGGTAGCCTTCATTTCCCAACAAAGACAGTCCTAGCCACTCACCTGCCCAGCACCAGCACTGTGTGGTTACCAACCCCAGCATACACACCTAGACCACTTGTCCGAGCCTCTCGTGCAGTGAGCTGGAGCCACACAACCGGCTTCTGGCCGAGAAACAAGGCCAGAAGAGATATTCATGCCCTTCCAGATCTGGCTCCTCCCTAAAAAGGATTGTTTTAAAAGTGTACTTGAAGGCCCAGTGCAGTGGCCTAGCAGCTAAAGCCCTCACCTTGCACGTGTCAGGATCCCATATAGGTGCCGGTTCTAATCCTGCCAGCCCTGCTTCCCATCCAGCTCCCAACTTGTGGCATGAAAAGCAGTCAAGGACAGCCCACAGCCTTGGGTTCCTGCACTCATGTGGGAGACCTAGAAGAAGCTCCTGGCTCTTGGCTTTGGATGGGTACAGCTCCAGTCATTGCAGCCACTTGGGGAGTGAATCAACAGACAGAAAATCTTCCATTCTATCTTTCCTCCTCTCTGTATATCTGATTTCACAATTTTTAAAAAAAAAAAAAGTGTATTTAAAAGGTATAGTGACAGAAACAGAGGGAGAAACAGAAAGCGATCTTCCATCCCCTGGTTCACTTCCCTGGGGCAGGTCAAAGCCAGCAGCCAGGAACTCCATGGGCTGGGCTTCTACACGAGTGGCACGGGCCCAAGCACTTGAAATACTCTCCACTGCCTCCCCAGGCCTACCCCAAGGAGTGACTGGGAAACAGAGCAGCTAGGTCTCAAACTGGCACTCCAGTCCGGGATGCTGCTGTCTTAGGAGGCAGCTGAAACCACTGGGCCACCACACAGGTGGCCAGAGTGACCCAAAACGTCTGCCCGAGAATCCTTCTATTCTCTCTCCCCCTTCCTCCCTCTCAGACACTTAATTAAGCAGTTCTAGTGGAAAATGTCAAGAGTCTGGAGTTGGGGACGCAGCCCTCTGGGTGAACTGATAGAAGTTGTTGATTATGACCTTCACAAATTTGGGTGGGAAGATCTTTCACTTTTATTTCCACAAACTGTAAGTAAAAACTCAGCCTTGTATTCCATTTCAACCACAGAAGCAGTCTCCACAGGTGTAATATTGCCATGCATAGACACTGCAGATGTTTTTCTATAGTATGTTAAATGGTTGCAAAAAGTATCAGAAGGTCGTTTACGCTCAGTACACTTCGAAATTGCTAATCCCACTGCTGTATGTTATTTAACTTGCTATTATATCACTGTCATCTTATCACAGGAAGTATTCTCAGAATATTGAAACTAGGTTTACATGACTACCTGACTCTCAATGTAATTAAGTCTTTTGTTAGAGATCCATAGGCCACCTTACTCTGCCCAACGTGGCCTACAAGCATCCCCCACCCCGCCAAAAAAAAAAAAAAAAAAAGTAGCAGCAACTCAAACCCTAGAGAATGGTGGAACCAATGGAGGCAAGGCCCCTAGTCTCTGAATCACCATGTGGAACCAAGTGCCTCCCCGACCACCAACATCACTCAGGTGACATTTAGGCTAAGAGGAAAAATCAGTTATTGGTCAATGACTGGGATTTTTTTTTTTTTATTGGCAAGGCAGAACTATAGAGAGGAGAGACTAGAGAAAGACCTGCCATCTGTTGGTTCACTCCCCAATGGCTGGAGCTAAGCCAATCTGAAGTCAGCAGCCAGGAGCTTCTGGGTTTCACATGTGGGTGCAGGAAGCCAAAGACTTGGGCCATTACTCCACTGCTCTCCCAGGTCACAAGCAGGTTACTGGTCCAGAAATGGAACAGCCAAGATATAAACCGGCACCCACATGGGATCCCAGCACCACAGGAGGAGGCTTAACCCACTACAGCATGGCACCAGTCCCAGCGACTGCCTTGAAGCCCACATACCACACCCAGGGAGCTGTGTGAAGACAGGGAGGAAGCAGGGTGGTCCTGCAGCTGAAATTCGCATAGGGCACACTCTAAGCTCCCCTAAAAATGCCCTCACTTACAGCGTACAGACTACAACGGTCTCCCCTCACATCCAACCTGCTCTGCACATTTTCCCAACTTCCAAAGCTCTGCTCAAATGCCTCTTCCTCCCTCACGGACTTGACTGCCTCTGTTTTGAACACGGGACTGTGAGCTTCGCCAGCGGGAGGAAGTTGAATAAACTCCCTCTTCTTCCCCAGCCTATGCCCTGCCCCTGCAGTAGTCCTGATGTTGGGATGCTACTCGGCCACTGCAAAGGAAGCAGATGGGTAGACAAAAGAGAGAAGCACCTGCCTGGCTCAGCTCTGTCACCCAACAGCCAGGCCCAGGTCCACGCAGCATCTGTACATTTAAGGAAAATATGGGAGTCTAGGATAACATTCTTAGTGCTTCCCAGCCTCTCCTCGCGGAAGCTCTCTGCCCAGTCTGGATTTACAAGCAGAATTCATCCCTCTCCAGATCTCTACAACCTCTGTCTCGGTTACCCCCAGGCACCGCAGTCTGGAAATGTTCATTGGAAAATTCCAGAAATAAGCAATTCAGAACTTCTGATGAATTGAATTGCTGGATAATATCATAGCTGACTCATTTTATTATATTATCATTGTTGGTCTTTTATCATGCTATTATTATTAATCTTCTACTGTGCTTAATTTACAATCTAAGCTTTATCAAAGGTCTATGCATGTATGTGTAGAAAACACATAGTGCATATAGAGTCTGGTACCATCCATGAGTTCAGGCATCACTGGGGGTCTTGGAATGGGGCCGCTGCAGATAAAGGGAGACCGCTGTCATTTTGGTGGTCTGGCCAGACTAGCAGTCACAATGGAATTAAAACAAAAGCCCTCTCACACTCTAGTAGAAGATACCAATTGTGGGTGAGTCCGCCTCTGGGTGTGACATCCCTGAAGCCACTCCTCCTGCTGCACCCCATCCCCCAAGGAGCCTTTACCCAGCCCTGGAGCACAAGTCTGCATCCCCAAACCCCGACACCCTGACAGCTGCTGTGTCTGGGGTCTGGGGTACCAGGGAATCGGTTCCCTCGTCCCCTCCTCTCAGTGCATGCCTACACCAAGTTCCTTTTATGGCGGCAGTGGAAACAAGCCAGAGTCAAGCTCTGGTTTCCTGGAGCACTGGGGCAGGGACAGTCAGAGGCCCCCAGCTCCTGCTCTGGACCCTGCTGCTCCCACTCTGCTTCCTACCACCACCACCCCAAATCCCCCACACCAGAGCACCTCAAAGCTCTGCTAAGATTTGTACTCCAGAGCAGCATAACTTCCGTTGCCTTTGAGCAAGACAAGGCATTGGTGGAGACCCTGGGCTGAGCACTAGGAGCAGAGGGATGCATCAAAAGAGTTCCTGCCCTTAAGAAGCTCCCAATACAGTCTAGGGAGGGAGGTAGACCAGTAGGCAGAAAATAATGCACTGAAAATTATAGGAACTTGAGAGATAGGACCTGATCCCAGTCTGAGGGCAGGGTGGGAATGACAGGCAGCCCAAGGCAGAGATAAAACCTGAACATGAAACAAACCAGATAGAAGGGGGGAGAAGAGAAAATTAGACCCATGGACATATAATCTTCTGCCTTGGACTCATTCATGGGTAGACTCCTAGGTTCTTTTAACAGCTGTTTCTAGTGCCAACCAACATGTTGGGTAAGGCGAGTCAAGAGCTGGTGTAGATCCCGAAGCCAGCCTGGCTTTCACAGCCTGCTGTATAGGGCTGGTTACCTTTTCCAACCCCCTAGGGCCTGGGGACTGTAACAGGGGCCTCAGCTGCTCTGGGAGTCAGAATACAGACTGACTCCATCCAGGGTCGGCCATACCACCACAAGCTCTTGGGGACAGATAATGGGAGGTGAGGGACTGGCAAGCCTGGTGGCCAGAACTCAAATGGAATGGAGCTTGGTGGTAACGCCCTCTCCCCTCAACAGAGCCCAGCTTGCAGAGTCAGAGAGTGAATGGCCCCCCTGTGAACTACATCCTGCAGCTACTGTGTCTCAAAGCCAAGGCGTTCCTCCTCGCAGAGCCCAAAGGCCAGCTTCAATTAGACATGTGTGTGTGCCTTCTTCCCCACTGGCTTGTCACTGTCCTGATGACAGGAGTCACCTCTGCTTTGTTCAGCCCTGCATTTTCCATGGAGGGCAGAGAAAAGGCTCAAGTTAGGTGACCAAAGACTGCAGACATGGAGTAAAACTAATGAGTGAGTGAGGAAGGACAGCCCAGCAGGGAGGGCAGCCTGGCAACAGGCTCGTTCGGTTGGACAGAGTGGTAGATGGGTCCCAGGGAGGAGAGTACTACAAAACTAAGGCTGCCAGTGTAGACAGAGAAGGTGGCTCCACAGTGAACCCTGGTGCAGGGGTGGGCACAGCCATAGGAGGGCATCCAAGATGCCCCAGCCGCACTCCACTAAGTTTCCCCTGAGGACACCTCCCTCCCCACACCCTACCTCCTATTAGGCACTGAACTGTGGCAGCCTCCTGTCTACCCAGGTATCCAGAACTGTCAGAGGAAGAGAGGACTAGAACAGCTTGGGGGTAGCAGGGGCAGCCTGCTGGGGTGCAAGAGCTCTGGGGCCTGGAACTAGGATGAGTGCAGCACAGCCTTAGTACCTATCTGTGCATGGTGAGCCTGGCCAGTGGGGACACAGAGCTCCCTAGCACGGGATCAGCTCCAGTCCGTTTGGGATCAGCCCTGTTGGCGCTGGACCAGGTCCACTATGCCGTTGGCTGAGGTCATCCTTTTGGAGCCAGAACATCCAGCACTGGAACAAGGCTGTGCCGATTTGCAGGGCCAGCCTCTAGTGGAAAGGTTGCCCTGGCTGGGCAGGGTCACCGGGGTCAGGGACTGGTCAGCTGCTTCTAGCTCAGGAACAGCTCTGGGTACTTTGGGACCAGAGGCGCCCCCAGGTGGCTGGGCCGTGCCAGCACTCTGGATCCATCGTGGGGGAGGGTTTCAGGAACCTAGGTCCTGGGTTCTGCTCCCTTGAGTGGGATACTTGCCCTCCAGGAGTAACAACTGCTTCTGAATATTCTTTGCACACATTTTCGGTATGTTTCCGATCAGAGTGCACTGCGCAGAAGAGCTTGTCTGTGACTCGACTGTGACCCAGGATCTGAGACAATGTGGGTGGAAAGGAGATGTGTCTCTTTGAAAACACAACCCAGGAAAGCTGTCACACAGCCTGGCCCTTCCCCTTGGCCCCACCCTATCCTTTTGGGGTTTAGGTTCACCCACACCCATTCTACCCACTCATCTCTCAGGGTGCTGTCCACCTCCCCCAGACTTTCAACATGTCCAGCGACAACACTGCTACAAACTCGGAAACTCTGAAGTTTGGCCTACGGTGAAGATGTCTGAGAAGGAAGCGGAGCCCAGACCCTCCCCACTTCTCCACGTGCAGTCCTCCAGCTCCCGTGAGGTGCTTTGCCGCTCCTGCCTGCTCCCAGCATCACCTCTTAGCAGAGATGCTTGGAAAGCTGCAGCAGAGGGGAGGGGACCAGTATACAGGAAATAAAAGGAGGCAAGGGAGAGGTTCCCGTTCCCCCTTGCATCACACCACCCAGACCCAGGAAAGGGCTCAGCACTTTGAGGCCACCCACTCTCCTGCTCACTCACCCTCAGCCCCTTCTCCAAGGAGGCAGATCCAGGCAGAACCAGGGACTCTTGCCCCAGAGACTTGGCCATCCCTCTCCTCTAGAGCTCTGCCTGGTGAGGAGTAAACCTAGGAGCCCTCATGGAAGCTCTGAGGATCTAGAAAGGGAACCAGACCAGCTGTCAGGCTTATAGCCTACAGTAGAAGTCCTGGGGTAGAGAGAGGGGGAGGGGGGCATTTACTGACCCCAGACCCAGAAGGCAGGCACACACTTGGCCTACACTTAACCTCCCCGCACCCCCGTACCTTCCCTGAAGCCACGTCAGCATATCAGACCCATATTTATAGCCACGGCTGCCTGTGGAATGGAGCGCCCAGATTTTCTTCCTTTATTCTCTACTCAAGCTTGGAGTGGTCAGGGGTGGGCCAGTTGGAGGACAGATTGTCAAGGGGATTCACAGAAGCCATCGGGAGGAAAATCACTGCCTCCTCCAAAAATCAAAGCAGAAGAGGCAATTTACTAGCAAATTCTGACGTTGACCCCTGCCTGCCCATCCCCTAAATCCTCCAGGCCTCCAAACAGGTTGCTGGCTCCAGACCTCCTGCACCTGGAAACCCATACTGACGGGAGCAACACACACACACACACACACACACACACACACACACACACACACACTGCCTGGCACTTCCTCCCTTCCGTGGCAATCTTCCACACTGAAGACCTCCAGATGGTCTCTCTCCTTTACCCAGAAAAGTGTCTGCTCTATTGCGCCTGGATGCCTACCCTCCGCTCTCCTGCTTCTGGAACCAAAGGGGGATTCAGAAGCCTCCAGAGTTGATGATGATGTCTGTCAAAAGGAGATGTCTGCCTAGTGAACAGCTGGATCACCCTCCTTGTTGTATAATGGCTGCTGGATCCCTGCTCTGTCCTTGGATCCTGCAGATCCCCGCCCCCCTACTCCCAGGATCTGCTGGTCCTTCTCTAGACCTATGTTCCCAGCTAAAACAGACACCCTGCAAGCTGCCAGCTTGGGAGTCCCAGTCTGGGACTCCACAGTATGCACCTGTCTCCTGGGGACATAAGGGAAAGCTGTAAAGACAGGCAGCCCCGACGGTCAGGTCCCTCCGTGCAAGCTGGAGACAAGGAGCCCGGAAGCACCAGGCTGCAGACAAAGTCCGGGCGGGACAACAGAGCCTCTCGTTTATTCTGAATCTCTACGGAGGAGCGTGAGCCCAGGCAGGCTGCAGAGAGCCTGGACAGGGCAGGGGAGGGAGGAAGTCAGCGAGCTCCAGTGCCTCTCACCAGCTTTGCCCTGTGCCGGGGACTCCTCAGGCTCGTCTGCAGAGGGGAAGAAAGTTGGGAGGGTATGTAAAGGTTACAGTCCTTGCTAAGGAAATAAGGAAAAGGCTCGGAACTCAGGTCTCCCCACTCTTGCAGGGACCCATTCCTAAGCTTCCCACCCCAATGCACCCCACCCACACCCACCCCACATCTGTTCAAGCCACCCAAACCACCTCAGTACACTTGAGGACCTACACTGTTATGCACCAACACACACGCATACATATGCATAATCTTGCACACAATTCAGCTCAGGAGCCCCAGCACACCAACATCCATCCCCTTCCCTCTCTAAACCCCCAAAGCACGCACACACCTCTGGGCTGTGACCCTGTGACCACCAGCACCAGACAGAAAGTCTCGTCTTTAAACTTAAACCTTTACATACTGACCTCTCCCTTGGTTGTTTTTGTTGTTGTTTTGTTTTGTTTTTGTTTTACTCAAAACACGGTTATACTTGCTTGTTTTGCTTTTCCTTCCATCTTCAACGGCTGCCCTATACTGCTAGGCTAGGTTTCCCACTGGCGCCTCCAGGACAATACCCTGCATAGGAAGCCCTGGAAAAGCCGGAGCTGAGAGAGGGAGCCAGCTATCCAAGAAAGACATCTCTCGTGGCGGCGGGCAGTTACACTCTTCGCCTATCAGGTCGGCCCCCGGGCAGGTATGACCTCGCGCTGCGCTGCTCTGGGGTCTGCAGCAGGACCGAACGGAACCAGCTCGGCGTTCATTAGAACGCGGCCAAGCTTCGCAGCTGTCCAGGCGGGGTTTGCGAAGAGACGTTCTCCCCGAGACACACTGGCAGGAGCGGCCGGGTCCCTGTGAGCTGAGGGTCAAGCCGGCCCCACAGCATCGCTGGCCCGGGAGTTCGTCTCCTAGACTCCCCTTTGCAGCTTCGTACCGGACCGTAGGACGCTCCGTAACACCTCGGCCTGCTCCTTTCCTTCCCTGGGTCCGGGGGACCATCTAGTTTAAGCGATAACCCCAATAGCTGCCCTCCTGCATCCGAGTCACTTGCGGGGAGACGAGATCTAACCCAAAAAGGCGGATCATCTGCACGCGACTCGCAGCAGGAGCGCGAATCCGAAACGCCTGAGAAGAGGTGACCGAGGAAAGGCTCTGGCAGAGAGCGGAGGAGGGCGACTACACATCCAGGGTGGGGGTAGGAGTCGGTACAGGCAGGGTCCGGTACATCTGCATCTGAAAAGGAGGGGTGAGATCCTTGGGGTACCGACACCTGCTCGGAGAGCTGAGAACGGGCGGGCTGGGGCTCCTCCGTGAGCCGCAGCGAATTAACTGGAACAATAAAGTCGCCTCCTGTACCCCCCGCCCCCACGCGTTTCCTCCACCGAACCTCACACGCGGTCTGGCAATGCCTACACAGATGACTTGAAATACACTTTTTGGATCCACAAGGAATTGTAAGGGATCGGAGAGACGGATTTTCCGTTTTTATTCCAAATGATCTTCCCTTCCAGACCGAAGATTCTTCTGCCTGCGTAGACAGAAACCCCCACCCAGACGCCCCATATGTCAGACCAGCCCCCTAGCAATTTTCCAACATATGGAGAAATGGCACAGCCCTCTCAGGCCCCGGCTTCCCGGGGGGAAAACGCGCGGGTCCCAGCAGCCGCGGCTGAGCGCATCCCCTGGAGCCGCGCGCGTGCCGGATCTGCTGCGACCTCCTCGGGAGCCGCGTGTCTCGTGGGCGGGACGGGGAGGGGGCGGGGGGAGGCTGTGAAAACTGGCGCTCCAGCGACCCCAGCTAGGACGACGAAATTTCGTCTAGGAGGCTGGCGTGCCAGGACAAAGACACCAACAGAGTGCCCTGCAGCCTGGAAGAACGCAAAGTCACGGATCGCGAGCGACTTCCGCTCCGAGTCCGCGTGGGGCGAAAAGACAGCACATGGCAAGGCCGGGGACTCAGGGCTGACAGTGCAGCGACAGTCGGCCAGCACCGGAGGGTGTTGGTCGGCGCGGAGTCCCTCGGTAGAGCGCGCCGGAGCAGCGGCTCCCTCGTCCGGCAGTCCGGAGCCCCAGGCCTCCTGAGCGGCCGCAGCTCCGGGCGCCCTAGCTCGCGCGGCCAGGAAAGGAGGCGGTGCAGCTCCGCCCCGCGCCGCGCCGCGCCCATCAGCCCGCTGAAACACTCCTTCCCGAAACCCAACCCGGGAGCCTCTATCCTCCTGTAATTTCTCTCTGGGTTCGTATCGACGCCGATTTAACAGAACAATTCCACTCCAAACGTCCCTTCAACACGTGTTTTGCTTTCCAACTCCCAGATGGGTGAAGCACCTGGAAAGCTGAACGACCCTCTCGGATCGGTGTGCCCACCTTTCATTCTCTTTCCGTTTCTCCCGAAACCGCACAGCCGAGCCCCAGGAACTTAAGTGGACTGGGTCTCGCCTTCGGGATTGGCTCTCCTGGACGCCTTCACCAGGACCCAGCCCAGACAACATTTTGAATAGCGCGTTGGGAGAACTGAGGCGCAAACCCGAGCTCGCCTAGCTTCCCCGGAGCGGGACGAGCAAGGTTCAAAGTAAACTCCGAATTGGGTCGGTGAAGAAGCAGGGCAAGCCGCCCCCTTCCCCCTCCCCCCTCAGCACCAAAGCTCCCGAGGCACGCTCCGCACTCCACAGCTTTTCTCCCTTTCTCTTGCTGAGTCCCTCGTTTCAACGGCGTCGGCGCCTTTATGCGCCCGACTCAGTGCGCAGGAAAACCCGCCTGCTCGGTCATTGTCTAGTCCGCGACTGCCCCCGCCCCCCGCCTCAATCAGTGTCACAAAACGCCCCTTTCAACAGATCCCAAACCCTCTTCACCCCGGCGCACCGAGCCTTCAACTTCATTAAGTGCGCGCTGCGGCGGCGCTGGAGGAGGCGAAGTTTAAATAAACCAGAGCGCGGAGCTAGGAGGGGTGGGCCCAGGGCGGGCTGCTGCTTGAAGGGGTGGGAGAGAAAAAAAGTGTTTTTGAAAAGGGGAGAAAAAATCATGGGGTTGGGGGGAGCGCTTTGTAACCACGAAGACGCGTCCGCTGTGATGAGAACAAATTGGATATGGAGGGGAAGTGTCCACCCCCATCTCAACTCCGGCTCCTGGGTGGTCCGGAGGCGGGGGGGGGGGGAGACCCTGGAGAAAGAAAGAAGATGTGGAGGAATAGGCGGTGAAAAGAATTAACCGCTTTAATTGGGCTGCGCTAAGGGATCGTGAAGAGGCGCAACGAAGTGTTTCGAACACCCCAACCGGAGACTTCCACGAAATAAAATGTTTGCGCTTGGCTACGGTTGCAAAACGCGTGGCGGAGTTTGAGAACTGAGGCTGTTTTCCTTAGCCGTGGAAAGCAAACCCGCGAGCCGGGGGAAATTCTTCCCGGAAAGACCCCCCCTCCCCCTCCTCGTGGCCTCGGGCCTCCCGGCGCTGGATGAAAAGGAATGAAATTGAACGAAATTGAACGAAATGAAGTGAAATTGACCATTGAAATTCGCCAATTTTCTTCTCCTTTAAACTGCCCGCTCTGAGCAGCACTCTCGGAGCTCCAGGCCGATTCTTCACTCCCACCCCCCCTGATTTTTTCTCACCTCGAAGAGATGAAGGTGAGCCCTGGATATTTTCTGATTATCGTCCCCGCTTGTTGGGGCTTTCGAGACAGAACTTCTGCTGCTGTCTCCGCGGGAGCTGCTCAGGTGGGATGGCCAGCGTTTCCTCTCCAGAGGATAGGCTCCCAAATGAGCCCCCTTTAAACGGAGCCCCCAGCCCCTCCAGCCTAGAAGAGGGGGGTCCCGAGATCTTACTCCAAGTCCCTCCAGGTTCAGCCTTCCAGGTTCCCCAGAAAGACAACCTAATGGAGTTTCGATTTTCAGACCCCTCGCTTACCTGACACTGGGGCACTGGAGCCTCTGGGGCTCCCGCAATACTTCTCTCTCCCTGTTTTTTGTTTATTTTTCTTCCAAAGTCATTGGGCACTAGCAGCTTCTCTCAGATCCCCAGTTCCCAGCCACCATTGCGGCCCGGTTCTGGCCTTCGGATCCATTGTGGAACTAGAGTCTATCTAGGTCAGGGATCCCGGCTGCCAAGACCCTTTCAAGTCCCTCTAACGGGGGCTCACATTTCCTCTCCCGTTCTCCAGTCCTCCTATTTCTGTCTCCTGATAGGGGTCCTTCCCCCCACACAGCACGCAGTGTGTTGAGATCCTTGCCTGCACGCGTGCACACACACACACACATTTTCACAGACACCCAGAGAAGCCCACACCCTACACTACAACTGCGGAAGCATCTTACCTATCTGCCCACTATCACACGCGAATCCTGGCTGACTTCGTTTGCTTTCTTTTGCAGAGAAA
Source organism: Ochotona curzoniae (assembly GCF_017591425.1). Classification (NCBI taxonomy): domain Eukaryota; kingdom Metazoa; phylum Chordata; class Mammalia; order Lagomorpha; family Ochotonidae; genus Ochotona; species Ochotona curzoniae. Next base: position 18,108,431 of record NW_024465649.1, read on the forward strand.
TAATCAGGCTTTGGCTTCAGTGATAAATCCCTTCCTTCCTCTAACCTCCTGTCTGCAAGTGACACTTTCACGGTTAACTGAGGTCACCAAGCTGCAAAATGCTTCACTCAGAGGGTTCTGGTGCACACACAGGCAGTCAACATGGTCACATCCACCTTTCTTCCAAGAAGCAACGAAATGTAACTCAGAGCTAGGGAAGTCAGTGGAGCAGCTGCCAGAGAGCATTCTTCCAGGGGAAACAGACCTTTCCCATCTCTGACCATTGACCTTAACCCTACTTGGACCACTGTGGACACCGATGGGTAGCGGACCCACTGCCTTCCACCTCCTCCACTCTTAGGCTTTTGGCAAAATGGAGGTGAAGGACACTCCTTTGCCGGAAGCTACCCGTCCTAGCACACTCCAGCCTCCACTGCACGAGAGATCTGGGAGCCTCAACAACCCTTCCCCAGCTCCAGTGCCTCCTCCCCTCTTTCTCTAGGGGCCTCTGTCCACCTCCTCCTTCCCTTCGTCAGCTGCTCGCTGCTGATGATGATGCTAGCGTTGTAACTGAAGATGCCAACAAGGCTTCCCTCTGCCCAACCTCCAAGCTCTGTGTGCCTGGTTCTCTGCCTTCTCCCCACTGTATCACCTCAACATAGGTCTGTTTCCTGTGGAGGCTGAACTGCCTCACCCAGCACCTCCATGCTGCTTCTCTCCCCCTGCCTTCCGAGAGGGGCACCCACAGACAGAAAAGCTGAGCAACCACCTTGGTTCCTCCAAAGCAGCAACCTCATCCGAACGAAGATCTAACCACTTGGGAGTGCCAGGCACTGGCGGAGAGCTGGGAGGCCCCACAGGCTGATGGAAGACTCCAACCAGCCCCGGTGAACCTGCCCTGGAGCAAGGGCTGCCCACTGTGAGCCTAGTGCCAAGGACTGGGCAGTTCACCCCACAGGAGTGTGACACCAGGCCCTTCCTTTGCCACAGTCCATGTGGAGTCCTCTCCAGCAGGAAGGAGGATTCCCAGGACCCCCAGTCAAGGACTTCTCTCCAACTGCTCTGTGTGCAGGGCAGGGGTTTCCTAAGGCCCATGTGCAGTCACAGAAGCCTCTTCCCACTCAGAGACAAGTGATGGAGAGGTACACAACCCTGCACACAGAAAGAAAACTACAGACAGACCAAAATACAGCTCACCGGGACAGGTGGGGGGAAATCAAAAAACAAGCCCATGAACTGACCCACACACGGAAATGAACCAAAAACTGAACGTTTGTAGACACACAACCAGCCCTCAAGTCTCATTTAGTGAACACAGGGACCGTGATAAGCATTAGGTACCCAGATCTGCTCCCCGAACCCACCACCCTAAAATCTAACCTAGACAAAGATGAGACTACTCAGGCGTGTTTGGAAGGCAGCTATGCTCACCACTACACCACCAACGCAACCAACTCAGGTGTGTTTGAAATAGAATCCTTGTGCACAGGCTCAGGCAAAACCCTTCCCCAGGACCAGAATGAAAATGAAAGTACTGCAGGGTCAGGGGCTTCCCAGTGACCTGGCCCCCATTAGCACCTGAAGGCCAAGGCCACAGGGCTCCCGAGGTGTCTGATAAGTCCGGGGCTCTCTCCATCTGCCTGGGCCACCGGGCTGACAGGACCGGCCTCTCTGTCCCCACAGGGGGACCAGGGAGGGAGAGCAGGCAAGCAGATAGCTGGTGACTGCGGAAGTTCACAGACATTTATTCAATTGACACCAACTAGGAGCTGGGGAAGGTGGGCACTGGGATCAGATTTTTCGTTTCTTCCACACAAACCATTCGACGACTTCACAGTCTGCTCCAGGTGGAGAAGTCTAACTCAACGCACAGCCAGTGGACAGAGAAGGCGGCAAGCAGCCCGCTGTACAGATATTTACACATAATTACAGACCCCTGCCTAACCTCTCCCACCCACCCTCACTGCCTTTAGCTACAATAAATATGGCAGAGGGCTGCTGGCCGTGGACGGCTGGACCCCGCCGGCCACCCGGGAACGGGGAACAGTTCATTTAGAAGCACCCAAACAAAAGAGACAGGGTTTTTTCCTCAGTGGGCTGTGGCCTGGGCTCTGGGTTTCTGCGGAGCCCCCCAGCTTCACCTCTGCGTTCGGCTTCGCTGGTGTAGACACTGCTTAGGCTTCAGGGGGTGCGAACTTCCTTGGAGACCGGCAAAAAAAAAAAAAATCAATTTTTCTTTGAAGCACAGAGCGGAACTAGACGTCCTTAATTTATAAAATTGGACAAGCAATTGTAAGTTGAGCGAGGAGCGAAGGGAAGGCAGACGGGAGAGCTTTCGGCGCAGTCGGTGTTTTCGCGGGGGACCGCGCGGCCTTGGGCAACCGACTCCTGCGTTCTTGCCCCTTGACAGCCTCGTGGCGCACAGCACGGAGGGAAAAGCAAAGACTTCCCCCGCTCGCCCTCACAGCCTTACGCTGCGGTGGGATCATGGGGGCCTCGCCCCTGAGCGGCGACACCCGCTTGGTCCCAACCTCGGGCGACATTCTGGACGACGTGGAACCTTAAGTGCTGGCTCCTTGCGCGCGTCGCCCCCCGGCCCGGGGACTCTCCATAAATAATAAGACTCCCTGAGTTCCGCTGGGACCGCAGGAGCGCCAGGGAGAGGGCTGAGGAGGTGCGGGCCTACCTGGCCCAGAGCCCGCTGGCGATCAGAAGTGGCAGCCACTGAGGCCAGCGACTTTGCCGGCAAACGGGGGCGCTGAGGACAGGAGCGCGTCCCCGGGGTGCGAGAGGCGGATGTGGCCGGCCACCGGAGCAAGGGCCGGGGCAGTCAGCATGGCCAAGACCTGGGCTTGACCCCCGGCCCCCGCGGCGGTCGCGAACGGAGGCACCGGGGAGCCCTCGCCTCCGGCTGGGGGTGCGGTCCCGCCGCCGCCGCTGTGGCCCATGATGTGGTCTATGGAGAAGGAAGGCCTCTGCCCGGCTCCTGCGCCCCCGCCGCCCGCACCTCCGCCCGCGTCCGTCTTGAGGCCCTGGCGCAGGAGCGCCGCGGTGCCGGCGGCGGGAGGGCTCAGGGACGCGGGGTAGAAGGCTTTGGCGCAGCCCAGCTCGGCGCCCAGGAAGGCGGGCAGGCCTGCGGGGCCCGGGCCGGACCCCGGGGCAGGCGCAGGAGCCGGAGCCGAGGCTGTGCCGGCGAACACGGAGGCAGTCGGAGGTCCGGGTGGAGGCGCGGCGGCGCGGCCCGGGGGGACCGACAGCTGGCACGGAGCGGCCGCGGCGAAAGCGAAGGCGTGCGGGTGTGGGTGCGGGTGCGCGTGCGGGGCTGGCCCCGGAGGCGGCGCGCCGTAGGCCGGGAGCGCCAGCCCGTAGCCGTAGCCGTAGGCGCCGTAAGCGGCGAAGCCCGGCAGGAAGGCGCCGGGGTCTCCCGCAGCAGCGGCCCCGCCGCGCAGCAGCAGCTCTGGGTGCGGGTGCGGGTGCGGCGGCGGCAGCGGCTGCCGCTTGAAGCGCTTGCGGCGCCGCAGGAAGCTGCCGTTGTCGAACATGTCGGCCGACTCCGGGTCCAGCGTCCAGTAGTTGCCCTTGCCCGGGTTGCCCGGCTCGCGGGGGATCTTGACGAAGCAGTCGTTGAGCGAGAGGTTGTGGCGGATGCTGTTCTGCCAGGCGGGGAACTTCTCCCGGTAGTAGGGGAAGCGGCCGCTGATGAACTCGCAGATCTCGCTCAGAGTCAGCCGCTTCTTGGGGCTCTGCAGGATGGCCATGGTGATGAGCGCGATGTACGAGTAGGGCGGCTTCACCAGCGGGCTCCGCGTCGCCGCGCCCCCCGACGGCGGTCCCGGCCCGGGCCCCGCCGCGCCCCTGGCCGCCGCCGCCGACGCCGCGCCGGGCCCTGGGCTTCCTGCGGCCGCCGCCGCCCCCCGGGGCGCTACGGCGCGGGGCTCGCCGTCCGAGCAGCCACCCGACTCCTCCTCATCCTCGGCGACGTCCGCCTCCGCTTCCTCCGGGGGAGGCTCGTGGCCGTGGGGGAGCGCGTCCCGGGGGGCGCGGGGCCCGGAGCGGGCTGGGAGCTCCCCCCCGCCGCCGCCGCCGCCGCCCACCACGTCTATGTCTGCGTCGGCCTCGGACAGCGCGGCCGGGGAGCTCTCGGAGGACATGATCTCGCAGCAGCAGCTGCCCAGGGTCATGGTGCCGCCGCCGCTCTCGGGCTGCGCTCCGGCCGCGGCTCGGGCTCGGCCGCGCCGCCTCTGGGTCCGGAGTGTTTTGCGCGCGGGCGGGGAGGGGGCGGGGGACCGAGGCGGGCAGGGAGGGGGGTGTCCCCGGCTGCGCGGCGCCCCCTGGCGGCGGCGGCGGCGGCGGCGGTGGCGCCCTCGCGGGAGCCGGGGACGCGGGCCTCGCCTCAGCCTGCGGGGTCCCGGCTGCGCGGACCCCGGGGCGCGAGCGTGCCCGTGTGTGTGTGTGTGTGTGCGCGCGTGCGGCGCCGTGGCCAGCGGCGGGGGCCCGTCCCCTCCCGCCTAGCCGCTGCCCAAGGCGGAAGAGCCGCGGGCCGGGGCGGAGCTCCTGGGGCGGGGCGGGGCGGGGCGGCCGCCGAGTGCCTGCGCGCCCGGGCCCGGCGGGAACACACGGCCGCCGCGGCGGGAGCTGGGCTCGGCCGGCTGGAGGCGGGTCCTCGCCTGGCCCCGCACCTCTGTCCTCGCTCCGTCGGCTGGCCTGCCCGCCCGCCGCAGCCGCCGCCTTCGGTGCCCTGGGTCGTGGGGGGGAGTGTTAAGGCTGACTCAGGAAGCCGCCCGAGCTCGGACAAGTGGAGGCAGTCCCTCTCCGCCTCACCGGCCACCATCGTGTCCCCAAGGCCGGGCGCCGACGCGAGAGCCTGAGTCGCCGGGACCGACCGACCGACGCCTCGCTGCGGGAGCGCAGCCCGCGAAGCTGCAGGCCGCAGCCGCACGGCGCGGGGCGCGAGGAGCCGACTGGACGGCTGCAGCCTCCGCAGAGGTGAGATCCTGAGCCCCTTGTCCCTCCTCCAGGCGGGGGTCGGCCGAGCAACCCCGCGCAGCGAGACTCCGGGACCAGCGCCCCCCGCTCCGGGCCGGTCCCCGAGCTAACGGACGCGGCGGCCCGGGGTCGCCTTCTGGGGCGCAGGCCAGTGGCCCCGCAGCCCTTGCCGGGCTCTGATACTCGCGGTGTCGGTCTCCCTGTGTGTCTCTCCGTGAATCTACGTCTCTTGTCGCAAGTACGCGTTCGGGTTATCCTCGTGAGTCTGGGACTCTGCCCCTCTCTCAGCCCGGGTCATACCCAGGGGCTCCCCGCCCCACAGGCCCCACCGGGCGGTCTCAGACAGATCCCCCCCTCCATCAGCCCGGACACTTCCCGCGATGAACCCTGCGCTCAGCTGCAAGCCGATGGTCCCTTTACTGCTCAAGGTCTCGTGCATCTAGAATTAGTCTTGTGCGCTCCGTCTTGCCAGCTGTGTTCCTGCCCACCCGATCCGACTCGTTCTTTTCTTAGTGCTTCTCCAGAGCTCAGAAACAAGGGGCTCCGAGTCACCCTGGGCCCGGCTCAGCCCCGAGCGTGGAAGGAGAGGTGGGAGTTGGAAATGGGCGAGAACTGGGCGAAAAGGCCGGGCTGCTGCCCCGACAGCGCCGCTCAGTGGCCAGAGCTGCAGCGTGGCCCGAGTCCCAGCCGCGCTGGCCGCCCCACTGGGTGATGCTCGCTGGGTAACTGCCCCTTCCCAGCCTCAGTTTCCTGGTCTGCACTGCGGTTAAAGGCAGAACTCTAGAGCCAGGCTCCTGGAGCTGCACTCCTGACCCCACTACTTACTGGCGGTCACCTTGGGCAAGTCACTGAACTCCTTGTACCTGTCTCTTCTTCCGCACACGGGAGATCCAGAACACGGAGCACCTGACACGTGCCTCAAGCAGCACGTGTTCTGACCTCTGGACCGACAGGGCATTGAGAGCACCCAGAGCAGGCTAGGGGCGACGGCATCCCCCACCAAGAGCTCCAGCCCTGATTCATTCCCTGCTTGCATTACTGATGCCAGCCTCCAGGCACTGTGCCAAACTGCATCCCCCAGAAGCAAAGTGCACAGCCCTCAGGACAGGAGGGCAGGTGGCTTCTGTCCTCCAGCATCGGTGTGGAGTAGGCCAGTGGGAGTCCAGCTCTCCTGTTGAGCAGATGGACCCACAGAGTCCCAGAGTGGAGGAAAGTGCCCTACCTCGCTTCCTACAGACAGAGCCAGGCCGCCGCACCCCTCAAGGTCCTCACAGGGTTCCTCCCACCCCTCAGGAGATCAACTGGACCTGGTCCACTGGATCTCCTTGGCGACCTCTGACCTCAAGGACGGAAACATCTTGGGCAGAATTTTCTTGCATGATTCCCAATAAATGCACATACCTGGGTTGTGAGTTGAATAGATTTAATTTATCTGGTCACCGCAAGCCTTTGCTGTACCACATGGGAACTCTAAAGCACTTTCAAGACCCCACTCACAGATACCCCACACCCAAGGCAGCGCTGCTCAGCTCTGCTGCTGTCAGGAAATGGAGGGAGTGTGAGCATGGCCCGGGCTACTCCACCCCTCCCTTCCGGAATGTCCTCCTTTCTCAGGCGCCAGATGGGAACCGGTAGCTTCCTTCCTTGGCGGCCATCTCCTGGTTGCCCGGCTCTGCCCTGCTTTAGGGTCACCTGGCCAGGAGCTTTCGCTCCTGGTCCTGCCTAATGCTGGCAGCTAAGTAACCACCTTTGCACAGCCACCTTTGCTGAGCCACAGCCTCAGTCCTTGGGACAGGGCCCTGTATGAAGGAATTCTGCCTCACCCTCCTTGCAAAGTGAGGCCTAGGAGAGATCATATTACTTCCCAGGCTTTTGGGGTGCTCCCCTGAGTTGGGGGACAGACGTGTCCTAGCCCCAAGCTCAGAATCTATATGCATGTGATTCTGCAGCCTTGAGGAAGCCCCACTGTCCCTTGCTCAAGAGGTATATCTGCTAACTTCTCAGTCCTTCTTCCCCAGGCTTGCTCGGAGCCCATGTATTTTAAACAGTGCCGGGGCAGGCACACAGGGGCTAGCCTGAAGGGCTGTCTGTTGCCTCTCTTTTCTTTGCTTCTTCAGCGGCCTCTGCCTTTGCCGCCAGCTTGCTCCTCCTTTCCAAATGTTTGGGCCGGTTAGGTAGCCCGCGTGTGTCTGTGGCTCCCAGGGCGGAAGCCTGGACTCCTGCACCCCGGCCTGGAAGCCGCCTCCAGGGAGCAGAGGCTAACAGGTTCCCCAGGTCCTGGCCCAGTCGTCCCTGGCAGTACCTGGCCACCTCCCTGGAGCAGTCCAGGGCAGTTGGAAGAAAACCTTTGGAGGGGAGGGCTGGCTGTCGGGGCTTTCTGCCTCCAACAGGTTCCTCGGTCTAGGGACAGGGAAAGCCTGCCATGGTGCGGCTACAATTAAGTTAGTCCGGAAACGATGGAAGAGTTTGCCCCGAGAGGCCGTGCTGATAGAGCTGACAGGCTGTGGAGAAGGCGGTCTCTGAGATCCTAGTGCGGCTTTTCCAGCTTGCCCCGCAGCAGTTCGCACCACACCTGCACACATCCCTGGTCTTAGTGAGAAAAAAAAAAAAATCTACAGACTGGCCAGTCTGCCGAGGTGGCGGGACTGGTGCTGCCTGCTCAGGCTGGGACCCAGCTCTGGAGTGTGCTGGTTGCAATAGCTGCATTCGCGATCCGCCGATCCTTTTCTGCAGTCAGAGCTTCACCGGCCCGCTTGGCCGGTCAGAGGAAGCCTGCAGCCCGTGCAGGGCGTCAGAGCTCCCGGTCACAGAGATAAGGGGCTCGGCGTGTGTGCCTGCGCCTCTGCCACCCCTACCATCCCACAGCTCAGCCTGGCAAAACTGGAGAGTAGGGATTTCCATCGTCCTCTCCTTTTATGACGCCAGACAACCTCCCTAGCCCAGCCGCGTCTAGGAGCATCGCCTGCGCAACCGGCGGCCGGAACGTGAAGGTTGGGATGGAGCGAGCTGTGGAGCCGCCTACTCTGTTTCGCGGGAAGAGGGCTGCGGGCTCAAGAAAGGGGGAACCTGCGCTCCATCCCCGGGCCGCGGGCGCCCTTTACTGATCGGCCCGTGGATCGGTGGAGTTCTCAGCCCGAGTTCTCGGCCCGCGCTGAGGCTTGCACCCTGCATTGGAGGGCCTGAGCAGGGCGAGACGCAGGAGAGGGGGAGCGAGCCTCGGGCTAAGCGCGCTCCAGTGGGTCTTTAATTCCCCAGTCCCAGGTCTTTCTCGCTCCAGTTATGAGTGGCCGCCTGTCCCTCGACCTCCCATCCTAGACGCCTGGTTCCAGGCCTACCAACTCGCTGGGGCGGTTGCGAGACCTTTGGCAGGTCAGGCGGACGAGCGCGCAGCGCGCGTGCCTGGACCGGGACCAGCACAGAGGGGAGAAGGAGAGCGCGTTCCGGGATCGAGTTGCGGGAGAGCCGATGGCTGGAGCAGTAGCCTTCTTCCCGCCACTTGCGCATGTTTGTCCCAACAACTCGGGCGCCGGACGCCTTACCAGAACTAGGGGCAGAGCAACAGCAGGGGCGCCAAGCCGCTCTGACCCGCGCGTCCTATGCCTAAGCCCCAGGCGCGCTCTGCCTTCAACCTACTCTGCCTGGATAACTGGCGAGGCCCCAGGTGCCGGTGTGGGCGGTCCCGGCGTCCTCTCGGCCTGTGGAGGAGCCGCCCAAAGCCTGGAGAAGCCTGGCAGCTGCCCGAGCCCTGCCGCGTGGAGGGATGGATTCCTGGGGAACAGCGACCTCTGGAGGAACCTCGCATCCCCGCAGGAACACAGGCCCCTGCCGCCTCCGGAAAGACACCTCTTGGCCTAACTTTCCCCCCAGCCCCGCTGGATACTCCTCAGAACCTTAGGCCTGAACCCTGGGCACCAGGGCCTGCCCACCGCCCTGCCTCACCGCCCTGCCTCAGCTTTGCTTCCCCGCAGACAGATCCTTGACGGACTCCACCCGCCCCTTGCCGCCCAGGCCAAATGTGCTGTCCACGCCCCTAGCCCTCAGAGAGACCGGAGTCATTTATCCCAAATGTAGCTACACCACGCTAATAGGGCACACGGGGAGAAGG